>NC_143399.1:147164837-148538170 GCF_052110815.1 Crocodylus siamensis | reverse complement strand
TTGGCACCTCTAGACAACAACAAACTGACCATCTAAGATGAGAAAGAAAAATAGGGCTATACTATGGCTCATAACGAAAGAAATTGCTTAGAATGATGTATAATAAAAATCTAAGAAACAAATACATCGTGTGTGAAATAAAACAACATTTTAACTGTCTGTAAACTATCATTATTTTTACATTGCTTCGTAATATTCTGTGCTCTAAAATAAGCTGTTTTTACTGATGGCAACATTATCTGATTATGTGACTTCAGTATTACAAAATATTTCAGAGCAACTTGTTACAGATACTGTAACTGCTATGTACATACCACTTACTAAAACTAAAGTATACGAGGAAAAACACTCTATAAAGTTATCACGCTGCAGATTTATATATTAAATTTCTACAAACAGTTAAAACGATGCAGCCATACTGTAACTGTAATAATTAAGAATTAGCTATTTTAGTTTATAGGTTGTCACAGAATTGAGTATTTAAAAAAAAAAAAAAAGTTGTTGACTGCTCCTGCCAGAAAGAAAAATAATCCATAATTGGGCTCCTAAACGCTAGTTAGTCGTATCTTACTATGGGAACATAATTTTTAAAATGCAAACATCCCCACAACAAAGTTCTGTGGCACAAAACCACTACCAGATTGTATATGCAATATGAAAACACAAGCAAGCAGAAAATAAGAATTGAACGAGGAAACTCAAAAAAACAAGAAATTTGGAGAGTGAAAGGAATGAGAGGGCTAAGAAACAAAATACAGAAAATAATCCATACCTCAACATGTCCACTGAAGGCTGCATGGTGCAATGCTGTTCTTCCTGCTCGATCTGATACATTTACATTACTTAGAAGAGGCACCAAAGCTTCAGCACACTTAACAGCTTTATTTGCAGCCGCTATATGTAGAGGTGTCTGCCAGTTTTTGTCACGGGCATTGACATCTGCTGAATGCTTTAACAACACCTGAACAGCATCCTGAAAAATATATGCAAAATTAACAGTATGTATGTTACCCATGAACTAAAAGATAACATTAAATCCATACACAGTACAAGAGAATTGCACATTCACACGCATTTTCAGGCCTGCAGTTTACCAAATCCAGCAAGATTCTGGGATGGCTGCAGGGATTTTAGCAATATCATACTTGGTGCAAGCCAATGGTGAAACACTTCACTTCCAGTCCTTGTTTCATGAACTTGATAACTCCCTCAAACACAGACAGGACACTTAACATCTGCAGCATTGTAGCAACTAAATTGCAAAGGCTTCCATTACTATGGATTAGTACAGTACTCTGCTTTTTTTCCAAAATGCTTTAGAAAAAAATGCAACATACAAGCATTATTTTGTCTTAACTTGAATAAAAAAACCAAAAACTTAAAAACAGATATAAACTTGAACTTTATGCAACACTGTATTAGAAAAAAATGCTAATAAACATATCAAAAAGTCAGTTCTAGAGCTCAACATCTGTGAAATCATTACTACAACTAGGAAGTAAATTCTAGGACTGTGGTATACATCTTGGATACAAAACATCAAAAGAAACAGTGTCTTAGCAGGAAGCTAGTCACTTGTAACAATGGATTTTCAAGTAAAACAAAACAAATCTGCTTTATATTTTTGCAATACACCCCTGTACACAAGTGAAGACTGAATTTAGATTTTGACATTAAAAAGTCTTCACAAAACTATTTATAGGAAAACATATATGAAAACAAAGAGCCCACTTGTATTTAAAATGTTTCAAGTGACTAGCTGTCCTTGTTAATGGTGCTTGCTTTCCAGCTGGAAGTTAGGCCTAGAAGCATCATAATGAAAGCAAGAATAAATTAAAAGGCTTATTCACTACCAAACACAACAGCTTAAATACTATTTCTCTTCCTCAGGAACATGTCAGGTCAGTAGTGACTGCATCTTCCTCTCATCTCTTTCTCTAACTATATGTATGGTATCACCATGTATATAAATGCTTCCTAAATATTTACAGTTAGTGGGGGGAAAAGAAAAAGTTACAAACTTTTCCTACCCCAGTTCTAAATAAAATTTAATAGTTTTGTTTACTTGCATGTTGAAAAAAACCTAAATTGAACAAATTGGTTTTGCACTTAAAACAATTTGTTCCATCAGCATTTTTCTCTTGTAGAAGTCATTTACATTATCTAGGTTCAATGAAATAACCATTTCATAGGGAAGTGCAGGGAGCTTTTGTGAGCTACCTAGGAGAGCAACTAACAGCACTATGAAGGATAATGCATTCTGGGCAATGAACTGCTGATCTAAAGCTCCCTGTAGACAACATAACTTCAAATTGATACCTACATAGGTTAGTGACTACATGTAGTAATTTGCTCCTGTAAATATAAAAGAAAAGTCTAAAAAAAAAAAATGTATGATTTACATTATGTGTTTAAGCTCGCTTAAACAAAAACAAAACCCTAAACACTGAAGTTTTTCCTGAAGTTTTTTTGAAACAATACTACTAATCTGATTCTGGGGATAAACAGATGGAACAGGAGGATCAGCTGTGCTACAGTCTGCTTTCCTGGCATCCACAGGTGTCAGCCGGGGCTGTTGTCCCAAAAGGCTGGACCCCTCCTGCAGCTCAGGGCCTAATCCTGCAGAACAGCCTCAGATGCCATACTCCAAGGGTGTTCCTCCACTTGCAGCATACACCCCAACTTGAGGCACAGCAACACAATATGCATGCCACAAAAATCCTCTGTAGAATCAGGACCCTAAAACCCAATGAGCACCTGCCCTGGGGTGACTGGAGAGCATACACACCCCTGGGCCATCCGCACTCTCATGCCATAAGCAAAGAGACATCCATTGTGAAAATGTGGCACAAACTCCCCCCCCTCAGTGTCTGCCTCTTTTTTCCCCTCATTTTCTGCTGCCCCCCACCCCCACATTGTCGATTGATGCTCAGGCTCCTCCAACTGAGAGCATAGCACATGGAAGCCTAGCCCTTGATTGGAATGGAGCCTCCAGGGAATCGGGCCCCACCCTCATGCCCACTCCGCTGCCACCTGCAGGGATGGGGGTGAGGCCAGCAGTGCTGGCCTCACCCCCCCCCTACTCATCAATCCATTGTCTTTGTGCCCTGCAGGGAGCAGAGGGGCAGGCAGAGCAAGCACTGCTGGCATCCTCCAGAGAGCAGGGGGCTAGGAGCAGGGAGCAGTGGCACTTGCCCTGACCCCTTTCTCCATCCACTCCATCTTCTCTCCCTGCAGGGAGCGGGGGGGGGGGGGGGGGGGGGGGGGGGAAATGGAGGGGGGACGGGTCCAACACACCCTGGCTCCATGGGCATCACCTCCGGGGGGGGGGGGGGGGGCTGGACTAGCCACACTGATCCCTCCCCTCTCTATCCACACTGTTGCCACCACCTGCAGGGAAGAGGGAGCTGTGGCCAGTGGTGCTGGCCTCATCCCACGCCCCACTTCATCTGCTCTGTCTTCATGCCCTGTGTCCCTGCCATCATGGTGGCAGAGCACCGTCACCTCCTATCCAGAACGCTCTTTGACCGCTCCAATTGGTTCAGACAACCGATCAGAGTATGAATAAAGCATTATGGACAGACAGACTAAGGCTTTTATAGATACAGGATTTGCAGTTTTACTTTATAAAACAGAGCCAGAAGACAATTTGAGATGCTGTATTTTACTTTACCATCCTTTAAAAAAAAAAAAAAAAAAAAAAAAGCAAAATCATGAAGTCCATACCTCGCTACAAGATGCAACAGCTCTATGTAAAGGAGTCAACCATTTGCTGTCTTTGGCATTAACTCTAGCTCCTGTAACCAAAAAAAACAGAGAGATTAGAAATATATTCTTATAAGAACTGGAAGTTCCAGCCGCCAACATACTTCAATGAAAATGTTAGAAAATCATTATTCCAGACTCATTAATATTCCAGAAATTAAAAATTAACATCCCACTTCTCCAAGGGCTCCGAAATTAAAATATAGAATTCTTCTTTTGATGAAGGAAGAGAGAAATGTGATGTGTAATTCTTTATTCACCAACAGGTAAGCACGCATGTTTACATACAACTAATCAACCTTCTGTTTTACCAACTGTCCTTCAAAAGGCTGCTGAAGAGGGACAGAGAGACAGACAGACAGAGAAAGAATGAAAGAACAAACATTGGGCTATTTCTGCCTTCATGCACCAACAAACACTTCAGTATCCTTCCACCAACCAAAACAGAGGCATGTAGAATAAAGGGCGATTTCTTGATATTTTCAACCGAAATCCATTTGTGGCTGAAGGACAGGAGTGGTTATTTATTGCTTCAACTCAAAACATTGGGTAACAGAAAGATCAAGAGTTGATCTTTTTGATCTCTGGACCACTCAGCGGGCTTTAGTATTCTTCAAAGCCGCTTCCTTCTTCCCTGTGACTACAGAACTGCTCTATCTTCAGCAATTTGCCTACAATAAACCTGCCTCCAGAAACCCTACTGTGACATCAGAGAAAATGTTCCTTCTAGTACCTCTTCATAGCCAACCGAGGACTCCTGGAAATGCTCAAAACATGTTTTTTAGAATTATTATGCCAACTTTTGGCTTGGCCCGCATTTTTAAACATAAGTACATATGAGTAAGTATTAGAGAAATCAACTAAGTCGGGAAATGATTCCCCTCCCACTCTCTTCTAGAAGTTCCAATAAAACAAAAAAATATGCTGGCAAATAATTTTTTGAACATTCAATTCAGAATTGAAAAAAAGTCTGCCTGTAATTGCTTCCATTGAAAACTAGTCTTCAAAATTAATGTTCCAATTTAATTGAAAAATTTAGCAAAACCAAAAAAGTTCCAACCGAAAAAATGCCGACCACATTTTAGTTAAAAACCTATACACCAAGCTAATATTGGAACTCTTAATTTGCAAATAATACAGACTTGAGTATAAAGTTGAGAAACTATATTAGGATGTAAATTGGTATTGTTAATTATTCAGAAGAAGGCTGTGCACTTTGGTAAAGCACAATCCCAATCTTGCAGCATTTTAGATCTTCTTGAGATTTGTTCTACTTTCTACTAAGTAAGTATTTAAACCATGCCTTGTAAAAAAGGAATGCTGCTGCATGTACCATATTCCCGTATTTATAGTTAGGGATCTGCTTAATTCGCAGTTTCATGGATTTTGTGGAAACAGCGAAATCCAGGATTACCCATGAGATCCATGAAATCAACAACAAAAACTTAATAAAAATAAAATGCAGTGGAAGCTGGTGTCCTTGCTGCTGGAATGAGAAGGCGCTGGCTTGTGGGACAACACATACAGCAGCAGTCAAGATGGCAGCTGCCCCCTTGTCCCTCCCCCCTCCTCCCCCACCTGGGCCTCTCCATCAGTCAGTCAGCACCAAGGGGTGGGGCCACAGTAAAATGACCTCAGAATTAGAACTTTAGGCCACAATCAACCCACAAATATGAGCAAGTCTCCCCATGATTTAGGTAGACCTCTATTTATAGCAATTTATCTACGAAAGTCCTAAGGTGAACAAGGAAAATGAAAAGGTTGCATTGTTCTTACAAGATACTCTTTTTTTAAAGAGTATTTCTGACTAGAGCTGCTAACAGTACATAGAGAATGCAAGATGACCTCAAAACAAAAAGTATATAAACCAGCAAAACAAAGAACAGATTAATTCCTTCAAATCAGAGGGCATACAGATGACCTCTATCAACTCTTTCAATTTCTTTCCCTACAATAGATGAGCTATCTTTGAATGAAGGCATATCTAGTTAATGCACAGATTTCTACATCACATATAAAGAATCATTCTTCTCTAAATTCAAATCAAATTAATTTTCTCTAAAATTCCATGAAAATTTGAAAGTTAGTTTAAAAAAAAAAAAAAACACTTATCAGAGAGCAGTCTAGAAGTGAATCACTATATAAAACCACCAACACACACAAGCTAAAGTGAAAACGCACTACTCTGGAAGACACCAAAAACAATATTCAGAGTATTTTCTATTTAGGCATGTAAATGGTCACTGCTGTT
This sequence comes from Crocodylus siamensis, assembly GCF_052110815.1. NCBI lineage: Eukaryota > Metazoa > Chordata > Crocodylia > Crocodylidae > Crocodylus > Crocodylus siamensis. Next base: position 148,532,154 of record NC_143399.1, on the reverse strand, counting down.
ATTTCCCTCCTGTAACTGAACACTACTTCCCTTGAGTAATGCATTTCCTGAACTTTTTTTTTTTAAAGCTGGTTTCCTGTTTCCTGGTATACCAGTGTTATTCTAATTGCAAAAGTGTTCTGTATAATATTCTGTATGGCAAAAGAAAGACTTACATCTCTTGAAAATAGTTCTCTAGAAACCAATTATATTGCCTGTAAATCAGCAAAATGATTTTTTTTTTTTACACTGTTCTGAGCATTTATTCAATCTTAAGATTAACACAGGCTGATTTCAGAGAAGGTAGTTTAGTTTTTTTACCTTGTTTTATGCATGAAAGAACATATATGTATGAAAGATCTATAGCAGGGTAAAATTTAACTCTGGTATGTGCGAGTAAAACTATCATTTGCAGGTGACACTGGGTATGCCTACGTGAGATGCTAAAAGTGCAGTAGACTAATTCTACTGCACATTAGCATGTCACGGCTGTGCTAATGTATGCCAAAGCTGCGCTAATATGCAGTAGAATTAATCTACTGCGCATTAATGTCACATAAAAGATGTGTGCCAGCACTCCTGCCACCAAATTTCTAGACCTGTGGGGAGCCCCACAAGCTAGATAACATGGCACCAGGGGCTAGATCTGGCTCATGGGTTGAGCACCTCTGGTCTAGAGGTCTGAGTGCTCAGAGCCTTTGGAGGCACTGGGTGACCTCTCTCACTCTCAGACCAAATGCCAATAGCTCATTGTACTACAATTCCTTTCCCTATCTACAATTTATTTGGAGCTCCTAGAGGGAAATGTAGCCGACAAGTCAGTTTTAGTCTTCAGCGCAGTTACAGGCTTTGGTTCTATAACCTCGGACTGACCACCCTTCATCCCACTTACTAATCTGGGGTTTGTTACAAACCTAGTTTCCTTTGTGCTTTTAAATGCATGCTGGTAGGTGAAATCAATCAAGCTGTTGCCCTCCCTGTAGGCATCGTGATGTGGGTTGATTTCAGTGCACTACGGGCCATTTTTTCATTTGTGCTTATTTTTCTTCAGCACGTGGCACATTCACAGCTTCAATACGTTGCTGATGTGATCTTCAGCTTGGCAAGTTCCTCCTGGCTTGTTGACAGGTGATGGCTGCTGCCTTTTTTTAAAGGATCCAAATGTACATGAGCCCACACTCTAACAGTTAGAAAGCCATTCTGAGGGGCATAAGGAAGAAGGCCCTTGTGGGTAGCTGTCTAGAAATTAGACCCCCCCAGGGACAAGGAGCAGTACGCCTTAGAGAAGAACTAGACATACTTATGGTAGGTTTTCTTACATTTAAATACATTTTTTTTCAAAAAACTTTTGCTCAAAATAAAAGTATATTAAGAAAGTGGATGGTCACCAATTATCACTACCATTGTCTTGAAGGAAACAGAATTCCTGGTATGCTGCTCAGAATTGCTAATCAGGTTTGCTCTTCAGGGGGAAATTTGCCAGCAATTTCATTTGGTAAGATAACCAGTAGGATGAAGTGCTCGACTTTAGGATGGCTAACTTCAGTGTGCTTAGGATCCTAGCCAATAACACATTGCTGGATAAGAATATTAGCGAAATGGTAGTCCAGGAAGGGTGGCCGTTCCTAAAGGAAGTGATCCTTTGGGCACAGAGGGAGACTATTCCAGTACGAGGGAAAAGGAGCCAAAAAATGTCCTTGACTAAACAGGGAAATCCAGGGGAGCCTGAGGGCAAAAAAAGAAGGCATATAGGTAGTGAAAGCAAGGGGAAGCTACCAAGGAGGAGTAAAGCTACTTGGCCCGCACTTGTAGGGAGGCAGTTAGAAAAGCCAAAGCAACTACAGAGCTGAGGCTGGCAACACAAATTAAAGACAGCAAAAAGTCTTTTTATAGGCATGTAGAAAGTAAAAGGAAGGCACAGGGCAGCATAGGACCCCTACTGAACATGAAGGAGCAATTAGTGACAGAGAGAGGGGACAAGGCTAAGCTATTCAATAAGTTTTTTGCCTCGGTGTTCCTGAACAGAGGTCAAGATAAGCCTCCTAATAGGTTATTAGATGAGCATCAGAAGGACTAACCGTTGCATTGACTTGGTGCAGAGTCACTTGGATGTGTCCAAGTCAGCAGGCCCGGATAAGCTGCATCCGAGAGTACTCAAGGAATTGGCTGGTGTCACAGAAGAACCAGTGGCACAGCTGTCTGAGTGCTCATGGTGCTTGGGTCAGGTCCTGAAGGACTGGAAAAGGGCCAATGTGGTCCCTATTTTCAAGAAGGGGAGGAAGGAGGATCCAAGTAATTATAGGCCAGTCAGTCTCACCTCCATTCTTGGAAAGGTCTTTGAAAAAATTATGAAGGATCATATCTGTGGGAGTCCAGCGGGAAAAATAATGCAGCAGGGAAACCATCTTGGATTCGTAGCAGGTAGGTCATGCCTGACCAATCTGGTTTTGTTTTATGACAGGGTTACAAAATGCTTAGATGCAGGAGTAGATGTGGATGTTGTTTTCTTGGATTTTAGCAAGGCCTTCGATAAAGTATCTCATTCCATTCTCATAAATAAATCAAGAAGCTATGACAGATGTGCACATGGTCTGGTGGGTGGCAAATTGACTTAGTGGTTGCAGTTAGAGAGTGGTAGTAGATAGGTTGGTATCAACCTGAAAGGATGTGGGTGGTGGGGACCCTGCAGGGTTCAGTCCTTGGACCTACACTCTTCAATATCTTCATCAGTGACTTGGATGTGGGTGTGACGTATACTCTGTCCAAGTTTGTGGATGATACTAAATTGTGGGGTGAAGTTCACACTCCGGAGGGTAGGGAACGATTGCAGGCATACCTGGACAGTTTAGAAAAGTGGGCAGTACACAATAGGATGCAGTACAACAAGGACAAGTACAAAGTGCTACACCTCAGATGCAAAAATATCCAGCATATCTACTTGCTGGGAAGTGACCCTCTCAGCAGCACAGGAATGGAAAAGGATCTCAGAGTCATAGTGGACTCCAAGATGAACATGAGTCCTCAGTGTGATGAAATCATCAGCAAAGCTAACCACACTTTATTATACATCAGCAGATGCATGACAAATAGAACCAGCGAGGTGATACTTCCCCTCTATGCGGCATTGGCTAGACCGCATTTGGAGTACTGCATCCAGTTTTGGGCTCCATACTTCAAAAAGGATGTTGATAGACACAAGAGGGTCCAGGAGGGCCACTCATATGGTTAGGGGCTTACAGAACAAGCCCTGTAAGGACAGACTGAGGGACCTAGACCTCTTTAGCCTCCACAAGAGAAGACTGAGAGGTGATCTTGTGGCTGCCTACAAATTCAACAGGGGGATGCAGCAAGGGATCGGAGATGCTCTGTTCACCAGGGCACCTCTTGGGGTAAAAAGAAACAATGGTCACAAACTGACAGAGAGCAGATTTAGGCTAGATATAAGGAAAAACTTCATGGTAAGGATGGCCAAAATTTGGAACGGGCTTCCAAGGGAGGTGGTGCTCTCCCCTATCTTGGGGGTCTTTAAGAGAAGGCTGGATAGGCATCTGGCTGGGGTCATCTAACCCCAGCACTCTTTCCTGCCTAGGCAGGGGGTTGGACTCAATGATCTGTCGCGGTCCCTTCCGACCCTAGCATCTATGAATCTACGTGGAGATAAAACTGAAGCCAGAATTCATTTGTCTTTCAGAATCTTTATTATACGCAACTCAAAACCTAAAAAAGAATTCATCTTAGCAAAACTAACTTTGCAGACAGAAGCAAGGCTAGTTATTAAAACAAAAAAACTTAGCTGTGTGGTTTTTTGTTGTTGCTTTTTTTTTTTTTTTTTTTTTTTAAAAGAAGAGCCATACTTTTCAATTGGCTATACATGCACTGAATTCTTAGAATGACCTATCTGCAAAGGTTTGACAACATTCATATAACAGTATGATAATATGTTTAGACATGAAATCTTTAATCAGACTAGTCCACACAACAAATAATTCCTTGCTTCAATGTATGCACTAGGCAAGGCCAAAATCTGGTATTGCTGGTTTAACTGGGTGCAACCCCACTGACCTTATCTGACTTAACCCATAGCTGAATTTGACCAAAAAGCTTTTAAAGAGAGACAAGCAAGTTATCTCCCTGAACCTTAATTTCTATATGTATGGATACAAACTCCAGAAAAGACAAATTAGAAGAACTGAAACAATATATTCAAAGCCTCCATTTGCCAGTAAGTAGCCTGTGTCAGATTCCACCTCCCAACCTACAAAGAACAATTGGACTCACAAAGCTAAGCTTCACTGTTCCTCTTTCTTTCTCTTCTCAAAGCTGGGTGTCGTAACCCTTCTCTAGGTGCAGAGCACCATAGCCAAGATGCTATATTTTCACACATATAACACACCAGCGAATATAATATGCACCTTGCTTTTGAAAGCCAAAATGAAGAAAAAAAATCTTTCATTGTAGTGAGTAACTGAGTTGCAGCAGGTAGGACACTGAGCCTACTCATTGTTCAGCCCCCTCTGGATAGCTTAAGAGTTTACTTTTTGTTTCACCCAGCAACTTGCTCGGAATCTCCATTTTCCAGCAGCCCTTTTTTTTTTTTTTTTTTGGCGTAGGGGGGAGGAGGGAGGGAGGTGAGGAATTGGAGGGAGGTGCATGTTGTACATGAGAAAACATGGTTTTATGGACCGTTTCCAGATGCCCTGGAATTTTCTCCAGTAGATGGTTCTTTTTAAATTAAAAAGAATAAAAAGGAACCTCAGATCTTGGTCACTATTTGCAAGAATGTTTAGACTTCAGGTGAACAGAGGCGATGTATACTGCACTATAAAATGTCTCCTTGAAGATAACAAGAAGATTGAAATTACTCTTTGCATTTATTGCGTTTTAATCATAAGTGATCAAATGTAATAGCTAAATTGTGCAGAAGTTGTTAAGTGGGTGACTTGCAAATCTCATTTACCCCTTATCTTAACTCTCAACCTTAAAACTCTATTTGTCTCTCTGACATTTTCAGAATGCTTGGCTATCTTAATTTAACGTGGTTAAATTGAAAACCTGTTAAGATCACCACTGTCCTTTGCCTATGTCAGGCTCTAAGCCAAAGGGATGAACCTTATGCCCCTTCTGTTATATTCTTCCATATCCAAACCTCCTCCAAATCTTGGGAGTTTCTTCATTGTATTTTTAGTATCTAGTACCTACTCTTATCCAAGTCCTGTTTCCAATCTTGATCACTGCACCCTTCTCTGTGTTGTCCAGGACCCCAACTTGATCCACATTTTTGTTTACCTAAAATATACCTGGCCCACAAAGCTAACTAATACTTCTTTCTAATTGTTCAATCTTATGAAATATTTTCACTAGTGCTTCCAAATATTATATAATTTCTTCCTCTACTTACCTGAGATTACATCATACCTCATTTGCTGACGGGCTGATGATGCAAAAGTTGGTGTTTTGTATACATTTCTCCCTCATGGATTCACAGTGCCTTCTTTCACACTCCTATGCTAGAATATCCTTCCAGAACTAGGCTACAAAGCCACCATCATCCTCCCAATTTAATCCCCCTCTAAAGATTCATTCTGATAAAAATGGATTTTTTTAAATATTAAGTACAGGGAAAGTTTTAAAAAAATGAAACCACTGGACCAAACAACTTGATTTGTAGCACAGAATCCCTTTCTCCTAGACTTTACCTACATTCCATATTTTTAACTATAAAATCCTTATAGGAAAGACTGTCTTTCTTTATGACTATACAATGCCTAGTACATTTTGGACACTACCACAATATAAATAAGAGAGGTAAGGGTTTCTTCAGAAAACACAGGCAACTAAAACTCAGCTTCTTAATAGCTTGACTTAGGATTCAAGGTTAATGGAAGAAGTTGTCTTGAAAATCATGAAGGCTAAATCCTAGGTATAAACTGCTAGTCCTTAAGATCAGAAGGGGTCAGGCCCTGGACCTAGAAATTACCATCACAAAAGATGACACAGAAAGAGTCGAGTGAAAACGGAGAATATACCATGAACTGAAGCAACCACACACAGAGAGCCAGTCTTTCTTTCATCTTTAGTGGAAAGTGTGTTTGAAAAAAATTACTGCAACTGTAACAGCTGCAAGAAACTTCCATTAAAAACAAAACACCTGTATTTAAAAGGTGTGCCAATGAGGGGCCAAATAAAATTTCACGCACTCTAGGAAGCTAGAAAAAAAAATCTACTGGAAATTGTGTATTCAGTCTAATAAATAATATAGCTAGGTATTAGATAAGTATATATTAAAATACAGTATTTTGTCCTTTCACTAGAAAAGTATGTAAAGAAATAAATAAGATCTCTCTCTCTCAAAATAAAAAAGAGAGAGAGAGAGAGAGAGAGAGAGAGGACCAAGTACACAGCTAATATATATGGTTATAAAAACATAACTAGAGTCAAATCCTCTGCTACTTCACCAACATGTTAACAGAGAAATCAAAGCCCTCACGCCACACTTAAACTGAGGATTTTCTGCTTTGTCTCAACCAACACATTTTAGAACTGCAAAAACTCAAAAACTAAACAATACTCCCAATGGAGTTTTTCCAAGAGCTTTAAGCTTACAAATATTCTACACTTCTGAAGAACAGTTGCTTCAGTCATGTTTTTCTTCTTTTTCCTCTTCAAGCCTTAAAAAAGCCTATATGGTTAACAAGATTAAAAAGTTCTGATCTACAGACTTTTTATATTGTTTAACCAAACAGTTCAGTTTAATGCCTTCTCTCCAGTCCAGCAAAGAGAATAGATTTTCTTTCCTATTAAAATGGATGCTAATCAATCTGTACCAGGCTCTTAATAAAGGTAAGGAGGACAATATTTAGTAATACAAAATTTACTTAATATGTTTATTGCCTTGCAAATAGTCCTTAAAAGTGTCTTTTCCCTACTGCCTGCAGCTACAAGTTTAAAACTGTTACTTTTAGAGACTAAGAAAATCTACATTTCCTCCTCTGACTGCCAATGGTAAAATATGGAATAAAATTAGGGCAAAGTCGGCTGCAAAGCACTTGCTGGTATTTTGTGATCGTCTGTCTGGCAGCAAGATGCAGCACCTGATTTCTAGCTGCTAAACTCGAAAAACACCCAGGTGAAGATTAAATTAAAACATTTTTTCCATATAAACAATTGCTGTAGTTCCCACAAGAAATTTAGACAAGTGGGACCAAAAATCGCTGGTCAACATTATTATTAAAAAGGAGGGGAAGTGGTCCACAAGACAGTGGCAGTTATGTTAAAAACTTAGTACCTGTATACATGATTACAACTCAGGAATATAACAGAAGCATCTTTATTCAGTCCTTGTTGTTTTGTGAATACATGCAGTGTTGACTCTCAAGCACTTAGATCAGGGGTACACAATTATTTCAGTTGGAGGGCTGCTTAATGAGTTTTGGCAAATTGTCGACGGCCCCATGACAGGTGCCCTGCTCTCTGTTCACCATCTTGGGAATGGAAGTTCCACTGCTAACCTGTGACCTTTGCCACCAGAAGTCCCTTCCCTTGCACCCAGAAGGACTGACTCCTTTTGCAAAAGGGGTTTCCCATCTTGGAATTGGAAAAAACCAAATTCTAAACTAAAACAAACAAACAAACAAACAAAACCCCAAACATCTACAATAAAATATTTTCACTTTACTTCAAAAAATATTGTCCTGATCTGTGTGCATGTGTTATGTAAAGGTGTTATATAAAGGTGAATGCATAATATCTCAAAATGAAGTCTCTCTCGTATATAGTGTGAAGGCACGGAGTATGGAGAGGTATGGTGTTTGTGGGGTGTTGAGAGTGTATGTGGGGTGTTTGTGCATGTGTGTGGGGTCTGGGGAAGGGTGTGGGTGTGCGCGCTGATGTGTCGAGTGCTGTCTTGAGTCTAAGAACGCCGAGGATCACTGTGCTAGATATACTTGACTGCAATTAAGAACAAGTTCATCTTATGGCAAGGGACTTAACACTTTTAAGACCATCTAATTTCCAAGAGTTATATGTCAAAGGAGTACTCTCATTTTCCTGCTGGAAATCTGTACCTTTGACTGTCAATTAGAGGCCCAGATTTGGAAACCATGAAGGGCAAGCAACACAACAAGATGGAAGACTGAGGGCAGAAGTTCAATCAAAAAGGTTTTGTAATTCTTAGCATCTACATGAACACTATGGACAGATCAACTAATGCTAAAAACTAACTGCATTGAACTCTGAATTAAAGAACGGCACCAAGAGCGTGTTCATTTAGACTGAAACATTTGAATCTGCAGTTAATCTTTAGAGAATTTTGATACTCAAAAAGTACCTTGAATTTTTAACAATTGATAGATTAATCACATCTCTTTAAATATAGTGAAATAATTGAGTCATTTTCCCTACTCTTACTATTTTTGTCTGTTCTTATTTTAGTGGGGATTGAAGAAGGCAGGTAGCATCTATAAACGAACAAAGCAGAACTACGGTAGATCACACTAAAAACTGGGGGGAAAAAAAAAAATCACCTCGAGTCAGTGGAAAGAAACACAATTACTTCAGTAAATTTCAGGTCAGACAAAGAAATGAAGTAGAAAAACGAGGAAAATTCCTTACAGTACACTTCTGTCCATATCATAAAGACATTGAAAAATAGGGTTCAGTTATTTACTGCGTTTTCAAAATAAAGAGAGACCAGGAAATGTACTACAGCATAATTAAATCAGACACGAAACTACATTAAGGTAGCAAAGTCAAGGACTCAAAAGCTAAGAACTGTCAGAATTAAGGTTATTGTCCAGACTTAATTTGGCCCTCATGCAAATGCATCATTATACAAATAGTAATTACATGACCATATACTATTTTTTCCTCACAATTCCAACCTAATTTAGCATTGAGAATAAATTGTTAATTCTATCTGCAACAGTTCAAAATTTCCTGCCACATGGTTTAAAATGTGGTCCTCAAGGTTTACTAACTGCATTTTATTCAAACCCCGCTCTAGTAACAACATTGTTATTTTCTGCCCAGTCTTTTCTACTGTGCTCATTACTACAGTAGCCGAGTACAGGTTTCCCTCACTTCGTGGGGGTTCTGTATATGTGAATTCGCTCTTATACGATAACCTTTTTATACCAGAAATTTGTTATATGCGAGGTAAATTTACTCGTATGCAGTTGGTATAGTGGAAGCCTGCAGTCACCTGCTTTGCGCAGTGCACTGTGGGAGTGACATGCACCAAAATATAGTCTCCTGCGTGGATCTGTGCTCCTCTCTCATTGTCTGTGACATGTTTCTGTAGTTGCCACCCCTATTATGATAGTGCCCTGTGCTTGTGGGTAATGTCTGCTGTTGGTGAGTACCAAAATAATCTTGTAAAAGTGGTAGAAATGGGTCTGGGGGTCAGAACAACTGAGGTCTTGGAACGTATGTACGCCTATTTGTTACATTGTAAAGTGGGTTCCCTTTAAGCGAATTCAAGTTATGTACCATTTTCCAGGAACGCATGTACAGCATAAAGCAAGGGAAACCTGTATTTTATTTTCAGAACAGTCCTGTGAAGTAGATAATAACATCTCCTTTTGATGGATAGGGAAATAATGAACAGCTTAAGCTCAAAAATTTTCCACTAATTTTAGGTACCCATTTTGTAACAGCTCAGACTGCTTAATAGATGGCTCAGCACACCTGAACTTCAGTTTCAAATGTTTGCTGATGGGCTAAGCCAGGAGTGAGCCTGCAGGTCACATAAGGAACTTTGGGCACCTGTTATAGGTCAGCTCAGCACCCCCTGCCCTGCACAACAGATCACCGAACCTCTGTGTATGGGATGGGGCCATGGGTGGGCAGGGAGCTTGTGTGAGTGTGGGAGGGCAGACAGCAGCTTCAGCAGGGGCAGCTCAGCTAGGGCCTCCCGCCACCACCAGCACTTCCTCCATGCCACCCTTCTACCTTGGGAGCGTCTGGAATTTTGAATTTTTGTGTGCATAATTTTGAAGTTTTAGCTGCAATTAATTGCAACTAATTAAGATTAAAATTTTTAAATCATTTGACAGAACTAATATTAATATCTTTGGATGCCATTTTCAATCTTAAATACCACAATTTTTCTGAATGCTCATTCAATATAGTACAAATACATATACTGTTAACTTACACATATACTACTAGATTTTAACTAATCACTTGACTGTAGTAGACAGACTACTTTTGAACAAACTGAATTGGGTTATAAGTTACAAATTATAAAGAACAGGCATTACTGAGAGAATTTATCATTGGCAAAAACTCTTCTTTAGTAGACATTGCAAAGGATTAAAATAGTGGTTTGAATTAACAAACCAAAATTATAAAAACGCAAGGATTTCGATTAAATTTTTAGAGAATTAAATATTTTGATAAAATTATGCAAACTAAAAGTATATATTTTATGTGCATAGAGTTATTTTCATTAATATGAACAGAACATACCAGATAAAATAAGTAGTTCAATAATTTCTGCATCTCCCAGATAGGCAGCAGCATGTAAAGGGGTCCTTTTTTCATTATCCTGTGATAAGAGAGTGGAAAAAAAGGGTGTTTTATTTAAAATAAAATTATTCATTAACATTCTATATAAATTATGAAAATATTACAGCATGTAATTCCATCTTCCAAATTTTACATTTATATTTTAAGAAATAAAAAAAATTAAAACCAAAGAAATAATTGAGTTAATTACATTTATCTAGAAGGGAAAAGCAGGATCTCACTAAGTAGCTAGCTCAAACCAATAAAATTCATTCAGTACCAATCTGAAGGGGTCAGGGAGGGAGAGGGAGAGAATTTATGATGAACTGAGGTTTTTCTGTATCAATACCCTGAGTAGCAACAAGTGTAATGTTTTCCCCAAAAATTTCAGATACCCTTTCAAAGCTACATATTATCCTAGCCACAAATTTAATAGAAAATGAAAAAGGAATAGAACATAGAAAAATACTATCAACAAAAACATGATATTAAAATAATTCACCCACTTTTGTTTACCGCACATGTGCAAACAAAAGCAGATATATGGACATGACTGATAAATTTATCTTGCCAACACAGCCAAAGCTTTCCAGGAATAGGAAGGACGATTGGGGGACATAGGCACAAGGTGCATGGTTGACAGCCCAGAGGTTACAAGTTCAAGGATATAGCAGAAGCACTCACAACAAATCTACAAATTGTGCTAAATATCTTGTCACAAGGACATGAGAAGGAAGGAGCAGGAAGAACGTAGATTCTTTTTGAATAACTCAGGTGGGGTTAGTAAAAGCCACAAATATTATTTTCATATATGCATTCTAAAGACAACAGCTCAACTGAATGGATAAAGAAAACATTCACTTCCAGAAGGGAGGCACAGAGGGTTTTCCAAATCTGGCAAATACTGGATTTTGTTTGTGTGCATCAATGTAAAAGGCAAGTGGTGAAGGATCACTTTCACATTATGTTGAATGCTAAAAGACAAAATGCATGAGCATAAAACCAGATAATTTGTTTCTATACAGCAACCGAACTGCAAAGAAAATTGGTTTCACTAGAGAAAAAGGTTGATCATCTTGAAACGTGCTAGTTTTTAGAACACATTTTATACAAGTTACTCATGGATTGTTTAGATTGTTCAGTGAAGCCCCAAATACGCTTAAAAGAGCGAGTGTAAATTCTTTGGGGTTTTTCCCCTTAAACATGTAACAAAACATTTCTAACAGATAAAGCATTGTTTGATTATAATGGTCAGTAAAATGTTTAAATTTAAAATGACATCACATGGACAATTTATTGTACAAAAACAAAAATCCCACCCTTTTCCAGTGCAGTAAAAGTATAAGCTTATTCCTGGATTCCAACTTAGTGAATACTGGCACACAAAACAGCATTTTCAATTGTGCTGAGTTTTACAAAAATTTCTTGCAGCTGTTTTCAAAAAGCACATTACTTTTAGATGAAATGAATCCCAAAGTGATTTCAGTTTCTCATCTCTACCCAAGTACTGTCTTTATTTTTAAAGTGGTCTACAGAAATGCGTAATAAAAGGGAGGTCACATATTAGGGACTACTACCAAAAGATAAAATTCAGCAACTGAAAATACTTAAGATTTGTTGAAGCTATTTAGCAGCATGTTAAATGCACTGTGTGAGATTATACTAAGAGTAGCAATGTTAGAATTATACAGCCAAGAAGATGCATCTTTAGCAAGCAAAAAGGCAGATTCAAAAGTTTCAAGAGAATTTACCAGGCAAGTATGGCATTTGCTATACATTTAAAAATTAGGTTTTGAACATTAACATTACCCCCCACCCCCAATGATTTCAAACTGACTTGAACAGATACTATAAGCCTGGCACTGATGTAAACCCCAAAACATCTTTTTATGGGATTTCATCAAACCCCATTTCCTAGAATCATTTTGTTAACAGACCTGGACAGAAGAGTTCACTTCACATTTTTTTTTAAACAAAAAAAACTAACTCAGTTCTGTGCCCTGTGTGTAGGCCCCTACCAGATTCATGGTGGAAGTGAGCTGCGCTGCAGCTCCTTTAATCTTGCAGGTTCCCCCTTGTGTTGTGTCCCTTGCCACTGATTGGTGGAGGGCCCCCATGTGTGGCTTGCTTCTGATTGGCAGTGAAAACTATGGTTTTAAACTTGGCACTGTTTTTGTCTCCCTGCCGATCAGCAGTAAGCAGTGGGGCTGCCGGGGGCCCTCAGACAACCAATGGCAGAGAGACAAAAACAGCACCAAATTTAAAACTGTGGTTTCTACTTCCCTGCCGATCAGGAGCGACCTGCACATGGGGCCCCTCCACCAATCAACTGGAAGTGGGGGGTGGCGCACAGGTGAACCTGCAAGATTAAAGGAGCTGCAGCACAGCCCACTGAATCCGGTAGGGCCCTAATTATGTGAATCCAAAATGTCTGTTGTGAAATCTCTCTGGGATCCAATATGGCAGGCTATTGAGGACCTCAGTGCTTTCAACACCCATCACTCCAGGGTGGCACATTCCACCTAACGGATAATTCTGTTTCCAAGTCTGTAGTCAAAGGGTAGCCAGTTATCTTACAGCTTTCAGCCTTACTGCAGAACCGGGAACTTGGAAGCCCTGGCTCTAATGAGGCTTTTGATAAAGAGCTGAAACTCTTTGCCTGGAAGTCTCGAGTCAAGGCTTCCAATTTCTGCAGCTATGGTAGCCCCACCATACTGACTGCTCAAGGCTGGGGACTCCAGGACTTCCAGTCTTTTCTACCAGTTCAAGATTCAGTTCTTCCAGAAGAGTCTGGAAGGCCTTGGGTTACTACCTTAGCATAGACTGCATAGCAATACTGCTCTGGAGCCACAGTCCCTGGAAGCTATTGAATGATATTGATATTTTTCTCCATTTAACTGCTGCGCATAGAAAAAAAGACTATTGAATTTCCTTTAGGGAACAGAAGATGTTTCACTGGGAATTTTTAGTTCTTAATCAATTTTGAAAGTTACACTTTTGGTCTGAATAGGACTGAAACAAATATTTCCAAAACTTATTGTGAACTGAAAATCCTGCATTTCACTCATCTTAAGTTATTACAAAAGAATTGCAGCTTCAGACTGGTTGATGAGGGGGGCTTGAAAACACTGAATCTTAAAGGCTGTAACAAACAAATAAAACAACAATAATAAAAAACCCAGAAGGAGAGTAAAGAGAACACTCAAATATTATGTTTTTAGTTCAAATTCATGATTTTCAAAGCCTCTCTCATGATTTTTTAATACTTGACAATAATGAGACTATGAAAGGACAGTGCATCCTATTTATTCTTCAAAGTAAAAGTTTTGTTACAACAAGCCTTTCAATACTATTTTCAAACATCACTTAACCTCTATTTTCTGCTGACTTGTTAATTAAGTATTGGAACACCTTATATTCCTGGCAAAAATTGGTTTAAAATATTTAACATTTGACTTAAAAGGTTTTTGCATCTCCTTATGAACTGTGGTGACATTAATAGGCCCAGTTTCTGTCATAAGAAATATATTCCTGAAAGTATTTGTGAACATTCCTTTTCTCTCTATTAATTTGACACTTCAGCCTTCCTCTTTTAGTATACTATTCTTACTTCAGATTGATAATTAGCTTATCTTTTTGGAAGCATCTTTTGCTGCCACCCTACACAGTATCTTACAAAATTAAGATGATGATAAAGTACTGAAAAACAGAACCAAAAAAAAACAGTAGGTTTTTATGCTCCATTTCTGTAATGCTTTGTTTCTATAAAGTGTAGAAACATATAATGTTATTAATCAGCTTATATTTCAACTAGTTTATTTATAATAATTCCCATGTTCACAATTTGCATAAAACATTAAACAATCAAGCTATTTTGAATTTTATGTCTGCTCCTGCAAAGGATGGCACTGTTTTAGTTGCTTTCCAAGGCCTGATTCTTAATACATTTTAACCAGTTACACATTTCAGTACTTTTCTCCCCTTGCAATTCAAAATCATAATACATGATCATCACAGCATATTACCACATATTCTGTTTTCCCAAACAACAAATTTATAAAAAAAAAAAATTATACAGTATTCCTGACACATTACAGCTGCTTATTTGCCAAGACAATGCTAGGAATTCTGTTATGACATCTGTCTTGTAAGGTAAAAAAAAAAAAATCTTTGTTTCTTGAATGCATACTTTCACATACAGAATACTGGAAAAGCCTCCATATCAAAAGCCTAACTTTCAAACTGAGCTTCAAGGAGCTTCAGAGTTTAGGCATTCAGTTCTATGTTTGGATCAATGACTAATTAAGTTATGCCCAAAAATCATAAATGATCACACCTGATAAACCACCCGACTAAAAATTGGCCTCACTACTATCACTAACTGGAATTAGAACAAGAGTACAAACATTTGGAATTTTACCCCAAATAACTAATTTCAAGTTACCTCATGATAAGTGTCATTTGACTGCTACTACCCTTTGGCACTGTTTTCTAAAGAAGAAAACAACTGTTTTTAAATGACTACATTCATAATCTTTGCTATGTCTAATGATTCCTACTGCTGAATTTAAAGCTCTAAAAAAAACAACTAGTTTTAACTATTTCTCTCTAAATTCAGTCAGAATCTTTAAAACAGTAATTTCTCTACTTCCTATGTTAGGGAAAAAAAATTAAAAGAACTACAAATTACCAAATACCTTAAGAGACTATAACTGTAATCCCTGGTAGTGCAAGCAACTCTGTTTAGATAGATGACATCCTGAAAAATCAGGGCTTGCTAGATCAGAGAAACCTATACTAAACTGTTTTGTATAATTATTTTATTTGTGATGAACACTTGATATTTAAATTGTATTCGTATATACTACTCGTTTTAAATGGAGCTTAATTAAGCCCTGGGCAATTCTCAAATAACCCAAGTGCACAATTTTTGGAGCACTGTTATTTTGTTACTAAGAAACAAACTAACTTTCTAAACTGACAAGTAAAATTATAACTGAAACATGTAGCTAGATTAAGTACATAGTTATGATTTGACTTAAAAAGGAAGCAACTTGTATTAGAGTTGCTCTTAGCAACTGGGGTGCTAAGAGAACTTAGCAAAGGTGGTTTCTGGGTTTGGTGTCAGAAGAAACCCAGAAACAAGCCTTGAAAACACAGGAATTGCTTTTTTGTGTTAACAGGAGCCCACGTAAACAAAATTCCCTGTAAACAAAATTGAAATTAGTGCTAAGCCTATACCAGAGCCCTCTGGCAGCTGCCAGTAAATTTCATTTGTGACAGTTCTAGTCAGAATATGCATGGCTAAGAGTTCATACCCCATATCAGATCTAGTTTCAGTCTTTTGCCAAACTGTGTCTAGGTTCAGTCTCTTTTTAAAGGTTATTCTGCATATTTGACAGTTGCAGGAAAACACTTAACTGATCAAGACAAACCTGAGACATAAGAAATTTTGTTTGAAGAAAAAGATCATGAATAGTATTTTACACAGACTAACGCTACTGCAGAAAGTTCTGATCCAGTACAATACCTCATTAAATATTCTTTGAGCAAAATAAAGTTGGCATAACTATATTTTGTAAACACTTGCCTTGTATTTCATAGAGAACATGCTAAACTAAGATCTTGTACAGAACTCATACTTAGTGACTATTTCAGGATACTCTTTCCTATTTATGCAATTGCTATATGGCAACTCAAACTCTGACTTTTTACCAACTAAACCACAAAATTCTGAGAACAGCAGAAGCTTTTATCTCTTCATTCATTATAAAAGCAGCATCTAATTAAGCCCTTAAAAGATCAGAGGCTGTGACATGAGACAGAATGACAGCAAACTGAAAACAAACAGTCTCTCTGGAAACTTTATGTGGGAAAGAGAGAGAACTTTTCTACCAAATGGTTGAACACTCAATTTAACAATTTTTTTTTTAAACTGAAGTTTCTTTTCCTTAAGATACATTATAAAACTGAATGCAAATCTGTCACATTATGCATATATTTACAGCCAACAAAGTGGATGCACTCTTTACTCTACCTAATGCTACAGGAGTAGGTAGCATTAAAAAGCCTGGCATGTCTCAAATAAGTCATACACATTAAAAACTTGTGTGTATTACACTATTATTCAGAGATCTTGTTCAGTATCAAAAGACCCCAATGTCCCATATGTTTAATACAGCAGAAAGACAAGATGCACCAAGTAACAGCCATAAATAAAAAGCAGAAGAGAATAAAGGTAGCAGTGACAGAAAATGACTTACTCTCAGCTGAATTCTTTGAGAGGTTGTAGTCAGTTTTGATTCCACTCTAGAAACACACGAGTCTCCTACGTGCAAGCTTGGAATCCACTGCACCTGCCATATGCCTCACTGTGCTCCCATGCAAGAAAAGGGCAAAGAAGCCTCCCCTCAGTTCCCTAGCAATTCAAAACTAAGAGCAGCACAGGAAAACTGTGGATAGAAAGAGGGATTCCTGTTGACAAGAGCAGTTACCATAGGTAACCATAGGTAAAGAGACTTTCTTCCTTCTTCATGTGTCAGTGCGGATCCCTAAATACGTGTCTGACGAGCAGTATTCTCTTATGATGGTAGGAATGTGGATATCAACTGCATCATCTGAAGATAGATTGAAGCACTGTTCTTGTAGCTAAGTCCTAATGTATATCAAACGTACACCGGAGGTTGCTCCACATAACACAGCATAGGTCCTTGTAAAATATCACTTGGCCTACCTCTCCCGCTGAGCCCCCAAAATCCAACTAGCTTGCAGAATCTCAGATATAAAACCAGTTATCCACCTTCATAGTCCTGGGAGGGTCTGCTACAGTCAAAAGCAGAAATGCAGGTAAATCTGAAAGATTTAGTTCTGACATTTGGGCTAGGAGCAGACATTTAAAAAGCCTGATCCTGAATTGACTCAATTTTTGCAGGTTAGTCTAACCTGGCTAGGCTGAACTGGTTTGAACCCCGACAGACATTCTCTCTGGACTGAGGAAATTCAGGCATGTGACTGCAGTGACACAGGCTAGAAGCCAGGGGGCATTAGAGGAGCCCTCCCTACCCTTCTTCAGGGAGCTAATCTGAGCAGGGCGTGGACAGACCCCAGCATTAGGGAGGTCTGCCTGCACAGTCCCAGGCTTTTCTCCACTGAGTGCTCAAGGGGCAGGAGTGTTGCCAGCCACCAGCCACAGGCTAGCACTTTGAGGTGGGGGGGAAGAAGTGAGTAGTGCATGCATCTGTTGATGACACGGAGCTTTTCAATCTTCCTCCTTGCTTTGTCATACTGTCTGCAGCAAACTGACAGGCAAGCAAGCCAGCTGAGGGCTGACAGCGATAACCAAGGATCCTGGTTTTCCATTTCCCACTGAAAAACAGAGAAAACCATGGATTTGCCCTTTTTTTTTTTAAATCAGAGAAACCTACGGATTCCCTGCTTTTGCAAACAGCTCTGTAGCCTAGTTGAGCTCCAGCCTGCAAGAGCTGTTAGAAAACAGGGTGGGAAATCCCCAGCTCTGCCCAGAAGGGAAGGGAGGGGCCTGAGGCTCTCAGCCATGGCTAGCTTGGCTCAGCTTCACTCTTCGCTCCTGGAGCCGGAGGTAAGTGGAGCTTGCAGGGGGCTGGGGGGGCCAGGAGCTGGCCCTGACCCCACCCGAGCAGCCTGCTGTTGAGGCAGAGAGCTACAGACTTGGGTCCCTAGCCCCATAGCCCTGGCAGCTGGGGACCCCCTCTAGCAGGGCTGGGGTGCAGGGGCTGTGGGTGGATGTACAAGGCACAAGTAGGGTGGGGGGGCTGTTGTGGGGGCACCTCAGGGGCACAAGCAGAGCTGTGGTGGGGAGGGGGCTGCAGGAGGCTTTTAATTTTAATAATGGATTTGAGGGGTTTTAGCCAAGAATTTGTGACTTCTTAGATAAGAGGGAACCAGGATCCCTGGTGACAACAGTCTTTATCACCTGCTTAGCAGAACAATGGTCTCTCTCCATTACTTCAAAATTCTTAAACAGCTTACCAGCTAAGCTGTTGATTAGCTCCAAAAGCCCTAAGCAGTCACCATTCTGTCTGCCTGCCCCAGTGAAACTGAAAAGAGACAAAAACATAGACACCTCCCAGCATTAGCTAGCATACCGCATGCCTATGGTCCATAGGGCTGGGGTCTATGCTGTGGGAGATGGGAGGGAGGAGAAGGATTTCCTGCTTGAGCAGCCAGGGTGGGGTAGAGCAGGGGGAAGGCAGGCAGGCCCTGCTGTGTCTGCAGTCTCTGCCAGAGCCTTAAACAACATTAGCTTGCATATGGTCTGTGCTGTGGCGGAGGAGGAAGGGATCCCTGCTGAAGCAGTGAGTGGTGAGAGGGTGGGTGTGGGGAGAGGGGCATGGGTAAGCCATCAGATCCTGCTGTGCTTGCAAGTCTCTGCCAGAGCTCTGGCCAGGGAGCAGAGGGGAGGGCTATCCCTGCTGTGGCGCACAGAGCCACACTCAGCCCAGAGAGCATGCCGAGATGCTGGGGGACTCTAATTTAACTTAAACCAGCAAGGGGTCTGGGACAGACACTACATAAACAGGTTTGACCCAAATCAGTTAAGTCTGATACTACATTCAAGCAGGTTTATCTCAAACAGGTTTCAACCATTTTCAAATTGGTTTATGTGCACTGAACATCTGTCCTGTTAAAGATATAAACCAGTTTCTGATCACTTAAACCAGTTTGTGTGTAATCTCTGTCCCTGGCCTTGGAGTTTGTAGCTTCATCTGCCGTAGTGTGGAATACAGTGTAGGTGCCAGGTAACCTCATCCTGAAGCTAAGAGTGAAGTGTATCAACACCATCTCTGTTAATGCAGAATGCTTTGGTGAAAGTAGTTTTTAGCATCTTTTTTAAGGGTATCTCCAAAATGGAAATAAGGTATGGTGCCTGAAAGGCACTAGGGCTCAACTTGTCAGATCTCTCTACTCTAGGAAAAGATGAAAGTTTTGTGGATTGCTTAAGTAGATGAAATTTGAGCTTTGTGTCTCAATTTTCAGGTATGGGGTAAGATGTAATAGTGGATACAGCACTTATCAGGGATATATCTTTCCCAAAGTCAGCAAAGCATCTGCTATGCCAATCAATTAGGGGCATAGGATTAAAATGCAAAGGCTAGGATTTAAACCCTGTAAGTTTATGGAATCTGGTTGTGACGAACCATTCACTACTGTACTGCAGGAGTCCCTATGTCCCCCCACCTTCTTTTTTGTAACATACAAAACAAGGTAATTACAAGGTAAAGGAAGAGGGATTTATTCACAAAACAAAACAAACTCCCAGAAGAGTAGGGGGGTCAGACACTTGCATCCAAAGATGGTGACAAAACTTAGGGACAGTTTGTCACTGTTCTTTCCTTCATGCCCTTACACAGCTGCATAAAGCAGAAAACAGCAACACAGGAATACATGCCAACTCATGGTGAAAGAAAAATGTGTTGCATTCACTAGTTCCACAGACTCATTTAAGTTTATGCTTTTAAACATTTCTCTGAGTCCATTTTGTTCTGGGATTTAAATTTGTTGCCTAAAGCAAGTCCTTTCCATAGAACTGCAGATTGAGTGAAGCACATTAAGCCATAGGGACAAAGTAAATTAGATTTATCTGTATACAGTAAAAACATATGTCATGTTACAACTGGATAAAATTTAAGAGCCAGGAAAAACTACACAATAAGATTGTTACTTGGAATAAAAAGGTTTGGGTACTCAAGAAAAAGCTATCAAGCAAAACAAACCTAACATTTTGTTCCTAATTAAAATGCCTCAAGAGACATGCCAGTCACATCCATGTTATTAAAGCCAAAAATTTTTGAATACCAAATTAAGCTTTATTTGGAGAAGCACATTTTTTAATTTTTTTTAGTATTTAGTCATTTGCCAGTAAACATTCTTACTTTTAATGTGTATAGTTGCTCAACTGTAACTTTTAAAGAAAAACTGAAATTACTCTAATTACGCAAAGGAAGTATGTTGCTAAACTGTCCACATTTAAAGAGCTTTGGATTTTTTAAAAAACAAAAAAGTAGGCCAAGCATCAGATGTTTGCCAATGTGTTTTTATCCAATAGGTTTCCAGTAATTAAACCTCTGTCAAATTGTTTT
Organism: Crocodylus siamensis; assembly: GCF_052110815.1. Taxonomy (NCBI): domain Eukaryota; kingdom Metazoa; phylum Chordata; order Crocodylia; family Crocodylidae; genus Crocodylus; species Crocodylus siamensis. The sequence continues at coordinate 148,511,551 of NC_143399.1, read as the reverse complement.
ATTAAATACAGATAAAAGGGGGAAATAATTTCATGCGTTTCCTCTAGCTTGTATATAGAATCACATACTTCACATAAACTAAAGAAATGCCATCTTTTTGGATTTAGTGAAGGCTAAACATTTGTTTAGCCTGACTTTCAATTGAAACCTGACTTTCAATTTTTACAGCATTTTCATCTAGACTTTATGTCATTAGTAAGCTAAGGAAATACAGTCGAGATGGAAGTACTGTATGGTAGATACATAATTGGTTGTATCATCATGTTTAATGAGTGGTCATCAATGGCTCAATGTTTAGTTGGGATGAGGTATTGAATGAGTCTTCCTAGGGGGCTTAGCATATACTGAGTCCAGTAATGTTTAGTATCTTCATTAATGATTTGGAGGATGGGACTGAGTCACATTCTGAGCAAATTTGCAGGTAACACCAAGTTGGGTGGAGTTGCAGACAGACACTCTGGAAGGCACAACTACGATTCAGAAAGATTGTGATGAACTGGAGAAATGGTCCACCATGAAACAAATGAAATCCAACAAGGACAAGTCCAAAATATTACATCTGGGAGGAATAACTGCATGCCCAAACACAGATTGGGGAATGAGTGGCAAGGCTGCAGCATGACAAAGAAGGACCCCACGGTTATAGTAAACCATAGGCTGCACATGAGTCAACAGCATGCTTTTGTTGCAAAAATAGGCCAACAGCATGCTGAGCAGAATTAATGGGACTGTCACTTGCAAATCAAGGGAAGCAATTCTCCTGCTCTACTGGGCACTGGTGAAGCTTCATCTTGAAAAGCGTCCAGTTTTGGGTCTCACACTTGAAGAAAGATGTGGATAAATTAGAACGAGTCCAGTGTGCAATGACAAAAATTATGAGAAGCCTAGAAAGCATGACTATGAGAAAGGATGAAAGAAGTAGGATTATTTTATCTGGAAATGAGAAGATGGAGGGGGTGGGGGGGATTTCATTACAATTTTCAAATACCTGAAGGGTGGTTATATGGATGATAAGACAGATTATTCTCTGTGGCCAAAGGAGATAAGACAAGGAATCCTGGTCTTAAACCGTAGGAAGTGAAAATAAAGTTGGATACAAGAGCTTTTTCTCTATGAAGGCAGTCAAGAATTAGAAGAGGCTGCCCAGAGAGAATCTCCATTCTTGGAACTTTTTAAGACCAGGTTAGACCAACACTTGACTGGAAAGATTTACTCAGGGACAATCCTACTTTGAGCAGGGCTGGACTAGATGACCTCCTGAGGCCCCATCAAGCCCTATTAGTCTATGATTCTCTGAACTGTGATCTGATTTTACAAAATACTTTACAAAGATCTAAATCATTATGCAGTTTCTGGAAACTATTCTACTTTTGTTTTTCAGGTCCTGCAATGAAAATCTCAAAAAGACTTTAGACAGTTTATTATTGGGTTTTTTTTTAAATACTTCTCTTCATTTTTAAGTATAGCAACTGATGAAATGAAGTAACTGCCCTCTGCAACTTTGGAGGCTGAACTTCACCATGAAGTCTGACTAAAAAATCTTGGACTCATTTGCTCCACAGGATTCTCAGACTACTTTTAAATGACACAGAATTCAACACAGCAATACAAAGGATATGGAATATCAGTTAAAGTATCAAACTGCTAGAAATAATATTTTATTCCATATAATGTAAAATAGAGTTGTCATGTTTTTAAGACTATTATGGAAACAGGCACATTAACATACCTAAAATGCTTTCCCTTGTTCTTCTTTCCCCCAAATAATAAAAGCAATGCCTTTAAATGTTTAGCTGTCTCATACAACACAAAACTCAGCTTTTAAAGTTGAAAGCCAGCAAATAAGCCAACTCTGAAATACATTTCCAGTAAAAAACAAAAATTTGAAAAAAATTCCAATTATATGGGTCATAATAAATCGCAGAATTTTCATGAGAGTACACTGATTCCAGGGACGTTTTTTTTTAAACACAATACATTATGCACCTGCACGAAGAACAGAATAAAGAATCTTGAATGTCTTTTCTTACTCTAAAATCTAAACTGGAATATCTGAGGACATGAATTAAAAAAAAAATGAAGAGTGGAAGAGATAGCACAGTACCATTACTGTTTCCATTTCATTAAAAGAGCAGCCTACACTAAATCAGCTCGTCCTACTTTAAAAACTGACAAGTTATTTGTGTGTCAGTAACACCTTTGTACAGAAAAGCCGTTTTTCTGGTCAGTAATCCATTTTTTTAAAACTGTATCGACTACTGATAGAGCTGTATCTGCCTTGTATTATACACCATGATTTTATAGAAGCAATTTAATGTAAGATGACTTGGTAAAGATTCATTAATTTTATGTCTTCAAATATTTTAAACTTCATGGAGAAAAAAACCCACTGCTCATGAATAAGTTACAAAAAAAAGACTTCTCTTGGAAAACAGAGTTGTACAGCTGCATAAATTAAGATGGACAGCAGGCAAGGATATTTTCATATCTTAGCAGAAATCCTTCCAGTAATGAGTTCTAGTTTTCTATTATGAGACCCTTGCAATACTAAGGATGCCTGACTTGAAGTAAAGCCAGGTGTCCGACTACTTTAGACACAAGGACCCTAAATGCTGCAAAGGCAAAGACAGACATTACCCCTGGCAGGTAAGAATGAGGGAGAAACAGGTGAGAGAACTAATACACCCAAAGATGAAGAAAAAACAGCTCAGACGAGATACCATGGAGAAAAATACCAAATAAGTGCCTACAATGTAAAAGTGGCTAGTACTTTTTGTATTAGCTTTTACTGGACCAGTGTATAGCTGTGAGACATATTGGACAAATTTTCAGGCATCAAGTGCCTTTTCTCAGGTCTACAGGGGTATAGGTTGTAGCTGTGTTGGTCTAAGGACACAAGCAGACATCTTCACTGACTGGCTTTCTTGAATGCATACCAGCCTTTGGTTTCTTTACTATTCATTCCATCCAGGAAGAGCACACACCAACTGCAGAGACTCTCTCAGCCTGATGAAGGGTATTTATACCCAAAAGCTTGCCAAGAAGAATTTTTCCAACCACTTGAATTGGTCTAATAAAAGATATGAAATTTACTCAAAGACCCTTGTCTGCCTTTTCTTAAGTCTCATGCCTGAAAGCAGGTCCAAAAATTCTTCCAAGTATATGGTTGGCACAACAGAAGATATCAAAAAATCCTCAGCTCTGAACATTTCCCAGACCATCACAACTACAAAAACTGTCCAACCCTACAAGAAGGCAAAAATCAGCCAAACCATACAAAATACTGTTAACTAAAAGTGCTTTAAACCCCAGAAAATAGGTAGTGGAGTATCCAAAGAAATAAGACAGTTATAACAACATACATCTATAAAGGAAGACAGTTAAAGTAACACATACAGTATTTATGCATTTTGTATTAAGTTAAAATAGAACAGCTGCTAGAATCACAGGCACCTCTATACCACTTTGATATTGTTTCAGTTCGGTAAAAATTTTACTAAGTGAATTAGGGAAGGAGGACAAGTGCAAAAATGACAGGTCTTGAGCAAAAGCGAAAACAATCACCCTTTTGTTGGCTAATATAGCCTTCCTCTGCTATGATGTACGAGTATGCTCATGGTTACCACGTAGCAATTCAGAAGGGGTAAAAACCCCTTTTACCACTAGACAACTGGTTCAACAATCTATGTCCTTACTGTACACCAAAAACATCTGCAAAGAAAGTCAGTGAATGAGTAGCTGAGGCACTGTAAATTCACATCTTAATTAGTTAAATGGGCATTTGTTTCTCATGCAGATGAGCATGACATTTTTAAGAAGCTGGCTAACAAATTTTTGTCCGTTTTTCCACCAGGAATGTCTTATGCTTCCACTTCCAACCTGCAGATGCTGGGAAGAGAATCATTAAAACTCAATAACTCTGTCAGTTGTAAGCCAACTGACTCACTACAGCATAACTATTCAAGTTAGACAGCCTAGCTTTAACTTTTCAGACATGTAGTGTTCCTCTCATAAAGCAGAGATGACAATAAACACTGACTGTTACAATTCATATAACAGGGAATTCATAAGGTTACAGGCACACTCCTCAAACTGTCAGCTATAAAGACATTCTTAGTATTAAAATTATACCAGATTCTCAAGAAAAATCTTTTTTAAGAAAACATCACTGAAGTTAAATTTTGAATAACATTTTTTATAGTTACTTAAATCTCTGGATCAAATCACTGGATATTTGATGCAAAGCTTGCTTATCAAATCTCTGACCACACTCTTAAACAAATACAAGGTACAGTAATATGGCACAGCGCACATGGCCATGCCAGCTCTAAAAAAGCCAGCTCCAGTACTGGAACGAATACAGCTGCATTACTGCAGAGCTCTGCTCTCACTGAGTAGTCCTCCTGAAAAGGACACTTACCAGTACTAAGTCAACTCTGAACAAACTAAATACTAATGCCATGAAGACAATGAATAGTTTCTTATTTTATGTAATTATGGTTCTTCATGGCATGAGGCACATGAGGTCAGAGCCTTTTGAAGAATATCCTCCATTAGGGCTGCACGTGGACTGAATTGCAGACACTGCAGCTAAGCCTACAGCAAGGGGTAGTCTCACCTGCTTCTTTCCTCCATATCTCACAATTTCAAATTAGTGGGAACAGACAGCAAGTTGTATAATCAGTGTGACAAGTCAGAGAACTCAAGTTATTACAAGGCAAACTATTGTTCTTTCAATGCCAGTTTTCCAGTCCTAATGACTAGCAAGCAGCTTTCTGAATTCATAAGTGGGTAAGAGAAATCCCACTTAAATATCAGGAGAAGAATCACACTACCAAAGCTTAAATTAAAATTAAGCAGCCTGAATTACGGCAAGTAAGTGGTAAAAGGTATGAACTGATCTCCATGTTGATGCCCTTCAAATAAGATGCCCAGACTCATGCTGAAATCTACTAAGGGGCCCCCAGCCTTGTCTGATCTCTCCAAGTATTCCCTCAAGCCAGCACAGGCATGTGTGAAGAGGGGAGCCCTAACTCCTTCCAACACAGAGACCCTAGCCTTATGGTTCCTTGAACTTCCCTAGTTATCTGTGGCCCTTCCACAGGGAACTGCCTTCCTGTTCCACTTGAGAGGGACCTTACCTCTTCAAAGGGTAAAGGACTACAACCCAAGCCCCCAGCAGCACAACAGACAGCTACTCTGCTATAAAGGCATTTAGCAGGGGCAAAGGCCAGACCAAAAAAAACATGTTCTCTCCAAAGTCACTTTTAGTCTACGACACAAGGCCCTGAGCAGCCTAAAAGTTACTCAGCTGTCCTCTCTCCAGTGAGCACAACTCTGGGTATCCGAAAGCAGCTCAACTTCTCTTCTGATTCCCTGAAGATGGTCATCTCTTTCCTTCCCTTGCGGTACATCCTGTCTCATTCTGCACACAGGCAGCTCTGTGTTGTGGTACGAGTCCTATTAACAGCAATATTGTTCAGACCAAAACAACCATGTCCTTTTGGATTGGTTAGCTTAGTTTGTCCCATGGAAAGTTTCTCATTTTAAAATGAAATCTCTAGGACTCATGTAAGATGAGTTCCTCTCCACAGATATCACATCTGTGTATCAGATGAAGAGATCCCAGGTCTAGGAGGAATTATATGGCTACTGTTCTGAGATAGCAGGTTGAAAAGAACTAGGAAAATGATCATCTGTGCAACTCTCATATTCAGACTTGATAAAGCTATTTAGCTCAGACTGGGACTATGAAGATAACAGTCCCTGAATCCCAGCTTCATGAACGGCTCATGAACGCTGTGTACTGGTGGATCATTTGTTAAATCTTGCATCCACACAATGAATCATAGGCTCCTGAGAGTTCTCTGGAGTAGAATGTCATATTTGGTGTTCCAACATGTCATGAAGAAATCTATCATATCCTTCCCATCCCTTCCCCCAAGTCTGGCATTAGATCTCACAGCCGCATATAACACGTAACATTTTACAAACATGATTGGATTGATTCACTTAACAGACGGATTTCAGAAAACCCCAAAAGGCTAGAGTTGAGTTTCTTGGTAGACAGGAGGAATGTACGGCTGCCAGCTAGTAGCATCCCAGCTTGTTGTAGCATCCACCATGACAGCAGTAAAGCAACAAGTGCAGAGTAGTTGCAGCAGCAGTGGGACAAGCAAGGTAACAGATGCAGTTAGGTAATGACTGCAGGCTAGGTAGCTGCTTGCCATGGCAGAAGCAGCAACAGTGGTGGGCCAAGAGGACATAGGAAAAGCAAGGGCTGTGTTGGCACAACTTTCATTCATCTGCTGATGTTTATGTTCACCAGGGCCTCAAATTATACAGAAGTCAACACCCACCACTAGTCAAGCCTCCAAATTCCCTAGCTTAGTGATAACCCAAAAAGCAGAACAGAGCTGATCTGCAGGCCAGAAGACCATGTTTTACACCCCTGCCTTGCCCCTTTCCTTATCCAGATAATCCCTATTAGGTATCTGGCTACAGCTTAATTTTTTGTGAAGATGGAGGCAAAGTAACTGTTGAGGAGCTCTGCCTTTTTTGCATCTTCAATTAGGAGTTCCCCCTAGCTTGTTAACAGAGGATGCACAGCTTCCTTTAACTATGCAAGTATGCAAATATCCTTTGCATCTCATGCTGACAAGAGAATGGTCTTCAATAAGGCTTGGGGTATAAAGTCTCAAAGATCTCAATATAGCACTGCAGCGCCTCAAGGAATAATGGGCACTTTTACATGTGTTCCAGGGATTGGGGGAAGGCACTTTAGAGAGGCTCTGACAGCCACTCCAAAGCATCACAGCTTTGTGTATATCACCATCCCTGTGCTTCAAAATGGTGGCAGGGGTTAAATGAGCTTTAGTTCAAGTGCTCCCACTGCCACTTTGAAGTGCAGGGACGCTAATACACAAAAGATTGTCCTTTAATTAGAGTGGTTCTCAGAGCTACTCTGATTAAAGTGCCATCCCCACACTGGGCTAGGGAATGCCAGTTTTCCAGTCCTGATGATAGACAAATAAGCTTTCGTTCAAGAACCTTCGCCGCCATTTTGAAGCACAGGGACACTGATACACAAGACACAGGAGGCTGCTGGAGCATGGCAACTGCCATGCTCTAGCAGACTCATTTAAGTCTGCTCTGATGAACTGTGTAATTAGAGCGCGTTGGAGCTGCCTCTGTGCTCTTGTAACAGGCATCCAACATGCCCTTTTAATCTGGGAGTGAACTGGAAGGTTTAATAATCGACCCCTGCTCAAATGACAGATCTTCAGTGCCAGATACTTGCAGCCAGGAAGTGGGAAAAATGGTGATGACTGCGCAATAAAACCAGCAACAGATTCATCTACTGCCACCCAAAGCTTTACCATCTGTTCTTTGAAGATATCTTTCAGCTGTGCCCTGCTTGTGGGTCCAGAGGGGTACGCACACACGCTCTCCCATATCAGAAAGCTGTACTTAGCCAGTACAGAACCTTTGAGGAAGACGAAGAATATGCTTTTTCAACCACAGAAGGTCTAGTTTCTTGGGATCCATATGTTTAGTGTCCTTTGGCAGATCCAACCTTCCCTGTGACTGCCAGTACTACGTTCTCCTGGTATACAGAGGATGTAATACTGTTCAAAGTCTTTGGGCAGGACTTGATACATTCTTTCTACCTGTCTGATTTCAGATGAAGCAAAACCTGAGCTAACCAGCAATCGTTCATACTCACTGTTTACTAGCAGAACAAACCTTGCTGGTGCTGAGAAACTCATTATATTGAATAATTTGTACACATTTTCTTGGATCTGCCAAATCCTGCAAGTATCTCCTGGAGTTTAGAAGTTATCCTTGAATGGCACCTAGGCTGGAGTGGAAATATCTTTGTAGAGAAAAAATACACAATGTTCCAGGACCAATGCTGGTGGGAGGCAGCAGAGCCCTTCTGATTATAGCAAATGAAGACCTTCCTATAAAGAAGTTGCACAGCCACTAGAAAAAGCAGATTTCCACCAAGTTGTCTTTTCTCTATGTCTGGAGACATGAAGCTGAAACTCACCTCTTAGAGCAACCTGTGAAGTTGGTTTCTGACCCTGGGGGAAAGTGCTGTTGAGATCTGAACAGAGGAATAAGCCAACAACCAGACATTTCTTTTCAGGGGAGAAAAGATCAAAGAAAGAAATGAAGCTGGTACTGGAAACGCTGGCAGCAAGCACCTTAGAACTTTCTCAGCAATGAACCAGGAACAAAGACCTTGAGCTCGGTACATACACTGAATGGACTGATTTTACAAGACTACAGTGGAGAAACTAAATTTAAAAATATCACCTTGTCTTTTAAAAATACTTCCCCTAGTATCTTGAGCAGGTAAGTACTTAAATATCACATCAATTTGATGTGCCTGAGTACTATATACCTGGGTATTATTATTGATGGATGCTATGCAAAATCCGGAAAGGAAGGATGGGGGGACAGGGGAAGAGAAGGACAGAGGATTAACTCTTCCAACATATCTACATGGGTATCAATAACAGTCATCTGCAATTAAAAAAAATTCAGTTCATTCAATGAACAGGCTGCATAGCTTTATGTTTCTAAGTCCTCTTCTACATAGAGATTTCACTTTAGAAGAGGAACTCTGCACTACGTAGCTACATTTTAGTGAGTCAGAAAGAAGACTCACGTTCAGAATCACATTAAAAAGGAAATAGGATAGCCAAGACTTCATTACAGAGGATAAGCATACTGCATTAATAAAAATTAACAGGAATTCCACAACTTTATTGAAATGAGATGGCTGTAACAGTCATTATATTATTAATTTTAATTCTTTCCTCAGAGTTAGTAGGTAATCCTTGCAGGTTAAAACTTGATATAGGTGCCTAAACTTCCCAGAGGATAGCTAATAGAGCTGGCTAAGCCTTCAATACTCATGTAATCTGATTTCAGACCCATAGAAATAAATTCTTCTAAAACATTATGCATTACAGGAATATCCCTTAGTGGATCAAATCAGTATTCCAAATACTTAGCTAGCAAACCCTTCAGAAGAATGAAATATTATTATCATCATCATCAACAACAACGCCTTAGTTGGAAGTACTGAATAAGCTATTTATAAGGAAAACCTGAAAAAAAAATCATATTTCCCTGAACAATTCCTTCCTCCCCCGATTTTTGGCTGGCGAGCCATTAAAGAGTGTTCAAGTCTTAAAAAAGAAAAAAAAATCCTCCTACATTCAATATTTTGAGGCAATAAGTTTCATAAGCTAGCTTTGTATTGGGAAAGGGGAAAAAGAAACAAGAAAAAAAAATATTCAGCATGCAACTTCATCTGGCCCTGTGCTAAAGAAAAAGACAACCAGTGTCCAATTTCAAGAAACCAAGTCATCTGTGAACTAAATTGAACCCCTCTTTTAATGAGGCTTCCTGAACAATGAAAATAATCCCTCCTGCAAGGACTATCCACCACTACATTCAGTTTCAACGAGAAGGGAAAACAACAAAAAACTAAAATACTTTCCCCAAAACAAAGCAAGAGTGATTTTAGAAGCGAGGAGGGAAGATGGACAGGGTCCCTGACAGTAGGCAGAGTGGGTTGTTCAATTCTGGAGCTCTTGAGGGTGTTGAGGAAGAAGCAGATAGTAAAAGGAGGACTCTCCTGGCCACTCGGAACCCAGCCTCCTGGTTCTGGAGGCAAACAGGCAAGGACAGCTGGGTGCCCTGCTTGACCCCAGAGATGAGCAATCTCATGAGCAAAACCCCTCTCCTGCCTGGGCCAGGACTGGGAGACTGAAGGCAGAGGCATGAAGGGATTCCTGCTCTAAGGACAACCGACTGCACAGAGAGCACTCATTGGCCATCAGCCTCACTCTCCTCCTCCTCCCCCTCCCCTTGAGAAGGTGTGTGGCAGGGGTGGAAATCAAAGCATTGTGGGAAGCTGGAGGACTCTCTGTTTTTGAAAAGTTCCTGTTTCCTTCAGGGTTATGACTGGAGAAATCTAGCCATATTTAGACCATTTCATATGATGAACACACATCTGTCTTCTCACCCTTGAAAGTGCTTCAGAATGTAGCAACTGTCTGGGGCCTAAACCGAAGGATTAATAGGATTCCCTCAAAGCTGTTCACTTGGCTGTGGTGGTCTGGAGACAAGGCTCACTTGGACTGGGAACCTGATTACCTGACGATGGAACTGCAGAGCTAGACAACACCTCCTCAGAGGCCTCCAAATTCTGTGCAGAAACAAGAGCACAATTCAAAACTAAAAGAAACTTCAAACGAGGTAACCAGAAGAACTACTAGGAGGAAAGCATCTCATGACTTATCACTTTACCAGAATCACCACATTAGAAAAGAAGTGAGTGTTCCTGTTTGTTGTGGAGACTTTAAAATATAAACTCTATGTAACTATAGTAAAAAAAAAAATTGTATGAATTTCTCTTAGTGCTGCTCTACCTGGGTGATGCTCACCCTACCCAGTCCCATCATCTACAGCCAAGGTGTTCAACCTTTTTGGCAGGCATGCCACATAATAAAGGCACACACCCTCCCCAAGTTGCACTTTGATCCCCTTCTCCTCCATGCCATACCCTACACAGAAGCTGCTTGTGCCATGGCTTGATTACCCCTAATTTATTCCGTTTCTTGCAATAGCATTTATAAACCACTATGACCAATGAAAAAGTATTAATGCAAGAACTCTGATAACTCTAAAGAAAAGATATTAAAATAACCACTGAGGTCACCAAGTCCTAGAAAAAACAGCTACTGCTTAATGACAAACTTATCTCAAAATAATTTTCATTTTGCATTACTAGATATCTGCAATAATGAATAAAGCAGTTAATATACCTTTACAATGTGCCAACACCAGCTATACAAGCTCTGGAATATTGTAAGTGGCAAGTTTTTATTGAATTCACAATTCCCAACTTTCTTGGGCTTGCAGGGTTTCAAAAAGCAGAAAGGTTAAGTATAAACAGAGAACTGAAACAAATAATCTCCTCTTTCAGATTTGTCCTTTATGAACATGCTAAGCAAGAAACAGCCATTCCCAACAGGTTGGCAGGTAGGAGGCAGAATCTTTATACTGGGTCTCCAGGATAAATAGCTAACTATTGCAGAGCCAACAGTCCTTGAAGCCTTCCCTTAGACCAAAGATTCTCAACCAGGGTGCCATGACTAGCACAGTCAGTGTGCATACATGATTCATAAGACACACTCAGAATTTTTAAATAGGAATCCATAATGTTAAAAAATTCTGACCTGTTGTGATCTTTTTGAGGAAAATACTAACCTGTTTCTGCAATACATAAAACCATTTATAAGAAGCAGTCATCTTCACGCCTGTAGTTTAAAGTAGACCATTACTTTCTTTAAGGAAAATAAGGCAATATAATTATCCTTTAAATATACTGTTCCTGTGTATCAAAACACCACTTTAATTTCTAGAGTCTTCTTACTTGTCATAACTCTTGAGATGGGGGGGGGTGGGATGGAGAAGAAGGGGAAGAGGAAGAGGGGAAGGAAAGGAAGAAAGTTCACTACTACACATTGCTGTCAAAGTCTAAATCCTACATTAAGACTAATTACTCAGACTACTACAGGTAGATTTTTCTAATAACCACAAAATGCTTTTCTTTACAAGTTGTCAACATTACTCCATCATTTTTATTGCTGCAGAAATTGTACAGATGCATTTTTGCCTACCATTTATTGTAAATAATAGTGAATTATGACAAATAACTTCTTCTCTCTCTAGCCTGCTTTACTGCAAATTAATCTCACGTGCTTTCTGGAAGACATTTAATAGTCCATTGTATTGTAGGTTACACTGGTGTAATAAGTTATTGTAAATAATACCAATGAATTTCTCTTCTGCATACCAAACACAAAGCTCTTTAAAAAGGCTGATTTGGGATTCTAATTAGCTGCCTTTCTTTCAGTGTTTTAACCTCCACTGAAATGTTTGTGATACTTCTAGAACAGCTCACATCCAAAAAATCATTATGACTCCATTCAAAGTTGCAACTGTTTTATTATAACTGTTTTCAAACACTGAATCATTTTTTAAGTGCAACTCAAAACTAGCTCTTTTGAAACTGAACTTATCTTAGTTTTTTCACTCACAGATACCTATAATTTTTTCCCCCGCCAATGCAGTTTCTGCTGTTACTCAAATTTAGAATGATAGTTTAAAATCAATGGACCCTTAATTATATAAACATCTTTCTGCTGTGTAAAACAAACTGCTGTAACTCAGGTAGCTTTAGTAAGTAGCTGGCAAGTTAGTAAAAGAAGAAGTTGTCAATTAAACTGACATTTCTTCCTAATTAAAAAAATAATAAAAATAAAAAAAACAAGCGATAAAGCAGTTTGAAGAATCACATCAAAACCATCTTCAAAATATCATTGGATTTTTACATAAAGCCTGGTGCCTAAATTTTGTTTAGCATTCCTTAGCATATTTTTCCATGCCAAAATGAAAATTCTCAGTAAATTTTTTGTGTTTATATATACACACTTCCTTCCCTCTATTTACTTCTGTCAACCAGCTCAGCAGTGATGACTGGGCTGAACCATATTTTACAACTAATTCCATTTGTTTATCTGCTACTTGCCAAGTATTTGACAATGATTTTGCTTGAATTTACATCAGCTAGGATACCAAGGTGGTCTCCCATTCAGGTACTACACAACCCTAAGATTGCCTGGCATTCAAAATCAGGTACATTCTATTGAGCACAGCTGCCTTTAAATGCTATATACATGTTGCAAAAAGTCACCGTTTTCCATTTTAAATATTTAATTATGATTGATGTTGACCTTTTATGTTATATTAGAACTTTACTTTTCTTTTAAATGTCTAAATGTTTAAACAGAAGAATAATCCAGGATAAGTTCAACTAGCAATTACAAAGTTCCTTTATGGACAAGATCTATAGTTAAGAAGAGTAAGGGTATTTTTTAAAAACTATAACCACTTACAACAAAGTTTAGGGCATATACTTGATAGGAGGCTTAGCTTTACAAATTGTTTTTAGAGTACTCATTAGGATTGAATTTTGTTTTGCAATTTACTCCTTAAAACCTTTGATGACGATCAGCTATATGCACCCCCCCATAGTGTGTGTGGTATAATAATGTTTTTATTTATATATTTATAATAAAAGCTTATATTTTATTAAATAATACATATACATTAAATAATATATCTTGCAGGTGAGCATTATACATTTTTGTAAATTTATAGACGTTATTAATGTATAATGATATATACATACTCACTATATATTAATAATGACATGTATATATATATATGCACATTATATATTTATACAACAACATCTATACATCTACAAAAATGTATAAAGCTCATCTGCAAGGTATATTCTTACCTTACAGAAGCTAGATGCTGCCTCTGTAGCCCTGTTCCCATTAAAAGAATGATTTGGTCCTAAAGACAGTTACTAGTGGTAAGTCCCTCTAATTCCTGGAAATAGTTTAGCTTCTTCTCAGCAACTGGACAGAACAGTTTTCAGACCTGGGCCTGAAGCATTCTTGAGACAAGTTAGAACAATTTCTGGCCACAACGGCCCTAGAAAATCCTCCACATCAAATGGGAAGATCACCGCAAAAGTGTCTGCATCCTTGCTGAAGCCAACACTACCAGCCAGTGATCCTCAAGCATTTTGTTGGACCACACATTGTGTGTAGAACCCAATTCTCAACTCCCAAAACAAAAGCTCTACTCCCAGCTTAGTTGCAGCCTGAGATTTCATGGTGGCTGGAGGAAGTGCTGTAAGGACACATTGAAGGCTCAAGATAACAGACACCAATATCAAGAGCTGGGAAGAGCTGGCTGCTCCAATGGTCCTGCAACCTCAATCAAGCAGCAGGCCGCCTCAAGGTAAAGTGCCTTGCCCTCAAAACAGAAAAGAGAGCAAAGGGAAGAAAATCTGTTCTCGCCTATTGGGCCAGAAATACAACATTATAACACTGGTTATCTACCTTAGGAATACAGTCATCCATGGCCACAGATGCAGTTGAATTAGCGTTGAAAAGAGTTTAACTACAAGTATTATCCTTCAAAACCAAGCCACATTTAGTTCTATATCCCGAACCAAGACTACACTATTTTGAGCAGGAGTCTTTCACAATTCTTTGTACAGCTTTGACTTGCTGATCCTCCTATTGCTAAGATCTCTGCTCTGCTCTGTAAAACTGCTGTAAAATGTTAAAAAAAAAAAAAAAAAAAAAAAGTCTCCATTGTTGCTAAAAGCAGTTCAATTTCATCGGTGTTAGTCTACACTAGTTAACCCTAGTGTAGACAGGCTGTTAGCATTTTGAAGTGCCATACATTAACCTTGATAATAAATGTGATGACCAATGTTGTGCTTAAAATAGCATAAGCAAGCTGCAAGTTCTAAAAATAGCCCCTCTTGTAAATCACAAAAGGCATCATTGCTGACAACTGATCTAATTCAGAATTGAAATTTCTCACTTGAAGCAGTTAATAAATACACTGACTCAGTTAGTTTTTTCTAGCTTAATATTAAAAAGCTTGATTGACTGGTACGTATTAATATAATGCTGTATGTGGCTTGAAAATCTTTTACAATCCACATACAGTAGTCAAGTATTTTACAAATAAGTAAAAAAATAACTACTGAACATAAGATAAACAGTTCTTAAAAATTAATTTTCCAGTTATGTGATATATTATAATAAAAAACAAAGAATAAGATTAATGTAACAAAAAGGCCATGGTTTCTTGTACCACGAATTTTGGTTACATTGAAGCCCTCTCCTAATATTAATATTGCAGGCATGTGCTGATTTATTCAGCAAGTGATTGTCAAGTCATTCAATAGTTTTTAATACAACTGAAAAACATTCCAAAAAAGCAAAGTGAAAAAATTTATTATATCATCTATCCATATTTTTAAGGCTCTCAAGTGTACTAGATTTTACAGAATGTTCTAAATTTTTCACTTACCTCAGGTCTACCCATGCTACTGAACTGACAGATCAAAGCAGTCTGTTGGAAGAAAGGAGAAACAGATACCCCAAATCCCTGAGCCTGGGGGAGCCAGGAGACTGAAAATTCAACTCATCTCATTTTCTGCAGCTGAACTTATTTTAGTCTGTAATACTGATGACTCTTTACCATGATATCCAAGTGGATTTTTTTTTATTTCTACCTTCTGACATATGGGAAACCAAAATATATAAAAATTATCTGATTTGCCTAAGGTGACACAGGGAATAGGTAGTAGAATATAACTTCAGCCAGACCTCACAAGACGCAGACTAGTGGCAAATCTCCTGAACCTTTCCCCTGTTTATAAAGGCAGCGCATGGCATAAAACAACCTTAGACCCTCCCCTAAAAGGCTATTCAGTATTATTTCCTTTTTATCAAACAAAGAGCTTGTACATAGTTGTTTTTAACAGACCTGGGAACAGAACCTACATCTCTAATGCAGTAATAGCTAGCCATCCACTCAGCCGGCTGAATACATGGACTTAGCCGTCCTCTTTGTAGCCTCACTGCCTCTTTCCAAATGCAAGAATAAAGAATAGTAATTTCTGATAGTTTTACTGCTTTCTAGCAATAATATTTGTAAACTCTATAATGGCCATCATAGAGGTTACATTATAGAGAGTACTACTTTAGCTTAAAAGTCCTTTTTCAAGAACAGATAAACCTATTGGCAATCCATGTTTCATGTTCTCATGGTTGCATACAGAAATTGCTTTTCAAATTTTGCTTTCATTTTTAAAAGGAAAAAAGTTTCACTCATACAGACAGTATCCTTAAACACTTGTATCTTTAGCCCATTATCATCTCTAAACAGCATCACACATAGCAAAATACAAGTATTCCATGTTTCAGGCTCCTGCCCCATTTCACTCATGGGCAGGTTTTAACATTAAGAGGCATAAACACAAATATAACTCTTCAAAGCTTCAAAGCCCTACAGAAGATGAACTCTTCAAAGCTTCAAAGCCCTACAGAAGATGAGATCTCTTTGGATTTAATAAAAAGAGTTACTAAATTACTGTTTTGGAAGGGATAAAAGAAGTTTATCTTCTGGACTGGAATAAAGTATAAACGTTCAGCTCTCTACCCTCAAAGCAGTGTAATTGGGATAATGAAGGCGATATGCATGTTAACCAAATTATAAAAACCATCCACAGCAGTAACTGTATTATGCATGAGGAAAAATCATGAAGAAATTTTTATCTACTGCAATGGCCATTTGCATTGTGTAGACAATACGTTCAGTCTCTCTACCCCAGGAACTTTTACATTTGATTCATTAAACAAAAGCATCTGCAAACAGAAATATTTTTTAATTACATTACTTAGAAGTGTGGTGAACCTTACTGTGAAATCAACAGAAGATATACAAAACACATTTTTTTTTTAAATGGAAGTGGCATATAGGTTTATGTTCATTTAATGTTAATGGACCTGATTCCAGGAGGGGCTGGGGCGGTATTTTTAAAACACAATTTGTAAGAGCAGACACAGTTGTCCTGAGAACAGCCCCGCTGACAGCTAATTAACAAGAAGCACAAAAAGCTGGTGTTCTAATCAGGAAAAGTTTATTTCCATGTTTATTTATCACCCATTAATAAAAAGGCGTATCAAATGCGTTTCATTTACAGCTCAGAACACAAGTTATTTTACTGGCAACCCTTGTAAGCTCATAACTGAGAAAAAAATCCAAACCACTCCTGCTACCTTATACTTTGAAATCAGAACATATGATAAGTAAGTCTATGGCATACCAATGATGTTGACTACTACAGTGGTTATGGTGCACTCTCAAGATTTTTTTCCCTTAACTTAGGTATGAGATGATGCAATTGAAAACTAAATAATCCATTTTATCAGTTTTGTGAAAAATTTTTTACACAAAACTGGTCAGATCAATTTGCTCATCAAACCTCCATGTAACGTCTTTATTTATCCTTTGTGAACCAGAAGCCAGAATTTAAGCAATTAGAGTGGTACAAATTGGACTCTGCATATTACAACCTATGTATTACAACTACTGGGCTGAAAATACAAACTTTGATGGTCTAGAAAAACATTGTACCACAATAGGCTGAGAAATAGCATGAAAATGCATTGCCTCCCCCATCCCCCAAATGCAATGAAACTTTGCTACCCTGAGATTCTCTATGCTGTGTACAACAGCTCATGATATGAAAGGTCACCACTGAACTGAGAGTTCTTCCACTACAAGACTCTTCCACAAGAGAATAAACTTAGTGAGTAGTGGCATTTACTTTGATTGTCAAAAGGACATCTGGATGCAGTCTTCGCACACTTCTACTTGCAAGTTACCAATGTCAAGTAACAGTTTTAAATCTATTTCAAATCCTGTACTCATTTTTTGTCTGTCTGGTATGGACAGACACTTGCCCCCAACCACTGCAGTAATTTAGCTTAGTTTTGTAAACTGATGTTAATTAGTTTGGAATCAAGAATGGACAAACATGCATCTATCCTAGACTTTTTTCATACAGTAAGCAACTGTTCCTGCACCTTACTATTAAGTTTGTATTTGTTTCCCTACTGCCTGTTTGTCTTTAGCAAAGGACAATCGTGGCTAAAAAGAGGCCCTGGGCAGACACTAATGTAACTGCATGATGGTGATTTGAGGAATGTTATGTCAAATCCCAAAAGCTGCAGGACCTGCCATGCTGTGTTATTTTGGGGATCAGTAATAAAATACCTCAGATCCAAATCATGTGATATCTGGCATATGGGGAGCCTAGCATAAGAGAGACCCAGCCCCTGATGCTAAATTCCCCAGATTGGGGTTGCTTAATCACAGGTATTGGAAAAGGGCTATATTGCAGCACCTGTGTTGCCCTCGGGACAATCCCAAAAGGCTGTTCAATGAGATGGGGCAGTGGGCAACCCCATGTCTGGAACACATCTCAGCTTCAGTTTAAAACAGGACATAAACCATTCACAAAGATGTTTCACAATTAAAATACGGAATACCTTCGTGGCTGGTTTGCCATTTATCCTGTCATTAACTGCACAAGGCATATTATAACTCTTCATGCTATTAATGCGTTACCCACATGATAAACGTAATGTCTGCCAAGAGCCTAATAGACAAAACCTAAACAATTGCAATATATACTCAATTGGGCAAAGTACCCCTAGTTTAAGGATTTGAGTCATCTCCCCACTTCCGTTCCCTCCCCGCTTTTCTTTTTAAACTGCCACTGATGCAGTGCCAATTACAGAAGGGTAAACTGTCATCTGATCAGGCCCCAAAATTACATTACATATAGTAGAACCAGTTCTAAACTTTTCATTTTTTTTTTTAAAGTATTCACTCTAATTCTGAGGCTTGTCTAACAGAAAAGAAACAATGTACAGATTTTCATTTATTTTTTCTGTATGGTACCTAGCATACAGGTGCCCAGCCTGATCATGGTTGTTAGCTATTACCACTGTATCGATGTTGAACAAGCATCAAATACAATTAGACGCAGATGTATCCAACTTAGATTCAATAACATAATCAGCTGCTACAATACTATACAAATATGTACTTGAACGGACTTTTCAGGTTGTCAGTATTGATATTTATATATCAAAATATGAATTTTTATAATAAATGAAACTGGATAACTAAAGAACATTTCCCAAAGAACAGTACCATCTAAATTGTCTTCTGGATTTGTCAACAAAGAATGAATGCGTATCTAATTCATCCTTGGGCAAATTTTAGTTTGGTGAAGTCATTTCAAACTCATAACAACAAATTGTCACTGGTCTCTAAAAGGAGAGAACCCTCAGTCAGCATATTAACTACATAATAATGGATAGTCAGGAAAAAAAATCTACAAGAGGGATTAATGAAGTCAACAGACCTGCGCTGAATTTTCTTAGCTAGTATCAGGAGAATAAATGTTATACTTTGTTTCCCATACAATTCTAAACTTTATTGCAAAATACGTTTTCCTTCCATTAATGCCAGTTTATGGCACAATTTCAAGAGATATCTGGACTGTATGAAGATACAAAAATCACCCAAGCCTCTCTAACAAATGGCCTACATTATTGTCACACAGGTAAGAATATTAAAAAACCCAAAAAAAAAATAAAAATAAAAAAAAAATTACAATATTACAAAAAAAAAAAAAATCAGAACAAACAATCAGGCCATTTTACCAAGCAATGTTTTTCAGTTCCCATAAATGACAGCGAGGAAGATTTGCCTGTTTGTCAGCATCTGAAAAACAGGTTGCAGGTTGCAAACACAATATTAAGAAAACTAAACTTCCCATGCTTTGAAAAGACTAGGACCAATACTTAAGAAAGAGGTACTGACAGTGAACCTATTTTTATTAGACAGGATGCTTAGGAAGCTACCCTGGAAGACAGCACACTTGTTGTAGCCTGAATATTTAAATACCTCTTTGCATATGACTAATAAGCTTGTCTCTCTGGAGGAAATAAAGAATTAAAAAAAATGTTAAAACATTAAAAACAAGATTATTGTTTTGTCTGAAGTGTACTTCCTCACCATAACTGCTTGTCACTAGAATCATCTTTCTTGAAATATACTGTCCCACTACACCTGCTTTTTCTCTTGCCCTCTCCCCACCCCCACTCACTCAGGACTTAGCTAGCTGAGGAGTGAATCCATCCATCAATAGTTATGGACTGATTCTATATGACTGATGAGGTTGTGCAGGAAAGATATTGCATATGCTGAAAACTAAGAAAACTTCTGGCTTGATTTGCTTTTTTTTTTTTTTTTTTTTTTTTCAAATAATGAAACGTATAAATTAACTTATTAATTTAAAAGTATCTAAAGAAAAGCATAAGTAAAATGACTAAGATGTCTCAGAATAAAAGTTGCAGATGATGTGCCCAGAACATACGCAAGAAAAGGCATCTCTGAATAAGAAGCAAATATCAAAAGAAACATCCTGAAGTTACAGAGACTAAAATGTGATATCACACAATCCAGGCTTGTTTATGAATACTAGTATCAAATAAACTGTCACATGCAACTTCTATAAAAGCAAGTACCACAGAAAAGTTTGGGGAAAGTGCCATAGCTGAAGTATTATAGCATAGGCTTACAAAGAAGCCACATCACAAAGCAAAAAAATCCAAATTGAACAAAAACAGAAAAAATAGATAAACTACCAGTCTTCCTCACCCAAATACACAATTGTCTTTTCACTTTCATAAAGGAGGTTATTATATCCCATAAAACAACTTTGTAAAATAAATCCTTCAGGCTAACAGTAAGTCGATGTTAAGACTTCACATGTACTTTAACAGGCATTACATGAGACCCATAAGCTCCTGCAAAATGATTTTAAACATCTAAATATACAGATAATTGATTAAGCTTCTTTATATTTGCAGTATTCGGGATACACAGAATACAACAGCAATTACTCTGGTGTTGCATTAGACAATATCAGGTATGGTCCTGGATGCAACTGCCAGTATTGATCCTTTAAAACTAATGACATTTTGATAATAAGAAACTTTACAAATAGGAGGGCAGAAATGTCTTTACAAAGTTTGTATCAAACTTTTTTTTTCTTTTTTAAAGAAGCAAAACAGGGAATTTTCTTCTCATGTGATACTCAATACAAAAGGTAAGGTATTTAAAATTCCCCATTATCTCTCTAACATCTTAGGATATAATGGTTTAATGTTGCCTTATTTTATACACATTATGCTGTTTTAAACCTTCTGGACTTCTCTCAGCTCAATTAATGAATATGGGCAAGTGTCAAACTCATTGGACCCACAGGTCAGATCTGGACCACAGGGCTCCTAGTGAGCAAGATCCAGTAGGCAGGACTCCCCGCAAGCTGGATATCCCACAAAAAGCAGTCATAGCATTAATTCCTGTGGCTACCAGAACCACTGCTTTGGCACAGTTCTGGAACCCAAGGATTTAAACATCACTGTATTTTTACTACCTGCAATCCCTCCCACCTATCTCAGTCAACAGGGCCAATTAAAAACCCTAATTTCAGTAGTCAAGGGGGAAAGGGAAGAGGAAAAGGTGAAAAGGAGTAAAAGGGGAAGGCAGGTAACATTAACTCCTTGGCAGCCAGTGACAAGCCTCATTGGCCAAATCCAGCCCAGGGAGGTGGAAGGTCCAGCCCACAAGAATCCCCATAGGCTGGTTCATCCACCTCCTTGGACCAGATGTTTAAAAACACCCCTGACCTAAGATATACAAATTGAATATTGTGCAACTATTTGATTAAAAACTAATATAATAAACCTAGAATTTTCTTTCTTGCCATTTCTAATACTCAAATATAAACAGGCAAATCAGTTTATGTACAAATGAACTAGAAATCTAAAGCTTAAATGTTAACCAACATTTAAAAATTCTTTTCTCCTTAAATAAATTTAGTAAAATGAGTTTCGTATTAAATACATTTATTTCTTTAGCTCCTCTCCTCAGCAGTATCACTACTGTACTTATGTTATTCACAGGCCTTGTTCCTTTTAGTAAAATTAAGGTACCCAAATAAACAGTTTTGAACAGGTAAAATACAGGAAGGGACTGTGCTAAAATGAAATTAATCTGTACTTGCTAAAAGACGCTTTTCTTTTTACCTGAACGTTAACATCTTCCTTCTTAAATATTAGTGCTTGAACTTCATCAGGATCCCCATTAAATATTGCTTGAACTAGTGGTGGCTGAAAAGAAAGACAATAAATTAAATTTATATAAACATACATTCCATTCCAATATTTACTTTACAAGTGTATTTTTCTGATGACAACACACCACTAAAAATACCAAATTAAAATACCTCCACTCCCCAAGGTAGCAAAGGGAGACAACAGAAACTATGAATGTGAGCTTGGAAGAAGCCAAAAACAAAACAAACCCTCAAGGAAAAAATACATCATACTAATTTTGGACAAACCAATCAACCATTCATTTTAAAAAAGTAATCTAGGTTTTTGTAAGTCTTTACTGACAAGCTAAAAGAAATGCACTGAAAAAATCTTTGTTCAAAATAAACATAACTAGTCTAGAACATATTACAAAGTATTCAGAAACAACCTTATTTGATATTCTTAAAGTTAAAGTAGTAATTCATATGCATTTGGAAAGCACAGAGTAACGGAGAAGTATAGTAACAAATGCACATGGATTAGAGACACATTTATTACTAAATGTAATGGGATTTCCTAACCAGCATCACAAACTTCTAAGACTATATCATATCACAATCACACAGCAAGTCAGTTAAGTACAGTAAAATTCTGTTGTAAAATTCATATTTTTTTAAGTACATTTCTGGAAAGTAACAGCAGCTACATTCATCTACAATCTGATTTATGTTAACTTTTTATTTTAGTATGTGACTGACATTGCTCAGAGTACATCATCTACTGTACCAGTTCTCAAAATACACACAGCTTATTACTGCATTATAATGGTTACATCAGTTTCTAAAGTGGTACTAAATAAATACACCAGTGAGGACTGAGGAAACGTTTACCACAAATGTCATTTGCTCAGGCTTGCTAGAAACCGTATACTGCTATTAAAAATAAAAAGCTCCTATTTGTTAACTGTGTCACAAATAAGGAGTTACATTTTTTTTTAAAAAAGAGCCCTTGAAAGTTTTAATTTCTTAAGTAAGTTTCAAACATCTCTCTGCTTAATATAGGTAGTTTACATTTTTAATTACAACTGCTTGTTCAAGGACAAAATAATCCAGCTACTACTTTGCATATTTATGTAAACCCTCTGACAAGCATCATGGGAACTTTGCAGCTTTTACAAACACTGAACATTTAACAAAACAGCCAGGTCTTACCAACACATTTCCAGAAAGTGATGGACGCAGAGATAGGTTTTCCTGAGGTAATTTGGAAATAAATGTGGGAGAATCATCTTCTACCTCCTCCAAAACAACAATACAGACTCGACTCATTCCATCCGTTTGAAAATAAAAACCTATATTCAGAACAGCACTGTAGAAATCAAAGTCAAGGCAGCCCAGGAAACGCTCTCCTCTGCCTATGTATTCACAAACTTAAGTTCTGAACCTATTGCTGGTGTTTTAATACTAAAAAAGGACACTGTTGCACTTCCTTATATTTCATTTTCTATATTCAACACCCTGGGGTGCCCAAATGATCCTGTTTAAAAAAATTGCATTTTTTTTCAAAATATGATTTTATCTAACATCTACACTACAACACTGAATTTGTGGAAAATGTATCAAAAATAGTTTTCAGTATAACTACATTACAGTAAAAAAGTCATTGCAATAAATCTCTGTTACGTCCTTTTACCAGCAAATGTTTTTCTTAATATAGCTACTTCTACAGCATAAATTTATCCACACAGTGAAATCATTGTTGTAGACGACATGACACTATCCCGTGTAGAATGAAACAAGGAACAATTGCTCTGACAGAGATGATCACGGCTACACAGTCCCACAAGGTCAGTTTCCAATTAACAGTATCAGGCTTTCTGGTGACTGAAAAATAAACACAACTGTTCTTAGTGGTTCAGGATCTAATCATTTTGCAATTTGGCAACTTCATTTGTCAATGTCAAACACAGTCCACACAAATTTTTCAGCAGTCCTTCAGAATGTGATGCTCAGAGGTTGACAATTCTTTCCCATGCAATAAAAATCTCTGCAATGTACAGCAAAGCTGCAGTACATTTACATGCGATGAGTCAGACCACAAGGGACAATAGAAGTCCTGGAATAATACTGCCCGTTTAATCCAGATTTCCCAAATGACAGAAATGTAGATAGCTTTATTCCATCAGTGACACGAACAATGCAGAACATTCATTTTTTTCTCAATTAGGCAGTTGCTGTGGCTGCTCCGACAGGGAAGGCATTAGACAGAAATGCTGTTAAGGAAGACTGCTTCAGCAAAACAAGCAAGCTACCATGGCACAAGGGCTCAGATTACTGCCTTAGACTTCTGAAAAAGCAGTTCATCACTCAAGTGTTTCTTTTGATCACCATGTGAATACAGTTCCCATTATAGTCTTCACTCAGAGGAGAGGAAAGGGAAAAAAAAAAAAAAAAAAAAAAATCAGACTCCGTGCATCTTCTTTGAGCCAACTTCTTTATTCGAACATCTGTCTCTGTGCCAACTGGATTTTCCTCCGGCGTTCAACGTTCTTCTTAGCAGTTTTTTTGCTGGTGATTTTTAGATTGTGTTGAGCAGTTCATGCAAAGCTACTGCCTCAATGGGCCATTAAAGAACACATTAACGGCACAAAAATCACACCCACAGAAGCATTCCAACTGAGCAATAGTGTAAAGAGCACAGACTGCAGACCTGCAAGATGAAATGCCTAGTAATGCTCACGTTACACTTACCAGAGAACTGAGCCACTGCTCTCAAATGCAACTTCCTCTAGCAAAAAAAAAAAAAAAAAAAAAAAAAAAAAAAAAAGCCTTTTGGGCAGTCTTCACATTTGGAATCTTTGTACCAGTTTGATGACTAATTCAGCTCAAACGTAAAAATTCTATAACTGAAGAAAGAGTGTGTGTTTAATATTTTCCACTAAAAACCACAAGGAAATCTGGTGTACTGGCTGTGCCGTCTAACAATTTAGGCAAGTAAACAATTCCAACATTCTAACTACTTTCATATGTCACTGCACAGAGCAGCAAAGCCATTCTCATTTAACTCTTTGAAGACATCAAGAACATTTATTTGCATAAGTGTCCTAAGAGCTGAAATGAGAATGATGACAAGAAAAAGAAAAAGAAAAAAGAAAAAAAAAAAAGACTAAAATAAACTACTACTTACCAAAACCATTTTTGTTGCAACAGAACACAAATGCACACAGAGGTCTCAAAAACCAGAAGCCTGTAAAATACTAGACCAAGTATAATCTACCTTTCACGAACCTAATAAAGCTATCCAAAAAGTTGAATTTATATTTTGCCTTGAGTCTGCTTAAAGTAGGTGTACTGATCTGTGGGTGTATTATATAAATGCATCATGTGTCACAAAACTGTTGGAAATGCTTCTGTTACACAAACAGTGGGGTTTTGTTCATACTAGGCATTATGGAGACATTTTTGATGTTTCTCAATTGTTGATATATTTGCAATCTGTAAATGGGGAACAGAATGAATAACTCAGTGACTCTAAGAAAATATTCTTACTCAGGTCTATTAACTAACCCAGGCAGAGAAGGTTTCAAGCATTTTAACTGCTTCAGATACTTTTAAAATTTTAAGAATCAGAATATTATTCTCACAGCAGATTTTAATGCAAATACATATCATAGTTTGGTATTATTTTAAAACATCTACAGTGCCTTTACCACTACATACCCAAACAGCTTCCTATACTTCCTAGAAAGAACTCTGAGGAAAGCCATGCTTTTAAACACTTTCATATATTACTTTAGTTTGGTGCTCAAAGCTCAGGATTGGTAGCCTGGCAGAATAAAACCCAGATTTCTGGCTCACTAACTTTGGAAGAGCTCAACACAGTAACCAAATCTTCACATCTGTACCACATAAACATTGTTTATTTACCTGTAAGGCTAAGTTCTTATAAAAGTTGCTTCAGAGTAATAGCAATTTTATTTCTGAATGGGTTATTTTTAAAAGTTCAGCAAGCAATGTCAGTGGTTCTTCAATGATACACGATACTCGCTGAAAGTTTTTTTTAGTATTTTATGTATAGGAAGCAAGGTTTTTCTGATTTGTCTATAAATAATCTTCTGAAAAAAAATGACCAATTTGTCTTTAAAAAGAAAATCACTTAAACACCACCAGCGTCCTCTACTCTACGTATGAGTACATAGTTCACCACGGCTCTACTGGCCAGGCCCATGTAATATATAAAATTAGTCTTCAAAGACTGAGAAATATTTAAGGAAAGCACACAAAGAAAGAAAAGTAGTAACCGCAGATTACAATGATAAATTATAATTTAATATACTTGCTAGATGGAAACACTGTACAACTAGGCTTAATTTGATCTCAGACTTAGAAATTTACAGTTTATAACTCCTACAATTGATTCAAAACCTAGCTACATCAAGAATCCAGCAAGAAATCCAATTAGTCTATTTAATGCTATGAGTATGACATCATGCTTAAGGCAAAAAGTAAAATGGTAATTTAACACTATAACTCTAAAACAAGTTATTAAAAACCCCCCACAAGGGCATGTTTTGACAGTTATTTTATAAAAACATAGCTACTTAAGTAAAGTAATCTGTAATGGCTATTGACCATATTTTTCTGTATTTGTTAAATTTTTACAACGGTAGTATTAACTCTATTCTAACCGCAAAGATTGCGAATGCAATTATGCATTTCTCATATGTAACTTCTTGGGTTTTTTAAAGTTCAATCAATAGTCTATTCATTTCAGTGGCTTTTTAAAATTACACACATAAGATGACACACGTTCACTACAAATCTGTCGTTTAACTACTAATACATAAGTAAAGAACAAAGACCTAACAAGAAGGCTTTGGCTTTTGCTTGTACGTGTTAACCACTTACTAGTTATCTTATAGTTCTCTGAAGGTACTTGTTATTTGTTTTTTTTCAAGCAAGAATAAGTATCAAAGAAATAAGTTAAAGTAATTTAAAATATTCTTTAAACCTATCTAATGTGTCTGACTTTAAAACAGACTTCTCAGAGTTCTCTTTACTTCGCAAACACCTATACAGTAAAAAGTTACACTGCAAAATATACTGTAATTTTTGCAAACACAACATGCACCTTTCCCTCCTCCAGAAACAGCTGCTGTAAATTGGGGTGCGCATTATCAGCAAGGAAATATGGTACAAGCAGTCTCTGCCACTTGAGCTTTGGCTGGTCAAAAGTGAGAGCAATTCTGCACAAGATCCAAAGGAAAAATAATGAGCAGGCTCTGCCCTATAGCACTGCTACTCAGTTACGCAGTACAAGGGAAGTTTTTTCTCTTCATTCGCCTTTCAAATAATAAGATACCTTACTCTGAGGCATATATATGCAAGAAAATATGGTACTCTGAAAACTAGATGCTTAAGTTAGCACTACTTGGAGAGACAAGAATCAGGGCTTAATCCTTAGCCTTCCAATGCTTTCCAAAAATAGTGAGAACTAATCCTCCAATTTACATATAGAAACACAAATCTGCCCGTCAACATCCCTCCCCTCACCTCAACAGATAAGTATGAAGAATCAAAACTAGCTGAGAATAAAGAGAAGAAATACCAGGAAGTAAGAAGAAAAAATTTTAGTTAAAAATATTCTTCAACAGTATATTTATATACTTTGCAATACATAAAGAAGGAAAAAGAGGTCATCAGCATTCACCCATCTTCTAAATATTTATTTAAACACCCCTATTAAATTCAACAACCCTTGCATTAAAAACCCTTTGGAGAATTAATTTAATAATTTCATGTTGTAACAGTTGAGAGAGTGAAAGGAAAAGAAAAAAAAAAAAAACTTGTCCCTGAGCATTCAGACCTTCTGCATGTATATGTTTAAAAGAAAAAGAGAAAAAAAAATGCTCATTTTCATTTGGGAACAAATACAAGACAGGTGTAATACTGTAAATGTTGTGCTGAAAAAGTCTTTACTCAACTGGGGAAACAGCCAGAATTCTGTTTTGTAAAGAACTTAGGTTTTCTAAAACAAAAAACATTTTTTAATGAAAAAAATAAAACACAACAAAAAAAATCAAAACCCGCATGCCACCTCATGGTAGCCAACCTGCTGACTAGGTCCCTCTCTGAGATACAGAAAACCAAGTTTTTAAACTCTGCCCTATCCAATTCAAAACAGAGTTTCAGCTGCTCCCATGCCTCCTGTCCCTACCTCAACTCAAGGCTACTGGCTATTTAGAGGTGGAAGTGGGCATCTTTCTGATTCTCAGATCTGCCAAGATTTAAAAAACAAACAAAAACAAACAAACAAAAAACAATGGAATTCTCATCGGGTCTGACATTTCTACAAAATATTTTGGCTTCAACAGAACTGCATTTTTAGTAAGAAAATGACAATTTTTTTTTTTTACTTGTTTTTCACCTTCCTCCTTGCTCAGAAAATAAATATATATAATACTATCTATCTTCTAAGCAAGGAGGAAGGTGAAAGACAAATAAAAAAAAAATCACTATATTCTTACTAAAAATACAGTTCTGTTGAAGCCAAAATATTAATATTTGTAGTTTGCCTTAGGGAAAATACATTGAAAGAACACTACCTACAACTAACACCTAGATGACCACAGGAATGAAGGAAATGAACACATTTCTGGGCTGCTGGAAATAGAAAAATAAATAAGTACCTAATATTGCTATCTAAGAACCCACAAGCAGAGATGATTCTAGCAAGGCTGCAAATCATTAAAAGACATTCAAAAGATAACATAATCAATAGCACAATCTTGAAATTCCTCAAGATTTTTCTCTGGCCAGTCTTTTACCCAATCTTTCCAGGGTTGAGTTTAATCCAACTGGTTTTCATCCAATAATTTGCTGAGTTAGGAACCTAAGAGAGCAAGAACATTTTTATGTTTGGTTCTGATGAAGGAAAAAAAAAAAAAGATTTGGAGCAGAAAAGGTCTTGAAGAGACTCCAGCTGCCCTTTTACCAGCAGGCTGGGCAATTTTCCATAGCAAGTATGGAAACCTAAGCTACCAATCTTTTTGGAATGCAGACTGTTCACAATGGAGTACATTTAGAATTATATAGCATTTCCCAATGTAAGCAAATCAAGCTACAAAACATAGGTGACTGGTGACACCTGAGTCAGGGGGGCACATACCCCCCCAGCAGCCAGTCAGCAACTGGGGGGTCCCCCTCCCTGCAGCCAATCATCAATTTCACCGAGTGGGGGTGGGGGGGAGGAGGAGGAAGAGGAGGAGGAGACCCTCAGCCAATCTCACTTAAGGGGAGTACCAACAGCACTTCATCCGGTGCCCCCATTCCCAAGCTGGTGCTCACAGGGTGGGCACCAGTACTCCAGCCTCCCCCCCCACCCATTGTTTAAGCAGGGAGTACTGCCTGTCAGGGGATGCACCAGTGTTCATGGGGTGCATGTGCACCCCCATGTACCCCTTATTCATCACCAATGCTACAAAAAAAATACACATGAAGCAAATTATACCAAATTAGTATTTTCACAACCGCCAGTACATAATACATACTTAAGCCTACAGCATGACTACAGACACAGCCATGTGCTTACGCTGTAGACACTGTGACTCAGAAACACTCTCCTGAGTCACAGTTCCTCCAACTTCCTTTGCTCTTGGGGGAATGAGGTGGAGTCAGGAAAGAGGATGTATAGGGTAGCAGTAAATGACTATCCTCCCTCTTCTTCTAGTGTTGCTTTCAGAGAGAACAGATCGGCTCCTATCCGTTTTGCTCAGCTATCTCCCTATCCATCTCCTGCAAGGACAGGTAGGCGGAGTAGGCTCACTTGTTTCTATAAGCCCAGAACAAAGGTCTGTTAAGTAGCATTTTTAGTGCTCCACATTCCCCCATACAGAGGCACAACCTCAGTTAATCTACAGAGTGTTCAAAACACTCATTGGGCATGTCCAGATGAGCACACACGCAAGTCTTGCAGCATCTCAAACCCTTTTGAGATGCTGCAAGACACATGTGCAGAAACAAAAACAAAAACAAAAAACTTTCCCCCACTGCATATTTGCAGTGCAGGGGAAAAATTAGACCCCTGGTCCAAAGATAAAAAAAAAATGTTGTGCAGAACTGCGGGGCAGGGCACAGTCCCAGACTTGCCTGGAGGCAACCCAGGAGTTGGTCCTCCAGGAGAGATGCTCTGGTTTCTAGCCAGGGTGTCTCTGTGGTGCTCCTGCTGCCCCCAACACTGTCAAAGGTAAGTTAGGGACATGGAATGGAGGGGTTTGTGGATGTGAGGAGTGGCAAGGGGATGTCAGGAGTGGAGGGGGACATCAGGGGGTGTGGGGAGCAGTGGAGGGAGAAGAGGATATCACAGTGGATGGATACATAAGAGGGGCTTGAGCAGGGGCTGCCACACACCTGCCCCCCAACTGAGTAGCTACGGTGCTGGCGGCAGCAGTCAGCATGGCTGTGGCTCTGCTGCAGGCACAGTGGGCGTGACATGGTGCTGCGAGACCCAGGCTCCATACATGCTGAATGGACCCCGACCAGCCCACTAGTGCATGGCCTTGTACGCAGCCCAGGTCACACAATGCTGTGTTGCCACCCGCTGTGCCTGCAGCAGAGGCACAGCCCCTCTTGCCTGCTGCCACCAGCGCCGCAGCTGCCAGGTAGGGGGAGGGAGGACAGGCACGTGGCAGCCCCAGTGCCATCCCTAGAGGTGTGCAACGCCAGGGGGTGGTGAGTAGGTGGGGCAGGGGTTGCAAGTGGCTAGAGCATGGAGCCTGCAGCACGCAGCAGCTGCCGCAGAGCTGGCAGCGCACAGTGGGAGCCAACCACGCCCAGCCCAGCACAGCTCAGTAGCCCGGGTTTGGTGCAAATGCTTGGGATCCTGAGGGGTGACTGTGCCCCTGTAGGGTGACTGGGACCCTGTGGGAGGGGGGGCTGTGGCCCTGCAAGGTACCTGGGACCCTGTGGAGCAGGGGGGCACTGGGACCCTGTGGGGGGGTGGCTGTGGCCCTGCAAGGTGCCTGTGAGTCTTTGGAGCAGGGCGCTGTGGCCCTACAGGGTGCCTGGGATCCTATGGGGGGGGTGCCCCTCCAGGGTGGAGCTGGGCCCTGCAGGGGGGTAGTCCATGTGCTGTGTGGGGGCTGCACCCTGTGAGGGTCAGGGGACACCCCCTCCAAGGTCCCCGCTCACACACTGACCCGCATTCTCTCTCTCTCTCTTTCATTCCAACTGTGGAAGAACATGGATTTGGGGGTATTTTTAAAAATGGATTTGGGGTGCTGCTGCAGCAGCTCAGCTGACACAAGGGGCTAGTGTCACCAGATACCAATTTTCCAGGCCCCAGATCCTCCTGAGAAGGAGTAGCCCTGAGCTGCTTGCTAGGGCAGGTTTTTATATTGCTGGGACTTGGCCCCAGATTCCAGCTTCCCCTGGCTGCAGATCCAGGAGGAGTGAGGCAGGGTTATTTTGCCCCAAGTGGCAAAATTTGCCCCACACCAAAGTACATGTCTGAGCACGTGCACTGAGGCAAAAAGCCCCAGCTCAAATTTGCACCACTTCTATTTGAGCTGAGTTTTTTTCCTCACTCAGGAAGCCAAATAGTGTGATCCTATGTCTGAGGCTTCTATAAGCTGTACATTCCTGTTGCATTTCTGCCCTACAAGTGGGGTTTTCCTGTACTGACAATGATGGACAACAGGCCTGATTTTGCCCTTAGCTACAGATCTGTGGAATTGTTATGAAGATTAAGTTTGGCCAAATTTGTTCCTGCCAAACAACAGGTAATTGAGGTTAAGATCAATTTGGTTGTTCTTTGTTTCCCGAGAAATGTATTTTGTTCTTAAGAGTTCACCATGGCAATTTCAGCTTGGAATAGACTAGAAAAGGGTTGGTTTTTGTTTGTTTGTTTTTTTTAAAATAAAAAGTTATCTATAATCACTAGAAAATAATGGGACTAGGGATATATTGGAGGGATGTAGGCATAGGGAGCAAGTTTTAGGGTTTCATTATTCACACAGACTAAATGAAAGTACCTTTCAAAACAACAGTAGAACAATAAAAAAAAATATCAGAAGCATTTACAGTATTCTCACTTTTAAGAAAATGTATATATTTATTAAGGTAAAGCAGTCCTTGTAGATTTTTGTTAAGGTATGCAGGTTTTTTTTTCGTTTTACATACAAGTTAAAGTCAGTTGTGCCAGTCAGTAACAGATTATTATAGTTTTGTGACATCAAACAGCACAAGGAAAAAATCCTTATGGTTAAAATAAGTTGCTACAGTTACCAAATGTTTGCTTTTACAATCTGAGTCCATTTTAAATTCCTATAGAATTCCCATGTGTACAAAAGCAGTGGTTGGGAGGGTACCACCAACATTGCACAGCCTGACTCAGAAATATACACAACTTCCGTTTAGACTAACTATTATTTGGGAAACACTAAAAATGATTCATGTCATTCGAGGCTGTGAAAGGGTGGAAACAAACACTGCATTCAGCTATTAAAAATCTTCAGCAATGACTCACTAGCTTAGAACATTTCCAAAACCATCCACATTTGCAAAGTAGCAGATTGCTGTTGACAGTACAAAAAATATCAGCAAAATCATATGCTGAAAGCTAGACCTTCTCTTTAGCAAATCCATTCATTTCTTGAATTAGGTGTAAACAAATGGGAAAAGTTGTCCAAAAACAAAAAATGGAAAAAAGATATACTCCTGAAATGCCATTCTTTATTTCTATTGCGCTATTACTGAAAACCTCTTTCTTGAGCAAACCTCTTTCTTAAGTTAACACCAATCTCAAATTTTCCAGCAAAAAACAATTTGAAGTATTAAATGGATGTAGGAACCCAAATTACCGAAAGTGCAGGAAAAAGGCTGCTTACTTGACAAAGACGTTTCTGTAAAAAAAGGAAAACATGAACTAAATGAGAAATGCTAGCATTTTTCCATGAACTATAAGACTCTTTTTGAGAGAGAGAGAGAGAGAGAAAAATCACAAAAATTTGCTGACGCTTTGTGAAGTACTTTTCCAGTCAGGTTATTCAGTGGAGAATAATGTAATGAATTAAAAGACAAAACGCCAAACATTACATTAGTGCAACATCATAATTCAAAACTTTACACGCAGACTCAGGCAATGCAGAGGCATGGTATCCACAGTAACCACAGTTTATTTCCTTCCTCATGTGCAGTATTTTGTTTTCCTATACGTACCAGGAACAGAAAATACTGCATATACTGCAGAGAGAACTGAATTACAGTTGCTATGGATACCGACCAACACAGGTTGTATTTTCCCCCATCTCCAATATATATAAATACTTACTGTGGCTGTATATGCACCATCCTTTCACTTTAGTGCATATGAGAGCAAGGGTTAATAATTACCTCAAGTGTATATATATAGCAAGACTTTTTTTGTTTTTTAGCATTTCCTAGCTCTCACACAAGCACAGTATATATGAAGGGGCTCCCAGAGGTCCTTTCCGACTGGTGGACAGGAGCAGCCAGCTCAGTATATATTACTATGAATGAGAAAGCTTACATAAGTTTTTGTACTTTTTGCAAAAGTGGAAGGTACCTCCAGCTTAACCAGTTAGGAAGAAGAGACAGAGAAAACTTGTTTAACTACCCTCAAAGATAACAGGAGTCAACAGTTACTTCTTTTAGAAAAAACACTCCCAGGGGGCTTTAAATGCCCCTGCTTTGTCTCTTCCTCTTCTCTTCCTCCACCTGCCAAACAAGGAAGCCTTTTCAAGCAAGTTGCCAACCCTGGCCACCTTTTTGGCATATGAAAAGCCTGAATGCAGCATTTTTATTTCCCCCTCCCCCCCACAATAAAAAAAAAAAATGAGTTGAAAGCTGAACTAAATTCAGTATGTCCACCATGCTCAAATAGACACCACAAAGCCAGAAAGCTTTGCATCAATCCCTCCTTTTATTAGTATTCCTATCAAATGGGGACATATTCCTTACTGTCAAGAATACATGTTACTTGTCTTGCCTAGATCTGCCTTAAATGCCTCAAAATAGCTGTACCAGCACCGCAGGAGAAAAATTTCCCCTTGTGTTGGATTGTAACAGCAATCATTCATCTTTCTCCTACCCTACACTTTGCAATACCACAGCACCTTCATTACCAAATGTCAAACTCCTTTTAATTAAAGAAACATATATGACTAGTTAAGAAATCTCTGCACAAAGAAATAAACTGCTTCACTCTAAAATAGGGGTGGGAAAAATATAGTCCATAGGCTGGATCCAGCCCACCAACTGATTGGAGACAGGCCATGGCTGCCCCCTGCAGTGCTCTGAATGGGGCTGAGCCTTGCCTGCTCCTACCCAGGGCAGTATGCCCTGCATTCCCACCTGCACCGAGCACACAGGTTCCCAATGGAGCTGTTCCTAGTACAGCCCCAGCTGCCTGGGTACTGTTCGGCTCTCCCCACCTCCAGCAGCTCCTCCACCTTCTGCTTCTGCTACACCACTTTGGGCAAGAGAGGGAAGCTGCAGCCAGGAGGCTCCTGCCCCAGCGTGAGGGGCTCCAGCTCTAGCTTCTGGCTACCTTCCACCCACAGGTGGCTATTTATTATGCCAGGCAGGCAGAGTAGGGGGGAAGCTGTAGCTGGACAGCTTCTGCTCCAGCATGTAGGGCTCCAGCTCCCACTTCTTCTACCCACTAAGCCTGTCCAGCACAATGAGCATCCACCTGCAGGCAACGAAGTGGGTGGAAGGCAGAATGGCACAGCAGGGGCAGGAAGAGGAGCCACTGGAGTCTGGGGGAACCAAGCAGTATCTGAACAGCTGCAGCCACACCAGAAACAGCCCTGCTAGGAAGCTGTACATCCTGGCCAGGCCAGGAGTGGGTGCTGGTCAGCCTCATGAGAAGCAACGGGGGGGGGGGGTGGAAATCAGCTGTGGACTGGACTGCAGGTGCAGCTACCCAGATGAGATCTGCTGCACATGTCCCCTGCCTACATCCCCCCACCCCTGGCTGGCTCCTGGCACCTAGCATGTGGGCAATCCCAACCACACATGCCCACACCCTCTCCTTAACCTCTCCCCACCCCACCCCCAAAATATACAAGTGTAAAGCTTTATTTCAGCTATTATGCAATTTTCTTTATACACACTACTCAATAAAACATGTCAGGGCAATTTAAAAAAAATTAAAATATATGTTATAGTAGTTGTTTGATTTTTAAGTGTACAATTTTTTTTTAAAGCCATAATTTGTTAAAATGATATCTTCTGAAAGACTGTGTGTGCAGCACTCAACAACACACCAAAACCCATTAAGTGGCCCTCTAGGCAAAATAACTGCCCACCTATGCTCTAAAAGAAGCTTTTTTAAAACAAAATTTCAAATTGCCAAAAGTTTCTTCAAGGACCCTATAGCCCTCCTGAATAAATTATCTACACAAATTCTAGAAACAGGTCTCTCAGTAGAATTGTGAATGCATAAAAGTACACATGAAAACACGCATAAACAGATGCCTGAAATACTATTGATATTATTTTATATACACAGCTATACATACATATATGTACATAAAAGGAGGCACGTTCCAACAGTGAACAAATATAAATGCAGTCAAGGATCTTACAATTCCCATTATACAAACTAATACCTCAAAATCTTTATCTAACAGTTGGTAACCTTTTTAGGCTGCAGACCAAAATAACCCAGTTCGAGTCCAACATGGGCGGGTGCTAAAACCCAGTTGCTACCATCACTTCTCCATGTTGTGGCACAGGGAAAGCCAAAGGCCCCCCACTTGCAGAGCCTCACATCCATATGGTAGATTGAATGTCTCCACCAGCTGGATTCAGCCTGTGGGCCATAGGCTGCTGACCCCTATCTTTATCAACACTCTCTTGAAGCCTTTTAACTGACTTGGATTTAAAAACCAAAAATGTAACTGAGAGCAGATAAAACTGAATTTTCCAAGTGATTTTATTTTTTCTTTTAACATGCACATATGAACCATTACAAAAGCTAGTTAAGGAAGTGACCATTACTGCTGAAATCCTACTAACAGACTCCTGTGATCCTATACAATCAGATCTCATTTATTATTTACTGCTCATATTTCATTACTACTTAGACTATAAAACTTTTAGAACCTGAGTGTGTCAAAACTTCAGATACAAGAGTGTATATATAATATACCAAAAGCACTGAAGTCAGAATAATTTGTGTACAGAATGATAGTTGTCAGGCTAATATGCAAGTTTATTGTATTATTATAATGTGTTTAATTTGCAAGTGTCATCATAGTAATGTGTATGACCATTGTGAAAAACTAATGGAAGTCTGAAGATACAGTCTTTAATATTTCCAGAAAGCTTTTTGTAGTTGTACTATAGCTAGGAAAGTCATTACAGAGCACAAAAATTAAGTCAGAAACATTTTTTTAAATGTAAAAAGTTGCACTGATGTTATCCTGTACTCTTTTCCCATATTCTTTACTAACCATCAGAGTACTGGCTTTCAATCCCTTCTTATGTTAAAATACAAATAATTTTTTTTTTTTAATTATATGCTGGTTATCCAATTCAATAGGGTTTGTTAGCAAAGAGTTAAAATATAAAACAATAAAAACTAAATAAACAGAATTATTTTATTTCATTTTGATATGGCAGTCCCCTGCCTGGTATGCACAAGGGTCAGGAATGGACGTGATTATTTTGAGACTCTTCATTACATGCAGATGCTTCAAGGATACATTTCACATTAAATGAGCTTAAATTATTTTGTCAATTTTTGAACTAGAAAAGCATTTCAAACAGCACTACCTAATGTTTAAAAATATATTAAGCTACTAGCAACAAACATTATTATACCAGAAGACACTTTATTCACAGAGCTTCTAAATTTTTTTTTAAAAACCTGCACTTATTCCTGGATTCTATAGGCTTACGCATATGAATAAACCTCACTGAAGTCACTGGATCCACTCGTATGTAAAATTAAGCACGTGGTTAAGTGTTTCAAGGCCAAGGCATAGCATTTAATTTCTATTTTTTCTCGTTTTTAGTGTTTCTTTTTATCTAAATGACAACAGCAAAATAACACAAAACATCAATGGATTTAAAGTCAAGTATTTCGGTAACAATGAAAAAAGTCAATTACTTAACACCCAATTACTTTTTACTATTCTTATTTGTTTGAACCTGCTGTACCCATACTCTAGTGAAATCACAAGAGTGACTCCTGCTAAGGACAATCTAGTAGCAAAATGTACAAGGAATGACCAGATATAAACACCACCTTTAATTTACAACAAAATATGCAAATAGAATGTAAATGTATTTAAGTCTATTTAAAAATCAAAATGGTAATTCATTAGTTTAAACTGCAAACAAGAATCCTAGCTCTAGATCGGGGTGTCTAGCCTTTTTGAATGTGGGGCCGGATCATGAACTTTTTATCACCCAGTGGGCCAGCGAGCCGTATTTAAAGATCTCACAGGAAGCGGTATCACATCATCCCTCTCCCCCCCCCAATAATGGAAGTACAGTGTTTACTTTAGTTTCTCGTTGCAGCACCTTGGGCCTCAAAAAACAGCTTGGTGGGCCACATGGTGGCCCACGGGCCGTATGTTGGACAAGCCTGCTCTAGATCAGTACAACTTACTAGAAAATAGCATTTTTAGGAAGCCACACTTTAAATGATCCATAAGGTTGCATTTCCTTACTTTACTCTGTTCTCAGTTTCTATCTTTCAAAATAATTTTGGCCCCACAAAGGTTACCAAATACATTTTTCTGAACGAAGGCTTTTTTTGTCATCAAGTCAAATATGCTCTGCTTGGACACATACTGACACCTCATGGACATATGTGAAAATATTTTAAACCATTTTGAAGCTTAATGTGATTTGCTGCTTTTCCTCTTTTTAAAAAGCAGCATCTACATAAAAATGACATCTGTGTTTTGTACATTTCTGCTCTTCATTTCTCAGACATTGTTGGTTCTACTGGTCAGTATGGATTAAAACAATCACACATACGTAATGCCAAACTACAAGTCATAAGCAATGCTCATAGAGGCTCCTACAATAACTGAGCTCACTGTCTACCTACACAAAGCATGGAGAGCCAACTGTAAGCCTTTAGCAGAACTAATCCTGAGAGCAAGCACATTGGGCAAATGAAGAAGACAGGAGAAAGGTGAAAAGAATCAAGTTGCCTCAAATTTTCACTTGAGAAAAACTGGAAATTGGCTCATCATTACCCAGACGTTCTTCACTATCGTGACTACAATCGTTGTACTTGGATCCTAGCTGAGATAACATTTCAAAAGATTCACCACTCTTTAAACAATTTTTCCTCAGCTGATGAAAAACGGACTGTTGCCCTACTTACCATGTAATGGATTACAATGCTAGGCAAGCCTAGATGGCTATCCTAAAGAAACCTAATCACCAGGTTCGGTTCGGTGGGGGATAGGGATAGACCTTCATCTACAACCACAAGAACCCATCAAAAGACATGCTGGGGAGAGGCAGAGGGGGGAAAAAAAAAAGGACGACTTAATTTGATCATTTGTTTTGGCTATACTTCAAAATGAGACAAGGTAAGAGATTATTCTTTACTTCATTTTCTGTTACTCTGGAATAACGAAGAAGTGAAAGTAGAGTTCCTGCCAAATTCCCAGGGTAAATAGGTTACCACCGGCCTTCCACGTGTATTTCTGATGCACATCTCAAGCAAATACTTGCCACCTGGATCCTTCAGGTAAGCAATAAATAAATAATTATTTTAGCTCTGGCAGTTGAATCAAAACCCTTTTATAAAGGAAAGTACAAGAATTATAGCAATAATGTATGTGCTTTCTAATTATTTAAAACCATCTGCAACACTCAGAAACCCTGATTTTTGTAGCAGATAAGTTAAGAAATTCCTCATGCATTTTAAAGCAAAAAGTATGAAGAAATATAAATGCAGTCCTCCTATGGTGGCCATTTTTCAACTGTTAAAACACTACCCTGCAATAACTACATATTCTGGAACCAACTTCCAAGAGAAGTGGTGCAGGCTCCTACCCTGGGGGTTTTTAAGAGGAGGTTAGAAGAACACCTTGCTGGGGTCGTTTGATCCCAGTACTCTTTCCTGCCATGGCAGGGGGTCGGACTAGATGATCTACTCAGGTCCCTTCCAACCCTAGAAACTATGAAACTACATAAAATTTATTCAAACAAAAAATTCTGAGGAAATTTAAAATGAAATATAGGGCTAATAAGCTGTAATACTTACCTGTAATTCAATATTATACGAGGCAAAGTCACTAAGAGGAATTTGGCAGATGTTAAGGCTCATGGTGATTAACATGTAAAAGAGAATAATGTCAGTGACATGACCGAACATATTTTTAAAAAACAAAACCGTAAGAGCAGAGCTACTAAATATTTATTAGTGTTTTGAAAACTAGGAAACTCAGATATGTCATTTCTTTAAAGTTGTTCCTTTACATATGTTTGATCTTATATTCTGTTCATTAAAATAGGCATGTAACTGTTTTTCTGTACAAAATACTCAATAAAAATAAAAAAGTAAGTTTGAAAAATCTTTACCTCAAGAATTTCCACCCTTAATGAGGTGAATTCATGAGAAAACTACAGTCTGCTGCAAAATTTTGGGTTTTTATAAAGCAGAAATCATGTGATATTGTGGTTAAATCACAGAAGACAAGGAGATGATTTTCTTTTTCTCCCAGTGAAAGTCCTAACAGCTGTTTAACTTACAGTGCTCTCAGCCTTAACGTAGATGGAATAAGTGAGCATATTTTGCCAACAGACCCTCCTCCAACCTAAAACCAGCAGCTGATAATTCCACTCCTCATAAAAATCAACAAAATTATTTTAATTCTTACTATGGTCATTGGGTTAAGTACAGACAGTCAAAAAGCCAGAGGCTGAATTGATTCAATCTTTGCATGTTAGTCTAAGATCCATAAATTAAACTGATAAGCAAGTAAACAGACATTCACTTTTGATTCTGGAAATGCAGCCACATGCCTGCAGTGGCTCAGCCAGAAGCTGGGGGGCGCTAGAGCACACGTCTCTGCTCGAGCAGAGGGCTTAGGCCAAGGCTAGTCTGCCTGCTCTGTAAGCTGGGGGGAAGGGGAGCGGCGGGGGGAGAGAGGTGCAAAGCATCCTGTGATGCTGAGGGACTGCACGTTAAACCTGAATCTGGAGAAGATCGGGGACAAAAGTTCAATAAACCCATTTAACCTAAACGGTTGAGTCTGATACTACATCCATCCAGGTTTAACTTAAACTGGCTTCAGCCATTTTGAAAGCAGTTCATGTGCACTGGCTTTCTATTTACAGATTTGAACTGGTTTGTAATTTCTGTCCCTAGTCTTGGAAAAAACAAAAACAAAAAAACAGGGCAGGGTGGAACCTTAGAGATTAACTTGTTCAGAAAGCCATAAACTAGAGATTTTCAATCTTTTCAGCCTCAAGGCACCATTCCACAGTGTCTCTGAATTCAGCATCACCCCAGTTGAAAATCGTTGAGTTATTTATCTAGCTGGTGCCAGGTGAGAGTGGCAGGGGTAGGACCTCTCCCTTTCCCTACAAGTTTGGATTTGAGAGGTCAGGATCAGCCCCTGCCACCAAGGCTGCTCCTCTAGGGTCTCGCATGCTGGCAACTGCAGCCACCTGCCCTGGCAGCCCCTCCCACCAGCCCTGGGACCATGGGACAAGGAAGGCTGCAAAGCAAGGCTCTGCAGCCCTACATATACCCACAGCACAGCATGCTGCACAGAAAATAGGGGCAGCTGGTGGGGAGGCAGCAGGAGTCCCCAGTGGAGCACCACAGGTACTATTTGTCCTGGATACCTGTAAGGGCAGATATGGGGCAATGGATCAGGGAGGGAAGTACTCATCTCCTCAAACAAGAGCCAGATGCCACATCACTCTTGAAAGGATCTTGCAGCATGACAGCTGAGAATCAATGCCATAAGCTTTTGCAACTAAACAACTTCTCCAGATACTATGAATGTAGTTGCAGAAGGCAGGGGTATTAATAAAAAGAAATAAAGTAAGTCGCACATACAGGATAAAGAAAGGAGGGGGCACTGCTGTGAGAGGCAAAGGTGGGCTGAAGAGATTAAAAGGGAAAAGGCAAAGCAGTTAACCCACTGAGGGGCATAAGTCCATGTAATGGGTTAAGAATCCAGAGTCTCTCTTGAGACTATACTTAACAGAGCTCAGTCTGTAGATGATTTCTTGTTCCACATTTTTATGTTCAAGTTGTCTTTTTAAAGTTGCTTTAAAAACCATTTACTCCGAGATCAATGATGGAAGGCCCAGGCAGGTTATAGTGTTATGCCACAGGCTTCAGTGTCTATCTGGACTGATGTTAATATCTTTCATGTAGGGGTCACCCCATCTGTCCAATATAGATAGCAGAGGGGAACTGTAAGCATGTGATGGCACATACGACATCAGCAGGAGCAGGTGAGTGAACCTCAGATACTATATTTTGTGTCATTTGCTCTAGTGATTATGTGGTCTGTGTTGATGAGAGCTGGCATCTGGGTCTGAAGCAAGGCCTAGTAGCTTGGTAAGAGTAAGAGATGCTGGAGAGAAGAGTTGCTTGAGGTTGAGGTTGGGGGCGGGGAGGGGGGCAGCTGCCCGTAAGCCAGACTACAGATGGATTGGTCACCATTTTCCAGGAGGGGATGGAAATCCTTGATGTGCGCAAAGTATTCAAGCTAGGGGCTGTAGGTGACAAGAGGGGTTTTTTATTGTCCTTAACAACTTCCACCTCTCCAAGCTGGCTCTAGAATACTTCACACAGCAAATTAAACTTATTGGATACCACCATGAAACTTTTCAATAGCCACAGAAACATCGAACTGCACTGGAAACAAACTGAGCACTACAGCTACCTTCACACTCCCAACTTCCACCCTAAGCCCACCACTAGATCTATCACCTACAGCCAGGCTCTCCAATACAACCCCATCTGCTCTGATCCCACCAACTGGGATGCACATCTCAGGGATCTGGAGCAGGGATTCCTACATAGCCACTCAAATCAGAGCCTCAGACTCAGACCCTGCTCCAGCCTGCTACAATACTAACTATGTGAAAAACACAACAGCAAAGAATGAGATTAGGGGAAAATGCATTATTTATTTTGCTCAGTTTAACACATTCTTACACCCACTGAAAGTTCCAGCACCTTCACGCTTTGTGGCAGGAATACAGAATTTGGAAGGGGACCCCCACGATGAGGGAGAGAGTGGGGCAGGGATAGGGGCTGCCCAGCTAGGGTGGTGAATAGGAGCCTGGGGCTAGGAGCAGGACAGAGGCATAGGCAGCAATCCAGGAGATGCCAAGGGGTGAGGAGGTGGGAGCTGCTCCCTGCTGCTGTGCACACCTCCAGGGGAGACATAGAGGGCATGTGCCCCCTTGGATTTGTACATGGGGCAGGGGCAGGCTGTCTGCTATGGGGTCGGAGCCAGGGGCTGCGCCAGATTCTTCGCAGCAGGGGGGGTGAGTAGGGGCTAGGCTTGGGAACAGCTCAGCTGCACAGGGTGGGCAGCATCACCAGGGAGGTGGCTACAGGGAATTATGGGCTGACTATTGCCCCCCACACTCCCAAGACCCTCCCTAACACCACCCCTGCTACAGGCACTGTAGAATGCTGCCTTTCCCTTGGGAACCCAGATTGGCATAGGCTGACATAGCTGGTTAATAATCAGGTATCGGCCAAGAAAATCTTTACTAGTGCACCGTTCTGTTGTGGAAGGGCAAACAGACAGAGAAATCATGACATTTTCAGTGTACTCATAACTTAAATCAATGTTAGCTAATGATTCTGTTAAAGTAAGTCTTGGGGACTAAACTGACTGCATCCTATCCAAGAACCACTCCATTACTGCAGGAAA
This sequence comes from Crocodylus siamensis, assembly GCF_052110815.1. Lineage (NCBI taxonomy): Eukaryota > Metazoa > Chordata > Crocodylia > Crocodylidae > Crocodylus > Crocodylus siamensis. Next base: position 148,468,990 of record NC_143399.1, on the reverse strand, counting down.
ATAATAGCTCTTTCAAGTGTATGTTAGTGTGGCTCCTTGCACTAACTGCACTCTCAAGATAGCAGGACAAGGAGCAACAGCTGCCGGACTATGGAATGTCCTCCTAAATTTGGCATTTGTTATAGAAACAAAATTAAACACCTAATGCCTAACAAAGATCAATGGGTTACTCAACATGGCCAGACCCCCACAACTGAAGCAAAGACAGCACACAGCGTGAGCTCTGGTGCAGAGAGACATGATCAGGGATTCGGGTTTTCTGTTTACCATGAAAAAAAGCGGTAAAACATGGATTTTCTCATTTTAAGGACAAAAGGGCAGATTTTCTCTTTTTAAAGAGAAAAGCACTGATTTTTTGTCTTTAAAAGGAGAACAAAAAATGTGGGAAACAACAGGTTTCCTCCTGCAGGCTGGAAGATTTTGGAGTAAGGGGCACTGGCAGGATCAGTGGGCACCAACAGGGCTGGCAAGGGTTGTGGCTTGGGAGGGGCAATGGCATGAATGGGAGCAGGGCACCAGCATATCAGGGCTGATCAGCACCACAGAGCAGTGTGGAGAGAGGGGAAGGGGCCCCACATCCTGGTGAGTGAAGGGGGCAAGAGGATCTCAATTTTCCATAATAAAAATAAATAAATAAATAAATAAATAAATAAAATAAAAAATCAAATGCCAAGATTTACAGGTATTTAGAATGTATTTTATTATAGTGATTGAGGCACTAGTAGGCTTCCAAATTGCTTTAAAATTTGTAACTATAGCAATAAAGCATTGTGTTCAACTGATACCTACATATATAATGGCATTTCATTTTAATCACGGGAAAAGGGAGATTTTGGGGTTTTTAAAAATCAGAGAATTGGCAATTTTTTATTTATTTTTTTAAATCAGGGAAGTTGCAATTTTTAAACAGAGAAAACCAAGACCTCTGGTCATGATGTCTGGCAGAGGAAGTACACCAGTTAATTGGCAATGGAGGAAGATGCATTGTGTTAGACTTCTTTCTAAGAATTTTAAAGTGCTTAAGTCCCTAATAGGGACAGTGATAGTTGTAAATAAATGGGAATAATAGAACTGAATTGTTCAGGATGTAAGAGCTCTAGAGAATTCCAAGTATATAACGTCTCCCTGAATTAGAATGTAGCTTAGGGGGAAAAAATAGGCAAGGTGACTGACTCATGGCACTATGAATGCACTGAACAGTGGAACTGTCAGCACCATCCTGCCCATATAAAACAGGGATGCCCAATGGCCCACAGGCTTCATTTGGCCCTCCTACAGCATTAACCTGCTCCAAAGCTTCCAGTCTCGGTTTTGCTTTCCCCATCAACGCAGCTGTTACTGCTACTAAGTCCCTGAGCTTCCCCTCCCTCCTCCAGCTTCTGCTTCCTGCCTTCACACCCAGGGGCTTGGCAGGGCAGGGCACAGCAGCAGAGCTGAGGGAGCTCAAGACCAGGCAGCTTGAAGAAGCAACAACGCTGTACGAAGTGTTGAGGGGAGAAGTACGCAATGTACGTGGGGGGGGGCAGGGAAAGAGGGCAAATGGTATGACACAGCACTGGCCCAGTAAAGCGATAGCGGAGATGAGGATGACTAATGTGCAGCATGGCAGTCCCAGCCACTCAGAAGCCTGACTGATGCAATACAAAAAGACTATGGAGAGTCAGCCCCAAAAAAACAAACCACAACAACAACCTAGTCTGTCTCACCAATTCTCCAAAGTTAAAGCAACAATTAAAGTGTCTTCAGAACAAAATGCCTCAAGAGAAAGAGACAGAAACAGGAGCTAGTTATTGGACACAGGTAACAGGTCCTTGAGAAACTTCATATTAGGGTAAGGAACAAAGAGCACTGCTGCATAGGCATAGAGCAGACTGAATCTTGACTGAACTAAGAGAATACACAGCATGCTTCACATGAAGTAGTTCAGATAAGGCAGAGCTTAAACCAGGGCGATTCAAATTAAGAAAGAATCTTTTATGTTTCTATTAAGTCCTCCTGGTGGGCGTCTTGTTACTCTGCATCAGATTACAGTGGTGCAGAGCAGTCCCTGTCCGTGGTGCTTAACCAGCTAACCAGAATATCCAGTGCAGAAACTCTGGATCTGGATGGACTATTTAACTATTAGTGCCACAAGACTGAGTCTGCGCAGTCTGAGAACAGGAATGGCAGCTGAATAAGCAAGTCTGTCAACCAAAATTGCCCCAGGCAGTATAACATTATAGAACTGATTACAGCTGTCTATTGATTTTTGGAAAACAAACACTTTGGAGGTGATATGTAAGAGGTCTTAAACTCCAGGGAGAAAACAAAAGAATCAGGCAATGAATTTTAGCTCACATCACCATCAGGAGCAAAAAATCTGGCAGTTATCAAACAGATCTATTATGACCTAAACTCCCTAGGAATGGAAACTATTTTGAACTTCCACAGTAGCCACTCATAAGTGATAACAGACAGTGTGCTTAGGAAGTCTGCCAGATTGCCTCCAAGAATCAGCAAACAGCCATTAGAATGTATGCTATATCAATGGTCCCCACACAAAAGCAAATTTCTCTTGCAGACAAACAGAAGCCCAACCGTTTCACCTGTTGATGAAACACACTGCAGAAATATACTGCAGATGTGCTGTAGCACAAGATATGCACTACTTTTTTTTTTTTTTTTTTTTAAGAAACAAGCAAGAATGGCACTGGGTGGGTTCAGGGTCCATAACACCAGGGAGGAAAACTACATCATCCAAGGACCAGATACCTTGCTTGTACAAGTGGTCCCAACCTGGCCTTAAAGCCTTGTGTGGAGAGTAGAGATTAAAAATGGCGCTCCTTGTGCACATTCTTGAATTCCTTCCATCATTTCCCTCCTGCCTCACTGCAGAAGTGAACCAAAACCTCCTTGTTCATTTGACACTTTGCTAGACAACAGAACAACATGAGCCATAGCGTGGTTGCTGCTGACATACAGCAACAGCCGATACCTTAATACCAAATATTCAGCCTAATAGGCTCAGTCATATTTATGTTTCTCCCTCCTGAATAATAACAACTGCACCAACAGAAATTTCTCTTTCTATTTTGACTAATGTATAGTTAGGGACCTACTGAAATCACTATTTTGCAGATTTAACAGACACTGCGAAATCCAGCATTGGCCATGAAATCCAAGGGGGGGGAGGCATTCATTGAAAATAAGTTTTCATGGCACTACAAACTGGCCATGCAGCCTGCCAGGGTGGAAACAAGGTTGGAGAGCCCAAAATGGCTGCCACTCCAACCCCTCGCCATTGACTGGCTCAGGGGGCTGTCCATGATGTGGCTCTACCCCTCTCCATCAAATCAGTGGCAGGGCCACGTGATGAATAGCCCTCATGACCAATCAGCGGTGAGTGGCAGGGCTACTGGGGCCCCTCAGCCAGAGGCTGGCCGCTTGATCCCCACCACAAAATCCATCAGAAGCCTCCTCAAATTTGGTAGTCCCCTATTTATAGTCAACCAAGGTTTCACAAACACTACTTCTGTGATACAGTAAGATTGTTGTGTTGTTTATAAGGACAAATGCAATAGAGAAAGGGTACAATCAAGGCTCACTGCCATCTCCTGCTGGGATCTGATGTAGATCATCCATAAGCTGACAAGAGAAAGTCCTTTCCAAGATATATTGCACTAGACATTACAAGAAGACTCAGTACCAAGGTGTCTAGACAGCAGTGTGTACTGATAATAGTAAGGTCCCGCTGTGGGTGCTGACAGACATGCAGCTCTGTACTGTAATTCACAGTGCTTCACAAAAAGTGCCACAAGTTACAGTGATCCTCCCTCCCCACCCCGATCCAAAAGACATTCTTCGTTTGGTGGGGGGGGGGGGGGGGGAAGACAGGGAGGGTGATCAAGCTCCAGTTTGGGGCCAATCCAGTGGAAAGAGGCTGCCTGTCTCTCCTCTAGACTCCCTGTCCCAGTACTGTATTCAGGATGGAATGGGGGAAAGGAAGGGAGGGAGCTCCATCTGAGGTTTGCCGAGCCTGTGCTGGAGGGTGGGGTGGATGAATTAGGGCCCTCCCACCTCAAGGGAGCTCAAATTCCCCTGCCCCACCCTCTAGCGCAGGCTGGGCAAATCCCAGACAGAGCTCTCTCCCCTTCCTCCCATCACAGCTGTACAGCACTTTCAAGGGGTCGATCGCATGACAAACAACTTAAGTCTGCGCCCTGTGATTCTCCACTAGATAACCTGTTCCTGATCCTGGGAGTAATACTGCATTCTCTGCCTCTTATTTACCCGATTTCTTACAGGGGCAGGTATACAGATCTCTGGCTCCTAAAATCCATGACAGAATAGAATGCTCCACTTGTTTCTTCACTGAACAGCTTCAGACAGGTCCATAATGGTGGCCTGTAAGTCACTTAATATCACCAGACCCCTGAATCTACAAGCCCAATTCACTGCAATAATCATGGCTATGGCTATTTGACCGTGTAGACGTATCAGCCAAGGCAAAGGCTATCCGTAGTGAAATTATCACAACGATCTAACCCTCCTTGACGATTAATTTGAACTTAATTGTTCTGCAGGATTTTAGATACAGAACAGACTTCTTCCCAATTAGGAAACCTGTATTTGGTAGGCAACATAATATGAACCATTTAAAAGTTGAGATGAGGTGGAAGCATTTGCTTTGGGGGCAAAGAGGTTCAACTTTTTGGGAGGGTGGGGGCTGGAGGAGCCTTTGTCCTTCAACATATATTTTATGGACTTTTTCTGCCCTTCCAAAAAACTCACCAGGAGCCATGGTTTAAGTTGGGCGTAGAAATAAGTCTCTTGGGGAAGAAATATTACCTGGGGTCTGCTATACTCCTTTGCCAATTCTAGGATGCCTTCATACCACTGACATGCTGTTCCAAATATCCAAAAATGTTGAAGTCAGATTAATCAGAACAAGCATACATTCAGGCTTTTTAATACTGCAATTAACTGATTTTTAAACAGTGTGTACATCTGTACATTCACCAAGATGTTCAGTGTGTGGTCATAAATTTAAGCAACTATACAAGCAACTATACTGTGACAGTTTTTTCAGTCTTAGTACCATTCTTACTATTTGTATCTTGTCACTGTGCTTTAACTTAAGATTGTATGGTCTTCAAATGCACACTGAATAAATACGATAATTTGTCAAAACAAATATTTATAGTGGGAAAATGAAAAAAAAAAGTGAGAGAAAACAGTTGAAATAAGCTGTAATGCCTTAATGAATATGAGAATAATTTTTTGTGCGTTCCAGAATCCTGTTCCCCCAAGCACTACCAGAAGTAACTAGGAATAACGGCCACAAGTTGATTGATTGACAGTAGGTTCAGGCTAGACATCAGGAAGCACTACTTCACAGCCAGGGAGGCTAGAGTCTGGAGCCAACTTCCAAGGGAAGTGGTGCTTGCTCCTACCATAGGGGCCTTCGAAAAGAGGCTAGATAATGACCTAGCCGGGGTCATTTGACCCCAGCATCCTTTCCTGCCCATGGCAGGGGATCAGAATTGATGACCTGCTCAGGTCCCTTCCGACGCTACCAACTATGAAACACCTGCATATGCAATGCATGCAATTTGCGGCACTGCAGACAGGTCTGCAGTGCCACACACCCAAAATGACACAAAATGAGATGTCAGGCAATGTCTGTTTCTACCCAAAGAGTAAACTGACTACTGATAATTTTCTCATTATGTTTCTGGTCCTGGAATGGTACAGTAGCCAAGGTTCTCAAGTGTTACTAGTGATTTTCAGTGTCCATCTGGAAGTGCCTTTTATGGGCTTAAATTTCAGAAGGCAGCTGCACAGGAGTTTATACTGACTCCTTTGAGAAGATTCATATTAGGCACTCAAATTAAGTCTCCCTAAATTATTAGTGTCTTAAAAATTTTGGACCCTAAATCTGAATGCAGTTATTTAATATTTTTATTGCAACAACACCCAGGGATCCCCATCAGAGATCAAGGGCCCTATGTAATAAGGTACTGTACAAACTATAAATGTTCCTTGCTGACTCTGCCTTATTTGCAGGGGAGAAGGGAGGAAGAGGAGATACTAGGGGCAGTGTGGCCGATTCAAATTTCTATTTGAGTTACGTTAGTAGTAAGCAAACACACGTACAACTGAAATATTCAAATATGCATTTTTCCCTGAAGTATGCATTTTATTTAAGCTTTCTTTGCTAAGTTTTTATAGTGTAGATTACTTCAGTAGCCTCAGCAAATGGATTTGGTGTCCTGACTCACAACTTGACAATGCTGGCTAGTTCTTTTTTGTTGTGGTTGTTTGGTATTTTTAACTATAGTTTTCTCACTGTTGAAAGAAAAGGATTATTATATACAGTATTTAAAACAACAGATGATTGGACATGACTTGTACAATACTGTGAACCAAAGACTGGTCTTAGCCCCATGTACAGGTTCTATTCAAATATGTTGAATTCACCTACACTTTAGTTAGAAGTATTACTTAACAAACTGGAGTTGTTTTCCCTCATCTTCAGATTTTCTGCTAGGCTTTGCACAATTTTATCCCAAATTAGTTTATGCAAATTTCAGTTTTGAGAATAGGAAAATTAACATTGATTCTTTTATTAAAAATATACCATCAGTTAGGAATTTGCCCCCCCGCTTTTTTTTTTTTTTTAAATAATAAAAAAGAACCAATTCATGATAGGAAGTTTAACTTCTCTGAATTCTTCACTGCTTTAATTATTTAGTGACTGAAGTAGAGCAAACAAATGAGTTAAGATCATAAAATAAAGGATTCCGCTTAAGCACGCAAGTAATATTTGTTCTTGATTTATAAGTCCAGCTGTGTGTATAGCAGCTTTAGTAGATGATGTATATTTAATTCTCCACGCTTTAGGAAGGCTAACTTCAGCAAGCTCAGGCGTTTAGTCAATGATGCACTGCAGGGTAACAGATTTGATGAGATGGGAGCCCAGGAAGGGTGGCTGTGCCTTAAGGAAGCAATCCTTTGGACACAGAGGTACACAATCCCGATGCAGGGGAAAAGGGGCCAAGAGGCTTCCTTGGCTAACCAGAGAAATCCAGAGCAGCCTAGGGGCAAAAAGGGGGGCATAAGCAGTGGAAACAGGGAGAAATTACTAAAGAGGAGTATGCCTCCTCAGCTCGCAGTTGTAGGGAGACAGTTAAAAAGGCCAAAGCTACCAGGGAGTGGAGGATGGCATCCCAAGTTAAGGATAACAAAAATTTGTTTTTCAGATATATAGGGAGTAAAAGGAAGGCCCAGGGAGGTATAGGACCACTACTGAATGGGCAAAAGCAATTGGTGACAGACAGGGGGGACAAGCTGAACTCCTCAATGAGTTCTTTGCTTCAGTCTTCCTAAACGAGGGGCAAGACAAGTCTCAAAATGGGATTGTAGAGAGGCAACAGCTGGGCGCCAGACTACCATGCACTGACCGTGAGATGGTGCCGAGTCACTTGGAAGGACACCAAGTGCATTTAAGTTGGCAGGCCCAGATGAGCTCCACCCGAGGGTACTGAAGGCACTGGCTGATGTCACTGCACAGTCACTGGCAAGAATATTTGAGCACTCGTGGCGCACGGGCCAGGTCCTGGAGGACTGGAAAAGAGCCAATATGGTCCCTATTTTCAAGAAAAGGAGGAAGGAGGATCCAAGCAACTATAGGCCAGTCAGTCTCACCTCCATCCTTGTTAGTCTTTGAAAAGATTATTAAGGCTCATATATGTGAGAGCCCAGCAGGAAAAATTATGCTGAGGGGAAACCAGCATGGGTTTGTAGCAGGTAGACATGCCTGACTAATCTAGTCTTTTTTTTATGACCAGGTTACAAAACACCTGGATGCAGGAATAGGGGTGGACATCATTTACTTAGGCCTTCCTGAAGTCTTCGATACAATATTCCACTCCATGTTGGTGAACAAATTAAGAGGCTGTGACTTGGATGATTACACAGTCTGGTGGGTGTACACAGTCCAGTGGGTGGCAAATTGGCTAGAGGGTTGTACCCAGAGTGGTGGTGGACGGGTCAATATCGACCTGGAAGGACACGGGCAGCCCCACAGGGCTTAGTCCTTAGACCGATACTCTTCAACGTCTTCATCAGTGACTTGGATGAGGGAGTAAAGCGTACTCTGTCCAAGTATGCGGATGATACAAAACTGTGGGGGAGAAGTGGACACACCGGAAGGCAGGGAACAACTACAGGCAAACCTGGACAGGTTGGACAAATGGGCAGAAAACAATAGCATGCAAATTTAACAAGCAGAATGCAAGTGCTGCACATAGGGAAGAAAAATATCCAGCACACCTACTGCCTAGGAAATGACCTGCTCGGCAGCATGGAAGCAGAAAAGGATCTCAGAGTCCTAGTGGACTCCAAGATGAACGTGAGTTGTCAGTGTGCAAAGCTAACTGCACTTTAGCATGCATCAGCAGATGCATGACAAACAGAACCAAGGAGGTGATGCTTTTCCTCTATCAGACCACAGTTGGAATACTGCGTCCAGTCTTGGGCATCACACTTTAAGAGAGATGTGGATAACCTGGACAGGATCCAGAGAAGGGCCACTCATGATTAAGGGCTCGCAGGCCAAGCCCTACAAGCAGAGACTAGGGCACCTGGACCTCTTCAGCCTCCACAAGAGAAGGCTAAGAGGCGACCTTGTGGCTACCTATAAATTCATCATGGGGGCACAGAAGGGAATTGGTGAGGCTCTACTCACCAAGGTGCCCCTGGGACTTGCAAGAAATAGTGCCCATAAGCTAGCAGAGAACAGATTTAGACTGGACATTAGGAAGAACTTCTTCACAGTTAGAGTGGTCAAAATCTGGAATGGGCTCCCAAGGAAGGTGGTGCTCACCCCTACCCTGGGGGTCTTCAACAGGAGGTTAGATAGGCATCTATCTGGCTGGGGTCATCTGAACCCAGCACACTTTCCTGCCTATGCAGGCGGTCGGACTCGATCTACTGAGGTCCCTTCGAACCCTAACATCTATGAATCACACTTATAAAGCCATATTTTCTACATTTACATCAATCCCTTATGCTCCACAAAATGCTTCAATAAATAAAGTGGGAAGGCTGAAATGAATCAGTGTACTGGTTTAATGGTAGTCTTCTATACTCCAAGTAAGGATATGCATTTGGTTTCTACACTTAATTTTTTTTCCTCTGTATTGTTAGGTGAATTAGAAAAAAGGAATAAAATATATACACTCTAACATGGGGGTAGGCAACATTTTTTGGCCGGAGTGCCGAAAACCCCTACAATGCCTACCTTGGAAGATGCCAGAGTGCCGGCATGCCAGGAAAAAAAAAAAAAAGACGGGATGCCCTGCTTGTGCCCCCAACCCAAAGCCCCTGCCCCCCAGCCCTGCTCATGCCCCTTGTCCCCCACTCAAAGCCCCTACCCCCCCCAGCCCTGCTGCCCCATGCCCTCCAGCTCAGGTTCTGTGGCCAACTGAAAACAGCTGCTGCCTCCCTGGCCCCACGCTCCAGGAAGGCAGCAGATACTTGTGATGCTCCCTGCTGTACTGCCCTTGCTACCACTTCTGCAGAGCAGCGTTGAAACCCAGGGTGGCAGGGCACAGCGGGGGGGGCACAGAAAGCTGCCTGCCACTCCCAGCTCCCCTGGCCACACTTCCACTGCAGGCAGGGGCAGCAGCGAGGGGCACAACCCTACGTGCTGCTCACGCTGCTCCCATGCAAACAGGGGAAGGGTGGCCTGGGCTCCATGGCTATCAGCAGCAACCCAGAGCCTGGGCCAGCTGCAGCTGGGATGCTACAAACAGCTGCTGCCTCCCCACTCCTGGCCCTTGGCTCCAGGAAAGCAGCAAGTGCCTGTACTGTGCCCACTGGGGCTGAACTGGGGCCAGGGTGGGAAGGCAGCAGCTGTCTGTAGCCTTCTAGCTGCAGCTGGCCTCAGCTCTGGGGTAGCTGCTGCCAGCCATGGTGCCTGGGCTGCTCCCAGCAGGGCTTGTAGCCTCCCAGCCACCTGCTGGGAACAGCTTGAGATCCTGGCTGGCAGCAACTACCCCAGAGCTGGGGCCGGCTGCAGCCGGGGGGCTACAAATAGCCGTTGCCTCCCCACCCCAGCCCCGGCCCCAATGTGTGCCGAGGAAAATGGACTCACATGCCATACTCGCCATGCATGCTGGGGGTTGCTGACCCCTGCTCTAACAACTTAGCCATACTGGCCAGGGGTGTGCGAAATGGGCAGCATTCAATTCGGATTTGGCCCGCATCTGAAGACTCAATGCCGATTCAGAGGATCAGCGATTCGGCCATAGACACAGCTTTAAATGTTTTTTCTACATACCTCAAGGTACCAGGCATGGCTTGTAAACGCTGTGATGGTGAGGCGGATGGAGCATCCCACAGGAGTGGAGGGTGCGTGCTCAGCAGTGAACCTGGGAGTGGACCAGAAGTACTTCCAGCCCATTTCCAGGTCCTCCAGAGAGCATGGTGGTGTGTGGGGGGGGGCAGCTTGGTTATCAGCCACAGAGGGACCTGGGTGTACCTCCAGACCAAGACGGCATCAGCAGTCAAGCCGGGGGGGCGGGGGGGGGGGATGCTCTTTGGTGGACCCGGAAATGGACCGGAAGTGCTTCTGGTCCACTTCCGAACATGCTGGGGAGCCCCCTGCACTCCTATAGGATGCTCCATCCAGCCCAACATTTATGAGTCACCTGGTACCTTGAAGTATGTAGAAAAAACATTTAAAGCTGTGTCTAGGGCCAATTCACCAAATCTTTCCAGATAAATTCAGAGAGATTAAAGGGTCTCCTGATCCAATTCGGTTCGGAGATTCAGCCACCAAAATCTGGCCGAATCGAATCAGGGACTGAAGCTTTGCACAGCCCTAGCCAGTATACCTTGTCCTATACTGATAAGTAGAGCTCTTCTGTTTGTATCAGATGCATTTCTGCCGAGGAAGGGGAAGTCTACCTGTATAAAGTGTGCTTAGACTGTTAATCTTAATTTTCTGGTTTGCTCACACCAGAAGAATCGAGGAGAGAAGTACAGCAGCACATTCAGCCTATTTTATCACTTCAAAGTTATCACTCTAATAAAACAGCAATGTCAGACTCTCAAGAAAGTCCAGTGCCTTTTCAAGCACAGAAACAACAATAATGAGGTTGAGCCCTGAAGTTGAGGTATAAAACAAAGGTTCTTTGGAACTTCCATTGTGCAGAATACATTGAGAATCTCAGTTAGAATCAAACATAGTAGAAACACAGCTCAAAGACTGGAGGAAAAAAAACAACATAAATCCAATTTGTAAACTCATCACAAAAGTACCAAACATCTGCTATTCCGGCTGACATCTGGTAATAATCTTCAGATTGACAAGAAATATCAGTTTTAACATCAAAGTGAAATTAGACAGACATAATTCTCTGACATCAAATGTACAATGTTAAATTGCAGCCAAGATTATATTCTATCTTGCTTAGCCTATTTATTTAGATTACAAAATACTTGGGTCACATGACAGTTCCTAAAATGTGCATGAAACTGGAAGATTTTAATGATATATAAAGCAGCCTGTGAGAAATATTATGCAAAATCCTTCAGACTATTTGATTATTCCAAACACTAGTTAAGCTATTCTGCTATTATTATTACTACAACAACATCACAAAGATTATGGGTGTTATTTGAATCCAGATCTGGCCTGCACACCAGAAGTTCCCTTCCTTTGCAGACAAAACTGGTTTTCATACACACACGCACAAAAGATTAGACAACCTCCACTTTGGGCAATGGCAACACTCCCATAATATCTTTAAATATTCCTATTTTCTAATTGCACTAATAAATAGGTTATTTCAACAGGAAATAACAGAAAGCATTTTTCTTTATTTCATCTCCAGTTTAATAGTTTAGAAATGTCATTTTGTACCTCTCCATCCACCAATCCAGACCAATTATTCTGAACTTTCAACTACCAATAAACAGAGTTTGAAAAAAGTTCAGCTTGGGAGTCTAAGCCTATGAAGCTGGACAAAAAAAGAAGTTTTGTAAATGTCATTTCCCTCCATAAGCCATGTCTCAGAACTAACCTACTGCAATGCAAGGAACAAAATCAGATATTTTACTTAATTTTATTGAGGCTTAACTGAGGTTTATATTAGCCAAGCATTTTGCTACATTAAAATTAAAATGTTAAAGTCAAAATCCACAAGATGCCAGAATCCACAGCCCATCCAACCATAATTCTACCACTTGTAGATGTAAGTGTGACACAGCTAATTTCATGATTGCATACAATTTTTCTCATGCAACTTCTACTTTATGCAATGCATAAATCCAAACGTTTCCTCTTCCTCTCATGGACCCAGATTCTTGGCTCTGTAACATTTTCTATTGTGAAAAGGAAGCAACCAGCAAGCAGGCAAACTGAAAAAAAATGCTAAATAGCTCTCAAAGCTGTTTGCTATTTCCTGTACATGTTCTCGTAGTGGCCATCATGTTGCACGTATCCTAATGATAAAGAATTATTTTCCTTCTCACTTCAAGCAGAAGTCATTTTAAATTTTTAGGGAACTCAGTGAAGTAATTACTGTTCATATCTGTGTATTATTTACTTAAATCTGCTGTACCCATGTTCCATATAGCAGCAACAAAAATTAAATGACATTAAGATGAACTAATTTTCTGTGGCACATAAACCAGTGAATTGATGTTGCTAGTAATTCCTTATCAGTATTTTTGTGTGAAGTTTAAATGTGCCACAGAAGCACATCACTTCTGTAAATGCACGGTACAATTTAGTCTAGTTGCCTCCACTGGACAACAATGAAAAGAAAGTCTTCAGAATACAGTGAAACTTCAGTTTACAGTTATGGTCTTTCCTAGTATACTTGTTTTACTTTTCTTGCCACAGACCAAGAAAGGAAAAGATGTCTTATATTCCCTAGCTGAAGTTCTGTGGTATCTTATTTGAAAACTAGCCATGACAATGTTCTGCAAGAGAGGAAAAAAAGGATCGCATAAATCAAATATTCCTAGGATTCACACTTCAATAACACTTGGTCTAGGAACAGTTTCTGAGCTGCTTTACCTTTATCTGTCTATTGTGGATGAAATCATATCAGTTTAGGAGAAACCTATTCCCCCAAACCTTACAGAGTAAGACACTGCATCACTTGAATTTTATATGTCAGTAAAGTTAAAGAATTACAAAACTTCATCGATAAGCTCTAATGCTGAAGAGGAAGAGGGCTTCTTAGACAAAGGCAGTGTCAAAGGATAATACCAAAACCTTTTTTTGAGATTTCCCGCATGTCATAATTGTTTTTGTATATTTTATTGTACTGATCTGACAAGTGTGGTCTTTATTGTACTGATCTGACAAGTGTGGCCTTGCTGAAAAGCCCATGTTATGCTGTATCCATTTACAGTTGTTGTCATCACTGTACGGATTATTTTGTGCCAGCTATGTATAACTTGATAGTTTGGGATATGGAATTAAAGGAGCAGGCAAAACTGCCAATGGACCCTTGCCATGTTCTAGGGCCAGAGCAAACGCTCTTTATAGTAATGAACAGAAAGGGCTGGTAGGAAGGGCGCACCTGTGCACTGTCTGTCTAGAATTTTGGTTTGGATAAGGATGATCCTGCCTCAGGCATGGGGTTAGACTAGATAACCTCTCGAAGTCCCTTCCAGCTAGCTTCTCTATGATGGGGGTAATCGAGTCTACGGTAAGCAGGGGCATCTGGAAGTAATGGCCCATCAGGCCAGAGGGACTCCAGGTACCCCAGAGCTTTCTGGTAAAGACTTATGAGCATTAGATTAAATGTTAATTGGGGGCTGGCTTGCAGGCTTTTTAGAGCCTAGCTACAGTGACCCCCGTTACCAGGACTGGTAGAGTCGGCAGGAAGCCCAGTCTCGAGAACTCTGTCAAGGACTCTCATGGAAGGCGAGGTATGGAGATGAGAGCATAAGAATCTGTATTTGTTTTACTTTTCTGTCTTTAAACTCATGGACTGTTTTGTTTACATAATTTTTTCATCTTGGCTACTAAGTTCTTTTGCTGTTTGTCTCCTTACTGATTTGCTGGTGGAAAATGTGATTTTTGGCCAGCTGATATTCTGTGCAGACTTTTTCCAGAGAGAAGACCTATAATTTCTTTCATAACCCACAACTGGTGGCCACTTGGGGTCAGCAGAGAACCCTCACTGCAGCTGCAGAGCCCAGTGTAAGGGCAGAGAAACTGAGGAGCTGACAGGAGCTCTCAGGGCAAGCTGCATCTGTTCCTTGGGGTGAGTGGCAGGACAGTGGGGAGAAACTCAGGGATCCAGGGGTCCCTTGTAGATGGGTTTGAGACACTACTCCCCTACCACCAGAACTTCTGATGGCATACAGCAGACGTCATCACTAAGCCCCGCAAGATATACATGCCCAGGTACTTCTGACAGGTCCACATAGCTCCTCTACTCGGCAACTGTGCTGCCAGCAAGAAGAACATTCTGGGGAGATATCAGCTGAAGGGATCACTGCAGCTGGCAACACACACAGGACTATCGACACCAGTGGTCATGAACCAGTGGACCGTGATCCACTGGTAGATCCTGGAGCCTCTTGTAATCTATTTGAGGCTGGGGTGGGGGGCTGAGTGCCCATGTGCATGCACACGTGCGCCCCAACCCAGAAAGTCAGTTCATGGGGGAGGAAAGGGGCAGGGGCTAGATCAAGGTCCCCCGTGGTGAGGGACAGTGCTGCAAAGGCTGGAGTAGGGGTAAGTTGAGCAGGGCCCCCGGCCAGGTGAGACTTACCTGCTGGGGAGGTGTGCCCCCAAATAATTTTTTCTCCCTCTGCCTCAATCTGCCTCCCCTCCCCCCTTCCCTACCCACAGACTTACCTGCTGGGTGAGGGGGTGGGGGTGATAGCAGCAGCAGTACACAGCAGATCTTGGGTTGCTTTAAATGCCGAAGGTGATCTCCTACTTTAAAAGGTTGGAGACCACTGATCTACACAACCCTTCTGTCAGTGGCCTGGAGGTGAGGAAGTCATCCTTCCCTCAGCAGAGGTAAAGCAACTCTGCTAGCAGAAAGGGGCCTTGAGTGGAATGCACTCAATTTTGCCAGTAGATATTTATGAAGACTTCACACACACTAAGCTGCACATTAGAAAGCTACTATACAACTGGCATTCTTTGAACAATGAAACACTTTCATCTTATATCATAGATGGGACCAAATAAAGTGATAGCAACATTTTCAAGGTACACTAAGTTAAGTCTTGGAAGTTTCTTCATACAAGATGTTGTAAATTTTTAAGGATCTTTCCATGAAGATTCTGACCAGATGAAGACAAACTACCACTGGTTCATCTGGAAACAACAGCTAAGAACTAAACAAGAACACATATTCAGTTGTCTCATATTCCTCTATCCAAAGTTCTGTAGAACCAATTTTTTAATTTGCAAGTATTTTTAGCCTTTCTGACTGCCAAGAGAAACTACAAGATACAAGTAAAATGATACTACTGATAGTTTGTGTAGAAAAGCAAAACTGGATTTTCAAAACTTTACTAAACTAACTGCAAAATAAGACTGTCAGTCTTTAAAGACAGTTTCTTCTTCAGACAAACATCCTGATCAGCAACTGAAATACCACAGTTCATTAGTTTGTAATATAATATAGATTTATTTTTTTTAATATTGAACAACATTAGTATTACTATCAAAAACTATTTCATCAATCAATACAAAACTCAACACTAAGATAGGATTATAATGGATAATTGCTATTTGCATTCAGACTCCTTAAGAACCATCTTTTGGGCTGTTAATTTTTGTGCTTTGTCTCAACATGGATTTGGGGAAGGAGAAGAGAGAATACTTTGAAATCAGTTTGAGCTGCATGACCTGGAAGGTAGAATAGAGAATGGTTTCACATGCTGCCTGAAGAAGTAACTCTTACTGAATTTTCTAAAAATTACAACATTCTGCTCTCCAAGCAAGAGCACTCTAATATTTAAAAATGTTCTTCCTTGACAGTAAAATGTGGAAAAGCCTTGTTTTGATAACTCTTCCGCTGTACAAGTGTCAATGTTTTCCTAAAGCTATCCTAGAAGTTTCTATTATTCTGATAATTTATCAGAAAATTATTTTGTAATACAAAGTGCAAAGTAAGTGGTCTGACAAAAAAAAAAAAAACCAAAAAAAAAACACCCACAAAACAAAACAGAACACCACTACATTCCTTTACTTTAAAAAGTGCAGCAATTTTCGTTAAAATTATGCACTACTGATTAAAAAGCAGCAGTAAACAGTTTTGTCACTTGGTGGCACCAAACCAAAGAAAATCAACATGAGCTATCAAAAAATGCCCTTAATCTAACTGAAAACTGCCATTTTTTTCTTCCCAGCCACTACGCAGTATTTATGCGAGCTTGAAAATTAACAATTACTGAATTCCCATATCCAAGATACCAGGGCCAAGACTATTTTGAAAGCTACCCTATTCTACACCTTCATCTTGCTGGTTTCCAGGTTCAGCTGCCTCCAGCATGGATCATACATTAAGTAAAAACTCTAACTAACCTTATAACAAAAAGTAAAGTGAAGAGCAACACTGTAAAGGTAGATGCTACATGTTTAAACAGTTCTGCTTCTACCTATGAAATATTTGCTGAAAAGTTTTAAAGAACAGATTAAAAAAAAACAAAAAACAAAACTTATGTTAGTCAAAAGTCTGAGGTGCTTCCCTGCCCTGCCTTCTGCTGACTTTTGACTAACATGACTAACTACCCCCAAGTATTTATTTTTTCTATCTGTGCGTTAAGCGGCCAAAATAACTGCTCACCTCTGGTCTAGAAGTTAAGACCAGAGCTAAGAGCAGAACTGACTTCAAGGGAGTCTCTCAGGATGGAAATGGACATCTCCTTTGTGCGGCCATAAAATGTGTGTTAGCTTATGGCAGAAGAGCTTGGCAGAAGTGCATTAAGCTGCCTGGGCTCTCCAGCCTCCCCAGGGCAGGGGCCGCTCAGGCACAAGAGGACTGGTCCTACACACCTTGAGAATTCCCATGCAGGATCAAGCCCCTCAAACCTTGAGCACCTGCCTCACTTTCCCCATTTATCCATGCGCAACCCTCCAGGACTGTGTCTTGGTAAGCAGGCAAAGTCATGGCTGTTAGGGCTGTGCGAAATTGACAGGCGTTGCGTTTCAAAGCTGTTTCAACAAGTTTCGAGCTCGAAACAGCAAAATCAAAATGAAACAAAAGGCTTCAAAATGAAATGAGGACACTCAAAATGTTTTGAAAGTTCCGCCAGCTCAGTGGCAGGAGGAAGGGGAGAGCCAGGGCTGCGCTTGGGGCAGCTCTGCCACTGGCTCTCCCGCTGCCTTCCACCACTGGGAGCTCCATGGGGCTGGTGGAGCCACTCAGAGTGCAACCCTGGCTCTCCCCAGCCTCCTGCCACCAAGCTGCACTCTGAGGGGTTCTGCCAGCCCTATGGAGCTCAGCCTGGTGGTGGGAGGCGGGGAAGAGCCACTGGCCAGGGCTGCACTCCAAGTGAATCTGTCACTGGCTCTCCGTTGCCTCCTGCCACCAGGCTCAGCTCCATGGGGCTGCGGAGCCTCCAGTCACCAAGCTGTGCTCTCCAGGGCTGCACTTAGAGCCAGGGCTGCACTGGAAGCAGCTCTGCAAGCCCCCTGGAGCTCAGCCCAGCAGCAGGAGAGCCAGTGACGGAGCCACTTCCAGTGCAGCCCTGACCAGTGGCTCGCCCCCACCTCCTGCCACTGCCAGCAAGTGGCTCGAGTTTGCTTTCAGCAGTTTGAGGTGCTGTTTCCCAGAAACTCTTGCAACTATCTCCTTGAAACTTGGCAGGTTTCATGCCCTCAGAAGGGTCTACCATCCTTGCAATTTTTCATCGGAACCAAGCAAGAAATGACCAGAAAAGTCATTATAGGCTATAATGGGGAATCATGAAAATGCCAATCAGCAAAACACTGAAATGGTGAAAGTCTCGATGAAACAAAATAGAAAGTGTTTCAAAACTAAACAAAGCACTGTCCCTTTGAAACTGTGAAAAAGAAGTTGAAACAAAACAGTGCTGTTTTCCACAGCCCTAATGACTGCAGGGTACATTTGCAAGCTGGGGTTCCCTGATTACTGACATGCTTCCCATGCAACACAAGCGAATCCCTCTGTAGAACCAGCATGCATTCCTGGCAGCATCATGGAGACCACCCCTATGGAAGATTCTGCCACTCTGAGCTTGAGAGCATGCAGGACAGGAAAATGCAGAAGACAATCCTTTGCAGAGGGATTTCAATTTACAAGTATGAAAAAGCAAAGAGGGAGGGCACCCTGTGACAACGGTTATATACTCAGGACTTAAAAAGGCAAAAGATAGGGCAGGGTGGCACTTAGAGACTACTTGGTTCAGGGAAACGTGATCTTTCTTAGGCAACACAGCCTACTGCTATGACATCTGCCAGCGCTGCCTACAAAAGCTCATGCCATTCTGCACCAGTTACTCTAAAGTGCCATCCTCCTCTATCTTCTGCCTGACTTCACACTAAGATGGGTAACTACCTCACTGCTCAGGACTGTGCCTGGTTTCCTACAATCAGAGACCTGATGAGTCTTGCATTCAAACTTGTCCAACTTTATCCCAACTACATAGCTGGTCTGATAAAAGACAGCAGCATAAGAAATTCTTGCCTCTCACAGGACTTAAAAGAAATACAAAGACATTATATATACACAAAAGTCACCCAATATAGCCATCAGAGTCTTGTAAGAAAGTATGCAATAACTGTACATTTATAAATTACGTACAATAATGTTATGGTCTAAAATTAAACAAATGATGTTCAAAAACTAATCTAGTGATATTCCAATGGAGGGACACAAGAGGCAGAGTTAAGGTTATTCATATTGTGTGAATAGTATGTGCTTTCCATAGAATCTTACATGCCATATTTTGAAGTTTCAACATTAGATCCAAGGAGGCTAAAAACATTTGGCAGAGTTGCATAAATACTTGGAGTACGATTAAATTGAATCAAATGCTTATCTTGAACCAGTCACAAGAAAAAAAAAAAAAAAGTATAGTCCCTTGGAAAAAAAAAAAAAAAGCATGCTGTTTGGGTTGCAACATTTAAATCGGATGACTCCAGAAGGTCCATTTTCAGGTCACAATAGATGGTTCTCTTAAAGAATTCCACCAACTTAAACATACAATATTTTCTAGAAAGGACTCTGAAGTAGGTGCACAAAGAAAGAAATACAGAGATCAAAGCAGTCCTTGCAGTTCTAGTTCTAGATAAGAGATGCATACGGTACTGCTAGAACTTCAACTCTACCCTCCCCCTTCCCTCTCTCCCCCCCCTCTCCAAACTACCAGGTCAGCAGCTTAATAGAAGAAAACACAACACCCAACTTACAAAAGAAACAGAAAATCTGTCTATGAGGAAAGGAAAAAGGTTCTGGAGATACTGAAATGCACTCTATCCCATAACTCTACTTGTTATTACATGTCAAATACCATTTCCTCTTCCCACCCCAAACGAAGGAGTCTGATAACTAGGCTACAACAGTGGTAGTGGCACCCCCTCAAAAAACAAACCTAGAATGCTGGCAAGAAACAAACGCCCACAAATAGTCTGTTAAATGTTGGGGTGTGTAACTAAGATGGGGGGGGGGAAAATAACAACAACAACACTGAAGTAATTTAATTATGGGACTAGTAGCTACAGCCATAAAGCCTACTCCCCCCATAAAACAAATTTTGAATGTATTCTTATACTTTCTGAAAGAATAAAGTATATTTCCTGACAAACAAAGATAAAACTGGAGTTTGGCTAATGATTTTTAGTTTTCTGCTAAAAGGAGAATGCAGCAAACAGCCAAACTGGTAAGGAGAGCTATTATGAACCTACATCCTGTACTTTTAATTATTTTGACCAATTCCATGCCTTTTCCATAGCCAGTTCTACAATTGATCTATTTAAGTTTATACTATAGTATTCCAATTTCCCGAAATGTTCTCAGAATTATTATCCATCAAGTATAGTTCCATGTGTTCTAGTTATTTGTATAGGTAGTGACAATACTGCAGACTGTCAGCAGACGGTCCTCGGATCTGAAGGAAAATGTTTCCAAGCAAACCACTTGGGAAACTTCGAAGAGCTGGATTAGGGGCTGTAGGGGGTGATTAGAAAACTAATTAACTAGGGTGTAAGGGAAACCTGATGTTCAGACCTTTTAGAAGTAAGAAAATGTTCAGAAATTCTGTGTGGAAAAGGTATAGAAGAAAATGAGGGAAGATGGTAGAGAACTGCACTATTTTTCCCCCCTTATTGTTAAATGTGTATGTTATAAGATACAGTTGTCAAATATGATGTCTAAGATTTACCCTAAATAAAATCTGAGGCACCTTTTGACGATGCATTGCGATTCCCCATTACAGTCTATTTGAATCTCCAAATCCGAATCAAATACTTGCTGCTTTGCATAGGCCTATTCAAGAACCTAGCTTAGAGGCCCCAACTGAGAATTACACTCAGCCGAGAACAAACAACAACAGTCCCTGCCTTAAGGAATTTAAAATAAGCATCTAAAAAGGTAGAAGGGGAAAGGAAAGGTCCAGCAAGATTAAGCAACATGGCCAAAGTCAAACAGAAGGTCAGCAACTGAGCCAAGAATCCAATCCAGGTTTCCTATCTAGCAAAAAAAGTGGAGGCCAACCTTTTTTGGCAGGCACGCCACAAAATTAGCCTGGCACACCAAGTGCCACTGACCCTTTTTTCCTTCCCTGATCTACAGCTTTCAGTTTCTACCTCTGCGCTCCCTGCCAGATCAGATACTCTGCTTTCTACTCCATACTCTATCTGCTACCAGTGCTGCCTGTCTCCTGCCCAATCTGTTGTGCACCACACAGAGGGTGCCTGCCCCATGCTGCATGTTTACACTGTGAGGGTGGCCAGAGCCTGCAATAGGCTCCCCAAAGAGGTGGTGCTCTCACCTTCCCTGGAAATCTTCAAGAGACTGGATAGGCGCCTGGCTGGGGTCTTATGACCCCTGCCACCCCCAGTGCTCCTTCCTGCCCATGGCAGGGGGTCAGACTAGACGATCTGTCCAGGTCCCTTCTAACTCATTAATTCTATGCTTTGTTATCATACATGAACCCCTAAAGAGTTTAAAAATACTCTCACTGCAATGAAACTAAGTAGATTTACAAATAAACATATTTAACATTTGACAAATATATTTGATGTTTACTAGACAGGATAATTGTTTTTTAATCTTTCCCCTCAGTGCTTATATTCAAGATTATTTGCAACAGGTGTGCCATAATTTAGCCCCACACCTTCCCCAAGTGCCCTTTCCCAATCTGCTGCCTGACCAAGCTGCTCTTCTTCCTGCTTCCTCCTCTGTGCTCCCTGACTAAATCTGATGCTCTGCTTTCTTCTCCCTGCCCTGCCTGCCCCCTCCCCAATCTGCTGTGTACCACATAAAGGCTGCCTGTGCCACTTGTGGCACCCATTCTACTGTACAAAGCATTTCTAAAAGAGTTACAGTTCATCTTTTACAAGAACTGATTTTAATGTACTAAGCATTCCTCCCTTATGTCTTCTTCCACTCCTAAAAAAAAAAAAAAAAAAAAAAAAAAAAAAAAAAAAAACCCTGCTAGAAACAAGATTCTTCTCGCTTCTAAATTTTACAAGCATTTTCCCCCACATCCTCATATCTTTACTAATACTTCATTTGTCCTTATATTCCTTTGACTCTGGCTACATTTGTAAGCATCTATATTACTAAATTACTAACTGTGGAAAGACTACAGTGTAAAAAACCTTGACAGTCCAGTGAAAAATCTAGTACGCAGGGAAAGGGTTCATATAATAATAATTTCAAGCAACCATTTTTTATTTGTTATTAGGAATATAAAATTAACACCAAAAGTCTGAATCCTCAAAAGTCATTCAAGTACTGTATAATACATTAGAAATTTAAGAAACTGCTAAGTAAATCAAACTCAAATTTTTGCAAGAAAGGGACACCATCCTTGGTGGGTTGGGGGAGTGGGGGAGGGGCAGTCTCTCAAGATTTTGTACTCAAGACGAACACTATTACTATAAAAAAACAAAATTACTTATTGCACGTTCACTAGCCTGGTGATTGCAGATTAAACTTTGTCTTTTACATTTACAAGAGGACACAATTTATGAACTGATATGGGGAGCTTCTTCCTTAGGCTGCAACATAAGTTTTACCAGTGACAAAGCTGCTGATGCTCTCACAGGCTTCAATGTAAGCATCTCCCTTCAAATATCCCAGGACAGCAAGAAGCTATAGACGAGTCATGACAACTTGACACAGCCCTGGAGAATATAGTCAGGACCAGATCCAGGAATGGTGAGGGGGCACAGCTGTACATGCACACCGAGTTCTGAGATCACTGCTCAATCAGGGCTCCTGCCAGAGCTCCATGCGGGCAGTGAGCTCTGAGCTTGCCGGCTGATTCAGGGGCACTCTGGGGCCCAGAGGGTACACACTTCTGCTGTTTGTCTTTTCCTCTCTCTATGTCCCCAGTGAATCTGGGAGCAAGGAAAAGGTTGGGAGATGAGTAGCAACAGCAGCACTCTCCCCCTGAGCTCTAGGGCCACACAAAAGTAGTACAGCCAAATGAGAGTGCAACCCCACTAGGCAGTCAAGCAACAGGAGACGGAGGAATTGAGAGGATGGGACAAAAGGAGCCTTCAGCACTTCCTGAACTACATGGCGTTTAGGAAGAACTGCAAATTGAGTAAAGCCTTTGCAAAGTCCGAGGAATTATAGTGGTCCTCAGTAAGGACATTTCAACTCTTCAGGACTCCTCGGTAGATCTCATGCTGAGTTTAGAAGTCAGGGAGCCTTATCCAAAGTTGATCATATCTGAAATAAAAAAAATATCTAGGAAAAAGAAATAAGAGAATCAAGCTATATTTATATATGTTGTTGCTTTTAGGCACTCCCACGAAGATGGCCCAAAATATCTACCAGGGGGATATGGAGCAGGAATTATCCTTCTATTTCCTAGGTGCGATAACAGCTTTTGTTAGTCACCTATCTGGGCTTCAGACTGGTGAAGTGTGTCCTATATAACAAACTGCAGCAAGTTATCCCACTTTCAAGTTAAAACTCCATTTAAAGAATGAATTTATCAGAGAAACAAGGGGCACTGTAGCCACAGATATAATGTTAGGAATGAGAGGAAGGAGGAAAAAAAAAAAGGGGGTCTCCATCAGCCCAGGGAACCACCTGAGGCAAAAAAAATAAAAATCAAGATCATCACTGTCCTACCCAATCTCTGTATACTTTTACCTGCAGTTCCTAAAGTTGAAATACAGGGAGGAGAGACATACATTAGGGGGACTTCACAGAGAAATGAAGACAATGACCATACTAGGCACCATCTTCTTAAAAACTACAAAATCTGGTGAAATTGATAGTTTCTGCCCCAGTGTCAATTTTTCAGACTTGCTAAAAGACTTTTCAGACAACAGAAATTACAACCTAAATAAGGTATCTTCAGCTTATTTTGGCATTCTGTCCAAAAATCAGAATATCAGTTTTCACATCCAATCTCTAATAGATAAGACAAGACACTGCTAGCACGTCCTCCATTCTTATCAGCCCCACCTGGTTTTTCATTTACATTTGGAATACCAGAGAGGCAGCTTCACTGCCTGAAAGGTCAGCAATGGTGCACCAGTTTCCTGCCTGATCCCATTCACTGGAGAGGACTGAATCAGTAGTGATGCTGGTCCATGCAGGAGCACTTCTAAAAAGAATCAATGGCTTTTCCCTCTATTCAAGAATAGCCAACCCTTAGAGTCAGGCCCACAGAGCTCTATTGTGCAACTGTAATGAAAGCCAGGAGTCACAGCCTTTTACTGCATTCTTTTACCCTTCTGTTTCAAAGTGCAAGCTGCAAAATATAAGACTCTAGCTACTGTTAATGCAATTAAGGACAAGACTGATATGATGCCCTGAAGTATAACTGCTGTGTGCAGAAATCAGAATTTTAGACCTGGAATGTCTGTCTCCACAACGCAAGAGAGAGACAGAACTCTCCTCAATGAAAAAGGAGGTAGAATTACTAGCTGATAATATTAAAGATCTGGAAATCAGGAGCCAGAGGACAAATCTACATGTCTTGGTGTTCAGGCAAAGTTATTAAAGAGGACAACTGCATAAAATTCATATAAACTGATCTAAAGTTGTTCTTGTCCAATGCTCCACAAAGAGTGTGCACACAGAGCTCTGAGGTCACAGCCTGCAGAAAGTGACCCTCCCTAAGCCTTCAAAGCAAAATTTTCAATATCAAAATAAAAAAAATTAACATAAACTAGAAAATTGAGGCAAATATTAAGCTGGGCTTAAAGGCGTCTATTTGGCACGCTGCAAGGCCAATTTAATATTTCAAGAAGATGCAGGTTTGTTTGGTTTTTAATGATTATGAGACCTAGAGGTGTTCATCAGGAAGCAAGAACTTTCACCCCTGCCTTCCCAGTCACCAGGAGTCCAATTCATGAAGGAAACAACAGCAGAAATCAGTTGAAACAGGTGCTGCTATATGGTTGGTGAAAAAGGTGTGGAGAGATATAATCAATTTGTCATTGCAATACATGCAGGTAAAATCCTGGCTGTTTAAGTGGGAAAGGGTGGGTTGGGGGCATAATTTAACCTAATGCCAAACCAGAGGGGGGAGGGGAGTGAAGGCAACTGTACTGCTTACCCAAGATAAAAAAACCTCTCTCTGGACAATCCCCATTGTTAAAGTTGAAGGGGGAAACAAATGCTAGTCTTAAATGTAGCAAATCTACATCATAAATCCATCTGAGGGGGACATGAAGGGAAACACTTTGTTCCCCATCCTGCAACTAACCATGGTGTGCAGAGGGGCAGATTAAGAAAAAATAAAGAGAGAAGTAATAATTGAGATTAACAGAAAAATAGCATTTAGACAGAGCAAGCCTATAAAATCAAAACAAAAAGTCAACTCCTTGTGGTTACAGGTCTGATGGGGGGCAACATAATAGCTCTTATGACTTCCATTATGCTCCTAATGAAGATTTGCTAAAATTAGAGGTGCACCAATACATCAGACCTGTAAAAGAAAATTGACATTACTGGCAACTGGCCTGATAAAAGAAAATTGACATTACTGGCAACTGGCCGTTTTTGGCTGATGTGACCAATGTCGCCAGTAAGTGCCACGTGCATGCACAAAGCCAGGAGTGCAAACCAGCTGTACGGAGACTAGTGTCTGGCCAATAAGTCTGTGCAGGGAGGGAAGGGGCATGGGGGAGGCAGATCCAGGCCCCCCACCCCCCCAACAGTGAGGGAGGAAATGGAGCAGCAGCAGCAGCGGCAGAAACTGTATAGCCAGGGCAGGGCGGGATGGGGTACAGCTCAGAGTCTTGGCTCAGAGTGTGCAGATGGGGCGAGGGCAGGTTTGGAGGCTATGTCAGCCTCTTCCCAGTGTGGGGGCTGGGCAGGACAGGTTAGGTTTGGCAGCAGTGGTGCTGGGAGGGGGGCTACACAGGGACTACAGAGAACTTTGGGGTAGCTGTAGCTGCTTCCCCCCTCCCCCCGTGTAGCTGCCTGCCCCACCCAAAGCACAGCCCGGGCCCAGGTTCCCCACCAGAAAGAGGCCAGCACAGCCCCCAGCCCTGAACGTGCAGTGGACAGCTCAGCCTCACCCCATGCACAGATCTGGGAGTCACATGCCCCACCCACAGGTCTTGCCTTTCGCTCAGAAGCTCTGTGCTGGCTGCACATCCTTTGTCCACTCCACAGCAGGATGATCCGAAGCAGGGGCAGCAAGGGGGGGCTATAGCCACCCCAGAATTCCCCCTACAGTTACACCATTCCCCCCCCGCACAGCTGAGCCTGCCTCACCCCAGCCTGCAGCCCTGGCCCAGGCCTCTACCAGGAAAAGCTGGCACAGCCCCTAGCCCTGAGCCCACAGTGGGCATCCTGCCTTTGTCCCAGCCACAAATCTGGGGAGGAGCACACGCCCCCCATGCCTCCCTCAGTGGTGCACACAGCAGCAGGGAGCTGCCCCTCTCAACCCCACCCCCCACATCCCCTGGATGAGACATCCATGGCTCCATCCTAATCCCAGCCCCAAGGTCAAATCCACCACCCTGGCTGGGCAGTGCCTGCCCCCTTGCTCCACTCTCTCCCTCACCATGATGGCCTCAATCTGCCTCCCCCATTCCTCTTCACTGCCCTACGCCCCTTTCCCCCACCTCAGACTTACCAGCAGAACACTGTTCTCCAAGCTGCCGGGCTGCATTCCTGTAAACTGGCTGTTGGATAATTATTGGCTAACGTGGCTGGTTAATAATCAGCTATCAGTATTGGCCAAGAAAATCTTTATTAGTGCATCCCTAACTATATTCTCACTGATACAGCTTCTATGAATAAGATCACCAGATGTACCTCTGGCCCTACCAGTATTTCAGTTCATAACTCTTCTGAAATATATAGTCACTTTATGACAGATAAGCAGTAACAGGAAAACTTAGTATGCACAGAATTCTAAGGCAAAAAAACTTGAAGAGTTTCTTTAATTTTTTCTATCACTGTAAAATTCAGCAGCACAACAATCTACCCAAGACTTCACCCTTAATATTCTGAGATGCTGCCAAAGCAGTTATTATTTATTTATTAGAGTTATATCTGTTCTTCCCAACAAAGGCTCAGGACAGCTTACAGTGAGACAACAAAATATCTTATGAAATACGAGAACGAACAAAAAAACAAAGCAAGGAAACAAAAATAATTTATAAGAGCAAGTAGAGTATCAAGAATTAAAACAGGAATCCCTTAAATAATATCCTGTCCAGACTTGCTATCTAAATGCCTGCCCCAAAAGGAAGGGCTTACAGCACATCCAGAAGATGTCGCCCAAGCCTTAGCCTGGACAAATCATTAGAGGCAAACTCATTGAAATGATTAATGAAGAAAGCTTAAAACAACAACTGGCAGGTATGTATGTACAGCTCAAAAATGCAAACATCTTCAAAAACTCTTAGAAAAGGGTCATTTCATTAGAACTGATCAAAATTAGGGGGAAGACAGCTGAAACTGAAATAGAAAAAAAGGACAGAAAAACAAATTAGATCCTCTACGAAATACTTTTATGAAAAAAGTAGTAAAGGAAATAAAGCGGTATCTAGGCTTCTTAAAAAGCCAAGACAAATTATATGATGTAGAATAAAGCTACACAAAAGAACAGCACTTCCCATGCAGAACAAACACGACTGGAAGATGTTTCTTTAACACAGCAGTTACGAACTTTAAAAAAAAAAAAAAAGATTCAAGGCATCCCTCAGACTCAAAACATGCTTCAAAAAAAAAAATGCCAACTTCTAGCTTTTACATTTGTTTTTTGACTACAGAACAATAATAGAGAAATTCTTATGTTGCAAAGAACTCAGAAAGGCCACAACAGATTAGAATTTTTTTTAACACTATAGATTCCTATTTGCATCTAGGTTTTATCTTGTAAACTATGTGTATTCATCTGCAAACCCAATACTGCTAATATTCCACAACACCCTTAAAAGGATCTCACAGCACCCTGGTGGCTAATCACTGCTATAATCCTGCAAAAACATAGGGAAGACATTAAGAGTGATTTTTGGTAAGTAAAAATACCTTCCCAAACATGAAAAATTTGGGAAGTTTGGGAGGGGGAGGGGGGTATTAAAATGGTATCTTTCAGATAAAACTGCAGTTTTATATGCATGGTTTTTTGTTTTTTTTGTTTTTTGTTTTTTTTACCTTTTTCTACAAAAATATGGCCCGCAGGCTGGGTCACCAAGGGATTTTATCCAACCCACAGTGGGTCCCTCAGCCCCACCTGGCCCTGGCATGGGGGCAGCCCAGGATGTGGCACATGCGGATGGTCCCACTGCCCACAGCTGTGCAGCAGGGTTGAGGCAGCCCAGCTGACAGCAGTTCTTTCTGGCTGCTGCTGCCAAACCCTGCACCCACTGCTAGGAGTTCCTGATGAAGCTGGTAAGCAAGCATGCTCAGCCGGGTGGATGGGATGGGGCTGCAGGTGAGTGGGAAGCAGCATTCAACAGAAGAACAGGTGACCAGGCCAGGGATTGCAGGGCAGTGACAGTGCGGGGCCAGGGCCTGGGGCCGAGGCATGATCTGCTCCCCAGATGGTGGCTCTGCCCTGGCCCCTGTCTCTGTACTGTCATTGCTCTGTGATCCCTGCCTGTCATTGCTCTGCCCTGGCCCTGCCTGTCCACCCCACTCCTAAACACCACTCCCTGCCAACCTGTGACCCCACCCTATATGACTGAGCGCGCACCCTGCTCGCAGGGTTCTCAGGCCAGACTCCAAGGAAAGCCAGCCTGCCCACTCCATTTGGTACTCCTGGCATTGGGCGTGGGGAGGACAGGCCTGGGCCAGATAAGATCAACTCCTGTCTCATTCCCCATCTTTCCCCGCCCCCCGGCAACTCACCAAAACTCTGTAAATGGCGTTCCAGCCCA
The DNA here is from genome assembly GCF_052110815.1 of Crocodylus siamensis. NCBI lineage: Eukaryota > Metazoa > Chordata > Crocodylia > Crocodylidae > Crocodylus > Crocodylus siamensis. The sequence goes on along the minus strand of NC_143399.1, from coordinate 148,440,459 downwards.
AATAATTGCTCACCCCTGTTGTACCCCATACAGAGCCATATTAGTTTTGAAATGCTTTTGATACACCTAGGGGGAGCTTCCCCAACTTTAAAAAAAAAAAAAAAAAAAGAACCTGGGTCAAATACCTTTAAACTGATCCCAATATAAGAAGGGAAATTAAATCATTCAAAAAGAAAACTTCAAGTTCAGGCATGCATCTCAATGGACTCCACAATTTTGCATGGCTTAAGAATCCATCTTCAGCAAGTTATTACTCTGGACTTGAAACAAAAGTAAATAATAGCATTGCACTTCACATCTACGACACAATTCCTTAAAAATTATTTTGCACATTTTAGCAAGGGAGTTATCTGAATAAAAATAAGAGCAAGATGCCATGACTCACTGTGGTTCAGAAATAAATCAACGTGTCAAGGAAATATATTCATATCCAAGAACATGTATATATGCAGGCAGTTCTCACAAATTATGCTTTACAAGACAAGGCTAGAGATATACCATCCATTCTGTACAAATGCTGCAAATGCTAGCTGAATTCAAAAGAACTGTTGATGGCGGATGGTCTTAAGGTTAAAGGCTGGAGTCATGGAAACAGGATGGTACATGGATTGGTTTCAGAGCACTATACTTTCCTATCTTAATAGGATGTTCACTGACATGTCTCCTCCTGCTGTAGGTCATCTTTCACAAATCCTGTATCTGGAGTTTACAGAAGACTCAACTAATGTTGGCTGCTTCAAGCACTGGGATAGAGTAAGAGATCTTCTGATTAATAACAATGTTCTATACTGCACACACAAGTAGAGAGGTAGTAACCCATGTTAGTCTGAAAGACAGAAGGCAGGACAGGGTAGTGTCCAAGAAACTAACTGGTTCAGAGACGCATACATTTCTATAGGTGACAAAGTAGACTGTTGACTACAAAAGCCTCTGTGCCTTTCTCCCTGAACCAGTTGAGTGCGTAAGGTGCCACCCTGCCCGCCCTTCTATACTACACACACATTTTACAAAATATGAGGAAGAGAACTGTAAGTTTGTTTAGTGTGTATCCCTTTCCTCAAGGATATGAGCAAGGGCAGACATTAAACTAAAGCTATAGTATATTTAGAGAACAGTAGTCTATAGTAAAATTGTAGTAATTAAAGTTTGTAGAGTTTATATTATTACATCTTTTAAACTTGTGTCTTTGAAGAAAGACATGGTCAGGTTCCTGAAAGATGAAGGAAAAGAAAACAAATACGTTTCAGAGCACAAGCCTCAAAAGATTGGTGTGCAGGTTCACAGTAATCACATGGAAGGAACAAAACATAAAATTACTTCATTTCACAAAGAACTGTTTGTTTAAACTGAACAAAATGCTAGATTGCCTAGTCATATGGCCAAGTTCTCATTCACTAACAATGCTAGAAATACAAATATTGCAGGAGAAATGTTCAAATACAAAACTTTGGTGAACATTAAAAAAAAATTATGAGAAAATTCTTATTTTACATTAAAATTTACAACATTTTCAGAAACAAACAAAATCAGATGGTGGGGCCATGTTTCACCTGTGAGCAGAAACAGACATCACCTTTCATCTTTGTGCCACCATAAAAAAAATGTTATGCCTGCAAAGGTCAAACAATCAGACGCTCAGGCCCCTTGTCATGTCACTAATGCTCAACATTTGTGGCCACAATAAAGGTGATATTAATTTGTGCTACTTTTTAGCAGCAGATTTCTGTTTGGTTTGTGGCAGGAGTGTGGGCAACCCAGAGCTACCTGTATTCTCCAGGTGCCCCAGGCAGGTGCTCTGTGGGCTTGAGACACCAAATCCTAACTACCCCAGGAGTTTCCACATAGGATTGGGCCCCTTAAGCCCTTGGAGTACCTGTCCAGCCTTCCCGGATTAGGGAAGCTCCCCGTGGAATCTCTGGGCATGTCTCCAAAAGCAGAGAAGCTTGGGGTTTCCCCAAATGTCTTACACAGAAGTGTAAGCAGCTTACACAGAAGCACACCCAGGAAACCACAATTTTCTCTGTTTATACAGACACATCCCAAGATTCTCTGGGGTACCTCTCTGAAAGCAGGGAAAGCCTGTCATGTGCTCAGGGGGGTGGGGAGGAAGGACTGGAGGAGTCTGATCCTGCACAGGAATTCCTCAGGTGCACAGGACAGGACCCCTGAAGCCTTGGGAGAATGCATGGCGCACTGTCTCACCCGCTGGCACTGCAGGACAACAGGTGATGCATGTTTCACCCATATGAGCTGTTCTGGGACACATCCTGGCACAACTGGCCCACTTCATTTGGTGACGTCTATTTCTAGTTTGTGTTGGAACAATGCCTCTGAGGCTATACGAAGTCATACACTTAAAAGTGCTCCAAATGCAGTGTGGGCCCTATGTACCTAAGGGAGCACCTTCTTATGTCCCCTCACAATCCCTAAGGTCAACCAAGAGAAACCTCTTGCAAATACCATCAATGTTAAAGGATAGCAAAATCTGAAAGTGGTTTGTAAAACTGAAAAAACTGATAGTAGTAGGGAAGCATAGCTCAGAAAAGAATGAGGCTGAGAATATCCGACTATTCATAAGAATTATAAACCAACAGAAAAGGTACCTCTTAGGCAACTGACCTGACAACACACAGAATCAACAGCCAAAACCCTGCAGCCACTAAAAAGCAGGGTGTGAGGGAAGGATGGGGCACCAAAATACCTCAGCCTTCATACAGTCCAAAACTTTTCAAATAGCAGACTCTGAAGATAATGTTCTATAAGAGAGGCCACTACTAACATTTCAAATCCATTTCCTGAAGAATTTTAAGTGCTAGTGAAAGACTATGCTTAAGTTACTTCTTTAAGACAAAAAAAAAAAAAAAAAAAAAAAAAAAAAAATTATGGTTCACAAGAAGTACTGGCAATGCATACCCCTGAAATCTTTTTAAATGCAGAGGTGAGTGAGTGAGTTGGCTTGAACCACTGCAGAAATTAGCAGACAAAAACAGTCTCTAGAGGTCTGTATGCCTAAATCATTATAAACATACTACAGGGAGTACTCCACCCTGAGTTTGCAGGCCAGATCCACCCTGCATAGCCATGTCATCCAACCCACAGAGCTCCTCAGTCTGCAAATTTGGAGGTGGAGATAAACGGTGGCAACATTATGGTATTTACTCAAATACAAAGATGACCCGGAATATAAGACAACCTGCAATAATCAGATTCTATAAATTTCCGGAAAATGTATAAATATATTATAAATTGACTAGGTGTAGCATCTAATTGTAAGAGCCTTTTCTTGAATTCATCCTCCTCCCACTGCTATAGCAGGGAAAATAGTGGTTGGAGGGGTCAGGTGGCCCCTTGTCCTCTGCTCTCCCAATTTCTGCACTACTTCTGTACCAACATATGCATAATACAAACTACACAATATTAACCAAATATATACATCTATGTTTTAGTGGCATTTCATTTAAATCATGGGAAAAATGTAGACTTGGGGTTACTTTTTTTTTTTTTAAACCAAAAATTGAGTTGTTTGGGTTTTTTTTGTTTGTTTGTTTGGGTTTTTTTAAAAATCAAAGAAAACCAGGTCCCTGCTTATCATGTAGTTCACTGGGCAGGGTCCCAGCAGCATTTACAGCATTTCAAGCCATTGTAACCAAGAGCCCAGCACTGGTCAGTATGTGTGTGTACTCCAGGATCCCTCCCCCCACCCCAAAAGGATCCACATGTTAATTAGTCCCAAACTTGGGACTGGGTGTTCTTGTCATAAATCCTGGGACCCCCCCAAAAATGGATATGCAAATGAGGTACAGGGCTGCTTGGTCTATCTCCACACTCATTGCATACAACCAGCTGGGAGAGGGGGTGACAAAGCCTCTCAACTACACAGAAGTGTGGTGTTGCTTGCCAGACACTTAAGGCTTATGAAGAAACAAATATCATAGGAAATAGGAAAGGAAGGCACTGCTCAGCTGTGGAAGTGAAGAGAAAGTCTAAACATATTTGATGTGGTTCACCATGACATGAAAAAAAGCTAGAGCTGAAGATAATGGGCACCATATCTTATTCAGATTGGCCTTGTGGTAGTTTTCCCCATCAGCATTTTTTGGCACCAGAGAGTGTCAGAGCTTGCTCCAGCCCCTCCAAGTGCTGGCCTGGTACTGCTGTACCTCCAGGCCCATGCTCATTCCCTCCTGGGGGAACAACTGCCTTTTCTGGGGGGAAAGGGGGTTGGTTTTTTGTTTTGTTGTTTTTTTAAGGGCCATACACACACAAAAAAGGTTCCCAGTGTGTTTGCTCAATATAGCATGTTTAGTGTATTTTAGTCTATACAGTGTGCTTTATGGGCATGCTCACCATGGGCTGCATTTAATCAGCTTCTTAGCTCAGTTCCATGACTGAGCACATGCTGCTTCTAGCAGCAGTTTAGTGATAGGGAATGTAATTAATAGGAAGCAGGGGGTGCTGGTAGGTAAATATAGGATAAGGGACTTTTTCCCCCCAAATTGATTGTGGGGAAAAGACCTCATCTTGTATTTGAGTGAACAATGTAATTGACACTCCTTTGCTGCCGAATTTCTGACCCCATGGGGAGCCCTGCAGGCTGGATAACATAGCCCTGCATGTCGGATCAAACTCACTCCATGCAGTTAGTGCAGGATCTGTCCCTTGAACCAACCCCACATGGCCAGAAGGTTGGACCTCATTGGATTAGTACTTTACAATAAAGCATTAAGTTTGAGCAACATAAATAGCATGACTAAGAGATATCCTAGACTCCCATGCATCTTTTTAACATTTACTTCCTTCAATGCATTTCAAACTTTAGTATTTATCAGTCAATTAACTCTCTCCCCATTATCTCCTTCCTCCAAATCAGCTATTTCTTTCCACCCAAAAAGCAACAGCTTAGTATAAAAGCCCTAGGCTCTATACTTCAATTTCTTATCTAGGAAAAGAACACCAGAAAGGAAGAACTTGCCCTATCTTGCACTAGATAGTCTCTATTAACTGTAGAATGGAAGTTTAATATTTTCACCTCTTAAGAGAGAACTGTGGGGGCGACTAGAAGATGTCAGAGCATGCCTATACTTGAAACTTACAGATCTTTTGTATCTACATTAAGTCATCTGCAGAACACTTACGCAGGAAAACTGCCCCCAGCACCATACTGTTATCCCACAATTAAGCTACTTTTGCCATGTATTTTTGGCCATTCAGTACTGCAATGTTTCAAAATAAATGTGCAGCATTCTGGTTAGAAATCCCAAGGTGCACTGCTCTTCAGCTATGCTACATCTATTCTAGGATTCTGCACTCCATGCGTTTTAGGATACCAAATCACAAAACAATGAAATTCTGGGAGTTGGGGTTATAGTAGAACAATCCTAGGAATTTTACACTTTCATTTCACCATACATGCTTTAAAATGACATAAGCTTGATGAGTACTATGAATCAGCATGGAGGAAACATCAGCTAGCACTATAATCCTCACTGAGATAAAAATGAACAATCTACAACAGGGGGGCAATTATTTTGGGTGGAGGGCTGCTTACTGAGTTTTGGCAAGCCATCAAGGGCCACATGACAGGCAGCCAGGGGCAGACAAATAGTAATTTTTAAAAAAATTTTTAGAGGCTCCGCAGGCCAGATAGAATGTCCTGGCGTGCTGCATGCAGCCCACAGGATGCATTTTTCCCACCCCTGGTCTACAAGCACATCTAATCTTGTGCAGAAGCTTCAGAAAAAGGTCAATTAGGACACCTGAAGTAGAGGAAATACTGCTTGACAGGATCCTAGATTTGAATATACCTCTGTCTAGTTGATGAAGTGGACATTTGTGGAATTCACAATATGCAGTGGATAAGCAGTAAGTTCCTAAGCAAACTCATGATCCAGGTCTTCAGAATATCTTCAGGTTCTCTGAACAAGTCTTAACATTCATATCCCAGGTACGAAATATTTCTATATTACACCACTGACCTGTGTCCCACCTGTGCATCTTCCTGCTCATTTATTTAGCAGCCTTTTCCATATCTGTGCATTAAAATGGCCAGATGGGCCTGACCCTCTTCTCCCCAGAAGGCAAATAAAGTCCAGGACCTCAGCAGGGACCACACTGAGGCACACTGTACTTCCAGTTATTCAGAAGTCAGTTACTCAAGCATATGAATTCCTTTTGAGCTGGAATCACAGACAACAGTACCCGGCTGTGCATCAGATTTGAAAACAGAGGGGTGACCTCCTGTCAGGATGACTTCAGAGCAACAGGGATAAATAAGCAAGTCAATCCAGATAATCAGTAAAGCAATATAGGATACTATTATAAGGACATGGCAATACACAAATGGGGATGTTTTCACATACACGTTTGTGCTAGTAAATTCATCCTCTAGCTCAGTGGTTCTTTACCTTTTTCATTCGACATACCCCTTGGTCTCGGAGTGAGACTTCACATACACCCTTTCAATGGGAAATTAATTTTTTTAGGCCCTTTGACCTGTATTAGACAATGTACGAAACGGGTCTCATGTATCCCCTGATGAGGATTCACGTACCACCCGGGGGTACCTGTACACTTGGTTCAGAAACACTGCAGCTGAATAAACCCATTTTTTTTAGTTTAACAATACATACAAAAATATGTTCTGTGAAACAATTTGGGAATACAAGTTACTTTAATACAAAATGACAGGCAACACATTTCAAGAGTAAACAAGTCCTTGAGTACATCACAGACTATATCAGGGTGGTCCACCTTTGGGGCCCGTGGGTTAAAGGGGTGGCAAAGGCATGTCCTTGCTGCCTACCCCTCTCCTGCATGCCTGAATCAGGCCCCATGCACTGGGATCAGGCCTAGGCACCCTGTCCTGCCCTGCATGCCTGATGTAGCACATGCGGCCACACTATCCAGCCCACAGGCATCTCCATGGGTCCAGAAATTTAGCAACAGGGGAACAGCAATTAACACTGCCACTGCTCCCTGCCTTGCTGCCAAATTTTCAGGCCCATGGAGTATCCTGCAGGCCAGATGACATAGGGCTGGATCTAGCCTGCAGACCAGTGGCTTGAACACCCCTGAACTATAAGTTCATCAGTAAATTCTCTCCTATGAAGTTAACAAAGTACGCCTGAAAGAACTGTGAAACTTTAAGGTATCCCTAATTTTCCAAGCTCATCTAGTTCTTCATATTAGTCATCGCTAGACACAGACCTATTCATTTGTACACTCTCTCAGTCAGTCCCCATACACACTGGCAGACTTATATTATTTCTGGAGCACAGGACCAATTTTGAGAGATGGGGTTTAGATATAATGCTGATCAACCATTATCTTCGTATTATAATGAGTCTCTAGGCCAGTGATTCTCAACCAGAGTGATGGGATGCCATGAGATCCTCCTCCCAGGGTGAGATCTTTTTATGGGTGCTGTGGGGGTGCCACACAACATTGCACTGTTAGGTGTACAAACACCTACATATTCACAAGATAAACCCAGAGATTTTAAATAGAAAACCACAGCATCAAAAACATTTCTGAATTGCTGAAGCTTTCCTGAGTTTGTTGCAACAGAGGGCTCTATTATTTTTTCATAGTCAAAAAAAATGAGTGAAAGCTAAGAGCCAACATTTTCCAAGGGGTGCCATGAGTCAAAAAGAGACTGAGAACCAATGCCTAAGCCCATGGTTTTCAACCTGTGTTCTGCACAAACTTGCAGGTGTGAAGAATGGAAAAAAAAAAAAATGTTTGAAAATGACTGCTCAAGGCATTTCAGATTCCAGCACCTTGAGAAGACATCACAAGCTACACTACTGTGCAGTTAACAACAGTCTCTATACCATTAGTACCAGTCTAGAACATTACTGGAGATCAAATTCTGTTCCATTTACACCCAAGAAAAATCAATATAATTGTACTGAATTCAAATGACTTCTGAATTAAACCTCTGAAAGTTAAAAGTAGAATGAGGTGAACCCAAGAAAAAAAGAAACACTGTTACAAGGTATATAGCATAATGATTATCACACAAGGATGAAAAACTGCTTTGCTTAGCTTTAGTTGCAGTTTCAACACGTACATAATCTCATAATGCAATCTGTATTACAGTACAAGTCATTATAAAAACAAACATTTTAAATAACTTCAAATGATTAGCCACCGTAACTAAGGTAACTACAATCTCCCACTCAAGTTCCAGAAATAGGAAACACAGGAATGAAGGCAAGTGGAAGTTAAAGAGAAGTCAGTAGGAGCAAGAAAATGGACAGGATCATGGTGTAAGAGGGCAAAAGAATGGCTGTAAGAAAATAATACATACTAGCTGTGGAAGGAGATTTAAAAGATGGTTATGTGAACAGGGTAATAGAAAGGTATTTGTTTTCAGAGTCATTTTATTGCCGGGGGGGAGGGAGGGAAAAGAGTGCATTTCTTTACCATTTCAGCACATTTTGTGGTTTTGCTAATTCAGACTTTATCAATTTCCAGTCTCTAGCAGGTAATACAAAATTTGTAAGAGTTCCTAGGACCATTTCTTTCTAAAACAGGGAAGATTTGGTTTGCATCATTTAGTTTCCAGATATCTGTCTCCTAGTCACGTTGAAGTTTTACAGATATCTGCATGAACAGACCTTTGTACCTAGAGCCCCTACTGAGGGCAACAGGATCTATCATAAGAATTGCCAGATCATGGGGGTTTTTTTGATTGCTTTTACTTTTCTTCTTTGACAAGAACAGTTTGTTCATAAGTCAATACTTGCAAAAGTCTTAACTTGACTATGTGGACCCAAGAGAACCGAAGTTAGCACAGAGTTGTGAAACCAAGTATGTACTCTCTACTTAAGGTATGGGCTGGAAAGAATCTTACACATTGCGTACCAAGGTGGATCAGCTGTCCCTTTGACAAAAGGAAAATTTCTTTCAGTTACCTGAACCTAGATATCATCTTTTCAACACACGTGGACTCCAAACCAGGAACAACAGAATTACTAGGAAGACTGAGAAAATTATTTAAAAAAAAGGAAAATATATAGATGTTTTCACTATAAACAACATAGGAAAGTAAGGGTTCCTTTTAATGTAGTTTAGATGAAAGTTTAAGGGCTGTCTGGTTTCCCCACACCGAACAAAAAGTTTCTGAACATGTTTGTTTGTTTGTTTAACTCTTAACCAATAGCAGCCTCTTAAATCAATAAGACACATGAATACATAGTCTCCTATTCGGTCAGGTTTTAAAGAGCAAGATTCAATATTCCCATTCCCATTCCCCCCCCCCCACAGACTCCCCCTCCCATGGAACAGCTGTAGTCCTCTTTCATCCCCACAGGATTCCTCTTCCTTGTGTAATAAGGAACTTGTTTGGATATTTATTCTTGGCACAAATTCTAAAAAGGATGAAGTTTAACACTGGCAGTAATGAAAATAGCAACCATGTCAGCATTCAGAGTGTTCACTATGACACTGCAAACATTTGTTTAACTGCCAACTGAATAAGATTCATCTGAGCCAAGAGAAAGATATAAATGAGCAATAAAAGTCAGGAAGGACTCTCACTGTTCAAGGACTTTCAAGACAAGTGGTCACCCTAAGCCTCATGCAGCTGCCACTAATTCTCTGCCTTATTCCACTCAGAGCCCAACTTTTGGGAATAAACATACCCCAAGGACAAATGGCCAAACAGGTAACCCTATGGAAAAGCTAGGAATGTTGGCAAGAATGCCCTACAAAAAAGATGGCTTCCAATAGTTAGCCTTCTCTCCCTCTATTACATATTTACCTATGAAAATAGCCTTAGTGTTTGTGAAGGTGGAACAGGATGTTAGCATTATAATGAAGAAGCATCCAAGGAAAGTTCACACAAATACTCTGCAACTGCACAACAAAAACTAGAGTGACTACAGAATTTGACCAGCAAGTTACTGCAGTATGTTTTTACTGAAATTCTAGTATTTGACAGGTCATGCTGGTCTGACAAACACAAAGAGATTCTAACATAGGAAATGCAAGTCCTTCAGGCCTTCCAAAATTAAAAATTCACCTGACCAAACTCTTCTAACCTGCTTAAAAGTAAACAGTAATCAACTAAATACACTAAAGTTTATTTTATCTCATGCCACAACCTTAAACTTTATTCAAAAGAACTAAATTGTAGAAAATCATCCTTGCTTATGAATCCATTATCACCGACACCCACCATTTGGCCTTTTAATATAAAAAGCCCTTAACTCTAAACATTCTTCCAACAAATATAGTCAGGCAGGAATAGAAAGAGGTAATTTTATACACAATCTAGAATGCAGGCCTCCAAGCAAGCTGCTTTCATTAAAATAGTATATACTGTAATGAACTATGGGTTTTCTTGTGATGTATGTGACCGTTTACTGCTTTAGCCTATGTACAGAAAATGAAGGGTTAAGTCAGGACTGCCCAGCTGCAGGACTAGACATGATGGATCTTTAGCACCAAGAGTTGTGAATGGCTTTGTTGACATACCAACAAAAGTGAGATGCCCAACACAGGAGGTGTCCAGAGGAGGTACACATGACAATGGGAGAATAGGCTGGGGGTGAAGCAACCCATCAGTTCCTGGCCAAAAGAGTCGGGGGACTGAGACAAACGGAAGAGATCCATGCTGCTGGAAAGAGTGAAAATGGAACAGCTTTATCTTTGGGGGTGATCAGAGCTATGCAGGGTAGACTGGGGACACTGAGACTGCTTAACCCCTTGGGGGCCTATAAATGCTTTCATAGAAAAGACTGCCCGATGTACTGCTCAAAACTGTAGGTTGCAATGGACTACCCCAAGAGGAGGTGAGGTCTCTTTGAAGCAGAACTGGATAGTTGCTCCTCAAACCAGGACCACAGAGTACAAAAAAAGGCAAGAGACCTAATGTAGGGGTTTTAGAGTGGGAAGGAGTTCAGGCTCCCCTTCTGCTCTAGAAGCCAAGCCTGGCTTCAGGGGAATCTCTCAAGAGTCACACCCCCCCCCCCCAAATTAAACATTATTAGTAAACCTGGATCTAAACTACTATATAGAAAGTATACCACAATGAATGTAATCTATAGCACTGTCACCTCTGCTTCCAGAAAATAGTAACAGTTTTCCTAAATGTTTAGTAATCATACTCTACCTCCCCATCACCTGGAAAAAGCTAGCATGAAAGTGCCACATGCTGTACTAGTAATGGGGATGGTATGAAACCAGATGCAAGTTAAGAAGAAAATAATCACAAATCAGCACTGATCAAATTCTATCTACACATCAAACTGATTTGTCAGAAGTGGATAAGATTGTAATTTTACTTTAAATAGGCCTTCTAGAGATGTTGTTACTGATGCATAGAGATTAAGCAACTTGTCCAATATCACACAGCAAGCCAATGGGAGTCAAGGTAATACAGAGTTCCTAACTCCCAACCAAACCCAACTATCATTTTTTACACTCGAGTATTTTGTCAAAAGAAATACCTCTATAATTACAGTTTGCTGTTCAGAGTTGCAGGAGTAACCTGGCCTTAGCATGGTAGCTAACAGTAATGTCACAATTTCTTTTCCAATGATGGCAGCAGAGGTAGCCAAACCAGTCCCAGTGGATACATGTTTAAGGCACTTTAGATATGTTTAAGTGTCATGCATAGAAGTCCCATTTTCAGAAATGATTCAGACTCCTCAAGTCAGTTTTAAAAATCCTAAGTAACTTTTGGAAATGGGACCCTGAAGTTGTATACAACATTTTGGAAAATACTACCCAATATTGTGCATAGAGTGTCAACCACCAAGATGCATAAAATACTGTACAGCACAATTTTGTATGGAGAGCCAATGTTCAAGCAGCTAGCAAGCAGAAGAGGACTCGCACTCAAAAATAACTTGCTTTCCACAATAATTTGCAAAGACAATCAAATAAACAAAAACCCACTACTACTGGTCATGTTACATGGATCAAATTGCCCTTTAAAGCTAATCATTTCTTGGGCCATAAAAGAGTTTATGCACAAGTACACTAAAGTAGTGTTATGGATTAGCCACTCCCAGACTCAAGGCCTTATTTATCTGTGGAGCAAATTCATAGCAGTCTTGGGTCACTTTGTGGCCAAATTTTAGCCCTTTGGGACTCCACGGCACAACCTGACACCTCATAAAATCCTGGCCCCACTGGAGTCAATGACAGAACTCCCACTAATTGCCATGAGAACAGGCTTCCACCTTACAAGCCCAACTTAAAATCTGAATAAAGAGATTTCTCACTGCAATATTATATAGAAAATGATTTTAGAACCTTCTTCTCTGCTTCTACTGTGACTTGTGGTAACTAGGACAGTAGCCAAGAAACCCAAACCAAACATGCTTAAATAATAGCTATGTTGCATCACCATCGCCTTAGGAAACCACTTCACCTTACCAGTGTTCCCTCTTATCTTGTGTCACCTTTTCTTCCTATTGACTGCACCCCCAGCACAAACCAGTAATAATTTAATTGCTAACTACACACCCATATAGTCTGAAAGCAGGAGACAACCCAAAGGCAGACAAGTAAACCTAAATAAACCCTTTAAAAATGCAGTAAAGCTCAGCTAGATTTACAAAGTAAGTTTCCACTACAGCCAAGCAAGCCAACTTTCCAGCTTTGTTGCCTAATAAAATTTCAGTTGGTAGATAACCAATACCTACTGAAAGAACTATAATCGCTTTGCATGTATCAAATATCCTACTAAACAGATTGTAAAAATGCCACATAAATCATTTTGTCCATCAACACCAGTGACCAATGCAGCAAGACAGCCAACATCTCTTGAAGCACAGTGACCCTACATCAAGACCACTAGGTGTAGGAGCAACCCAGAGAAAGGGAGCATCACTAAATGAACACAACAGAGACATTACTGTGAAAAAGTCATCCTCTAAAAATGTTGGTCAGAGCCGATAGATGTGGCAACTCCTAAAACTGAAGTTCTACAGCCACAAAACAGACCAGATGCACCAAGGCTTGCTCCAAAGCCAATGAAACTAGTGAGATACTTCAAATGGGTGTTACAGTAGGCCTTAAACAGCTGCTACTAACTGAACTTGTTTCAAATAAGAAACTGAATATCCTATTAATAATATTCTAATCCATACTCTATTCCATTTGCATGCTAGTATTTAAGAAGAATATTTTTGAAGTTATTAAATACATGTCATATAGTGGAGTTTTAAAACTAGAATCTGTATGCTAAATTTTACTGTTTGGCAGCAAACAGTGATGAAGCCTTTGACACTTCCACCCATTTGGTAGCCTAGACTTAACCTCTTCCCCCAAACACCATTAAAAAAAGTAGGCAGACAAGGTTCTTTGGGTAAATCTGACATCTTTTATTAGACCAATTCAAATAAAACAAATTTAAAAATTAAGTTAAAACAAAATTTTAAAAGCATTCATTTGATCAGCAGGTGGCAAATGCAAATCAGAAAACACCTCAACAGGGCACCTTAGTGATAGAACATCAGGAAAGCTGAGCGAGGCCTGTGAAGGGCACTTACAACAGATCACTGAGAACTGTCCAAATATCAGGGCTGTTTGAATAGCATGCCACCACTAGTAAAAGAACAAACTCTTTCATTTTTCTGTGTACTTGAATATTGAAACAAAAAAAATAACCTTCTGTATAACAATGCATGCAATTCAACAAATTGGGTTTTAACAAAAATGACATGCCACAGCAACTGGTAATAACTTTAAAATTGTACATAGGCTCACAGCAAGAACAAGTGGTACTCACTCATTTCAAAGCATTACACACTACAAACTGCACACACCAATACCTCTTAAAAATTCTCTCTTCAAAACCTGCTTCCTTCTTCCCAGTCTTGGAAATCAATGTGTTCACCAGCTCCCAACATATCTTTGTTAATTCCTACAAAACCTGTTTTTCCCCTCCAGATTTGTGGACTGTGGCAGTACAGTTGGGAGACCCCCCAAGTATACTGTTACTCCCTTTCCCTCCTCCCTCCCTCTGTGGAGGAATTAAAAGAAAAATGATTATTTAATTACTTCTCAATTACTTCTGAAATCTAGCAAAAGTGAGCCTTTACATTCACCCACAATTAAAAATAGGAGCCTTTTCTCCTCTGCTCAGTTTAAAGTGATCATAAACATGAATCCCAAAGTAACTTTGCTCTGTACAGACAGCAGACATATAGTTTCATAGTTTCTAGGGTCAGAAGGGACCTGAGTAGATCATCTAGTCCAACCCCCTGCCATGGCAGGAAAGAGTACTGGGGTCAAACAACCCCAGCAAGGTGTACATCTAGCCTCCTATTTTGAATCCATGGTTGTTAACCAATGTCGTTTATATTTCAGGGCTTCAGATACATCTTTAAACATTTTAACATAATAAGCGTGCTGAGTTGACTGCTTTTTCAGACATGAAGAAAGGTATCCTGTGTCCAAAAACTTGTCACAAAAAACAAACAAAACAAACCCTCATTCCCAGCTACATGGTTGCTCCAATAGAGAAGGCAAGGATTTCTGGAGGAAGACAGATCCCTATAGTAACAAAACCAATTTTTAATAAAACCAACACCTAGAGGTCCCAGCCCAAACTTACTAGGCATTGCACAAATACACAACCAAAAAGACCTCCAGCTTCCTCAAAAAGCACCAAGTTCAAGGGAAAAAGAGACACAGGTGGACAGAGGAATGGGACAAGGTAATGATGAGATGATGACAGTCTCATGAGCAGACACAATGCATGGCCGCTTAACCACTGCCAAACTTTGCAATGTGATGTCTATGAAAAATACCACTACAGGGTTTGAAGGAGAGAGCTGAAGCCTAGAGAAGTCGGGCTGGAAGGGACCTCGAGATGGGTCCTAGTCCAGATGAGGTTGAGAAACACTGGACTAGACGACATCTGTAAACACAGATGGCCAGCCCCAACCCAGTGCCCCTCACTCCCAACCTGCTGCAGCCCCAAGTGTGTGGGGCAGAGAGGGGGTGTGTGGAGGCCCTAAGCAACCTCCTGCAAGCTGAGAACTAGCCAGCCTGCAAGGCAAATGCCAGTTTCCCACATTATTCTTATTCATGAGAGAATCCATTTTTAAAGTTTGTTGATCCATTTTTACAGGTTGTTCCTTACTCTTTCATATATCCTTGGGACCCACCTTTAGGCCGCAACTCACCGGCTGAGAAACACTGATCTCACCCAACCCCCTCTAGCCAGAGGCAAGAAAGATCTTGTGGTCCTTATGGGGCTCCAAGCCCCAACCTTGGTGTTATGAGCACTGCACTGAGATTTTTACAGGGGGGCAGGGAAGCTTGTTCTCCCTGCAAAGGCGCAGAAAGGCACAACATGCTCCAGCCAGAAAAGGCAGTGGGACAAAAGGCCAGCGGATCCACAGCCTGGCGGGGGAGAGGAGACAACAGGTAGGACAAGGGGATGCATCCACCACAAAGGGACCTCCGGAGCCAAGGCAAGAGGCTCCTGTCTGCCTGGGGGCGCGGGGAAGGGGGGACCCCGGCGAGTACAACGGGCCCTCAGGAGCGGTAGTAGGGCGGGATGGGCTGAGGCGGGCCCAGGCGCAGGGCGGAAGGCTCGGCCCGCACCTGCCCGGCAGCGCGGGGGGAAAGGGCGGGGAGGGGCCCTCGCACGCGCCCACCTGCGCGGCCGGTTACCTGGGGGGAAGGGAAGGGCAGGGAGGGAGAGGAAGGCTGGGCGCACGCGGAGGAGCCCAGCAACAGCCGCGCTGCCGAGCCTGCCTCACATACACCGACATACACACGCACATGCGGGACAAGCCAGGCCGGCTGGTCGGGGGGCGGCACCCACCTGCTCGCGGAGTTTGAGGAACACCATGGCGAGGCCGAGGCCGCTGCCGCCGCCAAAGACTCCGCGGCACCCCGCCCACCGCCCGCGCGCGCAGGCCCCGCCCCCGGCCCCGCCCCCACGGGCCGCACCCGCGCGCCGCTGACGGGGCCGCGGCCAGAAGGACAGGAGGTGGGGAACGCTCCCTCCCGCGCACGCGGATTGGCTGTCGACTGGAAGACTCCGGGAAGGCCCTACCCCCCACAGCTTCCCGCCTGTCACTCGCCACCAAATGCGCCGGGGATTGGGTTCGGCTTAGAAAGGGGAGGGGAGGTAAGGCGGGGACGGGGCGGAGTAACAGCACAGGCGATTGGTCAAACCGGGGGCGGGGCAGGGAGTGAGAGAAAGTGTGATTGGCAGCGGAGGGGAGAGCGGGCGGCGGGAGGAGCCGTCCTGGCAGCCTGGTCTGGCGCCTGCCATGTGCTTTGCTCTCTGGAAAAACTGCTCTGGGTGCCTTCAGAAACCCAGCTGCACCCGGTCCCGCACCAGGCGCCGCTCCTGGCATGTTTTTTAAGGCAAGTGTCCCGGACGAACCCGAAAACAATGACGTGTTTCACTCGGTGGCGCGTAACATCATGTTTTACGGGGAAATGGCGTCATGAATGAAGGGAGGGTGAAGTGATGTCAGTGTGAAGAGTACTGGAAACACAGGTGACCAACCTGTTTCCGGCTAAATTTTCCAGGACAGGCCTGTATGCCCTGCCGATAACCAAAGCTCTTGTGTCAGAGGCTATATCTTTTATTAAACCAACTAAATAGTAGCAAAACAAATGATTTAGTTGGTCTAATAAAAGATAATTGCCTCTGACCTCAGAGCTTTGTTTCTCTCTATTCATTAGACCAAGAGAGCTATAACATATATCCCTGCGTGGGCTGCTGCACCAGTCCCCAGGAAGAGTCCCTGAGGCAGGATGCCCATCCTCCAGATCTGAAAAACCTGCTCTAGATCCATGCCCTAAACTCCCTAAACATTTACCCAATGCCAGGCAGCATCCTTTTGGAGTCTGCAAAGAGGATGCAGCAGAAGAAATGTGAGTTACCTCCTCGACAAAGGAACAGTATTGCCGTGCTTCCAGCCCTGTGCGAAAACTAATGATCTCTGTCTCAGCAGTGACAGGCTAAGGGGGTTGGACTAGAGGGCCTCCTGCAGTCCCTTCCATCCCTAACTTCCTATGACTGATTCATTACCTGGAACCACAAGAGCTAGACTACTTGTATTCCAGTGCTGGTCAGCATTCAGAACTGCTCCCTAGAACTTGATTGTCCCTGGAACAAAAACACCCAACAAATTATAACTTGGGAATCATTTAGGACCAGCTTCAGCTATGTTTATTCATGCTGAATTACCTCTTACTCCTCCAGTGCCCCTGTTGAGTACAGTGAGTTCATTCTGATGTAGTCAATACAATTTCCAGGTAATCCACTGATGAGAGAAAGAATTTAGTAACTTCTAGGGAAGGACCATTAAAACTAGCTATTGAAAACACACATAAAAAAAGGGCAGAGAGGGAGGTTTTGAGGTGCTGACAAAACTATGGTGGAAATTTCCATCCAGATGGAAATACAGAAGGAAGACAGAGTGGTGGAAGATAAGTGCCTTAAATTCACTCCTCGGCAGTCAGCGGAGGAGCTGCTTAACTCATCTTCATTGTCACTTCCTATTTTAAGGACGTGACACAGACTTTGTGCTGGCCCTTTGCACTCGGAGTGAATTAAATACAAAAAATTTTTTTGAATACTAACAGATATTCAAGACTTTTGCAAGACAGAATCCTAGGTATAAAAATAGGTAATGTGTGGTACTGTATTACAGAGGCTTAGAGCCATGGCATAAAGCTGTAGCTTCCATTAAAAAGTCCAACATCATAACTTTGGTTTGGAATTTGTTTTCTTCCCTGACAAATGACATGATTGTTCTGATGGCAAGAGAGAATGGTTCTGCAAAGTTAAAAAGAAGGTAAAAGAAAAGTTACAGGTTTTTAAGTGTTTTTAAATTTTGACTTTTTTGTGATCCAAAATGACAACATTTTAATGGAATTAAACCTCCTTGAAGACTTTTATGCTGCCTATGTTAAAAGGAAACACATGAATTAGCAAGAATTTGAAAGCATATCTGACTATCCCAAATATATATCTGGTTCAATAGAAGATATCACCCTAAGAAATCCTTGCCTCTTGCATAATTTCTGGATCATCACAACTATAATATCACTTCTACACAACCATTAAAATTAAGCCAAGTTATTGACAATTGTTGTTATGAATAGTTTGGGTATTGTCCTGCTTCCAATGGGGACTATGTATATGCATATAAGCATGCTGTCTTCTAATGATCGCTTGCAACACAAGAATGTAATGATCTTTTCACAGCTAAAACACATTTTCCTTCATCTTAAACATTTACTTTTAGAACTAAAGTATCATGGTTCCACTCCATGGTTTGCTTGTCTTTCTTAGGCACAATCTCATGTAGCCAAAATAAAATACATTCCCATAATATTGATCCCCCAGATAAATTAAAGAAAAGAAAAATGCGTATTTTAGTATTGTAGGACTAAGTCATATTGGGACATATAATTCTGCAAATAGGACACATAATTCTGAAAATATTGATTGATTTGGAGTATAACAGGTTTTAAAATATTTCTTCTATGGCATTACAGCATTATGTATACTATTTCTTTGTGTATTTGCCCCATAAAACAATATCATATGATAAAGGGTGACACACAGTTAGACTCTGACACTCACTTGAATAGCTATCCCACTTTAAATTTGCAATTCACTTTCATATAAAATTATATAACTAAATAGGTAGATATAGTTGACAAGCCTGTATACATTAATATGTTCCCTTTGGAGCCACTGGTGTCTGTCATTGTGTAGAGCCAATGCATTACACTGACAAATAACTGGAGGAGCTGTAACTGTAGACTGTATCACCATCTTTCCCAAACTAAATGTAAATATGCCTCAGGCGTAACCTAGGATCTGGTCTACTGGTCTTATCAAGCATATCTATGCATTTTCCTGTAATACAACAACTTGAACTCCTATTCAAAATAATCACTTTTTATGAGTAAACTCAAAATATAAACATAAAAGTTAGAAAAAAACATACAAATTACACTGATTCTGGAAACATCTGCAAACTTCAACTTAAGCACCTAAGTACTTGCATGTATGAAGCTTAGACATATTCATAAGTGTTTGCAGATATAACTGAGTCTAGAAAATACAAGTTAAGAGATATATATATAAATTTACTTCACGTGCATGTCTATCTGTCTTATCTATTTTAATTAACAATATTTTACAGTTCTTACTCCATATCCAGTTGGGTGAAGAAATTAGTATTAGCACTTAAACAAAAAATCTTTTTTATTTAAATTGTAAATATTTCCCATTTGATAGAATCCCTCCAAACAAAATGTTTTGATTTCTAAAACAAGATAATAGAAACAATATACCTAAAACCTTAAAATTGCCAGATTAGATTTAAGTTGGTGAGGAATATGCATTTCTTGTTTGTTTATTATGCAGGAGGATGTAGTAGTAGAATAGTTAAGGTATTTTACTAAGGATCCAAAGGTAGAAGTGTGAGATTCACCCTGAACTCATGCCGAAGACAGCCTTCAGTTAATCCAGCTGTGTGTGGGTAATCCAGTTGTAATGCTGGCCCTTCTGGGCGTGCCATTGGCTACAGACACTGGCTGCCTTAACCACAGTAGCTTAATGAACTGCTTTGGCAGACCTTATACTTACTATGTGGACATCATCAATTTTAGGATGGCCTCAGCTATGCATTTTCTTTTGTTTTTAGGTGCTTTAGTATTACAAATGATATAATAGGCAACTGCCTGTTATTACTTAATAGCCTTAGCAGGTTTGTGAACAAACATTTATTGCTTTTGAAATACACATATCATGAAAGGAAACGCCATTCTAATAATATTAAGGTTCTGCAGCCATAAAATTAGGAAATTCCACAACACACTTATATAACTGACTTTGTAACTAATTGCCAATGCAGCATACCTGAGGGCACACTTTTAGCACAGTATGCAGGGATTTAACTACATGAGACCCATTAGTGTTAATGTTAAATCTGCCTGCTGAAAACTAACTCTATCATATGTTACATTTTCCAGGGTTTTGGAGGCAGGACCATATGTGCAGCAACTGGAAAACATAGAGGGTCTGAATTAAAAGCATTCTGTAGAACCCTCATATACAGTAAGTTTTGTGAGTATGTCTGAACTATATCATTTTGACAGGGTTTTTATTTCTTAGTAATACTTGTACATTGTAACTGAAGATTTTAAATAGCTTCATAAATATTACTTATACCTCTGTGAGAGGTATGAATTATCTTTTCAGCCTGTTAAATGGGTGAACAGACACAGAAAGGATAAGGGACTTCCACAAGGTCATACAGAGGGTCATTCACAGATCCAGGACTAGAATGCAGGAGACACTCCACAAGAGCTAGGGGTATCAAACACATTTGGCACTACAAGCTAAATCCAGACTATGGGGCTCTCCACAGGCCAGAGAACCCACAAGCAGCAGCAGTGGCATTGATTCCAGTGGCAGTTAAAACTGCTGTTTCAATACAGTTCCAGAACCCAACCACTACTACTGTCCACCCCCCTTTTCCTCTGCTGCTGATATTAGTCACCAGAGTGACTAAAACCCCTGATTTCAACAGAGTCTGACAAGAAGAGCTAGGGGAGGAGGAGGGGAGTGCAGCAGAGGATAGGGAGAGGGGCTCAGGCTAGAAGCAGTGGGGGGGAGGAGGGGGAGGTACTAGAGCAGCCCTCCCTTCCCTTCTGAAGAGAGCTGAGCTGGGCCAAGCCCCAGCAGGACTGTCTCATTAGGGATGTCTGCCTGCACAGTCCCGGGCTTTTCACTGCTGGCTAATCAAGGGGCAGGAGTTATTGCCAGCCCCCAGCCCTGGACTAGCACTCTGAGGCAAGGTGGGGTATACAATTCATGCATCTGTTGGTGATACGGAGATTTTCAATCTCCCTCCCTGCTTCATCATACTGTCTACAGCAAACTGACAGGTGGGGAAGCCAGCCAGTGGGGGCTGATAACAGTCTTTATCGCCCAGTTAGCGAAGCAATAGCCTCTCTCTACATTACTTCAGACTTCATAAACAGCTTACCCGCTGACCTGTTGATTAGTTCCAAAAGCCCTAAGTGGTCACTGTTATGTCTGCCTATTCCAGTGAAACTGGAGAGAGAAACACACCCAGACACCTCTTGGCATTAGCTAGCATACCACATGCTAGCTATGGTCCCTCTGTGGCAGAGAGGTGGAAGGGATCTCTGCTTAAGCAGTGAGTGGGTGGGGGGGGCCCACAGGGAAGCCAGCAGACCCTGCTATGCCTGCAAGTCTGTGCTAAGCCCCAGCCAAGGAGCAGAAGGGAGGGGCCTGCCCTGCTGTGGAGCAGAGAGCCCTGCCCAGCCCAGAGAGCATGCTGGGATGCTGGGGGACTCTGATTTAACTTAAACCAGCAAGGGGTCTGGGACAGACATTGCATAAACCCGTTTAATCCAAGTCAGTTAAGTCTGATACTACTTTCAACCACATTCACATCAAACCGGTTTCAGCCATTTTCAAACTGGTTTATGTGCACTGAACATCTGTTCTGTTACAGGTTTAAACCAGTTTCTGATCATTTAAACTGGTTTGTGTATAATGCCTGTCCCTAGCCCCTGGGTTCTGGAACTGCACTAAAACTGCAGCTTTGACAGCCATGGGAATTAACACTGCTGCCACAATGGCTCTTGCAGATGCAGTGATGAACCCATGGGTACATTCCAGCCCACAGAAATGGGTGGTCCAGCCCACAATGAAATTCTGCAGGACAGATACCCCACCTCCACAGGCCAGATCCATGTTATCATTACCACTACCACCATCATTACCTTATTCTTTGAAATACTAGGTAAATCGAAATCTAACACAGTAAAGTCTAATTCAGACTGTATGCTTTTGTTTTTGAATCACGTGATCTTTGTTGTTTCTGACTGTAATGGAATCTCATTCAGGAGCCGCATTAGAGCAGTGCAAACCACACAATGACATGAGGCTCCAAGCTGGTCAGAGGCTCCTGTTACATTAGGTTATGCTTTGGGCCCAGTTATACTTGTATAATAGCTGAATAATTGAGACTGCTAGAGCTAGAACTCAAAAAGCTCCTATGTGATTTGTCATACAACACAGTTACTGTAGTTGTTACATTTCCTGCATCCATTTTAGTTTTTAGCGTGCTTGTCTAAAAAATTGTTTGATCCTGAAACTGAACCTTTGAACAAGGCTCAAAAAAGGTAAGCTGAACTGCTTGACCATATTGGATATCATAATAACATTCTCTCATGCAGCCTATCTGTACTTTAAATGGCCTCTCAAAATTGAATACAGGTGTTCAGAATGTCAGCTCTATCATTGGTGAAGAAACAAAGGAGAGGTGGCTCCTCAGTTGCACTTACATGGTCAGATAATGACATTTTTTTCTGGTCAGATAGGGTGGATGCTATTTGTACTTACATAGCTATGTTCGTGCTGTGCTTCCCTTCTGAGTACAGTAAGAAGACTTCACTATAGCTTCCTAAGCTCCAGGGTAGAAAAGATCTGCATGGATATGTGCCTATGTCTATGTAAGTCCCCCAAAAATGTAGTTGGAGAAAAACACAACTAGCAACTGTTTGTCAAAAAAGAAATGTCCTATCTTTTAGCCTGGTAGTTGGAGTGGAAGACCCAGATTCTTGCCCCTTATCCAGATGAGGTTTGAACCTGCCTTTCCTAGCAAAATGTTCTAACCTTCAAGCCACAGATAAGGCTCCCTAGTCTTCATCTTGAAGCTGAACCACTGGGCAACTAAGAGGAGAAGATATGTGGGACCAGGAGTAAGCAAGCAAATTAGAGGGAGGGTGGCTCAATGTTAAGGATACTATCATCAAAAGAAGCAAGCCCCAGGCTCTGACTATACTTCTCCTAGTGGGCCAGAAGCTATCCCACTTCTACCTACCCAATTTATCTAATGAATGTTAAATACAAAAGTCAGAAAAGCCAATCAGAGTAGGGGCCAGAATCCATGGCCTCTCCCCCTCCTGGAATCTTTCCACCATTTAGGCATTTAAATGTAAAAAAGAATTCAACCCACTGGCAAATCCAGAATTGCTGTGAGGAGGTGTGACCACACCCCTTTGGCTGGGTGGCACATACTCAGTGAAGAGATCATTTTGCCCATACAGCATGCAGCCAAAGGGGGTGTGTTTGCATGTCTCTCCCCACCATCACCACCCTAGATGCCAGTGAGCTCAGAGTTCACCAGCTAGTTGGAACAAGATCTGGCCTGGAGTCTCTGAGTTTCACACAGCTCCAGAGCCCAGTAAGGTGAGTGCTGCCACTGTTTTCCCTCCCCCCAAAAATTAAAAAACAAGGATAAAGAGGGGAGGAGAGGAAGAGATGATCATCCCCTACATTCATACAACTCTGGAGTTCAGAGGCTGAGCGCAGCCGCTGCTCCTTCCCTCTTTTCCTTCACTGCTGAATTCCACTAGGAGGTGGGGGGGGGTGGAGGGAAGTTGGGAGAAGGGGAAGACATGAGGGAAAAGCAAACAGCAGCAGTGCTCACCCTTGGGCTTTGGAGCTGCGTGATAACCAGCTTGTGAGCTCTGAATTCATGGCACATGCAGATCTCCATCAAAACTTGCACTCATATGCCAGTGAGCACAGAAAGCTCACTGCTCATGCAGCACACAGTCAAAGGGAGATGCGACCATGCCATCCTGCCCACCTGGGTCCACCCCTGATTTGGCCTCTAGTGTTGCATCAAGGGTTTTTGAAGAATAAGCAAGTAGTCTTCTTCTATGTCCACACAAAACCATATTTTTATGTTACTACGTAAAACTCAAACATTCACTAAACAGTATAGAATCTCAAAAGAAATTCACTGTTTTTAAACATCAACTTTTCTCTAATTAGAAATATTTGCATATACTTTTGAAAACCTGCATGTGCCTAAAACCACATGTAAACCATATGTAAACTCTGTTCAGATAATGCTTTTATCATCCTTAGGGATAAAGAGATTAAGACAGAAGAAAGGAATCTCTTGGAAATACACAACTGTGATGATTACGTATGTCAGTTGGGTGCTGCTGTGATGAATTTCAGGGAAGATGAAAAGGATTTCCCTGGCAGCAAAAAGTTTGTAACACAAAGAAGAAAAAATGAAGCAAAGCAGTTGTATTTATCTTTACATCGTAACAGACAACCTTACTCCTGTTTTTGTGATGTTTTCCCTGCTCTCATCTTAGAAGGTTTTCCATTTGATATGAAGTATTAATAAGAAAAGGAATAAAATCAGAAATCTAGATACATTTGTCTTTCACAATTTGTTATAGAAGTGCCAGTTTGATGCATTTAATGTGTCCTAATTTTACTCTTTGCAGATGGCTAAGATACAGGAAGGGCTTATCTAAATATTAGGAACATAATTGTGATTTGATATATCACCTCTCCTCTCCTGTCTACAATATAGCTCCATTGTTGAGATCAGCAAAGAGTCTCTAGCACCTTGAGGTAGGCCTGATAAATAATCTGACACTGGAACCAATGGCAGTTTTGCACTGACTTTATTAGGTGCAGGTTTCAGCTTCTCAGGTGCGGGCTGTACGAGCCAGATCCTATTATACCTAGTAGGTGTCTACGTGACATATCCAACACTATCCACCCTGCTTTAGTCCTTGAAAACCTACCAAATAGATCAGTATTTGTAATGCCTTAACGTATGGACTAAGCCTAAATCGCAAAAAAGTAGCAGGGAAGAGGAGAACTCATTCACCTTTTACAATAATGGCTTTTTCAGGGATTTGAACAGAGTGGAATAGCATTACTAACAAATAGAAGATCTGGCCCAGTGTTTTTAAACTTGGTCTCTAACTTGGTCTTTCACAACCTGAGTCTGTAAGCTTTCATGCTACAAAAAGTCTATTTTCCCAGGCTGTTTAAGAAGGATTGGTTAGGGACTGGAGTGGTTAAATTCACAGGCACTTCTTTTGCATGGTTTAATGAATTTAATAGGTACCCAGCAAATAGGATTTGGACTTATATATACATATAGGCACCTCTCTTATAATAGTTTCGTAGTTGCTAGGGGCTGGAAGGGACCTTACAGATGATCAGGTCCAGCCCCCGTGCACTTGGGCAGGACAGACTGCTGGGATCAGGTGACCCCAGCAAGACGGGCACCGAGACGCTTTTTGAAGATCGCCAGGGTGGATGACTGTATCACCTCCGGCGGGAGCCTGTTCCAAATCCTTGGCACTTGGCTTGTAAAGAAGTTTTTCCTTATGTCTAGCCTGAAGCGGTCTTCAATCATGCATTAATTCAACTAAATAAATGCTATAGTAATACCCCCAAAATAATTTTCACTGTATTGGGCACTGCATGACAATAAGAGATAGTCCCTGTCCTGGAGAGCTTACAGTATTAAAACAAGCTATACATTAACTGCTACAAGAAAAAAGTGCCCCGGCACATTAAATATAAGTTATGGAAGCATTATTCTAGTGTAGAATTTTAAAAAATTGTACATTTTGTGAAAGTGTAGGAGCCTTTTGCAATATAAAATTGGTCTCTATTTTGTATGTAGTTATATAGAGCATTTTAAGAATGTATCCACTTGTATTTGAACCAGCCTACATTTTTGGTAAAATGCTTGCTTATTTTATAACTTTACTTAAATGTTGTAGTAGTATACATTCACTGGAAAAAGTGTAGAGAATAACCTCTAAATCCATGAAGGGACGGTTGTAATTAAACTCATATAATTACAGATGTTAGCACTGAATAGTCCCTAAAGTAATGAATGTAGTGTTCTCCATTGCCATGAGACAAACTGACTAAATTTAAACTTGTATATTTTGTAGTAGCAAAATGAAACTGAGATGTTGGAATAGTTCCCTGTACCAATATTTGACCATGGTTATTTACAGGCTATTGGCCTGTACAACAGTGTTGACTTACAGAATTTTATATATGTGTACACACACACACACATGTGCACACACGTGTATAAATAAAACAACATGACCACACCTTTCAAAATGCTGCATACATTCATACATATATATACTGAACCAAAGACTGCGGCGCTGGTGTTATCGGGAAGGCTTTGGCTTCCATGACCACAGCCCGCTCTTTGGATAGAGAGGCAGCGAGCTGCTGGGAAGAGATGGCCTCCACCTCTCTCCCCTGGGGAGGAGGCTCTTCTCAGCCAGGCTGGCTGACCTGCTCCACCGGGCTTTAAACTAAGCCCGCTGGGGGATGGGGGGACTACTGCCCCTGCTGGCCCGCTGAACGGCCCTTGCAAAGCCAGCGGACCAAGGCACTTAAGGGGGCACTTAAGGGAGCTCACCCCTGCCCCAGCCCTGGCACAATCTGTGGGCAAGGCAAGAGCCCCCAAGGGCACACTTGCCTGCCTGTACACTAATGCCAGGAGCCTGGGCAACAAGCAGGACGAGCTCGTCCTCCTGCTCAGTGCAAAGAAATATGATGTCATTGGGATAACGGAGACCTGGTGGGACTCTCCCATGACTGGACCACGGGGATAGAGGGCTATACCCTGTACAGGAGGGATTGTGTTGACAAAAGGGGCAGGGGTGTAGCTGTCTATGTGAAGGAAAGCTACATGTCCCTGCAAGCTGATGTTGGCGACCGGCATGGACAGCTAGAGACCCTCTGGGTAAAAATTCGTGGGGAATTCGGCACAGGGGACACCACGGTGGGAGTCTACTACAGACCTCCCACTCAAAGTCCTGAGCTTGACCAGGAGATCGCCCGGGAACTGACGGAGGCCGCTTGCTCCAGGACCTTGGTTGTCATGGGTGACTTCAATTACCCAGACATCTCGTGGGAAGATCACTCAGCTAAATCTGAGCGGGCGCAAAGCTTTCTCTCGTGCGTGGATGACCTCTACCTGACCCAAGAAGTCTATGGGCCAACGAGAGGCAAAGCGCTGCTTGACCTGGTACTGGCTACGGGGGATGACCTAATCGGCGACCTAGTGATTGATGGGAAGTTGGGTGACAGCGACCACGAGCTGATCACCTTCACCATCCGCCGTAAAGCTGGCAAGTCAGTCAGCAACACAGAAGTCCTTGACTTCAGAAAAGCCGACTTTGACAAGCTCAAAAGGCTAGTCGGTCAGGCCCTCAGGGACCATGACCCCAGGGAGATGGGAGTTCAAGAAGAGTGGTTGCTTCTCAAGGAAGCGATCCTCAGTGCACAAGCTAAATCTATTCCAACACGGAGGAAAGGCAGCAAGAAGGCACAGCAGCCCCCCTGGCTACCCAGAGACCTAGTGGACCTCCTGTGGCTAAAAAGGAAAGCCTACAAAGGATGGAGGACGGGATTCACCTCCAAGGATTACTCCGCGCTGGTCCGGTCCTGCAGGGAGCAAACCAGGAAAGCCAAGGCTGCAACTGAACTCCAACTAGCTTCAGGCATCAAGGACAACAAAAAGTCCTTTTTCAGATATGTGGGGAGCCGGAGGAAAAGCAAGGGCAATGTTGGACCTCTGCTAAACCAGATGGGGCAACTGACAACTGACGCCCAGGAAAAAAACAACCTATTAAATAGGTACTTTGCATCAGTCTTTCATCAGTCACACGGAATGCCCATGCCTGCTATGGGACAGGGAAATCTGGGTGAGGGGAATCCCCTACCCTCCATCAATGCTGACCTCGTGAAGGAACACCTTGAGAAGCTGAATACCTTCAAGTCAGCTGGCCCTGACAACCTGCACCCCAGGGTACTCAAGGAGCTGGCGAGCGTCATAGCCCAGCCCCTGGCACGGATCTTTGAAAACTCCTGGCGCTCTGGTGTAGTGCCCGAAGACTGGAAGAAGGCCAATGTGGTGCCGATCTTCAAGAAGGGGAGGAGAGTGGATCCGGCTAACTACAGGCCCATTAGCCTGACTTCTATCCTAGGGAAGATCTTAGAAAAGTTTATTAAGGGGGCCATCCTTGATGGACTGGCCCAGGCTAACATTCTAAGGGACAGCCAGCATGGGTTTGTTGCAGGTAGGTCTTGTTTGACCAATCTCATTTCCTTCTATGACCAGGTGACCTATCACCTGGACAAGGGAGAAGAGATTGATGTCATATATCTTGACTTCAAAAAAGCTTTTGATCTGGTATCCCATGATCACCTCTTGGCCAAACTGCCCAGTTGTGGCCTTGGCTCCACCACTATCCGCTGGCTGGGAAATTGGCTTCGTGGTCAGACCCAGAGGGTTGTGATCGATGGCAGTCACTCATCATGGTGCCCTGTAACCAGTGGGGTCCCTCAAGGCTCTGTCCTGGGACCCATACTATTCAACATCTTCATTAACGATGTGGACATTGGAGTCAGGAGTGGACTGGCCAAGTTCGCCGATGACACCAAACTTTGGGGCAAAGCATGCACGCCAGAAGATAGGTGGGTGATCCAGGTTGACCTGGACAAGCTCAGCAAATGGGCAGATGAGAACCTCATGGTGTTTAACACCGAAAAATGCAAGGTTCTCCACCTTGGGAGGAAAAACCTGCAGCACCCTTATAGGCTCGGCAGTGCTATGTTGGTTAGCACTAAAGAAGAAAAAGACTTGGGGGTCATCATTGACCACAAGATGAACATGAGCCTCCAATGCGATGCTGCGGCTAGTAAAGCGACCAAAATGCTGGCGTGCATCCATAGATGCTTCTCGAGCAAAACCCGGGACGTCATTCTCCCTTGTACTCTGCCTTGGTGAGGCCGCAGCTGGAGTACTGCGTCCAGTTTTGGGCTCCACAATTCAAAAAGGATGTGGAGAAGCTTGAGAGAGTCCAGAGGAGAGCCACGCGCATGATCAGAGGTCAGGAAAACAGATCTTACGATGACAGGCTGAGAGCCATGGGACTCTTTAGCCTGGAAAAGCACAGGCTCAGGGGTGATCTGATGGCCACCTATAAGTTTATCAGGGGTGACCACCAGGATCTGGGGGAACGTCTGTTCACCAGAGCGCCCCAAGGGATGACGAGGTCGAACGGTCACAAACTCCTGCAAGACCATTTCAGGCTGGACATAAGGAAGAAATTCTTTACGGTCCGAGCCCCCAAGGTCTGGAACAGTCTGCCAGCGGAGGTGGTTCAAGCACCTACATTGAGCACCTTCAAGAGTAAATTGGATGCTTATCTTGCTGGGATCCTATGACCCCAGCTGACTTCCTGCCCTTTGGGCAGGGGGCTGGACTCGATGATCTCCCGAGGTCCCTTCCAGCCCTAATGTCTATGAAATCTATAATCTATGAAATACTCTAAAACTCAGATTTTCCCAGACCTGGACCTAATGAAGTCAATATGTCAAATCTGAATTTATTAGGTTTTCAACATAATGTCAAACAATCAAATTTGACCAATCAGTTTGAGCTCAATCCCTGGGAAGATTTTGGAAAAAATTATCAAGAAAACCATTCTAGACAGGCTAACAGAAGGCAACATTCTGATGGATAGCCAGCATGGGTTCGTTAGGTGTAGGTCTTGCCTAACCAACCTCATTTCCTTCTGTGACCAGGTGACATATCACCTGGACTTTAAAAAAGCCTTTGACCTGGTGTCTCATGATGTCCTTATGGAAAAATTGGGCAACTGCGGCCTTGACTACTCAACGTTTTGATGGCTGAGGAACTGGCTCCAAGGTCAGACACAGAGAGTGGTAACTGACAGAACTGAATCAACGTGGCACTCTGTGACTAGTGGTGACCCCAGGTTTCCATCTTCAGACCTGTACTCTTTAATGTCTTCATAAATGATCTGGACACTGGTGTTAGAAGCGGACTGGTTAAGTTCACTGATGACACCAAAATTTGGGAAAGAGTGTCCACACTTGAGGATAGGCTGGTAATTCAGGCTGACCTCAATAGGTTTGCAAGATGAGCGAATGAAAACATGATGGCATTCAATATGGAAAAATGCAAGGTGCTCCACTTCGGGAATAAAAACCTGAATCACACTTATAGGCTCAGCAGTGCTACACTCACTAGCACCATGACCAAAAGAGGCTTGGAGGTCATGATTGACCACAAGATGAACATGAGCCACCAATGCAACACGGCAGCTGGCAAAGCAAACAAAACTCTGGCTTGCATCTACCAATGCATTCTGAGCAGGACCCAGGATGTCATCCTCCTGCTGTACTTGGCCTTGGTGAGACCACAGCTGGAGTACTGCATCCAATTCTGGGTGCCATAATTTAGGAAGGATGTGGAGAAGCTTGAAAGAGTCCAGAAAAGAGCCACATGCATGATCAGAGGGCAAGAGAACAGGCCTTATGAAGAAAGGGTGCAACCTATGAGTCTCTTCAGCCTGGAGAAGTGCAGGCTCAGGGGTGACTTGGTGGCAGCCTATAAGTACGTAAGGGGTGTGCATCAGGATCTGGGGGAATGCCTGTTCACCAGAGCACCCCAAGGGATGACAAGGTCTAACGGTTACAAACTCCTGCAAGACCGTTTTAGGCTGGACATAAGGAAAAACTACTTTAATGTCCAAGATCCCAAGGCCTGGAACAGATGCCCCCGAGAGATGGTGCAAGCACCTACTCTAGACACTTTTAAGAAACATTTGGATGCTTATCTTGCTGGGATCCTTTGACCCTAGCTGACTTCCTGCCCCTTGGCAGGAAGATCAACCTGATGATCTTACAAGGTCTCTTCCAGCCCTAATGTCTATGACAACTATGAAATTCCACCATTTTGAGTGACATTGTGTGATCACAGTAAATAATAAAACCCACATACTGAGAAAAGTGAACAGTACTAAATACTATGTTCTCATTTTAAAAAAATGGTTAAGTTTTTACTTTTATATTTTCTTATTGTTGTAATTTAGATCATGGTATTTGATTGTTTGAACTACTTTTAACTTATTATCTGCATATTATGATACCTAGGAGTCCATCAGGGACTGAGTTCCCATTGTGTTATTAGACACTGTACAAACAGAACAAAAACACAGGTCCTACCCAAGAGATTCTAAGAATAAGACGAGATAACAGATGGTCATGTTGTTTTATTTATACACGTGTGTGTACACGTGTGTGTGTGTGTGTGTGTGTACACGTATAAAATTCTGTAAGTCAACACTGGATTGACAGGGAAACAATGTGTAAGGGGTGCACGGGGGTGCACGTGCACCCCCTGAGAGCACTGGTGCTCCCCCGAGAGCAAGCACTCTTGGCTTAGGCGATGGGCTGAGGGAGCACTGGTACCCCCCCTTATAAGTGCCACAAGCACTTCTGGGCTTGGTGTCCAGCTGTGGGGGACCCCGGTTGGCTTCTGACACTGTCGCAGCTGCCTGTAGACAATGCCTGCTTGACCTGCCCTCGCCGCTGATGTCAGCGCGGCCACCTGCGGGCGGCCCTGCTCACCACTGCCACGTTGCCGCCACCTGTGGGCAGTCACCATGCCCCACAGTCTTGGGAGGTACACATCACCTATGCCTTCAGCCTCTCCTCATATGATTTGCTAAGCCCTTTATCATCCTTGTTGCCCTCTCTAACTTCTCCATGTCTCTTTTCAGATGTGGAGCCGAGAACTGCACACAGTACTCCAGAGGAGACCTTGCCAGTGCTGAGTAGAGGGGCACTATCACCTCCCATGTCTTGTACCTAATGCTTCTACTGATGCATCCCAAAATCACATTTGCCTTTTGTGTGGCTGCGCACACTGCAGACTCGTATTGAGTTTGTTGTCTACCAAGACTCCCAAGTCCTTTTCCATAGTGCCATCTAGTTAGGTGTCATTGAATTTATATTTGTGTTTTTGATTATTCCCTTCTGAGATGCAGCACCTTCCATTGTCTGCATTGAACTTCATCCTATTAGCTCTAGCCCAACTTTCCAATCTGTCAAGATCCTTCAGAATTGTGCTCGCATCCTCCAATGTGTTTTCAGTCAGGGCCGTCCCTAGGGGATGCAAATTGGGCAACTGCTCCGGACCTCGCAGAGCCCCGCAGAGAAGCCACGGCTGCAGTTTGGCCTACCCGTCCGCCCGCTCAGCAGGTTGGACAACTCTTCGCCTGTTCCAGCCAGAAGTTCCGGCTGCCACCCTTCCCACCACATCTGGTGTGCCAGGACTTTCACTCCCCAATGTAAGTGTGCCATGGGACAGGGAGCGGGGCCCTACGCAGGCTGCTTTGCCCTGGGCCCCACACCCTGCTGGGATCATCTTTGTTTGCAGTCCTTCCCAGTTTTGAGTCATCTGCAAACTTGCTCACGAAGCTTTCTATGCCAGCATCCAAATCATTAATTAACATGCTGAACAGCACTGAGCCTAGCACAGACCCCTGTAGGGCTCCACTCAAAACCTCCTGCTATTCTGACATAGACCCTTTATTTGTGGATATTGAGCCAGTTATCTATCCAACTTGTAGTAGATTTGTTTGGCCCACATTTCTCCAATTTGTTTATGAGAAGGTTGTGGGGGACCTTGTCAAAAGCTATGCTGCAGTCCAGATATACTATATCCACAGCATCCCCTTCTTCCACCTAAGTAAATACTTTGTCAAAGAAGGAGATCAGGTTTGTTTGACATGATTTGTTTTTCATAAATCCATGCTGTCTGTTTGTGATCAGCTTTTCTTGCTCCAGATGCTTGCAAATGGCCTTCCTTAGGATATGCTCCAGTTACTTCTCAGGTATTGAGGAGAGGTTAACTGGTCTGTAGTTCCCCAGATCCTCCTTTTTGCCTTTTTTAAAGAGGGGAACTGCACTGGCCCTTTTCCAGTCCCCTGGAACCTGGCCTGTGTCCCACAATGTCATGAAGATCATTGCCATCAGAAGAACCTTTCTTTTTTACAAGGGTTCCTCAAACTAATGAGTTTGAACTATTATAACTGAAACTGGTCAGGGAAAAGTTATTACAATGAAAATCATGGCCCTGATCCTGCAAACAACTGCCATTACACTGTGGCATTAAGAGTTATTAATTCAACTAGCTGTCACTTAGAAAACAAAAACTCCCACTGATCTTGAAAAATGAAGTGAACAAGGAGGATAGGGGAGATTAGTAGTTCATTGTTGATTTTGAGCTGACAGACAGACATCCAAAAGGAAATGTCAGAAACATTCATGAATAACTTTTTAGCATCTGACCACCATATTAAGGCTGTTAAATCAAGTCAGAAAAGTAATAAAAATCAATAGAGTTATCTGGTCAGTGTATGAATAGGATAGGAGGTCATGCTGTACTGAATGGACTATTGTTGTGTTATCTTTCAGCTGAAATTCCAACTGAGTTTGGAAGGACGGAAATGCAGTCATAGAAGGGTTGCCATTCTCTTTATTCAGACTATAGATGTGTGTGCTATACCATGTATTCATGCAGTCAATAATGCAGTAGTGTAACTAGGGATGGGCAAAAGGGGCACCAGCCCCCAGTGCCAACTTAAGAGAGACATCAGAATCATTCCCCACCTCCGTGGTGTCATTGCCCCGGCAGCAAGAGCAGCCACATGGCATTGCTCTTACAGCAGCAGCAGCCAGTACAGAGATACCACATAGCTGCTGTTTTGAAAGAAAGAACTGGGGTAGGCAGAGCTCATGGCAGTGGCAGCAGTAGTGTTGCTGGGGACTGTTTTGGAGTTCACAGCATGGATAAGACTCCTGTGCCCCCTCACCCATGCTTTTGTAACCCAGGGTCTCCCCCTCCACTCTCAGAACCCATGCATCCCCCACCCCAACTCTGTGAACCATGCCTCCCCCTCTTCCACCCCCCTTTCCACTCTCCCACAGGTCTTGCCAAAGGCACAAATCCTGATTGTTACAGCTCTGAAATAATGGCTAATTGTACGTAAGGACAAAGACAATCTAGAGTTCATGCAACTTATGTGTACATCTCTGATATCTAGGAGCGCTTGTACACAGGACAAAATTGGTCTTTAAAACGGCTTAATTGCCCTTTTGCACTGCTTTAATGGTGTTGCTACTTACACATTTGGTGGCATATTCCGCTTTAATTTTGTGACGATGTACACATTCGGCGGTATATTTTGC
The DNA here is from genome assembly GCF_052110815.1 of Crocodylus siamensis. Lineage (NCBI taxonomy): Eukaryota > Metazoa > Chordata > Crocodylia > Crocodylidae > Crocodylus > Crocodylus siamensis. Next base: position 148,406,540 of record NC_143399.1, on the reverse strand, counting down.
TTTAAATGACTGTTACATAGCAAGGTAAAACCCATCCATTTTAGTTTGCTATGTAACAAAGTGCAATGGTGCACAGGGTGCTGGAATCTCATGTGCTCGGGGAAGCTCGGGCTTGGCGGGCTTCCAGCACCCTGCCCTGCCCTATGCACCATCCCTGCCGCCTTCTCCTGCTGCCAGCACACCCAGCCACCCTCCTGCCACCTGGCTGCTCTGCCCCAGTGGAAGCCAGCTTCTTCCTGGGCAGTCCCAGGCAGTGGGAAAGTGGTGGGGACAGTGCACGGGGTGCTGGAGCCCACCTACTTATCCTGCAGCAGGGGGCAGGGGTGAGCTGCCAGTGGGCCAAGCAGTCCCTGAGCTGCAGGGGATCCCAGTCCTTCCCTTCATGGCCCAGGCGGCACCTGCCTGCTAACACCCTGCCTGGGCAGTCCCAAGTGGTGCTGCCACTGCGGAAGGAAGCACTAGGCCCCATACATCTCAGGTGCTGTGTGACCCAGCAACAGCTTGTGCAGGCAGGCTTGACTGAAGAAAAAAAAAAGTGGCAAGGAGCCCGATCTTTTTTTCTCACTCACCTTCCTGGAGCCTGCCTGCCTGTGCAGGGCCCTGTGCTTCTCTCCCCAGCTGTGGTGCCCCACAGGACCACCTGTAGAGGGAAGCAGCAGGCGCTGTGCAGCTGGGGCAGGCAGGCAGGCTCTAGGAGAAAAAAAAAGCAAAAGAGCTCAGGCTTCTCACTGTTTTTTTTTTCTTCCCCTCAGTCGAGCCTGTCTGCATGAGCTGCCACTGGGTCGCATAGCACCTGAACTGCACAGGGCCCAGTGCGTCCCCCCACAGTGGCAGCACCCCCTGACTGCCTGGGGAAAGTGCTAGCAGGTAGGTGCCACCTGGAGGGCACTGCTGCCATGGAGGGAAGGACCGGGGTCCTCTGCAGCTCGGCGACCACTCAGCCCACTGGCAGCTTGCCCCTGCTTGCTGTGGGACAGGCAGGTAGGCTCAGGGGCAGGGGAATTGGTTGGGCACCTCACCACTTTTTTTTTTCCTGGTGGAGCCTGGGGCGTGGGGAGATAGATCAGCTGACGGGGGGCTGTGATGCACCGTGACACCATGTGACATCACAAAAGTCCATAGATTGAAAGGGTGGGTTTTTAATTGTGTCATTTAAAAGTCCACCATTTGAATTTAGTGAGAGCTAAACCCCCGTCACATGTACAAACACCCTAGATGTCACTGAGGATACACTGCTGCAACTTGTCAAGGAATAATTTAAATGATAATTCCTAAAATTGCAAGACAGAAATTCACTTTTTATTTCCTATTTAACTTTAATTACTACTTACCTTTTTCAGGTAAAGAAAGGATTTGTTAAAGATTCAGCATCTATATCCATTTGATTGCTAGTATTCTTGATCCTTATGACTTCCCAGAGGTCTTCCAGAAAAAAGGGATGGAAATACTAGATGCAACATTCTCAATATTTATAGGCTAAACAATACTTAAACAGAATCCCTTAAAAAAAGATTCCCCCACCCCCACTACAAATAATTAATTTTGCACACAGGATACTCATTTACATGAGTGCAAAGCAAATATAAAGCACCACCCTGTCAGAACAGAAACACATTACATCCACTCTGTGGACCTGACCAAATCCTGAAAAAAACCCACAAAAGCATTTTGTGCAGTTTTCACAGGTGTATATAACTATACAGTATACAAGGAAGTACAGACTCAGACCTCATGAGTTACGTAAATGGAAGCTAAATTAGTGACCAAAAAGATTTCAGCCAGGAAAAGTACACTCACCAATGGGAAAGACAATGTTAACTCAATCTGAGATACAAAAACTATTTACTGGCTAATATAAAGCTGGGACAAAGCAAAACAAAAACAAAAAAATGGTATTCAGGAGCAAGAGGGAATAGTGGCAACTTACTTAGTTTATAATAATTTAAAATGGAAACATAATGCATATTTAACATGTATGTTTATTTACTTCTCCCAACACCCTTCATCTATGTCTCATGATCTATTTTAGATTGCAAACCATACAGGTCTGAGATTATGTACTCATGTAACTGTACAGCACCCAGCATAAAGGACACACGGTTGAGGCTAGGGTCTCTAAATTTTACAATATAAATATAAAATGATTTTTGTATTACCAATGACTAAGCTAAACCAAATATACATAATTAGCAGGTGCCTCCCACAAGTTCATGGAAGTCTTTGTAATGATCATAAGGGTGTTCAGAAGACACAACCCACGCCTGTAGGCTAAGAAAAGGGAAGTTAATCTATTTTCCAGTGTAAGTGTATGCGAGCACTTCACTGTCAATACGATACTGCAAGTGCAACACTTTTACCCAGACCATGAATGTAGCAAACTGCAAATATTGATCAGATTATTTTCTGGGTTTAAATTTCTTTTATATGTCTGTACCTGGTTGAGTGAAATCTTAGCAAGTTAAGGGTTGGCATTTCTTCAAACAATGTAAATTAATGGCCAAGAACTTAGTGTTCTTGGCCAAGAAACAGAACTGAAGCCTAACATGAAAATAGTATCATAGCTATGGTTGGCAAAATCCATATAGCCAACACTAGAGAACTGAAGTAACATGAGTCTGAAATATTTTATAAAATATGACAGATAATTAGGATCCAAAAGGATTTCTGCCTGTGGATTTTGGGAAAGAGGATATGCCTCTCTGGTGTAATTTGGGATTGAAGGGGTATCTAATCCTTATACTGACTCTCTCCACTGAGATAAATTTTACGTATCAGGTGTCTTCTGCTATACCACTTTACAGTATAATATGGAATTCTTGCTCTAAACTACTACTGCAAAAAGCCAGCTATTCTCTTGTTCAAAAGTACCTGAAACTGTCTTGAAAAGCGACAACATATGTATTCGGAAAACACATATACAGCATGTAGAGTGGAATAGCCTGAACGTTTTTTTAAAAATAGCATATCCTATATTTTTCTCCAACTTAATGATACATACCTAGCATGTTTTAAGAAAGGTATTTTTGATGTAGAATTAATACTTACAGCTGATGGTTTTAGCTCTTTAATTGATCTTTCTAACCAGCTTGCAAAAGGGTTCCAAATGAGGGAAAGGCTGAAATAATGGGGAACCTACACATGTGCCTGATGCCTGCTCCAATGTGTGCTAGTTAGCACAGACCAGAACAGACTCAATTAATTGGCTTGGCTTCATCTGTATTCTGCATCCCCACACTTCAAAATGGCGGTAGGGGCACTTTAACTAAAGCTCATCGAACAAGCTTTAATTAAAGCACCCCTACCGCCATTTTGAAACGCAGAACACTGAAAACACAAAATACTGCAGATACTTTAATTAAAGCAGCTCCCCCCGACCTGCCACACTCTGGAGTACATGTAAAGATGCCAACAGAGACCAACTTTCATTTAGCTCTCATTGTAATGTAGTATAGGACAAAACTGGAATAATAAATATTTTGTGTTTTACGGCCCAGTATATAAGCAATGGGGCCTCATTTCAATATTGCCAACTCCTATATTTTTCTCAAATATGGTGTGTACTTTTTTAAAGCTCCAGCTTTTGCAGTCATACTTGTACATGATATCAACTTACAATTAAAAAGGTTTCTCTCTTGTTTGCAAAGAAAACCCTGAAAATATAAATTGCTTATACTGTAAAGACTATGAAAGCACTGGACAAATAAAGAATCCAACATTAAAAAAAAATCTCATGATTTCTGAAGACCTGACTCATGAATTTTGAAAGCTTGGGTCAGACAAAACCATAGTTCTCTGTTCTTCCAGAGCCCCGTTGTTCTGGAACATGAAGTTAGTGGCTAAGAAATTCCAGGTAGTGTACACTCAGAGGAACAATTCTATATTAATCCCTTCCCACTTGTCCAAAAAGAGTTCATGGCTGAAAAAGAGTCTGGAACATCTCTATGTCATGGCTATTTTGAGCAAAATTGAGCCATGAATGTTTTTAATTAAAAAGTGATGGCTTGCTTTTAATGTGTTTTTATGAGTCCAGCAGACAAAAGCTGTTGCTGTTTTCAATCTCTCTTCCTACTGAAACAATGTAAAAGGTTGGAGACAACTAATGTTCTGTTCATATCAAAATAAACACTTTTGTATAAAATACAATATGCTTCCTTGGAAGCATACAGGGAAGTGATATTAATCACGTCAGAATTTCCTTATGTATTTTGATTCCTCATTTTACTCTGGAATTAGTTTTCTTCTATTCAGGATTTTTCTAAAAGCCTAAATGACATTATGCAACAGGGTGGAAGGCATTGCAGCTAGGAAACTCTGGAACAAAAGAGAAAACTATTACTATCAAATATAAATGATAGTTTGCACCTTTGTTTTTTAAACTAGTACAAAGCAAAATAGGGATTTCTTATTTCAGCTTAATTTAGAAAGAGAAAAACTGATTTGTATTACTTTTGAACAGGAACTGTTCCATTTTCAAGTATTCTTAGTTTCATCATGCTCCTACAAGAAGTATTAGTATTCACTGTAACTGTACAGCATTCAAAAGCTTGCTCTGTGCAGATGTATAAAAAGAAACTTAGGAAAGTTTCTCTGCTGTTCCCAACAGCAGTATGATGGGAAACTTTCCAATTCTTTGCCTCAGCCCAGGCACCAATGCAAGTAAGAGGGGTCTGGGAACTGCTCTGAGGCCAAATCTGTACTAGTGTTTTAGTCATCAGTACAGTTCCATCAGTGAAATCATGGATATATTTGTCTTCCAAATAAGGGATCATTAGAATAATATCTCCAGGTTGACAAAGCAGTGAGAGAGCTGGTCAGCACTGAATATACCTTTGTGATGAATTCAGTGTTATTGTCACAGCTACAGCACACTGTTGCTTAAAGGTAGATTTGCTCATTTTCCTGTATACACATACATACTGGAGGACCAGTAGCCAAATCCAATTTTGCAATATTTCTACTATTCCATGTTGTATAATATAGACATGCATACTCATCAACACAAATAATTGTATGGCATATTCATTTGCCATATTTTCTTATTAATTTAACGCATACACATTAAAAGACTATAAGAAAAAGAGAAAAAGTAGGCCAGATTTTTCAGTCTCTTTAAAGCAACTTTCCATTAGCCTTCCAATGCAAATTGCCCTCATGCACTCTATTCAACCACTAGGGTAGCCTGCACAAAGTAACCTTCCAAGGATAGGCTTCCAGTTTAAGAGGCATGTTGGAAAATGAAATAGCATCTGACTGTATCCCTGTACCCCAGCCATCTCCAGCTACAAAAATGGATTCTGGAGGATTCTTGAAGTTGAGGAACTTTGGGGCTGTTCTAATCTGTATTATGGGACTGTCTCAGTGCTAAGCAACCTAAAAAATGGAGAGACTGAAGGTGGCTTCAGGTCACTGTGCTCCCTCTATTTTATTCTTCCACTGGGGACAAGTCTTGAGATATTTTCCAAAATGGTGAGCAATATTTTTAAACATCCAAGAAAGTTTCTATTAAAAGATCTGTTGTGTGTGAGGCTGTAAAAGTGCTGCAACCTATTTCAACAGATCACATACTCATAACTACATTTTTTTGTACACGCAACAGAACAAACAATACTCATAGAAGTTCTGCTCGGTTCCTAGAAATGTGACCGATCAATGAGAAGATCAAGGGAGAACATCACAGTGAGTGATTTGCCAAAAGTATCCATACAATTGACATGATTGTTATTTTAGCTAATAATGATATTTTAGTGATATTTTAACTAATAGAGCCCTTTCTCATGTAGAAACATTAGCACAGCCATAAATATTTTAGAGCTATTTCAGTTTTCTGTTAAAATTTGCCTATATTCCAGTGGGATCTCAGCCTGCAATACTGCTCCAAGGTATATTACATATAATCAGTCCCCATGAAACAAGTTCAGTAGTGCTGAATCCATATAAGTGCTGATGCCAGTTATGTTAATGAAGCTGCCAGAATGCACTTCTTGTCATCCTGAAGCAGTGTTGCAACATCATTGTCACAGTGATTAGTGATTGCCTATGACACAATCACACTGGGGCCAGACACAAACTTACTGTGGTGTCCAGTGGTTTCACAGATTGAGGGTAATATTTTAAAAGGCCAAAAGTGCCTTTTCAAATCAACAGCTGGTGGCAAATCTGGTCCAGCCGGCTCCCTTTGCACTGAAGAATGCAGATAAATTACCTATTTTCCTGCTGGGGAGTTCTCCAGTGTTGGGATGTCTCCAGCAGATGTAGAACCAACATATCAGCTCCTGCGCTTCATATTTTGCAGCCCTGAGTGAAGGAAGTTTGATCTGAATGGGAAGAAGTGGCCTAAATGTGCTGAGCTCCCACTGTTGCTAGTTAGCATAAGTACACCAGTACAGCATAGCAACCTTATAAAAATTAAGGCAGCCCCCAAGCTGTTCTATCTTGCACTGGTGCAGAGAAATAGGGAGCCATAATAGGTTGTCAGTTCTCTTCTCTTTTTTCTCCTCTGCCCTGGGCTGTTCACATTATCTGTATGGGGCAGGAAAGCATTCTTTGAAAGGCATGCCCTTAGGCTCATGCAGGACCGGTCAAGGCTCTTGGATCACTCTGAGGCAAAAGACATTTCAGCATGTTGCTCGCATTAAATATTTTTAATAAATTATGTATTCATGTGAACCTCTCTTTTGAGCTTAGGATATCTTTATTAACCCCTAAGACATTTCTCATAAGCACACCATGGAAGTGCAGTGATCATATTGAGATGTAAAGTATTATGAGCGAATATAAACTGCCATAATTGTCATATTGAAATATTTAAGACAAGGGTTTAACTACCTCTTATTATTGGCTGATGATTTTTGGTTAATGCAAATATACAAATGTATATTTTACTGCTTGCTTAATATAACATCAAAACTATATTTGATACCAGCTCACTACTGAGACAGGATTTTTTTTATATAACTGCTAAGATAAGAACAGTCAAAAAGCCTGAGGCAGAATTGATGCAATCTAGGAAGCTTCCTCTAACCAACGTAAGCTGAACCAATAACCAACTGAAGTAACCTTCAGTTGTCAATTGGGAAAGGTAGGGAGAGGCCTGTACTAACCCAGACCTGTAGCAGGGGGCACTAGAGCACATCTCCCAGCCTTCTAGCCATTTGCAGCCCAGTTAAGTGTCCCCAGCCCCTCTCTGTCTACCCACAGGGGGTTCAGGAGCCCCCTGTCTGGGTCCTGGCCCACCTTGAGGGAGCCTCTCCCATGGGAGGTTTCCCCCAGCCCAGGGCAGCCCCAGGGAGCCGAGGGGAATTTTTTCCCTCCCAAATCCCAGAGCTGCTTGCCTTAGCTGTTGCGAGGCTCAGAGATAACCCTGGGCAGACTCAGAGAGCAGAGATAAATACTTCTGCTCCCTTGCAAGTAGTTTTGCTTGAGATTTGCAGCAGCTGAGGCAAAACCAGTTGAGGAGGAGCAAGGAAATTTCCCCTGGAGGATTCCTTCTCCCTCCCTAGTGTGGCAGTTGCTGAAGCAATCATCAGCTGGGAAGCGGGGAAGAGCTGCCAAGGGTTGAAAAGCCCCTACCACAGGGGCTTTCGCTTCCCCCATGTGATGTGTAAACCCTGTTTAGGGAGGCCTGGGGGTCTTTTCCCCTGTTCCCCGCCACCTCCCGTCTCTATGGACTGACAGATGCAGGCAGGAGCAGGCTAGAGAGCAGAGGGGCAAGGCAGTCCGTGTTCCACTGGAGCAGGTAGCATGGCCCAAGGCTGCAAAGTATCCTGGGATGCTGGTGGACTGTGAATTAACTTGAACCAGGAAGGGATTTGTGACAGAAGCTCCATACACCAGTTTGACCTAAATCAGTTAAGTCTGATGCTACATCCAACCAGGTTTATCTTAGACCAGTTGTGACCATTTTGAAACTGGCTTCTATCTACTGAACTTCTGTTCTGTTACAGGTTTAAATCAGTTTATGATCGCTTAAACCAGTTTATGTAACTTCTGTTCCTACCCATAGTGATAAACCTGCACTCAAGTAGCATTTTCACTGATCCCACTGCAAGATTTGGTACCTAGTGTGGAAGTGGCCAAGTGCGCTATAATGCCTGCTGTGAAGCTGGTATGAAGACCTCAAATATACTGAGTTAGGAGTCTTTGTTCTACTTTGCACTCATGGCTCGCTTAGATAGCACCAAACTTACCTGCATTAGACAAAACACCTGGGGTAGAAGTGATATCTTTGATTAGACCAAGTAAATAGTAGCAAAAATTTTTCTTTCTTTGCTAGCTTTCAGGCTCAAACACTCTTCAGGCAGAGGAGAATTTAAAGATTGTAAAAGTTCTTCCATGTAGAAAAGAAACTTCATCTTGCATAGGGGAGGTGTAAAGGATAGTAGGGTTTCCCTGGGTTTCAAAGTCCATTTGTGAAAAAGTTGCTCTGTGACTATGAAGTTTCTTTTCTACCTGGGAGAACTTTTACAATCTTTGAATTCTCCTCCACCAGACGAAGGGTGTTTGGGCCTGAAGGCTTGCAAAGAAAGAACATCTTTTGCTACTATTTAGTTCATCTAATGAAAGATATTGCTTTTACCCCAAGAGTTTTGTCTGCCTCTGCTTTTCAGACCAACACAGCTACAATCTATATCCCACCTAACTTACCTGACTTTTCAAGACCCCTTCCTTAAGTACTTGTGTTTATATTTAGCAAACAAAGCTATTGTGGGATATTGTGTAGTGGATCCCTTTTTTTATTTTGATAGTTGCCCTTTTCAGCTAGTCTATTGTCTAACTGTAAGCTACTGTGAGCCTTTGTTGGAAAAGGCAATGTATAAATAACATAAAGTAAATATAAACTAAATAACTCTTTTCACACTTTGTATGGAGAGCCTGTACATTTAAGATAGGGCACTGGGGGAGGGCACCTTGGGAGTAACATGTTACGATGTCAATTTCCTTTAAAGATCTATGTATATGAAAGGTAAAGGACCCTCCTGATCATCACAGCCTATTGAGCAAGTGCGTTTCAGGCATGCCAAGTTCAATAGCCACTACCACACAATACAGTGATTTGGCTAGCACATCTGGTTGCCTTTGATTCCTCAGCCAGACTGGGGGCACACTTTGGGATGAGTCTGGAGTAAGGCTCAAACTCAAAACTTCTGGAACTATAGTGGTTCAGCTGCTCTGCCTTCAATGTATATACAAAATGATAAAGACCCATGATGCAAAAAGATGGAATTTGTACTCTGAGCATCATCTCTCCAAAGCCTTCATAAGATATCTTCTTTTACAGAACACACAAAATCAGATCACAATGAAATCTGAAAAATATGGGGAATTCCAAAGATACATGGCAAGTTCAACTTTTTTTCCATGCAAGACACTCATATCTGATTAGCGAAGTATTTGAAGAAAGCTCATTTATCTCCTTCAATGCCCTTTGCTCATTGCTGCCCCCATGTGTTACTGCTAACTCCTTTTGAAATCATAATCCCCTTCGAAAGAGAAACCCTGGCAGGTGCACACTCTATTTGGTAAGGGAGACATAAAAATAGTGTTATATAATGTTACAAACAGGAGAGCCATCTCTTTCTTGGAAAAAATAAGCATTGCTGGGAACAGTACCATGAACTTTGGAAGCAAAGAGTGCATGAACTATAGCATTCTGTATTGTAGGTCCTGGATGTCTACTGACATAAAGCCATGTCATAAATCAAGTCTTTTATGCATGTTAGTTCTATGAATCTCATTAGAAGCTATGAACATGTATTAAGAAATGTTAGATCATTTTGTACACACACATTTTACCTTCCCTTGAAGTGACAAGGACATTTGGTGACCTTGAGTTAGTGAGCCTAATGTTTCAAAAACCTAAATGGTCCAATAGGGGTAATTATGGAATAATTAGGTTATAGGAGAAGTTTCTCTCTAACCCGAGGTAGAGGTTGGCTTACTCCCTAAAGCATCATTTTATCTTATTCAAAGTAATGCTGGATAATTTCATCCAGATAATATATAATTCTTTCTTTAGAATCTGATATCTTATGGGTCTCAATGATACCTTATATCAGTGTATTCAGACTTTAATAGTATATGATGGCAGTTCATTAAAGCTAAACTCTCCTGTAACTGACAGGAGGTTTTTATACATTTTGTTTTGTTTTTTCTAAATTTACCTTACTTTCAATAACTTGTTAAGAATGGGATTAAAATGATATTTTTTATGGGCTAGTCACAATTAAATTTACAGGATATTATTTCAGTTAACATGAAAGCTCTGGTCTGTGTAATAAGCTACCATTTTAGGCTTCAGTTCAAGCAATAATTTGAGTATGTGCTAAACTTATGTGCCATTCCTTCCATTAAGCGCAGCATTACCTACTCTAACTATACATGGAGTTACCCAGTTACTAGAGATATGTTATTATGTGAGACTCTCAACATTCATTAAAAAAATACAATTCAGCCTTCTGTTTTAAGTTGAAATGAAAAAGTTGAAAATGTGACCAGAGTGGACACTAAATGCTCAAAACCAGGCCGACAAATCCAAACAATCAAAACTGTATTTTTTAAAATCAGAAGGTTTTTAAAACTAAACTCATAAATTTTGAGGGCCTGACTGATGATTCTTGAATGTTGAAGGTTGGCAATAGTGACATTTCCATTGAAGTCAATGGGTCTATGCCCCTGATGACAGTCTCATGCATGCTTGTGTCTTGTGCTTTGCTGAACCAGGAGCTTGATGAGAGAGTGTAGAAAGAAGTTGTTTGTGGGAGGGTTACAAATCTGAGGTCCTGATTCTGCTCCCCTTAAAATTTAACCTAATTAGAGGCAATTCCTGCTTTCATGAGAAGTTTTCCATTAACCTCAAATTCAAGATTGGAATCATAATCACTTAGGTACAAATCTATCCATCCTCCTCCACACTAGTCACAATGTCCATTGATAATAGCACCAGTGTTATTCTGCTGTGCAAAGCAAGTTTGGATGCAAGGAGGTGCCCTGTAAAGTCTTGCTCTGAGGGATCTCCCAACACTGAGCTGCAGTAAAGGTACTGGGAGCTGCATGTAGGACAAAGCCAAGGGATCCATTCTCCTGTTCTCCTGTAGTAGAAGGACCTCAAGAAGCTCTTAACTATGTGACTAACTGGCTCAGTGGATCCGCAGCTGCGTTAAAGCCTGAGAAAAGAATCCTTGACAACACACACATGCCCAGCACACAGGTGGGCCACTGACTGAAATTCTTGGTTCTGGATTTTGGTCTTAAAAGGCTAAATTTTTCTTACCACGTCTCACCCGACTTCCATAGCAGTATTAAAAGGTAACTGTCATAATATTCAAGATTCTATTTCAATGAATAATGTGGGTTGAGTATGCTGATAATGTTGTAATCTGAGTGTATGAGAGTGTGTACTTCCCTCTCCAACAGAAGGGCAGGGGCAGCAGGGTGTACATGCTAGAGATGGAAACTGCAGCTTGCTCACAGCTTCCCCTTCTCCAGTGTCTCTATAGAGGAAGACCAGGACACAATATCTTAACTGTATACATGGTTTATTCAGGTGCAGAATAAAACAGCGGGTGCTTTGTCTCAGTTGGTGCATGGCTCGTTCACACGCCCAAAAGGCTCAGCCTTCTCAGCCTTCTCAACCAGTTGTGGGCTTGGGTCACCTTGTACATGCCCAGGGCCAGGGCTCCAGTACAGGCCAGCCTCGCTGCGGAGCCTGTGCTACCTACAAGCCCTTGCGCCCAGCAGTAGGGAATGGGGCCTGAACCGCCCCTGCCCCCTCCAAGGGTCCTTGGCCCGACAATTCCTCACCGTGCAGTGGCATCTGCACTGATGCTGGCCTCATGCCAGGATTGGAGACCCGAGCCGCCTTGAGCAGCTCCCAGGGTCCTGGTCCTTCTTGGACCCTCCGTGCAGTGATGTTTTCATGGTGGAGTCAGTGGCCCCTTGCCCCCCTGTCTGTGGAGGGGCTCGATGGGGTCCTGGGTGCGGGGGGTCCTGGAGGTCTCCTTGCCTGTCCCTCCTGAGTGCGACTTAGGGCCTTGGAGGAGCAGGTAAGTGAGCTCCAGGCGGCGGTGAGCAGGCTGAGGGGGATAAGGGATGCAGAAGATGAAATTGATGTCTATTTCTATTCTCTGCAGGCCCGGTCGTCTACCGTACAGTCCCCACAGGAGACGCATCCAACGCAGGAGTGGAAGAAGGTGCCAAAATCCAGAGCTGCTAGGCCGAAAGCGGTGGAAGCTCCCCAGGTTCAGCTGGGGAATAGGTTTGATGCCCTGGCAGCTGTGACAGAGGAGGACGGTGGATTGGCCTCTGGCAGGGATGTTGCCACTCCCCACACAACAGATAGCGAACACCAGGAGGAAGAAACGCCAGGTCCTGGTCATCGGAGACTCCATCCTACGAGGACTGAAAGGTTCCATCTGCCGGCCCGACCCCTGGTCATGACAGGTCTGCTTCATGCCTGGGGCTCAGGTCAGGGACATCACAGAAAGGATCCCGGCCTACATCCGACCTGCAGACCAGTACCCCATGGTTGTCGTCCATGTGGGTACGAACGACGCGGCCAGGGGCAACCCTGACCGCATTATGAAGGATTACAAGGCTCTGGGAGACAAGCTGAAGGAGATGGGGGCGCAGGTGGTATTTTCCTCTCTTCTTCCGGTGAGTAGGCGGGGACAGCGACACGAGGCCTGCATTGGCGTGGTCAACCGGCGCTTACGTAGCTGGTGCCACCAGGCAGGCTTTGGGTTCCTTGATAATGACCCGTGCTTTCGGGCAGGGGACTTGCTGGGGTGGGATGGGCTTCACCTCTCTCCTAAAGGCAAGCGTGTCTTCTCTTCCAGGTTGGCTGATCTCGTAGAGTGAACTTTAAACTAGCCTTGCCAGGTGAGGGGGCTGCAGGAAGATGAGGAGACACCACCCAAGCAAGACAGGTGACAAATGCAAGGAGTGCCCAGGTAAGAAACAGGGGTCCAAACAGTCTCCCAAATCGGGGGGTGGCACACGCAGCTAGGCAAGGCCTTAAATGCTCGTAGTATGGGGAATAAACAGGAGGAACTTACCCTCAGAATAGCCAGTTGAAACCCAGGTGTCATAGGGCTAACAGAAACGTAGTGGGATTCATCCCATGACTGGGCAGTTAGCATCAGGGGTTATAGGCTTTACAGGCGGGATAGAGAAGGAAGGAAAGGTGGGGGTGTGGCACTCTATGTCAGGGAGCACTACACATCCTCTGCCAGTAGAATGTGGTCAGAGGAAGGGCAGGCTGAAGTGCTCTGGGTTAAGATTCTAGGGGACCATGGGGAGAGTGATTTCACAGTGGGGGTCTACTACAGACCCCCCAACCAAGGGGAGGAGCTGGACCGGGAATTTTCGGGCCAGCTTGCAGAGGCACTTAAGGCAAGGGATGTAGTTGTCATGGGTGATTTTAATTACCCGGACATCTGCTGGGAGGAACAGTCATCCAGGACAGACCATTCCAGGAGGTTCCTGGCTGAGATACAGGACCTCCACTTAATCCAGGAGGTGCACGGTCCCACCAGAGGAAACACCCTGTTGGACCTGGTCCTGGCCACAGGCGATGACCTGGTAAGGGGACTCCAGGTTCTTGACCACCTGGGCGATAGCAGTCATCGCTTGCTGGAATTCACCATGCAACGCAGGGTGTCAAGGGCCTGCAGCAAGACGGTAGCCCTAGACTTTAGGAAGGCCAACTTCAACAAGCTGAGGAAACTAGTGGGGGAGGCGCTGGGGTCCGTGAGGGCAGGGGAACTCAGTGTCCAGGACGAGTGGTCATTCCTTAAGGAAACGATATTCAGGGCCCAAGGGGAGTCCATCCCAACAAGATGCAAGGGGGGCAAGAGTGCATTAAGTAGACAGTGGGAAAGAAACTAGTTTTTTGAAGGATGTGGAGGGATTCCAATCAATTTAGAAGCATAAATAAATTATGTTTAATTAATAAGGTAATCCATATGCACCTGATACAAAGCACAAAAGCATCTATAATCAACTGCCTCCAAGACAAATCTAAAAATACTGGAAATTAACAAGGGAGTCATTAAATATGACCTCTGTTCTTGGCATCAGCACAAGGAAGGCTAGAAATAATTAAACAAGTGATTGTTCAAATCACTGCTGAACCATCCCAACACTGAGTTTGTGTTCTGCTCAGAGCTTATAATTGCACAAAGAAAAGCCTTGAACTTCGGCTGGGATTTTCAAGGCATTTCAAAACATGGATAGGTGCCTGGATAGGATTTTCTAAACCACCTAAACACACAATTCTCTATACATCCAATGAAATTAAGCATCTAGGCACCTTTGGAAAGTCCCATTTGGTCCAAGTCCTAACGTATTTAGATGCCTATATAGATGTAAGTCATGTAAGGCATTTGTCTTAGCCTTAAGTACCAAAGTCTTTTAAAAATCTGGCCCCTTTTCTCTTCTAATGAATGCTGCCAATGTGATCTAAAAACTCAGAATGCACTTTTTCCTGATAGAGAACTACCGAAGAATTTAAAGGCATGGTACCTAATTTAAATAATTATAACTGAGGCTGGCTCACCTTGGCTACATACTCTCTCATCTCCATGTATATGTTGCTCCCACTATTGCCAAGTGGGAAGTTCCTGTCCACACTGCAAGAAGCGTGAATTCCACTGTGTATACTTTCTTAACATCTCTTACTGCAAGGCCAAATCCCAGGTCACCTCCATGGGAGATTCTGCTCAAAAACACGACACAACTTGGTCCCTTAAAAAACTCTAGGCACCAGTGGCAATGAATAGGGGGTGCACAGGGGTGCCCATGCACCCCCTGAGAGCACTGGAGCACCCCTGACAGACAGTGTTCCCCACTTAGGTGATGGGCAGGGGGGCAGGTGAGAGTGCTGGTGCCCCTCATGAGAGCACCAGCCAGGGAGTGGGGGCATCGGGAGAATCGATCCTCACAGTTCCCCTGTGGCCAATCACACTGGGGAGGGGGAGTTCCCCCACAGCTAATCATGGTGACCCGGAAGTGCCAGCAGCGTGCCCAGTGTGCGTGATCAGCCTCAGGGGACCACCCTGACTGGCCACTGGGGGGGGGCCCTGACTCAGGAGGCACCAGTCACTCATGCTCACCACGAAAAACTCCTATGAAGTCAATGGAAATTGCAGGTACTCACTGCCTCATAAGAGCTGTTAGAGCAGTAGTTCTCAGCCTTTATGGACTTGAAGCACCTTTCACTGGACTTGAGGTATCCTCCATTACCTTTGTGAGTTAAGTGGCACCCAATTTCAAAAACTAATTTATGTATTACAGTGCTTATCTCCTTGCAGAGGGGCTAGGCAGTGAGGCTGGGGGATTGTTGAAACAGGGACAAGCCTGAGACTGCATTTATCTACTTAAGTTATTTGCTTATCTCCTCACATCTTACACTTTGTGGTACCCTTGAAAGGATCTGGCTTGAGAATCACTGTATGAGAGCAACCCCAAGCTCTTTCTGTAAAAGGGAGTAAAAGCTGAGCTCATGAAAGAGCAGATGGTTTCTACTGAAGAATAGATAGGGAATTAATAGATTTTTCTTGTATCATAGCTATTTTTATCTCATTGTTCAGCTGTAATAATTCATTCTACTTATTGTGAACAAACCATGAAATATGAACCATGTATTGTCCATGGGCTATTTCATATTGCTCAGTGGTTTTTTTCTTTGTAATGCTTTCTATAAACAATATTATCTTCATCTTTGGTGACCAGTGTACATGGATAGATGGAGTGATTTGGAGAGTACTGCCCCAGGGAGGGTAATAAAACATCAGTTAGCACAAATTTGTTTCTGAAGCAGCAAACTGAAGAGTGGAAGTTTTCTCTTTTAAAGGCTCAAAGTCTAGATATTAGCTGTTCTGTAAAAGCTTCATTTCTATGAAGCATGCCCCTGGTAGCTGTGGGGCACACCGTGGGGGGCATGGCAGCAGTGGGAGCGCTGTGGCGGTAGGAGGAAGACAACATTGGCGACGCCTTCTTGTAGGGGGCACACCGCAATGCTCAGGGGGTGCATATGCACCTGCATGCACCCCCTACGCATTGCCCCTGGTTTCAAGAGTAAACATCAATCCATCATTGATGGAAGTCACTCATCATAGTGTCCTGTGACCAGTGGGGTCCTCCAAGGCTCTGTCCTTGGACCCATACTGTTCAACATCTTCATTAATGATGTAGACTTTGGAGTCAGAAGTGGACTGGCCAAGTTTGCCGATGACACCAAACTTTGGGGCAGAGCATCCACGCCAGAAGACAAGCGGGTGATACGGGATGACCTGGACAGGCTCAGCAAATGGGCAGACAAGAACCTGATGGTGTTTAACACTGAAAAATGGAAAGTTCTCCACCTTGGGAAGAAAAACTTGCAGCATCCTTATAGGCTTGGCAGTGCTGTGCTGGCTAGCACTAGAGAAGAAAGAGATTTGGGGGTCATCATTGACCACAAGATGAACATGAGCCTGCAATGTGATGCTGTGGTTAGTAAAGTGACCAAAACGCTGGCTTGCATCCATAGATGCTTCTCAAGCAAATCCCAGGACGTCGTTCTCCCCTTGTACTCGGCCTTGGTGAGGCCGCAGCTGGAGTACTGCGTCCAGTTTTGGGCTCCACAATTCAAAAAGGATGTGGAGAAGCTTGAGAGAGTCCAGAGAAGAGCCACTCGCATGATCAGAGGTCAGGAAAACAGACCTTATGACGACAGGCTGAGAGCCGTGGGGCTCTTTAGCCTGGAAAAGTGCAGGCTCAGGGGTGATCTGATGGCCACCTATAAGTTTATCAGGGGTGACCACCAGGATCTGGGAGAACGTTTGTTCATCAGAGCGCCCCAAGGGATGACGAGTTCAAATGGTCATAAACTACGACAAGACCGTTTCAGGCTGGACATAAGGAAGAATTTCTTTACTGTCCGTGCCCCTAACGTCTGGAACAGTAAGCACCTAAATTGAACACCTTCAAGAGCAAATTGGATGCTTATCTTGCTGGGATCCTATGACCCCAGCTGACTTCTTGCCCTTTGGGCAGGGGGCTGGACTCGATCTTCCGAGGTCCCTTCCAGCCCTAATGTCTATGAAATCTATGAAATCAAGTTATGTAAAAAATTTGGGGTTTGTTTTCTTATGAAGAAAATGACACAAAGGGAAGAAATTTCCCAAATCTTCAGCTATTTTATTTCTCTAATTAAAATATTATTTTGCTGTATGCCAACGGTTTTCAAAACCTCTCATTTTTAGACCACTGGGGGTCCACAGACTATGTCTAGGGGGTCTGAAAAAGATGACTATGATCAATCAAAAGTATGTGAATAGCCACACTTACAATTCAAAGGGGTCCATACCTCCATTTGAAATTTCCAAAGAGGTCTGCACCTCCAAGAGCAAATCATCCTTCCTCCCTTTCTTGAAAACAGGCACTACATTGGCCCTATTCCAGTCTTAAGGAACCTCTCCCAAGCGCCACGAGTTCTCAAATATTCTCTCTATTGGTCATGTTATGATGTCAGCTAGTTCCTTTAGCACTCTTGGATGCATTCCATCTTGGCCAGCTGATTTGTGGCTGTCCAGCCTCTCAAGGTATTCCCTCACAAGATCTTTACCTATGATGGGCATATGTTCACCCATACACTGGTAATCCTGCACCTTGTCAGGCAGGGTGATTCCATTGAGCTGGTGGAAGACAAACGCAAAGTAATCACTAAAGAAATTAGTTTTTTTCCTGGGTGTCGGTTGTCAGCTGCTCCATTTGGTGGTATTCTCCTCTCTTCTGGTGAGTCGGAGGGGACAGCGACATGAGGCCTGCATTGGCGAGGTCAACCGGTGCTTACGCAGTTGGTGCCACCAGGCAGGCCTTTGGTTCCTAGATAATGACCCATGCTTTCGGGCAGGGGACTTGCTGGGGTGGGATGGGCTTCACCTCTCTCCTAAAGGCAAGCATGTCTTCTCTTCCAGGGTGGCTGATTTCGTATGGCGAGCTTTAAACTAGCCTCACCGGGTGAGGGGGCTGCAGGAAGATGAGGAGACACCACCCAAGCAAGACAGATGACAAATGCAAGCAGTGCCCAGGTAAGAAACTCCAGTTTCTGGAGTGTCCAGACAGTCTCCCAAATCGGGGGGGGGGTGGCACACGCAGCTAGGCAAGGCCTTAAATGCCTATATACCAATGCTCGTAGTATGGGGAATAAACAGGAGGAACTCATCCTCAGAATAGCCAGTTTAGACCCAGACATAATAGGGCTTACAGAAACATAGTGGGATTCATCCCACGACTGGGCAGTTAGCATTATAGGTTTTACGGGTGGGTTAGAGAAGGAAGGAAAGGCGGGGGTGTGGCACTCTATGTCAGGGAGCAATACACATCCTCTGCCAGCAGAACGGGGTCAGAGGAGGGGCAAGCTGAAGTGCTCTGGGTCAAGATACAAGGGGGCCGTGGGGAGAGGGATCCAATGGTGGGGGGCTACTACAGACCCCCCAGCCAAGAGGAGGAGCTGGACTGGGAATTTACGGGCCAGCTTGCAGAGGCACTTAAGGCAAGGGATGTAGTTGTCATGGGTGATTTTAATTACCTGGACATCTGCTGGGAGGAACAGTCAGCTAGGTTGGACCGTTCCAGGAGGTTCCTGGCTGAGATACAGGACCTCCACTTAATTCAGGAGGTACACAGTCCCACCAGAGAAAATGCCCTGTTGGACCTGGACCTGGCCACAGGCGATGACCTGGTAAGTGGCCTCCAGGTTCTTAACCACCTGGGTGATAGCGATTATCACTTGCTGGAATTCACCATCCAGCACAGGGTGTCAAGGGCCTGCAGCAAGGCAGTAGCCCTAGACTTCAAGAGGGCCAGCTTCAACGAGTTGAGGAGATTAGTGGGAGAGCGCTGGGGTTCTCGAGAGCAGGGGAGCTCAGTGCCCAAGATGAGTGGTCGTTCCTTAAGGAGACGATACTCAGGGCCCAAGGGGTGACCATCCCAACAAGAAGCAAGGGGGGCAAGAGTGCCCGAAAGCCCCCCTGGCTCACCAAGGGTGTCCGCCTGATTGCTAAAAAGGCGGTATACAATGGGTGGAAGGGGGGTGCTATCTCCAAAGAGGAGTATACCTCCTCTGCTTGGGCCTGTAGGGGGGCTGTCAGGAAAGCTAAGGCGGACATAGAGCTAGGACTAGCATCCAAGATGAAGGATAATAAAAAGTCCTTTTTCAAATACGTAGGGAGGATGAAGAAGGCACCGGGTAATGTGGGGCCCCTGCAAAGTACGCTGGGCAATCTAGTGGTTGCACCAGTGGAGAAAGCAGACCTCTTTAACCAATTTTTCACCTCCGTTTTCTTGGGCAGGGACTGGGACTTCCCCACCGTGATGCAAGATGGACTCAAGGGGAACACCTCCAGAACTCAGGTTGGGGAGGATCGGGTTAGAGAGCTTCTGGAGGGGCTGGACGTGTTCAAATCAGCAGGTCTAGATGCTCTCCACCCCAGGGTGTTGAGGGAGCTAGCAGGGGTTATTGCAGGGCCCTTGTCACGGCTTTATGAGCACTCGTGGTGCTTGGGCCAGGTGCTAGATCATTGGAAGATAGCCAACTTGGTCCCCATCTTTAAAAAAGGGAGGAGGGAGGACCTGGGCAACTATAGGCCCATCAGTCTTACCTCAATCCTAGGGAAACTCTTTGAGAAGTTCATCAAGGAGCACATCTGAGATGGGCCGGCTTCAGGGATGATGCTCAAGGACAAGCGGTACGGTTTCATTAGGGGCAGGTCATGTCAGACCAACCTGATTGCCTTTTATGATCAGGTCACAAAAGCATTGGATGCAGGTGTCGCCATGGACGTAGTCTTTCCAGACTTCAGCAAAGCCTTTGACATCGTCTCCCACTCCATCCTCATTAAAAAACTAGGTGACTGCAGCATTGATGCCTACACAGTCAGATGGATTGCAGATTGGCTGAAGGGATGTACTCAGAGGGTGGCGGTGGACGGGTCATATTCGACCTGGGGAGAAGTGGGCAACGGAGTCCCCCAGGCCTCGGTCTTTGGGCCCACGCTGTTCAATTTCTTTATCAGTGATTTGGACAACGGGGTGAAAAGCAACCTGTTTAAATTTGCTGATGATACCAAAATTTGGGGTCAGGTGAGCACGCTCGTAGGGAAGGAAAGACTGCAGCAAGACCAGGATAGGTTACAGGGGTGGGCTAACAAAAACAGGATGCGTTTCAATACTGACACGTGCAGGGTGCTACCCTTGGGCAGTAGTAACCAGCAGCACACTTACAAGATGCAAAACTCCCTTCTTGAGAGCACAGAGGCAGAAAGGGATCTTGGAGTCATTACTGACTCCAAGATGAACATGGGCTGACAATGGCAGGGCTAACCGGACCTTGTCATGCATCCACAGGTGCTTGTCTAGCAGGGCCAAGGAGGTGATCCTCCCCCTCTATGCAACACTGGTCAGGCCACAGCTGGAGTACTGTATCCAGTTCTGTATGCCCCACTTCAGGAGGGATGTGGACAACATTGAGAGGGTCCAGAGGAGGGCCACCTGCATGATCCGGGGACAACAGGGCAGACCCTACAATGAGAGACTGCGGGACCTGAACCTGTTCAGCCTTCACAAGAGAAGGCTGAGGGGGGACCTGGTGACCGTCTATAAATTCACTAGGGTGGATCAGAAGGGTTTGGGAGAGACCTTGTTTCGCCTAGCGCCCCCTGGCATAACAAGGAATAACAGCCATAAGTTGTTGGAGAGTAGGTTTAGATTAGACATCCGTAAGAACTACTTCACAGTTAGGGTGGCTACGATCTGGAACCAACTTCCGAGGGAAGTGGTGCTGGCTCCTACCCTGGGGGTCTTTAAGAAGAGGCTGGATGCCTACCTGGCTGGAGTCATTTGCACCCAGTTTTTCTCCTGACCAGGCGGGGGGTCAGACTTGAAGATCTACAAGGTCCCTTCTGACCCTAATTCTATGATTCTATGATTTGGTTTAGCAAGGGTCCAATGTTGCCCTTGTTTTTCTTCCAACTTCCCACATATCTGAAGGACTTTTTGTTGTCCTTGATTCCTGTAGCCAGTTTGAGTTCAGTTTCAGCCTTGGCTTTCCTAGTTCACTCCATACAGGTGCGGGTCAGTGCTGAATACTCCTCCTTGGTGGTGCTACCTGACTTCCATTCCTTATAAGTTTCTCTTTTCAGATACAGGAGGTCCATAAGTCCCATATTTAGCTGGGGGGCGGGGGGGAGTCACCCAGCCCTTTTTTTACCTTTTCTATGGGCTGGAATGGACTTCTCTTGTGCTTCAAGGATCGCATCCTTAAGGAGCGACCACTCATTGTGGACTCCCCTCCCTGTCAGGTCATAGCCACTCAAGGCCTTGGAAACCAGCCTCCTGAGCTTGTGAAAGTCAGCTTTCCTAAAGTCAAGTATTTCTGCGTTGCTGACTGATTTGCTAGCTTTGCGCTGGATAGAGAAAATGACCAACTTGTGATCACTGTCACCAAGCTTACCCTCAATTCTCAGGTTGCTCACTAGATCATCCCCTTTGGCCAGTACCAAATCCAGCAGTGCCTTGTCTCTTGTCAGCCCAGAGTCTTCTTGAGACAAGTAAACCTTGTCAATGCAAGTGAGGAAGCTTTGTGACTGATCAGTTTTGGCTGAGTGCTCTTCCCATGAGATGTCTGAGTAGCTGAAGTCACCCATGACAACAATGCATCAAAGAGCATGCAACCTCTGCCAATTCCCTAGCAAATTCATGGTGAAGCTCTTCCTCTTGGTTTGGAGGTCTGTAATAAACTCCTACTGCTATGTTTCCTTCACCACGTTTCCCCTGTAATCTAACGCAAAGGGTCTCAAGTTGCCTTCCTCGGTGCCAATATCCGCTGGTAGGGAAGTGTATTGCTCCTTCACACAGAGAGCTACATCCTTGCCCTTTCTTGCAACATGATCCCTCCTGTACAAGGTATAGCCATCTATACCTGTGGTCCAGTCATAGGTGGAGTTGCACCAGGTCTCCATTATCCCTATGAGACTGTATTAGTTTCAGTTTGACCTCAATCGCTTGGATCTTGGAAAAAGTCATCAAAGAAACCATTAATAACAGGCTAATGGAAAGCAACATTGAGAGATAGCCAACATGGCTTTGTTGTGGGTAGGTCTTGCCTGCTTGACCAGCTTCATTTCCACACCACCTGGACAAAGGAGAAGAGGTTGACATCATATATTTAGACTCCCGAAAAGCCTTTGACTTGGTCTCCCATGCTGTCCTCATTGTAAAACTGGGGAACTGCAGCCCCAACAGCCTTATGGTCCAAAGGCTGGGGAACTGGCTCCAAAGTCAGACCCAGGGAATGATGGCTGATGGAACCAAATCAACATGGCACATGGTGACAAGTGGTGTCCCCCAGAGCTCCATACTTGGACCAGTACTCTTTAATGTATTTATAAATGATCTGGATTCTGGTGTCAAAAGTGGACTGGCTAAGTTCGCCAGCAACACTAAATTATGGGTAAGAGTGGTCACACTGGAAGGTAGGCTAGTGATTCAGGCTGACCTGGCAAGGCTCATAAGGCGTGCGGATCAAAACCTGATGGCATTCAACACAGAGAAAGGCAAGTTGCCCCACCTTGGGGAAAAAAAACAAAAACTCCATACTTATAGGTTTGGCAATGTTACACTCACTAGCACCACGACTGAAAGAGACTTGGGGGTCATGACTGACCACAAGATAAACACAAGCCACAAATGTGATGCTGCAGCCAGCAAAGCAAACAAAACCCTGGCTTGCATCTACTGATGCATCTCAAGCAAGACTCAGAAAGTCAGCCTCCCACTTTACTTTGCCTTGGTGAGGCCGCAGCTGGAGTAATGCATCCAGTTTTGGGATATGGACTTTAGAAAGGATGTGGAGAAGCTCAAGAAAGTCCAGAGGAGAGCCACCCTCCACCCCTGCACTGACTCAGGAAGCACCAATGCCTTCAAGCATTCATAGATTCTCTTACATCACCATTTAACCTTCACCTTTCCAAAGTGAAGAGTCCTAGCCTTCATCTTTGTTGCCCTTTGCTATGATTTTTCTAATTTCACAGTGTTCTTTTGAGATGTGAGGACCAGAACTGCACACAGTATTTGAGGTGTGGAAACAGCTCAGATTTATGAAGTGGCATAATCTTTTCCATTCCCCTCCCCCTCCCCCCATGTCCTTCTTAATGATGCCCAACATTTTATTGCCCTTTTTTTGGCTGCTGTTGTATATTGACCACAGTGAGAAAGAGAAAGTCAAAGCTAAAATAATGAAAACGAAAGGCCAATTCAAACTACTATTTTTGTTCCTTACTATCCTGACATCACTTCTGTGTTAGCTTAAGAGACTCGGTTTTCTAAACCAACCCTTTTGCTCAAGTAATCTCTAATTTTAGGCTCATCATACAGCTACAAAATGTTTTCTTTATAAAAGATTGTAGCATGGCTTTAAGACAATCTCTTTGTTCACAGCGTTCAGAAAAAGAAAAAAGATTTGAAATGTTTTTTTCTAATTCACTTTCTATATCTTTACGTGGTATTTTGTTCCAAGAAAAATCAGAATAATAAAATGCATGCACTCGCAGTGTGCTGCAATGTGCTTATTATTTTGCTACCCTAACACCCTGATTTTCTCTGCAAACAGATGCTATAAATGCTGCTCCTAATTAAATATTAAGGGCCAGATTCACAGGAGGGCCTATGCCAACAAAAGACTCCAAATCTTGGCACAGAACTCCAAATCCACCGAAGGGATGGTTGTAGATGTGCAAAATACTTGGAATCTGTGGTGTTGTGGGGCCTGCAAGCAGCCAGACCCTCTCAAATGGCTGGTGCTCTCTGGGTATGTGATGTGTCTTGGGCAACTGGGAGCTGTGCTGATCCAGATCATCTGTGGCTGATAGAGATCCTGGAGCATGCAGCTAAACTGGAAGCTTCTCTAAACTCATTGAGCCTTCAAAGGAGAGCTATGATGACAGAATCTCTACTTGCCTCTGAGATGGGGACTTTTGTGAAGTACTACAGCAGCTTTCATCAAAAATGTGAAACACAAACTGTATCTCTTATCCTACCTAGGTTGAACCTGACCCTGAGTTATCAGGAAAGTGATGGGGCCAAACTTGAATGGACCTTTGCCACTTCAGCTTATAGGAGCAGCTAGAGAAGCAGCCAAAGCAGGAATGGGGTAGGTCTAGGGGGTTGCAGGGATGGAGGCTTTAAAATGGAAATCATCATGCTGCTGCATTAGTCTTGATTAAATAAATGGGTCCAGATAACTGAAGGTGTTAACATGACTCTATCCCCATACTGCATTCAACAGTTAAACAAGATTCAGGATCAGGAGTACAGAGATGGTGGCTTCTCAACATTAAAAATATTTATAGCCTTTTATTAATGATGCAGAAGGAAGAAAATGTAGTTACAGTATTTGAAGAGCAAATTAAGTAAATCTTTTCTTATTAACAAAATAGATTTAACAAGAGTTTCCTGCCCTTTAGCTTCACAGAGTTTTTATGAAGAACCCCTTCCCACACTCCTTCCTTGTACGGCAGTCTTCTTGATGGTATTTGAAGGCAGGAACACTTGTCTTTTCTTGGTAAGGGAGGAAGCAGCCAAGTGAGAAGGGGAGGAGATGAGTTGAGATGGGAAAGAACTGTTGATGATGCCCATTCCCCTGAAGACAAAAACAGGATAAACACATACAAAAGGAAAGAAATAAGAACAGCAAGAACAGGAAACACATCTTGTGTTGCCAGTGGTAGCTCTTACTTGCAATCTCACTGGTCGAAAAACAGGACCATGTGCTAGACCTGCCAGCCATTCTGGGTAATTCTACACTACTGCAGGTATCAAATGTAGACACGAATAGCCACTTTTAAGGCACATTAAGGGTGTGTACATGTAGACCTGCACCCTTAATGTGCTTTAAAAATGGCTAATACGCCTTAAATCAGCATGTGTAGACATGCCCAGTGTGTTCATCTTCACTCCATACTTGCCTCTCTTATCTTCTTCTCTATGCTGTGCCTGTTAGCCTCTTTCCCCACAGTTTAGGTTTTTTTTAATTCCTTCCTGCCTAATTGCTTTTCCCTACCCCAAATAAAACCATAATTATGAAATTTATATGCTGTTTGCAATAATCATACTTATCACATTGCTTGCGATATCTCTTCCTCCATTCTGTGGGTGTCATATGTATTTAGATTATATACTCTTTGGGACAGAGACTGATGGGTGCTTACTATTTGTATAGTATCTGGCAAAATGGAGGTCCATTCCTGGTTGGTTCTTTGGTATAAACCAAAGACTCATAGCACTCCATGGAATAGTCCAGCTCTTAGTTTTCACTTGCTTTTTGACTACAGAAAAATAATAATAGAGTTCTCTGTTGCAGAGAACTCAGAAAGACCACAAGTCAGAAATATTTTTAGCACTATCGATTCCTATTTTACATTTCTGGGTTTATCTTGTGAATCATATTTGCATGCCTAACAGTGCTAACAGTGCATGGCACTCTGTGGCACTCTTGAAAGGATTTCAAGACACCCTAAGGTGCAGTGGTACCCCAGCTGACCATCACTGGTATAAACACAAATGATAACAACAAAAATAGCAATGGCAGTTCCAATTTTAAGCGGATATCAAGTAACACAATATAACATATCCAGTTATTCTGAAAAGTTTGCCTAGACAAATTTTACTTAAATATAATACAATAAAATATATTTTTTTCTCTGAACAGGCTGTGATTTTTAGACATAACCAATAAATTTAACTTCCTCTTATCGAACTGTTATGTGTCTGGTATGCCTGTGGGCAGCTGAGAGCTTGTGACTATCACAGAGAATGATGGCACAGTGGAGAGCTGTGTTCTTAATGCATTGTTAAATTCATTTTAATTCATTATATTTCTTAATGCATGTTATATTAGAATTCATTATGAATTATTCAGTATTCATTCTGCAGTAATATCCATAAGACTCAAAACCAAGATCAATGCCTCATTAGGCACAGAAACATTTGAGGACATGGTCTGGCCAGGTGGACCTGGGCATCTATCTTGCTTTTGGGCCACTGTTTTACACAAGGAAAACTCAAAGATTCACCTGTAACAAAGAGTGCACTAACTCACACTGTGTCTTCTGTATCTGTTTAGGGGAAGGTACTGTGTGCCATTTAGCTCTTTCTATTTAGAGTTTTATCCTGGTTATAATAATAATATCCACTAGGCAAACAATGAGTATCAGTGACCCCTAATGAGCAAGTTGTTAAGTAATCAAAACATGGGAAATGCCTAAGGACTGTGGGAGAATTTTGACAGCAGAGAAAGAAATACATTGCTGGACTTCATAGTCATTATGGAGGGAGAAAGATTTAGAGACAGCCTGGATATGCTGAACAAGAAATAGGCAGGATTCAGAGATATCCTTGAGTTACAGATTTGCATAGCAAGGTTAATGGTGGCATTTTGCCTAGTAACAGCTCACAGGGAACGGAGAGAATTTTAAAGGGGAAACAGAATCAGTTTGTTTTTAGACACCATAAGATCTAGCTTTGCATTGCAGGTCGTTTTTCAAAAAGGTAACCTCTGATTTGGTCTGCTTTCATTTTTTTTTTGGTGGTGGGGATGGTGGTCTAACTTGAGGCATCTACATTTTCAGGAGATTCTGAGCACTCAGCACCTAGTGAAAATGAGTTACTGCCTGACTATAAAAGAAATGCTAATGGGGTTTTATAGCAAGCAAGCATAAAGTCAATACACTTCTGTGGTGGACACAGATCTAACTACTAGAAACCTTATTTAATGGATATACGGAATTGTGTGCATTAGCATGATGTAAATGCAAATAAATATTTTGTTCAAGGCTAAATGAATGAGACATGATGGCAAGGAGATGATTCCTTTGTTGGGAGAATCAGCCAAAGCATTTTGTAAAAGCTTGACAGCCACGTGTGCACATCTTTGCAGGACTAATTAACGCGTTTATGCTTACAGGGAGGAGGGAATTCGCACAGTAACCAAGAGATGGAGAGATCCAAAGAAAGCTGACTGGTTACAAACAGGCTGAAGAGCCATCAAGTTAAGATCCTTTCCAGAGAACTGTGAGCTTCTGAATGCAAATTTCTCTTATGTTTAAATGAATGTGTAGAGGGAGGGTGCAAATCTCATTTCCCAGTACAGAATGAAACATATTGACTTTATAGTTTCTCTAATTACATCTATTATAAGATATTGGCCCATGTGTTTTGAAATTTAGGTTTGCATATGCAAAATACCTAGCCTGCATCTGAGAGCTGGTTTTGTCCTCACACAGACATGTGCATGCAGAACTCCCCCCAGGTAACCTGCATGGCCACTCAGCTGTAATCAGGGTCACATTTGGGAATAAGCAATAAATTGTGTCAAGTCCCTTACTGCTTAAACCTTCCTCCCAAGACCCATTGTTGCATCAATACCTTAGGACCCAAGTATAATTTTTTTGAAATGATTTCTAGCTCTACGGTTCCAGAGAAGAATTGGAAAACCCAACCTAATAGAACATAAATCAATGCCATGGCAACTGCCTAAGAAAGGAGATAACCTCCAGCAGAAAAACAAGCAGCAGCCAATAGTGCCAGGGAGAAGCCAGGATCCGTGATCTGATAAAAGCCCACTGATGCTGTCTGAGGAGCAGCAGCTCTGGGACAACCACATCATGACTTAAAAAGCAGGGGTGCTATTGCTCCCCTTGGTGTCAGGAGAGGAGCCTTTTGTTAAGTTAGTGGCCATTGGAACACTCCATTCAGGCATGTCATTTTGGGTTGTCTTTATCCAGCCCTCAGCATTGTGCGGTAGTAAGGAAGACTTTTAATAATTTAACCATTTCAGTTTTTGCTCTCAGAACCATGAGTTGATCTTCAGTGGGGGGAAATGATGTTAAAGTGGGTGTCCAATGTTTTAACTGTACATAATACAACTATTCCTTAGTGGGGAACCATAGTCCCCAAACTATGAATCTGTCTGCAAGATCCTTCTTTTCTCAGTAGATGTGATCTAATTAACAAACTTGCTTGATCTTTCCCTTGCGCTCAAGATCATGTGCTTATGGCCTGACATTTTACTTTGAGTTATTTATATTATAGCAGAGCCTAAAGCCCAACAAGAACAGAACCCCACTGTCTTAGGCTCTGTAGACAAGCAAAGTGGGGGAGCCCAAAAGAGTTCACCATTTAAACATACATAGGCTTAGAAGGGACAGAGATGAAGCAGTGGGACCGACCTGTTGAAAGTTACTTCTAATTACAGCTGTCTCCTGACAGCAACAGATCAATGACTGAGCTGGAAATAGAAGACATTTCCCTGAGTTCTTGTTCATGTACACTGTCCTCTAGTCTAGCCCATCCTGAGGTGAATCATGACCAACTCACCAAGCTTACCCTTCTACATTACAGGTACTTTTATTTTATGAAAGGTAAATTGTTTTATACAGCAATAGTAATAATAACAGTACTTGCTATTTTCTTTAATTTTTTTTCCTACCTAGGTGTTTCACCCAACAATCTAACCAATATACTTCTACTTCTACTACTTAATATTGAATTTGTTGCATTTTAAGTCAATAGTGTCACACTCAGTTCACATATCAGACAGACCTTCATGACAAAATGCTAATTATCTTTAAGAGACTGACCGAGTCAATCTGACTCAACATCTGGATACCATGTCTTTAAATTTGCCTTATATTGGCAGAGGAAAGTTGGTTTAAAAGACATGAAGCTAGGATCTGTATTTATGGCCTAGTTAGCCTAACCAATTGGCATCTTGGTCTGAGCACTTGGGCTAAATTAATTCAAGTGCAAGTGTTTATATGATAAAGTCTGGCCCTATTGACATGCCTGCACTGTTTCTGCTGTTACACACATGGAACCAAAACCATGGTTCTTTGTGCTGAGATGCTCACTCAGTCAATTGCAGGAAACCTGACTTTCATTTGATTAGTAGAAAAATGAAATGGATAAACCCATAACAAAGGATCTCACTGTCTAAGATGGATATAATTTGAGCTGGCCTGGAACTTTTCAACTATATCCTGAGCAAAGGTACTTGTGGAAGGAGATTTATGGAACAGCAAGTTCAGCTGGCATACAAGTTGGAATAAGAGTAAGGGGATAGTAAAGAACATAGAGCAGCATAAAGAAATAGCTGACCTAAGTGGAAATGCATTTTAAGGAAATGTCACTATGAATATTTAATCACATTGATCATTCATGCAGTCTAAACATCTTCAAAGAGAGAGTGGCTATAACTGAATCCGGCTCTGATAGAAGAAAACAGTTTCTTTTCCAGGAAAATGACATATTGTCCAAGGCAAGGCAGCTTTCAGTAGCGGGTTCTGAAATATAGTATGTATTGTCCTACTGATGTATCTAAGATTCACATTCTGGCTTAAACAATAGATGCTCAAATGCTAGCAAACATGCTTTTCACTGTTTAGTAGGGCTGTGTGAGGCTTCAGATCGTGCTTCGGATCCGGAGAAGCTTCAGATGCTTTGGCGTCTGAAGCGGCAAGTCTAGATCAAAGTGCTGGCTTCGTTAGACTTTCCGAAGAGGTTCAGAGCTTTCGAACCACTTCGGAAAAGCTTTGGAGCCACTTCGGCGATCCAGCCATAGGGTGGAAAGGGGAACCAATGAAATATCTATAATTTTGGTTATATTTATCTGATTTGGATGAAACTTGTAGGTGTGGTAGGGCCTGCTGAGAGCATGAAGCCTGCCAAGTTTAAAGAAGATGGTGCAGGGGTTTGGGGGGAACTGTACCCCAAATTATTGAAAGCAAAACTCATGTCATGTGTATGTGTTACACCACAGTGGGGTCAAAACTGCAGGGCTGGTGGCCCCCCGTGAGGCCACAAACCCTGCCAAGTGTCAAAGTGATAGGTGCAGGGGTTTTGGGGAAACTGCACCTCAAGCTGCTGACAGGCAAAATTTGTGACGTGGGTGACCCTGCGTGTGTTAAGGCACAGCGGGCTGAAAACTGCAGGGGTGGTGGCCCCTGCTGATGTCATGAGTTTTGCCTGTTAGCAGCCAGAGGTGCTGGGCCCCAAAATCCAGAAGCCCTGCACCTATCTCCTTGACAGCTGGCAGGCTTTGTGGCTGTAGCAGGGGCTAGCAGCCTTGCAGCTTTCACCCTGCTGCGCCTTAACACACACAGTGTCTCCCATGTCACAAGCTTTGCCTGTCAGCAGCTTGAGGTGCAGTTTTCCCCAAACTCCTGGACCTATCTTCTTGAAACTTGGCAGGCTTTGTGGCCTCACCAGGGGCCGCCATCCCTGCAGTTTTCACCCCTCTGTAATGTAACACATACACGTGACATGAGTTTTGCTTTCAAGAATTTGGGGTACAGTTCCCCCAAACCCCTGCACCAATATTCTTGAAACTTGGCAGGTTTCATGCTTGCAGCAGAGGCCATCACCCCTGCAAGTTTCATCCAAATTGGACAAAAACCAACAAAGTTATAGATATTTCACTGATCCCCTATTATACCCTATGGGCAGATATCCGAGGCGGCTCTGAAGCTTCAGAGCTGCTTTGGCCAGATTGAAGCGGGAACCCAGTCCAGAGCTCCAGATCAGATCCCTGGCATCCGATGCAGCTGGACCTGAAGCCGGATCAAATACCTGCCTACTTGCACAGGCCTACTGTTCAGACTACTTGTTAGTATTTCATGGCAGTTATCTCAATTTAATATGAGGAACTTGGTAAGAGAGGATTTTTCAGTCTAGTAGACAGAGGCATAACAAGATCCAGTGGCCAAAATTTGAAGCTACATAAATTCAGACAGAAAAACAAAGCTAATTCCATTACCAGGGATCTTTACTAGGGCTGTGCGAAATGTCACCGGTTGTTTCATTTCAACGCTGTTTTGACTTGTTTTGAGCTCCAAACAGTGAAACTGAAACGAAACAAAGGGCTTCGAAACTGCCTCAAAATGAAAACAAGGGCTGTCGAAACATTTTGAAAGTTTTGAAATGTTTCGAGTTTTGACGCTGTAGCTAGGCTTGCCTGCAGGGAAACAGAAAGTAAGGAGAGGGAGAGGGAGACAGAAGAGGGGCAGATGGGGACACAGTGATGACATACTTTCAAGAATTTGAGAGCTAGTTTCCCAGAAACCCCTGCACTTATCTCCTTGAAACCTGGCAGGCTTCATACCTTCAGAAAGGGCTACCATTCCCACTGTTATCATCCAAATCTGCTAAAAAATGACAAAGATATAGGCAGTTTCATGCTTCCCCATTATAGTCTATGGGCAAAACGTCAAAACAGTGTCAAAACAGCAAAACGGTTTCAATGAAACAAAACAGAACAGTGCTTTCAAAATGAAACAAAACTCAAAATGAAACACTGTCCCATTGAAATGGCAAAATGGAAATCGAAACTTAACGGTGCTGTTTCGCACAGGCCTACATCATCACTGGATGTGTTGCTAGAAGTCATACTCTAGTTTAAGTACCTATTGGATCTGAAGTGGGAATTAATAAAAAAAATTCTATGTCCCATGTTACATAGGTGGTCATACTAGATAACTATAATCCTTGTCCTTTCCAGGCTTAAAAACAATCTTTAAGTACCCTGCAGCAAACCCACTTGACTTCAGTAAGATTTTCTCTATTGAGCCCTGAGAAGTTGCCACTAAATTCTTAGACTTACAAGACAACATGTATATTTGTAAAGCACAAAAGACTGAAGAACTCTCTATAATTGATCCTCAAGGTCTAACAGTAATTGCCATTATCCTCAGGTAGTTTAATCCTAGCAAGCTATAGATCTTGACTTCATTCTGTACAAAATCAATTTTTTTATATACAAGAGAAAATTTGGATACTGCTATGGTATAAAGGCTCAGATAGGCAATGGTCCCATCCGGTTTGGGAATTCGAGTAACACATGAATCCCTGAACTGTAAAGGAGTCTGTTTATATTCAGGCTTAGTGTAATTCCTTTTTCAGGCTTTGAAAGAATAGTCCAAATGTCTTAGGTATTGAAGTTTCAGAGTTCAGATGTTTCATAGATTTCACAGACATTAGGGCTGGAAGGGACCTTGGAAGATCATCGAGTCCAGTCCCCTGTGCCAGGGGCAGAAAGTCAGTAGGTGTCATAGGATCCCAGCAAGATAAACATCCAAATTTCTCTTGAAGGCATTCAAAGTAGGTGCTTGAACCACCTCCAGCGGCAGTCTATTCCAGACCTTGGGGACTCGGACAGTAAAGAAGTTCTTCCTTATGTCCAGCCTGACATGGTCTAGGAAGAGTTTATAATCATTTGACCTTGTCATCCTTTGGGGTGCTCAGGTGAACAAATGTTCCCCCAGATCCTGGTGAGCACCCTTGATAAACTTATAGGCAGCCATCAGATCACCCCTGAGCCTCCACTTTTCCAGGCTGAAGAGTCCCATAGTTTCATAGATTTCATAGACATCAGGGCTGGAAGGGACCTCAAGAGATCATCGAGTCCAGCCCCTTGCCCAAAGGGCAGGAAGTCAGCTGGGGTCATAGGATCCCAGCAAGATAAGCATCCAATTTACTCTTGAAGGTGCTCAATGTAGGCGCTTGAACCACCTCCGCTGGCAGACTGTTCCAGACCTTGGGGGCTCGGACAGTAAAGAAATTCTTCCTTATGTCCAGCCTGAAGCGGTCTTGCAGGAGTTTGTGACCGTTCAACCTCGTCATCCCTTGGGGCGCTCTGGTGAACAAACATTCCCCCAGATCCTGGTGGTCACCCCTGATAAACTTATAGGTGGCCATCAGATCACCCCTGAGCCTGTGCTTTTCCAGGCTAAAGAGTCCCATGTCTCATCTCTCAGCCTATCATCGTAAGATCTGTTTTCCTGACCTCTGATCATGCGTGTGGCTCTCCTCTGGACTCTCTCAAGCTTCTCCACATCCTTTTTGAATTGTGGAGCCCAAAACTGGACACAGTACTCCAGCTGTGGCCTCACCAAGGCCGAGTACAAGGGGAGAATGACGTCCCAGGATTTGCTTGGGAAGCATCTATGGATGCAAGCCTGCGTTTTGCTCGCTTTACTAGCAGCAGTATCATATTGATGGCTCATGTTCATGTTGTGGTCAATCACGACCCCCAAGTCCCTTTCATCCATAGTGCTAGCCAGCGTAGCGCTGCATGCTGCAGGTTTTTACTCCCAAGGTAGAGAACCTTGAATTTTTTAGTGTTAAACACCATCAGGTTCTCATCTGCCCATTTGATGAGCCTGTCAAGGTCAGCCTGGATCACCCTCCTGTCCTCAGGTGTGGACGCTTTACCCCAAAGTTTGGTGTCATTGGTGAACTTGGCCAGCCCGCTTCTGACTCCAATGTCTACATCATTAATGAAGATGTTGAACAGTATAGGTACAAGGACAGAGCCTTGAGGGTAAGGCCAGAAGGGACCTTGGAAGATCATCGTGTCCAGCCCCCTGCACCAAGCAGGAAAGACAACTGGGGGTCAGGTGACCCCAGCAAGGTGAATGTCTAGTCTTCTCTTGAAGATTTCCAGAGTAAGTGATTGCATCACCTCGAGAGGGAGCTTATTCTACAGTCTGGACACCCTGACTGTGAAGAAGTTTTTCCTAATGTTACCTTGCCAAACAGGGATGGGCATATCCTGAAAAAACATCCTGTGCAGAACATCTTATATGGTTGATGATTATGAACAAGACTAAGCTTCCTGCTCACACAGTCACCCAGGGAGCTGTGGACATACAGTGAACTTTTGCTAGATTCTGTCATCTTTAGTCACACTGGGTGGTATCTTCCCTAGACATAGTAATGCTGGTTTGGATTGTGGAGACTATAGCCACCTGATATGGTACTGAATAGGACTTATCTCTGTCTACCCTTACCACAACATCAAATAGCTAATACAATGTCTTAAAGTTGTGCCCTACCATGATGTTATTTTCTAGTGTAGATAAGTTTCTAATGGAGAAATCTACAGCGACACGAGAACAGACATGGGGCTTATGGGGGTGCTGAGCCATAGCTGATGATTAGGGTTTCTTTTTGTCCACTTTAAAAGCTGCAGTTTTCTTTTATGCTATGTTTGCTCATGGCTTGAAAGAAATGCTAATGCAAATGATACAAAGGACTTTGTCTTGTACGTTGTACTCCTTTTTGTGAGTCTTCCATGTCTCTTTTGCCAGATGGAAGGCCCCTTTCCCACCAGAGACTCTCAGATCACTTACTGCCAAGGGTATGAACAGATGTTTTATTTGACTTAGGATGGATTGTCCCCAGCTTTGACTTGGATCAAAACATGTTAACCTTTCAAGCTACATTGGTGCTTCTTTGCCAGGATGTGGCCAGCAAAAACACACAATATGACAAACTGCACAGAGGTAAAACAGAATGTCCTAAACAGTTTTATTATATATTAACCAGGATACTTCAGAGGAACTTGATATGGGACAGTGGACATGTACATCTGTACGATCCCAGGACAACAGGCTTTCTACCAGGACAAGTGCAACAGCTGTTTACAGGCAGGTGTCACAATATCTCTTCCAAATGGCAGGTCTCACATAATATATAACTACAAACCTTCATACTAGGCAGCTGTTGTTGTTACAAAGAAAAAAGTGAACGAGTGCCAAGTAGTGGGTGACTGAAATGGAAAAGCTGGGCTATATTCTTTCTTTTTTTCCCCATCAAAATCTTGCTACCAATTAATTAAAATATCTCTCCTGTCAGAAACAGCAGGTTAAATGGAAGTCAAGGGAAACTCCATAGACTAGAGAGATCAAATGGTGAACTGGGAAAAATATTTAACAGACATTTTAAGTTACTTGGTGCAATAAAAGTTTGAGTAATTTATTCCAAATCACATTAGTATTATAAAAGCTAAAACAGTGCCATTTTCTCTTAGCATCTTCCTTTGTTGGCTATTCCTCTTTTTCTTGTATCAAGATGCAATTAAGGATGGCAATTTTTCTATATGTGCCAAGCAACTGAAGAACTAATATTGATCAAAAAATGTTTTCATTTCCTCTTTTCATTAAATGTATATGAATTTCTACAGTATACTTACTGGCTTTAAACTAATTTAAAGAAACATTGATCAACAGTGATTATTGTTAGCTATACAGCACTCCAGTAAGATATTTTTATCAAAAAAAAATGTTTTACAGGACATTATCAATAAAAAAAAAAGTTTTTATTACTGGATTATGGTCTTAGTCATTCACGTGGATGTCAGTGATCCTGTGGTACTTGATGATTAGAGGAGACAGCTAGGAAAGCTGGTTTACTCTTGTTCCAGGTTGACTGGTGTTAATGCTCCCAATTCTATGTAATGCTTTCTGTTGTCAGGTACTGGTATATCTTTTTCATTTGTATCATTACTGCACCATCAGCATGTATTTTATTACTTTAAAAGGACTTCTGGAGATCTTCCCAGAAGTTAAAATCACACAGGTTTGTATTTAATGCTCCAGTTCCTGGTGATGGCATCCCCGCCCATATATGCACATACTTTCATTTTGCTTTAAACTTTCTCATTATAGTTTTCACATGCAATAAATTCTACCATCTAACCAACATCACATCAGTGTAATTTCCAGGATCGACCCCAATTCTAATATAGAATAACCAAGCAAAATTGCAATAGCAGAATTGGCCATGTCATTCACATAATATACTGTTAGGCACTTAGAGAGCTAACAGCGAAAAATTCAGTACAATAGTGCTGACTGTCATTTCAAAGTTATCGATTTAAAATGATGCCTACCTTCTGTAATAATGATTTATGCTGCCCTGTGCTTCCTACACAACTGTATAACACACAAGGGTTCATTACCTTTCCTCAGAAATTATCATCCTGTCTTCTTTATACAGACTCTCAGCCCAATACAACAGTGCAGGTCTTAAAAAAGAATGAAATGACATTGCCAGGGGATTAATTCACAGATGACCACAGTGGTGCAGGGTCATTGACTGGAAACAGAACACTTGTTTAATCAGTAGGCTCTGATTAGGATTCACTCACCCATTTCAGACTTTTTCCATCATTTAGATACTAAACTGGTTATACTGTCATAAAAGTGAAGGCTTAGGAATATTGGAAAAACACTCAGAAACATATAGGACTCTAGCCAACTTAGAGGACACAGTGTAACTCTCATAATGTTCAACCTAATATCAGAGAGGAAATTTCCTCCCCCCCCAACCTCAGCTTATTAACAGCTATGATCAACAAGGGCCTTTGGGACCACAGAGACCTGAGAGCATTGGAGAGTACCACAGAGATTCATGGATGGGACTTTCATATGCTTAATCATGCCCATTGACTGATTCTGGATAGTTTGAATGACTATTATGGTTACTCCAAATGGGAACAGGTGTTTGTATGTCAAGCAGATTACCATAGGGAGAAAGTGCATATCAACCCTGCCACTTACTTTTGACAGGGAGCCAATAAGCCATTTTTCACTGTTGATAGAGTGAAAGTTTTGCATAGTTCATGGCTGTTTGCATATTATCAGATTTAGGGAAGAGGCCAGTAATTCTCTTGGGCTGTGTGCCTTTTGCCTTATTGATCACTTCAGCAGCAGATGAGAAAGTAAAACACCCATAATTAAATAATCACACATGCTTAAGTCCATCTGGTATTAATGAACTATAGAGGTTTAACAATAACAGTATTTTGACAGGTGCTTCCAATAGTCTTTTATTGATAATCCACCATTGTTACATGTGGAAAGGGCAACACTAAGCATGGGTTTGCTTGACTAGAGTGACTTATTCCAGGCATGCAGCATTCACACCCCTGGTAATAATTACCATATTCTCAAGAGATTGTGGGGGTGAGGAGACTTTCCATTGCTCAGGGATAATAGCTTTAGTCACACTTTACAGTACTGTGGTATTTCCAGATATTTACCCATACTAATCCTTTGTTTCTAGGGTGATTCACAGCCTTAGCTCTATCCTTCTTTGCAAGAAATTCATGCAGAGTGAAGCCTCTCCAAATCCAAAAAGAACCAGTTGAAGAGAGCTGTCATGAACATCAAGTTGAAGCTCCCTTTCTTGTGAGTGTGGGTGATAAGTACTTCATGGAGAACAATGGATGCTACTCTGGCAGCAGATTATCCAAGCCCTGGAGAACATCACATGTATTTTAATTAAAGGGAAACTGTCAAAAAAAAATCATGGGTCAAATCCTTTGCTAGCGTAACTTACAACAGCGTCATTGACTGAGGAGCTGACCCTTGACATTTTAGCTGGTTTCCTTAGTCATGCATTGGATTATTACAACTAAAAGAATTGTAAGCATTTGAACTTCTTCCCTCATTCATGCTGTTTATTTACTGTTTCCCTTGCAATCCAGCTGGAACAATGGAAGTAGATAGGCCAGGTCTTTCTTTAGTATCAGAAGAGATACGTACTGCTCCTTCCTGCAGATCTGTTGTAAGCACTGTTTTTCTTACTGACATTAGGATAAACTGGGTCTCAACTAACCTGAGAGCAGTACAGGCCTGCTTTACAGTCACTGAGACAAGCAGCCCATGGTTTGGGACAAAAGTTTCATAAACTGGTTTGACCTAAATCAGTTAAATCTGTTACTACATTCAGACAGGTTTATCTTAAACCAGTTTCAGCCCGTTTGAAACTGGTTTATGTGCATGGAGCTTCTATTCTATTAAAGGTTTAAACCAGTTTCTGATCACTTAAACCGGCTTATGCGTAACTCCCTAGCCAATGTCCTGAGAAACAGCAGAAGTACTTGCTCAGTGGGCAGCATCAGCACCAAGTTTTCTGGGCCAAATCCTCTAAAACCCCCCCTACAGCCGCAGAAGACTGCTGAGGCTCTGCTGCGGGTGAGGAGAGGGTAGTTGGAAACTATGCAGGGGGAACTCTATAGCCCTGGACATGCAACAAAGACAAACTCCATGTTAGCTCTTGATATTGGGCCAGAGAATGTATTTTGAAGACTGACTAAAGGGGTAACAGGGTCTTGCCAGTCAATTTGCAAAACAAATACAGTCATTCACCAAAAATTACATGATGTTATCTCATGGGGTTGTCTCACAGATGACCAGTGCTGCTTAGTGGCTGAGTCTGGCAGTACACAGCCTTCTTTCTATTACTTGTAGAAAGGATTTTGCAATACCAAAATGTCCAAACATTATGAAACTACATCCGTCATTCTCCTTCCCAGAACTCTGTGCTCACTTAAGCCTAAAACAAACCAAAGGTCTGCTCTGTTGGGCCCTGTTGCTTCAGGTGATGATTTAGTCACTTTTCTTGGTATAGTTCAAACAGGATTTTTCTGGCTCCCCCCATTACAGTTAAAATCTGCACACATTTTGTCCTTCAGAAGTTCTCAGACATCTCACCTACATCCCCAGGAAAACACTTCATGGAGAAATGTAAAAAAACACACCTGCCACTCATCTGATTTAAGTCTTCCCTTGTTACCACACTGCGGCAATAGCTTCAGTAAACATTTAGGCAGACTGTGACTAGCTCCAAATTTCTATTTGTTTGCTGAGACTTGTACATTTGTGATGATTTGTTAATAGTGGGCTTCACTTTTTGTACTCTTATAATTTTTCGTCATTTCTTTATCTTCCTTAAAAGTTATGGCACACTTCTATTTTTAGACCTTCAAAGTTTGCCTCAGAAGGCACCTTGGTGCTTGAGACATTGGAGAAAGCAGTTTATTACTGGTTGTGTTTAGAACATAGCCTTCTCCTTAAGTTTTATAAAGTAATCCAGTTACTGCTAGCTGCTCATTTTATTTTAAATATATGTGACATTCAGCCCTGAGCAGTTTGCACAGGCCTATGCATATGGGTTTAATGGGATTTAAATGGTGCACAGGTGTGATCAGTGTGTGTCCCCATAGATACCTGATCCACAAGCAATGAGAGTAATTTACCAGTTACATGTTGGCTAGCATCGGGGCTACATACCTGGGACTGAACAGGGGAAGGCCCAGAACTAAAAGTATGAGTTACTGAAGTTCATGCTCTCTAAAAGACTACTGAAGCAGGAGGGACTCCTAGCCTACACTACGCACTGGGTTATACATAGATTTTGCATTAGCTTTCTATACTAGAGAATATTTCATCGTAGATGCTTTTTAGCATTCATTCCTGTTAATTCTGTAGGCCAGCCTTCCATCCTTCTGAAAGAGGTAAACTAAATTCTTTTGAATGGAACCTTTTGATGACTCATTAGAGATCTTACAAATCTTTCGGTAGAAGTAGGAGGTTGTTCCTTTGTCTTTGGTCTGGTCCAACACTTCCCCCTCCCTCTGATGCAGCCACTTGGGATTAGATCAGAGGTGGGCAATTATTTGGCCTGGAGGGCCACTTAATGAGTTTTGGTGAGCTCTTGAGGAGGGCTGTGTGCACACACACGCTCCCTCCCCTGCCCCAGCCCTCTCCCCCACCCCCACTGCCCAGAGCTAGCACCTGTCAGCTGTGTCTGCAGAGTGGGGGATGGAGCCCAGCTGTGGGCCTCTGCATTGTACTGCCCAACCAACAGGGCTCCTAGACCACACATGTACACACCACACTGCAGCTGCAAGGAGCCCTGGTGGTAGGGTAAGACAGGACAGAGTGGAGGCTTGTGGCCAGGTTCCTTCCCCCCCTCGGCAGAGGTTGGATGATGCACTCAGGCCCAGGTAGCTGCTGGGTGCAAGCACCGCAGGCCTTTGACCACTCGCCAGCAGATGCTGGGGACTATGTGTAGCTTGCCCAGGGCCCGCAGGACCAGACTACATCTTCCAGGCACCACAGGGGACACTGTGGAAGCAGCCCTGTCCGCCCACCTGCCTAGCACCATGTGGTAGGCCCTGGGTAAGCCAAACTCGGGCATGGGCAGCAGCTGGGGAGTGGGGGGCAGAGCGGGGCAGGTGGGCATGGCTGCTTCTGCCCAGCATCACCTGCGGTGCCCCATAGCCCCTAGGCAGGCTTGACTCCATCTCCCAGGCTGCTATGTGGTGCTGGGCAGGTGGACGGGTGAGGCTGCTTTGACCCAAGTGTCCCCCATTGCACCAACAGAGACCAGAGCTGGAGCCAGAGCTGCCACCTGTGCTCTCACCAGCAAAGGCACGTACCTGAGCACAGCTCCCCCAGGGTGGCTGCCCCTGCTCCTCGGCACGAGCCTCCTGGACTGCTAGGCACATCCTGATACCAGCAACTGCTGGCACTGAGCTTCAAGGTGCCTGATCCTTCCTTTTATCGAGTGCCCCTGTCTTCACTGGGGCCTGGCATGAGGTGAGCCTCCCTTCCCTCCTCCCCACCTGCCTGTGGCTAACAGCTGGCTGTAGTCAGGGGTGAGCAGGAGAGTCTGTGCTGGCTTGGGTCTGTGACAGCCCAGGGATGTGGCATAGTGGGCACCTGGCTGCTGGGTGCAGGGAGTGTGCTAGCACATCTCCCTTCTGTGGAGGTTGGCAGAGGGCCACAAGGATGCCTGGGATGCCAGTGGACAGCAATCTAACATGAATTGATAGGGGATTTGTTACACAGCATCAATACCCTAGCTAACGCAAATCAATTAAGTTGGAGTGCACATTGATCCAGGTCTATCTTAGCTTGGGTCCTGCCATTTTTAACACAGTCTATGTATACTGAACTTCTGTTCTATTATGGCTGTAGACTGATTTTCTGTCACTTATACTGGTTTATATGTAATGTGTGTACTTGACCTATATTTCCCTGCTGCTTTACATTAGCGAATGAACATTTTATTAGAGGTCACTGAGAATAAAATGACCAAATTAAAATATTATTTATATAACTAATGGGCATTTTTACTTTGGAGGACTAGTAAGTGTTGCAGTGTCACCTATATCTTGTTGTCTTTTGTGAATTTAATTTTTTCAGATCCTTTGTGTGTCAGTTTCACTCACTTAACTTGTCTGTGTTTAATTCCTCTTGAGACATGATCAACAGCAGTGACTCCTTTTAAAGTTCCTGTTATTTATGCTACTGTAGACAGACGTGGATTTTCTTAATTAGCTACTGAAATGATCAATCATAATTTTCTTAAATTTGCCTTGAAGAAGTGTCATTTCTGCTTTTAGCAATTTGATTTCAAGGTGAATTTGTGGGTATGGCAAGTCCCCATAAAGTATCCTTGCCGCAGTACTTAATAGAGGCGAGATATTTGCTATAGTTTTGATTAATCATGAAGGTTTTTAGCAATCATTGATGTTCAAAAGAGATGAACAAAATAAGGAATAGATTCTGTCCACCCTGGTGCTTATAAAGAACTCTACTCACAGAAGTAGCTGCACTGGATCTTAGTCAGAAATATCTCAACTACCACAGGAGCTCTATCGCAACCAAGGTCAACAAATGATTGTATCTGTTGTGTGGTACTCAAGTTGCTCAAGTTTCTTCTCATTCACAGTCTCAATGCATCTTTCCTCATCTTTCAACAGCAGCCAAAAATTTTTGTTTTCAGTTTCAACTCTGCTTCCTGAAGTCCCTTCACAACATCTGATAAGGTAAGCCCTCTGCTTGTGAAAGCTTATACTGTACATCTAATAGATTAGCACTTCATTGACTAACTCAATCCTGCCTTCTACCACTGTCTATATTTTATTATGGCCATTATCAGCCATTAGATGTAATATCTCCTCCTGTTTGCAGTCCTCACATACTGAATACCCTCTGCATTTCCTAAATGGTTCTAGCTAATAACAAATAATAGCCTGATTCTACCCTTTTGCATGTGCTTGCACATCCAAACTTACTTCATCCAAGGGGTATAGCACATGTGAAGTACACATGGAAGTGTTTCTGCACTGAGGCACCAAAATAACTTTTTATACTTTGAATATTCTGATCCTCGGAGAAACTTGTAAAATCACAGAATCATAGAAGTAGGGTTGGAAGGGACCTTGTAGATCTTCAAGTCCGACCCCCCGCCTGGGTGGGAGAAAAGACTGGACTCAAATGAGTCCAGCCAGGTAGGCATCAAGCCTCTTCTTAAAGATCCCCAGGGTAGGAGCCAGCACCACTTCCCTAGGAAGTTGGTTCCAGCTCCTAGCTGCCCTAACTGTGGAGTAGTTCTTGCGGATGTCTAATCTAAATCTACTCTCTAATAACTTGTGTCCATTGTTCCTTGTCATGCCAGGGGGCACTAGGGGAAACAGTGTCTCCCCTAAACCAATAATTGTCCAGATACCTCCCTAACCTGTACATTAGGAGACTGTAAAATCCAAGATGTTAGGATTTAGGCTTTTTTGTGTGGAGGTTTTAAAATTCTTCAAGAGCTGAGAATATGAATGAGTGGGCACATCTACTCATGCATTTACTCCAGTCTAGATTTACTATGCAGTAAGATACTGTGGAATAAGGGTTTTTGGGTAGATGTCTACACATGAAAATAGGGAAAAATTTGCACCCAGTTCCTTGCAGCCCTGCAATGAGTCTCTGCAGTCACTGGGGGGAGCTACAGGCTCCCCCTGGG
This sequence comes from Crocodylus siamensis, assembly GCF_052110815.1. Classification (NCBI taxonomy): domain Eukaryota; kingdom Metazoa; phylum Chordata; order Crocodylia; family Crocodylidae; genus Crocodylus; species Crocodylus siamensis. Next base: position 148,364,075 of record NC_143399.1, on the reverse strand, counting down.
TACTAGCTCAGGGGCTAGCAGGGAGTACCAGGCCAGGAGATAGCTATCTCCTGGCCCTGGGGGCTGCCTGCTGCTGGGGCATAGACAATATCTGAAGAAGAGAAGATTGAGGGTGGATTTAACAGTCGGATAGTTAAAGTTACCCCTGAAGAGTAGTTTCAAAGAGGATGGAGTAGTTTTCAGTGGTAGCAGGTGACAAAACAAGGATTCTCAAGCTGCAGCAAGGAAGTTTAGGTTGGATATTAGGAAAAACTCTCTCATGAGGACGGTCATAGGCAGCAGAAGAGGGGGCTAATGGTGCTTATCCCCCCCAAACACGGGGCAGTGGTAGGGCAGCCTGGTCACAGTCTTTCGATGGCTACAGCAGGGTGGGAGGGGTGCTCAGGTAGTGGTGAGGGAGGGAGTGGGGCTGGGCCAGGTGCTGCACAGCCAGGGTTGGACAGGGTGTGAACCACAACGAGCTCATCCAGGAGACATGGCTCCTGCTGTTGCATGCACCCTGGAAGGCATGTGCCCCTGAATCTGTGTGGGGTGAAGCAGGTGGCCACTGTAGACTGGGGAGGCACTGGCCTCTTTCCAGTGGAGGGCTGGGCTGGGCTGCATTTGGGGCAGGTGGTAGCAGCACTGGGAGAGGGTCATGGGGGTGGTCTTCAGCCACCCCAAAATTCACTGTAGCCTCCCAACTCACTCTCCAAGCACTGCTGCCTGCCCCAAGCACAGCGTGGCATCGTCCCCACCGGGAAGAGCCCGAGGCAGCCCCTGCTTGAGCCCACAGCAGCAGCCTGCCCTCCCTCTCGCAGATCCAGGGGCACACAACCCAGTGCCCTCCTGGGGTACATGCAGGAGCCCCCACCCCTCTTCCTGTGCCCCCTGGATGAGCCTCTCCTGTGCAGGGCCTGCCGCAGCCCCAACCCCACTCACCAGGCTGATGGCCATCAGTATGCTGCTCAGGTGGCAGATCCCCAGCTCATAGAGAAACAGCGAGCCCGCATACTGATAGCATGCTCTGCTGCACTGCTGGATAGGCAGCCAGTGTGCAGCAGACCCTCTTAGGCCCCACTCCCAGGTTGGGGTGAGGGTCAGAACTCCAGCCCACATGGGCATGGGCTATGGCCAGGGAAGGCAGGTGGCAGGCACAGGAAGCACCCCCTAGAGCCAGGTGCAGGGGATAATGAGTTTATTTGGCACTTTCATTACCTGCTGGCATCAGCAGGGCATGTGGGGGAAAGCAACAGACAGAGTTGGCTCAGACCAACCTGGAACTTCTTATGAAAGGCTGCACCAATCCCAGGAAGTGGGGAATGCTGACACAGGTGAGACCATATGTAGTGTTCCTCCATGGGGACAGAAGACTAGGAGTTGAGGACTAGGACCACTCCAGTTCTCTGGATGGAATCCTGACCAACACTTGACTGTAGAAGGTCAGGTACTTTTCAGGGTAATTTTGGGTGCATGATATCCCTGGCCCCACATTACTCAAAGGGTTCAGGACCAGCCCACTTGAACTTAGCTCAGAGAAAAGGCAAGCCCTGAAAAGCTGTGTTGCTTGAGGAAAGACAGCTGAGATACCTTGCTGGACAAGGGAAGGCTGGAAGCAGACACAGATGCAGCCATTTGAGTTATATAAGTTTAATTTCTTTACATGAGCCAAACCTTGCTGACCCTGGAACTGCAGTAGAATCCAAAGGGCACAGCCAAGTTGTGCTGACTCCAGGAAATGCAGTTCCTTTCCATCATGAATTTTTCCTGCCTGAGTGATAAGGCCATACATCTGGCACAGCCAGGTGTCTGTACCAAACACCAACAAGAACACCCAAGTGAAAAGGAGTGAGGTGTAGGGGAGGAGGAGCCCCATAGAAGATCTATAGACATCTAGACTAGGGATTCTCAGTCCCTGAGCTGTGACCTGGTGGGTGCCAGGCCACAGCAGGTCAGCTGCTGGTCCGCAGCATGACTGGCTGCTGGACCGGAAGTGGCCACAGACTGGCAAACTGCAGCCCCCCAGAGCTGGGCGGAGAGGCTGCAGCTTCTTTTGCAGGGCCCACAGCCGTGGTTTGCTGTGCTGTGCCACAAAAACTTTGGGAACCCCTGATCTAGACACACTTATTTCAGTCAACTCTCTTCACTCAGGTACCACCTCCTGATATACCTTTTTCAGTTATAGCAAGTCGTGATAAGTGAAATAATAAAATAAGACAAGATAATGAGACACCTGCTGAGCATGTGTCCCCATCCTGATGTAGCTGCTCAGCCTGGGTCCCTCTAAAACAATTGCAACGCCTGCCTAATTTTTAAATATAGATCCACTTCCATTTTTAAATGGCTCAAGTATTTCAGCTACTGCATCTAATAACATTGGCTTATCATAGCAAATGAAAATTTTTTAGTAAATATGCCAGCATGTCATCTGTTTCAGAGTGTGAGTTCAAATTTCTGTCTCATCTTCTAGTAAACATAGAGCATAATACAGAGTGATTATAATACCATCATTCTTCATTATCTCCCAGTGTGAAAAGACTGACATGTACTACATGGTCTGGCCTCCCAGAGTCTGTACCTTTTTATACAAAGCAAGTCAAGAGCTTTAAACAAGCAAATATTATTAATAAAATGTCAATTATGGTGCTATTTGGGCTTACGATAGGATTTTTTCCCTTAATGCTTTATTATTCCTTGTGCCTCTCTATATTTCACTGCATTAAATGCACTTTCCTTGCTATAGTGTAAAAAATATATTCCTAATCCTTGGCTTTATAGCCACTAAATAAAATCCAGGAGAAATAAATTATTTCCAAAGTTCTCATGTACATTTCTGTCTAACAAAGTAATCAAGCTAAAACATCTTCAGGGGACATCTTAGATGGCACATGACATGATTTTGTTAATTTGCATCATTAGCTTAAGTTAAACAAAAAGTTATCCCCGCCCTGCTTTCTGCTTTTCCCAAATTCTGCTCTAATTTCTAATTTATACTGGCCTCAATTAATATAACAATAGAGTTCATTTCATGGTTATAAAATAAACCACTTCTTGAAGATTGTGAAACAGCATGACTCAATGGTGAATTAAAGCAACTGCATTCTTTTAAATCTCTGTGCTCACATTTACAGTAAAATGAGATATTTCATCTTCACAAAACACAGTTACAAGATCACTATGAATATAGAATAGGTATTACAATATACCATGGAATTATAGCAAATAACTCAGAAAATAATTTTGCTGTGAGAAACAGAACCAGTAGCAAAAACAGAAAGAAGGTTGAAGCCTCAGAGAGAACTAGAAATAGTGATGTTTTAGCAAAACAGCAAAACTCATGTATGACAAGAGAAATTTCTGTGGGTTAGGAATAAGATTTATACTTGTTCCCTTAATACACACATAATATCAACTGATATTTGTGGAGTATTAAGAGACAAAATAAAACTAAACCCTGAAGTTTAAGCTTGGTGTCAAATAGACTCTTTAAAGGTTATTTTAAAAAGACAGTAGTTATGTTTCCTTGTCATCTCTCTCCTCTCTGTCTCTCACCCCTGACTCCCACTTCTGTGTCTTGAATTTTTTTCTTGACTTGAATTTTTAGACACATCTGGTATCTCAAGCTAGTCAACCTCTGAAGGGGAACTTATACAAAAAAATGAAATTTGGGGTCGTTATTTGCATGTGCCTGAACAACATGGTGGGAGAAAGGGACACACATGCCTGAAACCAACAGAAACCACCGCCATATTTCATTATTTATCTTGAAGTTATTCTGTAGAACTAATTCATAACTGTGAAGACTGCATTTCCCATTTCAGTTCTGCTGACCTGGACAGTGTTAGCTAAAACCTAAATTGTCCCTGGTCTCTGTTGAAAGCTAATCTTCTACACCTGTAGTTTTCCATTCACAAATGGAAATCTTTTTCAACTGTCCCACCTATCTTCCTTTCAGCACCTGCTTCACCTTCAGCCTGCAAATCCCCAGTCCAACACACAAAAAAATAAAGCAATGCAACTGTGGAAGCACCTGCTTTCACATATCATGTACACTGGCAGATACCTCCAACACCTGCAAAGCCTGAAATTCTGAAGACATATTCACTGGATGTAATTGGTGGATGTGAAAGTGTCCTTCCATTGTTTCATTCAGTTTCCTTCTTCAGCAATGGAAATTTTGAGCTATTCCTGCCTATTACAAATCACAGATTATTAGTAGACATGTCAGCCTCTAATTTGTCTCACAACATGAGTTCCAATGCCTGAACACTTCTATTCTCTTTCAGCAAAGCTACTCCGTGATTTGATACAATTACAGCCCTGCATCCCCCATCACAGGCTCTTTCATACATTTTCCTACTAGGCTTTCTCATCACTTACCAAATGACACGAACACCTGTATTCCCAAACCACATTTCCATATAAGTTATGAGGTCAGGGCACTGTATTTTTCATATAGGAGAGCACAATCCTGTGAAATGCTGAGCACTTCCTGAGCTGCAGGAAGAACCTTCAACTGCAAAGGAACTGAAAGTTCTCAACACATCTCAGCATGTGCTCCACACCTACCAAGATTAAGTCAAGGTGAAATCATTTCCCTACAATTACTGTTTAAATCAAAAACAGAGCCAAGGATTTGACACAAATTCTTGAATCCCAGCCCCTGCTAACCATAAGCACAAAACTATGCTCTGTTTACACCAAAATAAAATGTATGCAGATGTCATAACCCTGTCACGATTTGAACTCTTTTGTAGTTTGTCATCCCTTTCAACATTCAGTGCACCAGCTTCCCTATTTAAAATATGTTTCCTTAGAAAGCCTCTGAGGAGAATTGTGTTTTCTTCACAAGTCTGAGCATGGCAAAGAGTTGCTGCCCAGGACAGGGAGGTCAGAGATAAAGCCTTGTCATCTGGCCTTCTGGACTAGAAATTTGGCAGTAGAAGGAGTGGGGGCAATTAATGCTGCAGCTGCCAAATTTACGGCACCTTAGGCAGCCCCATGGGCCAAATGACACAGATCTGTACTCCAGGCTTGGCCCATGAACCAGCTCCACACTCTGGACCCAGCCCACAGGGCCATATGAGTTTGACACCCCTAGTCTAGTGAGGTCACTGCAGAATTAAGTTTCAGATTGTATGGCATGTGACCTTCAATACACCACAACCCAGGTCTGCACCTGTATTGGCATATTTGGGCTTTTCTATTCCTGCGTATACCCCTTGCCTTCTACTACTGTAGAAGTGGAGGGGATTATTGGCCCCCTGGTGCTTCACATTAATAACCATATAAAGCTGTTTCTCCCCTAATTTTCACCAGAGATAGTCATTTTAGACATACTTTATATCTTGCTTAAAGTTTTCACTGATGCAAAGTGTTATTTTTAGGATCTTGCTGTTATTGCGAGGGGAAGCCTTGTTATAAACCACTGAAATATTGAGCTAAAAGCACAGATCCCAGTGATAATGAGAACTGCTCTGGTTCCATAGAGGCAGAGGGGCCTTTCCAGAGTTAAGGCTACACCAAACTTGTAACTTAAATATGTGTAGCCTCCTATTTCAGTTTATCTTATCTTCACTTCCTAAACCACATAAGCTAAATGACAATAAGCCTTGCTTAATATGAAATAGTAGTTTCTACAGAAATATCTGCATTTGTATAAATCTCATTGGTATAAATCTAACAGTTTAAAAATACAACAATTTACCTTTAAAAACCATTAAAAATGAAATTTTTCGTGAATGAGGGTGTTTCAGAAAGTAACAGTAATTTTGAAATAAAACCACCTTGTGTGTGTAACCCAGAAACACCCAAGGGTGTGCCCATCCTCATTTGAAAGGGATAGATGAGGCACGCAACGGTGCTGTGAGAGGGACACCAGTGATCTGAACACAGGTCCCTCTGTCCTCTATAGAGTCAACTCCATGCCAATGCTCTTAACTATTTGCAGTTTATTGAATTATAATATACATATTAGTTCTTATTCTTTCTCTCTCTCTAAATATTCTAATAGGTAACAAAGGAAAACTTTCTGAAAATATTTTTAGCAATATCTTTTAGCAACACCAAAGGTATACAGATATTTACAATACAATAAGCCAAAAACCCATTATACAAAACTAACTTAATTCCATAACATTTTGTACAACATATTCATAATTATGATAACAATTATACAAAATATGAGGTGCAGTTTTACACGATATAAAGCATGTTTACCCCTGGATCCCAGCTAGCAAGAGGTGCTTCCCCTTCTATGCATCTAGCTGGGCGGGAAACTGTCACCCGGGGCTTCCCTCTGTTGGGGGAGGAGGGGTTGCCTTATTTCAGGAATACCTCCCCTGCAGGACCCGACTCTGCCAGCAACTTACAGTTTACTTCAAGGAGCCATTGACCAGGCCTCAGAGCCCTTCACTCAATCAGTGGCCCCACCAGTGTTGTCTCCATCACCCTGTGACCCCCCCCTCCTGGCCCTGTGCCCTGCTTTGGGCACCCAGGGTTCTTCTAGCTCTCATGTGGAGGGAACTGAGACGCTGCTGGATGCGTTTACTTAGCCTTATGCCTAGGCCTCCCCTTTCCTGGGCCCTGCTCTAGGCTTCAGGGCTCTTTTAGTTCTTTGGCTGGGCCACGCTGTGGGGCTCCAGTTATCTGGCTTACGCCGCAGCTAACCTGAGAGCCTCAAGCTGCTCCCAGGGCAGATTCTCTGTGTGCCAGACTGCACAGTGTGTGGGCCCGAGCAGCCTTGAGCTGCTCCTAGTGCCAGCTCTGTGTGTGCTGGTCACCACACTGCTCTGTCCAGCCCTCTGCTGAGGATGCAGGCTCGAGCTGCCTTGACATGGTTCCCCAAGCCTCAGCCCCATGAGCTGGCCTACGCACTGCTGGGCCAAAGAAGGGATCCAGTGGAGGCTCTTCTCTCTCCAACGTCCCTCACTGAGCACCCTGGGGCAAACAACATCCTCACAGGTGTTGTTGGCCACAGCAGGTACAGCTTGTTGAGTCAGACATTGAGGTTCACAAACCTTTCTAGCTTAGGTCTCTTTTCATATTTCTTCTGCCATTTTTGGATGGTTTTTAATTTCCAGTGTCAGGGCACTGTTCATCCTCCATAAGCTTCTGTCTGGACTGGGTGACTCGCTTTGCTTGGGAAATTCTAGTTGCTTTGTTAAGAATTAATTCTGTCTTCAAGTCATCTCTTTCAGTACTTTGTTCCAGACAAATAATCTTCAATCACACTCTTATCTCTTGTTGGGGATTTAGCCCTTCTAAATTGTGAGAATGATTGAAGAATCATCACCGCTCACAAATTTTTATCTGTTTTCAGCCTCTTTTTGTACCATCTGTTTAAAAAATTCATATATTCCATTTTTATGTTGAAGTGCAGTGCTCCTCCAGTCTGTGCATTACAGTTTTATAGTTAGCCTCCTCTGCCCAAGCTCAGTGAAGAGTGTTAAAAGTACCAAGTGCTTCTGGACCAGCTATTGTCCAAAAAAAGCTCTCATAATTTCCTTCTATTTTTGTAGATGCAGAGTGAAGCACGATTTATTCCTTCTCCAGTTGTCCTCCATATTTCCTGAAAATTTCAGCTGTGGTGAGGGTTTAGCGGCTTGATTTTCATACTCAGTATTTTTGTAGTTGTCTTACTCCAGGTAATATTTTCCATTATAAAAAAAGAGCCTCTGGAAAACATAACAGCTAGGGCCAGGGGGGGCTTTTGTGAGCACCTCTTAAAATTCCTCATAAGCAAGGTCCAAACCTACAGTAAAATAAAAAGGGATCTTCTTTAAATCCAGTCCTTAATTGGGCACAATGGATATGTATGAGAAATATGAGGCCCCCTGCCCGTAAACTAAAAGAAGGTTTACAAACATTAGGTAGGAATTAGAAGATGCTATCTGAACAGTTATGGCTACCTCTCCTTCATGCAACAGAAGCATAATTTCACAAGGTGGAGATGTTATTACTAGTGACCTGATCCCTACATAAAGGGATATTGCTATATCTGAGCTAAAAAAACCAAACTGAATGACAGACCAGTTTCCATAGACAATTTGCCCTTCCTCTCCCAGTAAATAAATAACAACTAATACATGCTGTATACACTCTGTTTCCTCAAAAACAGACAGGTTGGAACAGAGCTCTGCTGCTTCCAGAGCAGCCAAGCTTGAGGACTGATTGCTAAGGGTGGTATTAAGATTTTCCCTGTGGCAGTGCCCATCTCTTCTGCTCAGCCATCTGTTTAGCCTATCCCCTATTCAAATTCACTGTCATCCTTATCCTGGCATGTCTACCATTTCACTCACATTGCGGATGGTTCAGACAAGTTTCTGCAGCAGGAGATCTCAGCAAAATTCAAGGTGCTCTTTAGAAAACTCCCTTTCAGGAGAGGAAGGCTTTTCCATTTATTGTTGTAAAACAGCATCATTTTTGTTCCCTATAAATAAGCCCTCCTGGCAATCTTATTTAAGATTATGTCAGAGATAAAAAATAACAGGCTCATTGAAATGTGTTCTGCATTTTTTTTTAATTCACTACTCAAAAGGCTAATTCTGGTCACGGATTCTAGAAGGGAGTGTGTAATAATCATAATGAACTTGCATTTCTATAGCATCTTTCATGCTGTGAGGCTGCTTTACAAGCTCTATGTGAGAAAGACTAGAAATGACTGCCATCTCTGGGGTGGAATGTGGCAGTTGTTTTATAGCAATTATGGATAGTAGATAACGACGAAGATAGTACAAACAGCAGCATTCCACTTCAATGGGACAGTGTTTCCTTTTGAGTTTTGTTTTGATTCGAAAACACTGTTCTGTTTGGATTCATCAAAACGGTTTTGCTGTTTTGACGCTGTTCTGATATTTCGATTGGGCTGGGGAAGGTAACTCAGCCCAGCTGAGCTGAGTTCCCTTCCCCAGCCCAAGTGTAGTGCTGGGGAAGGGAACTCAGGTCAGCTGGGCTGAATTCCCTTTCCCAGCCTAATCCTAGCACTGGGGAGGGGAACTTGAAACATTTTGACTGCCCTCATTTTTTTGTGAGGCTGTTTTGAAGCTCTTTGTTTCATTTTCATTTTGCTGTTTCGAGCCCAAAGTGAGTCAAACAGTGTTGAAATGAAACAGCCAGTGAAATTTCACATAGCCCTAATATCCAAATGCAATACTATGTTCAGCAATGATCCAGAGTGAAGGCAGATATAGAAGGTGATTTTATGGGAAGTCTCATCTTATTTGGTGTTTTTCTTAAAGCCTCAGTTCTTGGAATCTTGAGATGACACAAGAATCTCTACTTTTATTTAAAATGTTATTTTTCCAGTTCTGTAGTTGTAGACAAAAGATTAAAATATGAAGCTTAAAGGTTCAAAAACCAGAAAGCTAACTAAAATAACCCCAAATGTACTGGTTTGAAGTCACTCTCCTGATTCAGGGGGCCTGACTCATGCTTTTTGAATACTTGCAGTTGGCAAAAACAAATGTGTGCAAAATAGATATTTAGTGTGAATGTGCCTTCCTACACAGAAAAGGAACAAGATACAACACATAAATATTTTTTATAGGCCTAGTGGTTAGGACTTGGCAAACTTCTAGTATACTTCATTTAAAAAAATCAAACTCTGATCTAAGCTCTGAATAACCAAACTATACATTTGAGTTGTACAAGGGTGCTTCAGAAAATTAATCTTAAATAATGGTGGATTAGTTACATAGCATTAATTTGCTGAGCTTACTTTATTGCTGAACTAAATTAAACTAAAGCAAATCAAGGCCATTTCAGTTCTGAATCAGAAAGTGTACACAGAGTTTAATGAAGTTAAAGTAATCTGCTCAATGTTAACTTGGATGATATTTCCTCAATATCCTAGAGAAGAGAGTCCCTTAATGTGGGGGGCCTACACAGAGATTGCAGAGAAGGAATCTTTCCTGTCCATCCATAGCTATTTCTGCCAGCTCAGGGCTATATACATCTTGCTCTCTTTTCCCCAGTAACAGAAAAGATACTGGATGGAGGTCATCACATCTGTAAGATAGTACCTTGGGATCTTACCTGAAACTGATTCTTCTCTCCATCGACTCCTAAAGGTGCTGTCATGAAGGGGATTTCTGTTCTGAACTTGTTTATTTAGCACTTCTATACTCAAAGAAAGGAGAAGAACTTTTATATATACAACGGATCACTGAAATGTAATTGTTAGGTTAAAATATTGGTGGTGTCATTTTATAACATCAGATAGTAACAGATGATAATTCTTTTTCCTATATGCTGCATGATATTATATATCAGTAGAGGATGACTAAGACTAGAACTTCAAATCTAAATCATCTGAAAAATGGAGGTGGCGGATTTAAATTCCTGAACAGAACATTTTCAGCTTGGTTTTGCATCAGATCCAAAAAAGTACAATTCTATTCTTTGATTTTTAGGTTGAAGAAGCTGCTGGTGTCTTGTAAGAGCAGTTCCTGAGATGCTGATGCCGGTAAATCTGAACTTGGTCCTTGATTTGACCATGAATATGAACATTTAAGCTGTCCTTTCCTAGGCTCACCTCAACATATTGCACCATTTGCTTTAATATAAGGCTCTGTCATGCTGTTGTAAATTTGCCTGTGTCCCTCACTTCAGTCATGTTTCTGTTAGATTATGATTTTACTATAAAAAGGTCCAAAGAAGTTTTACTGCACACAGGAAATTAGCATTGCTTTCCTTTACATTTGGGGCAGGGAGCCAAACACAATAAATGCATTCAGCAGTAGCTAGGTGGCCTTTTTAGACAACTAATCCAGGAAGGAGGAGGTGACAGCTACAGACAAAACCATCAGGACACTGCCAAGGGGGCACCTCTTGGCTGTGCTGTTTTCTGTAATGAACACTAGAGGGGGTCAGCAGAACAGTATCTGTCTGACTGCAAAACAAGCTACAGTGGAATCAGATTAGAAGTTTGCAAGACTACTTCTGAATCTATGAAACGTCTTTCATATAGTGTATTTATAAGGGATTTCGAGTCCTCAAAACAAGAAACCAAGATTTTTTTATTTCTTTTATTAATTATATTTAGCAACAAAACCCAACATATCGAATAACAGACTTAACAGTTTAAAAATGCACTCAATCCCCTAAAATATACATAAAGACAGATAGCTGTCTTCCATCAACAGTGCTCCCTTCACTTAAGTCACTGTCCACAGGCTTACGTTCTTTTCTTCTCATCCTTTCAGTCTCTGACAGTTCCTTTAAGTTTCAATATTAAACTTCTGTGTTTCTTTATCTCTACACAATAATTCTCTTTTTCTTTGGAATTCTACATAATACAAATTTCACTATGTGGTACTCATCTCTGCTTTTAAATGTTGAGTTTATTCCAAACATTCACTTTCCTTCAATATTCAAAAAAAGTTTCTCAACCCTTCTGATTTGCAAGCAAAATATCTTTTTTTTAAAAAGCAAATTCTAAGAATTTCCACCAAATTTCTAAGTAAGCATCTTTTTTTCCCTTTTCCCCTTTAGAATACCAGGGAAGACACATTTTCTGTTACTAATATTTTTCAAATTTTTTTAAACTAGTCAGTGATTTTAGGGGTGTCACTTCTTTTCCAGCTTTCACAGTTGTAATTCCTGCAGTCACTAGAACATGAGTAGTCTAATAAAAGAGATCAAATCTACCCAAAGAACCTTGTCTGCCAATTCCTTATGACTTATTTGTAAACCAAGCATTTTCAAGGACATACTGTAGAGACTGATTTATATACCAAAATGAGCATTATGAGCACTTTACTTAAAACACAAATTGTATACTGGTCTGTATAAGTGCTTTACCGAGTATACAGGCTAGTTTTAAATAGGTCTCCAACCTTGAAGCGGCATAGTTTGTACGTGAATCTATTTGTAATCACCTAATATAGAAAAAATGGGAGTGAAATCCTGCACATGGGGAACATTCTCAAGTGCGTGGTTTGGTGGGTAATCCACTGATTTAGAGCTGTCCTTCAGAAAATGAGCTGCATTGCAGTAAGTGCAGCAAATTTCAAAGTTCCATCAGTAAATTATTCTGGGTCTCTCTGAAGGAGGGTAGTTGAACAGGCTGCAAAATGGACGGAGAATGAGAGCTGCTTCTTATCACCTCACAAGGCAGAATCTCCTGATTAAATCAGTTGCTGCAGACTTCAGGTAGAAAATTTCAGTCAACTATCAGAAATAAAAACCAAGGAAGCCTGATGAAAAGAGATCCTGATTTTTCTCTAATTTAAAAAAATCCCCAATTTTCATTTTAAAAAAAGGAACTCCAAATCCACCTTTTTCAATGATTAAAACAAAGCATCACTATATCTATATATGCAGATCTATCTATCTAGATAGATAGATGTGGCGTTTCCTTTAAATCGCGGAAAAATGTGGATTTGGGGTTACATTTTTTTAAACCAAAAATTGGGATTTTTTTTTAAATCAGAGAAAACCAGGATCCCTGCTGATGAAGTACAGTCACCAGAATTTAGGCACTGCACGTTAGTTCAATAAAAGTCGAGGAGATGTCCCTATTACTCAACTAGATGACCAAATTTAAGGCCTAATTCAGAGAGAAAAATGACACAAATGACTAAACAGCAAAATTCCACTCAGGAAGAGAGTTTGTCAAAATATGGAACAAATAGAAGTGCTTCAGCAACGGACAGGGGAGGTTAAAGGTAAATTGACCAAGTTAGGATGTAAGGAAAGAGCCCCAAGATATTTCATCCTGATGTCAGAGGAGAGAAGAAAACACTGGGCAGGGTTGTTCAGGGTGTCATCAGGAATTTCTTTGTTAAATCAACTATTGGATGCAGCCCAGCATAGGCGGTGGAAGGTGGGGGGGACTAGTGGGGTTTAACCCACCCCCAATATGGGGCAATGGTAGGGCCACAAGGAAGCTTGGCCATGGCCTTCTGGCAGCTGCAGCAGGGGAGGGGTGGGGAGGGATGCGCAGGCAGCGGTAAGGGAGGGAGTGGGGCTAGAGCAAGGCCTGGGGGAGGGGCAGGTGCTCAGGGCAGACTGTGGGACTGAGCCCCTAGCAGGTCGTCTGCAGGGCATGGCTCCTGCTGCTACGCACACCCTGGGAGGCACAGGAGGTGCGTGCCCCCAGATCTGTGCAGGGCAGCGCTGGAGCTGGGCTCTTCACAGCTGGGGGAGGGGGGAGCAGGACTATGCTCAGAATGGGTGGTGGTGGCACTGGGAGGGGACGGCAGCCACCCCAAGATTTGCCATAGCTCACCTGACCCCCCCCGGCACCGCTGCCACTGCCCACCTGGAATGCAGCGCACCCCCCACCGATGGGAAGAGCCCAGCACTCCCCCAGCCCCAGCCTGCAGTGGCAGGCCATCCTACACTGCGCGGATCCAGGGCCACCACACTCCATGTCTTTTGGGATGCATGTAGTGGTGGGAGCCACACCCCCTCCCCATGCCTCCCCAGATGAGCCAGGGCTCTGTCCTGCACCCCACCTCACCCCGCCCTGGCTGTGCAGGGCCTGTTGGGGCGGGCACAGGGGTCCCGGGGACTCTATCCCCTCCAGCTCAGCAACTGGCACAGCAGGCGCTGGTGCTGTCCCAGGTGCAGTTGTACTGATACACCTCTGTGTTGGAATAACAATGACAGATAAAAAATAGAAAGAGGAGACAGAACTAGGCCTAGGCCCCCTGAGGCATTGTTAGAAACCACTAGCATAACCTAAGAGAAGTGGGAAGGCAAGCAGAGCATGAGCCCGTGGCGCTGACTTAGAGGGGCACCAGAATGATGCCTTCCTCCACCCCAAAGTGTTTGCTGTGGCAGGTGCAGCTCTGTGCCTCTCAGCTGCAGCAGCTCCATATCTAGCAGCATATCTGGGGAGTCCTTGCCATGGCAGGCTCAGTACTATATTTGGACAGGAAGCAAATGGGGCACCGGGGAGGCCCCCAGGAAGCCATACCATGACCCCTGTAAGCCTGTTCCCCAGATGCATCAGCCTGAGCCTGCTGCTACAGCAACAGGTGCTCCCAGAGGGCAGAGAGGAGGGACAGGTTCCCTCTCTCCATCCCCTGCTCTATAGTGGTTGGCTTATCTCCCTCCTCCAACCCTAAATACTGAAGGAGCTCACTATACTTCTGTTAGAAGCTGAGAAGTTAGATATAAAAGCAGTGAATGGCACGGGAGGTCCTTAGAAGGCAGAGTTGCACATGCTATGAGAAAGGGGCATTCATCTTTCCTTGGGCCAACCTAATAACTGCTTCATTATCACTGAACATATATGATAGGTTGCTCCATCTTCCTGTAACTTGTAAGCACAGTAACAAGTATCTTGTTAGGATGCTTGCTATGGCAACCCCTGAATGACTCTAATCCAGCTCTCTAAACTCTAAAGGATCCCAAAATACTTTACCCCCCTGGATATCTTCTCAGCTTCACTGAAGTGTAGGTCATCTTCAAAGCTGAGCAGAACCCGTCTTTTAATATCCTATATTAACAATCTAAGTTTAGAACACAGGCCCAGGAAAGAAACACAGTCAACACCCATTTGCAGCAATACCTGTGAAGAGCAACAGTTACTTACAAACAACATTCCCCCTGAGAACATTTTCCCCAACTGTGTATTTAGAGGATGCTCCCTCTAAAAGCAAGAGCAATGAGGCATGAAGGCACTTGAATGGTGCTATTTACAGGCATTAAATATATCCCAGATTGATGTAAAAGTGTGTAATTACCCATGCTGGAATTCGGCCAGAACATTAGGTGAACACAACCCTGTCATGGAAAAGGTCCTTCGACCTTTAATGAACCTAAGTAATCAGGAACTTAGCCAAAAGAACCCAAACATCCTGTGACTGTTGCTTTCCTTAGGTCTTTATAAACAATGCCTAGCAGAGTCTTACTGCTCAGCCAGCTTCACTCATGCACTCCCAGCAGAAGCATTCCAGAATTTCTGTGAATAATAGTGGGGGGTTTTTAAGTTTCTCTTCTCTTTCTCTCAAACTAGAAAACAAAAGTATACAAAGAATGACAGGGCTGGATGGCTTTAGGGGACAAGAAAACTCAAAGGGTTAGGAAAGGACGGACAGATAGAAAGGGGAAGAGAAAAAATTATGATTGGATAATAGTGTGTGTGTGTGTGTGTGTGTGCGTGCGTGTGTGTGCATGTGTTGCAGGCTGGGCTCCAGCATTATGTAAATTGCCCGACCTTTCCCTATCCAAAAGGAACACTGTGAAGAGAGGCTACTGAAAGGTGCCAAAAGAGGCTCATGTCTTTATTTTGAATTTTGTACTTAACTGTGGTACATAGTTGTTTTTTTCCCCTCACAGATCTTTTGCAGGATGGGTGTGTGTTGGCTTCACTCTGTTCAGCAAAAAGAACATCCAAAATCCATAACCACACAATAACATCTGAGTGAGGTTTAGCCAACCACAGATTTGGGAACAGATTTCAAGTAAAGTCAGTAGGTTTTCCCCTCATATATAACTTTTTATTTGTTTTCACACTTACATTTCTGAGAAACTGTTGGGCAGACAGTCATACAAATAAAGCTTAATAAGGTCAAATGGAGCCCAATATACAGTATCAGGGGACGAGATTTGCTAGACTTTTTAATATAATGGAAACCTTTACTTATCCCACGAAGTGACTGCTTCCATCAAAGTGAAATTCCCTCTGGTCTGAAGGTCTTTTCTTGGGCCATAGGTTGAACTTCATAGGAAATGGAAAATAATGTTGATTGGTGTTACCTGGGGCCATGACACCCTTATACAACTGAGATGGAGCTCACCCTGCTGCTCCTGAAAAGCCTCTTATTGGCTAAAAGGCAGTACATAGGGTTTATGCTTATGGATCCAGTGACCACTAAATTCTTGACACAAGGCAGAGGCAAGGAGCAGTACCACCTGAGTACATTTTGCTTCCCTCAACTGCCACTTAATTTTCTCCATAAAGCCTGGTTATTTGAGATTTGATCTGAGATTGTGCAAATTCCACCAACAGTGATAGAAAAGGAGAATTAGTAGAGTATATGCCCTAAACATAACCTCATTGTCCAATAATTTACCCCAATAATGCTGCCAACATAGGGGATGCTACAAACCATTTATCACAAATAGCCACTCACAGCAGAGTGCTGGAATGAACCTGACAATATCCTAAACTCTCACTACCAATGGACATCCTGAAACATCCAACTCTGGCATAGTTTGAGGCTGTTCCTACAGGAGCCATTGCTAAAAAACACTCCTGGTGTCTGTGGTGATAGAATGAAGTAGCCACTTCCATTCACGCAGTACAGGCAGACTGGATACATCAAAGGATTCAGTTATGCAGTAAAAGAACCTTCCATCGTTAGGTCTCAGATTAAGCTTAAAGGCATGATCAGAAGTTTGGCAGTTTTTGTGAGACGAGTTGGTGGTCTGAACCCAGCCTTTATTAGGCAGGTACTTACAGGATAATTTGCACCATAACTTTGGGAAGCATTTGATATGTTCAAAGACTTAATGGACATGTAACTAATTTCTAATCTGTAGACACCAATTTCAGAAGTAGTCACAGAGTAAGCAGGCACGACTTGGGTTTCAGTGGATGAGACCTGATTATACCCAGGTTGACGCTGGCATGGCGCCTGACAGTCTTGGGTGAAATACATTAGTGAAGGTCATTTGTGGGAGATGTTTCCACAGATCACTGGGTATGTGTCATGGACATATAGAATCCTTTGACTTCCAGGGTTGTCTAGTCCCTTTTATGAGTACCACATTAATAACTAGTTAAAACCAAATCCAACTCCCCACTCTGAAACATTATTTCAGACAACACTTGCCTTCCAGAGAATAATATGACCAGGAGCGATTAAAGTGAAGAAAACAATGGCCAAAAATATAATCAGAAGTCACCTGGGTGTTACACAAGCACTACAGGCCAAGAGAACCTGTGCTTCCTAGTACTTGCTCAACTTATTCTCAAAGCTGTGTCAAACTGCAGATGCAATGTGGCAAGGAGCTAGCATGAACCTCCCCACAGTATGCTCTTATCTGACTGTCATGAAGGACAATAAGTCATTTGAATAACTCAGGTTTAGATACTCACCAGCTGTACAGCATTGTACCTTTGGGAACTCTCCTGCAAGAGGGAAAACATTTGATCTCCCACTTCAATTGTCAATTTGGATTTCTAGTACCAGAAAGTGCTTTGTAGACCTTTTTCAAGCTTAAGGAGAAATACAGACTTATAGCACTGTAAAGAAAAGCTATTAATGGGACTCTAAAATCCTTTGAATAGTTTACAGTGCTTTGCTGTGGGTGAAATACCAACAAAGGGTACTTGTTAATTTGCAGAGTGCTACAAACAAATCTACAGCTATTCAGTTGTAGAACAATGCTCAAACATATATCAAAACAGCTGCATTTGTCTGTTCAGGCCTGGGAATTTTTAAAAACATTTTAAAACCAAAGGACCCGGGCAGTCCTTTTGAAAACCACTGTTAGTCAGAATTGTGCAATATTTCTCCTCTTGCCTTGGCTTCCAGGCAAAAGCCACCACCTCTTCTGCTATGAGTGTGACACAGGAAATCCATTCCACAACTGGACATTTAAATTGACTGGAGATGCTCCAGATCTGTGCTTTGAAGAAAACACTTTTAATGTTGAAACAAAACACTGATAAGCCAAAAATAATGAAATGGCCATTTGTATCAAATCAAGCCTTTCATAAATTCAAAGGGAATGTGCATGTGTGTTTAATTGAAGCATGACATTTTTGCTTTGCTTTGAATTGCATTGATTTGAAACATTTTTATTGTTCCATGCATTGATACTTCATTTTGAGATTGAGCACTTTCTTTTTTAATGAGTAGGATTTTGAATGGCTGCAATAATTTTCAAGCAAGATAACTGTTGGCATGTATCATTGCGTACTGTATTTTATCACTCTATCTCTGAAACACATTCATAGATAGTATGACATTTCATGGCTTTCCTCCCTATGGGATATGACTGTTCCCCCCCAGAACCTCTTTCTAAATTGCTCCTTTGGCTTCTCATTTTTGCTGGAGGGTTTGTAGTTTGCATTTACTCTGGTAAGTATGTTTTTCCACTCTCTCTGGTGTGAAATTCCAGGTACAGTATTATGTCACATCAGATCTTTGTGAAAAAATGTATCTTGGCTCCAAATGAAAAGATTAACGGAAAAATCATTCTAAACCTGCCAGGAAAATATTTTTTCCCCCTTTAGTAGGAAAACAAAATGTAAAGTCAGCTGAGCCCTCAGAAGTTTAAAGAAAAAGTAATGTTCCTAGTTTCTCTTTTTAAAAAGTTGCTTTAAAACCCTTCGGAGAAAAGGAACAAAAAAGAAAGCACTATGGTTTACTTCTGTGCAATCAAGGTCCCATTTCACTAAAGGACATCAAGGATCCTTTCAGTGTCAGTTTTATTTTTGGCAAGTGTGCTGCAGCAAAACAACATTTAAAAATAACTTGACAATACTAAATTCTTTCTTTGGCTAAAAAGTCACTCCTTCCTTTATCTTTTTAACAGGCATGGGAAGTTTCTAGTGCCTAGTGATAGCAACAAATTATAACAAGCTTGGACATGTTAAATTGGAGAAAGTGCAATTGTCTTGACAAAAGACAAATAAATACCCAGAACGTCCAAGAGAAAAACTCTGAGTGGTTTCCTAGTAAAGATGGGATTTCAAATGTATTTACATAGCTAAGGTATAGAGGCAGAGTGACACATCCTTACTATTACAAGATAGGTCATATCATTGTAGGCCTGACCCCATTGACAGAGTGGTAAAATGACCAGAAGTTTCTGTAGTAGCCTGGGTAATGCCCTAGGGCTCCTGTTAGCATAAACAGCCAACACAGTAATCCAGAATACCCTGATTTGAGTGGAAAAAGATAAACTGCTGATCTCACACCTGCCCTGCAGGGAAAATTGTAGTAGCTGGGCTGGTTCTAGTGGAACTAGGATACAACTTCACTTTGGGACATTAGATCACCCTCTTCTGACGTTGAGTATTAACTATTGCTTCCAAGTGGCTGCAAAAGCCCATGACTCTCCCGACAATAATTCCCCCACTTACTGTGCACAAATTCTGACTCAGTTATGCAAGAAGGAATAACATGATGTCCACCCTCAGCTGCACAGCTAAGCATGGATGGAAGAATTCTTGAGGCCATGTTTCAAGAGCTTTTTGGCATTGGTAGGACAATCTTCTGCAGGTCATGGAGAAGGAGAGGAGGGAAAGATATCAAAGGAAAAGACTGAGTGGCAGCCATCCTGCAAAACATGTTGTGACTGCCGGGCTTCGATTATCTGCTGTCAGGCGGTTCTAGCCTTGCAGGTAGATGTCACACACCTGTTGGGATCTTGTCGGTGTTGGAGTAGCTCTCTTTTCTCCATGTCTCCGACCTTGTTCTCGTCCGCCACAACTTGATGTTCCTCAGTGTAAGGGGTCGGTTTGTGGGACACTCCGTGGCCCAGGATCCCTTGGCAGTCACTTCACGGGGCTCTACCACCCCTGCACCCCGGCCTCATGCCACCTTCGGTGCGTCCTTCCTCAGCTGGTCTTGTTCTCCAGCTGTGGAATGACACCAACAGGCCTACCCCTAAGCGGCCATGACTCCCTGTCATGGCGCCCGCCAGCAAGTTCGGCCCACAACCCACCTCGCCTATTCCCCTCCCTTCAAAGAATGGGACTTCAAAAGAAGACTCTGGCCTCACCGAGGCCCCCTTCAGCCTCACTCTGTAGGCACACTGCCCTAGCTCTTTCTCCTTCAGCCAGGGTTAACCAAACAAAACAAGCCCTAAAAGAAATGCTAACTACTCAGCATCTTGCTACTTGCTAAGCAGTCTGCTCCGAACCCTTCTTGGTTCCCTTCTGGCCTGTTCCTGGCCCCTTGCTTCTCCCGGTCCCTCCTCCTGGCTCAGCGGCAATGCCCGCCCCGACTGCAGCCCCTTGGGGCTCTCCTGGGGTCTCTCCTCCCTGGTGCAGCTGCTTCTGCACGCCGTTGTTCCGGC
Organism: Crocodylus siamensis; assembly: GCF_052110815.1. NCBI lineage: Eukaryota > Metazoa > Chordata > Crocodylia > Crocodylidae > Crocodylus > Crocodylus siamensis. Next base: position 148,344,107 of record NC_143399.1, on the reverse strand, counting down.
ACCCCACCTGTGAGCCACGCTGCTCTCCAGTTTTCAACCTGCCGTGTCCTCCGGAGCCATGCCTTCAGCTCCCTCGTCGTCCAGGGCAGTCTCCAGCCGAGGGGTCTGTTCTCGCTCCATCGGTGTCTCCGCCGGCTCTCCTGGCTCTGCGCTGCTAGCTGTCGCTTCCCTTGCCGATGGAGCCAATTGTCGCTCCTCACCGGGGCTATCCACCCCCTCCGCAGCTGCAACTGCCGCTTTTATCTCTGCTGGCTGGCATCCCTCCATGACATCACCGGCTGGGTCTAATTGGATTAAAAAGGCGGCTAATGAGCCACGTGGGCTCCTCCCTCTGCCTCATGTGCCTCTCATTGGGAGCTGCAGGTGAGTCCTGTTTACTGTTTTGCTTCCCGGGACATATGTCAAGGTCCTACCTCTTGTTAGGAGAAAGAAAAGAAGGAAGTGGTCAATATTATAAATGCCTGCTGAAGTGAAAGGGCATCTGTACTAATTTTAAGTGGAATTGGATCCAGGCCCAAGTTAGAACTTTGTGAGAGAAAATGAAGTAGAGTACATTTTTCCCTTCTTCAAGGAAGAACCTTCTAAAAGTGCATGGTAGAAGTAAGAGGGAACAATGATAATAATGCACAGAGGTGTATAATAAAAGGTGGCAAGGACAGGAGAAAACAGGATTGGAATCTGATGTCTGGTTTTGAAAACTCACACACTACGGGCAGCACCAAACTAGGGCTTCTAAAAACTGTATGAAGGAAGAACCCCAAGAAAGTATATGATAGAGAAAGTCTTAGAAACTAGAATGATTATCCCAAATCTGGGCTGGATTCCCAGCTCAGCATGCCCAATACTTAGAATAATACTTTTGATCAATACAGTCAAAAATCTTGGCAAAACTACTAGCATTTCAATTGAATAAATTACTTCCATATATAATCATTAAGGATAACGTTCTGTTTGGTAGTAACTACAAATCCTTTGGCAACTTAAGGAGGCTGTTTATTTCACATTCTTTTCTGATGCTATTATGCAGCTATATTATCTCTATGGACACTGACAAAACATTTGATTGTGTGGAATGGCCCTTAGAGTTCTGAATTTTGACTAAATATGGACTTGCAGATAAAATTTGAAACTGAACACTGTTCTTGTGCACAGAAGAATATCACTGTCCACTCTTCTGCATCTTACTGTTCTCCGACTTAACTATTGAACCCACAAAGGAAAACTTTGTAGATAATTTATTTTTGGTTTCACCAGTGAAGCCTCCAGAACTGAAAAGAATTATTTCAGATCAACCTGAAATAATACTTTTCCAGATTTTTCACTGAAATGAATAATAAAACAGTTTTGTCTTCACTAGTATTTGTTTTGATCAATCTGAATGTGTTGTTTGGGGGTTTTGCTGCTATTTTACCTTTTTAAAGCCATTTTACACAGTTCTATCCTTGAGCAAATAGAAACCAAATCTAAGGGACCCATCGAAATTATGGGAAAGAAAACATAATCTACAGGTGATTATCTAACTTTCTTGAATACTGTATCTCAGTCACCCCCATTTTTTACTACTAACTAAAGAATGAAATGTGATGTCACCACTTGGATATGGCAGGATACTTTTATGCAGTGCTGGAAGATTTCAAGTGCAAAATCTTAGATCATCAAAATGGTTGGTAATTTATTTTTTAATTTAGAAAGAACACAATTTCTTTCTCTCAGTTCAAAAATACCTTTTAATTTACTTCCCTATATTGTATTATATACAAATAAAGAATTTTCTTCTAAAAAGCCAGTGCTTTTAAAGGCACTGGAATAATTTTTTTCCCATGAATTAGAATGTGTTAGGGGTTTATAAAGTTAGAAACATTGTTAACTAAGGAGGAACATTATGGGTTTCTCCATAGTATTACCTCTTTTGATGTGAATAGCTAGCCAAAAATTTAGGATCTTTCCAGTTATTTCAGGTAGGTGGATAAATTGAGCTAATGCTGTTTATTTACATGAACATACACAGTCTTGATGTAGCAGGGACCCAGTTGAGCCCCACACTTACTGGGGGCAAGGACTGGTGGAGTGCTGTGCAGGCAGTGTACTCCCACTCAGCCCCAAAGAATATGGCAAGCCCGCGGGCCAAGAGCATGCTCCTTCGCACCCCTGCTCCCTGGGTGGGATACGCTGCCCACCAGTTGCCTGCTCTCCATGGGCCCATTCCCTGGGCTGGAGTGAAAGCTGGAAGCAGGGCTCCACATGGGCCCAGGACCCAGCTTCAGAAGAGGGCAAGCATCTGGCACAGCCAGTGCCACCTAGGGCACAGAAGCCACAGTTGCAGGAGCTGATGAGCCCCTTTGGGGCTATCAGCACCTGGCAGTGACTGCAAGACTCATGGGGGCAGGTAGGGGTCCAGGTTGGCTCAGGCCAACCCAGAACTTCCTGCATAAGGTAGCACTGGCTTCAGAATGGGGGGGAACACTGACCCACATCACGTCCCTCCACCAGCAGAACCATGGGCCTGTGGTTGAAGACCATCTTGACACTGGCTTTCCCTGCAGAACCCTGACTATTCATATAACTGCTGGAGGTCAGGTACCTTCAGAGGCCCCACAGGGGTTTATAATATCCATGGCCTCAGGCTACTTGAAGGGCTTGGCTCAAGACAGGCCAGCCCGCTAGGATTGGGATCATAACAAGGGGAAACCTCGAATAGCCCCAATTGCCTGGAGAAAGGCAGCCATGTTATGCTGCTGGGCTGAGGCAAGGCTTGAAGCAGACATAGACAATATTATTTAAGTTATATTGGTTTACTCATTTTCTTACATGGCCTGGACGCTGTTGACCACAGACCTTTAACAAGACCCCTGGGCTCAGTCAACTTATGCTAACTCCAAGCCGCTTGGTTTTCTTTCTGTGTGGATCTTTCTACCTAGCACATGAAGCCAGGCACCTAGGAAGACCACGTGCCTACTTCAATCATGAACAGAACACCCAAGTGGAAAGGGGTGGGGTGTAGGGGAAGTGGAGCCCCAAAGACTCTTGGACATCGTGACCCACACCAGTCTCAACGAACCCCATATGATTAGGTACTATTTCTTAATATCCTTTACCGTTACACCAAGTCATGGCAGGAGAGATACAAAAATAGAGGAATAAGACACCTGTTGAGCATGCGGCACCCACGCCCCATCCCAGTCTGGCCATTTGGCCTGGGTCCCTGTACAAGTGGTACATTGGATGGGAAACTACAGAACCTGTACAACAGAAGTCCTAACCCATGGGCCAAGGAAGAAAAATCATGGAAGGCACACCCATTGGCACAGCCAGACCTATAGCCCTTATGCCACAGATACAGGAAGCCATACTACACCTGTTACAAGAGCTGGTTCCAGTCCAGGCAAATGATATGGACACCCATGGCACTTTATTTTTGCTCCAGCAAGACCTCATGGAGAGGTTAGCTGAGATACAAGCTAAAAATGCCCAGGGTCACAGAGCCTTGGATGACAAAAATGAGAGAAGATGTCTTTGAGGCATACCTCAAGTCTTTCGAATGCACTGCCGCAACAGCAGAGTAGGATGCCAACAGATGGGTTATCCACTTAGGACCCTTGCTGATTGGCTATGCTCACTGTGCATACCAGGCCCTGTCACAGACTGATGCGCAGGATTATTGGAACGTTAAGAAAGCCTTATTATATTGCCTTGAGGCTTCCCCTGAACATTATTATTTAGTTTCAGGTGAAGAAGAATAAGGGAGAGAGAAAACCCTGGATGCTGGCCCAGATGCTCAAGGATGCCATGGCAAAATGACTTAAACTCAAGGAGACTCCACCCCTCTGGATGTTCATCGTGGTGGTACCTGAGCAGTTCATTTGGGGTCTCAAGGAACAAGCCTAAAAGTGAGTGAAACAACATCAACTGGGCACCTAGATGATTCAGGTTCATCTAGGCATTCAAGACGATCAAGTTGGGTGATGCATGAGCAGAGACTCAGTTTAGCGTGCCCTCTAGTCTGTGAATCTTTGATTCAGTTTGTGGGGGGAAGGATTATATAGGTAGTGGTAAAGTGGCAATTTATAGTCTCCTGCTCTGTGCCTCACCACTGAATTTGCTGTTTCTTGTTGGTGCTTGCCATGATTTTGGCAGCACTTGGTAAGTGTGGGCGGGCATACAGCAAGGAAAGGATAGGAGCAGCAGGTGACCAGCAGCAGAAGCAGAAGATAAGCTGCCCGGGGTCATGGTTCAATTGAAAGTACCAGACCCAGTGCTCTATAAGGTTTTCATACCCTGTTCTAAGGCCATTTTGCAGTATTTCCATGGAGTCATGCTGCTGTGATTGTTTAGTGCATCTCTGCCTTCCTCCTCTGATCTCCTCTGGAGATCCCAAGGTCAGAAAAACCTGCACCTTATAAAAGCAGGCTGGTACATGTGGCAGCAGTGCACACTGCCCAAAATCAGAGCCATACTTTGGCTGCTGGTCAGGCTCCCAGCTCCAGGAGCACCATGGCTGTAGCTCCCTGAGGCCCCCAGGACAGGCCATTGCCACTGCTTCTTGTCCCCAGGGAAACAAACATCTGAGCTCGTGTGAACATGGTCATAATGAAGATAAATTTAGATCTACGGTGTAGAGTGAAATTATACAGTTAAAGACAAATGTAATAGGGCAACCTATCAAAGAAAGACAAAGTCTTCAGTTACTTATGGAAAAACTAGAAAAGCTAGATACTACTGAAAGTGAGGAGCAAAGACTGCCAGAGGAGCAAAGGAGTAAGGAGCCTTTTGTTTTAGACTCTATTGCAGAGGGTAATGCACAGCTGGACACAGAGTGGGGGTGGGGGGCAGGTGGTGTGTGGCCGGATATGGAGTGGCAAGAGCCACCTCATGCAAGCTTCCACCACCCCCTGCGCCTGGCCAGGTGGGCTGCACCTGCATGGGACACTGCGTGGCAGTGCTCCATCATGCACATACCCCCTAGGGCCTTCCCAAGTACCCCTGGGGGTACACATACCCCCGACAGACAACCCCTGCTGTAGTTGATGGAGACTTTTTCATTCAGGTCCATAACGAGCACTGAAGAGGTATACAGCATAGGCAACAGAATTGCAATGTAACCATTTCTATCATATGTGTGCTGTGCTGAGAGCACAAGTGAAGCATCTGTGAAGTGCATGAATTAACCCTGTTGCAGCTATTTTGGGGGGGGACTCGAAAGTCTGAGAGAAGCAGAAATAAAGGCACGATGCAAATGTTACTTCTTTTTGAGCTATATTCTGTCTGGATGATTTTGAATAATGCAGACCCATTAAAAATTTGAAATATATATTAGAGATTCACAACGTCTTGCTTCCCATGTCAATAATCTTGCCTTCTAGAAGCAGGCAGCCTTTCTGGAAATCATGTCACAAGCAAAGTGGTTTTGTGGGAGAGTGTTGGAAAGAAAAGATACCCATAAGGAAGGGGTTAGGGGGAGGGAAGGGATTTGCTTAGCTGGACTTTTTTTTAAAACAAAAAAAAAAGAAACTTGCTCCCCATATAGAGTCCACAAAAAGGCAATGTCTAGGCACTCCCTACTTACCAACTACAAGATGCATGAGTGTGGATGATGCATTGAAGGTAAAAGATGTAGCGACTTAGAAAAATGCCTGCCACATTCACCAATCTCCGAGTGTAAATGTTCCAAAGAATTGTCAACAGTTGTGTTGACTGAGAGAGACCGATTGAGAGGCATCTGCACTGATAGCTCATTAATCTACCATCCAACAACAACTGTGAAAGTGGTGGTAGGTGAAGGTGCAGAGAAAAGCTGCTATTGTGCGGAAGATGTTTCCAGACTTTTCAGATGAAGCTTTTCTAGCCTACAGTTAGTGAGGTCAAGCCAAGGAGACATAGACAGGGTGAAGAGTTCATAGCTCTGTTTTACTACTGGTGAAATGCTGGTGCATGTTTGTTTTTGACAGGGCTCTAAATTGTCTTGCCCTACTATGGTTGTTAATATTTGCTGCTTCTTTTTTTTTTGCCTTCAATAAATTAACTTCAACTTAGCAAATTACAACCAATCACAGCTCACCAATACAGTTTGAATAGCTCAAACTGAATATCTGCTGTGGGCTGTTCAATAAAATTACAGAGGTAAAGTGTATTCATGGAATATAGTCAAATAACAAATCTGAGGGACGAGTCAACTTGCATGTAGTCTGTAGGCAAAAATAGATGTCATTGATCAAATATAGTTTTCTATGTTTTCCCAAACACTTTTCTGTTTTTTGGCTAAATTGATTTATTTATTTTTATTGCCTCTGTCCACCTTGCAGCTCCCAGCCCATTTACCTTTTTTTTGCTCTGCCAGTTGACACTTAGATTACTAGCTGTCTTGGGTACAAATGGTCTTTGTTACTTGTCTATACAGTGTTTAGCACAGTGGGAACTCACTTTTTAACTGGGGTTCTCAAGCACTACCTGAAGGATAATCTTTTGACCAGAAAATGTGCAAGTCAAACCAATTTGTAGTAAGATTCACTTAGATTTTTTTTTTAATTTCCCTTTCCATATCATACTATTGAACCAGGCCAATTCAAATTGCATTTAAAATTTGTCAAGCACAATTCTGCCAGCACAGCTGAGACTGATGGTTTGTGCTATGATATGGCCTAGAATGTGTAGGCAAAACATGCAGAGGTGCACTTGCAACAGGGAAAAATGGAAACACCTCGTTTTCCAAATGGCTTGAGAAGCTAATTAACATGAAGGCCCCTGCACAAGCCCTGAGCCGTACTTCATGGAGAACAGGGTCTGCTCATCTTAGAATCAAGAGTACTTCTGTTTCACAGACTACCAGGGTTAATTGTACTCTAGTAGGCAGCACCTTTAGGGAGCAGGTACATAGCTCTTTAAAAGAACATACAGTACAGGGGTGGGCAAAGTCCGGGCCAAAGGCCAGACGGGGCCCACAGCAGACTCCATTTCCCAGCAGCCCCTGCCTGCATTGCTGCAGCCAGTTTCCATGGAGAGCCAGCAATTGTAATTAATTTGCCTTGCATCACAAGTTTTAATTTAAGGGCTTAAAGGAATATTTTCCTGTTATTTATTACCATACATCCGGGAAATACTCTTTATTTTTTTTTACAAATAATGGATATTTGTTAAAAAAATAATATCCCAAGTGATAAGTTTCTGATACTGTAAGTGTTAAGTTTTTGGAAGGACTCGGTCATGATCATCTCTTTTTCTGAGAACAGTGGTAAGAGATCACAGCACCAGCCCAGACAATTTCTGTTGTGTAGTCAGACTCTTCCAGCTAATTTGAAATATATATATATATATATATATATATTTATTTTGTCTTCGTTTGTTTTGAACTTGATTTTTTGTTAAGTGGTTTGACTCCCTGACCACTAATCCCAGGACTAGGAAAGGCTGTTGTGTAAATCTTCAGGGAGACGCTGAAGTAACTGGTAAAGTAATAAATCACGACTGCTAATCATCACCATGCACAGCTTTTCATTTTCAATACATAATGAAGAATCTTCTGATTGATTGGACAGGAAAAACAAAAAAGTTAATATTTCTATGCTGTTACTACAACAATGAAACCACTAAAGAAAAATATTTTCTTCCTCCATCTAGTTAATAAGGTCAGCCAGTATCTATGCAAAAAGATTGTTAGGCACTTCACCACAGCTCTGCAAATACAAAACCAATCACTACATCATAACAAAAGCAATTCTTCAGCTTGAGTTAATACTTTTCTAAAACAGCTGTGAGCAACCAAGAGAAAACATCATTCTGGGTCATTCTGGGAAAACATCATTCAGGTTTTCTTATGATGGACTCACTTTCAGCTTAAGCTACTATCAAGATATATTTTTAAAATAATACAGGTTAAAGAAAAAGAAAAAAAGAAACCAGGGCATGCTGTATTACAGTGGGTTTTAGGCTTAAGGTATCCATCAGACTTGAGGGACCCCTTAGAAACCGTCAGTTCTTAGTTGTGTCTCATTTTTTGATTATGGAAAAAGAGCCATTTTTCTGTTGTAAAGAACTCAATAAGACCATAAGTGGTCAGATTTTTTTTTAACACTATGGATTTTTATTGGAAATTACTGAGTTTATCTTGTAAATCACGTTTGCACACCTAACGGTGCTAGCATTGCATGGCATCTTGCAGTACCCCTGAAAGGATCTCAAGGCACAGCACCATGTCATTTTGATTTCCATTTTGACGGGATAGTGTTTCGAAACCGCTGTTCCATTTTGTTTTGTCCAAAAGTGTTTCAATGTTTCATCCATAGGCTATAATGGGGTAGCATGAAACTGCCTATAACTTTGTCAGTTCTTGCCCGATTTGGATGAAACTTGCAGGGTTGGTAGCTCATTTTGAGGCCATGATGTCTGCCAAGTTTCAAGGAGATAGATGCCGGGGTTTCTGGGAAACTGCACCCCAGGCTGCTGACAAGCAAAACTCATGACACGGGTGACAGAAAGCAGGTCAGTTAAAACAACGCTGCCTTTTATGCTGTTTTTCCATCCCTCCCCCAGAGCACTGGGATTGGAAGGGACCTCAGGGAAGGATCACAGTCACTGGCCACCTACACAGTCAATATGAGATTAGTCCTTCCTCTCTCCCTCTCCTTAATTTGTTTCCCTGCAGGCAAGCCCAGCTTGAACTTTGAAACTTGAAATGTTTTGAAACATTTTGAGGCTGTTTGAAAGCCCTTCATTTTGATTTCATTGTTTTGAGCTCGAAATGAGTCGAAACAGTGTCGAAACAAAACAGCTGGCAAAATTTCGCACAGTCCTACAAGGCACCCCAGGGTGCCACAGCACCCTAGTTGAGAATCACTGCTCTATCATCTACTTTTATTGAAAAGTTTATTCACTACAGTACTAGAAGGTAGGGCAGGTGGAACCTTAGAGACTAACTCCTTCAGATATACATAAGCTTTCATAGGCTCTCTCTATATGTTGCATGTATTTGCACAATTAACTTGTTAATTGTGTGTCAGGCCCAAATCAGGCCTAGCCCAGAGAGGCCTCTGGGAGGAGGCCAACCTGACACCCCGGAGGGGGAGGGGGTCAGTTTTGTAGAACCTGGAGGCTATGACCTAATGCATCTGTTGCCATTTGTTAATGCAGAAAAGAGGAACTGCCCTAAACTGACCCTCTGGCCTGGAAAGTCCTGGGCCCAGCAGGATGATAAGATAGCACATTCTAAATTTGAAAAATAACTGCTTGCAAAATGAGATAAAGGCTTGGCTCTAATCCCAGAAAGGGCAGAGAGGCTAAAAGTGAACCCCCCTCTTGAGGGAGATAAGGGGAGAGGAAAGGTACTTAAGTTGAAGAGTCGGATCCCAAGTGGAAATGCTTCAGGGAGGACAAAGCTGAAGACCCAATAAAGGAGGCAGTCTGGCCACCCTGGATGCAGGGTGGGGTTCCCAAGGTGGGGATAGGGTGTGGAGTGCCTTTCCTCCAACCTGACACGCTTGCAGCTCAGAAGCTTGTTGCAGTGATTTCTATGTGTGTTATTGATTTTTCTCCTTAATAAAGAGTGGCACTTGAGTTTTACCTGGCATGCGACTTGTGGGTTACTCACCTACCCGTGTTGGGAAGGGAGGGAGCCCCTAACACTGTGCAACTAATTTAGACTGTCTACACATGCAAATTAACTATCATGCCTTAAAAAGTTCCCACCAGTTATAAAGTTAGAGCAGGAAAATGTATACTAACTTTACAGCTGGTTTCTATCCAGCTTTAATTTGAACATGTAGCAGGGTCTATGCCCCTGCAGCTGGGAGCCCTGTTTATGCCCCCGTGGCTGTGGATGGGAGTCCTACAGCTGATAGGACTCCTAGCCATGGCATAGTCCCATGGGTTGCTGTGGCTGGGAGTCCAGTCAGCTGATGAGACTCCCAGCCACGGCAGCCCATGGAGTACTCCAAACACGTGTATGGCTAGGAAACTGCAGCTGATGTGATCTCCCAGCCATGGTGGGGTGTGGCACAACTCTGCAGCTGGTAGACTGAATCAGCTGTCAGGGTTCCTGGGATGCCCTTGTGGATGGAAGCCCCATCAGCTGAGGACACTCCCAGCCATAGGAGTTTCCACTTCTCCGTGCAGGGTGAGCCTGGCATCGTAACCCTAGGCTCCACCTGCACCAGCAATAAGGTGTGATGGGAACTACTTTGCAATCACACTTCCTGCCATTGTACGGATCATGCATCAGACCATGTTGTGCCTTTACCTGCACATCTAGAAGGGCCCACAGATAATAGCCTATTTCATCTGATGAAGAAGGCTGTTGCCTATGAAAGCTACAAATAAGGAACAATAAGTAATAGGTCCGGATCTTATCATTAGTGATCTTTTACAGAAGACTCCTTGCATACAGATCGTTACTCATGACACCCTTCAATGCAATAGGTGAGGAATAGCCATCTTGCACTTCCTGCAATCATAGACAGGATGGAGCCTGGGAGGACCAGGCAAGGATGAAGCATAGTGTATTTACCTGAATCCAAAATGATGCTCTATTTAAGACACATCTCCCCACCCCCCAAAATAATTAGATTCACTACATGTATATTTTATAAATTAGTTATAATCTATACATGTATAGAAGCTAATGATTGGATGGTCACCTTAAATTTGTCCCCTTCCCCAACACTGCAGCGGGACAAGTAGCAGCAAGGGACAAGGAGTAGAGGAGGAGGTAGAGGAGTTCATTGGTCTGACCCCTGCATCCCTTGCTCCACCCACATCTTGTCCCTTGCCACCTGTCCCCTTCACCATTTGCTTCCCTTGGTGCCTGCATGCTTTGGTGCCTGCCCCCCAGCACCTGTCAGGGCCAGAGAGTCAGAGCTGCTGCAGCCATCTGCCCCCACTTCCACAACTCAAAGTCAATTCCAAGACAAGGGGCTTCACCCCTCCCCCCATGTTGAAAGACAAAAAACCTCATCTTTGATTTGAGAAAATACAGTACTCTCCTACCCCATTTTCTGTTCTGGAGCCTGCTGCTGGCAAGAAAAGCTATTTGGTAGCATGGTTTTAAAGAAGAGACAGAGAGATAGATAGATAGAGCTAGATACAGAGGGGTGGGTGGGGAGAAGAATACCCTTTAGAGCCAGAGCTGGAGTACAAAGGGTCAGCATGTGGTCAGGCCTGGGCTCTGAGTAATGAGGTTAGGGGAAAGACGCTCACGTTCTTGAATGAGGCAAAGGGTAAATCCTGCCTACTTTTACCATTTCATTGGTGGAGAAGAAAGTTTACAATGGATGCTATGCTGAGACTTCTGCTGAGAAATCCCCCCCTGTGGCCTCTGACATGGGAGGTGACATGTGGCTCAGTTATTTTTATTTTAAGAATTCTTCCAACTCCCATGGAACACAGTTTTCCTTTCTGTTTTGCTACTTACATTTATAATGATAGGTGGTGCTACTGCCCCACCTAGTTGAGATTGCCTCATATTTTTCATTAAAACCTTCTGTTTCAAGTTGCTCGTAACTTGGTTTGAATGTTAACATTGCAGGGCCGAAGTTTTCCATGCTTGAGCTCTACCCCAGGCTGCTATTTTTCAGCAATCCAAAATGGGCCATGTGTTTGTAAGAAAAAAGCTAGCGTAGGGAAATTAAAAAATAATACTGTTTGCACCCACTGGTGAAGAACACTGCTGAAGATGGGAACAGGAAGTGGAACTATGACAGTAAGACAACACAGAGATGTCAGGTAGTCACCTGGTGTGGTCTGGGTCTGGATCTCTGAAGGGTCTGGTGTGCATGTGCCATCAGGAAGGTGTCTTAGGTGATGTGGCTGTCTGCAGTTTCCAGTGGATCGTTCTCTCTTGTCTGCCACAACTTGTTGGGAGTTGGAGTCTGCTGACAGCCACCTTCTGCGAGTCTCATCCCATATCTTCAGGGGGCTCCTTCTTCTCTTTACATCCCTGCCCTTACCACATCAGTTAACAACAAAAGGCACCACTGGTGAATGACTTGGGTTGCTAAATTGGCTGATAGATTAGGCTCACTCTGGTTCCACCTGTGTGGGCTGTCAAAACTTGATGGAGCCAGCTACTTCTGGCCCAGCCAGTTAGGGTTTGACTGGATTGTGGCAGGACGTGACCTAGGGGTGCCGTGAACTCCCCTAGCCCCCTCCACCATGCCAAATTGGGTCCAAATGCACCCTCTTTATCTCGCCCACCATGTCTTTGATGGTAACTATTGTTAAAGGGAGGCTGCCTTTCTTACCCTCCTTGGCACAGTGCTCTGCTACGTCCCAGTCTGTGCCCTGCCTTTGATAACCCTGCAACCAAAGCTTCAGGGGCCACATGTGGGTCCTACAATCACCCTTGCCCTCACAGGTCCTCTGTCTCGTCTCCATTACCCGTGCCCTCACGGACGCTCTCCAGCTCATCTCCCTATCAGCCTACGTCTTCTCGGGCACCCCCTTAGCTTCCCTCGCGGCTCTTGCCCGCACTGGGGCCTCTTCCCTGTCTGAGCTCTCGTAGCCCACACTGGGGCCTCTTCCCTGTCTGAGCTCTCGTAGCCCACACTGGGGCCTTTCTCCCATGCTTATGCCCGCACTGGGTCTCCACGCCCTCATAGCCCACACTGGGGCCTGTCTCCCATGCTCAAGCCCGCACTGGGGCCTGTCTCCCATGCTCACGCCCGCACTGGGGCCTGTCTCCCATGCTCACGCCCGCACTGGGGCCTTACCTCATGATCCACACCCGCACTGGGGCCTTGCCTCGCGACCCCTGCAATCGAGGCTCAGGTGGCCATAGCCGTGTCTGGCCTCCAGACCCCTTTCCAGGTCTTGTGCCCCGCTGGGGCTTCTCGCCTGCGCCCACACTGGGCTCCTCCTGATACTGCCCACACTGGGGCCGGGGTCGAGACAACCCAAAACGCAGTGCCCTCTCCAGTGCCAGGAACCCCCACACTACTGGGGAGCTCCCATGAGGCCTAGCCTCACTCGGTCCTCTGGTTTAACAGTAAACACAAACAACCAACATAATAACCCAAGCCAATTGGCTGTAACTCAAACATAAGCCTCCTGGCTAAAACCTAACTCTAAACAAACGTTCTCTAGCCCACACCATATCGCACCTGTAACTAATGACTTATGCCTCCAGGCCTTTCTCCTTTCCTTCCTTTCAGGGTCAAGCTCTTTTTCTCAGCCTAACCGTGCCCCTTCAACCCAGCTGCCAGTCAGGAGAAGGAGGGAGAGAGAGAGAGAGAGCTCCCACAGCCTCCTGTCTCTGTTTTATGGCGGTCAGCCCTGCCCCTTCCGGTCAGCTGACCCACCAGGTGCTGGCCCTTAGCTCCTCCTGGTTGCCCCTAGCAACCAGCAGCTGAGCCCATACTACTGTTTTTCAGTAGCAGGCGCCTTAGTGCCCTGCTACATGGATATATCCATCCCAGGAGTCTCTTGCCCACAGGCCCTTGATGGCTAGCAGCAGATTCATAGATTCATAGATGCTAGGGTCGGAAGGGACCTCAATAGATCATTGAGTCCGACCCCCTGCATAAGCAGGAAAGAGTGCTGGGCCTACATTACCCCAGCTAGATACACATCCAACCTTCTCTTGAATACCCCCAGGGTAGGGGAGAGCACCACCTCCCTTGGGAGCCCGTTCCAGACCTTGGCCACTCGAACTGTGAAGAAGTTCCTCCTAATATCCAATCTAAATCTGCTCTCCTCTAGCTTGTGGCCATTATTTCTTGTAACCCCCGGGGGCGCCTTGGTGAATAAATACTCACCAATTCCCTTCTGTGCCCCCCTGACGAACTTATAGGCAGCCACCAGGTCGCCTTTCAACCTTCTCTTGCGGAGGCTGAAAAGGTCCAGTTTCTCTAATCTCTCCTCGTAGGGCTTGGCCTGCAGGCCCTTAACCATACGAGTGGCCCTTCTCTGGACCCTCTCCAGGTTATCCGCATCCTTCTTGAAGTGCGGCGCCCAGAATTGCACGCAGTACTCCAGCTGCGGTCTGACCAGCGCCCGATAGAGGGGAAGTATCACCTCCTTGGACCTATTTGTCATGCATCTGCTGATGCACGATAAAGTGCCATTGGCTTTTCTGATGGTTTCGTCACACTGCCGACTCATGTTCATCTTGGAGTCCACTAGGACTCCAAGATCCCTTTCCACTTCCGTGCCACCCAGCAGGTCATTTCCTAGGCTGTAGGTGTGCTGGACATTTTTCCTCCCTAGATGCAGCACTTTGCATTTCTCCTTGTTGAACTGCATTCTGTTGTTTTCTGCCCACTTGTCTAACCTGTCCAGGTCTGCTTGCAGCTGCTCCCTGCCCTCCGGCGTGTCCACTTCGCCCCATAGCTTAGTGTCATCTGCAAACTTGGACAGAGTACATTTCACCCCCTCGTCCAAGTCGCTGATGAAGACATTAAAGAGTATCGGTCCAAGCACCGAGCCCTGCGGGACCCCACTGCCCACACTCTTCCAGGTTGAAACCGACCCATCCACCACAACTCTCTGGGTGCGACCCTCCAGCCAATTCTCCACCCACCGGACTGTGCAGTAATCCAAGTCACAGCCCCTTAACTTGTTCACCAGTATGGGGTGGGATACCGTATCAAAGGCCTTCCTGAAGTCCAAGTATACGACATCCACCCCTCCTCCTGCGTCGAGGCGTTTTGTGACCTGGTTATAAAAAGAGACTAGATTGGTCAGGCACGATCTACCTGCCACGAACCCGTGCTGGTTTCCCCTCAGCATAATTTGTCCTGCCGGGCTCTCACAAATGTGAGCCTTGATGATTTTCTCAAAGATTTTGCCAAGGATGGAGGTGAGACTGACTGGCCTATAGTTAGCCGGGTCCTCCTTCCTCCCCTTCTTGAAAATGGGAACCACATTGGCCCTTTTCCAGTCCTCCGGGACTTGACCCGTGCGCCACGAGCGTTCAAATATTCCCGCCAGTGGCTCTGCAATGATGTCGGCCAGTGCCTTCAGTACCCTCGGATGGAGCTCATCCGGGCCTGCCGACTTAAAGGCATCCAGTTCCTCCAAGTGACCCTGCACCACCTCAGGGTCCACGCATGGAAGTCTGGTGCCTTGCTGCTGCCTCCCTACACTCCCAGTGAGAGACTTGTCATGCCTCTCGCTTAGGAACACTGAGGCGAAGAACTCGTTGAGGAGTTCAGCCTTGTCCCCTCTGTCCGTCACCAATTGTTTCTGCCCATTTAGCAGGGGTCCTATTCCTCCCTGGGCCTTCCTTTTACTCCCTATATATCTAAAAAACAATTTCTTATTGTCTTTTACTTGGGTTGCCATCCTCAGCTCCATGGTAGCTTTGGCCTGTCTAACTGCCTCCCTACAAGCACGAGCAGAAGAGGTATATTCCTCTTTGGTGATCTCTCCCTGTTTCCACTTTTTATGTGCTCCCCTTTTGGCCCTTAGTCTGCCCTGGATTTCTCTGGTCAGCCAGGGAAGCCTCCTGGCCCCTTTCCCTCTTTTACCTCGCACGGGGATCGTCTCGCTTTGTGCTCGAAGGATAGCTTCCTTAAGGCACAGCCACCCTTCTTGGGCTCCCATCTTTTCAAAACTACTACTCTGCAGTGCATCCTTCACTAATCGCCTGAGTTCGCTGAAATCAGCTTTCCTAAAGTCCAGCACGTTCACCCTACTGGTTACCTTACCCACTCGACGCCTTATGTTGAATTGTACTTTTAGGTGATCACTGTCCCCCAGATGGCTACCGATCTGTAGGTCCCCTACTATGTCATCCCCCGTTGCCAATACCAGATCCAGTAAGGCATTCCCCCTAGTGGGACCATGTACCTCCTGCGTCAGGTGGAGGTCCTGTACACAGGTTAGAAACCTGCGTGAGCGGTGGGACTTTGCTGTCTGTGTCTCCCAGCAGATGTCCGGGTAGTTTAGGTCCCCCATGACCACCGCCTCTTTAGCTTTTATGGTCTCTGAGAGTTGCCTCAGGAGCCCCAAATCTATTTCTTCCCCTTGATGTGGGGGTCTGTAGCAGACCCCTACCACCAAATCCTTTTCTCCTTGCCCCCCATGTAGCCTAACCCACAGTCCTTCTACTTCCTCATCCTTTGATTCTGTCTTGATGAGGGTTGATGTATATTGCTCCTTAACATAGAGCGCAACCCCTCCCCCCCTTTTCCCCACTCTGTCCTTTCTGTACAATCTATAGCCCTCAATATGTACCGCCCAGTCGTGGGATGGATCCCACCAGGTTTCCGTCAGCCCCACTAAGTCGTAGTCATTTAGTGCAACCAGGAGCGCTAGTTCATCCTGCTTGTTCCCCATGCTCCTAGCATTAGTATATAGGCACTTGAGCCCTGTGACTGGTGCTTTTGCTACCCCCTCGCTCCAAGTCCTAAAGGGCTTTTTGTCTCTAACCTTCCCGTTCCTTACCTGTGCCGTATTGCTGTCCACCCCCTGTCTTTCACGTTCCCAAAGCTCTCTTTCTTCAGGCTGGGCTTACTTTGGCCCCCTCTGGCTCAGTCCCAAAAACAAGAGGTGGAGATAGAAATAGATAGATTTATTCTGGTAAATCAAACTGTTTACCTGAAAAAATATGATGTTATAAAGTTCGGATGCATTTGGTTTAAAACACACTTGCAAACAGCACTCAGAGAGATGTGGTGGTTGCCTTTATTCTCACATGACAAAATGCCAAACAAGATTGTGGGCTATAATGCAACTGTATAACTCTCTTCCCAAGAGAAGACACTTCTGGAAGTCTTTGGCTTCAGTCCTGAAATACTTAAATGTGTTAATCTTTACCACTGTAAGCAATTCCATTAAAATCAATGGGCAATAAAGTTAAGCACACAAATAAGTGTTTGCAGGATTGATGCCTCAAGTTCCACACAACTTTCCATTCTACTAACAAGGACTTAATACTATAGTATTGCTCTCTCCTTCATATTTTAGATATCCAATACTGGGCGGATCACACTAAATGTAAACTTTTGGTTCAGCACCAGCCTACCACTATACAATCCAAGCTCACTTCCAGTGTTTTTGAAATGCAATTCAAGCCCATCTCAAAGACACTACTGTAAATACAAATGAATAATAACGCAACATGTTGACCCATGAATTGTACCTCACATACAAACTACAGAGCTTTGACAGGATATTCTGTGAGAAAGATGGATTTAAATGGGACATTTCATAAAAGATTCACTTCCACATACAGTGGGACAGTGGAAATGTGTAGGGAGTGCATGGGGGTGCACATGCACCCCCTGAGTGCTGGTACACCCCCTGACAGACCACATGCTCAGCTTAGGCAATAGGCAGAGGGGGCAGGCAGGAGCACTGGTGCCCCCCTGCAAGCACCAGATGGGGAATGGGCATGCCAGATGAAGTGCCACAGCTATTTCCAGGAGTGCCACAGTCATTTCCTGGTTGGCACGATCAGCTGCAGGGGGACCCCCCTCCAGTTGCTGACTGGTTGCTGGGTGGGGGGATGTGCCCCCCCCCCAACTAAGGTGTCACCAGTCACCCATGCGCTGGTAAGTTTTATCTCATACTGCTCTTTACATCACTGACAGAGACCCAAGAATCTTGCCTTTTGCACTTCAGAAACTGGCTGTACCAGTAAAGCATTTTATTGATTTTACTCTGAGTTCTGTTGTCTTTTCCTTGGTTTATGTGTTATAAAGTTAGTGAAGGAGGTTCATTTGTGAAGGACAATTAACACTCAAGCAAAAAATGCTGCAGCAATCTCTGCTGTTAGCTTTCTAGAAGTAGGGACAGAATCATAAATTGAACATTAGAAGAGAGAGTGGATTCCAGTCCTGATGAAGGAGAGAAGGCAAGAGAAGCAGAATTGGGAGGAACTAAATTCTGAATTCCTAAGTGCCAAATTGTTCTCCCTTCCTCTTGGCATATTTACATAGGAAATTGCAAATCAAGGAGCACAAAAACAAACAAAAGCTTCTTATTTATGATTGCCCAAAGAAGCAAGGTGATAAAAAGGCCACACGTGCCACATAACTGGGGCTAGATAGGAGAATTAAAATAATTTCTCATTTAGGAAAATTATAAATGATTTAAAGTACAAAGGGTATCAGCTATTCCTGTGGGTCTGGTATTTGTTTACTGCTTAATTTACAGCAAAGCATTTGGAGATAGAAAGAGTGGTTCATAAAATGAATGTTTTTGTGAGGATTCAAGTTATGATTTTAATGCTGCAGTATATTCAGTCTACAGCCCCTGACCCATGTGGAGTACTGTATAACAGCTCACATACTTTAACAGCCTATGCTTTAACTCTACTAACTTAGTAACTGTGGCAGTATAATTCTCCTTGCCTTGATTACAGTTTTAGGAGGTATTAATGCAAGCTAGATTAAGCAAACACCACACCTATAAACCCTAGACCAATGAAAGCCATAAAGGTCATTTAAGTGTTGTACATGCCTAAACACAGATGCAATACTCCAAAATAAACAAGTTTAAATTTTATAAACCTATTTGATTTAATGAGGATTAAAACCTGTGGTGCATACAGATACCCCAGAAGGCTAAATTCAGAGGTTTTTGCTGCCACAGAGACCTTGTGTAGGCTTAACGATCCACATGGTAGGATTTTACTGTTGTAACAGGATCATACATGGATTGTGATGCAGAAGACAAAGACATTCATATTAAAGACCACTTCTAAAAACAAAATCTCCCTGGATGACAAACTCTTTCAACTAAGCACATTGTACCTTTCAAGCACACCCAGTTTCAGACTATATTATACCCTAAGAATGGTTAAAGCTCCCCACATGAAAGAGAGTGTTTTACATTACATGTTAATATCATCATACATTGTGGCCTTTGAGTAGAATTAAACATGCCAGGGAATAAAAAGTAAATGTATTGCAGCTGTTTAAAAACCAGTGAGAGTTTAAAACTAGGTTGGGTCTTGTTTCCTTTGGGAGTTTGGAGCTTTGAGAGGTAGACTTTGTTGGAAAGAGCACCCTCCTGGGAACTGCCAGTATTGGGAAGTGTCTGCCCTTTTCCTACATGCCTTTCTCTTTTAAATCTTCTTTCAGGAAGCTGTGGTGCTAGGCCTCAGTGGCCATGCTGGACTGAATGCACCTGATTTTGGATGTGCAACAGTCTTAATCTTTTCTACTACCTGGATGGGAGGCCACCTTGCAATCCCTGGTGCAGTAGAAACAAGCCAAGGAAACAGAATACTAGAACATAGAAACAGATACTAGAACATGGACAAACCTCATTTTACCCCAGAGTTACCACTGAACTCACAGATGGGAATAAAATGAAGAAGACTAGAATCCTCCTATGTGTATAAAGCTGCTGAAGTAGAGAAAAAAACAAAATATAAAATGAGATGATACTCGGACCTCATAAAGAGCATGTTACATGAGGATTTTAAAGTGCTTTACAAAGGAAGGTATCAGCATTACCATTTTATACAGGGAAAAACTGAGGCACAGATAATGAACTTATTTGTCCAAGGGCACACTGCAAGTTTGTGAGAGGACTGGAACAGAACCAAGGTCCTCTGACCTCTCTTTCTAATGCCCTGTGTATTCATGGGAGCAGCAAGCAAAATGAAATAACCCTATTGGCCACGTAAAGGGTAAGGTGACAGATCTAGTGGTTTGCATGCAGCTTGTTGTAGCAGGGCACCTTCTCCAGTGGTTGCTGTAAACCTCTGGAGGCCAAAAAAGTGCATCTACCCTGCTCGCTGTCTGGAGACAGTGACCCCTTTGATCACCTACTACACCTTGATGTATTGTATAAAAGGGAGGCTGCTCCAGGGCTTCCCAGACCTCATCTCCTTCTAATGACCACAAGATGTCCATGGTCCTTGCCTTAAGAGCTAATTGAGTGGCTCCACCCTGGGCCAGTTGAGGTCTCTGGGCTCTCTAGCCCTGGTAGTCTCCAGCACTGGTCCTCCCTTGGCTGCTCTGGGCCACTGGGACCTCCAGGTCCCTTGACCCTGCATGCCCCTCCTACAAGTTGCTGACTCTGCCTCATGACACCTTTGGGTTATAAGTCTCTGGCCTTCTATGCTCTCTCAACCCTTTGGCTGTGCCCTACTCTTCAGCCTCCACCTTCACCTCAGATGGCTCTCAGCCATTTTCATTCTGGGCTGCAGTTTCTCTGATCCCCTTCCTCTCTGCATCCCAGGCCCTGGGCCACCTCAGGCTAGCTGAGATCTCCAGGCCCATCTCCATCTCTGGCTGTAGCCTTTTCTCACCTTTGTGTCCTGGGCCAGTGAGACTCTGTGGGTGCCAGCCCTCTCTTGCCCAAGGGTCTACTCTCTCCAAGTGCCTTCTCTTGCCAAGGTGTAACCCACAAGGCAGTGAAAAGTGGGGTTTTTGGGTGCCTCATACACCCAAACCCTGGGGTTTGTCTCCAGTGGTACTTTATAGGGACAGCCCTGCCACAAGCAGCTCCACTGCTGTGACTGCAAAACCTACTAAGGTGCAGTTTTCTGTCTTGCCCAGGTCATCCTTGTGTCTCCTGGGTATGGACTCCTTGGCATTTCTCTTGTGCTGATGTCATACCTCCTTTCTAGGCTCCCAGGCCTGGTGGTCTCATTCCCAGCCCCTGGTTTCTCTGGGCTCATACTTACCCCTCCAAGCTATGGGCCTCTTGAACTCTCTCTCTGCCCCCATGGGGCTACAAACTTCCAGACCCCCAGTCCCAGTTCACACTTGACAATTGACAATCTGGGCTGCCCTGTTACAGCAAACCTCAGCTATAGCACCTCCTGGTCCTTTAACCCCTCCTGGGCACTGGCCTGACTTCAGGTCAGTTGAGACCTTGGGCTTCTCTTGGCCTGACTTGCCACCCTTGGCTTTCTTCAGTGGTGGTCCCTCCTGCCCCTGCAGCCCTTTGTCTTAAACCCACTGTCACTTGCCTGCATGTACAATCTCTCTCTACTCAGGTACTACTTTCCTGTTCCCCAGACCAGTAGAGTTGCTTACCCCAGCATCTCAAGAACCTGTCCACTGTCCTGCTGTCTGGAGCACCTCCCTTTGTGACTCTCAAGGCCAGACTGCCGGAGGATGCATTCTCCATGCTGGCAGTCAGGAGCTGGAGCCATCTTGCTGAAGAGATGTTCCCTTAGCAGCCTGCATGGCCTACCACTGTCTTAATTCAGGGGCCTGGGATTATAATGTCTAAACCCAGCTCCGTCCCAGCTCATATGGTCCCTGTTTGCCTTCTGCCCCACTTCTAGCCTGCCTCAGCTGTAGCCTGTCTGCCTGATGATGTTCCTTCTCAGCAACCTCCAAGATCCTTTGGGCAGAGGGCTGGACTCGATGATCTCCCGAGGTCCCTTCCAGCCCTAATGTCTATGAAATCTATGAAATCTCATATCCTGCTTCAGTCAGGGTCTGGGCTTATCTCTTGGCTAAGACCACCCCTGTCCCTGTCAGGTGGAGCCCTCCTCTTTAGCTTCTTCACCCCTTTCAGGCTGCTTTTGCAAGCTTCTGGTCCCCTAAAAGAGGCAGGCATGCTAAGCACAGTACCACACTTCTGTTCTGCATTAAGTTAACTTTGATTCCATTGAATGTCTTCTGTGACATACTGACCAGACAGAGAAGAAAAAAAATGAATTTTTACTTTAGGAGATTCTACATTGTCCTTTAAAACTGTCTGACCCAGGGACACAGGACCAGACGAGGGGGAAGCAATGCTCAGAGGCAAACCCCAGAACACAGTAAAAAGAAAAGAAAACAACAACCTACCTGTTGTAGGGGCCGGGAGGAGTGAGGAAATGCGCGATTTGTCAGCTGCACCTCTATCCAGCTGGGACCGGGTGATGTCACAAGGAGATGCCACCTAGCAGAGATAAAAAGCGGGCCCGAAGGCACAGGAGGGACGCTGAGGGCCAGAGGACCAGTGGGGAACCACTGGGCAGAGAGTGACCAGCCGCTGCAGCTGGCTGTGGCAGCAGCAGCAGCAGAGGCAGCAGGAGCTGCAAAGGATCCCTGAGCTGGGGAAGACTGGCGGGGATTGAAGATGCTGACAGAGAAGCTGGCAGCAGCTGTGGCAGGAGCTGTGGGGAAACCCCATCCCAGGGAAGACCAGTGGGGATTGAAAATGCCGGCAGGGAAGCCAGCAGCGACTGCAGCAGGAGCTGTGGGGAAACCCTGTGCTGGGGAAGACCGGTGGAGATTGAAGATGCCAGTGGGGAAGCCAGCAGTGACCACTGAGAGAGCTGGCATGGCAGCTCTGATCAGAAGCAATGGGGGCTGCAGCTCCCAGGCAGAGGCGGAGCCCGAAAGGGAAGAGAGAGACCCCTGCTGGGGTGAAAACATGGGTCCTGGCCCATTAGCCTAGGGGCGTTGGGGGTTAAGGATGTATGGGGCTCTCACCATGGGTGCTCCATTCCTTTGGTGTTCCTCCCCACCCCTTTGTTCTTTTCCGTTGCACCTCTTGGTTAGTCATGCAATGGATTTTGTTCACTTTGTTTCATGCTGGGGCATTTAGGGCAAGGGGTTTATGGTCAGGGCATTGATAATTCCCCTTTTTAGGGCCCGTCTATGTCAGTCCCCTGGCCAAGGTAGATTAGCGGAGTCCCTAGCACCAGGTGAGGGTGGCTGGGACCCTGTCAGAAGGGCAGAGTGGAACCACGTAAGAATGCAATGAGGACCACTGCCAGCAGACACAGAAGACTAAGGGCATCAGAAAAGACAAGCCCAAAAGTCGGGAGTCACCAGACCCTCCTACCGGGGTTCAGCCGGGGCCCTGGGGAGTCATTGTTGAGAGGGAACACAGAGACCAGGTAAGATACCAGTAGGGGATAGCCGCAAGGAAAAAGACTCAGAGGCCCGTCTCAAAGGGTGGCGCGTGGGTGGGGTATAGGGGAGGCTGGAGCCCCGTGAATGTCCGCTGAGATGCGTAACAACCCTGGAGGCACCCTCAAAGGGGACCCCCTCCACTGAAGAAACATTCAAAGTCGTGGCAGGTGAGTTTGGGGGTCACCCTGAAGACAGTCGAGGTGTCCTCTGGGATCTGCACGAAGGTCCCTGGCGAGCAAGATCAGCAGCTTGGGTGAAGGCAGCATGAGAGCATAACATTGAGAGGAGGTAGGCACACTGTTGAACTTGGAATTCAACAACAGTGACAAGAATAAGAGTCAAGAACCCCATATAGAGCTCCCTTCCCTCCCTCCCATCCTGAAAACAGCACCGGGGGTAGAACTGGGCTGGATCAGCCCAGCCCTACTCCCAGGCAGGTACAAACAGAAGTTAATGATGTAGCACCTTGGTTCAAACCCTCATTAATTGAGGGTTAATTTGCCACACGATCAGTCACTTTTAAAGAGCTCTGCCGCTAGGCACTTCTGTCAGGGCATGGCTTTAGAGTGCTTTCAAGGGGCCAATCATGTGACAAACATAACTTTTGTCTGTGCCCTATGACACAATATGGAGAATTAGCATGACCATAAGTTGGACCTGGTTTAAATCATAGGCCCAGCTTACTAATATTGTGGCCCAATTGTGGTGGGGGCTACCATTTTCACACCCAGATTGTGGTGTCCCCCCATACCTCCTGATTGGCTGAGGGGGCAGGTTTAGGGCCAGGTTTAATTGCAGCAGCAGAGGCCTTGGGATCAAGGCCTCTGAGTACTGGTGAAAAGCTATACCCCCCACCTCACTGGAAAGGGCAGCTCAGCACTGATCTTGGCCCTAGCACTGGGTAGGGGAGGGGTTATTTGCTCCTCCGGGTGGGAAAACTGGGGCCCAGGGGATTGGAGGCACCTGGGGGCTGCCTTGGCAGACAGCCTTGGCACCAGCTAGGGGAGGAGCTATTTGCTCCTCTGCATGTGTGTTGTCGTCTGCCCCCAACCCCTGGTGCTCCAGTTTTCCTGCCCAGAGCAGCAAACAGGGCCTACCTAGAACGAGGACCATCTGCCAAAGCAGTCCCCAGGTGCCCTCAATGCCCCAGTTTTCCCTCCCAGAGAAGCAAACAACCCCTCTCAAACTGTCTCCTCCCCCTGTCCCTTTTGTACCCCCTTCGTCCCTCCCCTTGGCTGCTAGGCTTTTGCTGCTTTCCCCAGCCTGCAGCAGTCATCTTGTTGCAGTGAAATGCCATGATATGGCCACTTGCTTGGGAACTGCCCCAGCAAGCAGCCATACTGTGGCATTTGGTTGCAAATTTCATTTTTCATGAAAATCACTTAATTTTGTGATTTTCATGGCAAATGCAAAATCACAATTTAAACCACGCCCTAATCATAAAACAACTTTACAATTAAAAGGCTCTTTTTTTTCCTTGACTTAAAAGGCCAAAGAGGTTTTCCTTCACGGAAAACTTAGAACTTCATGATCATACAATGTGGCATCATGACTTTGAAGGGAAAAGTTGCCTTAAACCTCCTCTCAAAACTTTAGACCCTTGTCTTACTGTAACATGTTTCAGCAGTAATGTACTGAGTACTAATCCCTGCTTGCAGCAAAATGGTATGAAGGGCATGCAGTTCTTAATGACAAAGGGAAGGGGGAAGGGGGAAGCTAGCAACAAAATTAAAACTTTCCACGTCTGAAAAAGTAATAAGGCAAGAGAGACATCATTTGTCCTAGTTATATAATCCACAGTATTCTCTCTTTTGCTTGGATTTTGGCAGTTCAGCTAAAATGCTAAAAGTTGTTTTTTACTTCAGATTGAATTACTAGCAAGCCTTTTCACAGCAAGGGAATGTATGACTGTGACATGAGGGGAAAAAATTGAGGTTTTTTTCCATCCAACTCCAAATGTGGAAAAACTATTGATAAGGAAGATCAATAACAGTGTATTATAGCCCCTCCCCTGAGGATCTCAAACCACTTTTTATAAATAAATATAGACTTATATCATCCTCCTGAAGATTATGTTGCAACATTTGAAACTACACTTTTTCTAAATATTTTTGCTGTCACAAAACCAACTGTGTCTTGTGAAACAATTTGAGAACAAGGTCTATATTAATTACAATGTTCAAGACATGGCTCTTCTCAGGGTCAGTTGGGACTATGAGATGATCAGTCTCCAACCACACTAATGGCACCATATATAGAATACAGGTAGTAAAAACTTATTCCTTGCCAGTGGTTTAGCACTATTGATGACTCAGATGATATTACCATAAGCATTGCTGTTAAAAAGAGTGCAACCGCCAGGCTTCAGCTAGTCGCTCTCTGGTGGCTCTGGTCTCTTGGCGGATGTCCTGCCACTTCCGGGCTGGTTTGTTGTTGGGGTAAATCTTTCCTCCCGCGTCACCAGCCCCGTTCTCGCCTGCCATGCCTTGGTGTTCCTCAGTGGGCGGGGTTAGTTAGCAGGCCCCTCGGTGGCCCGGGTTAGGCCCGATGGTTACTCACAGGGCTTCGCCACCCCTACACCCCGGCCTCACGCTGCCTTCAGTGGGCCGCCTTGTTATCTTGCAGCCTTCCTTGCAGATCACGCCCACAACTTTGCATCCTGAATCCTATGGCAGGGGGCTTTGCCCACTCCTGCAGCGCTTCCTTCCTCACTCCCATCCCGCGGGGAACCTTCTCCACTATTGCCCCTCCCAGGGGCTTCCCTATGACCCGAGCACAAGAGCGCCCCTACCAAACTCAGCTCCCAGCTCAGGGTAGTCCAACAATAGCAAAAAAAACCAGTGCACTTCCACCAACCTGCCACCTATTCCCCGTCCCTGTACCCTTAAAGGGGAGGGAGGCCTCTATGCTCTGTTTGTCGCCCCCACAGCTCATTCCAATCCTTTGCTTGACCTCCTTGGTCCTGGCAGCGACCCCGCCCCAATTAGAACCACTGTCCAGACTGTCCCCGGGTCTTCCCCTCTCGGCGTGCCGTCTTCCACGCCCCACCATCCCAGCACTCCCACCTGGGTCCTGCTGTGCTCTAGGGGCTTCCTCCAATCCCCTTTCCCTCAGCCAGCCATTCACTCCTCCGGTGTCCAGCAGGGGTCTTTGACGGGGTGCTTCTCTCCCTGGCCAACTTTGCTACCAGCTCATTGGTCTCTTCAGGGTCCATCCATAGAGCTCCCTCTGCTACTGGCATCAGCTGCAGCCTTGCCTCCTGGCCATCTGCCCCCTCCCGCAGCAGCGGCCACCATTTTTATTTTCGCCGGCCAGCATCTGATGCTGATGTCACCAGCCAGCCGCAGCTGTACATAGAGGTGGCTAATGAGCCATGCGGGTTCCTCTCTCCGCTCCACGTGGGCTCCGTCCCAAGCTGCAGGTGAGTACCCAGCATTACTTCGCTTCCCGGGACAGAGAGGAAAGTGTTTTTGTCCATATAGAACAGGAAAGGAATAACAGTCTTAAGCTGAAAGGAAGGAAATTTAGGATGGATATTTGAAAGAATTTTTTTAAAAGTATGAGGGTGGGTAAACACTAAACGAGCTACCTTGTGAGGTTTTGGAATCTTTCTCCTGGGAAGCATCTAGAACAAGCTAGATCCATGGTATTCAACCTTTTTTCCCCCAAAGGGCTGGATGGGCAGTGGCCAGTCCATCTATAGGCTGGATCCAGCTGGTGGTCTCAATTCAGTGCAGTAACAGTCAGGCCTCCTCTGATGCACAGAAGGTGGTAAGGACTGGGGGGGTAGCCCAGGCCTTACCCAGCCCTGCTAGGAGTTGGGGAAGAGGAGCTGGAAGTGACCCCAATCTGGTCCTGCAAGAAGGAAGGGGGCTTGACCCAGCCCTGGAGGGAGGGAATACTTGGAATTAGTAAATTCCACTTGGTAGCAAGACTTAAAAGCAGAATCCTGTGTTTTTTGTGTTCATGACCTTTAATATTCATGTTTGGATAGAACATGATTTTGGGACCATGAGTTTATGAAAAACAAGCCTTCAACACTAAATAGACAAAACAGCAATGGATATACTGGATTACCAGGTCACCTGTTCGAGCCAATTAGGACACTAATAGAAGTGACATTTCTCATGTGATTGGCCCCTTGAAAGTGCTCTACAGCTGTGCCCTGACAGAAGTGCTTAGCTGCAGAATATTTTTTAAAAAGTGACCAATCGCATGACATGAACAAGGGTGAAGTTGGTCCAAAGCAGAGCACTTTCATTAACTTCTGTCTGATTGGTGCTGGCCTGATGCAGCCCATTCCTGCCCCCATTGTTGAAGCAGGGTGTTCCAATCCACCCATCCCCGCTCCAGTACAGGATGGCCAAACCCATGGCCCAGAGCTCTTTCCCCCTCCTTCCCACCTCACATCCTGCAAAGAGCTGGCTGGAGGGGGTGGGGAAACAGGTCACAGGGCTAGAGGCAAGAGAGGCTGCAGACACACAACTTCTCCTGGATCAGCTACGAAGTGGAGCTCAATCCACCTCCCCCAGCCCAACAGTAAATTTCTTTTGGGTCAGGGGGTTCACTAAGTCATGGCACTTTCAGCAAAGTGGGGAGCTGCATGTCTGTCAGCACCCTTATTTACATGTGTTTAAGCATAACTTGGTTTAAATGCCAAAAAAAAGGTTTTCTAAATATTATTACCCAACTAGTACAAAACATATTTCTAAGTGTAAAAGGTCAAGTTCTCCAGTCCTCACTAACAACCTAATGAGGTTTTTGCTCAGTTAAGAATTACAGTATTAAGCAAAAAGCTATTTATTAAAATTTAATACATATAATTTTTGAAACTAAATGTTAAAACAGCTTAAAAAGATACTGTCTAGGTAATCCAATCTGCAGGTA
This sequence comes from Crocodylus siamensis, assembly GCF_052110815.1. Lineage (NCBI taxonomy): Eukaryota > Metazoa > Chordata > Crocodylia > Crocodylidae > Crocodylus > Crocodylus siamensis. Next base: position 148,316,478 of record NC_143399.1, on the reverse strand, counting down.
TTCACAATGCTGACTCCGTGTACTGATCAGTTTGATAGCCAAATATGCAGCAACCTTTCCAGGTGAGAAAGCTGCTGAAAGAGGTTGAATCAGAATGCTTTATCAGAGGTACAGGTTTTTTCCTGCTTCAACAACAGTGAAAGATACTTTGAAGTGTTAAGCGTTGAAACATTTTGTAGATTGTATTGTGGGTATCCATCTATGATCCCTTTTCCTAGAAATAAAGTTCTAGTCAGAACCAGTTGTACCACTTAATAAAACATATTTGCTCAAACTGAAATATTAACATATTCAGAAATGTCTAGGCCATATTCTTTATTTCACTCTGGTGTGAACGAGGAGTAAATAAACTGAAGTCAATGGAAATGAAGCAGTTTAAAATTGGTGCAGCTGTGGTTCTTGTTGTATGGTACACATTGTTGCACGTGTCAGCAACAAAAATCTATCAAAGACAAAAATACCCAGTTAGCTATGGGTGCACACTTCTCAAGACAACCACTTTCTCTCTAATCTCTCAGTCCTAATCCTTGAAGGGAATTTACAAAACACTTTTTGTAGACAAGCCTATGAACTTCACATCAATCTACTGGATACAAAAAAAATCATGGACTAAACATAGACATTGGATTTATGGTACATTATAACCTGCTTAACATCTGATATCTCTACATTTTACCGGCTACATTCTATCATCACCAGGTCTACATTCCCCCTTCCCTCCACTCCCCCTTCCCCAGACCGGAACTACCTGTCTCACACCTATTGTCTCCCATCACCTCTGATCCTCACTGCTCTGCATTTGCATTTTCACAGACCTGCATTTTGCATATTGGTTTCTATTCTATCTGGGAGAACACAAAACAGCAGCAGACTCTCCCCATGCTTGAAGAAGGGTGCTTGTTGCGGAAAGCTTGCAAAGAAGAATTTTTACAACTGTTTAGTTGATTTAATAAAAGATATCAAATTTACCCAAAGAACTTTGTCAGCCTTACATTTTGAATTTTCCAAACATTTGTTTTTTCATCCAATTGTTTTGTGCAGCATGGATCTCTCTCTATAAAATGCATTCAGCACTTAAAAATTAAAAAAAGGTGAGACACATGTCTGACAACCAACAGTTTGTTACAACAGTATTGTATTTTTAGTACTTTTCCTAGCTTACATATTTGGATTTACAATTTTATGTTTTTTTAAACTGTTTGGGTAGAACTGGGACATAGTTTAGGACACATTCTTAAGAAAGTATGTGGATGTCTGCAGTGGAATATAACAAAATTATGAAATACTGTAGGCACTAAACACCAGTACTTTCTAAACTCCTTTTGATAACTAAAAATAAAGCATGTCAAGCTATACATTTGCTGATGCTCTGGCCCTAATGACCATGGTTTCTCATCTATGTTAGAGCAAATGTCTTTTTCCCCTCATTTCTGCCTCTTGTTTGAGAATATAAAAGGTAGGCTATTAAATTATTTCCATGCAGTCACTGTACATTCAGACAACAAAATGTTCTGTCTAGCTCATTCTCTAAATATGCCATAACAGTGCAGGGGCTCTTCTGAGCATGTGACTGGATAGATGACCCTCAATGGTCATGGAAAGGAAAAGTTATTTTTGTTGATTTTCTGGTTTTCTTTGAAGTTCAAACTCTATGGATCAAGGGGAAAAGCATTTCCCCTGTCCACTGAGTTATCTAACATGAGCCAAGGTATTGCTGGGTCTGTCCAATGAAAAAGCAGAAAGGCACCACACTGCAGAAACTAATCTGACTTCTTATTACTTTCAAGTAACTTTTTAAAGAAACCAGTAATACATAGTAATAGACATGGACCCACATCATTAAACTTCACAGGCACAGAGAGCCAAATACTGAAGTATATACTCAGTGTTTAGTCTGTCCTCACTCAGACAGAGCTCCTACAGTCACCTTCAAGAAAAAATATCTGAAAAGGATATCCCCTTTGGTATAAGGTTCAAATGATCAGAAGTATACAGGTCTGGAAGCAAGTTATTCCACACAAACAGCTGAAGCTAGAGGCCTTTGGTTTACTCCCATACCATTTCTTTAACCCTTAGCTCCTGGCAGAATTATTCTTTCATGAGACTAATCATGAAAGGCATGATGCCCCTTCAACTTCTGCCCCTTCAACTAACTGGGTAGTTTTGTGGCCTAGGTAGCAATGGTGCATGGGACAGTAGTCATAGCCAGGGTGCCTGCGGGCTGCCAGTAGACACCTGCACCCACCCCCTCCCCACCCCAAGTTAGCACCCAGGTTCATGCCCCAGTTGCCTCCCCTTAGTTACACTACTGGTTCTCAGCATTTGTAATAAGAGGCCTGGTCTGAGGAGTTTTTTCATTTCTGGCAGGTTCTTAGCAACTAAAACACCCTATTTGGTGCATTTGCATACTCTTGCTATTCAACAGCACCTTACTAGAGTATACAGCTATTGTGTAATGAAGAGTACAAATAAATTTGAGAGCTGCATATAAGTAAAACTAACACTAACGTCTCAGGCTTTATAATCAAAAGAAACTAATTACCTGTCACTAAGAAACTGTGACTTTTTATATCTAAATCATTCAAAGAACAAAGGAAGGGCTATTATTACTACAGATATTTCCAGCTTAGTCATTACCATGGAATTTGACAAACTGTACTGGATAGATCAGAGGCAATCCAGTTACTTCTCCAAAACTGAGAGCAATGGCAGATGGAGCAGAACTCAAAGAGAACTGGAGACCGCTCTTTCCCTCCTCTTCCTTCCCCTGCAAGCTGAATTCATTCTCTCTGTTTTTGTACAAATAATACTGTTTTCTTTTCAGGAGACTTGTTTTTCATTAAATGCTTTTTTAGCTTCAAACACACAAGGAAAATGCCTTTTTTTCTTTTTTTGGAGTCTCATTGTAGATTATGAGTCATTGTGGCTCTGTAAAAGAGACCTTCACGTGAGCAACAAAACAAAGATGAAGCCAGCACTGAAATCTCTCCATATATCATGGAAAATAAGATGAGGGGCCTCATATCTGAGAGTATTTTACCATGTATACTCCAACCTTTTACACAGAATATAAACGTCCTGTGACAAAGAGGTTTAAAAAGATCAAGTAATATGGAAGTCAAAAAAAAGGACATCCCATTGAAAACAAGAGTACATCCTTATTTCAAAAGAAGCTCCACAAAGACCAGCTAACCAGGCAAAATCAAGTAAAGGGGAAAATTATACCATTTATAAAGCTGAGACAGGTTGAGTGGCTAACAGTGAAACTAAAAAAGGCACAGAAATGTAGCAAATTAACTCTATCCTCCTCCAAATTAATGCAAGTTGTTAGCCCTATATCTGATGCTTCACTTGGATATGAAAGGGAAAGATGTAAGACGAAGTATAAGAGGAAGTAGAGGCCTTAAGAGCTAGAGAATATATTTCATAACAAATAACTTATTCTATTTAGCTAGTTTCACTATTCATAGAGTATCCATGACTGGACTGAGATTTCTATGAATTTATTCACAAGTCAAGTATCCAGGTTGTAGCCATATTACTGTAGAGGGAAAAGGAATCAGAAGCCACGGTAGAGATGATATCTTTTATTAGACAGCTAGATTTTTGCAAAAAGTTGCAAGCTTTTGGGCACAAGCACCCTTCTTCAGACAGAGGAGAAAGATTATAAAGTATTCTTAACATTCCTACATGGCACCCTATCCCCAGAAGGACTTTCTGCTGAGTTAAATGCCCTACCCCGCAAACAATAATTAAATAGGCATAATGCTGGCAATGGCCACCATACTATCCTGACAGATAGGCATGAATATAATGATCCAAATAGCCATGTGTACTAAATGCAAGTGAAAGGGCCGGGGTATCCAAAAGACTATTGTGTACTAGTGGCTATGGGGACACACCACATGAGCAAAACCATCTCTGAAATGAAGTACTGCAGCACTGGACTTCTGTTAACTTACTGAGATAAGCCAAATTAAATGACTAAGATACTGCTTAACAGTTTCAAGGGAGGAAGAACTACTATCAGCACAACATTTTTAATCTCAGAGATCTTTTCCTTGGTTATCATCTCTCCCTATGCAGAGATTCAGAGCTTTTCCACTTTACCACAGACTTAGAGGCCTCTGCACTAAGGTGATTTACTTAATGTGAGGAGAGAAGGCCATGTTTGTGAACAATTGAAAACACCATACAGCATTCATCATGCCTCTCACAGATTCAGGCTTGCAGACTTTCTTCTTTGCATGTACCTGGCTGCTCAGCTCAGTGAGGTAATGAGTTTTCTCCCTAGATTAGCCCCATTCCCACAAACCATAAGAACAGTCTTGGCACCAAGGTTGTTTAACATGTACCTATGCAATCCAGATGCTTGTGTTTTATGGCCTTTGATAAAAAGAGACATGGGGCCCATTAACCTCAGGGAGTTGTGCTAGTGTATAATCAGGACAGAACTGGTCTGGTTTTCTGTAGGTAATTCAGATGCTTTTGGCAGTTTTCTGTTGGCTTTTGAGGGCAACCCCCCTACCCCTCAAACCCCACACCTTTCCAGAAGTACTTGCAGAATATCTATTGTGGCATTTATCCCCAAGATGTCCTTCATCGCTTGTTGAAATAAAAGGTTTTTTCCTTTTTTGGGGAGGGTGGGGGGGTGGGGAGGACAAGCAGAGGGGCACAGGAAGGAAAATCAATAGAAGCAGTTAACATCAGCCACATATATCTACATAACTAATTTTTTTTTGCTACATTATTGAAAACCTGGTGGATTAGAAAGCCTGCTGCATGAATTACATTTTTCTTTGCCAGAGGCTCATTTTAACTAATCATCATTCAATCTCATCCTTATTGGCTATGCTAATTTTCAAGGGATAAGATCACCTACCATCTCTCAGGGTCCTTTTTTATTTTATTTTGTTTTTAAACAAGATTATACAGTTACATAATGCAGAAACACTTCCAACTCATTACTATTATTAAAAAGCAAATCAAACCTCAAGTTTGACATACCCAGAGTTGGTGCTTTGGGGAGAGTATGGTGAGGTGAATATAATACAATAAAATCCCTTTGGGTTTAGCAGTACAACTCCAAAGCCATGAGAAATTTCCTACTGTAAATCGATACCTGCTTCCCTCCAACACCTTTCCCTTTACATAATGGAAACAGGCAAGACTGCCAGTGGGTTCAGGATCACAACAGTAAGCAGAGCTTGCCAAATAAACCACAGCAGAAAAGGAGCCCCTGAAGGCTTCTAGGGATAACAAATGGTGCAGTTCCTCGAGAATTTTGTTTCAACCCACTAAATGTTTTTAAGTTACTGCCTTTATGTGTACTGGGGTTTAAAGATGCAAGAAAAGTAACAAAACCATTATCTTAGAGAAAAGATATATATTATCCTGCATGGGATGTCTTGAAATTTCCTTCCTTAGCACAGAACAGTCCATCTTCTTCCAGCTCTTTTGTCCCTCAGGTGGATCTTACTTGTGATGTACATGCACATTATGTTCACAGCTTGCGTTTGTGAGATACATGTGTATCACAAGTAGGACCTACAAAGACAAAGACTCAAAGAGGAAGGCCTCGTACTAACATTTTTACACTGATCTTACAGAGTGCTTACAGAGTGACCTTAAGCGAAAACATAACTCTATTTTCATATTAAACATTGTCAGTTATACTGTTCTCCTCCTATCACTCACACATGAAGCTGCTTAACAGGTTAGTGCGAAACTGTTAGCATCATTCATTCCTTTTATAAGCAAGAAAGCTGTGGCATGTGTACAGACCTAATTTACAGATTAAAGGAGATTTAGAAATGATACACTTGGTGAGTGGATGAAGAGCTGGAAAGAGGGGAGCAGTGCTAGACAGGAGTGTTCTATTTAAAAATCTTTTTCAAGAGAAAAATAGTTTCCACAAAAATAATTAAAAACATTTTTTTATCATTTATCAGTCAGATTGACCCAAATCATAACACTTCAGACTGCTGAACTAATTAAAGTGCTTAGTTTTGGCTCATTTTTCTGATAAACTCTATCCAGCTGAACTGCCATTGTATATCATGGGAGCTGTAGAATGGATGTCTAATGCCTCCATTCTTTTCTATTTATCAAATGCACACCTTGGCTATATTTCTCCATGGTGCAGCAGGGTTTCTTTTCTGGTTAAACCAATGCAATGCTTCAAAGGAATTTGGATTACAGTGCATATTGGGAAATGGGAAATGTAGCTTGCTTGGTAAGCCTGGCCCATAAAGGAAAATGTGAGCATAAGAAACTCCAATTCACATAAGCTGCTGAGGCAACTGGGAAGGCATAGACTAATATTGAACTGAACTGAAATAAAATGTTTAATCAACAAACTAAAGTAAAATATTTTTGACCAGGAATGCAGAAATAAAGTGTTCCGAATCCATTTTTAAAATACTTCATGGAAGTAAAGAAAAAGTTTTCATCCCAATTTGGTACAAAAGCAAAATTTTGACCTATCAATTTCCCATGAAAAAAAAAAATTCCAGTTTTCTCCTAGGTATAAAGCACAGTTTACCTCTTTGAGAGAAAAAGAGAGAGAAAAAGAGAGAATGCTTCGCTACCAGTCCTTGGGTATAGGCAGGGAAGTACCACTAGCAAATTGTCATTCTCCATGGAAGTCAGTCACCTCAACTTATATCATGCATATCATAGCAACAGCAAATCATTTTAGATCCTGCTATGCCTATAAAAAGATGCTCTTTTCTTTCTACAGGTGCATAACACACAGTAACATTTTATTTAAAGCTGTGGTACTTGCAGCATCTAAAGCAGTGATTAGCTCAAGAAGTAAGGAAAGAAGGAAAAAAAATAGAAATTCCTAACCTAGAAGTTTTGGAACATTACAGCTGTACAGTAGTTGCAATTTAACCAACCTCATCAATAGAAAGTTGAATCCTCACTCCCATGAAAAAAAGTCCTTTTAAATAACTTCTCTGAAGTTAAAAGCAAACTAGTTTTTGCAGTGACAAAACCCTAAAATTTCAGAAAAAACAACTAGCTCTCATATCTCTACTACACACAGGCCAGTCATGGAGAAGCCAAGCAGCATCTCCCTAACTCCATTTATGAAAACATGTCTAAAAGGCTGAGTTTTGCAATAATTCCTAATGGAGATAAGGTTTGGGGTTAGTTGGAATAGTAAAGGAAATGAGTCCTATTGAAATCCCCATTAAAAAAATCCTAATCCTACAAGTTACATATTGGGAATTCACAACCACTAGTTCTTTATAGGTTTAACTGTTATGGCTGGCTATGGAAAGATTTGGTGTTTAAGACTTGCATCCTATTAAGGTAGCTTGTAACATTTAGCTTTAGTTGCACCTGCTTGAGTGGTGAATTATAGAATTATTTGAACTTTTCTTCTGCATTTTGTATCTGCACTGTTAGCTATAGCCTTGGGCTCACTTTCATATTATGTTTTTCTTTTTTTATGGAGCTTGTGTTCTAGCATTATCAACATAGGCATGTGGGCCTTGTTACTAGCTCAGATTAACTGAGCTTGGCACTAACTGACTAAATCAGATGGATAAAGTGATTGGATGTATATTAATGAAAGGTGATCAGAGGGGACCAATTGGACAGTGCCCAACTGCAGAGTCTTTGGGATTTCCAGTTTTGATGGACACACCAAATTAGGAGTCTAGGGCATGTCCAAATTAAGACACCAGTAAAATACCAAGTTAAGATGTGTGTGTGCATGTGATGGGCTTGTTGGAACAAAGGAATATGCTGGCAGAGTAAGAAAACAAGCAATATGATGATCACAGTGAAATCAATCAATGGTACCCAGAAATAAAGGGTCATCAGAGGACTGAAGTTAAAGAAAAAGTATAAAGGGGAGCAACAAAGAAGGTAGGGGGGTGTGTGTGTGAGATCATTTATCTAGCAACATCTGAATTGGGGCCAGCAAAAACACCTCAAAAGACTACCCACAGATGACCACGCTCTGCTTTTAGTAATCAGCTAGCCAATTGCACATCAAGAATTCCACACTCAGGTAGGGTCTGGAGCGGTGAGAGACGTGCAGGTGAAGCCCGCTGCGCCCCCACTCCCCCGAAGCCCCCCAGACACCCTCTCAGCAGCCGCCGAGCCCCCTGCCGACCCCCAGCACAGCCGGAGGTAAGCGGGCTCGTGGTGGGAAAGGGTTAACTCCTCGCTTGCTCAGAGGAGGCCGCTGCCTGGTGCCGGGCCGGGTCAAGCCCCCGCCCAGGCCCCTACTTGGCCCAGCCCCCCAGGGAGCCCTGCGACCAGAGCCGCGCGAACAGGCTGCGTAAACAGGCGCTTGAGTTAGCGCGGAGTTCATGCAGGGGAGGGCGTGTGAGGGCACAAGACCCTGCCTGCGACCCCCCCAGAGTAGTCAGCCCCAGCCGTAGCCAGCCTACCAGAGGCATGACACGGATGGGCACGCGCCGCACCCCGAGGGTCCCCTCGGGCTCTGCGGCCCCCCCATTGGGCGCCTCAGAGACGGCCACCCAGACGGAGCCCCTGGCTCTTGGCTGCGGGGGCTGCCTGTCCCTTTTTCAGGCTCTGGGGCCCGGGAGCATGGCCACCTCCCCTTGCGGGGTCTGCTCCCTACTGGGGTCTCTGGCACGCCAGCTGGAGGAGCTCCAGGCCACAGTCCAGAGACTGTGTGCCATCAGGGACTGTGAGCAGGAGATAGACTCCAACTGCCAGGCCCTTCTCCCCCGGGAGCCACAGGGGAGAGCTCCGTCTCCCTTCACGACTAAGGAGGACTCTGGGACCTCCCGCTCTGCCCAGTCAGGGGCATGGACCAAGGTGGTCAAGGGCCCCAAGGCCCACCGCACCAAGGCCCCTGCCCTGCCGGAGCTTAGCAACAGGTTCGCACCTCTTGCAGCCCCAGCAGAGCCCACGCAGTTGCCAGCTCCCGCAGGCAACCCAGGCTCGACCGCAGCTACTGGTCCCACTCTCCCCAAGACAAAGCGAAAGGTGTTTGTTGTGGGAGACTCCATCCTACGGGGCACTGAGGGGGCAATCTGCCGCCCCGACCCCTTAGCCCGGGAAGTCTGCTCCTTCCCGGGGGCCCGCATCCAAGACATTGCAGAGAGGATCCCGCAGCTCCTCCGGCCTACAGACCACTACCCCATGCTCCTGATTCATGTGGGCACCAATGACACGGCTCAGAGCACCCCCAGCCAGGTCATGAGGCGCTACAGGGAGTTGGGAGCGGGGCTTAGGGGTCTGGGAGCTCAGGTGGTGTTTTCGTCGATCCTCCCAGTCTCGGGCTATGGGCTGAGGAGGGAGAGGAGGATCCATGCGGTGAACCAAAGACTGCGGCGCTGGTGTTATCGGGAAGGCTTTGGCTTCCATGACCACAGCCCGCTCTTTGGATAGAGAGGCAGCGAGCTGCTGGGAAGAGATGGCCTCCACCTCTCTCCCCTGGGGAGGAGGCTCTTCTCAGCCAGGCTGGCTGACCTGCTCCACCGGGCTTTAAACTAAGCCCGCTGGGGGATGGGGGGACTACTGCCCCTGCTGGCCTGCTGAACGGCCCTTGCAAAGCCAGCGGACGAAGGCACTTAAAGGGGTACTTAAGGGAGCCCACCCCTGCCCCAGCCCTGGCACAATCTGTGGCAAGGGCACACTTGCCTGCCTGTACACTAATGCCAGGAGCCTGGGCAAGAAGCAGGACGAGCTCGTCCTCCTGCTCAGTGCAAAGAAATATGATGTCATTGGGATAACGGAGACCTGGTGGGACTCCACCCATGACTGGACCACGGGGATAGAGGGCTATACCCTGTACAGGAGGGATCCTGTTGACAAAAGGGGCGGGGGTGTAGCTCTCTATGTGAAGGAAAGCTACATATCCCTGCAAGCTGATGTTGGCGACCGGCATGGACAGCTAGAGACCCTCTGGGTAAAAATTCGTGGGGAATTCGGCACAGGGGACACAACGGTGGGAGTCTACTACAGACCTCCCACTCAAAGTCCTGAGCTTGACCAGGAGTTCGCCCAGGAACTGACTGAGGCCGCTTGCTCCAGGACCTTGGTTGTCATGGGTGACTTCAATTACCCAGACATCTCGTGGGAAGATCACTCAGCTAAATCTGAGCGGGCGCAAAGCTTTCTCTCGTGCATGGATGACTTCTACCTGACTCAAGAAGTCTATGGGCCAACGAGAGGCAAAGCACTGCTTGACCTGGTACTGGCTACGGGGGACAACCTAATCGGCGACCTAGTGATTGATGGGAAGTTGGGTGACAGCGACCATGAGCTGATCACCTTCACCATCCGCCGTAAAGCTGGCAAGTCAGTCAGCAACACAGAAGTCCTTGACTTCAGAAAAGCCGACTCTGACAAGCTCAAGAGGCTAGTCAGTCAGGCCCTCAGGGACCATGACCCCAGGGAGATGGGAGTTCAAGAAGAGTGGTTGCTTCTCAAGGAAGCGATCCTCAGTGCACAAGCTAAATCTATTCCAACACGGAGGAAAGGCAGCAAGAAGGCACAGCAGCCCCCCTGGCTCTCCAGAGACCTAGCGGACCTACTGTGGCTAAAAAGGAAAGCCTACAAAGGATGGAGGATGGGATTCACCTCCAAGGAGGATTACTCCGTGCTGGTCCGGTCCTGCAGGGAGCAAACCAGGAAAGCCAAGGCTGCAACTGAACTCCAACTAGCTTCAGGCATCAAGGACAACAAAAAGTCCTTTTTCAGATATGTGGGGAGCTGGAGGAAAAGCAAGGACAATGTTGGACCCCTGCTAAACCAGATGGGGCAACTGACAACTGACACCCAGGAAAAAGCCAACCTATTAAATAGGTACTTAGCGTCAGTCTTTCATCAGTCCCATGGGACGCCCATGCCTGCTATGGGACAGGGAAATCTGGGTGAGGGGGATCCCCTACCCTCCATCAATGCTGACCTCGTGAAGGAACACCTTGAGAAGCTGGATACCTTCAAGTCAGCTGGCCCTGACAACCTGCACCCCAGGGTACTCAAGGAGCTGGCGAGCGTCATAGCCCAGCCCCTGGCACGGATCTCTGAAAACTCCTGGTGCTCTGGTGTAGTGCCCGAAGACTGGAAGAAGGCCAATGTGGTGCCGATCTTCAAGAAAGGGAGGAGAGTGGATCCGGCTAACTACAGGCCCATTAGCCTGACTTCTATCCTGGGGAAGATCTTAGAAAAGTTTATTAAGGAGGCCATCCTTGAGGGACTGGCCCAGGCTAACATTCTAAGGGACAGCCAGCATGGGTTTGTTGCGGGTAGGTCTTGTTTGACCAATCTCATTTCCTTCTATGACCAGGTGACCTATCACCTGGACAAGGGAGAAGAGATTGATGTCATATATCTTGACTTCAAAAAAGCTTTTGATCTGGTATCCCATGATCACCTCTTGGCCAAACTGCCCAGTTGTGGCTTTGGCTCCACCACTATCCGCTGGCTGGGAAATTGGCTTCGTGGTCGGACCCAGAGGGTTGTGATTGATGGCAGTCACTCATCATGGTGCCCTGTGACCAGTGGGGTCTCTCAAGGCTCTGTCCTGGGAAGATCGTTAATCTTCATTAATGATGTGGACATTGGAGTCAGGAATGGACTGGCCAAGTTCACCGATGACACCAAACTTTGGGGCAAAGCATCCACACCAGAAGATAGGCGGGTGATCCAGGCTGACCTGGACAAGCTCAGCAAATGGGCAGACGAGAACCTCATGGTGTTTAACACTGAAAAATGCAAGGTTCTCCACCTTGGGAGGAAAAACCTGCAGCACCCTTATAGGCTCGGCAGTGCTACGTTGGTTAGCACTACAGAAGAAAAAGACTTGGGGGTCATCATTGACCACAAGATGAACATGAGCCTCCAATGCGATGCTGCGGCTAGTAAAGCGACCAAAATGCTGGCGTGCATCCATAGATGCTTCTCGAGCAAATCCCGGGACGTCATTCTCCCCTTGTACTCGGCCTTGGTGAGGCCGCAGCTGGAGTACTGCGTCCAGTTTTGGGCTCCACAATTCAAAAAGGATGTGGAGAAGCTTGAGAGAGTCCAGAGGAGAGCCACGCGCATGATCAGAGGTCAGGAAAACACATCTTACGATGACAGGCTGAGAGCCATGGGACTCTTTAGCCTGGAAAAGCGCAGGCTCAGGGGTGATCTGATGGCCACCTACAATTTTATCAGGGGTGACCACCAGGATCTGGGGGAACGTCTGTTCACCAAAGCGCCCCAAGGGATGACGAGGTCGAACAGTCACAAACTCCTGCAAGACCGTTTCAGGCTGGACATAAGGAAGAATTTCTTTACTGTCTGAGCCCCCAAGGTCTGGAACAGTCTGCCAGCGGAGGTGGTTCAAGCGCCTACACTGAACACCTTCAAGAGTAAATTGGATGCTTATCTTGCTGGGATCCTATGACCCCAGCTGACTTCCTGCCCTTTGGGCAGGGGGCTGGACTCGATGATCTCCCGAGGTCCCTTCCAGCCCTAATGTCTATGAAATCTATGAAATCTATGAAAGAATGACAGGGTGGGGAAAGGGGAGAAGCGGGCAGAGATGGAGCCCCATGCCCCCCATCCAGGCCCACTCCCCCTGTCCCTCCTGCTGCTTGGGGTCTGGGCCTGCTCCCCCACTCCCCACCGCCATGGCAGGGGGAGGGGAGCAGCAGGCCTGCCATGGTGGTGAGGAGGGAGCAGTGGACTCAGGGCTGATGCGGGGAAGTGGGGGGAAGCCCACTTCGCTCCTTCCCCCATGTCGGGCCGAGCCCACTCCTCCCCTGCAACCACTGTGGTGGGACTGCTCCTCCCGCCCTGCATTGGGCCCACTCCTCCCCCCATCGCTGCCATGTCAGCTGGCGTTGGCCTTTCAGGTGGTGGTGACAGAAGAAGGGAGGGGTGGGCCAAGGCCAGCACTGGTGGCCTGTCCCCCCATGGTGTCCTGACACTGTTCCCCCCCGTGCTGCTTCTGCTATCTCCAAGGAGCAAGGAGCTCCAGTAGCCTCACCCCTTGTCCCCTCCGCTTCATTGCTGCCACCTACAGGGACCAGGGCAGGGGGGCACTGGCCTCGCCCCCCCCGCCACTGGTCTCACCCCTTCCACTCCATTCACTCCATTGCCACCACCTCCCACTCTGTCCTGTGATCCTGCCATCATGGTGGTGCTCTGCCATGCCGCCATCTCCTGTTGGAACTTAGACCATTAGACTAAATGTTTCTCTCTCATATATATATATATTATCAATATAACGTTTAATAGATTAATAAAGTTAGATTTTAGTTAAGTTAAATGCGTGTGTTGCATATTCTGTGTTCACTTGGTTTATTATGCTTTAGCAATCCTGTAGTGCCATAAGTGTGTAACAATCCCCATCTATTTAGACCTTTAAAGAACTATGCCACAGAGTTAGACCCAACGCTTAACTGGTGGCAAAGTAGAATGCAGAGCAGTGATGTGCTTTCTTATCAATATGGAAAAAAAGAAGAATATATCTGAAAAGAATTGGCTAGTCTGCAGTTGGAGATAGCAAAGGAAAAAACATTTCTAGACACTGTATCGACATGGGAAATCCAAAGCAGAGATTAGTCTAGCAAGACTCCAAGGTTGCTTTCTAAAAAGAGTGTGCTGAGTTGAACCAGCTCTTCCTCATTTATGTCCTGCCTTTGCTCAGTTGCTAGAATAAACATATTCTAAATCTGAGAAACTGAGACTTAGTTGCCTTTCATCTGCAATACATCCTCAGTTATTCAACCTGCTTTAAGCAGCATCTACTGGGAAGCTGTTCAGCTAAGTGAAACTTCGATATATGAGAAATTACACATGGCTAATGCATGATGCATAATGTAAAGCCGGAACAAAGTGAACAATACATATATTATGTACAGTAAAACTTAACAGAAAACAGTTATTTAGTATCCATAGCTACAAGTTATCCAAACAGGAACTTTATTTTACTACTTGAGTAGTAAAATCCAGCTTGTTATTTGACCTACCCTATAATGGCCTCTTCTGCCTAACAGAACAAGAGAAGGAAGAGATTCACCTTCTGTTCACTACTCAGGTTAGCATTTGGTGAGATGGTACTAGGCATGAGTAGTCACACAGTAAGCAATATCTTTGTAATGAAGAAAGCTAAAATACAGTTAAACAAAGAATAATTAAATACAAGTGCTTAGAGGGTTTTTTTAAGGGGAAACAAGAAAAACTTCAAAAAGGTTATTCAAACAGTCCATCACCCATAATCATTGCCATTTAATACAAATAGAACGAGCAGCTTCCTAGCCCCTTCTTTGTTCTTGATGAAAACTTAACAGAACCCACAGGAAAAATAAAACCAACATTTTTGAAAGTGCCACTGGACTTTGAGCACATCCATTTATTGGATGACCAACTTAGGATGTGATTATTAAAAGTACCTTTGGCTCCCAGTCAGGAGATATTCAGAGGTTGTGTAATCTAGATCTGATTTCTGAACAAAGTATAAAAGTCACTAAAAGTTAATCTGTGAAAAGATTTTGCCTGAAATAGAAACAAGCTTCAGGATCCCCTAGCACATGGAGCAAAGGACCAAATGCTTAACTTAAATGTAAAATTAAGAAATTTATTGAACACACAAAACTATTAGCTTAATACAGACAATGGTTGTATGGCTCATTACCATTTACAAGCTCCCTCTGCCAATTTCTCTGTACTCCATAAGTAATAGTGACCATTCACAAAAGGGGAATGTTTTACATCTTATGTTTTACATTAGGTTAATCAATTACACTGTCTTTCACCTGGTCTGCAGCTAGTTCTGATAAGTTTTTTATTCTACAGGTTTATTGCCCTTTTTCCCTTTTGTAATTATTTTCATTTACATAATGGGATTTAACAAAAGTAATTGTTTTACCCAAGGCAGGATATTGACGATTATCTCTTTTACTGAGCTAACTGTATATTTGGGAGAGATGCCAGACACCATTTTGGACACATAGGGATATCTAGATGAGCACACACGAGTGTTTCGCTGGGGGCAAATAGCAGTCATGCATAGTTATGCCATTGCTATTTGTCCCAAGGGAATGTCCATGCACATGTGCTCGGGCATGCACCAAGCTGCCCTGGGTGGGATAGGGGAGGCTCGGGCCAGTACTTGGGATGGCCCCAACAGTCTTAAGCTCTTGAGACTCCAGCAGCAGGGACCCCAACCAGCAGCCACACTGTGGCTCCAGTTTCAGGCAGTGCATGCTGCTGCCACATGTGCCACCCCACATTTTTCCAGCATGGGTTTTTTGATACTGGGATCTCCCAGTGTCAAACCCTGCCCCCCCACCAGGCTGCAAATTAGCAGTGCAAGGAATGCCCTGCATGTACAACATGTGTGGTCTGCAGGACTGCATACTGCACATGTGTGCCTGTCTGGACACATCCAAAGGGTGCGTCCAGATGAGCATGCATGTGGGCGCTGCAGTGCCTCAAAAGCTTTTGAGGCATCTCAGAAGGTCCACAGTGCATGTAAACAGGCTTTCTGTGCTCCATATTTGCTGTGTGGAGGCAAAATTAGATACTGTACCAGGAACTCCCAAAATAAAAAAAACCAAAATGGGTCAAACTATAGGAGGGGCAGTACATGTGGCTACAGTGTGCGCCACCTGCTTCACTGTGGCAGGCCCAAAACCATGTTCTGGCTGCCAGCCAGGTTCTGTACACCTGGATTGCTGCCACTGGAGCACCAGGAAGCCCCCAGGACTCCAGGTAAGGCTGCTAGGAACAGCCAAGGTGCTATGTGCCACTGCTATTTGTCCCTAGGAAAACACATGTGCGTGCTTGTCTGGACATGCCTAAAGAGCTCTTTTTCTGGTATTTAGATTATATCTGCTTCTGTTTAAGGCCTAAAGTTGGGCTGTCATCTCCCCTTTATGTAGCTGGTTAATAAAAACTTATTACCAAAAAAACTTGCTTCTCTTAAAAGGCAGGGCCACAATCTGTCCCAGAGATCCTCATACAAACATTCAGTTTCTCCTGGGAGAGTTGCTATTCTCCCAGGTGAAAGCACAACTGTACAGGTGTTCAGTCTGTTTCTTCTAGATTCAAAATGGCTGCACCAGGAGAAAAATAATGTAGAAACAACCAGGGGTAAAAATCACTCCCAGAAGAGTTTCTCCTGGGAGAGCAAATGTCTGTACAATCTGTGGCTTCTCTCAGAAGAGAATGTGGTCCTCCAGCATTCCACCTTCCTCCCAGGAAGACAGGGCATTACTCGTGGGACTGTATGGGTGTGTATACATGAGCACAGAGGCTGCACCAACACGTTGGAATTCCAGCTCATTGGAGCAGACATGATTAATCAAGTCTGCTGGAGTGTGGCAGTTGCTGCACTCCAGCAGCCTCCCACATCTCCTGTATCAGTGTCCCTGTGCTTAAAAATGGTGGCAGAGGTACTATAGCTAAAGCTCATCAAACAAGCTTTAGTTTAAGCACCCCCCGCTGCCATTTTTAAGCGTGGGGATGCTGATACATGAGACACAGCAGTGCTTTAATTAGAGTGGCTCTCAAAGCTGTTCTAATTAAAGTGCTTTCCACCGCTGCACCCCCAGCACACGTATAAAAGTGCCCTATTGTTCCTTCAGGTAGCAGATCTCACCCCTTCACAATCCCCACACTGTGCAGTAGGGGGAAATTCAATTGCTAAGCTAGAAAGGGAAAGAATCTTCAAATTTTGAGAGAGAAATTTGGGCTTACAAATAGCTCTGGTCTGATTTATATTTAAACATATATTTTTAAACATCAGTTCTTAATTTATATTATTGCTCTTTGACACTGTCTCATGTTTATTTGCTATTAAATAGGTATAACATGAGTGTGATCCACAGCTCCAATTGAAATTCCTATTGGCTAGGAGCCCTCCACAGGAAACACACAGCACCTTGCAGAACCAGAGATTTAGACAGTATTGTTTCACTTCGGCTTCCCATGTGGGGCCTGCTTTACTAAAAAGGTATGCAGTACTGCATTGGGAATAACCTCTGATGTGACCACCTGTGCATCGTTCTAGGGCTACAGGAAGACTGCCTGAAAAACTAAACCACTCAAAGTAAGAGCAATTGGAAGCAGTTAAAAAAGCAAAAGTGTATTTTATTTTGCATTAAATAAAATTTATCAAACTGTACCGTGTGGCAGCCTAACATAAAAACGCCATTTTAAAACAAATTATAAAGGATTTAAGAGAAGTAAATAAATATAGGACAAAGAATGGAGCCATTCAACAATTCTTAAACCTGAGAAAAGATGCATTTAAAATGAATCAAGTTCAGATGGGAATAAGCTTCTAAAATTTTTTCCCCTTCAATTTGCTTTTACGCCAAGAAGGAGCAAAAAACTTTTACCTGGAAAACAACATTTTCAAGCTTATTTAAAGTCCATAGACATTTTCTTTATTTGTCTTCTAGGTTAGAAAACCAATTTAATTTCATAACTCCAACCCACCCATGCCGAAAAATAGAAGCAGGGGGAAAAAAGGGGGCTTCACACTCTAGGAACACTTTTCTCTGTGATGAACTTGGAGTGACTGAAGTCTCTGACAGGAATTAAGTGTGTAATAGTTTCCATTGCTTATGATTCCCTTCTGAACTTCCATTTTGTGGGAATATGCTTGGATCATTGCATATAATACTGACCTGTCTCTGGAAAAGGCTCACTGTGTATTTTGGCTTGGCTCCTTTCCATTTCTATTCCTTTAAGTCTGTTCCCCATTTCACCATTTCTTATTGCCACATTCTCAAACATGTAATACAAGCTTAGAAGAACAATTTATAGGAATATTAGTAATTTGGCCACGACCAAAATGAGCACTTTTTTTTTTAAACAAATCATCCTCTCCTGGGAGTCATAGTTTGCAGTTATTTGCTCGTTTGTTTACAGCATTCCACTGCATGTGATATTCAAACAGGCAAATAATTCAATGCAGTATAAATCCACAAAAATCATTCAACCCTCTGCAGCAGCTTTCAAATCTGGCTGCAAACATCATTTGAAGACTTTTCCAAAAGTGCCTGAAAGCGTATTAGATATGAATGAGTAATCATTTCACAGACAGCCAGAACTTGACAAATGTGTATACATAGCAAGTCTACTTTGATTTTTTTGCTTGAGGCAGCCCCATTCCAAAACAAAATCTGATAATGCTGGAGATGTTTTTCTATAACTGCAGAAGTCAGAAGAGAAATAAGACTGCATAATTCAGATCTCAAGAAAAGAGAGTTAGCCCTAATCATACTTCTTTCAAATGCAATATCACTGAATGTAGTAAGTCTTAGTGATGGTCTGATTTTACAGCCCTTACTCACAGGAATAGGTTCTCCCACTGAGTCCAATGGAGAGTCTTGCATAGGTAGCAGACTTGCAGAATTAAGCCCCTCCAATTGCTGTGCTTTGTTGTGCACACGTCAAGCTAAAGGGTAGTTAGAAAAAGAAATGTCTTATTTCATGCAAGTTCAGAACCCAAACTACAGTCAACTCCCTGTTTTTTCAGTAATACCACATGACAACAGCAGCACATGACAACACCCTGACATAATATAATAAAGCATATCCTTAAATACTGAGCTGGTGACTATACGATAATCTAAGGGCATGGTCAGGTAAAGATGACTAAAGGCAACTCAACCTCTCCTGGGTTTTGGGCTTCAGATTACAGAAGGCCCCATTAGAGTAATAAGTCAAAACAGATAAAGACTCAAGGGTCACATCCAATGGCTTCCAAACAGCTGCCTACTGTTAATACTTACATGTTGAAGATCAAGGCACAAAAGCCCATCTAGCAGAAATCAAAGGGCAGGCAGAACACAGATGGTGTTCACTGATGGCAAGAGAGAGAGACTTAATAAACAAGTCACCATACTCAGTTACTAGTTTTAGTTTCCAACCTGATTTCAAGTGTTACCCTAAGCAGACAATACAACAGTCACGTCACCTCATGGTAAGAGAGGTACCAGGTCTTTTAGTGAGACAGTCACCTGAATGAGTCACAACTCCCTTGGTAAGGTCAAGCACTATATGTGGCACTAAAATCTACAGGCTGTGGACTCGGACACAAAATGGTAGAGACAAACACACTCATCTGAAGCGACACACCTGCCATACTCACCCTGTCCAGTTACTTTTCCGTGTCCTATCCAGATCATATCTGGTTTTTTGACTTCAACTTCCTTCACTGAACTCCTCTTCTTACTCTTATCTCCACAGAATATTGGCCAAGGCATTCAACAACACTGACGGACTCAAATGAGATAAGAGATACACGCATGTGCATCAGATTACATAGTGACAATGGTTAGGTAGCTGGTATGCTACAACTGTTTCTTATTACCAGAAAGCTGACTGGTTCATTGTTACCTTCTCTTTCCCAAGTTTGTTTATTGTATTAAATCAGTTGTCTTTTATCATATGCTAGAACTGTAGGATGTTAAAGGTGAGGAATATCTGCAGTGGGAAGGGGAAGGAGGAGGTGGATTGTCAATGGCATTGACAGTCCCTTGACATGAGGATGACAGTCTTCCAGTAAATAGGGAAGTCATTGGTGAGTCTGCAAATGAGTGAGGAGGCCAAACTGAACTCCCCATGTTCAACTGCAGATATGGCAAATAGTTCTGGGAGGGAGTAGATCCTGGTAGTGCTGGGTCACAAATCTTTCCCTTTGTCTCTCTCATCTATCTGCCTTCATAGAGAGGCGAGTTTGCTCAAAATGATCAGTTCCTTGTTCTACATCACAACAGCATCAGGGATGACTCAGTGCTTGAGTCTCCCAGGTATTGATGTTACTACCGTGCTTCTTCAGATTGGCCTTCATAGGGTCCTTGAATCTCTTCTTTTGTCCACTACTAGAGCGGTGACCATCAGTGAACTGGGAGTGTAAGGCCTGTTTTGGAAGTCAGTTTTCAGACAGCCTGATGACATGACATGTCCCTGTCCCATGGAGCAAGTGCTGTATAAACATGGCTTCCATGCTGGTAGTGTTTGGTTGAGCCAGAACTGGTGTTCATTCTTCTGTCCTTCCAACCGCTATGAAGGTTTGTCCAAAGACATTGCTAATGGTACTGTTCAAAATCTTTCATTTGTTTCTGATATATCACCCAAGTTTCATACCCATACAACAAGGTAAGGATGACAACAGCCTTATAGATAAGAAGTTGTGTGGGTACTGATGTCATGATCAAAGACACGATTTTGGAGATGTTCAAAATGTAACACTGGCAGGTTTTATCCACTGTTAAATGACATGGTTGTTGCAGTCAAAAGCAGGATTCAAACTTAGTGAAGTTAAGGACTGACATGACACCTCATTTGATTAATGCCAGAAAGGCTTTAATAACTATACCACAAACGAGCTATAAAACTAAATTACATAAAAAGACTCCTTCCCAATATTCAGTAAATGAGCCATCACAAAAGTCCTCGTATATGTTAGCTGCAAGAGAGTCTCTCACTAGTGAAGACAGGAGGCAGTTTCAGTTTTTCACAGTCTTTCAGCTTTCACAGTCATTGATTTTCTATGTTTACTTTTTGGGAAAGGTGGCTATCCCAGTAGGGGAAATGATCAACATTCCCTAAGGACTGTCCTGTAGTTGTAACACATGAAGGGGAAGCTGATTGATTTGGAGTGGGTTGATAAAGTATCCTAATTTTTGTGAAGTTGACAGTGTGTCCAAGTATTTCATATGCTTCACATAAGCAACCAAAAGTGACCTGGAGCTCTTCAACTAAGTAGGCACACATGGACAGAATCGTCAGTATACTGAAGATCAGTAATGGAGGTGCTGGTTAACTTGGATTTAGAATGTAACCAGTTGATGTTAAAGAGATTCCCATCCCTGGAGTACTGGATGCTGCCTCCAGATGGAAGTCTATCAGCAATAAGATGCAGAATAACTACAATAGTTTTGGTGCAGTCACATATCTTGGCTTTTGTTCTGGTTCTAATAGTGAGGGGGGTTCATTTCCAGGCCATTGTTTAGGATGGTCACTGTCATTTCATTGTAAAGAGATCTGATAATTATAACAAATTTTGGTGGGCATTCAGATCTCATCAGGACCATCCATAGGGCCTCTCTGTTGATTGAATCAAAAACCTTAGGTCAATGAAGGCCATGTAAAGCAGCCCAGGTTCTCTGTGGGTTCTCTCTCTAAGCCCTTCTCAATATTTATAACCAAATGGCAGATTGCCAACCCTCCAGGATTGCTCTTAAATCTCCAGGGATTAGATGTAAATCTCCAGGAGACTGCTGAGAGTCACCCAGGAGGTAAATGATAAGGTATTCATTAAAATAAATATTTAATGTATAAATTGGATTCAACAGTAGTCCAGTGGTTTTTTAAAAATATAACAGCAGTGTGCATTTGCCTTCCTGACAAAGTCTACACACTGTAATCTCAGTAACTGATATATACAAGCACAGAGGCACATCTGCATTGTGTATTGTGGGCATGCTGGCATTCCAGAAACCTCCTGGAATTGATTCAGAGTTGGTAACCCTAGTGTTAAGTGGAAGCTTCCTGCACAGTAACTTCCTTGCCAACCTGCTGTATCTGAGAGAGAAACAGACGGTCTCCACCAACAATAAACCCTAGGTTCTTTCCTGATGGACTTCATCCATAAAGACAGACATTTGATCCAAAACACAGGCTGAACTACAATACATTCCCACCACTTCTAAGTACCTCCATGAATATATCAATGGAGTTACCAGGGATGAATTTGGCTGCATGTGCCTAAGTTTCCTCATCTGTAAAACTGAGTTGTTAATACCAATATGGGACTGGATGAAGATTCATTTTTAGCTTTGAGGATAAAAAGTTAAGTGCATTATTGCCCCAGAATATGATCTTAGATTTGTTTTCCTGCTGCAGTGTGTCATTATCAGCATATAAACTGATGTAGGCAAGCATACAATAAGAACAACTGGAAACTCTATATAGTACATAGATAAAACAAAAAGATGTTACATCCTCATTGAACCAGTGTTTAACTACAACTTGTTTTTTTGTGGCAAAGTGTGACTGGTATCTTTCTAGTGATTAAAGGGTTCAAACTCCATGCCTACTTATCATTGGCACCAACCTCACCTCCTGCCTCAAGTTTAACTTCCACTGATGTCTCCTAAATCACACAAAAGTTAAGAAGAGACTCTTCTCTGGAGGCATCAGAGGTATCACAATGACTGTACTGACTGCCAGAATCCTTTGGCATGAATTCTTCTGTGAACCAAAACCTAATGATTTTACAAGGTCTGTAACAGTTGCAGCAGTGAGATGTCTGTAAGCCTTTCTGATGCGGGGCGGGGGGAAGGAGGGGGCGAGAGACAATGATGCTGTTGGCTTTGCTCTGCTTCTCTAATTTATATTCTTTTTGATATCACATACGGCATAGGGACAAGTTCTGCCCGTGTGTGTATGCGTGCATGTGCGCAACTCCCATTCTATTGAATGGGACTTTACAAGAGTGGCCAAAAGGCCCACGGTAAGTGATTACATTTGTTTCCTGAGCTTTATTGTTCTTTACCTCCTCCTCTTTCATCCAGCTGCTCTCCCAGACCCTGAAATGGTAGAATGGTAGAAGCCATTCTTTTCCTCTTAATATTTTTTTCTTAAAAGAAAGTTGTTAACCAGAATTTGGTAAAAATCATAAGCTGTGGACAAATTTCAAGTGTGTACATTCAGGACTCAATTCAACAATCAAATGAAATTGACATTTTTGCAATTGATTTCTCCTGGAACAGGAGAAGAGTCAAGCTTTCAAATGGAAGTTAGCAGCATTTTTTGCCATTTCAGCACTGGAGTCAGCTGTTCTGAAAGCCAGGCCCTCAGCATCCTCAAATACGCAACCAAAAAGAAGAAACTTCGGAAAATTTTAGCTGAAATAGCTTCCCCAGAAGTCATGCAATGAGTCTTTGGAAAAATGGAGAAGAAATTAAGTGTCCTGACCCCCAGCTTCTTGCTACGAATGCTCAAACACTATAGTAAGTGAAATTTACAGGTACCTATTTTCTTATGTTGACCATTTTAGTGTTTTTTTTATTTGTCTTTATGCTTGAAACTCCCATCATCTTTTAATTAAAAGGGGAAATTATTCTCAGAAACTAACACAACTAAGTTTCCTTGATGGTGTGGTGTCTCAGCAAGTCTAGGAGTGCTTTCTTGGTTTGCTCCAAGTTAAGTTTAATGAAATTAGTCTTATCACTGTGAATCTGTTAAGTGAGCATCCATGGCATAACCATACCAATTAAATAGAAAATAACATTTATATGATCTATTCAGTATTTCCCATCTTTGGTAGAGCCAATATCTTACTTCCACTAAAATTTTACAACCTCCCTAACTCTCCCATGATGTATGCCAATAGGGATCTTTCTTGTAACTTCTCAGGCAGACAACTATTCTTCCACTTTGATTGTCATAACACTTATTGGGTCCATTTTAGAAAGTGAAAAAATGATTGAATTACTCAATCATGACATCTAGGCATGAGAGCATTAATTGATTTTGGCCCAATTCCAAAATTTCCACTTGTGCCTAATACTTTTTACTTGAAATTTGAGCTCATGCATTGAGTTACTATCCCTTCTCTCTGCACCATTTCAAATACATTTGTACTGGTTACTTTTTCAGAACATTGGATATCCCTATGAAGCAACTGAAAAAAGCTAACAAGGCTATATTTTTTTAAGTAACCAATCCAAAGAGGGTTCTCTCCTCTTCCAGTGAAGTGAATTAACTGGGAGGGTAGTGACCTAAGCATAATTGTCCCTAATAGTTTGTTGTCCCATAGCAGTAGAAGCAACTATTTGTTTCAAGGACTTAATGGCTGAGTACATTAATCTTTTTACTTCGGAGAGCCTCAGAGTTAGTATTAGGAAAAACTCTTAGTAGTCTTCCTATTGGACCTTTGCTAACTGAATGTATTCCACAGATTTTTCAGTAAGGGTTAAAGTGTTTTGACTAAGACCATTCTGAATTTACTCATACTTTCTCCTCCAACCTGTTACCAGTAACTTTCTTGAATAACAAAAACCTTACGAAGAAAGATCCAAAAAATAAAAGTACTGACATCTGATCAAAAATCAAATTATGACATTTAAGTCTAGGGCAGTTTACCTGTGTGCAGGGTTCAAAAACAGAATTCCTGACCTCAAGTTTTGCAAGCCGTGAGAGTTGTGTTATAGGAAATAGAGGGAACCGAAAATGCTAAAGGCAAGAGATTTCATTACATTTCCCCCTCCCCCCCCGCCCGCGAGAAGCATCCAATTGGTGACTAGTCCAGGCAATTCCTGTGTGTTCAAATAGTAGTCTGCTGATAGCATCCTACATTGCATTGTAGTCAGATCTTCCAGGGTTTATATTTGTTTCTTCATCGGAAATCACCGGAGGAACTCTGTAAACAAACATCTTGAATCCTGTTTCATCAAGTTGAAAAACATGGAAGTTGTTCAATTCTACACATTTTAGTGTGGGTTAATAATTACCAGATTGTTTTTCAGCAAGTCAAAAGCTGGAGAGCTACGGCCTGTATCCTAAAAGAACCCAAGCTGCAATGAATAAATGAGTCAGAAAATACAGTGGGGGAGAACCTGTTTGCTGCTGCTCTTGTTCAGAATTGGTAGCAGACCTGGGTTTCTGAGATTTGGTTTGCAATACCAGCCAACTAAAAGCAACCCACTGTTTTTGCAAAGTATTGCACTTTGGAACTAATCAGTGAATCTCTCTGCTGTGCCAAGGGTGCTTCAAATGAGGACTGTATATATGAGAACTTCATTCTGTAAACAAGGGGAGGAACACATTCTTTACAGAAGCCTGTTGTCCAAGCCGAATTTGCTACTGCTAGTGGGAAAACAAAAAACCTAGATAAAAGACTGTTTGAGGACTGTTAAAGCATGTGAAGAGACAGATTTTTTTAAAGAAATCAATTTCTTAGAAAAAGTGATAATAAAATTAAATTATAAACAATATTTTGTACTCATACTTCTGCTTGCCTAGGGAACTCACATCATTTCAAAACTGCTATGCAACTTTTTTTTTTAAATGCATACAAGGCATTGAGAGATGCCATTGATTCACCCTTAGGAGCACAAGGGAATTCAGTTCCCACCCATTGTCTTCCTAGTAGAGAAGGAGGAAGGTGGTGCATTCATGTAGAAGATAGCACCCTGATGTTCTAGCTAGAGCCATAGTCTTGTAAGTAAAAACACTTTGGGAAGTGACAATGCTAGCAAGACCCACATCTCTCAAGTACTCTGGCACTGGCTACTCCTTGATCAGTCACAGCTATCCCTCACCATAACTATAAGGCAAAAGCCAGTCCTGAAGACAGGTTAGAGACTCTTAGAGGTCCACTGAAATCTAGCTGGTCCCATAGTACTGGTTCTTTGTTTTTGTTTTTCACTGCTCATTGTATTAACTATAGCTAAATATTTCATGAATAGTTTTCTTCAGTGTTAAGAAACATTTAGTTGACAGATGAAAGCTCTGGGAATAGGGTCATCTGACAAAATAAGTTTTTGCCTATGAAGGTTCATGCCTCTGGACAGTTAGTCTCTAGGGGTGTGCTCAGATGAGCATGGCTGTGCAGTATGTGATGTTGCAAACACATTTGTGATGCCACATACTGCAAATTCAGCTGTTCTGTGCACTGCAAAGTAGCAGCATTGGGTGGGGGCAAGGGGGTGGGGGGAAGGAAAGGGGTTCGACTCTGGGAGATCCCGGGGCCAAAAAATCCTGTGCAACAAAAAAGCGGAGTGGTATACACAGAGGCAGCAACCACTGCCCAAAACTGGAGCCTGACCAGCCAGAGCCACACTCCAGCTGCCAGCAAGGCTCCGAGTGGTAGGATTGCACAAGGCATGCTGCTACTTCTTGTCTCAGGGGAAGCAAAATGTCCACGCTCATGTGGATGTGGCTTAAGGTGCCATCTTCTGCCTGACTTGAAGTTAACATAACTAACCACCTCAGTGGAAGAGGAAGGGGTCTGCGCAATTATGAACAATTTTGTTAACTTAGTTGAGAGACAAACCTCTCAACTAAGAGGTGGTCTACAGGCTAAAAGTAGTTAAGACCTCCGAGAACAAGGCATATCTGCTTACACCAGTTACGCCCACACAAAACTAAGACAGTCATAGAGACCAGTCTGAAGCACAAGGAGTGAGCAAGGGAGTCTGGAAGCACAGAGCTCCAAGAATCTGGAACAAGGATGAAGCTAAGCGGGACCCAGGCAAACAGGAAACCAGGAACAAACAAGCAGGACCAAGAACAAACAGGGAGGATTTCATAAACATTAGGACTGAAAGGGACCTCATAAGATCATAGGGTCCAGCCCCTTCCTTAGGGGCAGGAAGTCAGCTAGGGTCAAAGATCCTAGCAAAATAAACATCCAAATGTTTCTTGAAAGTGTCCAGAGACCTCCAGACTGGGAATGTAGGAATGAAAAGGAAAGAACCAAGAAACTTCAGAACCAGGTGTCTACCAGCAGCATCAAAACCAGAGAAACATCCATCCTACTGAATAGCTTTGCTGAGAACTGGAAGGTCTGCTTCTAAAAAAACTGGCAACCACATCCACCCAGCTGGAGGTAGTTAGGTCACTGCAGCTAGGCCCACTCAAGTAACCAGGGTTAGTTAGGAGTAAATTTGGCTAGCCTGCTGCCCTGCCTCCTGAGAATACCTTCCAAAAAAGTTAATTTTGACTCTGTAATTTACACCAGGGTCAAAACAAAATAAGTTACATCACAAGAGGAATTTTGTTGGGTTTACCTGTGCTTACACTATGGCATTTCTGTTCTCCTCTTAAATAAAAAAGGAGAATACCATAAATTCATAATATTGTGCATTGCAAAGTTTTTTTTAGAGGAAGCATTGATGTGTAAGAGGAAATCCATGGTTAGATGCAATGTATACATCTATGAGGATATTGTGTATCCAATTTCAGGTACAGAATGCTTCCATTCTTCTTTACAGAAGAGATTTATATGCAGCCACTCTTCTGTTAAGATACTTGAATTATGTAGTAATATTTAGACAGTCAATTTTTTGGCTAAAACTAGCATGTCACTGCAGATTATTCCTATCCTTAGCCAGTATCATATCACAAAAATGCATTAGGACATTTTCCTGGACTACAGTGTCTTTATACTTACTGGAACAATTACAGAATAAACAATTTAGAGTAGTCTCTTTCTTCATTTCTTGAACTTTGTTTTCAGTTTACAAAAATACAGTTCCCTAAATAAATCAATGCATCATTACTTCCAGTTTTGACTATTTTTCTTCAGGTAACTTAATTTAGAGTAGCATCTACAAACTATTCACATTACTTTCTGGCAACAATGTATGGATAATCCTCATCCATGTTAGATTTGGAGCAAATGTTAGATTTTCAATTGCCAACTCTTAGCAAAGAACGAGATAAAGCTTAAGCCATATTGACCATTCAGTTGGCCTCCAGATTCGAGGTCTACAATGACAGAGAACTGTGCACGATTGCTGTATCAGGATTGTGGCTGTATGATTACATGCATGGCTACAGGCCCTGCTGCTAGTACCAGAATTTTGCATAGTTTAAAGACATCATACTGCTTCATGTTTTCCTTGAATTTCACTGCTGTATGCGAGTCTCAGACAGCCTCAGAGGATAAGGCTTAGAGATCTTCAAAAGGTATAAGGCAACAAGGAACTTCAAAAGGTCCTACAAAGGGAAGACTGTAACAGCCTTAAGTTGGAGTACACAGGGTTCTCCATTCCTTTGTGTGTCCTGTGGGTGAGTGTCTCATCACATTATCAGGGACTCATGAAGCCTTGAAAGAGGCTCCAAAGCAAGTTACAGGAAGCCAGACATGGAAAGGACTATTCCAGGGTGTGCAGACTGCATTTTCCTAACGGTTGATCTAAGGCCAAAAGTTGGTATAGCACTACCCCTCCTCAGTACTACTGAGACAAACTGGCCACCCCCTATTTGGACAGGGACAGATGGTACACTAGTGTGCGGGGTATCCAACTCATTTGGCTCCATGGACCAGATCTGGACTTTAAGCCTTCTCATAGATGGACAACCAATGTCTGCTGGTAGGGTGGTGGCTTACTGGTACAGTGTGAATTACTTTCTCAGCAGCATACAATGTTCTGAAAAGCAGGTGGAGAAGAATGGAGGAGCAATGTGCTTGAATAATGCATGAGGGTAGGGCTGTTCAATTGGCAGCTCGTGGGGTTTGTCAGCCTGACTGCCAGAACCACTGTCTTGACATAACTCTGGAACCCAGGGGGTGAATGCTGTTGCCATTACCCACTTTTCCCCCTGCCACAAATTTTAGTCACCAGCAGGGACCAAAGACCCTGAATTCAGCAACAAGCAAAGGGGTAGGGGCCAAGCGACAAGAGCACTCACCCCCTGGGTTGCAGAACTAGGCCAAAGCAGTGGTTCTGGCAGCCATGTTACCAAGAAATTCTTCACATGGTGGTCCTCCTTGCCTTGGAAGCATCCTATTGGGTTAAAACAAACAAAAACTAACTAAAGCACTAACTAAAGGAATCAAATCAAATACAAGTGTGAGAAGTGACAGGGTCATCACTATGGTATTAAAACTTAGAGAACCAGACCATGCTAGGTAAATAAAAATCCTATTTTTGGCAGAAGAGTGGGGAGGGCTGAAATTAGTATATAGTTTGCTGGAACTTTAAGGGAAAACTGCAAATGCTTTATAGTTAAGCTTCAATATTACAGAGCTCCAATTAAAACCCTCTGTAACAGATGGCAAATACTGAGTCATAAACATTATTATTTAGCAATAAGCTTATGTTCTTTCAACCATTTCCCAAGGGATTCTGTCCACATAGTACTGTGAAAGCAATGCATACTCTAATGTCCAACAGCATAGTTTCTATATTGAAGCAGAGCTCCAAATACATTTACACACAAATAGATCTGCCTAAATATGAACTTTACAAATATCACTGAGTCAGAAAACCAAATCAGAGGATCAGGGTACTACTCTTTTCTGCCTGTTTCCTGGTGATTTATGCTTATGGCTCACTACCTATGAATAGATCGGTGTTAAGAAAAGTTTAAGAAAAGGTTAGGTGTTAAGTGGCTTGTTAATTATATTTGGCAAATTTTCATCTTCAGACCACTTTATCTACGTTAACAGATTAAGTCTCACAACAGCTCTGTGAAATAGTTATTGTTGTGGAGGTGGAGACAGACAGTGAGGGCTAGATTGCTAACATGCCCAACACCCACTAACATCAGTTCTTAGGATTTCAGTGGGAGGTAAGCACCTATACACCACAGTGCATCTCATCTCAGTGTCTTACCCTAGACAGAGGCAGTCATTACCATAGAGGGGATTATGTATGAGCTCCCAGATCCAGTCCTGACCTCAGACAATTAAGTCATCTCTGTGACGTGTATTTGACATAAACAGGCCCGAGTGGAAGACAAAGAAATGGATCTGGGGCCTCTTTTCCTTTTTCTGAGGAAATCTGCAACCCCTACTAGTTCAATGGGAATTACTCACACCCCCTTGAAGAGAAGAATTGGTACCCTAATGGGAAGAGGGAAGAAACTATAACAGATGGAAGAACAGTCACACAATTGTGACGAGCAAGGTCTGTTTAAAAAAAAAGAGTTGAGAGATTGCTCTGGTGAATGTGGAAGTAGTCTGCAGAACCACAGTAGGTCTTTTTTTAGTCAGAGAACAAAAAGAATTCAATGTATTCATCTTATCAAGTGGATGTAAAGTGATAAGAGACCTCATTTTTCAGCAATATGCTAGTGTCCACATTGGGAAGTGCAAGGTCTGAAATTATATTTTATTAGCCACCCTATGGCTATTTAGTCATGCCTGCTTTCAATAATGCTGTTTCAAATTTTTGAAGTCCACAGTTGCATCTGCCATCTCTGTGAAATACAAAGGCTGGAACCTGTCACTGACAATAAATCCATTGTGCTCTCTGTTGGAGATTAATTCTGTTCTCTCTTGCTTCTGCTAATCTGACAAAGGCTCTCAGCCTGAGAGTTGTGAACAGATGTCAAGGTTATGTTCATTCTACCTGTTTCGCTGCATTAAGTGAAAAGATCTCATGTATATGGTAGGGGTTGGTTCTGGTAGAAAAAAAAATCAGCTGACAGAAAACACTGGTTCATTACAAATCCATGTTAAAAACAAAACAAAAAAAAACCCCATTGAAGGATGGCTCATTGTGAGTGCATCTACATATGCATATTAATACAAAGCAATACACTCTAGAGCTTATATTGCTCTGAAATGTATTGCTCTGGGCAAGCTGTTTGCACGTGCACCCAGAATCGCAGCACATTAAGCCAGGTTGGAGCAGCCCTGGCTAGAAGGGGATCGGGGTGGGGCAGACTACCAGCCAGGGCTGCTCTCCCCAGCTTAATATACCGAGGAGGGGCTAGCTGGGGCATGAGGGTGCTTCGGGCAGCAGGCAGCCCCTGCACAGAGGCACCCTTTTGCTGCAGGCAGTCGGGGCAGCATCCACATGTGCTCTGCTGTAGAGTAAAAAGAACTCTGCAGTAGGATATTATTTGTATTTACTCTAGCCTAACAGAGGTGCAGATCAGTTTACCCCAGCCTAATGGGGTGCATGTGTAGTCATGCAATGTTTACTGTGCAGCTAATTAGTCTACTGCGCAGTAAACATCCTGTGTAGACATGCCCTGTGAATGGAAAAATAAAAGCACTCAGAATCTAACACACAATTCTTTTCTTATTTTATCTTCGTCAAAGTTTTTCTCCATTACTTTCATGTATAGGAATTTCCCTTCCAACTGCTGAAGTCTGACAAAGTTTACGATTAGGAAACACCAGCCCTAAAGAAATTGTCCTGGCACAACTTTAGGGTAATGTGGACCACCAAGAGATACGGGGGGGAAATTCTGGCCAGAGTGCAATAAGAGGACCAGATGTTTACCCAGAAGTAAAGGTTATGTCTAGACTAGGAAAAAAAGCAGATCAAAGAAAAAAAAGTTTTAGATTACATGATTTAAATACATTTAAGACTTGTGTCAGAGAAGAAGTTTTATTTTCACACACATTAGTTGGTGGAGGTGAACTGTAGGACAAGAGGGACAGTTTGTGTACTTAAGCAGGTTTAACTGCTTTGCTGAATCAAGGCATTATAATCTAACCTTTTGTCACAACATTAGAGATAGAAATGAAATTGTGGACACTTCACCCAGTGTTTTGCAATCTCTCCTTGGTGCTTTGATGGTGTGACTGAAACTCCGGGTGCCAAAAAGATCTGAAAACTTAGAAATGTCAACACTTTTCTGACACTGCTTGGCAGACCAGTAGACAGCAGCTGACTTAAGGCACTCCCTAATGATTTTAGCATTTCCCAGCTCTTCTCCTTTGAATGCTGATGAGCTTCTCAACATTCATACATTTCTCTGGTGCATCACCCTCCTAGCAAGCTTTGCGTAGAAAAAGCACCAACGAGAGTACTGCAGAAGTGCTTGTCTTTTAATAAACTTTCCTCTTGCTCTCCGAATACTCTCCAGTAGAAAACAAAATGTTGACTCATTGTTTAAAAGAGAACCCCAAGTCCTTATTTTGATAGGAGCTGGTATTTTCTTTCCACAAGAGAGACTGCATAATATTTACTTTGTTTTATGAGTAACACATTTCATACTACTCAGAAATGGATAATCAGCCCAGCCAACCACTTCATCACTTCATTTTTACCACCATACCCAGTGATTCATTCTGTTTTGGATATTGTAACAAGCACCAACTCTGTCAAATTCTGCCTCACTTTGGGCAGGATGTGGGAAAGAGAGGAGAGAGACAAAGAATATATGCATATGCACATTTATAAGTCCTTTCCCTCCATTCTTTCCAGTCAGCAATTATTCTGTCCTTTCTGATATCTAGATTACCCAGTAATACTGTTCATAAACAGCATCCAGATGTTAACAAATATGTTAGATTTATTGTTTTTCATGTATACAACCTTTTCCACTTCAAAATTTTCAGCCATTTATTTAATTCACCCTTCAGTCTCTGTTGCTTGCTCATATTTCCATCTCCCTATGCTATATTTTCTCTCCCCCCACCCCCAATCCAGAATGCACTAGAAACGCATCAAGGGAAGAATGACTTTAATCTGAACCAAAACAGTCACTTGTTTCAAATCCCAAGAAACAGAGCCCACATTTAGATTTATGCCCATTGGAACTCCCGCTAGGTTTTCATGGACAAGAATTTAATACAGAGCATCCCTGACTGTTCCAGTTACAGTTCAGAAGTGAACTTTTAT
This sequence comes from Crocodylus siamensis, assembly GCF_052110815.1. NCBI lineage: Eukaryota > Metazoa > Chordata > Crocodylia > Crocodylidae > Crocodylus > Crocodylus siamensis. The sequence continues at coordinate 148,284,214 of NC_143399.1, read as the reverse complement.
TTTAAGAGTTCACAAAAACAAAAGGGCTGTTTTGCTTTTATATTTTCAAATTCCATTTCTTCCATTAAAAATAGGTCATCAGCAAACTATGGTGCATTAATAAAATCTAGACAAGAAAAAGCTGACAAAAAATGGAGGCACAATATCCAGCACCTTGCTCAATGGGACTGGGGCACAACCTACCCAAATGATTATGATCATTAATCATAATTAATTTTAGAAAACAACTGTGACAGGCTTGTGGCCCTGGTGGCCATGCAGTTTCTGCCCATCTCCAACTCTAATGTTGCCCTTCCTAGATTGAAAAAAACAAGGCATGGGAGGTGAGCAAAGTTGAGTAAGGGAGCCCACAGGCCTCAAAGCAAGCCTTAATCCCCACAATTCCCACACTGGGTCTTTCCTGGACCCCATTAGTCTGAACCTAGCCCTAAGGCCCAATAGGTCCCTCTTTGCCTAACTATGCCCTTGTAGGGCACCTGTAGCCATCAGAGCAAACTGCACGGCTCTGTTCCTCCCCTACACTACACCAATTGTTGTAGGTATTACCACTATGATGTTCAGTTTACACACTTGGCCCCCCTCAGACCCCTATGGTCTCATGTTTGGCCCTCCCTGGATTCCTGGGACCGGTCTGGCTCACAGGCTCTCTCAGACTCATGGACCCTTGTCAGGCTCTTGCCTTGTCTCTGGGCCTGTGGATCCTCTGGTCCAACTGCCAGTCAATCCCTGGCTCCTGAACCTCCAGGTCCCACACTCAGGTACTCTCCCTGTCTTTGGACCTTCTTGGATCCCACTCTCAGCCCTGGTTGTGTCCCTGCAACCTCCAATCACACTCCCAGCCCTTTCTGGGGTTGGGGCTCGTGGATACCCGGATCCCTACTCTCTAGGCCCTTGCACCCTCTGCTGGGCCCCCACTCTCAGCCCCTGTTGGGTTGCTGGCCCTCTAAGTGAGCCTTGCCTGTCCTTGCAGGGCTCCAAGTTAAGCTGATAGTACAATTTCATAATGAGCACCTGGCCTCTGGCAGTCACTCAAGCCTTATTGAGGCTTAACATAAACCAGGGCCACCTAACCAGGCTCTTCTCTGCCCCACATACCTTCCCTTGTTCCCTACATTGCAGTTTCTCATTCAGTTCTACTGTCAGTTTAGGAGCCCTGCTCCTCTGCTGTCAGGAGCTCCTTACTTCATAGCTACCAGGGCAAGACTACCTGACTGGTGCAGGCTTTGAGCTTATATAATTTCCCATCAGGCGAATCTCTCATTAGCCTCCTTTGCCACCTGCATAAAGGAGTAGGCACATCCCAGTGCCCTGCTATAGCAACATTGATGAAAACACATAAAAGAACTGAGGAAGGCAATAACATCATAAAGTGATGTTGTATCTAATATAGATCCACCTTAAAAATTATATTTCTTCTTCTCTTGAGATCCTGGGTGGCAGAGGGAATAACACTACTCCTAGCAATAATAAATAGATCCCTCTAACTGTTACATGAAATGGAAAACTTAAAGTCAGTTTCTATGATAAATCACCAAAAAAAAACAAAACAAAGAAGACTGAGCCCTCAAATTTCTACCATCTCTGCAGTGGATTCCCTGTCCTATGGAGTGAATGCCATTTTATAATACTGAGGGAGAAAACAAACTATCATTTGGCAGGACTAGCAGGATAGGAAGGTTTCAAGATGTTAGTTCTGATTTTAGAATCATGTGAAATAGAGCAATTCAGGACCGGGAAGACAGATGTCAAGAATAAATAATTATTATTAATGGTAACCTTTACAGGTCCAACTAAATTAGGCACCCAATTACGTTAGTATAGTGCCAAATACAAAGTTGCTCACAAACTCAATAGACATGACAGAGGCAAGGAAAGCTGACAGGGGTATTCACCAGTCAAAAAGCAGGGCCGTGACAATGCTGGACACAGAACTCAAGAGCTACTGAGCTCCAAGCCAGTGGCCTATTCACTAGATTATGGTATGTTCAACTCTTTTACTATAAGATTCATTTTTAACAAACTTTAAAAAAATGGAAAACTATCACCTGATCACTTTATATCCTCAGCTTTGCCATTGATCCATCCAAGAAGGCAGCTAAGCATCCCAGAAAAGCAATACTTTTCTAAAAATATTAACCAACTAGCTAGCCAGAAAGGTATTAGCATGAATATGAAAAGATATGGTTCTTGATCCACAACTCAGGTACTAATATGGAATAAGCATTTCATTATGATAGACCTAATAACTGACAATTATAAAGAAACTCAAATTTTGCTGGCATTATAAGTGACTAAGGGAAATAACTCCTTTCTCCTCACCCCCTCCTCTTTTTAAAGAGTTTAACTGTGGATTCAGCTAAATACCTGTGGAAGAGACCAACACTCCACAGGCAGGCCATCTCCTCCAGTTCCTAGTATGGTCTTCTCTACGTAGCTGGAGTGAGCAGGGGAGGAGCACTGCTGCTAGTCTCATTTCCATGTGTATAGGCAAAAGTAAGATAGTCCAGGGAATGGGCTGGAAATACAGAAGAAAAATACGAAGATGGGAATAAGCAGACAAGTGGCAACAAACTCTACACTTCCAGGTGATGGGCATAGCCACTATTTGCTTTCCTGGCCCCACACTTGTATCTCTGTTTATTTCTCACCCCCCAAAAATGGACCTTTCTACAATTTGCTAGCAGCCCCAGGTATCAGGGACCCTGGGATTCAGACCTTGTTTCATGGCACCTGCAGAGAAAGGGCCAGGCTGCTGCACTGCCAGGTGGCTACCTATGCATTTTCTCTGGTTCAGTCTGGGCACTCCCAAGAGATCCCTAATGAGGGGGGCCTGTGAGGACCAATGGGTGCCTCAAGCATCTAATGGGAGGGCTATAAAACCCTCCCACTTCTGGCAAAGCCTTGTCCCTGCAACAATATTCTTGTTATCTCTGCTGTGGACCTCTGCCTGTCTTGGTCCTCCTGGCTTGGATCCTTTTCCATCTTGCCAAGGATTCAACAGCAAAGTCAAGGATTTCTGTCTCTGAACTCTTACTTTACTCCTCTCACCTCTGCCTTGGACCCCCTACTCTGCCTCCAACTTTTTTCCTACCTCATTCCAGCCCTCCTCCAGCCTTTGACCCTCCTGCCTTGCTTGGCGTAGACCACAGTATGTCACTCCTGCTTACCCTATTGCATGTAGTGGCTTCCCTGGATCCTAACCTCTAGCCTGGATTCAACCATGAACCTGTCTTGAACCCTTACATGTTACACAAGACCCTTGGCTTCAGAGCCTGAGGGTAAACAATGCCTATCTCAGACACCCCCTCTCCCCCATGTCTGGGTCATACCCCTAACACCAAAACCCTGATCTATACGGGTCATTTGCAGCTCAATTCCATTCTCTCCTGACATTTGTGTCAAGAAGAAACATCTAAAAATTAAACACCAGAGATGAGACAGCCAGCCACACAGAATACAGAAAAGTGATCAAAGCAGCTTCTGGAATCCATTAAAGAGCTGTAGATTGTGCTACAAGCAAGACAAAATGTTGCTGTCTAAATATTAGGAAAACGAGGAAGGTTAGGGCCCAAATTATTGTGTACCCTAATTATATGGAGACTTACAAGTCCAAGCCCCTCCCCTTCCTATTCTGTTCTGGTGGCTTCTATAATAACCTGGGGTATTCACTAGATATTGGCTATGCTATCGAGTTCTGTGCTATACAGCTCTGTGTAACTATGTGAGAGAAACAGCAAGATGACTTAAGAACTGCTTTCATACACCATAGTTGAGACTATTTAAACAAAGCCTGTTTTATAGCGCATAACCCCTGTAACTGTTTATGCAGGAATGTTCTTTCAGTGATGAAATGATAGCTCCTGACAGCTGTTCTTTCAGTCCTCATTTTCCATTAGGATGGATCTATTCTGTTACATCAGCAAGGAATTAATTTTAAAAAAGTTAAGAGGAAAAACTTGAAGTCCAAGGCAAATTCAACTAAGAAAGATAAGAAACAATTACACCAATGGATCAGTAGAATATGGTAGAGTGCTACACTGAATGCATGCATCAGGTCCTGGTATCACGTTGCTTGGGCCAGCGTGATCTGGGAACATTCCAGTTCCCATTCTCATTCACAAGGAAGCTCTTGAGACTGCATCTCTGAAACCTTTCCAGTAATCATCTGGATGGGCTGCAAAGAAGCTGGGTCCATATCTGGTTCAAGCTTTAGATTTGGTTTCAGCTTTAGAAACCAAATAAATACAAAAATATCATGGGTATCCCTCAAAAGATTTTGGTCCAAAGAGCTAAAAGACACATCAAATTAGTTGATCTCAAAAGATTCCCATCAGCTGGAACAAAATCAGTGGAAAGAGGTGAGCATTTAGCATCTACCACTATTGAAAATTTGCTGTGCAGACTGAAGTCTGCATCTAGACAATATCCAGGGGTCCAGCAGCGATCCTGCTGCCGAAAACTGGAACCTGAGCAGTCAGAGTCATGCTCTGGCTCAAGCAGCAGATCACTGCTTGCTGCAGCCCCAGGAAGCCACCAGGATCCTAGGCTCCTAGGGCCAGCCCAGTTCTGTCCCCAGCCTCCGCTACCCCACCCAAGGTAACCTGCCACACGCCAGAAGGTGTGTGGTACGGGCATTCCCCAGAGACAACTAGTGGCAATACAAGGTGTGCCACTGCTAATTGTCCCCAGGGAACCAAACATCCATGCTCATGTGAACATGGCCAAGGAGTCCCTGAGATCTGTTAGTTTCTCATTAGAATACTATGTTAGCAGAAGACATTTGCTGAGAAATTTCTGTGACAGTCAAGAAAAATAAAAATTGCTAAATCAAGTCCTTCATTGAGGAACTCTCTCCTCATGTCCACTTAATACAAGAAAGCACAGATACTGCTGATGAATACAACTAGGGAGAATCCATCATGGTCATCCAGACCCTACACTAGTGTAGGCTGGCATATCTCCATTGCCCCAGGTTCTACACTATGACTTACATTTCCTCCTCTGCTGATATCAGTTTTCACTGATGACTGAGCACCAGTAGTTTACCTACTGATGTAAATAATAAAAAAAAGAGCAATATTGTACCTCATCAAGAAATCAGTAATTAGTTAGTTAGTTTTGCCCTGCACATGAAACTGTCATCTAGTTCCCTCCCTACTTAGCACTGTTGGTGATTTGATACAAATAATCATGAGACCGAGCAGTTTCTTTTAAAGACTACAGTTATTCTACAAAGGATTGTATAAAATATTTATGAGGTTTAGCTAATGCATTCATTCACACAGCAGGTGAAGTTTACCTGCCAACTCCTACCTCACTTGGACTGGATTTATTTATTTTGGCTTTACTGTTATAAAGTTTTACTATCCCCTTCCCAACCAAAAAAAAAAAAGAGAGAACCTCAGTGAAGCTTACAAAAATCTCTCATGCATCAATCAGAATTCCTGATTTAGGCTCGATCAGTTAACTTTATAGGTATTTTTAAATGATTTTAGGGCGAACTATTCCTAAACATTAGGACCATGCATCAACAACAAGGGAAAAGCATGTTTTCCACACTGGTTCATGGAAGTCCATTTCAGATATGACCATTGTTAAGCATCCTGATGTCCTGTCTTTGTAATCCATGCCCTCTATTCTATTAGAAAACAAGCTATGTCACAGGGTGTGGGGCAGAACTCCATGAGATAATGACATCTATAAATGAGTTTCATCTGCAATTCTCTGATATCCCAGTAGGGAAATGATTGTGTGAAAATTATTCCATTACATGTATGTGTTGCTTTTACAGTTTTAAAGAGAATGATAAAGAGCCTTCACTGATGTAATGTAGTATTACTCATGGCAAGGGATCAGTTTGTTTATTTGGTCTGCACTGAAAGGAATAACTGGTAAGACTCAATAACTAGCCACTTCCCGTGAAAGTGGACTCATGAGTCTGATAGCCTTTTATCATCACTTGCGGCTAAACTAACATCATTTTCAACTTTTGTGATCTTATGCATTGGTACCTGACCCATTTCAATAGGTGTTTTAAAACAAAAACGTATCCTAGAAAACAGTATCTTAAGTATGACTTTTATTCATTTTTAAACTTTGTTTACTCCCGAAGTAGCATTGCAAATTAATGAAGAAGTGGCAAGTGCCGTGGTCATTTTCTCAAGATAGTAATTTGTATGCTGCCAATACAGGTCTTTGTCCATATTGCAGCTCTCTACACCCTCTATAAAACCAGCAACCACTACAGCTTCATGGGAAATGTGAAGTTCCACAAGAGAAGGGCTGGTTCCATTGGTGCTTGGCATTTGGAGAACGCAGCAAATCAGTTGTACCTGATACTTATGACTGGGCAGTTTCTCTGGAACCAGGCTGCAAGCAGCTTTTGCCTGTGTCTTCCCTTTAACCTTCCATCACTGGGAGCCAGCAGCCTGGTTTTTGCCAGCACTGAATACAGCACAGAGTATGTGCTCTAGGCAAACTAGATGAAGGCATGAAGAACATACAAACCTTGCAAATGCCCTCTTCAGATGCACTTACATGATCGCATATGAAAGTCGTTAATGAAGAGTCCATCTACGTTGCTATTTCATAGATTTCATAGACATTAGGGCTGGAAGGGACCTCAGGAGATCATCGAGTCCAGCCTCCTGCCCAAAGGGCAGGAAGTCAGCTGGGGTCATAGGATCCCAGCAAGATAAGCATCCAATTTACTCTTGAAGGTGTTCAATGTAGGCGTTTGAACCACCTCCGCTGGCAGACCGTTCCAGACCTTGGGGACTCGGACAGTAAAGAAATTGTTCCTTATGTCCAGCCTGAAACGGTCTTGCAGGAGTTTGTGACCGTTTGACCTCGTCATCCCTTGGGGCGCTCTGGTGAACAGACGTATGAGTTATCCCAGATAATACACCTCCTAGAACACAATACTGCAGTGAAGACCAGATTCAAAATCATCCCAGAGATACCCTATAAAGCAAAACACTAGTTCAGACAGCTTCGCTCTGGCACACAAATTTCAACAGCAACAAAATAAGGCCTTGATATCTGGCTGTTGTGCTTCAAAAGATTTTGCAATTTTTACATCTAAAACTAAGGATAACTGATAAATAATGCAGAAGACATATCAAATCAGGAAAAAAATTCAAACAAGTATTTTTCCTCATTCTTTTAAAAAGCATTATATAAGACTAATTTATGCTGAAATTTATGAAAATGCTGTTTATCACTTTCACACTGTAATTTGATTCTTTGATTATTATGATAATCATTATGATAATGATTAAGTAAAAGAATACTAGTGACTAGTCTTGATAAACTAATGTCTTTGTCTTGATAGACTGAGATAATGAAATAAGACAAAGTGTACCTTTAAAAAAACCAAGATGTCTCTTATTGCTGCAGAATACATGAAAGTCACCGCAATACTATATAGAAGATGCATTCCACTTCTGAAAACAAAAGGCAAACAAGTGGTGTAGGGCAGGGGTGGGCAATTTCAGGTGGAGGGCTGCTTACCCAATTTTGGCAGGCTGTTGAGGGCTGCATGGATAGCCCTGCCCTTGACCGGTGCCCCACTCCCTGGTCACCGTCTTGGGACCAATGTCCCAGGGCCATCACCAATGTGGTCCAAAGCAGGGCACAGGCCGGCAGGGATCTGTGGAGCCAGACTGGGCTGCACCAGCAGGAAGAGGGGGGAGCTGGCCCAGCTTCATAAAGCCCCTGCTGGCTGGGACACCGCACCCCTGCCACCCTGCTCTGGGCCCCACCAGCACTGGCCCCAACACACCGGTGTAGGTCCCGTGCTCCTGCACCTGCTCACTCCCAGTGCCCTCCCAGCCCTGCAGCACGGCGGGGGGAAAGCAGCCCCTCGTCCACCCCATGCCTGGTGCTCCACACTGCAGCCACTAGCAGCCCACATGGAGCTTCCTGTGCCTGCTCAGGACAGCCCCAGGCTGCGAGCGGCTGCAGCAGGGAGCACCAGCCACGGGGCAGGGGAGGGGCCACTTTCCTCTGCACCGGAAAGGAGCCCGGGGAAAAGCTGAGTGCAGCAGGGGAAAAGCAGCCCCTCACCTGCCCCAGGGCTGGCACCCCCCACTGCAGCCACTTGCAGCCCATGCGGGGCTGTCCGGAGCAGGCACAGGCAGACCCAGGCAGACTGTGAGTAGCTGCAGTGTGGGGTGGCAGACATGGGGTGGACAAGGAGCCACTTTCCCTCCCCCCACACTCAGCTTTTCCCTGGGCTCCTTCCCTGCCTGGGGTCCTCCCCTGACCTCCCCTCCCTTCCTCCTTACCTGAGTTTCTGACATGGGGCAGCCACATGGTCTCAGGCCAGAAGCCCCAGTTTGGGCTTCCAGCTGGAGGGGAGGGAGGGGTGGGCCCTGCTGTTGCAGGAGCCTGCTGGGCTTCCCCTGGGTCCTACTGCCCTTGGTTCCTGTCATTTTTGACAGGAACCAAGGGCAGATAAATATTAATTTTCTAAATTTTTTAAGGGCCCCATGTGCCTGATAGAATGGCCTTGCAGGCCGGATCCAGCCCATGGGCCACATTTTGCCCACCCCTGGGGTAGGGTATATAAATAAACAAGTAATAGATAAGGAGTCTGGGGATCAAGAGACAAAACCCTCTCACTGCTCATTGTAGCTATATGTTCAGAAGTTTAAACCTAACCATAGTCTTTACAAATCTCTAGTTTCTTTGCGCATCCAGCAGTTGTTTTTTGGGAACAGCAGCCTGTGGTGAGTGGGAGAGAGAGTAACTGTGAGTCACACTGTTTAATTGGTTGCAGAGACTTTCAGTTCTGTTATCCTCTTTTCTGGAAATGACCCCACCTTTCATTTTGTCTTTCTGCTTGCCAACATTGAGATAGCATTGTTTGTATTCATATGCTGGCTGCTATTCTTCTGAAGATTCCTTGCATCTTTGGCAATATCGATATTAAAATAGCCTGATTTATAAACACACTATTCCTTTGGAAAGGTACCAGAAATCTGACACACTGTACTTCAGCAGGGCATGAGTAGTCTTACTGTCTGTCAAGCTCTGTCCATTTCTGGGCTCTGGTTGCTCTGGCCCCCAGGTTCTGCATATCTCTGGGCTATGGGCAGTCACATGCCCCTAGGGCACTAATGGGACCTCCAAAAACCACCCTGCACCATCCCACCCCAATCACCAGTAAAGCTATAAATAGAGTAGTAAGTCCTCTGGCAGGCAACACAAAATCTTATTTGGATCCAAGCATAAATAATGGCTGCCTGCCTGACCAGGTTTCTCTCTACCTCAGATAGGTTCCTGTGTTCCCAGCTGGCAGAGTAGCTTACCCCCATCTTCCACTATTATCACAGGAGTCCTGTAGCCATGAATTCCTCTCCCTGTGGCTCTCAGGGCTAGACTGCCTAACTGGCCCAGGCCCTGGGCTTATATAGCACAAGCCTGGCCCCCTTCTGGTCAGGTGATTCTCTAATCAGGCCCCCCCTTGCCACCTGAAGCCTGCTTCTCAGGCAGCCTGTCCTCTTCAAATGACAGGCAAATTGTGCATAACAGCATTGCCTCCTCCACTCAGATCAGAGGAGCATGCCTCCTTTTTTATGTAAACACAGCTGCCAATTACAGCAATAGCATATGTCCCAACTCGATAGTGGGGAGTGTGTCTGTAACATACATGTTTTAAATGCATATACTCTTTATAAACTTATGGCATAGTTAGAGAGACAAGGATGACCTACAGATGTGCTCCAGGGTGGAGGGGGTGCATTTTAACTAAAACAGCTCCTGAGAGCTGCTCTAATTAAAATTCCCACAGCATCTCATGTATTCAGCATCCCACGTTTCAAAATGGCTGTGAGGGGGCTTTAACTAAACCTTGTTCAGCGAGCTTTAGTTAAAGCACCCCCGTTGCCATTTTGAAACATGAAGATGCTGAAAACACGAGATGCTGCAGCACACTGGAGTGTTCTTATTAGAGGCACTCCAGCAGACTTAATTAATTGAGTATGCTCCAACTCATTCTAACCAGAACACATGGGAGCATGTATAAAAGTACACAGAGAGAAAGTCACCTACCTGTAATGTAGACAGAAAGCCAGATGACCTCAGTGTTTTACACGAGGAAGGTCTGCCAAGTAACTCTACATACTTGCAAGACATTTTAAAACCTTTGAAGTCACCAGCAACCTAGTTTTCATGTAATTTCCAGTTGTTTGGATTCCTGCCTCCCTAGAACTTCTAGTCATCTCTGGTAACTTTTTAATCTTAAATATTTGTCATCTTCCTCTTATCTAATTTGAAAAATATATGATATTTGGACTATTTTATCTTACCTGCGCACTTTAGTCTGCCAGCGATGGAAATAGGAGTTAAACAAATTTCAGTGAAAGGTAATAGACAAATATAATGGTCTATATCAATGATTCTCAACCCAGAGTGCCACAGCACCCTCGGATGGCTTGAGATCCTTTCAAGGGTGAGGTGGGATACTGTGCAATGTTAGCACTATTATAGGTGCAAACATGAGTCACAAGATAAACCCAGAGATTACAAAGAGAAACTCCTAGCATTTAAAACATCCTGACTTGCTGTGGCCTTTCTGAGCAATTTGCAACAGAAAAATTGTTCTGTTACTTTTCTGTAGTCAAAAACTGAGGGAAAACCAAAAACTGGCATTTTCTAAGTGGTGCCCCAAGTCCAACAAGGGGTACCTTGAGTAAATAAATGGTTGAGAACCCCTCGTTTGTATAGTACATGATCTGGTAGTAATTTGTATATAAATTGCAGGAGCCTAAAACAAACAAAAAACCTTGTTCAAATTGCATCCTAACAAACAAAAAACCTTTTTCAAATTGTGTCCTGAATAACAAACACTGGTGTTGCAAATCCACTTTACTCAACATTAGCCATGTAGCACATATTGTTAGAACAGCATTGCAAATGTAGACATAGCATGACCTGATACATTACTGGTTAAATCAAAACTCAGTTTTCTATAGGACTTGTCACCAATACTTAAAAAAAATGCATTTAACATATTTAACTACAAAATATCACCTTTAAACGGTATAAAAGTACATTTAAAAGACAGTACAATGGCATAATAGAAATTGCTTTACATGATCATTTACATTATCAGCAAGATGCTACTACTGAAGATGTTGGTGCAATATAGATAGAGTATATTCCTTAAGGAAAACACAGATGTGTAAGTGACAGGTATATGAAATCACTAGAAGTACTGGAGAAGTCAGAGTGATTCAGTTTACCTGTAATCATGCTTGTCTATTACTTTTGTGTATATATTATTTCTGTAGTATTGTTTTAAAAGGAATAAATCAAAAGTAATAATAAAAAGAAACAAGGGCATAATATACTATACTCCTTATCGATTGCTTTCCATATGAGAAATTAAATAGCGATGTACAAGCACAAATGAATTTCATTTCACCCTTTGTATGGAAATATTATCTCCATTTACAGAGGGGAAATTGGAAGCACTGGAAAGATAAAAGGCTTTCCTGATGTTACTTTTTGGCCTAGGCTCAGTGTGGAGTATGATGGGAAAAAAAAGTAGTTTTATGACACCTTTCTTGCTACCCTGTTTTGGAACCTGCTTGGGCACTAAATTACATCTGGCCATAAATAAGCCAGCATCATCAGACCCTTACAAGTATTAGGGCTGTGCCCAGTTTTCTAAGCCACTCTTCTTATGTTAGGGAGGAGTGAATGCAAAGGGAAGGGTATATAGTGCTACCAAAGCAGTTGGATCATAGGAGAGATATGGGGCTAGTGACTGGTAGTGAAGCAGCCAGGTAGAACCAAACCTCCTGGTCTATATCTCTAACCATTACAGCCCTTTTCTTCCTTGAAGCACACTCTCAATAGTAACTAGCCACACATCTCACTGCCCAAGAATGAGACTGCCTGATAAGTATGTTACATACTAACAAAGGAATTCATATTTTCCACCATTCTGTAGTCTCTTATTTTAGAAGAAGGGCTTCTTTTTTTCAGTGAACCTTGTTCCTCATTTTCCCTCTGTTCTTTGATCCTTGTTTCATACAGTGGCTCTCGCTCTGCTTTTTCTCACCTCACAGACAGCTGGCTATTTGGGTTTGTTTTTCCAATTAGTTCAGGGCCAGCATATTTAGGTGAAAGTGCAAGAACTAAGTTATACAAAGTTCAGTCTTGATCGCAGCAAAAACATTTAATGCAGAAAGAGGTAGGATCCCTATTACTGAGAGACCATGGTACTGCCCTGAATTCCACTTACAAGGGAGACATACAGAGATATCATCAAGGAATTTCTGTCTTCAAATGTTCACAAATAAACAAGCGCTAGGGGAGACAGGGTTATTTGATCACACGGTGAATGAAGTAATAGTTTCTCCTTCCCATCTGCTTGACATTTAATATATCAGTGAGATGGCAACAAGCCTTGGCTTCAGTACAGCCGGAGACTGCAAGGATAATAGTTCATAGCATTGACTTGTGGGTGCCACATTTATGTCTTGTCAAACAGTAGTGTGGGAATGTTTGCAGTCCTTTGACCTTTGTGTGGAGGGAACAAATGACTGTGAAAGCTAATCACAGGCCTTTCAAAGTTATACAAATAAAGAAACCCATATTATAATAATGCCATGTATTGCACAAGTGTCTTTAAGTGGACACCAGTTAGCTATGTATTCTACTGCCAATAACCTTGTTCTGACCTGACTCCATGTTTATGACTACATACCTTGTTTTTTAGATAAGACAACAGATCTATTCCACCATATCTCATGTGAACTAAGACAACTCAGTGAAGTTCTGGATTCATTCTTCATTTAGGATTTCTTTACAAAAAAATTAAACAGTAAAGAAGCTGGAAGGAGCAGTAGAAGGAGTCAGCTTGTGGAGTGAGATGACGTTATGATAGCAAATCATGCTAGAATCCAAGTGAGAGACAAATTTTCTGCCCAAGAGCATGAACTGGTGCCTCCTGAGACGGGGGGGAGGGGGGGAGTACCATGGCAGTGAGCTACAAGTGGCGAGCGGCAAATGGAGATTGCCCACAGACACAGGTGGTGGTGTCAGCAGTGGCGGGGCAGGAGTGAGTGGTGAGCGGCAACTGCCCATAAAAGCCAGTGGCGGCCAATCTCGGGGGGGAAGGGGGCGCGTGCCCCCGCCATCTCTCAAGAGGATCAAATATGCACTCAGGTACCCATTTCCAGAATGAAAGCCCCTATCATGTGAATGCACTTCTCACAGCAGTATAAGAGGGGTCTTTTGAATCAATTGTTCAAAAGTTTCCCCACAGCTGCAATACTAAACTATTGCTTGTTGTCAGGTAATTCATGAAATGTTAGCTCAATGCAATGACTGACTGCATATTACAAAAACCCTGTCAGGTATGCTCTTTAATTCACAAACCAAATGAGACAGAGATGCTGGATGTGACATCTTTGTAGACAGCAATGGAAACTTAGATAAAGCTGAACACAAGTTTCACAAAGCATAATGTCTCAAGGCAATCCGATAGCTGACTGTTCTGAATGAGCTACGGACACAAAACCTAGAGGTTCACAAACTCTTTCAAAAGGTAAAGGGGTTAACACGGTGAATACAAGAGTGCTAGACTATATGCAATAATCAAGATTGATTTAGTGAACAACAGGACATTGTGAAACCTATGGAAGGTGCATTCTTACAAGATCCTCATTACCCTTAGGAAGATGACAATGGCAAGTATAACCAACTGATTTCAACTGCTGAATAGTAGAGTTGTTGTAGGCCGTGTGTGGCCATCACCTGCCTCTTATTCTGAACTTTCACTTTCAGTGGGGAACTGAGGCCTTACTGCTCTGCAGCGAGGTTAATGTGAATCTCCACAGAACCCAGAGAAAATGCCATCAATAGAGATTTATGGCCAAGGGAAGCCTCCCTTCTAGAGACCCAAAACACACCAGAGGAGCACTCCTGCTCCACCCTTTCTTTTGATGCTTCTGTATGCTTTCCACGCCCAATGCAAGGGTAACAGTTTCTATCTGAAAATGACATCAAATGACATAGCAATCGTCTTGGTGTGGTTCAGGGGATGGGAAAGCCTTCTACACTCACTCTTCCCATCCTTGCTCACTTGCAGAAACATCAGCCTCTTCTTTGGACAAATTCTACAATTATCCTCCCCTGGTGCCTGTGGCTGGTAAGAACTGCCTTTTTGATGACAAACTTGTGATTTCTGAAGACAGAAAAATGATACTTGACCTTGCTGTCCCAAAGGGAGTGAGCCTTAAACTTGCTTTTGAATGTCATGGATAGAGAAATTTCACCAGAGACACCAATGAACCAGCAAATCAAGTGACAAAACCAATACATAAATAAGACAGTCCAGTCCAGATTTCTGTCAATGCAGGACTGGTCTCCATAGTATATTTCTTAGTCCCCACATGGTAAAACTTTCACGATCTGCCTTGGGAGACTACTGCACAGTCTAATAAAGCTTGCTGCCAAGAAGATTTTACTCAACTCCAGATTACATTTCCCATTTCTGTATTTGTATAATTTCTACTAAGCCATGCAGATAAATAAATTATAAGTGCACATTATGTCTGCCACATGCAGTTAGCTTTAACACAGTCAAAATTCTTCGATTGCTTTCCATGTGAATATGAAAAGAATGTTAATATGACAGCAAGCATAATTAAATAGGGACATGTTACTATATAGTTAGTGTTTAAGGAGAGCTACAGCCACAGTGTGTAGTTTCATTTACATACACAAAAATGCCTTTTTTAAATAACCAAAGACATTATGGAAAATACAATCTCACATCATTTCAGCTGTTCAAATATTTAAGAAATTGATGGAAGCAAAACAGGCTGTTCAACACTTGCACAATAAAGCATGTCTGTTTGTGATGTAATTTAGTCTGAAAAGGTTTTACTATGCATTTGCAAAATGGAACAAACCAGGAATGAAAACAGTCATTAAAAAGACACAGTGGATAATAAATCAGTATCTCCAGATATGCCTTGAGTGCCTCTCCGCTGTCATGAACAAAGTTATTTAATGCCTATTAAAATAGAAATGAATGCTCTGAATTTCAATAGGAAGTATGGACATTCCAAATTAAAGGACTAAAGCAGTAGATCAACTGTACTAAATTGGGCCAGTCAGATTCCCTAGACATGAGACCTGAAGGCCACAGTTTCCCAGTTTACCTGGCTGGATCTTTTGCAGTCCACAGCATACATATTTAGAAATGTTTTCTACTCAAACTGTGACTGTACCCTATAAAGCAATTCTGTAGCACTATTAGGATCCTTTCATTTTTGCCACTTCTACATCAGATGAACAATCTACCAGTAAAATATATTTTTTTCTAACTCCATCCCAGGAAGCTCTATCTGAGATGTAGAAGTGGAGCAGGGTTCTTATTTTCCCCATTGGATTCCAGGTGCTGCATGTCAAAATTAGTCTCCCCATGACAGATGGGCAAACCCACAGACTTAATAATATTCCCTCAGTGATATTTATGCAGACTTAAATAGGCTTGACTAAATGGGGCTAGCCAGAGTTATCTTGCTTCCTCAGAACAACCTCTCCCCTACTACATCAGCTCTAGAAATGCCACTCCTCCAATTTTGCTGCCCTAGACAATGACTTATTTTGTCCATATAGTGGACTAGCCTATGCACAGGGCTAAGTTTCTGGAATAAACAGTTCAGTAGATGATGCACCTAAGAAGAATCCATGTTACACTCTCTGAGCTATAGTGATGCTGGCAAGAAAATACCAAATAAAATAAATTTTAACTATAATTGGTGGATAGGACTTTCCCTATGTGTGACTACACGTAGGGCACCTATAGACATTACACTTAGACCAGTCTAAGTGAAAATCAGTTGATCGAAATCCATAGCTGTACAGAAGTTTGGTGCACATAGACTGGTCTAAAATGGTACAAGTGCTCTAAGAGAGACCTGGTGCAAGTTACATGCGTTTCAGATCAATTAAGGTTAGACCCATGTATTGGACTTCAGTACTGTTTCCCTACTATCAATTCAAGTAATATCACTGTCTTCTGGCACTCCAGTCTGCTTTGCATTCCCTCCTACCCTCCCTTACAGAGGGTGCAGACCCCACTTCTGGGCTGTTTCAGCACTGAGCAAGCACAGCTCTTCTCCCCAGCCCCACCTCTTGCCTCCAGCTATCCATCATCTACAAGCAGGCAGTTGGGGTAAGAAGGTATCTCTATCCCCCTACATAATCCCCAGGATCTGGGCATCCAAGTCAAGGAGCCTTGCACTTCCAACACCCTAATGCACAAATGGAGGGGCATGGGGGGATAGCAAATCACCCTACTCTGACTGCTCAAAGCACCACAGCCTGCTAATTGCTTGAGAGGTTTCTGGCTTTCAGCACTGGACAGACCAGTGACCCCCTCCCCCCCAGCTACCCCCCTTCCTTCTCTGGACCACAGCTGAGGTGCCAAGCCCCCACTCCCAGCCTTAGGCAGTTAGCAGCCTATCTGCCATTCTGTAAGAACATAAGTCTGTCTCATTCACACCTCCCTGTCCTCAGGACCATGCTAAACTACTGGGAGAAGCTGAGCCTCTTCCCCAGCTGCCCAGAGAATGAGCTCTGAAACAGCTGTGCCTCCCCACATTGCACTCATGGAAAGGCACTAAAAGAGTTTACTGAGCTATACAAGTGAAATGTAAAAAAAAAGTATAAGAGCTAGTGCTCTGCACCCCACCTTGGTTGGCAACAATATGGAGCTGGGTGGCAGAAAGGACACCAAGGTCAGGGACAGGAGATAATATGCAGCTATCTATGAGAACCACTGGAGCTGCAGCACAGCAGGAATGAGAAACATTCCCCCTTCCCAAATAACCCTTCTCCCTCTCTCTCTCCCTTCCTCCTTCCCAGTCCAAGAAGGGCACAGATATGATGACAGAAGTCCCATGTGGGAACCATTATCTCATCCAGACCAGTCCCACTGCCAGGGTGGCTCCCAGATAATGCATCTGTGGAGGGGGGAGTGCTTTGGAATCATGTCTATATCACTGAGCACTGGTTCTGAGCCCAGTGCCTCCCCTACCTCCTCACACATATCTGATCCAATCCCAGGGAAAGTCCATGGGTGCCTTTACTCAGAAAAAGACTCCCTACAATGGGGTCTTTTCCCAGTAAACAAGGAGGTTAAAAAAAGAGGAGGCTTTTGCAGTGGGGAAAACTGGTTGGCAGGGCCCTGTGATCTGACAAAAACACGAAGTGGACAGACCTTAACCCAGGTTGTTTTGTATGAACAAATATAATAAGGCAAAATCTCAGCTCTTCAATAGGTTGTTATGAAACTTAGTGCCCTCAAGGTGGAAATTTATCCAGGTTACCAGAAAACTTCCTTTCTTTGAGTAATAAAGTCCACAACTCTACTAAAATGGGTACTTAAAACTGCAAGCAGTATGAAGGCAGAATGAGACCAATCTGTCTCTGGCAGCAGCAGAATGAAATTCTCTCCAGGTGAGATAGCTTCTACCGGCAGGATATTCAAATCCACTTTCCAAAATTACAGATTGTGGGGAAAACACAATTTTTCTCCTATTGCAGAACATAGTGAATTTCACTTGATGCAAACCTGTGTCTCTGGATAGCAATTTACAGCTGCACTCTGGGTGGTCCATGTGTCCTAGAATGGGCCCACTTCTGGACTCTATTTTCAGAGGCAGATAAGCATGGATACATTTCTCTTAATCAACTTTGAACAGAGATTTTCACAGCATTACGTCTCCCAGATCAGAACTGGGATTACCCTTTAAGTGGGGGGGGGGCAATTATTTGGGCTAGAGGCCAATTTAGGGAGTTTTGGTGAGTTGTTGAGCATCAGGGTGGAGTGGGGTGCTGACCTGGCCTGCAACAGCTCACCAAAACTCCCTAAGTGGCTCTGCCCTGCACTTGGCTGGGCAGATAGGATGGGGCTGTGGGCAGATGGGGAGTGGTGCAAGTGGGTGGGACAAGTGGTGGTGCTGGGGCTGGTGCTAGCCTTGGGACTGTGGGGCTGTGACAGCATGAGCCCACAGCTCAGGTTGAAGCCGCAATCCGCTCTCTGCATGCCCCTGGGATGGGTGCCAGTTCCACAGGCAGGGACATGTACGGAGTGGATCATGGCTCTGGCCCAGGCCCAGGCCCAGGCCCTGTGTTGTCACCCGTCAGTGATCGCAGGATCTTCATAGAGACCAGCCCAGGACCTACGTGGGCAGGGCACACGTGGTTGGACTGATGGGATGGGACCAGGGTGGGGGGGAACCAGCACCTGGGAGTGGGACAGGTGGGCAGGGGTGGGGCCAGGGCTGGGGCTGGGATCAAGATTATAGGGCAATGACAGCACAGGGCCAGGGCCTGGGGCAGAGCTGTAATCTGCTCCCTGCAAGTCCCTACCCATGAAACTGGCACCTGTTGCAGGGATGTGCGTACAGCAGATCATGGCTCTGCCCCGACCCCTGGCCCAATGCCGTGACTGCCCCAGACCCTGGCAGGATGCCACTCCATGCCCGCCCATGGCCACATCCCATCTGACTGACCAAGTGTGCTCTGTCCACACAGGTCCCAAGCCAGTGTCCGTGGAGGCCCCACCTATCTGCTCCATCCGGTGTCCCTAACAGTTGCCCTGGGGCAGACAGGCCAGAATGCCCAAGCAGTGGGGTTGGGTCTAGTGGTACTGGAGACTAGCAGCAGCAGCTGGACGGAGCCACTGCTGTGGGGGCTGCCAGGAAGGGAGTCTCGCTGCCATACTGCCCCAGTCCCACTGTGTGCCCAGGGATAGTGGAACACAGTCACAGCCTGGGCTGCCCCACCCCCCATACCTGGGCCAGGCAGAGCTGAGGGACCCACCATAGGCTGTATAAAATCCCTTAGTGGGCTGGATCCCACCCACAGGCTATATTTTTCCCACCCCTACTTTAAGTACTGACAGTCAAAATGAGGTAGATCATCAGGTTCATCTTTTTCTAGGCACAAAGATGTGGGTTAGATTCTATAAAAAGAAAGGAAATGATATTGACTAAGATCAAATGACCAATATATAGCATGTAGTGACTTACTAGCCATCTACTAGATCTCAAAACTGAGATTATCAGTCTTCTTAAACATCAAAGTCTAATTCCCAACTGCTGGTAGGGCATTTCATTAACTTATTTAAGTGGAATGCAAATCCAACTGTGAGGACTACTTGCTAGAGTTAAAAGTATGGTAGTTCATCTTAGTAGAGGAAGCTCTCAACTGCAAATAAAATAAAATAAATTATCCAAAAAGAGATTATATCCACTCAGAGGCATATGACATAATCCCATATTCTGCACAAGCTGAATTTAGGCAATACTACAAGGAACAGAGTAAGATTCCAAGGTCACCTTCCACAACATTTTGTGAGGTGGGAATAAGGTTGATGCCCTAAAGAGGGATAGAGAGCAGAACTCTGTTTTACTTTACATGGCCAAATGGCAGTTTTCCAACTACATTAAGTGGCATTTTTGGCACTTGCATAAAGTTTGCAATTCTGTTATCCATGCAATCTAGACATGTAAGCATCCACACAGCTCAGTAGGCTATGGGCTGGCTGGGCAGGTACACAGCTATCTCTAAGTGTAAGAATGAATGAACACTGATCTGACATCAGTTGAAGGAAGACACAAAAGCCTGTGGCAGAACACTTCAACCTCCCTGGAACTTCTGGGCACAGACAGAAGTGACAATTTTCATATGATCTGGCCCCTGAAAGCGCTCTACAGCCATGATCAAACACAAGTGCATAGCTGCAGAGTACTTTAAAAGGGCCTGATCATGTGAAAATCTGAACCCTTGTTGCAGGAGTGGTCAGATAAAGATGCATCAAAACAGAGCGTCCTCAGTAACTTCGGTCTCCGTTGCCCCCCAGCCCTAGCACTGTTTTCAGAATGGGAGGGGGAGGGAGCAGAGAGAGTTCAATCTGGGGGTTTTTCAACTGGCACTGGAGGGTGGAGCAGGTGGATTGGAGACACCCCAAGGTGGAATGCAAAGTGCCATGAGTTACAACAAGGAGCTGCTCTTCTGTCTGTGCCTTATATTGCTGGCCTTAGGATTGCTGTTTCCAGGTAGAAAAATTTTAGAAACTAGTTTGAACAGGAAATTGTGGAACAAGAAATCATTCACAGACTGGACTGTGTTAAGTATGGTTTAAACACGGAATACAGATTCTTAACCTATTACATAGATTAACTTTTGTGACCCCTTTGTTTTTATGGGTTCTTTGTTTGTATGCTTTTCATAGCACTGCCCCTTCACATTCCTGCTTTATACTCTGTTGTTCTATGCTGTCCTTTCACAGTGTCTCATGAAGTTTGTACAAATATATATTTTATTCAGATTATTCCAAAAAGGTGCATATCATACCACTATAGACATGTATATCTGAATGTAAATCCTAAGAAAATGAGGAGGACCCTCCATGTTTTAGCCCAAGGGCCAAGTGGTTAGGGCATTTGCCTAGCAAACAAAAGATCCAGATTTTAGTTCCCCTCACCAGCCAGGTGTCTGAATCTATCTCTACACCACAGGCTAGCCATTACCTGAGTCTTCTCTCCAGTACTCATTTGAAGATGAGCCGTTGCACCTTACATTTAATAGTCAATGGATAAAATGGCTGGAGAACAGCAAGGAAGTCTCTGCCCCATTGGGAGCAAGGGTCCAAACTAAAACCTATGGCCATTCCAGAGCGGTAGCTATCTCACTAAACCACACATGCTCTAGCTGAGGCTCTTCTACCAGACCCAATGTATCTCTAGCTCTTGGCTGCCCAGGAGGCCAGCTTCAAAGGAGAGCTGGAGAGGGGACTGCATAATGCCTGACATTTAGCCTGACCAAGTACTGAACTGTGACGTCAGAAATGCAGATGCAAGCTCATTCTGGATGACAAGAACCTAAAGCATTGGTCTCTCACTCCTGGACAAGTGTTTTAGCTACATAGGGAGCAGGTTACTCCTCCTCCAGCCCAACCCAGGAGCCAGGTTGCTCATAAAGTCTAATCAGCTCTCAGTTTCAGTCAGGGGAGCTGAGTATGTGGGGGCCAGAGGGCCCCCCCTTGGGAAGAAGGCTGTCACCTGAAATACATAAAACTTTCAACATGTCCATTGCCTTAGCACCCCCCCCTCCCAACAGCAAAAATAAAAGTCAATGCTATGGCTCCAGTGCATTTATTTTAAAGGGGGAACACTTGTCCCATAACAAAGAAGGTGAGCAACAAGATAAGAAACAGGCTAATAACAAACAAAAGCAAAACCTCTGGTCTTTAGTCAGCCCTTGAGAGAGATGCAACCCAGGCTCAGATCTTATCCCTCAGTACAGCAGCCTCCTCTCTCTCTCTTTGCCACCTTCCCTGGGAGCTTTTAACTTACCCTAGGGCAAGGGTGGGCAATTATTTGGGCCCATGGGCCACATAGGGAGTTTTGTTGAGATATTTTGGGCCAGGTCAGCACCCTGACCACCTTGCTCAACAACTTCCCTATGTGGGATGGGGCCACAAGCAGGTTGGGAGTGGTGTTTGAGAGTGGGACAGGTGGGAAAGATTGGGGAGACCCTAGGATCTTGGGGCACTGGCAGTGCAAGGCTTGGGGTGGTGACAGGGCAGGGCTGGGGCCGGGGCTGGGGCAGAGCTGTGATGTGCTCAGTGCATGTCTTTGTCCGCAGAACTGGGACTCTGGCCCAGCCCACAATGTCACTGCCCCAAGACTCCAGATTCCCATAGGTACTGGCTGAGAGCCATGCAGGCAGGGCACTCTGATTGCATCCACCCCGCAGAGTGGCCTGCCCATATGGTTCCTAACTGAACTCCATGGGCCCCTGGGATCTTGGGCCAGTTCTGCGGGCAGGGATGTGCACTGAGTGCATCACAGCTCTGCCTTTGCCCTGGCCCCATGCTTTTACCACCCCAAGATCCTGGGGTCTCTCTAGTCCCACCCATGTGTCCTGCTCCCGAACATTGCTTCCCGCCAGCCTGCAGCCCCATCCCAGCTGGCCAGCTGAGTTCCCTGCCCACATGGGTCCTATCCCTGACAGTGGCTGCTGGGTGGATGGGCCAGAGTGCCTGGGCAGCAGTGCTGAGTGTGGTGACAGCAGCAGCCAGAAGGAGCTGCCACCACTGCTGCTGGGCTGCCAGAAAATGGAGTCTGGCTGCCATGCCAGCTTAGCCCTGCTGTATGCCCAAGCATGTACCATGGCCTGGGCTGCCCCTGTGCCTGGGCTGAGCAGAACCAAGGGTCCTGCCACAAGCTAGGCAAAATCACTCCAGGGGCTGGATATGACAGGTAGGTTGTATTTTGATGACCTAGGGCCACTCAATCATCCCTGTCACCTGACCCAGGCCTCTTAGGCAGGCAGGCTTCTATCTCTAACCCTCTCCAGCTGGGCATCAGTCCTGAGCTATGCACCTCACTATACTCAGCTACTGGGGCTAAAACACTGAAGGACCATTATTTTTCTCCTCCACCAGCACAGCACCTGTTAGTCATGGCTTTTGCCAACTAAAAGTTTCCAATTTATGCACAGCCACTGTCAGCATGTATATAGCCACATACCTACTGTGCATACTCAGTAGCCATATGGATGCCTATGTATCCAAAGTGCACACCTAATAGAATCAGAAACTGTATGCAAGTGACAAAAATCACTTGTGTCCTGACATGTCCTCCTGGAAAACCGCCATTTATTTGGGTGCATACAGTGAAATCAGATCTGTACATTACTGATAAAATTCAGATATACCTTCCCTTTACATGCATACATGAACTTTACATGATAGGGACTTTAAATGGGCTACAGCAGGGTTGGCCTCTGCAGCTCTGTCTTTCTGGCAGGACTTTTCTGCTCATCGGAGAGGAGGTCGGTAGCTCCAACTTAACTGGGCAGGAAGGAAATGACTGTCTGTCCACACAGCCAGTTCTTCAACAAGTTGCTTCACAAGGTGGGGTGGCAAGACCAGGGACCAACTGGACAAGAAGCAGCTCTGCAGAAATGGACCAGGGGCCACAGTGGACAATAAGCTGAATATGATCCAAAAGTGTGCCCTTGTTGCAAAGAAGGATAATTGCATATTGGGTCGCATCAGTAGGAGTGTTGCCAGCAGCTTGAGGGAAGTGATTCTCTATTCTTTACTGGTGAGGCCACATCTCAAGTACTGTGTTTAGCTTTGGGCTCCTCACTACAGAAGGGATGTGGACAAATTGGAGAGAGTCCAGCAGAGGGCTACAAAAATGGTTAAGGGACTGGGGCACATGACTTATGAGGAAAGGCTGAGGGAACTGGGATTATTAGTCTAGAGAAGAGAAGACTGAGGGGGGATTTAATAGCAACCTTCAACTACCTGAAGGGTAGTTCCATAGAGGATGGAGTTAGACTGTTGTCAGTGGTGGCAGGTGACAGAACAAGGAACAAGGTCTCAAGTTGCAGCAAGGGAAGGTTAGGGTAGATAATCAGCACAACTGTCTCACTAGGAGGGTAGTAAAACACTGGAACAGGTTACCCAGAGAAGATGTGGAATCTCCATCTTTGGAGGATTTTAAGACCTGGCTAAACAAAGCCTTGGCTGGGATGATCTAGTTGGGTATGGTCTTAAGCAGGGGGTTGGACTCGATGAGCTCCTGAGATCCCTTCCAACCCTAGTTTCCTATGATCTTATGGTTCTAAAGGAAATGTAATAATGACAATTCCCAAATAAAGGGTGCCGGCAAAAATCAAGACAGTCACAAGATAGCCTGGTTTCAATGACTAAATCGGAAGCACTCCATGTTCTTAGCAGGTTTGAATAAACTTAGTCAGAGGAGGCTAATTATGCCGTACAGTTTTATAATTGTTTCATATCACACTCTGTATGAAAAGTGCATGACAGAATGATGGCAATTAGACCAAGATATGACCTAATTTCCTACTAGGTGTCAGTTACCGTTATCTTTTGAAATTTCAGCCTCAAGTCATCTGAAAACAAGTTTAATTTTCCATTTGCTATTGGTCATTCTGTCTAAGGCAGTGATTCTCAGCCAGAGTGCTGTGGGGTGCCACGCAATGTTAGAACTGTTAAGTGTGCAAACACGATTCACAAGATGAAACAAGAGATTTCAGATAGATACCCAGAGTGTTAAAAACATTATGACCTGTTATGGTCTTTTTGAGTTATTTGCAACAGAAAAACTGAGCTTATTGTTTCATAGTGAAAAAGAAATGAGTGAAAACTAAGAGCTGGCATTTTCTGAAGAGTGCCTTCAACCTAAAAAGTTTGAGAACCACAGGTCTAGGAAGTGTACTGGGGCAACGTACTTTGATGTTCCATAAAAAGGAATAGCAATCTAATGCTGTGATATATTTAGAAAAACTAACAGTGTGTTTTGCTTGGCCCACTCAGCAGATTTGCCAGCAGTGATACACATAATGTTACTGTAAGTGGTTGCATAAGTTAGGTTTGCCAACCTCCTCCTTTTCCTGATAGAGGTCTGATCCAACTTCCAGTGGAAGTAATGGAAAGCTTTCCCATTGTACTGTGAATTTGGACTAGACCCTTAGTCAGGATAGAATATAGAACAAACAAGATGATGGACTTTTCATAGATTCCCCCCCGTTTTTTTTAAAGAACATTTCTACAAAAAAGCTCTCCAAAAACAGACAATCTCCTCCATTCCATTCCACCTTAATTTGAGACGAGTCACATTTCCCTTTGCCTCTACATGGTGATGCAAGCTTTTCAATGAAGGCACTTCAATACTTTCCCAGATTAATACAACATGTACCCAAAAGACTTGAATGCTGACCTAGCTAGTCTTCTGTTAGTGTGTATGAAGAGATGACAATTAAAAAAAAAAAAAAAACCCATTATAAAACTAACACTATACAATTCCACAATAATCAATATGTCAAACAAGGTTTGCATGAATGGCTCTATGCTTCCAAGAGATAAAATAGATTGGATTCACCTTATAAGTGGCTGCCTATAAAAGGAAGATGTTGCTGTGCTTTCAGAAGTAATAACAGCAGCTCCTGGAAAGAAATGTTAGATTGGATGCTTTTAAAAATAATAAAATTGCCACAAAAGTGTGATAAATCAAACAAGAAACATTACAGTGTGACTGGACATGAGTGCTGCCGAGATGACCAGTTTCAGTAATGTAGGTGGCCAGCCACCCTGTGTAAAACTAGCTAAGATGAACAAGTTGAACTTCAATGCAAAGAAAGACATAACTGTCGGAACATAAACACTTACATGGGATGGAAGCTAAGTACTTGGAAGTTGATGTTTTAGAAGTCTGCAAAACCTGATGGGTGGAAATAGCCATGTAGAACTAAATGCTCATTATGACAAAGTATCTTCAGATGGAGAGAGACATGAAAGAGGAGATGGAATAATGGTAAAGATGGAATAATGTTAGTCGTTACCATTTAGGGAACCATCTTGTATATGACCAAGTAGCATTGGTGAAACCAAACAGCTCACCAACTGAATTTGTATTCTAATTATATATACCACAATGGAATCCTATACTGATTTACTAATGACAAAGACTGTAAACAACATCAGACAGCAAGCTTAAACTATACTCTTAAAGTGTTGTTGAAAATCAAGAGTGCAAAAATATATCGACATATTAAAACAACAATCAGCTGAAATCAGTTAGGTTTTTGTTCAGCAATCGGCCCTAGAGAACCAGTCTTCACTCTAAGAATATCACACAAGTGCACTTCAGAAATAAAAGATTATCTTTGTTTTGATGATTTTGAAAAGGACTTGAAGGCTGTAATGTTGACTCACAAGAACTCCATTGATTAAAAAACAGTAATGAGACAGAAGGCAGCAACAGGAATAAATTATTGCAACTTCAAAAGCAGCATATACCATGGATACACTTTATCTCTGTAACTGTTCAACATATATGCAGACGGTGTATTACAAAAAATCCAGAAAATCTCAGCTAGGTTATCTACATTAATCAAGGTGCTTTTAACAACATAAGATAGATGACAAGAGCAAAATTTCAGATATGCTTAGCACCTTGAACAATACCAGTAAAAACTATGGAATGACGATACACATTAAGGACATGTCCACGCATGCAAGCATGTGCATTTGCAGCAGCTCATATAGGAGTGGTGCAAATTTGAGCCGGGGCTTTTTGCTTCAGCGCACGTGCTTGGACATGCATTTTGTTGTGGAGCAAATTGTGACACTTGGGGCAAAGTAAACCTACCTGACTCCTCCTGGATCTTCAGCCAGGGGGACCTAGAGCCTGGGGCCAGCACCTGTGCTGTGCCCAGCAGTATAAAAAGCTACCCTGTCCTGGCCCCAGCAGTATAAAAAGCTGCCCTGGCAAGTAGCTCAGGGCTACTAGCTCTCAGGAGCTTCTGGGGCCCAGCCACTTGGTACCTGGGGACATTACCCCTTGTGCCAGCTGGACTGCTGAAGCAGCCCTGAGAGTTCTCTGCACCCTCTACCCACTGCAGCAGCCTGGCAGTGGGGGCTGTTGCCTGGCTGTGACCTGCTGTGCACCTGCCAGACTCAGATGGAGACTGCAGAGCCACTAGAGGCATCTGCTCCTCTGGGCCAGCTGCCAGGGGACTGCGGTTGCAGGGCTGGCCTTTGTGCAGCACTACTGCCATTTGTGCCTCCTGCCTGGCCTTCTAGGCAGCTATTACTCAGATGTTCTGGGTGTGGTGGCCTGCTTTGAACTGTCAAAGCATGTCCTCCTGGCCCCTTCTGTCCAGGAGGTCAGCCACATCCAGATGGGTCCAAGGTGCCAGCTCTGAGCAAGCAGGGTCCTGCCACTGGCCTCCCTAGCAGGAATTCTAGTGTTCCTTATTGGAAAACTCAAAAATCCTTGATAAAAAATATCCCAAAGTCACTCTGTAAAATACCCCCAAATCCATGTTCCTCCACAAGTAAAACAAAAGACCACTATAAAGACAGAGAGCAAGAAAGAGACAGTGATCAGTTGGACAATGTTTTGATATATCTTACAGTGTTAAAGCAAGTCTCTTATCATAATAATAAAGTGAACTATTATTATCTATTATTATCTAACTCTAAGTATGTTTCATGAATTCATGAATACATGTTTTGCTGCACTCCCACAGGGCGATGGCCCCCACAAAAGGGATTCGCCCCACCCAACAGGGGATTCGCCCCCCTGCAACAGGGGTTTCAGCCCCTACACAAGGGGTATGGGCCCTCAACAGGGGATTCAGCCCCCCAACAGGGGATTCAGCCCCCCAACTGGTGCCCAATGGCCCCCACAGAGGCTACTCCTCTGCAAGGCCCACATGTCCCACCCCAGCCCCCTGACTGCTGCTCCACCTGGCCCCATCCTCCACCAGCTGCTGCAGCCCTGCCCCCACTCCCCCAGACCCCCCAATGGCTGCCCCACTCAGCCTCACTCCCCAACTTACACACCCATACCTCCAAGTCTATCCCCACAACCCCAGCCATCATCACTTTAAAAACCCCCTCAGAAAAAGAACAGAAAAAAATGGAAAAAAAAAAAGCCTCTGCTTACCTTAGAAGCAGGGCTGGGGGGGCTCCAGGGCCTCCTGGCAGAGCCCCTCGGGCAGCACAGGACAGCAGAGGGGCAGCAGGGCCTGGGCTGGGGCCACTGGTGCTGTCACCCTGCCCTGCATTGTGCGGGCAGGGCCCCAGTCAGCCAGACAACAGCTGAACTGCCGGTAAGTGCCAGGGATTTGGGGTTTTTAAAGTATGGGGTGGCGGGGCAGAGATGGAGGGGGGTTGGGAGGATGAGGCCAGCCAGGCCAGGGGGAGGTGCCAGCCACAGCAGAGGGGGTGTTCAGGGGGGAAGGGCCAGCTAGGGCAGGGGTTGGGGGGCCAGCCCCGGCAGGGGTTGGGGGCCTCAGGGGGGCTGGGGGAGTGGGCAGAACCATCAGGGGTCCCCCCCATGGTCCCCTCCTCCAGCCCCCCAACCCCTACTCACCGGCACTGGAACCCTGGTGCTGAAATATGCGGCCTGGCCGGCTGCGTATTTCAGCACCAGGGTGAGGGCCAGCCATAGAGACACTCTGGCAGCCAGAGTGCATCCAGAGGACCCAGCCTCTGGTTGCCTCTGCTTTTTTAAACGTTGATTTTTCATCTAATTTTCTCCCCGCGCTGCAAACTTGCAGCATGGGGAACATTTTTTTGTTCCTGCACGTGCCTGTTGCCCTGCTTCAAAGGGGTTTGAGGCGGGGCAAGAGGCAGGTGCACGCTCATGTGGACATGCCCTAAGACAACAAAAGACAAGGATGACCATAAACAAACTCAGCAGCACACGGCTGGTGACAAAAATATTTCAGTGGTTAAATGATGGAATAAACGAGAGTCTGAGTTATGTTATGAAGAGTCTGATACCATCTGATAAAAGATGTGATATAGAAAACTTCCTTCCCATCAGAACAGCAGAACAGCTTTCCAGAGAAGTTGTGGAATCTTTTTCATTGGAAGTTTTCAAGTGGCTGGAAAGGCACCTGGCTGGGGCAGTATAGAAATGACACATCCTACATTTGTGCAAAGGGTTGGCCCAAAATTCCCTTGAGGTCCTTTTCAATCCCGATTCTATTATTTTAAGGATGGCTTTTCAAAGAAAGTTAATTTTACAATTCCAAAATCTTCAGTCTGTAGAAAATTGGAGTTTTGCACCTGAGTTTTCTGATGACCAAAATTACATGGTCACCCCTCCTATATGGTTGTGAAAGCAGACACTTAAAGACAGAGACAAATTAGAGCATTGGAATTTTGGTGATATGGAAGAATATTGAAAATCAGCTGGACATCCAAAAACAGAAAGAGATGTTGAGAAGAATGAACTTAAAAAGAAGACATTCTGTGGACCCATTGACAATCACCAAACAGCGGATTTGAGTACTTATACTCTCAGACAAACTAGAAGCAAAACCAGGAAGAAGGAAAAAGAGCCAGGAGGAAGTACAGCGTATCTTTTCAGCTTGCAAGACAATGGGCATTTTACAACTTTGTCAAGACAGTAATAGAGGGAGGCTGATAATCAGCCTCTGAATGAGCTAACAGTTGAAGAAGAGTTATAGCTCCTAGAACAGCTGACATGAAGGAGAATACACTATATCTGAAAGCTTGTCTAAATCTATCCCAAACATGCCGTTGACCCAATAAAAAAGATCACCCACAAAAATCTTTGCCTCTCACATAAATTCTTGAATTCCTTTTCCTCCTATGTATTAAAAATGTTTGCATACTCATAATAAAATGGTTACTGTCTGCATCTCTCTCATATACTGTACACAAATACAGTGAAATTCTGTGCAGCGCCTCCTGGAAGCAGGGGTGGCTTTATGCTTTCCCAGAGTCACTCTGGAACCAAAAACAACACCCAGACTAACCAAATTGGGTGCTCCCTGAGACTGTTGATGACAAGGTATTTAGCAGAATGTAACAGATA
Organism: Crocodylus siamensis; assembly: GCF_052110815.1. Lineage (NCBI taxonomy): Eukaryota > Metazoa > Chordata > Crocodylia > Crocodylidae > Crocodylus > Crocodylus siamensis. The sequence goes on along the minus strand of NC_143399.1, from coordinate 148,254,779 downwards.
CTTTAGAATCTGATGGAGGCCATGATGTGAATGTTTCTGCTATGGTCGTTCATATATGCAATGATCTATGCATCGCATTGCAAGAGAAGGACTTCGCCACTGTTGAGAACAGACTGACGTGCACTGAGGAACCTCGCAGATTATGACAGTAAGAACTAGCTTTGCACCAACCCAACCAAGATGCAGGTCACAGCTTTTCACCTATGCCAGAGAGAAACCCAGCAGAAATTAAAAATCATCTGGGATGCAATCCCACTGACTAATCACCTGAACCCTGCGTACTTGGGGATTGCATTAGATCAAATGCTTAATTTCAACACACTTGTAGAGAAGATGAAAGGGAAAGTCAGCACCCACAACAACATACTTCAAAAGCTGGTCAGCTCAGAGAGTAAACCCAGCTACATTATAACCCACTGCTATAGTCTTGTGTTACTCCACTGCAGAGTATGCACATCCAGTAAGGGAATGATAAGTTCATGCAAGCAAGTAGACCCAGCTCTAAATGACAACTGTCATGAAATAAGAAGATGTCTAAAGTGACCATGAAAGTATAGCCCGTACTTATTGGCTGGCTTTGCACCACCTGATATCAGAAGAAAGCTAGCAAGCCAGAAAGAAAGATCACAGCAGATGGAAGACCCCAGGCATCCACTTTATGGTCACACAGAAGTAAGTGAATGGCTTAAGCATGAAAGAGTTTTGTGATCAGTGTTGTGCTGTTGGACACAACAGCTGACAGGGTGTGACTGAGGTTATGGAAGGAAAGACTATGTGCTATCAGGTGCTCTGAAATAGACCTGCCCAGAGGGGCTGATCTATACTGGCCCCATCATGTCAATGCCTGAATAGCCTGCTTCTGCAAACTGGAAGATCAAAAACAAACATGATCAAATAGGGCTACTCTAATGATATGAATATATTCAAATATGGTGAAGTGCAGACTATGGAGCACCTGCTTGCTTGCCAACTCCTTGATGAAACCTGTATGAAGATGGCCCTTGCTGCAGCAATGGAAAGCACCGTTGTTGTGCACAATTCTGGAAAAACATCTAGTTTATGATAAGGACATGAGAAGAAGAACAACCCTGTCCCTGAATTCCAATCTATGAAAACCCTTTTCACACCAACATGCTCCATCTGTCCGCCAGACTGGCCTTCAGACAGGGGGCCTGCATAAAACAGCCTGCAGCTATCCTGAGACTTGTCTACACAGGGTGGGGTTTGAGTCACCACCTGTTCAGTTGCTGTGCCTTGAAGTTACCAGCATTTACAACACAATTCTTTGTACATATTTTCTATTTGTCTGAGCCCTTAGGATAGGTCAGGATATACATCTAAAATGCAAATAAATATTAAGGTAATGTGCATTAACATTCATTTGGATAAATCTGTACTGTGCACTCAGTTGATAGTTTTCTATAATCACAAAAAGGACCTGGTGAAGTGCAAAGCAATTTGTGAGCTCTCATTCCCCCATTCTGGAGTGAGGCTGACTGATATCACTTCTTTGTTTAAATTCTGCCACCTAGATAGAATAAGGCCTGTTGCAGTTGTATGTCTCTGGTGTCAGCATTTAGCCAGCACTGCCACACTACCTTTACCATGCCTTTATTTTAAACCATTCTGAAGCCTTCTTTAGAGAGGCTAAGGCTCAGGTAGTCCTTAAAACAAAACATCACAACAAGGATGCTTTTGAGGTCATTACTAAAGAGATGTCCAAGCAGGCTTAGTTAGGACATCTGCACCATGCAATGCTATGTAACAAGCAAGAAAGCAAGGCAAGAACAAAGACCAAGGTGCTTAAAGGTCTTGTGCCACCTATCCATGTTATGAGAAGATGGACAGTCACAAGATACTACTTCAGCACCATGATTTGCAGTGGACACCCTGAAGGCAAACATGGACAGTAGACTTCAGGACCAATATGAACCCTGAGGAAAAACCAACTGAAAAAACTAGGAATTCTTACCATACCAGAGTCTGGCAGCCACCAAAGCACTGAGAAAAGGCTCTGAAATGCACCCACCATACCTATAAAAAATATGTCATAAGAACAGCCATCTATTGAGTCTATCCATAGGTTCATCTTGGCCTGTATCCTATGTCACAGCGGCAGAGAGTGGATGCTGAAAGGTGGAGTGAGAAGGGCATGACCAGAGTTTATTCCACTGTTCTCCTACTTGCAGCCTCCAGGACTTAGGATCTAAGGAGTTCTGATTCAGAGGTCGTAGCCGTACCTCCCATACTCAGTAGCTACCAATGCCCTTTCCTCCAAGAACTTGTCCAATCTCTTCTAGAATCTGACTAAATCAGTGATGCCCAACCTTTTTGCCTGGGGGGGGCGGGGTGTGTGCAGATTACCAGTGTCCACGCTATCCCTGGGCAGCATCCAGCTGGTGCTCCCAACCCAGCACTGGCATGGTGGGCACCATCTGGCCTCATGGAGGGTGGGGTGCGGGGAGGCAGCCTGGCCCCAGTGCAGCCCCACAGGAGAAGACAGCATAACCCTGCCCCTGGAGAGGAAAGGGGGCATGGCTTGGCCCTGTGGTGGGGGGGAGGGGAGAAGGATGCATGGCCCAGCCCTAACCTAGCCCCATGAGGGGAAGAACATGCTGCCCAGCCCCAATGGGAGGGAAGGGGGTGAGGCCCAGTGGGAGGGAAGGGGGTATAGCCGCAATGGGAGGGAAGGGGGTATAAGTTTGGCTCTGACCCGCCTTGCATGTACTGGGGTTTGGGAATTTGGCAGGGGAGAAAGTGACTGTGTTAATGGCCACTGCTCTCCCACTGCCAAATTTCCTCACCTGTGGGCAGCCCTGCAGGTCAGATGCAGTGATTTCATGGGATGCATATGGCCTATGGGCTGGAGGTTAAGCACTAAGGCTGTGTGAAGCTTCACCTGCTGTTTTGTTTCAATGCTGTTTCAGCTTGTTTCAAGCTTGATGTTACCACCAACTTCATTGCTGTTAAAACCATTGCAAAATTTGCTCAATAGCACAGAAAGTAGGTGGCAAAGCTCAAGTCATTTGATGGTGAAATACCACATATATCTCCGCAAACTTCTATGTATTTTCAGTGACAGGCATCTAACACTATTTTGTCCAACCAGGCTGATACCAGTTCACAAATGACAAAAAATGATGGGTCTTGGGCTGGCAAGAAAGGGACTATTGGGATTTGAGTTTGACTCCAGTTCCCAGAATTGCATTTATTTTATATTTACTTCTCATTCCATTCCATTTCATTTCATTTCATTCTGAATTGCATTTACTTTGCATTTACTTTTCATTCCACCCAGGAAGAGCACACACCAACTGCAAAAACTTCCTCAGCCTGACAAAGGGTTTTTAAACCCGAAAGCTTGCTTAATAATTGTTTTCCATCTATTTAAGTTGATCTAATAAAAGACATCAGATTCACCCAAAGAATCTTGTCTGCCTATGTCCTTAGACCAACACGGCTACAACCTACACCCCTGTTTACTTTGCAGTGCATCTCACAAGGATGGAGGCCAGAGGGAGGCCTGAGAGAAAATCCCATAATGCATAGGGCCCAGTCACAGGACATAAGAGCACAGAATAATTGTCCATAACAGTGGTCTCCAAAGTGGGGTGCACGCACCCCAGGGGGTGCACAAGATGATCCATTGGAGTGCGGGAAGAAAATATTAGAACTTCTATTTGTATTTATATAAATATACATATATTGGGGGGGGTGTTCAAAAATTTTTAGCTGATAGGGGTGCACGATCAAAAACTTTTGGAGACCACTGGTCTATAACACGGACTATTTAATATGGAGAAATTCTTCAACATGTGGAAGTAATGATATGCACTATAGTGACAGCCAGCTAGGTGTCTGTAAAGTTAAAGTATATCATCTAATATGCAACAGATGGTGCATCACAACTCATTATGCACTAGATACCCCTTTTCAACAAGCACCTATGAAGCATATGCAGTAGAGAAATTCTTTCTGCCAAGGTAAAGGAGTTTTCATAAGACCTATACACTGCCCTGGCAGCATATAGAGGCAGCAGTGATAACCAGGAGGAAACAGGTATTTCTCAGAATTTAGCTGTCCAAATATAATAACCTAAGGAAGGAAGACTAGGGCAGAAGGGTATAAAGGAATCTCAGTTATCCCTGCAGGTCTAACTATCCTGCCCATACTTGTCATGCCAACACAGCTACACTATATCCTTTCTGAAGTGGGGTCTGCTTCCGCACAGTATCCCTACTATGGTAGGTTACATTCCTTGCCTAAGGCAGAGAAGTCATTTAAAAAGGGCAAGCACCCCCAAACTGCTTGGCATTTAAGTTCCAAAACACACTCATCCACTTTCTTTCACAGAAGGAAAAACCATAGAAAAATAATTAATCTAAATAGCTACTTGGTGTCCTTTCTTCTAACAAGTAGACCATGCTTCCTTATCATGCATCTACCAACTTTGGAGCCTCAGATAGACTCTCTCACCTCCTGTCACTCCCCCTGCCAAGTAAGGTAACTTAAGTCTATGCAAATAAACTGTACTGCTGCTTACTTCTTGGCTTCTGACTCACCCTCGTTCCTTAATCAATGGATTCAACAATCATCCATCCACAATATATATCCATTGCTCTAGACTACGAAAGAAATTCCAGACAAAGCATGAATAATAAGGACCAAAAGTATAGTGCAGTTATATTTCTCTGATGTTTATCTTTGCAAAGGCAGGCCCTAATTCTGCAGCTGCTGTATAAACAAAAGTTTCATTGCCCTGCATCAGCAGTTGCCAAATCAGGCCTTTGATACCCATTTTTAAATAAAGTTTAATAGATTCACCTTCAGATCTGTTTATGAACGTTTTAAAAAAATCAAACATTTAATATCTGGAGATACATGGTGAGGTCCTTGAACATGCTTATACTACCTCTCTGCTCCCAAAGTCCAAAGCAGCTGGGAAGCCAATGGCACTGGTTACCTGATGATTCCCTTCAATGTAAAAGGAATAATGAGGTGGTATGAGGGAGGCAGATCAGTTCTGCACCCCTATTCTTTACAGCTTCTAGTGTAGGGAGCCTCTTGGAGTGTGACCAAGGGATGGGGGAAGTGGGAGAGTCCTACTGCATTGATTTCTGAGTCCTGGAAGAATATCCGAGCAAACAATGCAGCCAGGCACAGCTTAAAGCAGTCTCTAGACTTTTCAGATAAGTCCTATTGCCAGGAATTGAGGGAAACAAGAGAGCTGTATTGTTGCAGAGGTGGAGCATGTGGACCAAGTGAGTCACTCAGACCTTTTAAAAAAATAAGTTTCTGGTAAGTGCTCCCCAAGGCAACTGTGGTTTAAAATAAGAAGTGGAAGTGACTTGAGCCACAACTTGACCTCTTATGTTCAGTGATCCAGTCCCAAATGTTGTGACTGGAAATTATGTCTGTAAAGGGACCAGTTATTAACAGGAAATCTAAACACACTTGACCTGGGGAAGTTTGGATCCAAGCATCGTGTCTTGAGGCTATGGTTAACAAATGGCATGACATGTAGTTATTTCGCTTTCCAAGGCTGTTGCAAGAAAAGTACTAGTAATAACTGGACTATGTTAACATCTGCACAGCATTTTATTTATAAGGTAAATATCCTCAGATCAGAAAATCCACTGCTGTGAGGTTACTGCAGTAGAGCAAAAAGCCACAGTCCCATTTCAAGCTGGTTGGCTTATAAATGTCTAATGCAGCCCAGGATAGAGATGATCAGCAATTCCTGAATGTCCTTTTCAGAGACAAGTCCCATGGTTGAAGGTTCACCAATACTAACTATACCGAGGCCTTGATATACTGTTACCCACAGCTGAATGCTGCCTGGATGGCACGGTCTTGCCCTTCTGTACATTTTCTGCTTGCCTTCAGTCAGTCATGAGTTTGCTCAGATGGAAGTTAGAGAACAGACCTGCATTTTACCGTACATCACAGAATATGATCACTCACTGTAAGGCAGCCTGTACAGCTCCTTAAAAAATAAAACTGACTTCCCACAAATTCCCTTGACCATCACAGCCACACCACTGTAAGACTAATAAAAATAAAAAAATTAAAAAAAATAAAGAGAGAGAATATTTCTAATGATACTAGGACTAGAGGGCCAGGTAACAGAAAAACATTGTGCTTGATGCAGAACAAACTCATGGGAAAGGCTGTGTGATGCTCTGAACATTTAGAGTAGGGTGAGAGTACATCATTTTATATAAGACTCTTCCTACATGGAAATTTCTTTCACATCCAGTGCATCCTTACCAGGGAGAACTGTATAAACTGGTATAAACTGTAGTGCAGTCAGGATCAGAGTGTGTTGCCACCATTTCAGCAAAGCCTGACTGGATATAAACAACTTTAAAGTCTGCTAATACAGAGGCACTCACTTCAAACTCATTTCTGTCAGTCACTAGACAACTGCCAGACCACAAGGCAATTTTAAGCAGGATTAGGTAATTTCCTCTAATGTGTCAGTGGCTGGAATTATTGTGAATTCTGCTTTTTAAAATATATTTAAGTAGAAGGGCAAAAATACACCAAGCAACTGGTGAACTGGACCATTTTTACACCTAGAAAATGAATCCTCATCAGATTTTATTTTATGTATACACACACACACACATATCTATCTATTAATATATTATATATATATATATACACACACACATGCAAATGCCACCCTGATTTTAAAATTGTGTGTGAGATATATATATCTCACACACAATTTTAAAATCAGGGTGGCATTCACATTCAATAAAAACTAAAGATATTTGTTCTCAAGCCACAATGGAAGGCACCTCAATCCACTTGCTTAGTAGGGAATTAGTCCTAGTTTCAGGGCTGGTTAATATTGCAGTTCAAAAGTTTAAAGACTTTACAGATGAACCATCTGGCTCTCACTTCCCCAGTTATGAAGAACAATTATTCTCCCACTTCCTACCTCTCTTGTTGATAAAGCTTTTGAGGTTGGTGCTTTACTCAAGTAAATGCAAAACAATAGTAATGTCATTAACATTCATATTACAGGCATATTCCTATGCCTGAAGAAAGGTGCTTGTGCTCAAAAGCTTGCAAAGAACAATTTTTCCGACTATTTAGTTGGTCTAATAAAAGATATCATATTGACCCAAAGAACCTTGTCTGCCTATGTCCAGAGGCCGACATGGTTACAATCAACACCCTTTAAACACCAAACACACAAAGGCAAAGGCCTGGGGTAAAGTCCTTACAGTCATGCCTCCTTTGTTGCTGTAGAAATTAAATTTAGTTAATACGTACATCATTAAACCCTGCCCTTCTCATTGTAAAATCCACTGGAGGACCTTAAAGTATCCCAGTGTTTCTTTGTTTGTCTTCTTCTAAATGGACAGACTTCAATTTAAAATAATGGCAACAGTTACCCAGAGAAGGACTTGCCTCAGGAGAAAGAGGGGATGTTTGCCCTGCTCCTTAGAGACAGAAGCAATGTTTGGAAAAGAGAGCTGCAGTGTACACTGGGGATCCCATAGCAACAAACTAGTGGGAACTACTGCAGAGATATGATAGGTTAATACATAGTTTAGTTGCCTGGCACCCTACAATCACAAGAGTCGCTCAATTTTTTACATTATACTTGTACACAGATGCCAATAGGCAGAGGACACAGTTGTCTGCTGCCCTGATATCTACCCCCAACTACATAAAAAAAAAGCAAAATATAGTTTGGCTTAATAACCAATCTAATAGTAGGAAGAAAGTAAAATGAAAATCCTTTACACTCCTGCACCTTTTGGAAGTATACAGCAAGCTTCTCTTTGAGCATCTAGTACAAGGACTTTTATAGACCAGTAAAATCGGAACAGCAACCTAACCTGTACATTAAGACTTTTGAGAACACTTGATGCTGATTAAACAACTTTGAGCTTTATAAAACAGATTAAAGAGATTAAGTTCATCAAAGTGAAGATGAAAGAAAAACTGCCTGACAAAAATAATGTTGCAAGTGTTTAAAGCTCCTTCTTTGTTGCCATAATTCCATACAACCCAAGATAGAGGAGTCATGATGCTGTTTTTAATCTGTAGCTTGGTGGATACAAACTGCTCTCTCCACCTCCCTTTTCATAGTTCTAGCTAATTCCTATTGCATTCAATGGCTGAACTTATTGGGGGGGGGGGGCAGGAGGAAAACATCAGCACCTAACTCAGCCTGAAGTAATGTTACATTAAAGTAAGGGCACAGGCAGAAATCACGTTTTTCACGCAACTGCCGCCCCCCAAAAGTGCTCTAAAGCATGCCATTACACATGTGCATGGCTACAGAGCACTTTTAAAGTGGCCTATTATGTACAAAATTAACTCTTACCAAATGAGGCAACACCCCACTTTAGGGCACCTTAGGGAACTTGTTTCCTAGGGTTAATTTGTTGTGCAATCAGGGATGAACTGATGGAGCCCAGTCCAGCTCCTGAGACTGTCAACAGGAAGAGAGGGGTGGTGGTGGGGAGAGAGCTGCCAGCTGGGGTTTGCCTCACCTAGGCTGTAGGGGGTGTGTGGATTGGAGCCCCTCCACCTCATGCTCTCCCCCCGCCAGCTCAGGGCACGCAAACCCCAACCAGCAGCTCCTTCCCAACTCCTTCTTGCTGACAGCCCCAGAGCTGGGGGTGGGTGGGCAGGAACTGGGAGAGAGGGATGGCTCCTCAGCTACAGGCAGGCTTCTTGGGCTCCTGCAGGCAGGCTCAATCCTTCCCCATCCTCCCCCCAAACCAACAAGTAAGCATCGGTTGAGTCAAAGGGGCGCTCTAACTCATGGTGCTTTATGTAAAGTGCCATGCATTAAAGTGAGGGCCCACATGCCTGTCAGCACCCTAAATTCTACTTTCCATGATGCCTCCTGAAGTTCATGGGAAGAAGTAAATGATTTAAGATGGGGGTTGCTTGGAGGTAATTGATTTCATGCATAATGCTCTGTGCAATAATAAAAGGACTCCATTTGGATTGTAAGAACTCAGATTGTTATTAGAAGAGCCATGTGTTTGGTGCTGCTGCATGCAGCCATAAAGTATGATGTGTGCTTAGAGATCCTGGAAAATTCTCCAAGCACCTTGAGCTTCCTGGTGTCACTCTCCAAATCATCCCCACTAAGATTTGCATTCCAATCTGCAGGAACCTGCATGTTGTTACAGCAGTAGAAAGCAAATTTAGTTCAGTGTTTAATTTCTGAAACAAGGTCAATCCAAAATTCAGACATTTGCCCTTGGTTGATATTGCAGTCATTTTCTTTTCTAGTATCCTAATACTTTTAATTGCTCCAAATTCCTCTTTTTTCTTTCTTTACCGTTGTCTTTCAACATTGTGGACCTATGACCACCCTTCATATCTTTATTCTCTTGAATGTTTCTGTCAGAACTTGTTTGCAGAGTTTGGTGAGGCTCCCATATTGTCAACCCTTTCAGTATGAGGTTGTACTGAACTCTAAAACCACAGGGGTTTATTTGTTTTTGCTTTGGGAAAGAAAACTGTCCGGCCTGTAGCCCAACTTGCTAACCAGCACATTAAAATTAACTTCTTTCCGAGAAGAGTGCTTCTTTCCAATATATAGGCCATGCCCAACTTCCATTGACATCAGGGGAAGGGAGAAGGGTGCGTAGATGTGTCTATAGGCAGAAGTTGGATTGTTATGATTGTGCTTTAGGTTGTTTCCAAACTGCATTTCTGGATAAGAACTTTACAGATGAAGCCACATGTGATCTATATGGATACTAGCAATCAGGGATCATGGTAGAGGTGATACTTTTTATTAGACCAACAAGATTTTTGCAAAAAAACTTCCTTTCATTGCAAGCTTTCGGGCACAAACACCCTTCATCAGGCATTGCAGAAAAAATTGTAAAAGTCCTCTTGGATAGAAATGAAAGTTCCTATTTCACAGGATTTCATAGATGAGTCAACAGATGGAATACTCCTTTGGGAAGGCAGTTCTTAGCTGGTAAGGAGTCTCTCAGCTCTCTTGTGCTACATGAATGCAAATATATTATTTTAGTCCTTTTAAAAAGCACATTTAGCATAAAGAATAAATAAAAGCAATGAAATGGAATAATTGATATTTTCCATGTACATTTTACAAGTCATTTAGTTAGAGAATGTAATTTTTAGTTGGACAATATTAAGTCGTAATCTCCAGTAACCTATGGGGTCAAACCACACGCCTACAATATCATTCTTGGAATCAGACTTACTTGTATGTCAGCTGTATTCCCTCAATAAGAAAGACTAGTACAGAAAACAGGTGTCCATATTACCTTATTGCAAAGCTCAACCCTGTATTACTCCCAGCATTTCCACAACAAAACTCCAACATATCTCTTCTGGTGCTCACTACTTATACTCACCTGATATCCAATTTCACATTAAATTGGACACCTGCAACATCTTTAAACTCAGATTACATGGCTTTAACCCCCTATAACACCTAAATAATTCAGTTCAAGTGATAGTTCAAGTGAGAGCCATATGTGGTCAAGTAGTTTGCCTCACAACCTCTAGACAAACCGTGCTTTAGCATTATTGCACACAACATATGTGATTTTATGTATCATAAGGCTAGAAATATCAATTTGAAATATTTTCTATTTCTCATATTCCAAAAATAATTGAGATGCTATGTCATAGTGTTATAGGGCACCTTTGGTAGCAGTGTATAAGGTGTAGTCTTGTCTCTTTTCCTCCAGTCTTCCCTCCTGGAATTCCAGGTTTTTCTTCTTCCAGACTGTGGGAGAAGAAGTCAGCCATCACTTTCCTTCCATTGTCTGTTTTTGTGGACTGCAGCCATTTAAGTGAGGCATGATCTGTAATCCATATACATTTCCTACCTATTAGATAATATCTACAAAGTTCTATGCTCCACCATATGGCCAAATACTCCCTTTCAGTTCTAGAGAAACAGGGGTCAGCACTGGCCAACTTGGAGCTAGCATAGGCTATAGGTCTTTCTTCACTCTGTACTTGTTGAAATAGTATTGCTCTGAGGGCTACCTCTGAGGCATCAATCTGCAGGCAAAAACCTTCATTAAAATTTGGAGTGTATAATACTGGGTTTTGACACAGTGCCTTTTTCAACCTTTTGAATGCTGAGGTAGCTTTATGACTATTGTAAGTCTCTTTGCATATGCCCTTAATCAAATCTGTCATGGGTGCCACCAACTCCCCCAAAATAAATTTCTGGTAATAGTTTGCTATTATCAGCAGCACCTCTGTGGCACCTCTGCAACAGTGTCCCCGTGCTTAAAAATGATAGTAAGGGTGCTTGAACTAAAGCTCATGAAATGATGAATGGTGGCCAGAGCATCTCCACTGCTTTAGTTGTCCCCTGGCTCCTCCAGCACAGCAGGAGCATGGGAGGAGCAGGGAAACAGCAGTTTCCCCAAAATGGGGCAACTTGCCTCACACCACATCACATGTGCAGGGTCATGAACCATGGCAAAAAGTAGCAGCACAAATTTGTGCCACTACTATTTTTGCGGAGCAAGCACATGACCCTGCATGGAGGGATGCATCCAATATGCCTGACAGTTACAATATGCCATAAAGGTAGGTACTGAACTTCTCTCACAACCCACAAAGTTCTAAAGGTTTCAACTTATCAGCTTCCTTTGCCTAGCACAGTTCATAGCCTTCCTCTGGGAACAAGTTAATCTAGGACTATATGATTTATTAGCACAAATCTTATTCAAATGAAACTCCAGGAACATTTAATTATACCTCCCCTTTACCATCAAAGCTGCAAAGTTCTTTTTAATCACATCTTCAGTGCTGAAATCTGTGCCAGTTATCAACAGATTTAAACATTCAGCTTTGATATCCTCAAATATCAAGTTCCAAACAATTCTGTTCTCATGTATTATTAACCTGCCACTAGAAAATGTCTTTGAAGTAACAGTATTCTGTATGATGCCAAATACACAAAATATCTCTAATAACAGCACATAAATTCAGTTTACTGACAAATTCCAAAAATATTTATTACTGTACCCTGGATAAATGAGGAAAGTAATTAAAGTATAAAACCACCGTGAATCCGTGCAATCAATCATATGTTTTATTTTCCTCACATCTGTGCAAATAAAGCTTTTCTTAGAACACAGAATAGAATTGTCATGTACTTGTATGCAGCTAGAAAAAGAGGTGACGTGTTAAGATAGGTATGGAGCCTATAAATGTAAGGCTGTACAACTGCTCATGGGGCATTGGTGTAAATCAATTCAAGATGGCTGCTACAGAGAGAGTAATGGCCTGTGTGCACATACGTTCTTCCATGAAGACTTGCATTCTGTCGTCTTGAACATTCAATAAATAACTATTCTGGCTGAAAACCCTCATGTATGAATAACATAATATGCTACATAATATTTAATATGTCACTGAAAAGAGAAATGTTTGGGACAAAACTATGTGCTAAAAATGAGGACAAATAGGATAATAATGAATGACTAAAACATGGTGACTTAAAGGTATATAGCTCTAAATAATTCCACTCTATTTCCTAATACTTTTCAAATGACATTGATTACTAAATCCTGTATTAGCTATTATGTTCTCTTTTTAGGACTAGCAAGCACGTTACTCACCAATGATATGGAGACTGCCTGCCCTATAGCCCATCAGGGAGAACAGGTTAAGAGGGCAAGGATTTTAAGGAACAAAACAGCTTACTGATCAACTCTAAACAAACAAATACATGAAGCATTTCATTTTGTTTTCAGAGATCACAAATAATTTCTAGACAATATCTTCATTTAGCTTTTGATAAGTTTGTAAATAGGTCCTATAACTGAAAGAAAGAAACACTTAGGGAATTTTGAAGTGGTAAAAATTAAAGATGTGGAAAAGGTTGGAAATTTACATTTATGCTTAAACTTTGATAAAAAACAAATGCTTGAAAGTGTAGAACTGCAGGCAAACCCCCAAATAACTGTAATTCTGTTTCTGCTTATCCACTTATCTGGCATTTCCAGTCATAAAACATCCTCAGAGACATGTAGCTGACCACAGCTTAAGACTTCAATAATCAGTACTGAATAGTGAAAGTCATACTGTTTGATACGTCTCATACTAATACCAGTATTACTAACCCACCACATGTTCACCAGTCACACAACTAAAGACAGTCTGCTATTTCCTTTTTCAAGGAACCAACACAAACACCTTACTTCTTACAGGTCAAAAAAGCATATGGAAGGCTTTCTCTTGCTTTTCTTTTCTTCCAATTTGGTTAGACAAATTTTAAGAAATACACAATCATGTGATACTTTACTGTCATACTTTAGCACTACTTTTGAATATCCCAGCATAAGGCTCCAAGACTCTCCCAAATTAAGGTGCCCACAGCACCTTGTGCATCAGCGTTCCTGTGCTTCAAAACGTTGCCCGAGGCACTTCAAACAAGCTTTAGATAAAGCACCCCTACTGCCATTTTGAAGTATGGGTAGGGGCAACGTATAAGGGGTGCACGTGTATCCCTTGAGCGTGGTGGTGCACCCCCTGCAAAAATGCACTGCCAACACTGTCAGCGGTGCCTGCAAGTAGTTGCCACTTGCCACCCCACCACTGACACCACCAGCAGCATCTGTGGATGGTCCGTGATTCCACTGGCCAACGCTGCCGGAGGTGGCTGTGGGTGGTCACCGACCCTTGGTTGGCACTTGCCACCCCCTCTCTCCACCACTGACAGTGCCAGCAGCATCTACAGGAGCTCCCCCACTTACCACTGCTGCGCTCCTGCCGCTTCCGCCACCACCACACCCCCCCAGCCACTGTGGGCACACGCCATTCATGAGCACAGGGATACTGATACACGAGATGCTGGAGGCTGCTGGAGCACAGTAGACTCCAGCAGACTCAATTAATCAAGTCGGCTCTAATGCACTGTAATTATAGCATGTCGGCGTAGCCTTGCTGCTCATGTATAGGCCCCTAACAGATGTTACACTTAAGACGTGATTAACTGGTTAATCTTGTCTTACGCAGTGACCTAATTCAAGTAGTTAATGGAGTGATGTGGTTAGTTCTTATCATGCCTTTAATTACACCTTTGGGACTCCCACGGCTCCGGAGGCTGAGAGTACAGGGAGACAAGCTTATTTCTTCTTACTGGCACAGAGGAAGCCTGGGCAATATGCTGTGTTGAGATCTGATACGGATCTCACAATCACTTCTTCTGCCATGCATGTGTGGTCTCCTGTTTTGTAGCACATGAAGCCTTCGCTTATGCTATTTTAGATAGTGGAGAAGCCACAGGAGACTGGAGAGATGGGCATCTGTGGGAGACCATAGAGTTGGAGAGAGCTGGGGAACACCTGGGCAGACTTGGCAGCTCCTAGCCACACCCCTACCCACTCTCCTAGCCCCAGTCCCAGCTTTAAAAAAAAAAAGCCCCACACTCCCTGGCTGCTGCCAGCCTGGGGGGGGGTGCGATCCCTGCTGTACCCCACTTCTCCCACAGTGCATGGGGGGCTCTTCCACAAGCCCCTCAAAGCCCTAACAGCTGCTACAGCAGCCAGTGAGTGCATGGCTTTTTTTTTCCTTTTCAAAGAGCCGGAATGTTGGGGCCGGGCAGGTCAGCTATTGACAGGGCTGGGAGGGTGGGCAGGGATGGGAGCTCATGGCAGAGCCCTCCATGCAGTGCAGGGCAGTTAGGGGCAGCAGGAATTGCCTCCCCCACCTGGCAGCAACTGGCGTGTATGGGGCTTCTTTTTTTTTTTATATAGTGCCAGGACTCTGGGGCTGGGCGGGGCAGCCATTGGTGTGACTGGGAGAGCGGGTGGAGGTTGGGGGACACTCAGGGGACTGGGTGAGCAGGCAGGGGATGAGGCCTGGCGGGGGTCCCCCCATGGCCCTCTCCTCCAGCCCCCCTCCCGACCCCCTACTTACTGGCACGGAGTCCAGGTCTGCCTCCCTGCGGTGGTGAGTGGGGACTGCCCAAATCTCTGAAGCTCTACAAGACTTTTCTGAATTGATTCGGAGAGCTTTCAATTGATTTGGACCTTTTTATTGGTCTCATGATTTGATTCAGATTTGGAGATTCAGTCGCCAAATCGGGCTGAATCACCTCCAAATCAAATCAGCACACGAACCTTTGTACAGCCCTAATCCCCAGCTCTCCCTGGGTCTGTGTCCACCCAAGGGAGCAGAGTCTGGGATGGTAGTTTGTCCACAGGTGGGGAACTAGAAGAAATGCATTCTGGGATGCTGGAGGACTTATAATTGCTCATATTGGCTTTATAGGGCAGACTGCAACACAAGCTGTGTAACACCAACTGGGGATACTCCTTGCCCAAAGAGGTGTAAGACACCCAGAATGGACTTGGCTCATCTTTTCGTGCCCTAATGCATGGATGCTCATGTCTTCAGTACATTTAATAAGTGGGAAGGGTAATATCTAACTACACGCTTATTAGTCCCACCATGCTGTATGAGAACATCTCTACATTTCCAACATATTATATTTCAAATATTTCACAGCTGATGACTCTTCCTTTCCCAGGTTGAAAATACATCTCCCATTGTTTGAACTTGATTTCTAGCTGGTTGTATCTTAGAGGGAGAGTTTCTGCCTCACCATGGAAGAGCAAACAGAAAATATAGAGGCTGATATAGATATGCCATATATATAATGAAGGTGAATCAAGACTGACCTTTCTTCCTTTTAATGGAATAACAGCTGGAAGATTGGTATATATGAAAAATAAGAGAAGTTGGCCTGTGGGAAGGACAAGTCTCTGTACAGAGAAGGCAGGAAGCATAGTGCTGGTGCTTCTGGCCCATATGGGGAGGTGAACTACTCCTGGCTTCTCCCTTCCTTGTGTCTACCTGATTCAGGGAACCTGTGAAACTCAACAGTCAGTCTGCAAGCGGTTGGTGTCAGCTCTGTGCCAATTGTCTAGGATAGGTCTCCTTATCTGCATTTCATTTTGTCTTTCTGTAGCTGACACATTGTTATTTAAATGAAGGCTTTTGAACTCAGATGTTTTTTCACGCAGATCTGTACCACTTCCCAGCTGAACTGAAAACATCAAAACTTTTTCTATGAAAGCAAGTAAAAAGGGCAATATTTTCTCTTTAGATCACTCAGGATTACTGGTGGGTTGGGATATTATTGGTTATGTCCTTTAAGAATATAAAAGGCACCCATAATGGTCAAGCATTACAATAGCAGCTATATATAAATTCTCCCCAACATACGATTAAGAGCTGTATTATAGTTTTTAAAGAGCAGCTGAGATAAGGGAAGTGCCAAGATACAGCACACTCATAACATTTGCTGGAGTCATTTGGTCTGTGTAGTGCTGCTATGGGAGGGCATTCTGAAATGATAGATATTGTATTCTTTTTAAAAGTACCAGGCTCTAAGCATTTGACAGTGCTCCATCATATCCTGATGCATCATATTCATAGATACCATCTATGAACTGACTACCCACAGGAGTTTTCCATCTATTGACTCCTCCGTGAAATCATATGGAATATGAACTTCCATTTCTACCCAAGATAACTTTTACAACCTTTTCTTCAATGCCTGATGAAGGGTGTTTGTGCCCAAAAGCTTGCAATTAAAATTTTTTTTCACAAAAATCTTGGTCTAATAAAAGATATCTTCTCTACTACAAGTCCTGATTGCTATGATATCCTCGCATTCTTAGGGGCACTTGGTGTCTTGGTCCCAAAGCTAGTGACCTCTTATTTTAATTCTTGAAAACTGTTACCAAGAATCATGAAACTGAGCTTTCAGAAGAGTTATTCTGATTAAGATAAGGAATCCCCACTTTACTGTGTAGGTAATCTGTTATGTCCCTAGAAATCATGAGATTTTCAAAAAATAATGAATGTTGAATTTTTTTTAATTTCCACTGTTTTAACTTTCCATTCTGCTTTCTACATGTTAGAGGCCACTCAGTTACCATTTTCCAACTCCTCTGCAACTAAACACAGTTTCCTTTAAAAAAAAAAAAAGAAAATGTAAATTTTCACATAATCATTTGCCTCCAGGAGCTAGAACTTAAAACAGCAAGTATTGTAAGCCTCATGAGAAAAAGAGCTGCTAACACAAGTTTTTGTCCCACTAGAGCATTATCAAATTAAGAGCACAGGGTCAATAGTGTTGCTGGTTTCAGTCCATTTCCTGATGAACACTTACCCCCATCAGAGAAATAAATGGCACAGGTGATGCCAAATAGCAACATTATTAGCAATATCATCAAGGATGTATTAGACTCAATTACCTGTCCAATTCAATAGGTGATCCTTCACATAATGCAAGGCGGCTAAGGATCTTGACCATGCTGTGTCTGATTTCTGGATGAAGAAAAGACATCAGTCTCCAGTTGATAACAGCGTTCTTGTGAAGTGCCTAAAAATTCAAATATTACTACAATAAAACTACTCCTACATTCTAGGTTCAAGTTGTTACTACACATATAAATCTGTTTCATAAATAACATGCATTCAACCCTGTCATCAATTCAAAAAACCCTTATGTATTATACAGGCTATTCCCAGCTCTTTAAATACATCTGACTCATAACAATGAGCTGGGCTTCTTGATTTGTTTTGCAAACTAGTATATTCCTCCTTATATTTTACTTTTAACAGTTTCTTGCAAAGTTTTCATTTGACAGGAAAAGAACAGTGAGGGCATTAGGACCAAGAGAAAGACGCACACATTGCTCTGTATTATGTCTGGCAAAGTGCTTCCTGACTGAGTGCTGTACTTATGTGTGAAAGAAAGTCAGGGACTGAGTAGTTCTCATCTGTTGATCTCAGTTAACTTGAAGCATCAAAAAGTGGGGAAGCTGTCAGAACTGCTTGCAAAGATAAGACATTTCACTCCAGCCCAGGCAGCAACTGGAAACTTTGCAGTGAAAGGAAATATTCTGGAAGGAAACTATAAAAATGGAATTTCTTTTTGTTTTTTCTTTCTTTAAGAAAGACCAAAGCTTAAATCATCTTTTAATGGGCTTTGTGGTCAACTAAACATATTCTTTTATAGACAATTTGGAATTCTGTATAATAAAGACTCGCCTTTATCTAACTGGATCTGTGTCCTCGTTCATGAGTAGGCATTTTCTATTTTGTCTGCAAACATAGGGAAAAAGCATGAAACGACATCAGTGAAATGTGAGGGGGGAAAACTCTATTGGCAGGTAGTAGTAGCCAGTTCTTTGCTGCAAAGAAACCTGAGACCTTGGATATAAGAAACATCCAAGTGATATTTAACATGACCATCTGTATTGCTTTGTCACCAACAGTATGTTCTTGAGGAAGAGGTGCAGATATGGATCACGTAAGCTGCAGTTTCTCTTGTTGTTGCTGATGCTGGGGTTTTTGCTATTGATGGTTACAATGCTGAATCCACCACCCAGGGATCTGAACAAGGAGGGGACATCCCAACCAGTGAAGTTCACTCTCAGAGAAGGGTATCAGCTGGACTTTGCCGAGACCCAAGAGATGTTGGAGACTCAGGAGGAGAGACAGCAGTACTATCCTATGGAAGGGTTGTCACCTTTCATCTCCCTTCGGGAGGATGAACTGCTAGTGGCCATCGTGGCACCCACCATCAAAAGGAACCACAGCAGGACTAGGAAGGGATACCGAATGGTGAAGCAGCACAGTAAAAGGCATGAGGAAAGGATTGAGGTCAAGCTAAAAGAAGACCCAGAGTCTCTTCCCCTGCAGGATGGAGACTGGGATGATGGGGGTGAGCAATTGCTTGGCCTGGAAATTCACGGTTTCAATGAAGCGCTCAGTGAGCAGATCTCTCTGCGTAGGGAGCTGCCTGAGGTACGACATCCTTTGTAAGTAAAACATCCTAATTAATCCCTTAAAAGACACCCAATCCTTCCCTGTTGTTACCCTTAAGGAAGCCCTCCCTTGACCCCCCAACCCCTGATCCCTATTATATTGTCTCAATCAACTTGAAAGACCAGCCTTTACTATACCACCTTCCTATAGGGCAAAATGTATTCTGCCTAAAATCCTGTCCCTTTTACCACCTCCACGCAACAACCTCAGCATCTGAAACAGGGTTATGCACTCTGATCAGCAAGACTTTTCCTAGTTAAAGCCAGCACACTCCTCCAGTCTCCTTAAATAATTTAGGGTAAAATAGTTTTTGTTTCTTTCCATTATAACATCCATTAAACCCTCTGGGGATTTTAGGAGAACAGCAGATTATATAACAAGAGCCAAGAGAGATACCTATCCTATTTTCTCCCCTTTTTATGAGTTGTAATTATATGAATCTCAGTTTTCTTGAAATGATACTCTCAGGTTTAAGTTGTCAAAAGCAAGAAGCTTTGAGTTTTTCCTCTTGAGAACTGTATGGAGGATAAAAAGACTTCAGGGAGTTACAGAAACTAGAGGGGGAAAAAAGAATGATCGGGTGCTCCCATCCAAACAGGGGAATAGGAACAAGTGCACAATGAACTAGCATACAAAAATTACTTAGTTTGCAGAATTTTCTCACTTTTTATGTACCTTTTTTGATCATTTATTTTCATGGGTAGAGGAAACTGCTGTGTTTCACCCAGGTAGCTAACAAGATATGACACCAGATCTCAAAGTGTGATAGCACTTACTTACTGCCAAGCTTGTTTAATGAGGTCTATGGGGACCTCTGCTGGCGTATGTGAGAATGGAAAAATGTCGCAGACAGCTGCTTTATTTAGCAGGTGCCATGCTCAGTCAGGATGTGTTGTTGCATGTGAGCTACAGGCGTGACCAGTGTGTCATGAATGTGAACCACAAAAATGAACTAGGCAGTCTGGTGGATGCAAATAGTAGTCATATTAGTGGCTGTTTATGTTTCTTTTGTTAAATGACCTTGTATACTTTGACTCATGTACTTACTCCCCGTGTTCCACTCAGCTGAGCAGCTCTTTGTTTTCAAGGTTTTCCTGATGCACATTCTGCTCTGAGTTTTACTTGCTCAGTTTAGTCACATTCTTAATCATTTGGGGACTGAAATAAACTGAACAAGTTGGGCACAGTTCTGCACTGAGCTATGCATGACCCTTGCAATTCTGTGTAGGATATTGCTTGGAGCAGGTTTTGTTTGGCTAATCTGAGTCCAAAAGTACTAAACCCCTTGATTATTGACTATTTTTAGTGTCTACATTATGTCTAGGACACCAGGATTTGATCCCTATTCCTAGTGATATAAGGATATGATTTGCTGCATGTTCACAGGCTCTTAGGGCATAAAGGGATAATGTTTTTTATATTACATCTTCTTAAGTTGTGCGTTCCATATCGATCTTGCTAACTTTGCAAGGTGAGCAGAGAGTAAAAGAAAATTTCTGGTCCTGCTTCTCCTGTCACCTTTTGTGTTGTTTGTTTATATTATAAGATCTTTCTATGTTAAGCATTCTTGATGCTCTCAAAGGACCACAGCATCAGAGCAGTTAAGATGTCTTCCTACAGCTCCAGAAACATGACTTCAAGCAGTGCTCTATATTTATGCTGATGGCAAGACCCAGTCAGCGAGTCCCTGGTCATTCAAACTAGGAGTCAGAAGGGCCAGATGTTATCCAATATTGGCTATGGAAACCATCATATGTTAACTGTGCTAGCCCAATGGGCTACTGTCACACTGCTGGGACATGAGAGGTCAGACCCAATATAAGAGCTGTGGTTTGGGGGCTGGGGAGGAGTGTCACACAACTAAGAAACGAGGCAAGGAATTGTAATGCTGAACAGAGCACTGCCTTAGTCCCTTTGAGAACCAAGGACTCCTAGTTAGATTCTACCTCACAAGTTTCCCAGGAGACATGGAAGAACTATGCCCATTTTACAGATAGGTAGCTGAGGAACAAAGTCAACTATGGGCTTGCCCATGCCCCTGCAGTAACAGGTCCTAGTAAGGAGAGGGTTGAGCAGGCCTTTTGCACTCAACTCTACTAACATACTCAAGCCCTGAAAGTTTGCAAGTGAGGCTCTCTTGGGCTTATCCCCAGCAGCCACTCTTGAGTTCCTTGTCTCCAGCAGGCCTAAGAGTGGCTTCTGTGGACATAAGCCCATAGCACCTTACTGTGAATGTACAGGTCTGGAGGGAATCAATTTGGTCAGGTAAGCAGGGTGTAGATAGGATATATTCAACCCCATCCTTGCCTGGACCCACTGCTGCAACAGTATGGGAAGTCCTATTGGGCAAGCTGAGATTTAGTGATCTAGTTAATCTGTGCATCAAGTTACTCCTTGTGCTAGATTCTACCTGGTTCTTAAACAGCTGTGCCATGGGAAGATGGAGCATATTGACATCCCTTCCTGCATGGTTCAGTTAACTGTGATTCTTTCAGTAGGTGGGAGTTCAGGAATTGTTCTGGGGACACACAACATCTGCAAATGAGCAGAGAAGGCAAGAGAGAACAGGTAGATCTCTGCTGCTTCCAAACTAGCTGACAACGTTGGGAAGCATAATGGCATAGAGCAGTTTGTAGGCCCCGGAGAAGTAGCTTGGCTCTCTGAAGAAGAGTCTCTCTCTGGCACCACCCCAGCATGCCATCAAAGAATGATCTCACCCTAAGCAAGCAATAAATCTCACACAACATTTTTAGGGTCAATTCCCATAGCCAGAGAGAGGTGTCAGGCCTGAACAAAAGATAAAGAAGTGGGGGTTGTAACAGGGCCCCACTCCAGGGGTGGCTGTGATGCCCCTGGAGCCCAGGTTACCTTAATTTCCTTTGGGCAAGCTTCCCTTCCTCTCACTTGTTACACTTTGATGTAATTATGCTTTTAGAAAAAGGGAAGCTGCCCCAGGGCACCTCAGGCAAGATCTCGTGCTCGTGAGCAGATATCTGTGCTCATTGCATTAAGGGCTAATTATGTGGCCTCCTCATCTCCCCTTTTAGCCATGCCCAAGCCTCACAGATGCTATCAATCACTGGGCATTAACCCCATTGTCTAGTCCAGTCCAGTCCCTCTCATCTATGGGCCTTCAGCCCCATTGTCAACTCTAGTCAACATGGGCCTCTAAACCTGGAACAGTCTCCACTGCTGTTGGGACTTCCACCCCCAGTGCCTTTAGCCATCCCGGCCCCTCTTGGGCTCAGGCCTCTACCTAGAACAATTTCTACCTCTCTAGGGCTTAGGCTCTCATTCCCTGGCCTTTGGGGGGCTCAGACCTTTGTCTCTTCCAACAGACTCCACCCTTCACAGGGTGCAGGCTCCCTGGCCCTGCTTGTTCTTGCCCCTTGTGGCTACAGGCTCCCTGGCCCTGGCCCCATTTTGATTCTCTCCCTCATCAAGTCCAGTTCACTGCACCCCTTCTTGGGTGCAGGTCCTCTGGCTTTAACTGACTGTAGCACTACTCCTCCGCCTTAGCCCCTATTCCTCAGGCCCTAATCCCACTCCCAAGGCAGTTGAAACCTCCACCACCCCTACAATCTCAATCACTAAACCACTGGTCTTGCCTACCCCATTTCAGGTGTTAGTCAGGAGCTCTTCTCTTCATGGCTTTCAGATCAGACTGCCTGCCCAGCTCAGGCTCTGAGCTTATATCCTGCAAGCCCAGCCCCTTTTGGGTCACATGGCTCCCTTGATTGCCTCACAGCCTGTCTTCCCTTAAAATAGCATGAGCACCAAGCTCCCTGCTACAGGGATATTTGCCAGAGTTACTAAGTAGTTTTGGAGGAAAAAAAACTTTTAAAAATAAGTTAATAAATGTCTGGAGTCATGCTGTAGCTATGATGGTCCATAAATTGTGTGACAGACAAGGATTTCTTAGGGTGATATCTTTTATTGGAACGACTGCGTAGTTGGTCAACTTTTTATAACTTGACATATTATTCTACAAGCTACTATACTTCTGGTCAAGCTCTTTGGTTATGCACTGCTTAAAATGAGGCAGTGAGACTTTGTTTTGCAGCCTCTGATGTGACACAAAAACTATTACTTCAAATGGACAACTTAACAACCAACCAGTATTAGCCACTGGGGGCTTCTATACTCTTACAGTGAGGCTGCTCCAAAGTGCTGTAATTCCAGCAAGTTGGAGCAGATTTGGTTAACTGAGACTGCTGGAACGTGGAAATTACCATGCTTCAGCAGACTCCAGCGTCATGTGTATCTGTGTCCCCATGTTGAAAAATGACAGTGGGACACTTTGAACTAAAGCTTGTCAAACAAGCTTTAGTTAAAAGTGCTTCACTACCATTTTTCAGTGCAGGGATGCTGATACATGTGACATACTGGGCACTTTTAATTAGCATGGCTCTTGGGGATGCACTAATTAAAGTGTTGTTCCCCCTTACCTCTCAGAGCACATCTATAAATGCCCTGGTTGCCACTGTTAGCCAATCCTAAACTGAGTCAGACTCAAGCTGTGGTCCTAGAGTTCTGCAAGGAGTTCCTTGTCTGGCTACTTGCAGTCCCATGAGCCATCAATGACACAGTTCAAGATGCACATTCAAATCCCAGTTCTAAACAGTCCCAAATTTTAGGGGTATTTAGATCCAGATCAAAGCCTTGTCACGTGGACCTGCCTCTAGCCCATACCATTATTTCTAAATAGACCATAGATTTTTCCATCAAATAAATAAGCAGCTTCAGTTTAATTTCTAAGCCCAATTTATCACTGTGCTAGTCCATCCATATGCTGGCATAATAACCACATTTATCTCAATGGAGTTACTGTGATGTAAAAGTAAAGCAGTGATGTGAAACAGGGTGAATTAGGCCTTCCATATTTACAAACAAAATCAGCTAGAAGTGTCTTAGAGAAGACTTTTTGTTGCATCCTATCTGAGGCTCTGAAATCAGATGTTGCATCCTCTTTAGGGCAGAGACCACATCCACTTATCATAAGACACCTGGAACACTCTTGGATACAGCGAAATAATAGTGACGAGACTTCGCTCCCATATTTTTCACCTGTAAGTCAGCCATTAAAAAGAATGGCATATGCATAAGCACAGTCTGATATTCTTAAACATGATGTCCCTCAGGGCTGAAAGTAAATGGCTGAGTTGTTTTTTGCATTAAAGCAATAAAGAGTTTAACAGTTCATTTTTAAAGACTTCAAAACTTGAACACAATATAAACAAGAGCCTAAAAATTCAGCTATAGCCTGTCCCTCACTTCCTGTTCTGTGGTCCAGGATCAGTCCTACTTTCCAACCTGGAGTATGACTCCTTCAATCTCTCCAAAGCCCACATCTTTATACAGAAAGAGCTGTTCCACACAACAATTGTGATGGAAAAAGACAGACTCTAACATCATTACTAGCAATAGAGGCAAGAGATGATGAAAATGACCTGCTCCATCAGTTGTTAACTGAAGACCCAAATCGATGGAGGCTGAAGAGGTTTAGAAGTTGTAAACCATTTACATGAAGCCCATAAGCTCCTGGAAGAGATCTGGGATGCTGAACCAAACCTATGGGCAGCAGCAAAGTGGGCCAACCATTGAGAAAAATCAGACCTTTTCCTACAGCATTTTATACCAATGCCAAACATGTCCCTCATTGGGCATGATCTTGACAGAGAAGTATGGGTCAAGATGAACAGACAGAGATCGGGATACAGATACTTCAAATCAACACTGTACAAGATAAGCATCTTGGACAGCCCCCTGCGTGAATGTGGAGTCCTATAAACCAGCATTTCTCAACCAGTGGGTCGTGACCCAAAAGTGAGTCACAAGAATATTTGTAAGGGTTGCGAAGAAGTCCCCAAAACCCCCATGAAAGTACAGGTTTCCCGTTGCAGACTGGCAGCATTCCAGCCTGCAAGAGCTGCTTGAGATGATTGGAAGTAGCAGGCGCATGTGCATCTGCATGCACAGATGCACGTGGCCAGCATACAGTGGGGCTGAGTTGTGAGACCAACCCCTGCCATTGTACAAAGGTAAATGTATGGGGAGCAGGAGATGGAAGTCCAGGGGCTGTCTAGAGGGCTGGGGTGTGTGTATGTGGGTGTGGGTATGTGCATGTATGCACACGTGTGTACATGTACGTGCATGTGTGCTGAGGATGGTGGCCAGATGTGGGGCTGTGGCAGTGCAGGGGAGCAGCAAGGAGAAGGTGCCTGCCTGGCCCTTCAGCACAGGAAGGAGGTGGGAGAACTTCTTTGCAGTGGAGAGCTACATGCCTGTGTGGGCAGCATGGGGCTCATATCCATACACACAGGGGCCTGCACTCACTGCTCACACTCTGGGCCAAGTGGGATGGGGCAGCTGCGGTGGAGGGGGAGCAAGGGACTGTGGATTTGGAGTGAGGGGCACCAGCATAGCCTGGGAGGCAGGGAGCTGTGGCTTGGGGGTGAGTCATGCTGGCAAGGAACTTAGGGTTAGGCCCCAGCAGGACCAAATGGGTCCTGGAACAAAAAAGATTGAGACCCACTGCTGTAAATAACACAGCGTTTAATTGTAAGCTGCAATCTTCACAAATGCCCAGACGGGGTAGATGAAATCTGCATATGGAGTGAAAATACCAGACAGTGGATCATAGATTTGGGAGTTGATATCTGATGTCATATGAAAGAAGAAATAAAAAGGATTGTTCAGGTACACTACGAACCCTTCCAGGAGTCAATGGGCTTGAATCAAGCCTGACACTTTGACTTTCAGTCATGGGTCTGTCCAGAAATCACTGTTGGGCTTAAGCGTTTAACAGTGTATGCATTTAGACAAATGCAAATGTATACAATCTCTAAAAGGTTTTCATTTACATGACAAAACCACAACACTCCCAACACTGCTGGGAACTGAATCTCAATGAGGGAGTTTTCTTAAGATGAATGGGAGTCCCCTTTGGCCGTTGCTTTTGCCTTCTTGGAATATATGTGTAGCACTTCCCACTATTTATATCAGTTCATCCTTTTTCATATCCCACAGTGATGACCTCTACTTGTTCAAAAAGTTCAGCCTGTTTTGGGCCCCTTCTGCCCCAAACTATGTAGAACAAGTTTTTTTGGTCAAAGAGCCCTTCTCATCTAACTAAAAACTGTTTATGATTTTCTTCTTTTCCAATCTCCATGGCAACAGAGTGCCTACCATCTGGTTTATGTATTTTACCACAGTCTTTTTTCAGTCCTTTTCCATTCAGGACCCCAACCCCCCTCAAAAAAATCCCCAGCATCAGTTTCTTACCCTGACCATAGCTCTAGCAGCAAAGCATTACGGGACTGTGATAAGAAACCAACTGGCTATAGCAGTACTGGTTGCTCCTGGTTGGAGGCTGCATCGGTTCTTCGGTTTTCCTACGCTACTTCTGGGTACAGTTGTTAAACCTAATTTTTCTGCTTGGAAACAGAAGTTCCTGTTGTCAAGACACGAAGCTTACCTTTATCTCCACTTTTCTGGAAAGACAGGAGAACTCTCCCGCCACTATTATTGCTTATCATAACAACTCATGATAGAGGATTGCCAAACAAGGAAAATGCATAGTATTCAATGGATTAAAATAATATAAAAACTGACTATGCCAAGGGAAATGTATTTAAAATGTACCTTTTTATCAAGATATTTTTCCATGCCAAGTTATGTGTACCCAGAAACGAGACTAGAGCCTGGAGTACCTGGAAACTTCTGTGTTTGCACATCGCTAAGCGTGACAGAGTGCCAGTCCATGACCGGCTCCTCTACGTACCATGATAATAACATGGCATTTTTTCATCCATTCCTGTTCCAGCTGAAGCAGATTAGTGTCTAAATAGCTTTATTACTGTTGCAAGCTTTCAAGTCTTAATATATGCTAATTTGGGATAAGGATAAATGCACAAATTATAGAGTTAAAAGCAGGCAGGAACGTACTGCACATCAGCAGTTCCAACGTAACTGTGAGAGCTAAACTTCAGCAACTTGGCCCTCAGTGAAAGACGTTTAGTTTTCGTAAACTGCAGGTTAAAAGCAGGCACATGTACAGTTACTCCAGAACAGCTGACATCCAGTAAGTCCATGCAGCCTTTCAACTCACTGCAACTTGTTCGTCTATACCCTTACATGACAGCACAAAGATAATTAAACAAAGCTGAGCCAAATTCATTCCACTGCCTTTAATGAAATCACTCCCCAGATGCATTTGGCCCAATGACTAGCCTTGTTACTAAAGCAGCACATAAGGTGCTAGAACTACATAATTTCCACAGGATCATTATTTAAAGCTGTAGCATATCCATCGAGAGTTTTTTCCTATTACAAATTAAATTATCAGGGCAAAATAAATGAAGTCTACCTGGAAAATTGAACACAGGACAATTTTTTATACTCGTGAGAGACAGATGCATAAGTGAATTTCATGCCTGTAAAAAGTGTTTGTAAAACCTGCATTCATGTTGGACAACTGTGCTTCCAGACTGTGTGTGAAATCATCTGCTTACTAACCAAAGCCAGCTTGTGTGCAAAGAACACTATTGTCTGTGCATCCACTGAACTCATTGGAAATGTGGACTGCTAGTTATATCTCTCAAACCAAAGTCTCACAAGAGCTCCTAAAATCATTTGTGATCCCAGCATATCCTGAGTTGCATGAAGACATAACCCCTTTAGCCACACAACAGCTATTAAATGTAATGGAAATAAATTCCATGAATGAAGTCCTAGTCTAATTGCTATCAATGGCAAGACTCTCACTGCTGTCAAAAGAATAAGGGCTGCTGTCTGTGACAATTATAAGCATTACAATATCCAATCAAAACAGTGATGCATCTACTTAGATGCCCTGTTCCTAATGGTAACCAGTGCCAGTAAAGGAAAGAACAAGAAATCCTATACCGAGTAGTTAAGAACTAACCTGCCCATTAAGGATGTCCCATCCATCAGTGATTAGCTCAGGCCTGAAGCATGAGAGCATACATCCTTTTCAGGAAAATATATGCTGCTTCATGCAACTATATTTGTTTTCATTATTTATAAAAACATTAATCTCTTTTGAATCCTAATAAGCTCTTGGTTTCAATAATATCCAATGAAATTTGTTCCACAGGCCTATTATATGCATACATATAAGTAATTCATGAATAAGTTTAATAAGTTCTTGTTTTCCAGTTCCTTCAGCTGTTTGTTCCCTTGTTTTTGTCTGTGAAAAATAGGAGCACCTGACTGGTCTGCTGTGTCCTATTCATTAACTTTCTCTGTATCATTCATTCATTAATTTGCATGGCTCTTCCATGTCCTCCCTTATTTGCCTAATCCCTCAGCGAGACACTCCAATCCCTTTAGCATTGCTTTACATGCTCCCAATCCTTTATGTTACTTATCTCACCCAATCCTTTATGTTACTTATCTCAGCTCCTTTCAGGTCTGCCTTTCTGAGGCAGGGTGGCCAGAACCAGACAGTATTCAAGATGAGGGTAAAGCATTGGCATATATATAATGGCTTCATAATATTTTCACTTTGTTTTTTACTCCAGGCCTGTCCAACTAAAGGTCCATGAACTACACGAGCCCACAAGGGGTTAATTTGCAGGCCCTGAGCTCCAACACCCTCCCTCCTTCACTTCAGCTGAAAAACAGCTGAGATTTCCAGATTCCCCCACCCTCCTCTGGCTTCCACTTCCAGGCTGGAGCCTGCAGCCCTGATCACCTGCACCACCTGATGCAGCAAGGAAATTTGTAGCTGGGGACATGAGGGTGAGGCCAGGACATCTGCAGGTGCAGTGCAGCACCAAGAGGTCATCTGCCTCTGTGCAGTGTAATGGGAGGATGTGCTGGCAGCAGGAGGACAAACCATACAGTATGCAGCCTGGAGGGCCTGAGGCTCACTAGTGCTGCCTGCATGGTATGCTACCCCTACGGATGTAGCCTGCATTGTGTGGCCCCTGGGTGCTTAGAAGTTGGAGAACCCTGCTCTACTCCATTCATTAGATATCTTAAATGCTATTTGTATCACTGCATATTGAGCAACAATCACGAGTGACATCAGTGACCATCAATTTAAGAGTAAATTCTGACTTTTATTCTCAGAGAAATGCTAAGAAGAAAGAAGCCACTGTGGAACCTACACAGTGTGCCTCTTCCATTCTGTCTAACCCAGGTGTCTGCAGCAGGAGCATGGTCCCAATCTTCCTACAGCTAGTGTTATCATCTGCTTCCATGATGAAGCGTGGTCTACCCTCCTGAGAACTGTGCACAGTGTTAAAGACACAGCCCCACAGGCCTCTCTCAAGGAGATCATCCTTGTCGATGACCTCAGCCAACGAGGTAACTTCTTATTTTTTTTCTCCCTCTAAGCTCTGTATTTAAAGCTGTTTGAAGGAACCTGTATTCCTGCATGAACTGAGGGTGGGAGATTAGAACTTGAAACACTCTACTAGAGCAAGCAACATATAGAGCTGAACTTGACAAATTTTACTTTTCCTGCCCTAAAATTTACCTGCTAAATCTGAACTATCTATTTTTTCCTTGTCATTTCCAAAAATTCTAGAGCTTTTCATTTAAAATGAGGTCACGGTACACAAATCTTAAGCATTTCACTGGATCAGACTCATTATGATGATTTGCAGACTTGGACCTTGGCTGTAACGTTGAGAGGAAAGCTCTACATTGCTGAAGCAATCACAGGCTCTTGGACCAGTTGTCTTCTGTGAACACCTGTAGGGAGGGATTCCCTCTGAACCTGACCCTGTGTGTTGCTGAATATCCCGCAAGGTGTTCAGTGCTTTCAGTTGTCACGAGGAACAGTGGGAGATGAGGTGATTCAGCTTCTCATAGAAATTGCTCAGCATCTTACAAAAGTGGTCCTTATGACATCAGCTCTGTTGTGGGTATTGTGGAGACATTTCCCTTTAACTTTGAGATTTCCAGATAGCTTTGTCAGTAGAAACTGCAACTCTGTTCTACTTCTAGATATGAAACATTTCCAAGTGTTTCTTTTGCCTCAAAAATATTTCGGGCATTAACCTATAGGAATTGAGGTGAGAGTTCTTCACAAGCTACTAGCAATCTCTCTTGCTCTCTTTCTTGCTTGTAAAGTTTCTTTTACCTCATATTCTGGGCATTTGTAGAGGAGGCTTCCAGAACTGAACCAAAGAAATCTCCTGCTGTCTGATTTATCTATATATGTTTCTTTCCTTTGCATTTGAAAGGTCATCATTTCTGCCCTGTTATTCCTTTCAGATCATAGCTATGACAGCTGAATCTGCTGATGTTTGGTTTTCTTTAGCATTTGATGACTGCCTCTGAACACTGGCAGTGTTTGTTTTTAAAGGTGATAAGCTTATTTGGGGGCCAGAGGGAGAGTCAGGTCAGAAATGAAGAGCTCCTTTGGGGGTCCTCATACGCAAAATTTTTTGGGTATGGTGCCAAGCTGTAAGAAGTCCCTGTGATCTGTGGTTTAAGAAATATATAGTCAAAATCAGGGGACAAACCAGACACTTAGTGGAGTTGATTTTAGTAGAAGTTGGGCTTTTCTATTTTCCACCAAATCAGTAAAATACGTGGAAATATTCTCTTTTTGGATTTGAGCAGATGCGGGTACATCTAGTCAATCAAATTACAGTACACAGACACACAGAAAAAAAGACCTTGAGTTGAACATTTATTTTAACCCAGGCAACACACTAGATGCAACCAGTGCTAGCTATAGAAAGACTAGCTGAATATAGTCTTTCTATATTCAGGTTAACTGGCACATCCCAGTGAAAATCCCCAACCTTGGCTACAGCCAGCACCCAATGCTTCTGAAGAAAGGGGGTGGGAAT
The DNA here is from genome assembly GCF_052110815.1 of Crocodylus siamensis. Taxonomy (NCBI): domain Eukaryota; kingdom Metazoa; phylum Chordata; order Crocodylia; family Crocodylidae; genus Crocodylus; species Crocodylus siamensis. Next base: position 148,224,105 of record NC_143399.1, on the reverse strand, counting down.
GGGGAGGGGGTATAGCAGCAGGAAGCATTGGAGACATGTAGGGGGTGCATGTGCACCCCCTGACATTGGCCGTGCACCCCCTGGAAAAGCCAGCTGCAAAACCAGAAGCGCTGATGGAAATGCACCTCCAGTTTTGCTGCTGGTGATTTTGGGTTCAGCAATTGGCCACTAGGGGACCACCTCCCCTCCACAGTTGGTGATCTAGTCCTCACCAGCTTGGGAAGTACCAGTCGCCCATGGCAGGAAGGGAAAAAAATCTGTGTAACAACCAGCAGAGCCCAAAAGATAAAAACATGGCTACAAGTTTAGTTTTCATACAATAAGAATGCAGGCATGTGTCTTGAATGCAATCTCTGTTCCCCCCTCCTCCATACCCAGAATTGCAATCCAGAAATGTTTGATTGACTGTAGATGAATGGAGAATGATGTTCTGCTCCCTTCCCTCTGTTGCACTGCTGGGTAAGATAAATGCAAGGTTTGTCCCAAACCATCTTACCAACAAGCTGATGATGTGATCTACCACAAACTGATCGAGTAGGGCTTTTAGGGGAGGACAGTAACAGCCTGACTGTTCCAAACAGAGCTAAAATCTATGTGACCATTATATTTTTTGCAGGACACCTGAAGTCAGCCCTGAGTGAATACATCTCTAAACTGGATGGCGTAAAATTGATCAGGAGCAACAAGAGGCTAGGAGTCATCCAGGGTCGTATGTTGGGAGCTGCCCGGGCCACAGGGGATGTGCTGATCTTCATGGACTCCCACTGTGAGTGTCACAAAGGCTGGTTAGAACCCCTGTTGGCCAGACTGGCCAGTGACAGGTAAATACCCCTTTGGATATTATACAAGGAGTTTATATTCCTATTAGAAGGGGATGCATCACCAAGAAGAACTGGGATCTTTGAGCTAACTATACGGTTTGCAATGCTCAGATATACGTTAATTCTTCATACAAAGACAGTAAACATTCTGCCTTTGGTCTTCTATGGGTTTTGTTCTTATTTTTAGCCATGCTGATTTGTTTGTATTCTGTGCACCTTAATCTGAAATCAGAGAACTAACTAGATTATGCTATTGATAACATTCACTACACCCTCTTTGCTTCTAAGATTGTTAGTTTGAATCCAGCCTGTGTTGATAATCTTTAAAATGTGTTGACATAAGACTGCTGCTCAGTGCTGATGTTATATGAACAGATACACTTGGAGAAGTCACTTATTGACAAAACATCCATCAGAGAAACCAGTGTAAGTAGCCTCAGGTGCAGATGGCTGACTGAGACCACAGAGGTATTCTAGCTGTCTGATGTGCCTTTCATTTGAAACAGCACTGTTTTTCCAATCAGCTATGGAGACTGTGGCTATGCTCCAGGTGAGTGGAGACACAGCATCTTTTAAAGTAAAAGCCATAGCAATTAACTGGGAGCCTTGTCCTTAATTTAGTAACCTCCTGCAAATTAAGTGGGTTGCAACCATCCCAATAAAAAAAAAACATTTGGGTTCAGCTGTCTTCATTTAGGACACTATCTAGCAAAGAGCTTAAGTTTATGTTTAACTTCAAGCTCCTAAATGTTACCTCCACTTAAAGGAACTAGTCACATGTTTGAAATTAAGCCCATGCTTAAGTGCTTCATTACACCATGGCTTTGACATTTTTTGATTAGTGCATTTTCCTTCTAATCCTACCAACCCTGTCTAATGTAAAGCTTTTGGTAGGAATATTTTATTTAGGACTTCAAGCCTGCAAGACAATTTCACTTGAAATGCAATATGCTCAGGAGAAGCCCAGAAGCAGGCTTGAGCCCTCAGTACTTGCCCAAACTTTGGGCCTAGGCTCAAATATTGTCTGAATTCCTGACTCATCCCACTATTGCAGGATAGAACCTACCATGAAAGGGTACAAAGGAAACAGTAACATTTTAATGTTTGTTTTCATTACTCTTTCTTATTTAAACAATCTGTTCCCTTCCCAGCAATGTACAATATAAATCAATTCAAGGCTCTTTTGAAAGTAGTCTATATAACACTTAAAAGCAGATGAGTCAATTAACTCTTCCTTTTTGTCCTATTACTCATTTTGTTAAAAGAAAAGAACACAATGTTCAGAACTCCTGTAAAGGGTCATGGGAAGATATTTAATTTGCAACTGTATTTGGTTCAGAAATCCCCAAACAGGAAATTATGTGCATTTGGGTTTGTTTTTTTTCACGGAATTGTAACCTTCTGCAGATCTTGTGCTCTCCAAGTATTTGAAATATTCACAAATTAATAATACTGAAGTCAGATGGTTCAAAAAGCATTGCTGCCAGTTGTATTTGAGTTTCCTGTTTTTTTCTTTCTTTGGACTCCGCAGAGTAAAATTAGCAGTTGTTTGCCAGTGTGAGTGTTTCATTTCAAAGTGCCGAGAGGTTACTGACTTTCTGCCAGTTACCAAGTTAAGGACAAAAGGAATTACAAGTAACCTCTTCCAACTTTCAATTACCTTCTGCTGAAAATTTGGATTTATAACCACACAAGTATTAAATCCATCATGAACATGTAGAAAACAGATGTTTTAGAAAGGACACCTTTATGCCCCCAAAAAGATAAGGCAACATTTGATTAAAAGAAAAATAGGCTATCAAGTACTGAATGTAAGCTGCTAGAATTCCTTTACATGTGATCAGAAGGAGTCTCTAACAACCTGAAGTTCTATCATACAAATCCTCACTTCCACATTAGCTTAGCTCCATTGGTTTCACCAGAGCAATGCAAAGTTACACCAGCTGGGAACTAGCTTCTGTGATCCTAAAAGACATGTAAGATGTGGGGAATTTTTTTTTAATACAATTCATTTGTAAAAACAGATTCCATTTGCCTTTTTTTTTCACTAGAAGATAAGGCAAAGAAGAATATGGCATAAGCAACTATTTTCCTTGTTAAACTTTGTATGCATTGCTTAAGCAAAAAATACTTTATTTAAACTTTCTTGGGTTACTTTTATATCAGTCCTTCCAGTGTTTAAAATGTATGCTAAGAGAAAGTGGCCACAGAACTCTGAAAGTGAAAAACGTTCAGGACCCGGGGGGGGGATACAGGGCATATATGTTTAGACTGGCTACCTGGCTTTGCTTCTGGTTTCCTGATTTGCTAAGCCCATTCCATGTGGGGCAGAGATTGCTTCCAAAACATCAAGGTGTTTTTACACATTACCGGGGGGGGGGGGGGGGGGGCTTTAATTAAAGCAGGTTTGAGAGCCACTCTAATTAAAGTCTCCACAGTATTTTGTGTATCGGTGTCCCCATGCTTAAAAATGGTGGCAGGGGTGTTTTAGCTAAAGCTCGTCAAATGAGTTTTAGTTAAAGTGCCCCTGTTGCCATTTTGAAATGTCTGAACCTTGATATATGAGATGTGGCTGGCTGAAACGCGTTAATTAGCAAGTCATTGAGTCTGCTCCAACATGCTGTAATTACAGGGCATCAGAGCAGCCCCTCACATGTGTATAGGCACCCCAAAAGAACAGACACAATATAGTAAAGAGAAACAAACAACATAATGCATGAACTAGATTCCAACAAACACTGATGGCTGTAGTGCTTACGGTCATGTGAGCAAGCCCAGGAAGTAAAAACTACTGTTGAAAGTTTGAGCTGTGATATTAGCAATGTAAGAAACAAATTCAGAAAAAAAGATAAGATTTAAGTTAATGGGAGAACATCACAACCTCAGATCCAGAATTTTATCAGTTATTCAAGAGTGATTCCAGACTCTCTCTTACTGCATTTGTTTTAGTTATTCTGGATTTACACAAGTGTTAGCCAAAACCTGGCCCTCAGAGTCAAAATTTTCTTAATATAAATAACTCTCTACATAACTCCTTGTCCTAATTTGTATCACTCTAGAGACAATGACATCTTGCTGTAAAATAAACTTCATCCCAGCAGTCAAGCTATCAATTTTATCTGCATAAAATATCATAGACTATAGGCAATAAACTGGAGTGTGTTTATCCAGGAGCAGTAAAATGACTTCTAGAAAGTCTGGCTTAAAGTATAATCATCCATCATATTTTTGAGCAGGCAGCTATAAGATTTGAGGTATGTACGCTGAAAGGTACTGGATGTACCCTGGAAGTAACTTGTGTTGTTGCTTGCCATGGATATTATAGTTATATTGACTTTGTGATGTTTTCCAGGTTTTGAATTTTTGGTCATAGAGAATCTCTTTTATTTTTAATTTTCATCTGGCTTTTCCTCAGTAATAAAGCAAAGAAACACCGGGTTCAGCCAGTCAAAAACCAAGCAAATCCATGAGCATGTTCTCTTCAATTTTAGCACCTTCCTGAAGAAACTGGTAACATCTCCTGCCTCTCTCCCATACCTTTCCTTGGTGTTCACAGTCAGAGAAAAAGGTTGCATTTGGCTTTTATTGGAAAACCCGTCTGTTTTGGTGCAAATTGGATGCTGCTGTTATGAATACAGAGAAATCTCTCAGGATATCATTGGGGATGATGGGTTCAAATGAGAATGGTAGGATTCCAAAACTGCCATCAGGTTTGGGATTCCTTTATGTGATAGGTGTTTGACATATATATAGTATTATGCTATTGTTTCAGAATAAATGAGCCCTGAGCCCTTGCCCCTCGTTAACCCTGTTGCAGCTGATTGATATCTGAAGCATGGCAGAGAGCTGCTATGACTTAATATGTTCAATTACTAATGTTATAATTGGCCATACAAGAATTTAACCTGTTTATAAATGTTGTCCCTGTCTCCAGGAACCCCTGTAATAATGAGTCTCATGGGCTGATTTAGTCCTGTGTGAAGGTATTTCCTCCTATTTGGTTTAAGCTGACCTGCATCTAACACATCAGCTGCCTCTTACAGTGGAACAAGGGAGAAAGTGAGAAGTTTTAACTGTACTCTTCAATTCCCCTCTAACAACTGAAGATCAATGGCTAGCTTTTCTCTGCATGTTTTTAAAATCCTTTCTTATGGAGTGACAGCTGTGATAAACAAAGGACCAAGTCCCTGCCCACTTTCATTGCAAACCATTACTATGGTGATTTTAAAACTGCAGGGAAAATATGCCCAGGTCATATAACCATCACACAAAGTTGCCAGCTTTCACAGCTGGCACCTGTTTTTCTTTTAGTGCCAAGCCAAAGCAAAAAAAACCTGATTCTTGAAGACTTCTGTGATGGCCCTCCCCTATTGGCTGCAGTATGTTGAAATCCTCTCTCTCTCTCAAGACTGATCTCTTGAGACATAAATCTTTGAAAGAGGAGGCACTTGAAGTTTCTTATGCAAAACATTCTGATTTCTACAGAAAAGGGTCAGTTTCTTCTCTCAGGGTTTATGTACACAGGGAGTAATTATGTAACAGATATCTCATAATAACTCTCTATGTGGACTCCCTCCGTAAGAGTGACATTGTCAGGTGTAGTTTAATCCACAATAGTTATTTCAGCTTTCTTCCAGAATAAGTTTTGCTATGTAAACAGGCCCTGTAAAGATTATTTCCAAATGTGATACATTAGGAAACTAAGACAGGGTTCATACCTTTTGTGTTTGTTCTATTCCTATGTACCAGTTATTTCAGGATGACATACAGTATATTGTTAAACATCATGAAGTTTCTGAAATTAAAGAATAGTTCTATTCAAGTATGTCCAAATTTTACTGGGGGTTAGAAACCAAGACTATATGCAACCACTGTAACATAGAATAAGGATAAGAATACTATATATTATACACTTGTGTTTTCAATTTGAACACAGATAAAAAAACAGCTGTCTCCCAACAACCTCTTGGTAGAAAATGAAAAGTAAAATACTCCTCCTAAATTCCACTCTGCAAGATTAAGTCTGCTCTTTGTCGCACCTGTTGTGCAACCCTGTTGACACCATTAAGGGTGCAAAGTTGTTAAAACAGAATTTGACCCTTTATTGATGCATATCAGAAGGCAGAATATTGATCAGACTGTCAGCTGGTTTTGAAGATTCAGAGCAACTACAGGGGATTATCATTTTGTTCCCTGTTTGAACAATTCAGGATTGGAGCTTGTAGGTGGCAGTGCAGTATATAAAGTAGGAGGGTACATTTTGATGGCGCACCTGAAGTAAGGTCTTGGATAATGTTGAAATGACTATGATTGATATGTTCCAGTTTACTCACTATAAGCTCAATTTTCCAACATGCGAAACAGCCTCAACTCCCATCAGCAGTAGAATTGTGGCCACTCAGCACTCCACAGGAGTGCTTGGCACTGTGTATGATTAAACTCCAAAACAAAAGGTTTACTTGTACACTGTCAGCTTGATCCCTAACTTAACCTTTAAAAGAAAAAAAATTCTTTTCAGAAATCGAATCATCTCTCCCATCCTTGATGTCATAGACTGGAAGACATTTCAGTATTATCACTCTGTGGACCTGCGACGAGGTGTTTTTGATTGGAAATTAGATTTCCACTGGGAGTCGCTGCCAGAGCATGAAGAGAAGGTACGCCAGTCTCCCATCAGCCCCATCAGGTAACAGTTCATTAGCCACTATGCTTACTGTCACCTTGGCACCATGGTCTAGCACATCTGCCAGCTAGCTGCTAAGAGACAGGATTACATGAACTTTTTGGCTAATTATTTTTGAGGGGATAGGTTTATCAGTTTATATTGAGATTACAGGATCATTACATTTTAATTTATTAATATTATTACTAAACTGCAGTGGCATCTAGTTTGGTAAGTGCTTTCTAGAGATAAAGGCATAGGCATTATTCCAAATAATACAAGATATGGGTGGCAGGATGAAACATACAGAGTGACTAGGGTGACAGTAAACTCATCTTGTTCCTTACACACCCATTTGCCATTTCTGCCTGTGCATGTATGTGTAAATAACCTATTAAATTTCCCTCTCCTGGCCCTCACTCAATGATTCAGCTCCCCCTACTTTCTCTCGTAACAATCCTCAGTTTCAGTGTCAATAGTCCTCTCCACTGTATATGTGAGCAATTGGATCACATGATCAATAAGAGAAATAAAAAGTTGGTTTGCATGCCTTGACATGGAAGACGTGGTTCTACAGGGGGGATTCAAATGGGGGCAGTGACTTGATGGAGTAGCTCGGGAATAAGATTTCACATGGAGTGGAAGAACATGTAGAAGTTGCTGGGGAAGGACAGCAGAGGAAGCCCATGGAGTGACAGAAATTTGCCAGGGAGCAGTCAGTGGCACAGGAACAAGAGGAGAAGAGCAGAATGCTGTGTTGAACCTGGGCAGGGGAGTAGCAGCACAGAGTTTACAATAGCAAAAGAGGCGCAGACTGGGCAAAAATAGAGTGAGGAAGTTCAGCAACAGCATCAGTGACACAAGTAAGGGGTGAGCAGGGAGATAGAGAGGGACTGAGAGCATTATAGACACTAATAAACAGGAGGTCACAGAGGGCTGAGGAACCCTGGAAGGAGAGGCAGTGAAGGAGGAGAGGAAGTCAGCTTTTGAGAGATCCAAGCAGGGTTTGAATTATGAAGGAGCTCACAGAGGCTAAGCCCCACATAAGAAATGAGAGCCCCCTCCCCCACCCCACATAAGATTTGAAAATCATAACCTGGGGGGTCTCTGAATTTGTTAGGGCATTGTGATGGGCAGCCCTTTTTTTTTTTTGCAGCCCCCCCAAGATTAAAAGTGTAATTTGAACCCAGGATCCAAGGAGCAGCAGTCTTCAGTGAATTAGCAGTTTGGCCGATACAATATTGAGTGCATCCCAATTTCTCAGCACTGACTGCAAGCTAAAGGACTTCTATGTGGGAAGACTGAGACAGGATGCGAAAACAGAGAGTATGCTGGGAACACAAGGGTCAGAGAGAAGAAAGACACCTCTTCTCTGCAAGCCTTTACATAACAGTTTTTTTACCAGGGTGTTCTACCAATGGAAATGTCTGTGCACTGTTTTGGCCACCTTCCGTGAAAGTAAACAGGCATCATATACATTTGTTAATTAAATAAACTGTGCTAGGAGTAGGAAATACCCTAAGCCCCATCTCTCCCAACAGGAAAATGATTCATTATAAAGCCTCAAAACCTGCAACTGCTCAGTGACTGCCAAGCAATGCACAGGCACGTGCAGATACAAATGCCTTATGAGTACAATTGCAGTTTTAAAACTCCCCCAACCCTACCCAGCAGCAACAACACAGGTTCATGCATCATTTTTAACGGACAAGAGTGAATCTCATCCTCTATTTATCTCATTATATTAAACCATATCAAGATTCACTGTTAAACTGTGCTCTTTCTAGAAGTCCTGTGGTACCAGGTGGAGTTGTGGCAATGGACCGACATTACTTCCGGAATATTGGAGCTTATGATTCTGACATGACCCTATGGGGGGCAGAAAACCTAGAATTATCTATAAGGGTAAGAGTGAAATGTCAACAAGTGTATCTATTGTGTGCGTGTGTGTTTTAAGAGCACAGAATCTAAAGGCCCATAAGCAACTATGAAAAATAACAGCTATCTATAAAAGCACATGTGGTGCCCAGAAATTTCTCCTTTCAAAAGTATTCTACCTCCAAAGTTCCTTGATCCAGTAGAATCAAGTGACAACATCCAGAAATGCTAAGAAAGAAGCATTACCTCATTAAAACAAAACCACATTGCCTATCATGGCCTGCCTATGTAAGTACATACATTTGGGGAGGTTAAATTGAGTTCAAAATGGCCACCAAATTTAAACCTGGCTCATCCCAGTGCTGGCCTTACACTTACAGACCCAGTCTCAGTGACCAGCAATCAGTCTAACCCTGCAAGAGAAAAGAAGTTCTATGCACATAAACTGATCTAAAAATTGCAGAAACTGCTTTAAGAGAAACCTGAATTGATGTAGTCAGAATCATTTGATTTAGGTCAAACTGGTGCGTGGAACTTCTTTCCACTTCCGCTGCACAGCTCCAGGGCTGGGAAAACCCAGCCTGGGCTGAAAAAGTCTCAGGACTGCTCTTTTCACCCTGCTTCCCCCCCACCGGAATATTTTTTGCCCCCTCCCACCCGATTAGCCAGCCATCTCAACCCTCATCCCACAAGCTGCTCTGGGTGCAGCCACTTCTTTTAGCAAGTAAGTCTCAGCAGGGAGGGGCCAGAAGGGATGGGGCTATAGGCTCACTTATGCGGAGACATCCCACCCCACACCATCCACCAGTCGTGCCTGTCCCCTTTGTCCCTTGTGAGATGTGTCTTCCCCTCTACCCAACCTGCGGGCTGCACCTGCACGCCCACACCTCATGGGTTGTGCCTGTACCCCCCACCCCACCTGTGGGTCGCATCTGCCCCCCCTCAACTCCACCTGTGGGTCACTCCTGCCCCATCCAGCCCTTGCAGGTCATGCCTTCCCTCCTTACCCCACCTATGGGTTGTGCCTGTCCCCTCTTACCTCACTTACAGGTTGTGCCTGCCCTCTCCACCCCTTGTGGATTGTGCCAGCCCTCCCACCCCATTTGCAGGTCATGCCTTCCCCCCTACCTCATGTGGGTCATGTCTGTGCCAAATCCCACACACAGGTTGTGTCTGCCCCCCCAACCCCACCCACAGGTTGTGCCTCCCCCTCCATCCTCCAAAGGACCCTCAATCCCTTCCAGCCTGCTAGACCCCCAACTCCCTGACTAGCGCCCCTCCCCACTCTCATCCTGACTTACCTGCTATCAGACAGCCATTTTGAATCAATTTAACTTCACCCTAATGCTGCCGAATGCCTGTATTTAGCCCCTGAGGACAGGACAGAGATTTTACCACCTTCTGAAAGTTGCTAAACTTCCCTCTACATACACTTCAGCAAAAGCAGCATATTTATTTATTTCTTCAAGAATAGAAATGTCAATACTTCAAGCTGTTCCTATTAAACAAGGTCCTGGATACTGAATATCTCCCATGAGAAAGTTCTGAAGACTGTAAGACACGAATACTATAGACTCTATTATGGCTCAGGGAAACAGAAAAAGAAATCCTTTTTTTTTTTTTTTGCACCGGTCCTGGAAGCACTGGAATACCAGGTCAATGCATGGAGTGGATGGAGCACGCTCCGGTTCCACCACCCAACACCAAAAAGAATCTGCTCAATATAGACCTCCTGTGGAGGACATATCAGCGGGCCAAAAGCCCCACATGAGCGGAATGCAGGGAGAGGCGAACTTTGTGCTAAATTCAGTGCTAATGTAAGTGAATGCATTGAGTTTTGTGGCAGCCTCTCCATTTACACCAGCATTATAATATGGTCAGTTAGCAGCAACAGACCACAGGTGAGACCATAGGTGCTCAAGTGCATATCCATATGCAAGTGCCACATACTAGTTATTCAACTGCAGCCCGAAGCATCCCAAACACTGCTTTTGAGCACAAATGTCATAGCCTAACTTGTCTGTATGTTCTCCTTCCTTTGCAGTCTTCACAGATGTACTGGGAGAGCAGACTTCTTTCTCCTTCTCTTTCATATTAACATGGCTGTTAGATAAAGTAAATTGATAAGGGCTTTTGGTAATAATTTTCTATATACCCTTTACATTTGCTCACACTGTTGCTTAAGAATACTGTTCCTGTCCTGCTGCTAAACCAGATAAAATATTGGAGCAAAAAGGAAAAAGGATTGGAGAAAAAGAAATTTGCTTTTGTAGGATGCGCATAAACTGAGCACTGGAGCTTGGGATAGATATCTAGATTTTTAGCAACTTGCCAGAATAATGTTTTACTGATTTCAGTGACTACTTAACTTTTTTGCACTAAGTTACTTATACCTTGCGCTCAGTGCTGCTGAAAGTGATTAATTATTTAGAAGATAAATGATGCTAAAACCAATTTCTGTCTTTATCTGTACTGCAGGCCTGGCTCTGTGGTGGTTCTGTAGAAATCCTTCCGTGCTCACGAGTGGGGCATGTCTATCGAAATCACATCCCACCTGCATTTCCCTATGAAGAAGTCATGATGAGGAACAAAATCCGAATAGCAGAGACTTGGCTGGGTTCTTTTAGAGAGAACTTCTACAAGCATAACACACTGGCATCCTTAATCAGCAAGGTAAAGGCATAAATGATGGCTCATCTCTCAGTAAGGGAGAGAAAAGAAAATCCTTCTTGTGACTGAGAAGGAGAGGGAAGAACAGTTGTGAGTTTTTCTTTTTAGCAGATTCCTGCTGCTTTGTTAGAAGCCCATGTATCATATTTACATTTCCAGTGTTTTGTCAGCAGAGAAATAGACACAGAATACATCAGGATTAGGAAAGCAATCACTGAGATATAATGTTCACAGTAAAGTTGACTCCCTGCTTAGTTCATGGATGTCCAGAAACAGCTGCAAATAAACTCACAAGACTACGGTGAAGCACACAGGAAGGTAACAGAAAAGTCAGGATATAAAAAATACAGACATCCCAACCAACCAATACAAGTTAGATTTTCATTAGAAGAATCAGCCTTAAAAAATAATTAAATACTTGCTAGAGAGGGTCACATTAGCTAAAGTATCAGAATTCAATGTTCTTCCCAGACTGGTTCAGTCTGCACTAGAACCACAGTTTAGTTGGGGACAGATTGAATACAACAGTGGGATTGAACTAGATCATATATATAATCTTATATTTTAGGGGGTTTGCAATCTAAGCTGCACCATTGTTGACAATACTGCTGCTAGGCCTATTTCTTTGGCTCCAATAACTTTTATTATATCAGAAACATTCTCCTGTCACTCCTTAATCAAATGTCTGATGACAATATGAGAGGTAAGCAGGGTATGAGTAAGCACTATCTACATTTCCCCACAGTTTTTGCACTGGTGTTCAGTCCTAATCGGGTATCTCCCAGTTATTGCAGTCCTGAGCATCATGTGAACACTCTCCACCAGGATTCTCCCATGAACCTGAGACCCGAACATTTTATTTCACTCTGATTCTCACTTGTCAACAGAGTCGTTGCTTCTTTTCCCTGTAACAGGAGTTAAACCCCATTGCTCAGACTTTCCTTTCATTAAGTCCCATGCAGGTTCCCTGATTCAAAGATGCTGCAGCAGTGCAAACAGAGAGGAAAATGTGATTTCAGGTCCCCAAAGATGAATGGCCGCTTCCTTAAACCATTTAACATAATCAACTGAAGGTGCTTTTTGTTAGCTTGGTCCTAACTTTACCTTGAACTAATAAACTCTCCGGCCTTCAATATTGCTGGCTATTTGCTGAAAGTACCTGAATCTTTGCCATAAAGTTGATTCTGTGCAGGATACTGAAATTATATACTATGAAGCACCCTCAACTATGCTATTTTTATACTATTTATACTCAATCTACCATAACCCAGAACGTCCCTTTCCTTGTTACATTCCTTCTATATCCCATGCTCTCATGCCAATGCAGCATGATGTAGTTTAATAGATATAGGCACTAAACAGTTTGAAGCACTACCAATTACTTGCAGTCATCATGATACACTTACTATTCAGGGTTTTGTTGTGCTAAAAGGATGAACAGGGCCACCTGCTGGCCACTGAAAAATCTCGATGGCATTGACTTGGTGATAAAAAACTGAACCCCAGTTTAGATGTATACTTTTTTTCATGGTCTGAATTGTTTTGTGCTTGGTATATCTACAGTGTGAACATAACTATGGATTAATAAAGCTCCATATTTTCATTTTTATCCTGTTGGGGTTTTTTTGTTGTTTAATTCAATGTAAAAGTGAAAGGAGTTTCATCTCAGATGATTTGGATGTCCTGCATCCAGCACCAAATGTCAACTGTCATTAACAAGACACAATGATATTTGATGACATCAGCTTTTTAGGTCCCAGTAAATTTAAGCAGGGCAGTTCATTTTTACAAAACCCTCAGATTAATTGTACACTCATCTTGTTTTTATGGCTTATTGGAATTTGCTCAAATTATGGGCCTGAGAGAAGCTGATTCTTTTCAGTTAGTCAATAGTTGTTGCATTGAGACCAGGGCCAACACTGATGAAGCAAATCCACTATGAGAAACAGCTACAGTTGAGATTAGCTGTCACATGAGTTGTAGCTCTCAGAAGGAATGAAATGGAGCTGCTGGATCTGCCAGAGCCTAGATATGTAACTGTTCCACACATTGCAAAGCCATGGCTTTTTTTTCTCTCTCCTCTAAAATTTTGAAATGGGATTGAGTAGAGGGTGATGTATGTTCATGTTACAAACTTGAATGTAAAAAAATACCAATTTTGCAAGAAAATTCACTTGGCTTTGGAATAAAGACCTTAATTCCCACACCAAGTCATCTCTGCAAAATATTTATTTTCCCTGTATCACTAAACTAACTGCTACTGTGGAATAAATTTACAGGAGGGAGTCACCATGTGAGAGACATGTATTAATTGCAACATGCAGTGTATATGGATTGTCAGAACTGAGCCTCTCTGGTTAGTCTCTCTCTTCTAGCTTTGTTCAATATCTTTTCCCTTGTCCTTTGCTTTCTCATTTGAGGTGGAGAAACCAGACTGCAATGAGAGCCTTCAGCTGCAAAAGAGGTTGGGCTGTAGAGATTTTCACTGGTTTATATTAAATGTGTACCCTGAACTTCACTTGCCAAAGGACAGACCAAAATTCTCTGGCAAGGTAGGAGGAAGTTTATTATTATTAATAATTGTGGTACTGTATTTGTTAGAAAACCCACTGCACCTGGCACTACACAAGCATATGATAAAACCAACGTTGCCCTGAAGATCTTAATAACATATTTACTAGCATACCGCACACACCTTCCTTCTCCACAATCAGTCCTCCCAAACTGGAGGTGCATGTATTAAGCGAGGAAGCTGATTTTTCTTTGCTAGAATAGAAGCAGGGACACTGTACTAAAATGACTGAATCAGCAGGCAGCATAGGTGAAGTCCAGTGCTAAACCTCTTTCAGCTGCTGGTGAGGCAGTAGCTTTTGGCTGAAGAGCCACCGAGCTGCTGTATGCAGTATGTTGATGAGGTCTGTGGTATAGAAAGAACTCGTCATTACTTACAGGAACCAGTTACAGTAAAGAAGTAACAGTTTTCCTAGTGCCCTTGCCAGGGGCTAGGACGTAGCCTTGTTGTTGTTTCCAAAGAACAAGGCGTGTGTCTTATTTGGGGGCATTTGGTATGTGAGAAAATATGGTATCTAGGCAACACCAACTAAAAATTGGAGAGGAAAAAAAAACATCAGGGTGAAATAAAGTCGGGCTCCCAATCAGGAATTGAACCCAGACCTCCCAAGTACCTGTTCAGTGCCCTGTTCATAAAATCATGCTTCCTCCAACCAAGCAAACATTTTAGAGGTTTAGAAGGAATACAAAAACTTACCACAAAACTCTTCATCTAGTCAAAACCTAGTTTAAAAAATGTTTTGACACAAAAAATTCAGTGAGGCCTAGTAATTCTAAACCAGAAGTGAATGTCTCTAATCTTACTAAATATCATTAGATCAAACTGATCTCTGGTGTAACTCCACCTGCATCAAGGTTCCAGTTGGCCCTGTGTGCCAAGAATGTTTGATTGTGTCTATAAGAGAAAGAATTCTTATTGCTAATTTGTAAATTAAAACTTACAAAGAGGTAATAAAAAGACTGCAATCCTATAAAAGTAAATTGAAAGATATTTTATTTTTAACTGATAGATAGTACTTTATATCAGTATAAATATTTATTCACAGCTGCACAATACTGGTATTGGCTTCTGTGCAGATTACAGATCCAGAGGGGGTGTATCAGAAGGTCCTGTTGAACTGTCTCCTTGTACTGATGCTACTAACCAGGTATTGCTTATTTAAAATATATGTAAGGCCAAGATTTAGGATGGTATTTAAACTTTTTAAGTATGGGAGGAGTCCTACTGACTTTAATGGGAGTGTTTGTGCACTTTCAGTATGTGCTTATGCTTAAAGCGTATGTGCCTTCTTGATTCAAGAACTAAATGCTAAAGAGCTGAATTGCTATCACAGTACATCTTGTTGATTGTGTCACAGTTGTCTTTCCCATTTGGGAATCAGCTTTTCTCGCTGGATACCATTAAACTCTTGAGGTTCACCATACTACTGTTCTGTGATATTTGCTTGAACAGTATTTGTTTATCCTGTATGGATAATCAGATATAGAGCCAGGAATGAGAAATGGAAGTAAATGGGTTAAAAAAATACTGCAGCATGCTTTATTACTGCAAATGGTAAATGTCAAGATTTTAATGGTCCCCATGATTCCTCCCGTCTTCAAGCTTTCAAAATGAAGCATAAAAATTACATTTTAGGTATACTAAATGAAATATTTATTTAGCACACTCCTTTACAGTACTATAATTCAAAATAAATTACAATGCTGTGTTAAAATATTCATTCATTCAAGTGACTTATGACTAAGTGATCTTTGTTTAGTGCAAATACAAGCAACACCGTAACTACTTAATACCCTCCTACTCTCCATTCTTTTAAAAAAATTCCCCATAGGTGAATCTAATATGTAAAATATAACATGGTTAACCAACAAGTCAGTTTATTGTCAGTAACAGATGTTTACTATCTGGGTTCCATTTTCACCTCAAATTAGTCATATGTACAATTTAGGGCAGATAGATATTTGGATATATGTTTTATAAATTGGAATGACTGAAAATACGGTGAAATTGTTTTTGTCCAAAATATAGTGCAAAAATAAAAGCCATGTTAGATAATGCTAAAAACCAGGTCTTTACTTTGTCAGAGGTAAATCACAATACTGAGGTCTGGATTAATATTAGACAATTAACCTTCAATGCTACGTGGCTCGTAGATCCAGATTTCCCATTAAAGGTAAGAGAAGTCTGGAATGAACAAATGTAAGACTTGATCTTTACATTGTCCACACAAATATTTTAATCCTGATTGGTTTGCAAAGTTTGCCTCCTGATTCATTCAGAAACAGTTTTTTCATCCCATGAACTTTTAAATCAGGGGTGGGCAAAGTCTGGTCTGCAAGTCGGATCTGGCCAGCAGGGTACTCCATTTCTCAGCAGTCCCTGCCCGCGGAGCTGGGGCCAGCACCAACTGTGCTACCATAGTGTGCGGCTGAGGTTTCTGTGGAGACCAGCCCCAGCAGCACTGGCAGGCAGCAGCGGCACCATCGACGGTGAAGAGCTGTGCTGCAGGTGGGAATGGGGCAGGCTCAGCTGCCACCACCTGTGCAGGGCAGGCAGCAGTGATGGCAGTGGCACTGCTGGGAGGGGTGGCTATGGGGGGCTATGGTGAATTTTGGGGTGGCCATAGCCCCCCCCCTAGTTTTGCCCCTGCTGGTAGGGTGTGCTGCAGGGCAGGGTGCTACTTCGGAGCTGGGCTGGGATCTTGTGGCAGTAACACTGTGGTCCAAAGCCAGAGCAGAACCACGATCTGCAGCCTGCATGCCCAAGGCAGGGATGTGCAGGCAGTAGATCATGGCTCTGCCTCAGCTCCAGACCATACTGTCACCACTGCAAGATCCCACCCTGGCCCTGGAGCAGCCCTGTGCCCTGTCAGCAGTGCTGGGGCCAGTCTCCATGGAAATCCTGGCCCTGCTATCATAGTCTGGCTGCTCCTGGGGTCTCCATGGAAACTGGCCCCAGCCACACAGGCAGGCACTGCTAAGAATTTGAGTCTGGCAACTGGCCTGGATCTGCCATTTTTCCCACCCCTGTTTTAAATTAATCTCTTGCTTGAAACTTTCAGACAAAACCTAATTGGAATGAGGCTAATCACTAGCTTTGAGGATAAGGCCTATGAGTTTCAAGGTATTCATAATTATTAAATTCAAATTAAATTAAATAGTATGTGGGGAAGGGAAGGACTAGGATGTTTAGAGCACAAATGCATCCCCTCTACAATAAAACAAACTGATTTCACGAGTTTTATGATAGAATCATAGAAAGTTAGGGTTGGAAATGGACCTCACAAGGTCATATAGTCCAACGCCCTGCTCAAAGCAGGACCATCCACAACTAGATCGTTCCAGCCAAAGCTTTGTCTAGCCAGGTTTTGAAAACCTCCAAGAATGGAGCTTCGACCACCTCTCTGGGTAGCCTGTTCCAGTGTTTTACTACCCTCTTAGTGAGAAAATTATTCCTAATATCTAACCTAAACATTCCCTTGCTGCAACTTGGGACCATTACTCCTTGTTCTGTCATCTGCCACCACTGAGAACAGTCTAGCTCCATCCTCTTTCAAACCTTCCTTCAGGTGATTGAAAGCTACTAAGTCCCCTCTGTCTCCTCTTCTCTAGACTAACTAAGCCTAGTTCCCTCAGTCTTTCCTCATAAGTCTTGTCCCCCAGCCCCTGAACCATTTTTGTTGCCCTCTACTGGACTCTCTCTAATTTGTCCACATTCTTTCTGTAGTGGGGGGCTCAAAACTGAACACAGTACTTAAGATGTGGCCTCACCAGTGCTGAATAGAGGGGAATAATCACTTCCCTTGACTTTCTGGCAACACACCTACCAAGGCAGCCCAGTATGCCATTAGCCTTCATGGCAATAAGGACACATTGCTGGCTTATATTTAGTTTATTGTCCACTGTAATGCCCACGTCCTTTTCTGCAGCGCTGCTGCCCAGCCAGTCAGCCCCCACCTGGTACTTGTGCACAGGATTGTTCCACCTTAAGTGTAGGACTTTGTATTTGTCCTTGTTGAACCTCATGCGATTTCTTTTGGCCCAATCCTCCAATTTGTCTAGGTCACTCTGAATCCTAGCCCTACCCTCCAGTGTATCTACTACTCCCCCCAGCTTGGTGTCATCTGCAAACTTGATGAGGGTGCATGCTATGCAATCTTCTAGGTCATTGATGAAGACATTGAACAAAACCAGCCCCAGGATCTACTCCTGGGGCACTCCACTTGCTACTGGCTGCCAACTAGACAACAAGCCATTGATTACTCAGAGTATCTCTGAGCCCGATACTCCAGCCAGTTTTCTATCCACCTCACAGTCCATTCATCCAGCTCATACTTCCTTAGCTTGCCTGTAAGAATGCTGTGGGAGACCATATCAAAAGCCTTGCTAAAATCAAGGTACACCACATGCACCAGTCTCCCTGCATCCACAGAGCCAGTCATCTCATCACAGAAGACAATCAGGTTGGTCAGGCATGACTTGCCCCTGGTGAATCCATGCTGACTGTTCCTAATTACTTTTTCTCTTCCAAGTGCTTAAAAATCGATTCCTTGAGGATCTGCTCCATGATTTTTCCAGGGACTGAGGTGAGGCTGACTGATCTGTAGTTCCCTGGATCCTCCTTTTTCCCTTTCTTAACTATGGGCACTATGTTTGCCCTTTTCCAATCATCCAGGACTTCTCCTGATCACCATTAGTTTTCAAAGATGATGGTCAATGGCTCTGCAATCACATCAGCCAACTCCCTCAGCACCCTTGGGTACATCCTGTCCAGCCTCATGGACTTGTATATATCCAGCTTTTCTAAATAGTCCCTAACCTGTTCTTTTACCACTGATGGCTGCTCACCTCTCCCCCAAGCTGTGCTGCCTGGTACAGTAGTCTGGGAGCTGACCTTGCCTGTGAAGCTGAGGCAAAAGAGGTATTGAGCACTTGAGCCTTTTCTGCATCTTCTGTCACAAGGTTGCCTCCCTCATTCAGTAAGGGACCCACACTTTCCCTGATCCTCCTCTTGCTACTGACATAATTGTAGAAAGTCTTCTTGTTACCCTTCATATCCCAAGCACATGCTTGTGGTGTCTCCAATTGTGCTTTGGCCTTCCTGACTTTACCCCTGCATGCCTGAGCAATGCTCTTATATTCTTCCCTAATTATTTGTCCAAGTTTCCACTCCTTATAAGCTTCCTGACGTCTGTGGGTTGTTTTGCTCTGCACTGTAGATATATGCACCTGAATCAGTTAGCTTACAGCTAGCTTGCACCTTTCTGCACCTGAATTAGTTAGCTTAAAGTTAGCTTGCATATGTCTGCACAAGCTGCCATCATACCTTTAACCACACTGTTGACTTAAGTTGTGAAAGTCCCTCCACCGAAAGCATATTTTATTTTTAAACAGGAGAAATACTGTGTTTCCCAGAAATGTTATATTCTGGATCTATTTTACATTTCAGTCCACACCTTAAAACCTTTTCTTCTGAAAAAAAATAGTCTTGATGAGGTTGTTATGCAAGAACTACCTGTAAGGAGACTGGTTTGCAAGCTCAAGTTCATTGGGTCTCTGTTATTTTCTTAGTTACTTCATAAACAAAGACAGGAAATTATTTCTGGATCTAGCATCTAAAATGAATTGGAATGTCCTTCAACTTTATTCATGCAAACAAATCCTTCATATTTTAGGACTTTGAATACAGCAGCATGAAGGAAATCCGGTCTGGTTCTGCTCCACAGCTTTGCTTTGGTATCAGACATGACAAAGTGATCTTTCAAAACTGTACAGAAGCAGCAGAAAACAGTCAACAGCACTGGGATGTCCAGGAGGTGGGTAGTGATTTTTTAAAATGAATCTCAGGTAGCTGAAAACAATCTAAAAATTGTGGAGGTGGGGAAGAGAGGAGAAAGGAAGAGAAGGGGATAGAAGCGGGTACCTGAAATTTTCAGTTTTCACTGAATCCCAATTGGAACCAAGATATTCTGATGATATTTGTCCCATTTAAAATAACTATGCAGTACAAATGTAGTTAAGAGTGAGCATGTGTGCACAAGATGTTTACTTCAGAGTAAACTAATTAGCTCTGCAGTAAATATCTTGGTGTCTACATGTGCAAGGCTATTAAGATGGAGCAAACTAAAAAACTCTGCATCAGGATAGTACTTATAAATACAAGTAATATCCTGCTGTGGAGTTTGTTTTTTTTTTAATCTGCAGCCCTGCATATGTAAATACTGACATGGCACACTGGGGAATGAGGGTGCTTCAGTATGGGGACTGCCTGCCAGCTAGCCCTTCACTGGAGCACCCTTGTGTCCTAGCCAATCCCTCTGTAGCATGTTGAACCAAGGGGGAGCAGCTCTGGGTTGGCAGACTGATGCCTAGGGCCTCCTGCCAGGTGAGGCTGCTCCCAGGTGCACATTCAAATGGCATGCCTGTGAGCAATAAACTCCAGAGTTTATTGCTTCACACTAATTGCACATGTAGATGTACCCAGTAAGGAGCAAAGCCAGCATACTCTTAATCCACATGCCCTAGATTTTTGTTGTATAAGCCCAAGCTGTTTCATTTACAGAGCATTCTGGAATACATCAATTAATGGTTACAAAAGTAACTTCTGTAATTCTTCAGGCACAAAAGACCCTTGCAGCAGAGAAAAGTCTGGTTCTGCTTTGCAGGTTGGGAGAGACTTCAGAGGGCCAGATTCTGGGAGCAGATGCAGAAAGTGTGAAGCCCTTCTGCTCTTTGGGAAATTGAGTGCATTTTAAAATTCACCCCATCTTGCAAGATAGATGTCTTTCTTTTTATAGAAACTCAGTATGATTCAGTGGAATTCTTCCTGCAGGACAGGTAAAGTTTAAGGCTCCTGGACGGTACAGGAAATGTCTAGTTACTCCATCATCACTTCAGTCATAGGAGCTGCATCTACATGAGTGAGCACATGCTTCTGGTGTCTCAAAGCAGTTTGAGATGCTGCAAGAGGCATGCCATGAGACCCCAGCTGCACCTGGAAAGCTCAGGCTGGGGTTGCCAGGGAAACCAGCCTGAGCTGCACTGGCAGTGCGTGTGGCAGAGCAGGGAGCTCTTGGGATGGGGTCATCTTGCTCCAGAGTGAAGACAGAGCTGTCATCTGTAACCTGCATTTGCTGGGCAGGGGATTTCAGCTCTGCCTTGACTCCAGACCAGACTGTCACTGCTGCAAGGAGCCAGGGCAGAGCTGCAATCCCCTGCTTGCATGCCCCTGCCCAGAGCATGCAGGCTACAGATTGTGGCTCTGCCCTGGCTCCAAAGCAAGCTGCCCACATCCCAAGTTCCCAGTGGCTCCAGAAGAGCCCCCTGCATTGCTCTGCCACCAGGGCTCAGGCTGGTCTCCATGGCAACCCCAGCCTGAGTTTTCCTTGCAGGTGCAGCTGGAATCTCCATGGTGACTGGCCCAAGCCATGAGGGCAGGGGTTGCTAGGAAATGGAGTCTGGCTGTTGACCAGATCAGCCATTTTGCCCACCCCTGCTCTACCACCTGGACAAAGTGTCTCTATGCCTGCCGAATGGCCCTGCTACTCCAGCACACTGCCTCAGAGTGCTGGAGGAAACAGAAGCAGGGCAAGGCTGGCAGTAGTCAGTCGGACCCAGGGTCTGCCTTGGTAAGCAGGGATGTGGGAACAGGGGGAACTTTGTGGGGTGGGGGGAGGACTGTGAGGGAGAGGTAGGTTCCCCGCCTGCCTCCACCACGGCATAGCCCCCTGCCACCTGCAGCAGCAGCCAGCCCTCAGCACGCTTATGGCCCACTGCAGACAGAAGCCCTGGCGGCACGTGGGGCAGCTTGAGACCCGGGAGCTACATGTGGTGCACAGAGCCAACCCAGTCTGCTGGCATGCACTTTTGATGTGGAGGCAGGAGCTGGCCCAGCCCAATGGTGTGTGGCTCCTGCATACAGTGCTGGGAGCCTTGCGGGGTGGCAGGAGTTGGCCCAATCCTACCCAAAGGTGTATGCCAACGGGCCAGGCTGGCTCCGTGCACCACACATAGTCCCTGGGTCTCAGGTGGCACTGCGCGCTGCTAGGGGCCTCTGCCTGCAGTGGGCAATGACTGACATTGGCTACTGGCTGCTGATGCTGTGGGGGGGTGGGCTGTGCATCATGGGGGGAGGGTGGGGAGGAGACCCACACCTCCACAGTTCCCCTATGAGTCCCCCTACAATCAATCCACAAACCCCATCTACAAACCCTCCCACACCCCTTCCACAACCCCCCCAACCTCCCCCCACTCCCCAGACGCTCCAGGTGCTTTAGAGTGGCTTTCAGAGCCACTCTAATTAAATTGCTCCCTCTTCCCCTTCCCATACCATATGTATAAAGGCCCCTAGAGTTCTTATTGATCTCAGGAGGAATTAAGAGTCCCTATCACCTCTAAGGACCAATCCTAGAGCTTTTTAAGTAATCAATTTTTTTTTTTTAACTCACCATTTTTTAAATTCCCTTTTTAAATCACCAATTTTGAAATTCCCTTTTTTTCTTTCCATTCTTTCTTTTTTTTCTCCCCTCATGCAGAGTGGAATGATCATCCACATCCTTTCTGGTAAATGCATGGAAGCAGTACAGAGTGAACCTGAAGCAAATTTGTTCTTACGTCCATGTAACAAGAGCGCAAATCAGCTGTGGCAATTTGAATGCTCACATGTGCTAGATGAGCGATGACTGACAGGCCTTTATGAAGACTGCCCAAACCTCACTGTCACTTTCATTTGGGATTTCAGACGCATGCACTGCTGCATGAAAAAAAAAAAAGGTTTCACAGGTCTGCTACAGTCTTCAGAGGAAGAAAAGAATACTTTCCTTAGAAAGTCTTGCTAAAATAAATGCAACAGGCACCTTGTTTATCCAGCCCCAACTATAGTTGCCATTTATTCTCTTGAACAAGGAAAAAAAGTACTCTGAGCATCTATAGAGACTCTTCAGCTGAAGGAAGAAGTTTGCCTTTTCAAGAAAACTTGGAAAATTAACTGCTAGGGAATATGTCTTTAACAAAGTCTGTAACTTCTGAGACTACAGGAAGATTAATGTTTGGGAAACTTTTGACATGCTCTCAGAGGAAGTCAGCCTTGTTAGGATGAGAACTTAGCAAAGCTGTAACATGTACTTGACTCATAAAACAAAGTAAGTTTGTATGTATCTAAGCAGTACATGGTGTAAACCATAATTAATATATTCTTTTTAATATACATTTGGTCACTGAGGTTGCAGAGTATGTAAACTGGCATCTATTTGGCCCACTCCTGCTTTCATTAAAAATTCTTATGGACTTAAATGGAAATAGTATAAAGCCTTCTATCTTTGATTCATTGTCTCCTCCTATAACCCAGTCTCAAAAGAAATGGATACATTTACAATTTCCTGCTTCAGTGTTCTTGAAGTTTTAAAAAAAACTCTTTAATAAGTGTTCCACGATTAGACTTTTGGACACTCAACCAAAGCAAAATATTAAGGATTTGTGACGAGAAACACCCCCCCAACCAAAATGAATTTTGAATATTTATTCATGGTATTCTGTTTGGACTGATAAATCTTTGGACTTAATTAATGTACTACAGTTGTAGAAGTCCCAGCTGAAAGCACAACATGAAAGTAAATAGTAGGCCTTTATAGCTACATAAGCAGGACATACAGGCTTTTCCTTCCTTTCCGTCCCCACATGCTGGCTATTTAATAGAGTAAGGATGTTGACATTGTTGATTTTAAAAGAGATACCCTCCATCCCCTTGCTTGCCTTGGGTCTCCCAGTTGACTGTTATAAGTAAGTCATACTTATAATTTTCTTATCAAAGTTCTCTTGCTGGGAGCCTGATCCTGTATTCCCTCTGACTTGTGTACTACTGGAGTTAAGGGAAATTGTTTTTGTAAGCAACATAAACGAGCCCGTTTGTCCATTTGGAGCAATAGTTTGTTCGGAATCTTAAATTAGGAGAGAAGTCAAGTAGTGCAAATATCTTTGAATCCTTCCAAAACTGGAGGGGTAAACTTGGCAGGAAGGAGAAGTAATTGTGGGATGGAGTCTTGGGTAACCATTGACTTTCCCTCATATTGGCTCCATAGGAGAATTCCAATAAAAATCAATCCTACCCTTCATATCTTCATTGAGGAAGCAGGGTATTTCTAAGGAAACCTAGTTTGTTGATGATTCTTTTTAAGAGGCAGACAGAAAAATTACTTTTACTGGTACTTAGAGAAGACTGACTTTTCAGTATAGCTTTGACCCAAACTGAAAGGAACAGAAGGTTCTGTTCAGAAAATACCAGGTATTATACTTTAGAAGATCCTAGATACAAGTTTTAACAATGTAAAATTAGTCACAACAGAAGAAGCGAACATCATTAAGTGCTGTGTCATCCACAAAACCCCCCTGGTATGATTCTAGTTTGGTTTGAATGCCACAGATTCCACCTCTTGTACAGGCATTACTCCATCCCCCATAATCACCAAATATACTACCAACTCCTTCTATGATCGCACCACTGGTGCAGCGAAATTTGATACCATTTGCTGCTGTATCATCTACAATTCCTTGTGGTGTTTCAACTTTCAGTTGAAAAGATACGAGGAACCCTTTTGGACACCAAGTGATTGTTGACCATTGTCCAAACCTATGGTGAGAAAAGAAAATTTTAATTAAAAAAAATTAAATGAATTTTCCATTTTAATTTTCAGAATTGTCAATAATGTCATTCAATTGTTATTTTAGTTCAGTATAATTAATGTTTTAAAGTGTAAAGATGCCAGATTTTTTTAAATGATGTATTATTTATTATATGTTGAACATCAGTTCTTCTGAGTGTACTGAGATGCCATTTCCTCAACACTAGTCTTATACTCTAAATAAACTGACAACACAATTATGACAAGAGATCACCAGATAAAAATATTCCCCTACATCTTTGGGATAAATCTATTTGAATGGAGAAAAAAATAGAAAATACTGAAAAGATTATGGGCGTTCTGTTTGCAGTTTGACGTGTCAAACTTGAGGAAACCTGAGAAAATAGGACTCCCTGTGGATATGTGTGCAACAGAAGAAGGTATTTAAATAAATCCACTTATATAAGTATAAGTTAGACTAGAATATTGCTTCTAATACCAATTAAAAATAAGGGGGAGTCACCCCTTTGTTGCCTATCATAAAAGTAATTATGTAGTTGGAAAAACATACCCACATTTCAAAATTTGGATTTATATTCTACTCACACTTCAAAATTTGGTTATTCATAAGGCTACAAGAAGACCCAGAGTTGTCATAATTAATGCCAAGAAAGATTTTGGATATGTGCTCCAGGGCTGGAGCAGATCTCTAACTACTAGGAGCAGATGACGTGTCATCATTTTCTAACTTGCACCTTTTTCTGAAGCACCTGGGTTTAGCCATTGTCATGGATAGGATACTGGACTACTCTGTCCTCAGATACGATATAAACCCAATAGATAGCCGAGTCACTTGACCCAGTAAACTACAGATCCGTTAACACACAAATTATGTTTAAAAACAAATTCTTGAGATTATGTGAAGACATTCATAGAGACTGATAGGAATCAAGAATTCAAAGTTGGCATTGAAGGTGATAACCTTTAAAAACAGATAGCAGAGACTTAAAATATTTTGTTTCAACTTTTGTTACATACTACCATTACAAATAATTCCAAAGATGGCCCTTACTGAAAACATTAAAGGAAAATAGTTCTCAATTTTTTCTAGTTTCTTTAACTTTATGTATTTGATGAATTGTATTTATGGCCACTCTCGGTGTTTCCCCTCTGTAGTAGTGAACTCCAATCAGACTATTTGCTGAACCCTCCACTAATGGAGAATACTATGAAGACAGAGGACTTATGCCAGTACATCCAACTGGGTCAGGTGTCTTATTAGGCATTTTACCTTAATTGTGCAGATCTTTCACATAGCCTGAGGGAGAATTTAATAATAGAATACAGAACTATTTTTACCCATTTAGACATATTTTAATGCAACAACATTTCACATCTAGAGCACCTCTTTATTGGATGCTATTAACAAGAAATTTTAAAGGCCAAAAGGTCACGTGAGGATGGAGTGTCAATTTTAACTTTTAAAGAACATCAAAGTAGTGTTTCAAGTGAAACCTAAGATATTGAAACATAATACAAATTTAAACTGTAACTATTTTCTTTGCAAATCATGCATCATTGAGGCCTATCCAAGACTATCAGGGTCGCATTGGTATACTCTAGACCATAAAGTGGCCTAGGGAAGGTAAGCAATAATATCTCCAGCATTAAAATCAACCATCTGGACACAACAGCTGGTTCCATGATGGTTGACAGTAGGTTGATAGTGCTTCTCAGATTCCTCCTCATCAGATTTAC
The DNA here is from genome assembly GCF_052110815.1 of Crocodylus siamensis. NCBI lineage: Eukaryota > Metazoa > Chordata > Crocodylia > Crocodylidae > Crocodylus > Crocodylus siamensis. Next base: position 148,198,129 of record NC_143399.1, on the reverse strand, counting down.
TAAAGATCAAACATTAAATATCATTAAACTTACTTTCCAGAATCAGACTCAACACTATAGACAGTACTATCAGTATTATTGGGATTTATGCAAAATAAACGGATCCCATTGAGTGCAGTGTCATCATCAGCTCCTCCATACTCCTCCACCTAAAACAGAAATAGAAGAGGAACACAGTTAACATGCTAAGGGCCTACAGCACTGACAAGGATTTCACAAGACTGACCAGCTGCAGTTACCTTTATACTAAATCCCATAGCATAGAAATGTTCTGGGCACATATCAATCCAGGTCCAGGTACCCCAGGGTCCTCCATTAGCAACACTTATTGAACTGTAATGTTGTCTATTTACAAAAATGCCATTTGCTTTGACTGCAGGTTCACCAGAGACCAAGTGGGAATATGCTAAGGCAGCCAAAAGCACAATGGCAATGGCCTTCATTTTTTCAGCAACTGTATTAGGTAGTGTGAGACACTATGTTTCTATACTCTGTATTTTATACCACATTTTATCTTTGACAGTTTGATTATGATAATAAATGTGTTTAAGACTGTCACACAGGAATGCAAACACAGTGTGTTTTGCAACCACTTGGCCCAAGTTTTAAGATTAGTCTAGAAGTCTGAAGAGTTCTGCCATGAATAAAGTGTATCCCTGCACAGTGAAATGTTGCATTTTTGCTCATCAGTTATTATATGATTAGCTGATTATTTAGGGTCATATTCTGCAACCCTTACTTGAATTGGGTAGTATATGTTATTCTACAGGTAGTCCCAGTGTTAAGAACCTAATGGAGAGTATCCACATTGCAACTGATTAGCAACCTGAAAGACCTAGATCAGGGGTGGACAAAATACGGCTCACGGGCTGGATCTGGCCCACCAACTGATTGTATCCAGCCTGCAAGTTGACAGCTGTAAAGTCACAGGATCTAGCTCACAGGGAGCTGTTGGTTCCGGCTGCTGTGTCATGTTAGGCAGGTGGGCACATCCAAGCCCTATCCACAGCTTAGACCAGCTCCCACGCCCCATGCCGGAAGCAGAGCTGAGTGCATGCTGGCATCAGCTGTGGATGCTGCCTAGCTGGGGATCAGGGTGGGGATCATTCTTGCTGGGAATCAGGGTGACTGCCTAGGACTGCAGCGGACACGCTGATGCAGCAGCGTCACCTGTAAACCCAGGAGGACACCCCAATCTCCAGCAGGACTCAGCCGCCTGCATCCACAGCTGATGCCAGCACCTCCCCAGTGCTGCTTCTGGCACACAAGCTGGGAGCTGGTGTAAGCTGCGGGCCATGCTGTAGGTGGGAGGCAGTTGGGGTGGGAGGGGAAGGAAGAAGGGGGAGACAGAGAGAGGTGGCCCTACCCACAAGTGGCAGCAGCTGGTGCTGGGCACCAGGCAAAAGCAAGACCTGGCAACAGGCAAGCTCGCCACATCCAGGGTCCTTCTGGCTGCAGCTGCCTGGAGCCCATGCCAGGGCTGCCCTACAGCTCCTCTGTGCTGCTGCCACCCCGCACCACCTCAGGGGCACCCTGGCTCTGCAGGTCAGTGGCAGCAGGGCAGGGCCCCAGAAGCGGTGAGCATGCCTGCTGCTGGGTCCTGCTTTTGCTTGGTAACCAGCACCAGCTGCTGCCATTCATCGTGGGTAGGGCTCTCTGTCTCCCCACTTCAACCCTCCTTCCTCCCCCTCTAAACAAACTGTCCTACACCTACAGCATAGCCCCGCAGCTTACACCAGCTCCCAGCCTATGCACCAAAAGCAGTACCAGGCAGGTGCCAGCTTCAGTTGCAGATGCAGGTAGCAGCTTCCCCCTGGGGATCAGGGCATCTGAGCCCCTTCTTGGGGTAGGAGGGTGGGCTGGAAGCTGAAGCTGCTGCCCATGCCCACATCAGCTCCTCCGACCTCACCAAACCTCCTGAAGTAGGATGGTGCTCTGTTGTGGTGCTGAGCCAGCCCACAATAGTTCCCCAAAACTCCCTATGTGGCCCTCAGGCCCAAACAATTACTCACTCCTGCCCCAGACCATTTCTTTGTGGTACATTATCAATGGGCCAGATCCTAGAATTCTTCACAGTTATTGCAAATGATTTTACTGGAAGTTTTGTCTGAGTAAACACTGCAGAAATTAGACCTCAGGGAGCATAACCTATGACATACCCTGAATGCTACCTCAAGAACACATACTTGGAGAAGATACCAGGTTATCTGAGAAGCTTACATCACAGAAATAATTTCCAAGCATTCAGACTATCAACTAGGTGGATCCATACACCACATGTAATAATGTTTCCATTCTTCCAAGCTGCAGAGATGAGGGCTTGCACATTAGCTTCCCACTGGAGAAGAAATCAGACATGTCAGTCAGAGTACAATCTGATTCGTTAATTTAGACATATATACCAGTCTTGTAACAAAGGTAGTCACAAACAGCATGCAGGCAATACCGTCTTTCAGAATTTATAACCCAAATACTAATCCCCATTTTCAGGAAGAACTTTGCTTCAAGAACAGATTAAAAACAGCAAACTCCAATGCTACATGTCATGGCTTCTCCAAAAAACCTGCATCCAAAAATGCAGCACCATAGCATTTTCTTTCAGAGGTAGTAAAATTACCTGTATTATAGCACAATGTGGTGACCCCTATGATAAAGATATGCATTTTCAAAAAGGTCATCCTCTTACATTTAAAAAAGTGGTCTATAAAATTAGTGACCAGAAAAGTATACTATCCCATTTTCCTAGAAAGATTAGAAAGGTACATGGAAACTTTGAATCATATAGATCAGATGTGAGGTCAATACTGATAGCCTGTGCTTTTAAAATGAGACCTTGGGTAATTCCAGAACAACCTGAAGGTTGAACAAATTAATTATTTCTAACCAGCTGCAATATTTCTGTCCATGGACTTTGGTGCGTTCTCTCATGTTTACATAAAAGGTAAGTTTTTGCTATAAATTCAGAGGATAGAGAGTGACCTTTCTACTCAATCCTTCAAAAATATCCAGAAACAATATTTGAGAGAGATTTTTAATAAGTTATATTAGCAATAATTGTGTAATTGTTCAAAGGGCTTCCAGTATCTCTGTTCTTAGCCACATAACTTACTGTAATCTTAGGTTTATAATAATAATGATAGATATAATGACATAGTTTATTCATAGATTCATAGATTATAGTCAGAAGGGACCCAATGGATCATCGTGTCCAACCTCCTGCCCCTGGCAGGAAAGAGGACCGAGGTCAGACAACCCCTGCCAAGCGACTGTCAAGCCTCCTCTTGAAGACCTCCAAGTTAGATGACAGCACCACTTTTCTTGGAAGCCCATTCTAGGGTCTGGCCACCCTTATTGTAAAAAATTTCTTCCTAATGTCTAACTTAAATCTACTCTCCACTAGTGTGCACCCATTATTCCTAGTTACTCCCTGGGGCGCTATGGTAAACAGCACATCCCCAATTCCCTTCTGTCCTCCCCTGATAAATTCATAGGTGGCCACAAGGTCACCCCTCAGCCATCTTTTGTATAGGCTGAAGAGATCCAGATCTCTCAACCTCTCCTCGTAGGGCTTTTCACGGAGACCACTGATCATGTGGGTGGCCCTCCTCTGAACCCTTTCCAGATCCTCTGTGTCCCTCTTGAAGTGCGACGCCCAAAACTAGACACAGTACTCCAACTGGGGCCTGACCAATGCTGCATAGAGGGGGAGCATCACCTCCCTCAATCTGTTGGTCATGCATCTGCTAATACACAAGAAGATGCGATCGGCTTTGTTGATGGCCTTGTTGCACTGCTGGCTCATGTTCATCTTGGAGTCAACTATGACTCCAAGATCTCTCTCAGCCTCTGAGCTGCTGAGGAGGACATCCCCCAACCTATAGGTGTGCTGGGGATTCCTCCTTCCTAGGTGGAGTACCTTACATTTATCTTTGTTGAATTGCATCCTATTACGTTCCGCCCATTAATCTAACCTGTCCAGGTCAGCCTTTAACTGATCCCTGCCTTCTGGTGTATTATCTTTGCCCCATAATTTGGTATCATCTGCAAGCTTGGAGAGGGTGCTCAACACACCCTTATCCAAATCACTGATGAAGATACTAAATAATACCAGCCCAAGGACTGAACCCTGCGGGACCCCATTGCCCACCTCCTTCCAGGCCGAGAACAACCTGTCCACCACCACTCTCTGGGTACGGGCCCTAAGCCTGTTGGCCACCCACCTGACTGTGTAGGTATCCACTCCGCAGCCCATTAGCTTCCTTATGAGAATAGGATGCAAAACTGTCGAAGGCCTTCCTAAAATCCAGGTAGATGATGTCGGTCTCCACTTCTGTGTCAAGGCAGTGTGTCACCTGGTCATAAAAGGCTATAAGGTTTGTCAGACAGTATCTACCTACAGCAAACCTGTGCTGGTTTCCATTCAGCATTGTTTCCCCTGCTGGGCTTTCACAAATACGCTCTTTGATGATTTCTAGTATTTTCCCAGGGATAGAGGTAAGACTGACTGGCCTAAAGTTACCCAGCTCCTCCCTTCTCCCCTTCTTAAAAATGGGCACCACACTGGCCTTTTTCCAGTCCTCAGGGACCTGTCCAGAGCACCATGAGAGCTCAAACAGCTGTGCCAGCAGCTCGGCAATGACACTGGCCAATTCCTTCAGCACCCGTGGATGAAGGTCATCCTGGCCAGTTGACTTGTACCCATCCAGCCCTTCCAAGTGCACTAATGGCGGTCTGGTGCCTTTTGGACATCTGTCTATGTTCAAGGTGGGGGGATTGTCTTGGTCAGTATTAAGGAACACTGAAGCGAAGAACTCATTGAAGAGCTCTGCCTTTTTGTCTGCATCAACCACCAACTGACCTGATGTGTCCTGCAGGGGGCCTATCCTACTCTGTGTCTTCTTTTTGCTCGTTATGTATCCGTAGAAGGACTTTTTATTGTCCTTGATTGTTGTAGCCATCTTAAGCTCCAGTCCTGCCTTGGCCTGCCTGACTCCCTGCAAGAGCGTGCCAGGGTGGTATATGCTTTCTTGTTGGCTACCCCCTGCTTCCATTGCCTATATATCTTTCTTTGCCCCCAGTGTTTCCTGAAGCTCCCTGTTCAGCCAAGGGGGCTTTTTTATCCCCTTGGCTGAACATAGTAGTCTGATTATTGAGATTTAATGGGGTTCCTGTATCTTTCTCCCAATATTTTTCTCAAGGACTGCATTATACTAGTGTGTTGGAACTGCTTTATTACACAATCTTACTTGTTTCCTTTACCTGACATCAGTGGGCTAGTGTGTCTGCTCCTATTTAAGGCAGGCTTTGTCCCCTTAGGAACCCTGTAGCCAGTCCAAACAAAAGTCCATAACATCAACCATAATCCTTAGTCCAAACAAACACATAAGCAAAGCAAAGCAAATGTTCAGCCCTTTTCTAGGTGGCAGGAAAGGGCCCTTTTATCTCTGGCCTTTTCTAGAAGTAAGCTCCTAGAGTTGGAATATGTTTCTCGGCTACATACTGCTTCTTTCCCAGCTCACCCCCTTGCTCTCTCCACATCTGGGCTTTTAACTGCCAGCTAATTACTTACAACTGGGCTTATACCCCAGGGCTGGCTGCCCCACTTAAATGGCCAGACCACCATTTGCTATACCTGACATCTACATGTGAAATATCTTTTCAGTAGTGTTAGATATAAAGAAAATCTGATAAATAGTTTATGAAGTAAAAATTCATCTGTAAGATCTTTAACCAATATTTTTTACATCTGAGTACAAACTACTGCAAACATACTTTAATTAGTATATCTTCATAGGCACTGGGTCAGAATTACCAAATGAACCAAGTATAATTAAAAGCTATGACTTCCCTTTATTAACAAAAATGAAAACCTTATTTTGCCTCCTTTGAAATCAATGGTCAAGCTTCCCTTGAAAAAAAGAAAGAAGCCTGTATTGAGCAAAGAAACTGAATAATAATCAGAAGAACATTTGAAAATAGATGGATGCCTAGAACCCATCATGTCAAAATGCAGCTTTACATAAAGTTCCTGTCAAGTTGGTCATTCCTCTAAAAACATTTTTGTCCCTCTCACAAATTGGATTAGCATTATGCTAATCTATGATATCCATAGTGGCTTTGAGTTCTAGATCATGAGACTGGTCACCTGGCCTGGCTGACAGATTATGCATGTTTCAGCTGGAAAGCTTATAGATTTTGTCCCATAGTGAACCCATAGATGATGGCAAGAGCTATTTAAGTGCAACTTTCTGTTGATTCCTTCATTCCATTTCTACCATTTGGTAGCAAAGAGAATTTGATTTCCATATGTAACAAATAATGTGCACATAATGTGTTTAAATATATGCAAATAATGGGCCTTCAAAACCAAACTCTGTTGCTTGTGCTAAAGGAGTAATTTCCTTAATTGTACAAGCAGAGTGAGCTGTTTAAACACTGAATCCTGTCCCTACATCAGGGCCGGCAATTATTTCAGGCCGAGGGCCACCTACTAAGTTGTGGCAAGCTGTTGAGGGCCACATGGGTAGCCTTGACAGGTTCCCTGCCCCTTGACAGGTGCCCTGGCCCCTGGTCACCATCTTGGGACCAACGTCCCAATGTCTTGAGACCAGTGCCCCAGGGCCAGCACCGTTGGGGCCCAGAGCAGGGTACAGGCTGGCAGGGGTCTGTGGAGCTGGGCTGGGCTGCACGAGCAGGGAGCTGGCCGGGATCCATAGAGTCCCTGTTGGCTGGGACCCCGTACCCCTACCGCCCTGCTCTGGGCCCTGCTGGCGCTGGCCCTAGGACTAGAGTGTGGGTCCTGTGCTCCCGCGGGCTCCCCACCCACTCACTCCCAGTGCCCCCTCAGCCCCGCAGTACAGGTGGGGGGCAGTGCACAGCCACGACCCCCTGCTCATCAGCAGGGAAGGACCTGGTGCAGAGTGTAGGGAAAAGCATCCCCTCCCCAACCCTGTGGCTGGCACTCCCTGCTGCAGCTGCTCGGAGCCTGCCTGGGACTGTCCTGAGCAGGCACAGCAGCCCCACGTGGGCTGCAACTGGCTGCAGCGTGGGGTGCCAGCCACCGGGCAGGCAAAGAGCTGCTTTTCCCCCCCACACTCAGCACCAGTTTGAAACCCACCCCCGCTACCAGCCTGGGCCCTGCGCCGGCTCTGGGGTCGCCTGTCAGGGCTGTGCCACGACAGCAGCAGCTGTGGCCCCCCACTTGCCGCGCTGGGTAGTGTTTCCTGCTGCTGCTGCCCGCCCGGAGCTCACACACCGGGCAGCACAGAGGTAGCAGTGGCAAATACTACCCAGCACAGCAAGCAGGGAGGCCAAAGAAGCTGCTGCCGTGGAGCAGCCCCGACAGGCGAGCCTGGAGCCAGTGCGGGGCCCAGGCTGGCAGCAGGGCCAGGTTACAAGCAGGTGCTGAGCGCAGCGGGGAAAAGCAGCCCCTTGCCCACCCTGTGGCCGGTGCCCCATGCTGCAGCCACTTGCAGCCCACATGGAGCTGCCTGTGCCTGCTCAGGACAACCCACGTGAGTTGCGAGCAGCTGCAGCAGGGAGCACCAGCTGCGGGGCAGGGAAGGGGATGCTTTTCCCCCATTCTCAGCACCAGCTCGTCCCTTGCCCTTCCTCCTCCCTTACCTGAGGTTCCTGCCCTGGGGCAGCCACATGGTCCCAGGCCAGAAGCCCCTGCTGGAGCTTCCAGTTGGAAGGTGGGGAGGCTGGGCAGGCCCTGCTGTTGCAGAAGCTCGCTAGGGCTTCCCCTGGGTCCTACTGCCTTTTATTCCTGTCATCTTTGACAGGAACCAAGGACAGATAAATTTTAATTTTCGCAATTTTTTTAGGGGTCTCGCGGGCCGGATCTGGCCTGTGGCTGTATTTTGCCCACCTCTGCCCTACTTGATCAGAAGCATGAAACCAGCATAATATAGTTAGTTAGTTACTGTATCAAGAACAACTCCTCTTTAGCTAGCATGGAAGGGGCCAAAGGGTGAAATATAAATATAGCTGGACACTGAAATATAACTTAGTGTACAAAACCACTACAACCAGAACATGATTTACTGATTTTACACAGTCTCATGACAGTCACTCACTTATTGAAAAGCATATTTCATAGATTCTTTAAAAGTAGCCAACACAAGGCAACTTTAAAGACTACAATTATTTCATTTTCAAGACATCAAAAGCATTTGTTTGAAATGAAAAGCAAAATGTCTAAATTCTCTGTGATATAGAATTACTATGCTCTACTCAGTTCTAACAGGAGTACAGGGTCTTAGACAACCTAGATGGCAGGCTGGCTTGGGGCAGGAGACTGTAAGTTCTGGCAATATGAACCTGGGAGCTTACAGTAACTGTAAATGAAATATGCTGGTTTGGTGCCTCTGATTGTGTAGAGCAGTGGATGGCCAACCTGCACCACAGGTGGCACAAGTGTCATAGGCAGCCTTTCTGTGTGGCCTGCTGCAGGTGAGGGATGGGATAGGGAGCATAGTGACAAGTAGGGCAGGGAGCAGAAAGCAAGGCAGCAGATCAGGCAGGGGAAAGGGATCAGAGTAGCATTTGATGAAGGTGCAGGGCTATTTTGGTGGTATTTGGTAGCTAATCTGGTGGCTAACCTTGCCACCAAAAAGTTAAATTTGTTTCCTCTGTTGGCATTTCTGGCAAATGGATGCACCCTTGGCATGCCACATTTCTCTCCCTGCCAGCCAGTACTGGACTCTTCCCACAAATAAAATCAATCCTTGACACTTTATTGGTCCAACAAGCTATACTAGTGTTGCAAAAGTGCAAGGGACGGAGAAAGATATCAGTCAGGTGTGGGAGTAACCCACCTAGGATAAGGTTATACACCATGCATTTGGAGTTTAACCCCATGACTGTTTCTTGTATCAGTATGGAAAGGAGACCCTTGACCAACCCAGCCAACCTAGGCATCTCTCTGTAAGGAACACAGTGCCTCCATCTTGTATACATCCTCAATTATATACTAATATTGGAACTACTGCTATAAATGGGTAACTAAATAACAGAAATTCTGGGTTAAGCTATGGAAGTGTGGCTAAAGGAGAAGGCCCTCAAAGTCTGTTTTTGAGTGACCAACACCTTTGTGGACAATTAGCTTGGTCAGCAAAGGAAAGAAAGCAATTAACATGCCCAGCTGAAAAAAAATCAGATTAAACCGAGCACAAGGCCTTAAATTAGATAATCCAAACATACTACGTTATATCCTATATATATTAGTAGGAATAACTGATGTAACCAAATGTATTATATGTACTTTTATTAGATGCATCTGTATTAGATGTCTTAAGCTGTAAAAACAAATCAGCCTTGTCAGATAAGAAATCTTTCCTTCCAGAAATATAACTTTTACAGGAACATCAATCTCAACTAACTGACACCTTCCACATCCACAGAGACAACTGGTTCAGTCCATTTCCAAATGTTTCAGTGATGCAAAGAAAACTGACTACATCTAATCCAAGTGTATGTCAAAAGTATTATATATTGATGTTTTGAAACCTGGAGATTTTGGGGAATAATGGGCCTGAGTTCTTGGGGGAACTGAACAACTAACAGGAGCTCAGAGATCCTGGGGTCCAGTCCACACCCATCCTCCCAGGTATAAGTATGTTTTTGCATTTCAGTTGTCTGGATCTAAATGCTATTTAAACTTTTGTTTAACTTATCAATAAAATAATTCCCTTGAGAAGAGACTGGCATGCTCTCTCCTTAGTCCAGGGCCCTGTCCAACAAAGTAAACTTCCTGGGCACATCCTGACAAGCATGCATGTGCAGAGGCACGCGTTTCCTGTGGGACAAATAGCAGTGGTACATATTTGTACCACAGCCATTTGCCCCTGGGCACGCCCCTGCATGCACACACTGGTGTGCTAGCCCCCGCAGCTTTACCTGGGATCCTAAGGGGCTCCCAGGGCAGCAGTGGCACCAAGCCAGCAGCTCAGAGCTTGGCCAGCAGCCAAAGCATGGCTCTAGCTGGCTAGGCTGTGCTTTCCTGCAGCCCATGGTGTTGCCACATGCACCGTACTGCTTTTTACAGTGGCAGGGTTTTTTTGTTTTGTTTTTTACACAAGGATCTCCCAGTGTCAAAAAAACCTGCTGCACTGTAAATCAGCAACACAGTCAACTCATGCACCCTCATTGGGACATACCCTCTTTGTCCTCATTTGGGGATAGAGGACTTCTGTTAATCTCCCAGAAGCACCCTGGATCCAGTAGCATTTCTGTGAGGCAAGGGGTCATGTTTTAGAGACCTTTAGAGTGCTCAGAAATTCAAATAGTTTAAATATGGATTGTACTGGGATGTACATGGATAAATCCTGAGATGTACTGAGTACCTCCAAGTTCCCTTTGCTCCCACTGACCTCAGACTTTATAGCTAATATAGCTTGTTCTTGTAAATTTAAGGGAACACACTATACCAGTAAAGAATGTTTATATTGATAAATGTTCATCCACACTAGAGTTTTGCCAATTTAACTATTATAGCTATAACAAAAAAAACAACAAACCCCTCCAACAATCCCCCCCCCCAAAAAAAAAAAAAAAAAGCTACTACACACTCCTAAGTGAGACAGTTAATACCTTACGTATAGGTCAGGGCAAAAAAAAACACACTTGCAGAGAAAGAAAGAAAATCACCCAGGTGCAGGCAGATATTTTTATCCTTTTCTTTCTCCCCTCTCATTTAATCAGAAGGACAAACCTAAGGGGAAGAGATTTCATTCAGCCACCTTTAACATGTATAATTTGTTTCAGTGAGAGGTTTTTTTTTTTCCTTTTCCACAAAGCCAAGTGTGGAATAATTAAGAACTGTTTTCAAGTTCTTAATTGTTCTCAAGATTTCCTCCACAGCTAAGAAACCCTACTCTTAGCTTTATGGTTGTTTGTACTGGATTGGTGTATTATGAAGAAAGAATGCATTTTCCAATGCATTAAGACCAAGTTAATAAATATACTGTGATTTTTTTTATAGTATTGCAATGGTGATCATTGGGTGTTCATAAGCAATTAATTATAATGTAGTATGTCTGGGGAAAATTGAGGCAATGGGCAATGGGCTTTAAGATACAGACCCTGCTAATGCAAGACTGAGCCAAAGCAAGCACTATTTTGAGCTGATAAAAGTTTTAACCTCATTGAAAAGATGCAGATCAAATGAATCAGAAATAAAATATTATGACAAACTAATTTCAGTGGGACACGCCAAACTGTGCACTGAGAAAATTTCTTAAAGAGACCTTCAGCATCATACCTTAGGACACAAATGTTTTTCTCTCAAGGCTCAGTAAGACAATTTTGTCACACTATGGTATTACATAATTGGCCAGAAAACCTGCATGTATTCTCACCTGTGTGCACTTTGAGGCAATGTCACTTTCTTCTAAAGCAGGAGTCAGCAACCTGTGGCTCATAGGCTGGACCTGGAAGAGTTTGAGTCCAGCTTGCAAAGGTCTGATATGGCACAGGGAGTTGGAGGTATGCAGCTATACCTTGCCACCCAACCCTTTTGCAGCACCCATCTCCACAGCTGTCTGAACTTATCCTTGTTGCAGAATTTGCCCCACTACATTGCCAAACTCTTCCAGGTCCAGCCTATGGGCCGTAGGTTGCTGATTCCTGCTTTAGAAGTAAGTGACATTTCCTCTTCAAAGTGCACACGTGAGCACACATGCAGTTTTTCGGACCAATTGTGCAATACCATAGAGAGACAAAAATGTCTTACTGAACCTTGAAAGAAAAACAAGACTTCACTGCCCCGTGCACAAATCTGGAGGGACACATGCCCCCTTCCCCAGAAGTGCGTGCAGCAGTGGGAAACAAACCCCTCCTACTCCCCACCACTCCCCACTAGACAAGCCACCCATGACTCTATCCCACTCCTCAGCTGGGCCCCGTGGCCATGCATTCCAACCCCAGCACCATGTCCCATGCACCACTATGGCAAGGCAGCATTCCCAGCCCCAGCCCCTCCCCTCACCATGGGGGCCTCAATCTGCCCCCCCACTCCCAGCTATGCCCCCTTCCTCCCATAGACTTACCTGCAGGGAGCTGCTTTCCACCGTTGCCTGGCTGTATCCACTCCCTGAATCCCACTCCCCCCAGTTCCAAGCAGCTTCTTGAAGGCTGGAACTCTGCCAGCCGGCAAGGGGAAACCCACCATTTCCCACAGCAAACATAAAACCTGCATTCCTGCATGATACTCAGAATCCAGGACAAATGCTGTTCTGAAGTCATTCGGCCTGGGACTGAGACTTGAAATTCACATTTTGGGACTGTCTCATCCAATTAGGGATGGGTGCCTCAGGCTGCAGGCAATGATAGCTTCAAGCATCAAGGACAACAAAAAGTCCTTTTTCAGATATGTGGGGAGCCGGAGGAAAAGCAAGGGCAATGTTGGACCCCTGCTAAACCAGTTGGGGCAACTGACGCCCAGGAAAAAGCCAACCTATTAAATAGGTTCTTAGCGTCAGTCTTTCATCAGTCCCATGGGACGCCCATGCCTGCTATGGGACAGGGAGATCCGGGTGATGGGGATCCCCTACCCTCCATAAATGCTGCCCTCGTGAAGGAACACCTTGAGAAGCTGGATACCTTCAAGTCAGCCGGCCCTGATAATCTGCACCCCAGGGTACTCAAGGAGCTGGCGAGCGTCATAGCCCAGCCCCTGGCACAGATCTTTGAAAACTCCTGGTGCTCTGGTGTAGTGCCCAAAGACTGGAAGAAGGCCAATGTAGTGCCGATCTTCAAGAAAGAAAGGAGAGTGGATCTGGCTAACTACAGGCCCATTAGCCTGACTTCTATCCTGGGGAAGATCTTAGAAAAGTTTATGGAGGAGGCCATCCTTGATGGACTGGCCCAGGCTAACATCCTAAGGGATAGCCAGCACGGGTTTGTTGCGGGTAGGTCTTGTTTGACCAATCTCATTTCCTTCTATGACCAGGTGACCTATCACCTGGACAAGGGAGAAGAGATTGATGTCATATATATCTTGAGTTCAAAAAAGCTTTTGATCTGGTATCCCACGATCACCTCTTGGCCAAACTGGCCAGTTGTGGCCTTGGCTCCACCACGATCCGCTGGCTGGGAAACTGGCTCCGTGGTCGGACCCAGAGGGTTGTAATGGATGGCAGTCACTCATTGTGGTGCCCTGTGACCAGTGGGGTCCCTCAAGGCTCTGTCCTTGGACCCAGACTGTTCAACATCTTCATTAATGATGTGGACATTGGAGTCAGGAGTGGACTGGCCAAGTTCGCCGATGACACCAAACTTTGGGGCAAAGCATTCACGCCAGAAGATAGGCGGGTGATCCAGGCTGACCTGGACAAGCTCAGCAAGTGGGCAGATGAGAACCTCATGGTGTTTAACACCGAAAAATGCAAGGTTCTCCACCTTGGGAGGAAAAACCTGCAGCTTCCTTATAGGCTCGGCAGTGCTACGTTGGATAGCACTACAGAAGAAAGAGACTTGGGGGTCATCACTGACCACAAGATGAACATGAGCCTGCAATGTGATGCTGCAGCTAGTAAAGTGACCAAAATGCTGGCTTGCATCCATAGATGCTTCTCGAGCAAATCCCGGGACGTCATTCTCCCCTTGTACTCGGCCTTGGTGAGGCCGCAGCTGGAGTACTGCATCCAGCTTTGGGCTCCACCATTCAAAAAGGATGTGGAGAAGCTTGAGAGAGTCCAGAGGAGAGCCACGTGCATAATCAGGTCAGAAAAACAGATCTTACGATGACAGGCTGAGAGCCATGGGAGTCTTTAGCCTGGAAAAGCGCAGGCTCAGGGGTGATCTGATGGCCACCTATAAGTTTATCGGGGGTGACCACCAGGATCTGGGGGAACGTTTGTTCACCAGAGCGCCCCTAGGGATGACGAGGTCGAACGGTCACAAACTCCTGCAAGACCGTTTCAGGCTGGACATAAGGAAGAATTTCTTTACTGTCTGAGCCCCCAAGGTCTGGAACAGTCTGCCAGCGGAGGTGGTTCAAGCAGCTACGTTGAACACCTTCAAGAGTAAATTGGATGCTTATCTTGCTGGGATCCTATGACCCCAGCTGACTTCCTGCCCTTTGGGCAGGGGACTGGACTCGATGATCTCCCGAGGTCCCTTCCAGCCCTAATGTCTATGAAATCTATGAAATCCGTTAAGATAAATCATGACAGTGAATGCAATTCTAATCAGATAATTTTATACATACAATTTTAGACTCAAATGTATAGAATTATCTGATTAGAATCATCTGTGAAATAACCAGCACAGTTACAATAATTGTATGGCCGGTAAAGAAAATGAGGACAACTGTGGACCGTAAACTAGATCACACACAAACACCAACAAATTTTTCCTATGTCTGAAAAAAGGTGCTTGTGCCTGAGATCTTGCAAAGTACAATTTTTCCAACTATTTAGTTCATCTAATAAAAGATATCACATTTACCCAAAGAACCTCGCCTGCCTATGTCTGTAGAGGAACACAGCTACACCCAACAATCCTCAAAAAGGTTGCAAACCTTTGTTTCCACACTTTCTAAAATGAAATGTTTGACATTTTCTAAACAAAACACTTTTTTGTCTTTTTGCTTTGAAACACCTTTTTCCATACAGCAAATGAAAAAAATGGTTTAAAAAAAAGGATTAAACCTGAAAATGAAGTGCCTGAAGAAGTCAGGCTGGAGCAGCCTTTGTACCACTCAGCTGGAGGAGATGGGTGCAGGAACACTCATGGCAGATAAAACCTATCCCCTACTTCCCATCTCAAGGACCCAGGGGAGTTTTGCTCAGTGCACAAAACTCATTAGTAGTTATGCCTCTGCTCCTGTCTGCTTTACATTTATCAGAAAACCAGAAACATGTGGAAGCACCAGGCTGAGAAGCAATGAGGTAATTGGAGGTAGTACAACTATGATTCTCAACTGGATCTGAACTGTTGTGAATTCCTAAACTTTATTTGGAATGAACAGGGCTAATTTTCAGATCTTAGGACCAACATTTCTCGGTGGGAAGTCAGTTGGAAGTCAGAATGTGCCAGTTTCAAATAGAGACAAAGGGCAAAATTTTGATCTTATTTACATTTAGATATGGAGTAACGTAACAAATCTCGGGTGAGACTAGAGTTATGCAGATGTCACTAACAGCAGAATTTGGTTCAAAGTATTCTTCACAAAATACTGTCTTTTCTCTCACAACACACACCTTCTCCCCCCCTCTTCCCTCCCAATCAGCCCACAAAATTGGGGTGTGAATTTTAAGTGAGGCTGTTTTCTTTACTGGAAAAGGAGCACTCCTGGAGACACTGTACAGGCCATGCAGCTGCCAAGATGGCTTTCACTTGAGTCTGTTCAGCAAACTGAAGGGGAAGAGCCCTGTGTAAACCATCTCACAGCTGTAGCTATTGGCTGAACACTGAAGCTTCAGCTTGAAGCAGCAAGTGGTAGTATCTTGATGAGGCTTGTAAAAAGGACACTTTACAAGAACTTATATGAAGAACTATTTAAAGAACTATCAGCTTAGGCCCCAGATCCTTTGCATGGATCTGGGGCCTAAGCTGTGCAACACAGTACAAGTCCTTCTGGAAATACAGTGTCCAGGAAGTGTTGCATCGCAGGAGACAGTCTGCCACACCAGGAAGTTTCTGATGCCACACTACTTGGACACTACGTTTCCATGATAAATTATTATGTCGCACAGTCTTTTTCTTTACATTATGACTTCCAAAAGAGGTGTGTGTTTTGGTTGGGGCATCTTGTATGCAAGAAAATACAATACTTGATATTAACTGTGTTTCTGAAGGTTTTACATGCCTGGAGCTCAGACTATCCCTAGCCTGTTTAATCTTAAAGGGCTGCTTTTGCTATGCAACTGGCAAACCTATTTACAATTTTGGCATGAGAATTTCATATTCTTCAGGATGATTAATCTATCAGAAATGAGTCTCTTTCCCTGGAACATTCTATTTTTGCAGGTGCACCTGATAGAACTGCTTAAATTGTACAAAAACAAATTAGACAAAATGTGCAGACGCTTTATTTGGTATGGAAAGAAACCAAGGACACAGCCCTGCTACAGTTGCAAAAAAATCAAAAGAATATGGGGAACTTGGCCTTTCTAAGTGGAAATTCTACTTTTGGGTGGCCTTGCTACAATCTGTGTGGGACTGGCAGTCATTGTCTGAATGAAGAGATTGGCTTAACTTGGAATGCTATTAAATCCTCCCTCTGCAAGATCTTTCATTTGGCAAATGTACTGACAGAATTTCTCTGGCTGAGAAAGTGCTATCAAATCCTGTTATGTACAATATCTTGAAAGTGGGTCTATGCTTTAAAAACATTGAGAGATTCAGGAAACATTTTTTTTATCTTTTCTCCCATTACTGTTTTGTCTGAATATTCTTTTAGCTATGAAAAGCCCAAACTTGAAATATTATCAGACAGAAAAGGACTTAGAAAGATCAAGGAGTGTTTTGTAGGCAAGCATATGGTTTTCTTCTGACAATTTTCCTCTATCAACGATGAAATGTTTCTATGCGGCCATACAAGATATTTATTAATTATAGCTGTAACTACTGGAGTAGCAGCTTTTAAATACCATAAGAAAAATCACTTATATATACACTTTTTAACCCTTGTATTGTTCACAAAAGATAAAGGTACTGACATTTATAAGGCATATGAGGCAGGATGCAATTGTATTCAATCAAGTTAATATAACAAATTCAGTATCTTCCAGCCCAAATTTAATATCAAGCAATGAATCTAGCACTATAATAACCACCATACCAAACAAAAGAGAACAGTAGACTGTAGGGCTGCATGAAGATTTGGGTGCTGGCCCCAGTTACTCCTATCCCACCTGGGGTAAGCTGCTGTGCACCAGAGTACACATGGGCATTCCTTTGTGCTGCTGCTATTTGTCCCTGGGGTGGAAAAAGTTCCCGCTCATCTGAATGCATCCTTGAATTGCCATTTACTAGGCCAGACCATAGGTCCATCTTGCCCAGGATCCTCTGTTGTGTCACACAGTGGCAGAGAGCGGATACTGAAAGAAAGAATGAGCAGGGCTTTCTTACTGCAGCCTCCAGCAGATAAGGTCTAGGAAGTTCTGATTCACAGGCTGTATCCCTAAGTTCTATGCTCAATAGCTACTGATGCCCCCTCCTCCAAGAATCTGTCAAATCCCTTTTTGAATATGACTAAACTATCAGCTTCCACAACCTCTTGTGGCAAAGAGTTCCACACTTGAATGACAGTGTGAAAAAGAACTTCTTTTTGTTAGTTTCTAGTTTCATTTTGTGACCCCTGATTTTTGTATTGAGAGAGACAGTAACTAATACATTCCTATTTACTTTCTCTTCACCATTTAGTATTTTGTAAAACCTTATCATGGACCTCCTCAAGCCTGTCTTTTTTAAACTGAATAGGCCTAACCACTTTAATCTCTCCTCATATGGAAGCCCCTCCATACCACTAATCATCGTTGCCCTTCCCTGTACCTCCTCTTCTATATCATTTTAACAGTGTGGAGAAAAGAACTGGGCACAATATTGAAGCTGTGGATGAACTATGGATTTTATAAAGTGCTTTTATCTTATACATCTACATTAACACATTGACTGGTTTTCTTTGATCCACACCAGCAAGGCAAGTCTCTCTCTGTGATGATAATGTTATTTGCTCCAATGTCCAGAATAAGAGAACCTTCAAGTGATCTGTGAGCAGTGAACCCAAATTTATCTACAGAAATTGTGGTTTTTTGCAATATTTTAAAATCTCAATTTAAAGATAGAATCTTATGGCCAGTCCACAGAATTTGCCTCAGCATATACAACTTGTTCTCTGCAGTCTGAGCTGCAATTTAAGAAAAAAAAAACCTCTAACCTTTTCAGGTTGTGAGGATGACCTTCTTAATAAGAAGAGAGTACAAAGCAGTGCCATCATGTTTATCTGAATCTGTAAAATCATTGAAATAATTCCTTTGTTCTATTCATCCCACAAGAATGTTTAACTCTGAAATTCAGTTGTATGGACACTTGTCTGAAATTAAAACATTGTTAACTACACTTCATAGCTGATCGTTTTAACCTGCAGCTAATGGGCTCAATCAACAAGCCCAAAATGTCTCCACTTCCATTTTGAAAAATTTCTCCAGCATTCCATGCCTTGAGTTCCAAAAGCTTTGTTTTTCCCAGACTAAGTCTATAATACTATATGTTAGCAACAAATTTTGTTGCATATTAAAAATGTAGTGAGTGAAATAAGTTGCATAGAAGACCAGAACAGATTGGATAACAGGAGGACTGGATTTTTTCCATATTAAACAATCTTTAAGTGCATTGGAAGCCAAATTACAAATATCAATGGGTTGCCAAGTTTTGCTGCAAACATTAGCTCAGGGTAGCTGTTGAGAATATAGAGCCTCACCTTTTATTACTATTAACCTGAAGTGTAAAGTAAGGAGAAACTAAGATGTCTTCTTTCTGGAGGTATCTGCTTTGGATTATGAGATTCCCCTGCAGGACTGGGTCGTTGACTAGACAACTATAAAGCTTTTATCGTTTCATTTGTTAAAAATGTCTTCTAAAAATACTCTTGATGCATTAGGTTTTTCTACTAGACAAACTTAATCTTTTCCTTAAACACTGTAAGACTGTACACCAAAGTCCAGGGTCAGAAATAACGCAGCTGTTTAGACTTCTATTGTACAGGAGTCTGATATGCTTGGGATGCATCAAAAACCGTTTGCAGTCTCATCTAAAACACCAAGATAAAATTCAAACTATAAACAACGTTCTAGATTATGAAAGGAAAGGGACAATATCAACTTTTATTTCAACAGTAAACTGCAAAGAAAAGACTGATAGCTGGTACTTGCCACGATAGCTGCAAAGAAAAGGTACATTAAGTGCTCAACACTCAATGACAAATAAAAAGACTCTTAACATGCCATGGTTAAAAATCTTAAGATTTTGAAGTCAATTTCACAAGAAACCCAACCTGTAAATTATGACAGTTTGGAGTTGTCACTATCCCAAGGAGGTAACTTAAGGACTATCCTGAAACTAGCTCCCAGAAGTTAAAAGGGGAAAAAAAATGCCCTCCCCCGCCCCCCAAATACAAATGGTATTAAGTGCATAAAACAAATATGGAAGAGTAAACACCAGCAACTGGGGCTTCAGATGTTTCCAAAACTTTTGGCAGGTATCCTACTTGCAGGCCCAAGTCCGGAGGTTTGTGGTCCGGATGCCCCCAAGTTTTGCTTCCCCTTAGCCATAAGGCCCTTGGAGCAAGCAAGGGAGGAGACTCCCATTTCCATAAAGTAGGCTTAAAGCTGCTGCACCTTGGTGGATACTGAACCATGCCAGAAGAGCAGTTCTCCTGGGGCACGCTTCAGGAAAACTGCCTTCTTGGACACAGATGCATGGTATTTACCCTGCCAGGCTAAGAAACCACTGTGCTTGATCTGAGCCTTCAAGTTTAACTACATATTCTCAACTGTTTCAGGCTCAAGACACCCCTCCATAGCTTTTCTGAAGTTTGTGGCATCCCAGTTGAGAACCACTGGCCTAATATGGCAAACATTGACTAGAATACAATGCACTTAGGACCTGATCTTGCATTCATTTATTGTCATATAGATATAATAAAAGGAGTGAGGAACTAAAAAAAATATTGGCAGGGCTAACACCACTTCAGAGAAAGCAACCCTAATGCCAAATCAAGCAGTAACCCAGTATCCCAAAGACATAGCTAGTTCTTCCTGTGCCTTAGGCAGGAAAGAAGGAAATGGGTGAGGGAGTGGGAAGGGGTGTTGTGCTCAGCATGGGAGAATGGGGGCTGGGGGAGCTAGGCAGTCTATCCTGCAGCTACATGAGCTCACCCAGGGGCTGCAGTCTGTCACCCTCGCCTCACTCTCTACTGTTAACCCTCTCACAGCTGCCACCAACCTGCATATAGATCAGGACTGAAAAAGCCTGTCTAGCTATGAAAGGGTTAACAGTGCACAATGGGAGCAAGAGGGAAGAGGCCACGAAGGGGAGCCCGCCTCTGGTGTGCTGGGCAGTGCAAAGGGTTGGCTTGGAGGGCACACTTTTACCAGTCCTCCCAGAAACACAGGGGCATGGGACAGTGCTACTTGTGCTGCATGCCTGTTTCCAGAAGCGTGTAAGTTCAGACCAGGAATGGCTGTAGCAGGAGCAAATGCTCCAGGTACAGCTGTTTCCTGATCTTCCACAGGTGCTACAGGGCATTTAAACTTGGCTGTGGCGACATCCAAGTCACAACACCCTTGGAAGGGGGTCATGGCACCCAGGGTGAGAACCACTACAATTTATGCAATTGTTTCCTACAGTGCAGGGTTATCAGATGTACAGCCCATAGAGCTACTTCATCCGGCCCACCAGGCTACTAGTGGGTACCAGAAGTTAAGGGCCATAAACTGCCAAGAAAACAGGACCCTTGGGTAAACATGGCAAATCGGCAGCAGTAATGCAAGTGAGGGCTGCTGGTAAAGGGTTCCAGCTCTTTGGCCATTGGTGCCACCACTGCTGCATCCTGCAGTTGCCACCATGTACTCCATGCCAGATCTAGAGCTGCCATTGTGAGAGAGCATGCAGTGGCTGCTTCATCCCTAGTACAGAGTTGGAGCTGCCGCTGCTGCTGACACCCAATGCCCTGGGTCAGTGCTAAAGCTGCTGCCATGTCCCAGGCTGAATCTGGAGCCCAGCAGTTAAGATATGATGCAAGGCAGTTTGACATCCCCAATGTAGCAGAAAGTCACTATATAGCAAATTGTACTTTATTTAAATATTTAAGATCTGTCCCATAGCAACAACCTTAAGACAGAGTTGCATTCAGGTGAAGGTCCTAAGATGACACTAAGAGTTTAGACACACAACAGCAAACACCAGTAGCATCTACATAATGCTCTAATTCGCTCCCTGAAAACTTAGACACGTCTGTCCTGCTCTATAAAAGAAGGCTGGTCTGCTCCTGGTCCAACTGCATGAAATAGTGCTTACTACATAAGTACCTCATTGCCTGGTAGATCTGTTTATGTTATACTACAGAGTGATAGCCTAACACCACATTAAACCCATTTCACCCCCAAGGCATTCCCCTCCACTCCTTCTCCCCTGATGTTTGTCTGAAGACACATTTGTACACTGAGACACAAACTGTTGTGCAGACATTTTAAAAGATGGTGATTGAGGGTAGTTTACACCCTCCTGTTAACTACTGCCCTATCCACCAACATGACTGTGGACTACATTTGCTGGAAAACACAGCTGACACTTGTAGTACAGCTTCCTTCAGTTACTACCACTGTTGCAAAAGTATTTAACCTCTTTTACAGAATTAATAGCCAAGAGGATAGACAAATCCTCCCCTCCTTAAGATACAATATAGTAATATTACTAAGTTACTGTACAGCAATGCTAAAATTGTTTGTTCTTCCAAATGACAGAATGTAGTAACTCCAATTTTACCATGTTTAAATTATTAGCATTCTACCGGTTACTACTACAGGTATTTTCCCTACTCCGAATAGCATGTTAACAGCTGTAATAAAAAAATACTTTCAGTATAATTGACAGTTTCTTCTCTTATTAGCAAATCAGATGCCCTGTTGGGTCAGAGCATGCAAAGGAGCATGAACTGCTTCTCAGCTATGCTACAGAAGTGTAATTTTACCAGTTGAGCTACTCAAAGCATGCAAAGCTAACCAGATTGTTGTGGGAAATTACTCAGAATACTTACTGTAAGTAAACTGAGGTGGCAAGCTAACATTTTATATCATCTGCAGTCATGAACATATTTTAATAGCTGAGATAACCAAGAAAACTCTTTGCTCCTGTTAAACTGTAGAGGCTCCTGAAGAGAGGAGCTGTAAACTTACCAATATTTGTGTACTGCACCATGGCTATCCTGGCACTATGCTGAAGTCAACTCGAGTGGGCTTGGCTCCACCACTTCACTGATATCACTATAGTTGTATCAATTGATAGCACACAGCTTGAACGTTTTCTACAAGGTAAGAACATCCTTGTCACACTGACCATGCTCAATACCAAGCCTTAACCATTAATGATTCTCTTGCATTACTGATTTTCTAATATATCTATTGATCTTTTAGATGAGGTTTTTCCCCTCCTCCAGCCTTCTAAACAATTCTTAAAGGCACAACCAGTTATACTACCTAGAGACCTATACATAAATGATGAAATAAAGTTGCTGGATAGAACTACTGAGAAAATTCGGTTTTCTGGTTTAGGGAAATATATTAGAAGACTTCTACTTGAAAAATCTATTACCAAATAAGTAGTCTCTTAACTTATTGACAGCCTTTAGTCACCACTCTTTTGAAACACAATGGTGTACAGGTGGGGGGGGGGAAAATGCAACGTTAGTATTATTTTAGTCCAAAGCCTTATTGCCTTAAGACCTTATACAAACAGAACAGTGACCCATTACATTTAGTGTTGCAATATGAAAAATCTTTATTTAAATATGCAAAATAAATATTTGTTAAAATGTATTTTAAAATAATTTAAATACTATAGCATCTTTTTCAAACTTAAGACTCTAGATAATGTGAGCACCACCTAGTGATAAACCAATGGAGCAATAACAAGTTAGAGTCACACAACTCAAATTCAGAACTTTCAAGTAAAAAGATTTTTTTGGAACCATTTTTCTTATACAAAAAAGGGGGGAAAAAAAAGCTTACCGAGCTTCATAACTGAATATTCATGATCTGGTTTAGATGCAACCCTAAGCAGTTTTTAAATAATCATTTATCCCTAATGTTTACAGACTCAGCCAAACCTATAAAAAGCAAGACACACTTTAAATCTTGTCTTGCTTATTTTGCTATCCAGAAATAATTAAATGATATTAGTATATGGTTCAGTTACTGGTATCCCTCACCAGTAAGTGAATCATTAAATGTTGTAAAGTAAATCTAAAAACATTTATGTTAAATTTAGGCCATGTCAAATCCTGTTCTAACACAGGGAAGGGCATCTTTTAAAATAAATATTTAAAGAAACACTGACTTCATTTAGAAAGAAGCCCACAGAAAAGTATTTTGAAGTGGGGTAGTCTTTATCTACCAAGACTACCACTTATTCTTGTACAAAACTATACTTATATGGAGCACACCGACCCCAGCACTGAAAGAAGTGCTGATAAGCATTTTTCAAATGTTTCAGGTTCTACATCTGTAAAGCCTAATGAAGGTTAAGCAGTTATTTTACAGTACTTGTACAGATTTCACAAATATTTGAAGCTGTCAAGCAGCCAAAACACATTTGCAGCATATTTAGTATTGGGATAGATCTTGGACTGGACCTGCATTTGATGCACAGGACTAGGCCTAACACATTTGACACCCCTGTACTATCTGATAACAGTACATTAATAAGATAACTGGAGGAGCTGGTTAACTAATACTTTCAGTTACAGCAGCCATCTTCAACCCAGGGCATGTAGGCAACATGTCATCCACAGGCTGTTAAGAATGCATGCATAACTAAAACTTGGCTCATCATCGCTTTGTACAAAGGAAACTAGACGTTACCTAAACTACTTCAAGTTAACCTTGCTAATCAGTATTACAAGCTTGCTTTAGAGCCTAAAGCTAAAATGTTGTTCCTTTTAGTGGAAACATATGATAAATTTACTTGTTTATATCTACTGAAGACAACTACAGCAGCAGACTTTCTAACCAGAACACTTATTACCTTGATTAGAATTCTAAAAGCAGTACAGCTTTGTCCTCATGATGAATTAGTTCCTTTGTAATAGAGATTAAGACACCCACTTTCTCCTTGTCGGTATTTAGTGATTCAGTGGTTTCATTTGGTGTACTATACTAGAGTGCTTGCCAAAACTAGACTTTGAAGAACTACTGTCTATAGCTAGTGCTAGATAGGTTTGGGATGGAACAATTACATAGAAAAAACCATTGGTTGATTCAAACATTCATGGAAAAAAGGTATGAGTTTACCAATATAATTATTCTGGAAAAAAATCAGCATCCTACTACTGTCACCATCATTCTGGCAAATAATTTTTTTTCCAGATATGCTAAACATCACAATATGAAGAGCTGAAAGCTACACATCAGATTACTGTACAGAAAATATATAAGAAATAGGAAATCAATTTGGCTTACTGCATTATTATACAGTTCTATACACAAGAAACACCTGGAATACAAACAGTATAGCTCCTGGAAAAAAACAAAAACTGTTGAGGTTTTCTTGCTTGAGGTCACATCTTTTCTTGGCTGCCAAATCACGAAGGTTTTTTTAGAAAGAGGAGCTGTACTGTATCACCCTCTTCTTGTCTCTTACCATTTTATTCCAGTTTCAAAAGCTGATAAGGCTTCCACATGTGAAGGGCCAATTTCCTCTTCTTTATCTTTAGGAGACTGTTTACACTGTTTCTTGTGTAGCCGAGGTTACAAATCTCATCATCCGTTAGGATACGATACCAGGATCTCCAGCATCAACAGGAAGCCATCCACCTATGTTGTCATCACACTGTTAGCAACCTGGAATGTTACCTAGCATGTTGACCTCTGCTTTGTTGTCCTCACCAATCACCACTGCTACCTGTGTGCATCACAGCAGGTGGCCATAATTTCTTCCAGGCTTGGAACAGCGTGATTCTTGATACTGATGCCCAAGCATCTGCCATCACGTATGATGCTTCCTTTAGGTTCATTTTTTGTAAACATTAAAAAATTCCTTCATCATCACTACCAGCAAGAAACAACTGATGCAGAAATTTTCTGTAAAGATGCCTGAATGTCTCAATCACCCACTGGGTGATTCACTGGTTGAAGGATGGATGTGATATTTGGTGGGAGGAAAAAGACCTTGGAATTCTCATTTTCTTTATTCAGAATTTCTTCACACAGATGGAAAGATACATTACCTAAAATTTGCAAAACAATGCCATGCTTTCCATTTTATTTCTTATGTTTTGTAACTTCAGGAATGAATGCATTCCTGTACCAAACACGAAACACACCACTGTCAACTCAAGCACTTTTCTGGTTTCTGTAGGCTGCTGGAACATTTGCAGGTCTTTTAAAGCATTGGGGAGTTTTGGTTTTTTCACACGATATGCACTGAAAGCCTATGGGACCCACTTGAGTTGGCACATATCATGGCTGTGATGCAATCTGTGCTTACTTTACATACCAGAGCTGCTTCTTCCTGCTGTGAGGTTAAGGTCTTCTGAGGCAAAGCTTTCCAATTTAAAATCTGATTGTCAGCATTGTAAACACTGTCTATCATATCCTCTGCTTTCTACGGTAGACAAAAATTTCATTTTGAATGAATGAGCTACTGGTTCGTCTGTAGGTAATTTTTTCCCCTTGTGTTTTCAACTCACTTTTTCCATGACGCAACTTGAAATTTTTTAGCCACCCAGTCCTGGCATTGAAATTTGGATGCCCATTAAAATTTTTCATTTAGCTCAAGTACTTTTTCACACTGAAGCTGCCCTGATTTGGGTCTCCTAAACTTCTCATCTGGAGAAACCATGTATCAACTGCATTTTCTAGCAGAGCATTCTCTGCCTCTCTCATGGATTTCCTTATTTCACTTACTTCGCTGTCTACAGTTGACACAAAATTTATAAATGGATGTACTGTTTTTCTTCAAGTCATGAATTGTTGATAGACCAACATTATAGTCGTCCAATACTTTTGAGGCCGATTCCCCTTTCTTTAGCTTTTCTATAAATCTCACCTTTCTGCTTCATGGACAAAACAACACGCTTCTACTTGGGCACCACGGCAAAAGTATGACTGCTGCATACAACTTAAAATAGCAAAGTGTGATCTTCAATCTCTCAAAAGTATTAGTAAATAGCAGTTATCTCAACAAGCAAAATCCAAGTGCTGCCTGATGCCAGAAAGTGAGGCTCAGATTACTGAACACTCATACAAGTCAGAATTCTGGACACAGAACTTATTTTACTGATAAGCACAACATTTTTCTTTGTTAAAACTGTGCAAAACCTTCCAGTTAACTGATGTTCTAAACAATCAATGTTCTACGGTCACTATTTGCTCCTTTATGTGCAAAGCCTGCTAACATTTTGCCGTCTCATTTCATTCTCTCTCAAACTACTGACACAACTGCCTGATAAGAGTAGCAGCAAACACTTTGGAAACACTCTTTGGGTCTTCTTCACGTTGACATACCCACAATATTTTTACTGAACGGCAGCAGAGTCCATACAGTATTCATCAGCATTTAACCAATTCCTTGCTTGTTGTAGGTTCTGAGACTATTTCGTCACGCATAAACTGTTCCTAGAAAAAACAAACAGTCTTTTAACTTCTTCCTACTGTTATCCCCAGTTGGTGTGCTCTACCCTGCTCTGCTGTGCTTGCTGCCCCCCTAGCCCCCACCTTTAGAGCATCTGCTATCAACTTATGAGCCTCACTCCTTTCTGCGGTATTCCTTCAGCTGGATCATACTTCACAGCCTTATTGCAAGAATTCAAAAACTAGTTTCTGTGCGAGATCACACTCACAATGCTCTGAAAACCACAGGCCTGTGACATGTGCCAGCAGAGCCTGAGCCCAAGGGGAGAGGAAACAGGTGCTGACCAGGACTCTCCTCCAGGCAGCCTCATCCCGGTGGGCAGAAAGAACTAAACAAGCTTGTTTGGATACGGAGTTGCGGGGGGCAGGGGGGGAAGGGAAGGGAGAGGGCAAGGCTGCCGAGCGCCCGGGCCCCGAGAGGGCCGGTAGGGAAGCGGCCTGTCATGTCCAGCCCAAGCACCTCTCACCTGGTCGTAGATGACACGCACAAGGAGCGAGCAGCTAGGGCACGTGGCGACGTCCTCGCCGTTCTCCAAGTCCTCCTGCAACACAGGCGGCCGCGCGTGGCCAACGGTCATCAACGCTCAGCGTCCCCCGCCCGGCCCGGCCCGGCCCGGCCCGGCCCCGCCCCGCCCGACCACCCCTACCCGGGAGATGAGGAAGCGGTCCCCGCAGGGACAAGGGTAGCTGTAGGTCTCGGTCTCCTCGTCGTACTCGAAGTCCTCGATCTCCACCTCATCGTGGAACACGGACATGACGCCGCCCGCAACCCCCGGCCACCCCCCACAGGCGCGCTGCACCCCTCCCGGCCTGCGCGCTGACCTCTATGGCGCCCAGTACGCATGTGCCGCTACGGCGCATGTGGGCTAAAGCTTACATCACACCGCCAAGAGCCAATGCGGACAGAGCAGGCGCCCGAGGGTAGCCAAGCCCCCTTTGTGGGGGAGGGGCCAGGCAGCTGTTCCCCTCCCTCCCTGACGCCATTGCTATCCCAGACATCATCAGCATCTTCTCCCGCACGCCTAGAGAACCTTCACTGCGCATGCGTCCTAGGTAGCAATGCTCTTGGACCCTCAGGTGACAGCAGAGCGCAGTGCGCACATGAACCAGCTCCTCCCACCCCGCTTGGACGGCTACGAAGTGTGGGGGTGAAATGAAAGAAGACAGCGCGCGTGCGCGCGACCTTTGTCACGTAACTGCGACGCTGCCCCTTTTCCCGTCACGTGATGCGGCCGTTGGGTGCCGGTAGGGCCGTCGCGTGCCGGGTCCGCACGCGGCGGGAGGGGCAGCACCGGGTAGGGCCCTTGTTGCCCGTTGGCGGCTCCTGGCCCCGGAGCTGTACGCGAAGGGGTGGGTGGAGGGGACCGGAGAGACTCGTTGGTTCCGACAGGCAACCGCCCACCCGCATTGTCTCCCCGAAGCCCGCCCTGGGCGGCGGGGGCGGAACGCGGAGGGAACAAGAGTTGCGGTAGGACGTAGAGTGAGTCCTTCCAGCGGCGCAGCCGGTCCAGGTACTTCCTGGTGTCCAGCCGGTGACTTTTGCTGCCCCACTTCCTGGACGCTCTGTGCCCCAGGAGGACTTACTCTGTGTCACACGGGTTGGGCCCCGGAGTAGCGGGCTGTTCTGGCGGCCTAGAAACGGCTGTACACACAGGTTCCTGTCACCCGCCTCCCTAAGATGTTGCCCACGGTTCACTTGCTGTTTCAGGCAGAGGTGGCGGTGCTCAGCCAATAGCTAGGGCTGCAAGGGGTCTAACAGGACTCGTCTTCCCTGGTAAGGCCAGTGCCTGCCAAGATAGCAAAGAGCTTCCCCACTTCAAACACACACCCCAATTTTTGGGGGAAGGTGCATGTTACATGTGCTTGTTATAGTTTTCAGCCTGGAAAAGCAAAGGCTCAGGGGTGATGTGGTGGCAGCCTATTAGTGTATAAAGGGTGTGCATCAGGAACTGGGAGAATGTCTGTTCACCAGGGCACCCAATGGAAGACAAGGGCTAACAGTCAAAGTGCTTGAAGACCACTTTAGACTGGGCATAAGGAAATACTTATTTACTGTCTGAGCCTCCCGAGTCTGAAATAGACTCCTGCCAGAAGTAGTGCAAGCACCAACTCTGGATACCTTTAAGAAATGCTGGATCTTGCTGGGGTTATCTGACCCCAGCTGACTTCTTGCCCTTTGGGCAGGGGGCTGGACCCAATGATGTCATGAAGTCCTTTCCAGCCCTAATGTCTGTGAAATAGGTGTGGGGAAAATACAGTGTTTCTCACATGATAGGAAAGGACTGTAGCATTTGCCAAATTAGGATGTAGCCTACAAATGTTCATGCTGCTCTCAGCCATTTCATCTCCTGGGTGCCTCGCCTTACCATCTGTCCTTGTATCCAGTTTCATTATTAAAATGACTAGTGTTTTTACAATCTTTCTTTGAAAAATACCTGCCCTGGCACAATTGCATGAAGGAGTGATCGTGTAAACAGTGTTTGCTTCAACTTTACATTGCTGAGGGGAGCTAAATGCATTCAACACATAATCATTTAAGATAAACAATCAACTGATGCTCAAAAGTTGTGATGGGATTCTGAAGTTGGTCCATTTACTTACCAGCAGATGTCACTGTTGTTAGTAGAAATTATCTTGCAAGCACTTTTTTAAGGATATGAAATCAGAAAAGAAGCTTCATCAAAAGAAGACTAAAGTCTTCATTTGCCTTGAGTCCTTTACCTCTCAGACTCCAGCCTTCTAATTCTCATGACTTTTTCTTGAGTTTAAGAAAAACACTTGATATCACAAAAGTCCCTTTTACCATAATAAACAGTTTTCTAAGAGACTCCACTATCTTTAAAAAAAATGTAGGCTTCATTATTGTGCAGCAAAGCTTGAAAGCATGAAGCAAATGTACTGTGGACTCTCTGAAAATAAAAGGCAAGTATATAGAATGGACATGTATTTTGGTTTAAAACCATCAGATTTTTGTAAACAAATCTCATATTTTGGGGCCTGGTGAAGGATTTTTTTGAACACTTGAGGCTCACAGAATTGCAAAACAGGCTGATATGATTGAACATGACTGCCTAATTGGGCCTGTATCATGTCTTGCTAAAAACAGCTTAGGCACTTTAATGCTTGCAATATTGATCATCAGTAATCTATTCTATATTCTACAGTATATGTTACAGTAAAAAGATATTAACAGTTCTTTTTGATATTTAATAGCAAAACCCATCTCTGTAAATTTCAATATTAAAAAGTAGTAGGGCATTAAAAGTTAAGCTACTTGTAGGCATTAAACGTCCCGTTCCCCACCCCCCAAAAAAAACCTGTGCTTTATGGGAAGCAGGAGCATGTTACTTCAGCCTGCCTCTGCAGTGCCTGCATAGATCAGGCACTTCAGTGGGGCTTTTTGATGCTTTTATCTAAAGCCAAGTCAATCAGCTATTAGATAAAAGCACTCAAAAAGCCCCACTAATACACCCATTGGGTGAGCTGGGTCCCACTAACATGCTGCCTCTTCTGGGCATGTACTAGTTTCAGTGTGGGAGCACGCCGAGTTTAAAATTGCCATTTTTGGTGGGGTTTTTTAAACATCTGCAAGCAGCCCTAAATGCTATGTTATCACTATTCAAGTACAGTTAAAACAATAACAGACATTTCTGAAGTCTAAAACTAGACATTTTGAAGACTAGTATTATATGCCTTCCATTTCTGAGATGTCTCAGAAATGATGAAAAGCCCAGTCTTCCATTTGCACAAGATTATAAGCAGGATAAATTGCTAAGTGACCAGCCAGTGCAGCTGTTGGTTAAAGCTTACGAACATACAGTATAATCAGTCAAACATGCTAGATCATTGCCATTGTAAAGAATACAAAATGAAAAACAAAAATCCTTCTAAGATGGAAAAGATGTACTTTTCAGGAATACAGCGTAATGATTTTTAAATGGGAGTAAGAGTTTAAGAAAGCTGGTAGAGAGGCAAGAGGCAACATTCTAAAAATGATATTTAAAAAAAAATATTGTAGTCTAATGTCAAAAAGTAAAGGCATTTGTAAGTATCCCATATGGGCCTCTTCCTGGACCATTTAAACTAATGAGCTTTCCTGATTTGGTTATCTGCTAATAGACTTGGTTTTCTTTCCTTTCTTTGGTTGCAATAGCTGTTTTGTCGGGAGTAAGGTGGCTGGAGTCTTAAAACCATATTTTAAGATGGAAATGCATTCTTAAGGATTTACAAGTATGAGTATTATCTAGAATATAAAGCTCACTAGTCAGTATTGTGCTGTTCCCATTTATATTTTGAAACAATATGAAGTTGTTTTGAATAAAGGAAGAACAAGAAAGTAAAAGGTTTAGTATCTGCTGAATTAATCTTTGTGAAAGGGTTCAATTTAGTAGCTATAAATACTGACATCCTTTGCTTATTAACAGAACAGCTAGAACAGAGGCAGTACACTATAGTTTTTCCACTTTGCTCCATCATTTTGCGTCAGTGATGACCTGAAGGGCTGTTCAATCCTTGTTTTCTGTACTGAGTCTATAACAATATTGCTTGTGGGTTTTGTTTTGGAGGTGTGGGTACCCTCCTTTGTGAGTTTCCTGGGATGAGTACATTGCACATAAGCACATTGCACATTCCAGGGATTGCACATGGAGCACTTAAAAAAAAAAAAAAAAAAAGGTCAATTTTCAATTAAATCCTTGTTGGATACAGAACATAGAATTAATTAAAACATGCCGTGTTTTATAGGTTGGAATAAGGGAAAAGTTGTCATTGGGTATTTGGAGATTCTGAACTGTTCAAAACCGGAACAATGCCTCTTGAGCTATAGGTGAAATCAAGCAAGCTGAGTAAGAAGTACTTATTACATCATTATTTTAAATTGATTTATCAGGAGCTGGTAATTGAAAAAGGAGCATCATGGTCCATCCTGCTTTTTCTGTAGTTTTTGCTGTTCCTCGGTTACTGCAAAGTACTGCCAGAATTTTTCCTGCTCGTTATGCATTGTTGTGGTTGAGGCACTCGGCTTCTTGTTACTGCACAGCCAATGGGTAGGTTATCATTTTACAAACACTGCTAAATATTTTATTTTTCCAGGAGTGTGAGAAAATAATATTGTTATAATAAAAACCGATCATGCTTTAAAGAACTAGCAATATTCTAATCACCTGGCTATATTTTAAGCACAATATTAAGATCATGTGTTTAAATATGAGATAAATTATACTATCCACTAATCTTAATTCTTGTTTAGAGTTCTGTGATCTGAAATGTGGGGATGGATTAATATGGTAAATTGCCTTTTTAATAGAAACACCATTAAGAGGAACATTAATGCCTTTCAGTTGTAGTAATTATGGTAATTTTCATTGGTTTTTTGTTACAGCACAATGAAATCCAAAAGAAAAATGGATCATCTGGAGAGAACAGCAAATAACTTTCGACAGGAGGTTAGATTTCTGTTCTGCAGAACTGAATTATTTTTCTTTTTGTTGTGAAAAGACTTGGTAATCATATTTTAATGGTGATTAGACTTCTTTCTTTCCTATCTGAGAGTTGTTGCCATTTGTTTTCCTTTTTTAATGTATGTATATTCTGAAGATGCTGCTGCTGTTGATATTGTTTTTTTGGGACTGGTAAAGTCCATATTGGTAACTGGTAAAATATAATTCATGGGCTGGATGAATGGACTGTAAAGTGGGTAGACAACTGGCTGGATCATCAGGCTCAGAAGGTAGTAGTCAGTGGTTCAATGTCTAGTTGGCAGCTGTTATTAAATGGAGTGCCCCAGGGGTTGATCCTGGGGCCAGTTCTGTTCAATATCTTCAACAATGACCTAGAAAATGGCATAAAGTGCACCCATAGCAAGTCTGCAGGTGACACCAAGCTGGGGGGCAGTAGTAGATATGCTGGAGGGTGGGGCTAGGATTCAGAGAGACCTAGACAAATTGGAGAATTGGGCCAAAAGAAATCTTAAGAAGTTCAATAAGGACCTCCTTTGCCCTTGTTGTAAAGAAGGCTAGTGGTATACTGGACTGCATTGATAGTGTTGTCAGCAGGTCAAGGGAAGTGGTTATTCCCCTCTATTCAGCACTGGTGAGGCCACATCTGGAGTACTGTGTTCAGTTTGCCACCCCCCCACACACACACTATAAAAAGGATGTGGACCAATTGGAGAGAGTCCAGCCGATGTCAACAAAAATGGTGAGGGGGCTGGGGGACATGACTTTTATGAGAAACGACTGAGGGAACTGGGTTAATTTATTCTAGAGAAGGAGTCAGAGGAGATTTAATAGCAGCCTTCAACTACCTGAAGGGGGGTTCAAAGAGGATGGAGCTAGACTGTTCTCAGTGGTGGCAGATGACAGAACAAGGACCAAAGGTCTCAAGTTGCACCAAGGGAAGTTTAGGTTAGATATTAGGAGGAATTTTCTCACTAGCAGGACAGTAAAATGCTGGAACAGGTTACCCAGGGAGGCAGTGGAATCTCCATCCTTGGAACATTTATAGACCTGGCTAGACAAAGCTTTAGCTGGGATGACCTAGTTGGGAATGGTCCTGCTTCGAGCAGGAAGTTGGACTAGATGACCTCCCTTCTAACCCTAATTTTCTCTGATTCTATAATGGAGCTAAAATATTAAATAGGTAAGTTTATCAGGGCATTCAGCAGCTCCAGGTTTATTTTGGATTGTTCAAGTTAAGGAAGTATTAGGTATCTGGTATTTTAGGTCTCTCTCATGCCTGTATTAGTTTTTCAGAGATGCGTAGATTTTGGCTGTTTTGTTCTAGTCTTTCATTTTTTAAAGATTGCCTAAAGAGGGAAACAAACAGTTTTCTTCCTCCTTTACTGCATATAAAGAACTCAAACAATTCAGGAGCCCTGGTGAGGAAACAATTTTTAATGGGATTTTCTCTGCTTGTGCTTTAGTTTATAGGTATGGTAAGTATCAAATCTTGCCCTCTAACAGAAGCAAGGAACACTTGTTTGTGGTCTTAGTTTTGTATCATGAAATTAATTTACTCATGGATGTGGTGTAGCTTTAACATAGATGTCCTGTTAATTAGTTGACATAGAAATTAACAAAAACCAAACAACCCATTATGAATAATCTTTTCAGTAATCCTTCTCTAGTAACGAAAAGAAAATGTCAATCTCTTCCTCTGTTTCAGGGATGTATTTGGTAGCCATGTTTGTTTGAGACTAAAAGAAATGCAGAAATCTAGAACTCTTGGTTCAGAGATGATACCTTATTAGGCCAACTACTAAATCACAAAAAAAATATCGTGTTTTTCTGCAAACTTTTGGGCTCTCACATTTTTGCATTTCTTTTTGTCTCAGACCAACACAGCCTCCAGATATATCCCTGAACCATGGAAGATTATGAATTTTAGCCAGTTTTGGATTTTAAACTTCACTGCTAAACAACAAGAAAGATTTCTAAAAACCTCCCTGCATGCCATCTGACACCAACAGGGAAGTAATCCTGCCTGATCTTCACAACAAAGAGCAACTCACAGAGACACTTGCATGGACCCAGAGGGACAGACTTCCATCTTCAACTCCCTCTATGCAAAAATGAAGTTTATTTCCTACCTATGGGGATTCTTTACCATCTTTTATTTTCCCTGAGCCAAATGAAGGGCATGTGAGCCTGAAAGCTGACTGAAAAAGACTTTTTTTTTTTTTTGCTATTTCTTAATTTGTCTTATAAAAGGTATCATCTCTGAACCAAGAATTCTAGATTTTTGCAATCTCTTCCTCTAAATTTCAAGGAGAGTTGGGCACTCTAGTTCCTCTGAAAATCCAACCCTAGCTACAAAGGATTGTTCCCTTGTATACTTTTTTCCCCTCAGCAAAAACAAGCTGATGAATCTGTTGAGTTCTGCTAGCTAACTTGTTTTCTTGGATGCTGCTAAGTTACCCTCCTGACTTACCATCTCTGTTCAGTACATTGACCCTGGGGAAGCAAGAGGTGAAGCTGTGGAAGGAAAAAAAACAAAAAGTGGTGGAGGGCTAGGTGAGATCTGTGGAAGGAAAGGAAGTGAAGAACTAAGGCTTAGTGCTATTGCCTCAACTTCCTTGACACCTTTTATCATTTTTTATACTTAATTTATATTTAATGATTTACATGTGTTGTTTTATTTCTGATCACAGAAATTGGTTAATTTATGGTCTCTGCTTAGCTTGAAATCCCAGGTAGTCAACAGTTTCTTCCCTCTCTGTTATCTTGGTTGGTCTATATAGTTCTTTGAAAAGATGAAACAATATATCTATATAACATTACTAAAGATGAATACACTAGTCGTATCACTTGTTGAAGTTTGATAATATAAATAGCCAGGGCAAGGAAAAGGGACTGAGACTTTCTGCTCGTCCAATTCTAAACATTTATATTTTAACCTGTGTTCCCCTCAACTTTGCAGTGTGCCAGTAGGTTATTTTTGTGGATGGCCAGTATCTTCAAAGATCCTCTATCATTTGTATCAAATTTGGCTTTCTGTAATAAACTTTAATTGTTACTCAACATGAAGTTAAGTGCTTTTTGTCAAATAATGTTGGCCAAGGAGCAAATTAGGGTATGTATTGGGAAGGAAGAGGAAGAAAGGATGTCAAAATTGTATGCCCATTTCCTGCACTTAAGCCCTCTTCCCCAAGAGAAACATTTAAATAGCCTGACACTTGTCTTGTTAACTAGTATGACTGCATTTCCTGTTTAATATTGTCTATTAAAGTGGAAAAGAAAAGTACATTGCTCTAACTTTATTTTATGCTGGCAAGCATCCTGCTGTTTTACTGGACAGTAGACGTGTTCAAATGTTGTTTTATGGAGAAATTCATTTCCTGACATGTGTTTTACATTAGAGCATAACTAGTTAAAGTTTCATTTGTTAAACTATTTGATCTTTTACAGATGAGAAATGGAATGGTTATGGTGTGGTAGCTATCACTGCTTCTGATATTTCTTAGTGTAATGAATAGATAAAACATTTTTAAATGCTTTGTAGCTTAGGATGTAGACTGACCTATTTACAAAACTACGTAGAACAATCCTTTTTATTAGAGAAGGAAATGCTATTGAATTTTTAAGAATAATTTAAAAATGCCCGTTTGTCCTGCACCAAAACATCATACAAGTTAGCTACTGATATCCCTGTAAGATGTTGAACATTAATATGATAATATTTTATCATCTTATTGCTAGGCACGTTTAGTTTGATAGATATTTGCTATACTGTGGAGCAGATGTTGAATTGCTTCCTTGCACTGTCCTTGAAATCCAGTTTTTGCACAAATGTAACCTCAGGCAGAATTTGGTGAAGCGTGTTTGAAGTTGCATTAATGACCTTGCAGGATTTGTTTAGGTGGACCCCCACGTGCAGAAAATCGAGGTGTCTGCAGCTTTAGGGATCAGCCCACGATGATCCTCTTACAAGGATCCACCCCTTTTTTCAGATAATGCTATTCTTCATGACACTTGCCATTAGCCTTTTAAATATAATGCTTGAGTCAAAAACCTTGGATCAGAAAACTCTGCCTCCTGCTTACTGAAAAGTTTCTCTTGCACCTGGAATTGTATAGTTACATAATGGATTCCCCAACATACACATTGGCCTTGGGCAAAATGGTATTAGCTGTTACCACAAATGCTCCCTTTAATATATAACTCTTTTGGCATACAGCAGCATATCATCTATCAATTCATAGAGTAGGTTCATTTCTCCCTATTATATAAATTCATATTTGTTGTTTTAAGAAATCTTGTTTTTATAAAGTAATAAGGTAGCAGAATAGTAAATTCAAGTTAGAGGGAATGATTAACATAGACAAAGGTTTGGGAATACTGGGGCAAGTTATATAAAATAAATGAAACAGTTGTAATTATATAGCAAGCATCCCTTGAAAAAATAGAGATAATAAACTTCAGTTTAAACTAAGAAACAGCATTCAGACAGATTGGAGATACTTTTAACTAGCTTTTTATCAGGCCTCAGAATTAGGGCTCAATTTCCCACACACATTGTTACTGATCCAGCAAATAAGATCTCTGGGGGTTGGTCACAGCCATGTTAAACAGTGTCTTATACAATACACAGAGTTGTGACATGAAGCAATGAAAAAGATATGCTGTTAATTCAGGGATGGTCCCAGGCCTATTATGATTAAATTGTGTTTTGCCTTGCATAGAATCATACGCAATGGGTTAATCTAGAGGTTTTGCTGCAGAAAGTAAATTTTCATCGAGTTATATAACTCAGTGATTCTCAACCAGGGTGCTGAGAGACCCTTTTAAGGTTGCCATGGGGTCATGCACAACTGTTAACTATGTGAACATGTACATATGGTTCATGAGCTAAACCCAGTGAATTCAAACAGGAATCCACAGTGTCCAAACTTTCTGACCTGTTGTGGTCTGAGTTCTTTACAACTGAGGATCTTTTCAGTGGTCAAAAATAAGTGAAATCTTAGAGCTGGCATTTTCCAAGGGTTGCCTTGAGCCTAAGGAGTTGAAAACCAGTGTTCTAACTTGACTTGATAAGGAGGCTTGTTTTCCAAAGAATTCTAAGTAGCTGTCTCTTGAAAACCAGGTCCTTTATGATGTGAGGAGTTGACACCCAGCATCCCTACTTATATTGGAAAAAATTTTACCTTGGTGTGTAATATAGGCCTTTGGGGGAGATGAGATTTTTATACCTTCCAATTTAGATGGATCATTTTTTCAGTCAGAAGTGTACTTGATCATTTCAGGTTCTTTTCATTTGTTGATGTTTGCAACAAAAGAACCTTGTTTCCCTATGTCATGTATTACAAAATGATTATTTTTTTTTGAGGGAAGGATGGATTAAGAGAAAACAATTAGGGGCAAATGATTTAGAAAATACAGGGATTTTGGTTAAGTTCTCTACACCAGTGATTTTCAACCAGGCTGTGCTGCATTACTCTGGGGTGCCTTGAGAGCCTGTTGAGGGTGCCACACAATGTTAGCACTGTTAGGTGAGCAACCATGATACACAAGACCAACCCAGAGATATGAAGTAGGAATCCATAGTGTTTAAAAGCATTCTGACCTGTTGTGATCTTTCCGTGTTCCTTGCAACAGAAAAGTTACAATATTAATTTTCACTCTTTTTGAGTATTCTAATATTATAAAAGCCTTTGTCTGTCTATCTGTCCGTAGTGCTTTATTTGCACTCCAGTTGGTTGTTTCAGCAGCCAATCAGAGTGCACAGAAAGAGACACACAGCAGAGCACCACCATGACAGTAGGGCCTGAGGGGCTGGAGCGGTGGGGGGCCCCAACAATGCTGGCCCTGCTCCTTAGAGGCAAGGGGGACTGGAGCCCCGCCATGACAGAGGGGATGGAGTGGGGGTGGGGAGGCGAGGTCAGCAGTGCTGGCCGTGCCCCACCCCCCCAGCCCTGCTTCTTGGAGGCAGGGGCTGGAGTGGGGTGCCTCCACCTAACAAAAGCCAGCAGGGAGGGGGTGTTGGCAGAGAACAGGGAAGAGAGGGAGGGGAGGGGTCACCAGTGGCAGCCCACCACCGCATGCAAGCTCCCTTCCACATCCCCCTCCCCACCATTCTTGCAAGGTGGCAGCATGGGGTTGAATGGCGTGGGGTGGGGCAGCAGTGGGGAACTGGACCCAAGGGCGGCGGGGGCGGACCAAAAGCAGCAGGGGGAAGGAGGGAAGGAGCCTGGGCCTGCAGGCCTCTGTTCCAGCTTCCCCCCCATCATGCTTGACAGGAAATTTGCTAATAGAAAAATAAGAGTTGGCATATTCTGAGGGGTGTGTCTCAAGTCTAAAAAGGTTAAGAACTTCTACTCTACACTGATGGGAATGCTTATTCTTTGATAGCTGCATGGTCCCTGTTAAGAGTTCTCTTCTTGAAAGACACCATTTTGAACTGGGTTGGGGTATATTTTTGCTAGTTTTATATAATTGGATAACCCTAGCTTTAGTAAAAATGCAAGAGCAGTTGTATTGAAGTGGATGGGACCAAGTGCCTTGCTGAATCAAAGTCCTTGTATATTAATTTCCATTTGTGAGAAGTTATATTTAATATGTGGGACATTAATATTTCTACTCCTGTTCAGTTTGCCTACTTTCCTGTGTCTCATATGTTGTTGAAGTATAGTTAATAGCCAGACCTGGACACCCTGTTTTTCTTTAGATGTTTGAGCATCTAAAAATGTACATGGTAACTAGAATTGTGTAGGGTATATAGTTACGTTAATTTCATCAAGGTTAAATTTTAAAGAAAAATTTAGATTAATCCTAACTATAATCCCCCAAAAATCTGGGCTTTGTAATAGACATTGGATGGGGGGGATGGCTTTCTATGCATGCAATTCTACAGTTGTTATTTCTTCTTTAATCTGGTTACATATCAAAGTTTTAAGTGCTATAGGTAATATTCCAGATGCTGATAGTCTTGCACAGAGGGTCTTTGAGTAGTTGCTGAAAAAGGCTCCAGCCTGATGTTACATCTTGCTTTCATTTCTTTAGGTTATTTCTCCAGCAAAAGTGTGTGGATTCACCAATGAATCTGAAACAGTTAAAAGGCTACGTTTGGCTGTCATGAATAAGGATT
Source organism: Crocodylus siamensis (assembly GCF_052110815.1). NCBI lineage: Eukaryota > Metazoa > Chordata > Crocodylia > Crocodylidae > Crocodylus > Crocodylus siamensis. The sequence continues at coordinate 148,159,190 of NC_143399.1, read as the reverse complement.
TTACTTTTAAAGCAGGACAGTGGTAAGCTCTCTCTCTGATTTTTGGGGAGGTGGAGAAGGAGAACAGATGACAAGAATGCTTAAACAAAGCCAGGATAGTTAGATGTTAAAAAGTCCCAGGAAAAAAATTGCCATTATATTTGCCTTATGTAATGTACTATTAACAATTGCTGCATAAAACAGCAACCTTATAATATAAACTATTCGTCTATATTTCTACTGCAGATAAAATAATTGCAGAAATTAATATTCTTTAGTATTCGTTTCAGTTCATTTAGTGTTTTTCCTCTGGTTTATAGCCATTAAAGTGTTCCTACAGTAGAAATTTAAAGAACATTTTACTTGTGTACTTTTCTAGCTAACTCTTGGAGCAGAGACTGAGTGCAAGTTCATTTTAATTTGGTTTTAGAATTTTATAATTAAATCAAAATAACATTTTTATTCTGGGTGTCCCCCCCCAAAAAACAAAAATAAAACAAAACCCGTTCCTCATCTAAAATTAGATATACATAATTAGTTGAGATATGCATGTACACTTCAAAACAAATCCAGTTTTCTGATTTGGCTACTCCATGGGTTACTTGTTATTTATATAAAGCTTTAATTTGTATTTTGAAGTATTGGTGGCTACTTACCACTTTGTCTCCCCCATTAAGAGAAACTTAATTGTTTTTAAAATCATTTAATTTTATGGGTAAATTAAAAATCTGGACCTGTCACTTTCACCAATGGCCTTTTAAATTTAACTTTCTATTGGCTTAGTCCAGCTGGTAAGTAGTTTTGCTGGAATCAAAGTTTACCCATTAGGGTGTTAACAGCACGTGTTACCAATGTAGTGTTAATATGCAGGCTTTTAAATTTAGAACCAGAAAACAAGATGTTGATTGCAATAATTTGTGTTCCTGGAGCAATTTGCTGCAGTCTTTGCACATGTGCAGTGACTCATATTAAATTCTTGCTTGCCAGTACTTAGAAAAAACACATTTACCCTTCAAAAATGTTTTAGCAATTATCACACTGAAAACTGAAAGCTTTAATTATAATTACTCTTTTTCATTTTCTTCTTCCTTAAAACTATTCTAATGCTGTTGTTTGGCATAGCAATAGCAACTTCTCTCTGCTTACTGTTATGAACTATGGTCATGTTTTCTGATGAGTTCTGCCAAAAATCAGGGTACAATTTCCTGAGCAGAAAAGGCTAACCTGTTGGAGTATTGCTATAGTGAGATGCCAGAACTCAAGCATGTCATTGCAGCATAAACATGGAAAAATCCAATAAACACAGAAGATTTAAAGCCTTAGCTTACATAAGCAAAAAAGTAGATGCGTTTTCTAAGGAACTCTTAGATTGTGTTCTGTATCTGGCCACAAATAGTAATGGGGATTTTTTGCTCTAATAAATCTTTTGAATGGGCTAAAAAGCAGACAAGTTATGCATGCATAAGCCTGCTTCCAAATATCTTAAAGGCCTGAAGGACAAAGGGTAACAAGTTTATGTTCCTAATATTTGTAACCTCTTAAGCTGCTGGTGGATATTTCCCTTTTTTTGAATATCCAGCTTTAAACATCTTTTCAGTCAAAGAAAGAATTGTGGCAGACATAGCTACAAGTTTACATATTTACTTTCCTCTTTTAAATATAGCATGTTCCTATTGTTTTCATCTCTCCTTTCTTTTGTTGGTTGTATACATTTTTTCTTAGCATTATTTGTGTTCCTTTCATGTCTCCCCAGAGACTACTAAAATAAGACAAATGGTCATTCCAAGATGTTATCCCACAGCATGTACAGCCTGTTGTCTGTTAGAGTATCAACAGGCTGAAGCAATATTCTAATTGAAAAAAAAAAAGAAAAAAAATGCATTTATGCATGTCTATAGGAACATAAAATCCAAGTTCTTCAGTAGTCTCAGAAGGTACTGTATGTTCTCTCACATTTTAAAGAAAACTATTTGCCACCTTGATGTGAACAGCACAAGTATTTTGGTGCAGCTATGGACCGTTATTTGCGGCATAAAAATACCTTTTGAGTTTTCATTCATTCTAGTCTGAGCGGTAAGCTTTTTTTTTTCCAGCAGAGGGCGGTAAAGAGCTTTAATCACTTTATTTGTGGTGTTTTTTGGATATAGTGCATACAGCTGTGTCATCTTACTCGACTCCTAAGCCTATTGCTTAGACCCTTATGCTGAGCACCCATGATTCCATTCAAGCTTAGTGGGACCTGAAAATGCTGATGACCTCTATACAAAAGAGGAGGAAATCTCTCTCTTCAGATTAGTTAGGGATCTCAGTTTTCCTATCCTCTTAAGCAGTATTTCTCAGCTTTTATGGGTTGTCAACCTTTTATGTAATGTCAGCATTGTAATGTTACAGTTCCTATTTAGTTGTAGTAAAAAAAAACCAAAACAACAGCACTGTATCAACAATAACAGTAATATGTCCATTTAACTTGTATGCGTTTATTTTGAGAGGTTATCAGAACATACTTCAAGTCAAAGTTTAGGGTTTTGTGCAAACAAGGGAGAAAAAGAACTTTGGGGGGAAACAAGGGAGAAGACATCTTTTGTTTAGATCAGTAATTCTTAACTGGAGTGCCACAAGATCATTTTAAGGTTGTCATGTAATATTAGCACTGCTAAGTGTGCAAACGCCTTCACATGATTCACAAGATAAACCCAGATTTTTCATGCATGAATCCATGATGTCAAAAACATTCTGACCTGTTGTGGTGTTTTTTTTGCAACAGAGAAATCTATTATTTCTGTCATCAAAAAAGTGAAATTTCTGTATTTTCTCATGTGTATCATACACTTGTATCCCAAAACACAGCTAGAAATTACAGTGTATATTTAAATACAAAAAATATGGTAAGAATAGTTTCTGCTGGTTACGAGTGTGACTTACAGGGAGCAGACCAACGAGCAGGATTGGCTCCCTAGCTGCTACTATTTAGTTAGTTACTACTGTAGAAGGAAAGATTTTTTCCTTCTTCATTTTTCAAAGTTGTGTTTTATATTCTAGGCTGTGTAGTAAGTGAGAAAATATGGTAGTTCTGGGGCATTTTTTTGAGTAGGATGCTGCTAAATTCAGAAAAATTACGGAGGGGTATCTTGAGTCTAAAAATGTTGTGAACCACTGGTTTTAAGTTGCAGTAAAACTTTAGTGTATCTAACCAGAGGCCCTGACACCTCCTTGAATTCCTTTTATGTTCTCCCTAAAGATTGAAACCTACCACTTGCGATATATTATATATCCATGCAATGGAAGCCAGATGATGTACCTCCTTCCATCCTTATTTAACAAGCACTAAAGCCAAGTTATTTGTTTTGCTCTGGGGCTATTAAAATAGCTTGGCAGACATTACTTAGTTAGAACGGACTATTTACTTCAGAATACACTGTGCAAGAGGTCATTTCTGGCCATCAACTGAATAATAGTTAAATCAAGTCTACTTGGCATGCTTTAGTGTCCATAGTTCAACAGGGGAGCACCCCAATTGACTTGAGGTAAAAGAAAAAGTCCTGGGTTTACAATTTTCTGCGAAGTGGGATTATGCAAGATTTTAGCAGGATGGCATAAATTAGAGGCCAAAATATGAACCGGTTTCCAGTACAGTTTGGAAAAATAAGAACTTGACTTTTAAATATTAAGGCCACTCTCTTAACTGGAGATACTGAGCTAAGGACTAATGTTTAGGCACTGGGAACATCAGCCACTCCAATCACCCTCTGGCTCAGTTGTTTTGAAGCTCCTGGCTCATACTTTTCAAAATTATTTGGGTTGAATTATGTCATGTATGGACCTTCCTTTAATAGCTCTTCTTTTATGAATACAACTAAAAATGGAAGACAGATTTAAATGTCCTTGAACATTGATCTGGCTTTTAGATATTCTGAAGAAAAAAAGAAAAACCGTATTGCACACTAGTCTCTGAAGGATTTTTACTGCAACTCAGTTTTGCTGTTAGTCTTCTGACTCTGGATGCGTTATTCCTCTAGACCTAGTACGTGTTTTCACTATTGTCTTTTGCAGCAGCATGCCAATTATGCCCAGATACACAACAGTGCAGAAAGCAGGGGCTCTTTCTTTGTTCCTTGTCAATTTCTGCTTTTTAGTATGGATGCACTGATAAAGCTTTTTCAGGTCAATACTGATGTTCAACCAGCCATATCAGCTGATACCAGTCCGATTGCAAATATGTACCCCAGCAGCTTGGAGAGTAATGTCTGGCTGGTAAGTCTGTTGGGGGGGCGCGCAGATCGAGGACCCATATGGTGAGGGAGGGATTGGAGCTGGTCAAGGGCCAGTGCTGCCCAGCTGAGGTGGGGCAGGGTGCAGGACAGAGCCACGGCTTGTTTGCAGGGGGGCTCCTGCCACTCTGCGCACCCCTGAGAGAGGCATGGAGGGCACATGCCCTCCCAGATCTGTGTGGGGGGCTAAGGGTGGATTGTCCACTGGAGGCTGCACTGGGGCTGTGCTCAGGCTGGGCAGGGCAGGTGGCAGCGGCACAGGGAGTGGGGCTATGAGGAATTTTGGGGTGGCTGTATTCCCCCTCCCCCCCAGCTCTCCCTCCATGTGCCACCTCCTGCCCCACCTGAGCACAGCCCTAGTCCGACTCCCCACTCCCCTGGGAAGAGCCTCGCACAGCCCAGCCTGCCTGCAATCCACACACAGATCCAGGGGGCACATGCCCCCTATGCTTTCCCCAGGGGTGCATACAGTGGCAGGAGCCACCCCCGTGCGCCTCTCAGACAAGCTGCAGCTCCATTCCGCCCCGCTGGGCAGCAGCTGTCCCTGCATCAGCCCCACTCCCTCCCTCACCATGGGGGCTTCAATGTGCCCCAGCCCACCTCTTCCCCACCAGACTTACCAACTGCTCTCCAAGCTGCTGGGCTGCGCTGCTGGCCATGCACGTGCTGTAGCTGCACACATGCATGTGGCATTTAGACGACATTGTTGGCTACATCAGCCAAAAAAAAAAGCTGGTCGTCAATAATGTCAATTTTCCTTTTATTGGTGCCAGTACAATAAGGATCGATGTATTTGTAAACCTCTACTTTTTACCAGTGTTTATTTTTTAGCTTCAGTATCTTGAGTGTGTTCTAACTTTATCATAGAACAATGTACGTCATAAAAATGTTGCTTCTACATTAGCAGAAACTTATGTCACCAGGGGGTGCTGCAGTTTAGTTTGTTAATCAGTCTCACTTACAATGGCTTTTTTTTTTTTTTTTTATAAAAAACACACACTGTATAGCGAATTTTATTTAGCTTTGATAGCTTTTATTCCCTAAGGTTTGTGTGTAAAAGCTGTTTCCCTAAACTTAATTTTCCAAGCCCTTTCATTGCAAGGTACAGAGTTTGAAAACTGAAAGAAATAACTAAATGTGTTTAGAATAGAATGAGACTTCAGTCCTCTGACTGACCACATAGAATCCTATGCTACTCATTTTTTGTAGTTGTGTATTTAAAAAGTCTGGTATCCCTTAATGCACTGCACTTGGTTCTGCTGTGAGAAGTATCTAGAAATATCTGAGCGTATCTGGTCTATTATTGATACTTTTTAGCTCCTGGAGATCTGGAAATAATTTTGTCACCAAGTGTTAGCCAAAAAGAATTCTGATATGATGCTATCCCTCAAATTGCATTTAACCTCCAGATATATTTTGTTAATGTAGCAAAGTCATTCAGTTTTGAGAGAATGTTATCACTGTGTTGTTTGCAACCAAAATGTTCAAGTAAAGAACATATACTGCACCTTATCTGTTGAACAGTATGGGAATCAAAATAGTTGTGTTGATAAACATACAGTAGTTGAGATCCACTTGGTCCTTGAACAAAGAACTAATATTATTCCCCCCTTTAACTTGTTTTTTTTAGGGTAGACTTCTTTATTCCTGGACTTGATATAGTTGGTGGATTCTCCATATGTTCAAGCCCTGGTCTCTTGGAACAAGAAGGAGTATTGGAACTGGCAATAAAACATACAGTACATCCTCCTGCTCACTGGATTCACACACAGGTAAATAGTGTAGCACCTGTTTACACAGTTGATTGTGGCTTTTTAAAATAGCTTAGAACCTGAAGACCATGGTAGGACTTTAACTGACTTCTGGGAGGAGGACCAGTCTCCCAGTGTGCAGGACTTGTAAAGGTCATTTAAATTGCTCATTTAACACAGAGAGGTTAACCTATTTATTTTGTAAGAGGTAGTAAAACTGAAAAATTGAATATGGGTAACATGGTTGTTGTGAGCATCTAATGTAGTATTAAATCTTGCTTTTTGATGTGTCCCTGCTGTATTACTTAGTTGTGTCAGAAGTATTACATTTGTGGATTTGCCAGAAATCATGACAAACTGTGAAGGGTCTTGCTTAGCAAGGTGATGTCATACAAGTGTGAATGGTTGTCAGACAAATTCACAAGTTATAGAAGAGACCCTTGTGCCAACTGGGCATAGTTGGTAAAGCAACAGCAAAGCTTTAGCAGTGGTATGCCATTTTCTTAAAATCCCAGTATTCTAGATAACTCTAAATATCACAAGGCCTCTTTTGTCATGCAGAGCTTAGTCCAATTCTTCTGCCTCTGGTCATTTTATGCTAGCTACTTTTTAAGGCCTTGGACTACATCTATACTCCTTACTATTTACAGCAATTTAAAACTCATTTCCTTCTACCCTGTTACTATCTTCATATCTAATTCATAGCCCTTGCATTTTCTGCTTCTATTGAATAGGCTGTAAGGTCCAGGATAACTTTCTTCCAAGACTACAACCATAGCTTCTGTTTAGTGACCAGTAGAGTTACCGCACAAAGAGAGAGAGAGACACACACACACAAACACATACACACACACACATGCCAAACTGTGGAGTATTTACTAGGCAGTGAAGTCCCCAAATTGGTCCTAATCCAGGATTTTCCTACCTAGGATAACCTTATATAGTTTTATAGTTGTTCTTAAAATCAGGCAAGTATCATGCCTCACTGAAATTCAAATGAATGTTTTGATGGGTTTTATAGAAGTTATAGTATTCATGGGGACACTTGTACATGGGGAAATTACCTATATCTTTGATGTGGCTCTTTAGAGATTATTAAGAGCCTAATTTCATAGTTTTCCATCTCCAAGAGATGTTTTAGGATTTCTAATTGTGGTTCTTCTCCACTTAACACATTTTACTGCTACTGACTTGTCTAGTTGAGTTTACAGATAAATCCAGTGTCATACAAGCTAGTTCAAATCTGATGTTCCAGAAAAAAATAAAAGAATATGAGCTGAGTTCTCTGTTAAATAAGGCATTGGTTTTAGTTCTTCTAATAGAAAGGAAAGGGGAAGCAAAACAGGATAACATCGTAGAACTTGAAGAGGCCCTTGATAGGATGCTGGGAGACTTATTTAATACTGATCTAATATCTTTATAAATAACCTTTTAGCTATTACTGATCTTATTTACTCAAGAGCATAAGAACATAAGGCTGCACCCCTACCTAGTATTTTCAATTACTGCTGATGGATCTGTTCTCCAAGAATTGGTCCAAACCACTTTTTAAGTTACCAGTCTCCATAACAACTTTTGGCAATGAGTTCCACAAGTTAATTATGGAGGTCTTTTGTTTACCACCATATAACTGTCTCTTTGTTAGTTTTAATCCTACTCCTTGATAGTTTCAGTTTGTCCACTAGTTCTAGTATTGTAAGAGATTTTAAAAATAATAAATCCCTATTTACCGTCTCTGGATCCTTTAATATTTTATAAACCTATTATACCCCCCCGCAAGCATCTCTTCTTTTAGGCTAGGATTCATCAGCTTATTTCATCTCTCTTCATATGCAGGCCCCTCCATTTCCTTCATAATCCTTGTAGCCTCCTTTGTGCCTATTCTTGAATAGAAAACTAGTTCTTCCTCTTTGAGATGTGGGAAGCAAAACTACACAGTATTCAAGGTGTAGATGCACCATAGATTTATAAAGGGACATAATGCTACTTCTGTTTGATTATAGTTCCCTTATTACTTCCTTGCATTTATTTGCCTTTTTGGCTGCTACCAAACATCAAGCTGATGTTTTTAGTAAACCGTTTCATCATGACTCCAAGATCTCTTTCCTGTGTATTAACAGTTGATGTAGAGCCCATTTTTGGATTATTTTTCCCTGTCTGTGTGCATCACTTTGCACTTATTTGCAGTATTGAATTTAATTCGCCATTCTGTTGCCCATTCACTGAGTTTTGAGAGATCCTTCTGTTGTTCTTTGCAGTCCACCTTGATCTTTACCACTCTCAATAATTTTGCCACCTACAAACTTGGCCACCTCACTGGACTCACTATTCAGTCCCCTTTCTAGATAATGTATAAGTGTTTGATCTTTTGGGGACTTCTTTCCATTCTGAAACTGAATATTAGAGGTGTACCGATATAAAGAAAGCTGTCTATATTGTGTATTGGCCCTATGGGGCCGATAAACACCTGTGCCCTGTGCAGGGTGGAGAGGGGAGGAGCTGCCTCCAGCTGGTAAGCCAAAAGGGGAGGGGGGCAGGTGCTACACCCCAGGAGGGTGAGGGGTTGTATGCCCCCAGATCTGCGTGGGGTGGGTAGGCAGACTGTAGTTGAGGGATGGAGCCAGCATGGGCTCCAGCAGCACTGGGAGGAGACTGCAGTTGACCCAGATTTTGCCACAGCCCTGCTCGTAGCCCTGCACTGGCCCCTGCTGCAGCCATGGCTTTTCCCGGTGCTTGGGTGGAGGTGGGGCATTTGGCTGGGTTGGGAGCAGAGCTGCAGTGAGATTTGGAGTAGCTGCAGCCTCTTCCCAGCGCTGCCGGAGCCCACTCAGAGCCCAGCCCCCAGTGAGAACAGCCCCATGCAGCGCCAGCTTCGGCTCCACCCCACAGCCGCAGCCTGCTCTGTGCTGTGCAGATCCAAGGGCACATTCCCCCCCAACAAACAGTGGCGGGACCTGCCCCCACCCCGCAAGCAGTGGCTATCGTGCGCCCCCTCCGCCCACCCTGGGCAGCACCTGCCCCTGCCCCTTCCCTCACTGTGATCTGCGCCCCCCATGCCCTTTCCTTCTCCTCTCCCCTTCCACCACACATTTACCGATTCAATACAGCTGCCATCAGCTGGTATCAGCCAATATGCCTCCTTAAATATCAACTATCTGTATTAGCTCCCAAAAGCTCTATCAGTGTACCCCTACTGAATAATTAATACCACTCTTAGCTTCTATCCTTCAGTCAATTTCCAATCTACAAGTGACCTTCCCTCTATTCTAGAGGGGAAACTGCAGTGTTGAGGGCAGCAGAGTTCTGCCTGCAGTTCACTCTGGTCCTGTGTGTGCATGGCTTGGCAGGGGAACATGTTGATGGAGGGGAGGAAGGGAAAGGAGCTGGGGCTCTGTGAGAAGCCAAATCGGACAGGCATGGGACAGGTAGATGGCGGGAGCAGCAGGAGCCAGCATGAGCTTGGTGCAGTCGCACCAGGCAAGTGTGGGACAGAGATCAAAGGTGCCAGACTTGGTTCCCCGCCCCTCTCCCGAGGCCTCTTGCAGCCTGCTGGCAGCAGTTGCTTTCCCTGGAAAAAAGCTCCTTAGAAAAGCCATACTGATTTTTTTTTTTCCCCCCCCCCCACAGCAAGTCCTGTTCAGTCATGTGCTGAACAAATTTTTTACAAATTATTGCTTCTACCATTTTGGTAGGATGGACATTAGACTCACTGGCCTGTAATTACTTGGGTTCCCTCTGGCGCCCCTTTTGAAGATTGGAGTTGCACTGGCAACCTTCCAGTCCTCTGGTCCCAAAGCTGTTCTTAATGATACTTCAGAGCAGTCCTGTAGTTTCAGATTTGAACTCCTTCAGGACTGTACAGTGAAAGCCATCAGGTCCTGGTAATTTGGTCCCATTTTGTTTTATTAATTTCCTCTAAAACCTCATCTACTGATACCTCAATGTGGTCAGTTCTGGGAGGAATGGTTCTGGTGAGAGATCTCCCTCATATCTTCCATAATAAAGACTGATGCAAATAACGCATTTAGTTTGTTGGCAAGGGCCTTGTCCTCTTTTAGTGTTCCTAGATCTTTTACACCTGGATCATCCTGCTCAGGTGAGTCACTGGGAGGTTTTCTGCTTCTAATATACTTAAGTTTTTATTGTTAAGTTTGTAGGATTCTAGCAAGCGTTGTTATCAAAGTCTTTTTAACTTGTACTGCATTTATACATTTGACTTGCTAAATGTTTGTACTCCTCATTTGACTTCTACCTTTGTCCCTTTCATAGCCTCCTTTACTCTGCCATTTAGCCATTCTGGCTTCTTTTTTGGTGTACTTTCCAGATTATTTGATTACCCATCTGCATTTACTGTGTTTTTCCAATATGGTGTCCTTAAGCAGCTTCTGTGCTGCTTGCAAGGTGTTAATCCTCTGAACCCCTTTCTAACTAGCTTCTTTACTTTTGTATAGTTTTCTCTCAAGGTTAAAAGCTACTCTGCTTTAAGCATATCAAACACAGTTACATTGTGGTCACTATTACAGTGTTTCACTGGTAGTTATCACATCTTGGGCAGTGCTTATGAGTAAATCCAGAATGGCCTTTTCTTTAAATTCCAGAACCAGTTGTTCCAGAAAGCAGTCATTTGTGATGTCTAGAAATTTAGTCTCTGCATCCCTGCCTGGGGTGAGATGTATCCAAACTATATATGAATAATTGAAGTCACCTATTATTGTGTTTGTTTGCAGTCTTTCCTCCTTAGCATCCTCCCTTAGCATTTCTAGCTCACTTTTGCCATTAAGATCTGATAATTGATAGGAAGAATATACTTCTATGGCTATGCTATGCCAACATGGAATTTTTACCCATAGATAAACTGTGTTATTTTCATACCAGTCAAGGCATTTACTCCAGTTGACTTGATACAGTTTTTCGCCACCAGTCTCTAGGACAGGGGTGGGCCAGATACAGCCCGCCAGGCCATTCTGTCTGGCCTGCAGGTCCCCTAAAAAAAAATTTATAAAATTAATATATCTGCCCCTGGCTGCCCGTCATGCAGCCCTTGATGGCTTGCCAAGCTTAGTAGGTGGCCCTCCACCCAAAATAACTGCCCACCCCTGCTCTAGCATAATAGTTCACTCCTATCTCCATCTTGGTAGCCTAATGATAGATCTGATCTATCATTCCTGTATAATGTGTACCCTGGTATTATACTGTCCCATCCATTTTTCTCATTCTACCATGATTCTGCAATACTGTTATGTCAGTATAGTCATTTAAAGCCAAGCATTCCAGTTCCCCCATAGTGAATTGTAGACTTCTGGTTTTAGTATAAAAGAACTTACTTTCTATTATTGTCTGGTTGTCTGCTTGTGTGTGCCCTGTTAAATAATCAGGAATCTGTTTGTTTTTGCTGTTCCTCTGTGTTTAACCTGAGCCCTCCCATCCTGCTTCCTTTCCTTTGAGAGGATTTAGATTGATACATCTTATAAACAATCTGTACCTTGTGCTCTACCACACCAACCAGCTTTCCTCCAGATTTTAGTTTAAAGGCTGCTTTAACATCTTTTGAAATTTGCATGGCCATGGTTTGGCCTGATTTTTCATTTTAGGTGGAGCCTCTTTCTCCTGTTCTTGTCCCAAAAGGATCCACAGTTTCCTAATAAACATCAACTCCTTCTTGCTACACTTTCTCCTTGTTCAGGTGTTGAAATTCTACAACTATGCCTGCATCTCGGGACATAGCATTTCAGAAATGCTTTCTGTATCACATTATGTAGGTCCTGGACTTAAGTCTCCTCCCCAACAGTCAATATTTAGCTTCCAGGATTTCTCTTCTGCACTTTCCCTGTGTTGTGGTCCAAGTTGGCACCAATGACAACTGGCTCCTTTCCAGCACTAAGCAGTTGGTCAGTGAGTCTGGTAAGGTTTGCTATCTTTACGCCCAAGCAGGCAAGCCACCATGCAGTTATCTTCTTACATGGAACTGTCTATACTCCTAATAATGTAATTGCCCACTACTAAGACTTTCTTCTTCCTATTGACTTCCCAGTCCCAACCCCCAGAAGCATATCCTTGGCACAAGAATATGTTGGGGCTTCCAGTGGAAAAGAGGTCCCTTGCTCTGGAAAGCATCTCTTCTTTCCAGCTTGAGCTGTCCTTCCCTTCCTTCTCCTAAGCAGCACTAGTACTGCTAGGTTGGAAATAGGACTACATTACTACTCTTCTAGCTCTCTCAGCTGCTCCAATTCACCCAAGTCTTCAAGGACTATACTAAGTCCCTGAATGCCAAGAGCTTTTTGCATTGTGTGCAGCTATATGCCACCTGGGAAAACAATTATACAAGAGACACTTGGTGCAATAAAATGGGTAGCCCCCATTCCTCAATGGGGCCTCTTCTGCATTTTAAACTAATTTTAATGTGGTTTTCTTGTTTGTGTGGTTACCATTTGGAGCAGGGGAGGAAAGCGGGGAGCCATTGTTACACTGTTTAAATAGATTGTGTTAACTTATTTTACAGCTAGGTTTAAAAAAGAAATACAAAAAACAAAAAAAACCTTTTAGTAGTCTACTGGAGCTTGGGAATATAGAAGTTTTAGATTACGTAATCTTATTTCACTTGCTGGTGGTAAGGAACCTTAAAAAGTTAACTCCTAGAATTTAAAAATTGACAGTTTAACTCGCTTGAAAACCTGAATTCAAGACAAGGATAAATTAAAGTGAAGACTAATCTCTTACTGCAAGACCAGCTAGACATCAGTACCTCAGTGACTAACTGAGAGAAGATATCAAGTGGGGTTCCCCAGGAGTCTGTCCTGGGCCCAGTATTGTTTAACATTTTCATTAACAACTTGGACAGTGGTATTGAGTGTACGCTTAGCAAGTTTGCAGATGACCCCAAGTTGCGTGGAATTGAGGATGCTTTGGAAAGCAGGACTAGGACCCAGAATGACCTTGATAGATTGTAGGCCATTTCTCCAGTCTTCCTAGATGAGCTTCAACAAGGACAAGTGCAGTGTCCTGCACTTGGGACATAATAATTGCAAGCACAAATCGAGACTGGAGAATGATTGGCTAGGCTGCAGAGGAGAACCTGGGAATTACAGTAGACCATAAACTTAATACCAGCTAACAGTTTATTCTTGTTGCATTAATGAGCGATTCTTCCACTCTGTTCAGCAGTGGAGACGCCTTTTCTCGAGTACTGGGTCCCACTTTTCAAGACAGATATTGACAGATCAGAGAGTTCAGTGCAGGGTGACAAGATTAGGAGCTTGGGAAGCGAGGCTTATGAAAAAAAGCTGAAAAAGCTCATATTGTTTAGTTTGGAAAAGAGAAGATGGGGGGGTGGGATATAACACTCTTCAAATATCCTTTGGATATTATAGAGAGAATGGAGATAGGCTTTTCTTTGTGCCCACAGGAGACAGGACTAGGAGTAAAGGCCTCAAGCTTCAGTAGAGAAAGTTTACGTTAGAGATTTGGAGGAATTTTCTGACTAGGAGGCTAGTCAGGCATTAGAACAGGCTACTTAGAGAAAAGTTATGGAAACTCCATTCCTGAAAGTTTTCAAGAGCAGGTTGGACAGACATTTGGCTGAGGTGATTTAGTCAGGAGTAACCTTGCCTTGAGCAGGGGCCTGGAATAGATTACATTTGTGAGGTACATTTCAGCCCTACAATCCTGATTTACAAGGATGTATTGGGTAACTTTTAGCAGGTGGTAGCTGAAGCCAACTCACCCCCATCTGTTAATTTAGCTTGTTTTGGGGAGCACACACTTTATCAAGACTCCCTTCTACAAACTAGTCACTACCACCACACAAAATGGACTAAGCTCACTCACCTTCCTGCTCCTTTTCCTCTTGTACCCTTGGGAGGTGTTTTATAACTGCCCTGTTGGCTCTCTCTTGGTCACTCACGTGACCTTATTTATACTCCTAGGCCTGAGCTAGCTGTGCCCCCTTGTTAGGGCACAGGTGGGGCCAGAGGCAGCAAGTTCTGCCTCTTGCAAATACCATCTCTCAAATGCTCAGAGCACTTGGCCCAACAAACACTCAAACAGAGCATGATAGCCACCACCAAACAGGCAGACAAAGCACCTATTGCAGCTGACAGCATTTTTTGTTTAAGCATAATTAGCTCTACAAATTAACCTACAATGAAGCCTTAAATACAATAGCAAGTCTTATCCTAAGAGATCTTCAAGTTCTTTATTAATTTAGTTCCGGGAAGACAGAGTCTTTTTTGTAGAGATATGGCTATACAGGAGACTGTTTCAACACATAGTCTAGAGACTGAAAAAAGTTATGCACTTACCCAAATTCAGTGTCAATAATGCTCATTACTTCCAGAAACAGCCTACCCCAAGCTTGAAGCACCTCAGTAAGGCTGGGCTTTGCAGAGCCCCTTGTGCTTCTAACAGCGTTGAGCTGTCAATTTTCAGGCTGTTTTAGAGGCCTTCCAATTGACAACACCTATGTATTTTTACCAGTGATGCAGTTAAAGCCAGTACCACCAGTACATTACAAAGTAACAGTGGGGCCTAGAGTTCCAGCATAGTTAAGCAGTTAATGTGCTTAATCAATGAAGATAGCTAGTATTTGTTACAATACCCATCCCACTTCTTTGCCTGTTGCTTAAATTGTGCTATACAGTTAAGCTAATTATGTCCTTATCTGTTATGCATGTAAAACAGAGGACATGGTAGTTGTAGTTTTTCTTACTGAATCTGTATTGGAACATTAATCTTTCTAATTTGCCTAAACCATTTCAATATAATGCTTGCAATTTTAGTCATCTATGTTAGAGGCCAATATCTTCCCAACAGTTCACGTCATAACTAAGGCTAGAAACCAGCATCAGGGAATGGAAAAATTCCACTGTGCCACAATGTCTTACAACACAGTTGATTTACTACACTAGTTGAAATACCTCACTATTTGTCCTGCCCCTGATAGTGCAGGACAAGGGGTGACATGACCACTATTTTCCCTGTGCAAACTATGTACAATGTTGTATGTGCACCCTCCTGGGGTGGGGGCACCTAGGGGGCGGAACCTGGGGACAGGCATCCAGCACCCCGGCCCCTGGCCATTCTCCTACAGGTATGCACCCACCCTGTGGTGAGCCTGAGAAGCTGGGGGCTTCCCCAGGGGTGACAGCGGTTTCTGGTTTCCTGGTGTATGCAGCTCCCCATCCAGTAGCCAGTGGCCAGGGCCAGCGTGAAGTCCTGGCCCTGCTGCCTGCAGTTCCTGCTCTGCGCCCGCGTGGAGCTTTGAGTAGCAGAGCTGGGACCCGGCAAGGAGACTGGGTGGCAGGGGACCCAGGGTGGGGGCTGGAGCAGGAGCTCCTGGCCAGTGGAGGTGGCACTGAACCTCCAACTCAAGCCCATGGTGGGGGGGGCAGCTGCTGCTGGGTGATGTGCGGCTGCCAGGAATTCCCCTCCCCAGTGCTGCGATCGGGCAGGGATGGGGAGTCAGCCTGCCTGCTCCCACCCACTCACAGCACCAGGGATGGGGAGTCAGTCCAGCTGGGCTGACTCCCCGCCCCCAGCCCCATCAAGCGAAACCTCAAAACACCTAACTGTTTCAACAAAGCAAAACAGAACAGCTGTTTTGAATTTAAATGAAATTCGAAACAGAACGCTGTTCCATGGAAACCTCAAAACTGAAGGCAAAAGGGAACAGTGCCATTTTGCACAGCCCTGGTGTCCAGCACCCGGCAGTCCTTTTCCCTGTGGCCTCCACTCCTCTGGCTGCAAGCACAGCCTGCTGCTCCAGGGTCTCCACACGCCAGTTCTCCAGGGCCAGGAGCTGCACCATAAACTCCCGGTCCCACACCTCCTCGCATTGGTCTTGTGCATCTTCAGGGGAGACATCCTCCACCCTCCACCTGTCCTGTCAGGCATCCTCTGCTGCATGTCCACCAGCTGGTTATCTGAGGCCATCACCAGGTGGTCCAGGAGGAAGGTCCAGTCCTGGGTCCTCCTCCTGCAGATGTTGCATCAGCAGGGCCCTGGCCAAGGGTAGCAGTGACCCTGACGGCCCTGCTGACAACCCTGACATTTTGGAGATAAAATGCTCTGTACCTGGGGGCTTTGTGCTGCCCAGGCTCAGATTGGGGGTCACGCATGCATGGGTGCCCACAGACCATGATAAGTCAGCTGGGCAGGCCTGGGCCCAGGTGGCCACCAGCTGAGCCACCTGTACCTGCTTCCTCCCCAGGGGCTGGCAGGCTGCTGGCCATAAGCAATCTGCCTCCCCTGCCCCATTCCCAGGCCAGGCCAGGCTCCTCGCAGCACCTGCTGCGACAGCTTAAGATCCACTCTCCCAACTTCTCTTGCAGACCAGCCTGTCTCCTGTGCTGCCACCATGGTGTGGGGCTACCAGACAACTGAGACACGGAGCTGCCCACGTCCCCGCCCTCCCTGCAGGGAGCCTCTCCAGGGAGGCTGCCCCTCCCCCCTCAGCCGCTGTTCTGCACCCAGAACATGCCCCCTGGGGGTGTGACCTGGGCACAGCGTAAGGAGCTGTTTGTGTGGACTGTGTGCTTGATCCATTATACCCTGCTGCTGATGATGACCAGGGATCCTGGTTTTCCCTGATAAACAATTGCAAATTCTCTGACAAAACCCTCAAAATCTATGATTAAAATTAAAGCCCCCCCGCAGCCCTGCCCATGCCCCATTCCGCCACTCACAGCCTGCCCCCCAGCCCTGCAGAACGGTCCCTCAGCTGCCTGGGCTATGGAGCCAGGGACCCAGGTCCACAGCACTCTGCCCCCAACAGAAGGCATCTGCAGCAGGAGCAGAGCCAGCTCCCCCACTGCTGCTTGCTGTAGGCTCTTTGCAAAAGTGGGAAATGCATGGGTTTCTCCTCCAAAAGGTAAAATCCATTTTTTCCCGTGATAAAATAAGGAAATCTGTAGGAAAAAGAAAACCCGGCTCCCTACTGATGACCACGGTGCCCCAGGTGCACCTGCATACCTGGCACAGGACCCTGAGCTTTGACGATGTGGCAGGCAAGCCTACTTTTCTTCACAACCTCTGTTGCCACTGCATGGAGGGCTCCCTGTGGCTGTGCTACATGTCCCTGGCCTGCACAACTGAGGAGGACATGCTGTATTCCTTGGTGTGTGAAAGGCCCCCTGGCTGTCCTGGTGCTGCTGGGCCTGGGCAACTGCCCGAAGGAACCAGTGAAGGGGCACAGCGCATGTACATGAGCACTACTGCACAGTAACTACTGACAAGTAAATTTACTACTTGTATTTGCAGGTAGCAATTTACTTGCGAGTAGTGTAGTTGTCTGCACAGTAAGCACGTGCACGTGTAGTTTCCGTTTTTTTGTAGCTGGTAAAAAAAATAAAGCAGATGGAAATCTTCTATGAGAAATTTTCTTTCAGTAAATTCAGTTCTTTTTGGTGTAGCAGTGAAGCAGACAACCCTTTCAAGTCCTCACAAAAGCAGTGTGGCTTTGTCCTATAACCTAGTACCTCCTCGTTTGTAAACAGCCCTTCTAAACACTGGGATTTCAAACCTTATCTTTGAGTCTTTGCAGCCACATACTTCTTCATTGTTTAAAAATCCTCTTATGAATTGCTCATGTAATAGCCTGTATCAGTACTTATGTAGGAATGTCGAATGTCGCTATTTCTCATGGCTAAGACTTACCTGAAGGCAAAACTAGATGTCTTCAGAATACTCAAGGCACTGACTTCAGATAACTCTGTAAACTTCCAGTGCATTTTTAAAATGCTTTAGCATTCCCTCACTAGTAAAGTATGTAAGAACTAACAATAATGATCTTATTCTTAAGCTTAGTTTGTCTTATGACTCAGTGATGCAAAAAGAATTGTATTTCATTCTTTGCTTTTGGTTTGGAAATAACCTCTTTTTCCATCTCTAGTGCACCCTTGACTCAGAAGTAGCTCTGCGAGTGGGAGGTGACTTCTGCTTTGATCCACAGCCTGGAGACTCTCCTGTAAACCTTGTGCTGATAGCAGGAGGAGTAGGAATTAACCCACTGTTCTCCATACTGCTACATGTAGCAGATCTTTACATAAACCAAGAGACTAAGGGAAGTGGGTATAAAATGGGAACTGTGAAACTGCTCTACAGTGCAAAGAATACAAATGAGCTCTTATTCAAGGTAGGAAAAAGGAAATAGTGTTTTTGATGTTTATTTCTTCCTTTCAGAAGGCTTGTCCATTTATTGTTATGTATCATTGCAAAGCCTGGTGCCCTGTATAGTCCTGTTGCACCAGGACTATGTAGAGCCAAAAGATCCTCCCTGCCCCAGAAAGCTTCTTTATTATGTCAATCTAAGAATGACAGGAATTCTGGGAATGTTTGTGGCTCCCATTAATTTCATTGGTGAAAACTCAGGCACTACTATATAAATTTTAATGTAACTTTCAATCTTCACCCTCTTCAGTGCTGTTTCTTTAATTGAAATTTAATTCCTTTGACTTTGCTTCCTGTTTGGGAACATCTTACCTCATGATCCAATGTAATATATTTCCAGAGAGACCATTGGAAGTTAATTAAGCCACAGGTTGTCAAGTACCTCTATAGAACCTGGCAAATGCTTTCTGAATAATTCTAACTAGAAATACATGAAACTGTGACATGTGCCTGTGTGCATCTGCAGGATGTCCACATTAATGTATAATTCAGATGGAACTTAAAAATGGACATCCATGCTCAAAATGTATTTACCCAGCTGTATTTCTATATTTCAGTAACACTTCATTTTTTCCTTTAAAAGACATTTTGTAAAATAGCTTCTGTTATCCTAACATGAAAATGCAAGCATACATTAAGAAGGGGATGGGGACTGTTATTACCATATGTTTTGCCTGATTCTCATTTGGAATAGTCATGTCATTACATGGTGTTGCCTGTTCAGTTTGATATAGTCCTTGCAATATACTTTAGTACCATCAACATTTATGTAGCAGCAGGAGACCATTATCCTGTGGCAGTTTAAGACTGAATAGTAGAGTACTAAGATATAGGGTCACTGATAACACTGTTAGGGTCAAATCAGCACTAAGTGAAAATTCTGTCTCTAATGAGAGAGTTTGCCTTGAAGAAATTAAAGGCTGGATCATGAGATACTGAGGAAAATAAACACCCAAAGTTAAGCCAAAGATCTCTTATGGTTACAAAAATGGCCAATCAGTATGAAACTAAGAATAGCAGTAGGCTTGCTACTGAGATTATTAAGTCAATGAGAGGCCTCAGGCTGGAGTCTCTACTGGGACTGGCTTAAAATAGATTTAGAGGAAACGAACACAGTTTTTTCTTGGAAAAGAAAATATTTTTGGTTATCAAAGCCTGGAAATTCCCAGTTGTATTTAAACATCTTAGTGGATTGGTCAGCAAGCTGTTAAATGCACATGTTATTTGACATAAAAATGAAAGTTGCAGCTCATTGGCACAACACTGTATAAAGTACTCACATATGTGAAGCAGCTTTGGCTACTGTCCTCCTGGTCAGAATCAACCTGGAAATTTCAGTGAAGGTATCCACCCATTGCCGAAACAAATTATTGTATTTTCCTTTCTTGTGTATGAAAGTAGTGATTGAAAAACCTGCAGAACCCGTTATGACATTTGAAACTGACGGGGTCCTCATCTAACAGAATAGCCCCAGTTATAGTCACAACACAATACAAACTACATATCTGGAAAAGGAAGAAAAGATTATTTTAGGAATGTTAAGTCTCCTTCATACTAGTAGTGTGGGGTGGTTCAGACAAAAGTTTGTAGCTTGATATCTTAAATAAATACTCAAATTACTGATAAATTCCTCCTCTTCCCCTGTTGTATTGCACATCTTAAAAGCAACAGTTTTTATAGCAGTAATTTGATTCTTGCCCACCTTCACTGTGTTGTCCTTTATAGCTCATGTTTCTTTAATGCCTGCCCAGTTTGTCTTGTGTTCATTAGTTGGCCCATTCTTTTTTATTGTAGATCATCTCTTTCCCAGGTGTCTGGGAAAGGCCCAATGGTGCCATACATAGTCCTAGTTCATGCCTCTAGGCCTCCTTGTAATACAAACAATAGATAATAGGAAACAGGTTACTAGTTAGTAAGCAAACAAAACAAACAAACAGTAAAATAATCCAGAATGCTATAGAACAGAGCTGGTGTTACTTCAGCATATTCTAGCTAATATACTTTCTTCAAAATAAATTAATAGAGCACTCCCCCAGTCCTCTACAGTAAACAAAAGCCCCAGATAGTAAACCTCTGTCCGTGCTCTAAGGTTTGAGCAGGAGGGGGGTCAGCCTGTGGCATTGGCCTCTTTGTGGAGCACGTGGCAGATCAGGGAAAAGACAGAGTGCCCAGCAGCAGAGAGGGCAGGAAGCAGAAAGTAGAGCAGGAATTTGGGCAGGGAGTAGGAAGCAGAGCAGCAGATTGGTTAGAGGAAGAGGATCAGAGTAGCACTCAGGGAGAGCATGGATCTGATTTCTGGCATTCTTGCCAAAGAGGTTGGCCTCAATGACTTAAGAGCAACTCCAGGAGGAGCAAGGAGCGGGGAAGTGGCTGCTTAGGAGCTTGTGTGCATTGCTATGTGTGCAGGAGCCTGTAGGGACATCAGTGAGCTGAATCACCTCAACTTTAACTCTGAATGATGTAGTGTTAAAATTGGAGCACTTTTGCTAAATTTGTATCACTACAGGCTTCTGCACACCTAATTGTTACACTGTAGCAGCAGCTCCACCTTGAACTGTGCCCTTAGACTGTAGATGGTAACAAATGAAATCTTAGCTTGAGATTTCATTGCTCCACTTATTTCTTTAAATTTTAACAATGCAATAGCTAAAGCCTCAAAGTTTTTGTGAGAGCAATTACAGCAGTGAATTAGGGAACTGAAAATGATCAGGTTTCTACTTTGATTATTAATAGCATTAAATCTATACTGTAATGGGTTTTGCAAAAACAAGAAAAGTCTGTATTGTTACCCAAGGTCAGGTGGCTTCAAGGTTGAACTAAAAGGTTTGGACAAATTAAATGCACAAAGTGCACATTTTAAGTTTCAGTGCTGCAGGTTTTTGGAAGGCACAGAAAGGAAATGGGGACAGCTGCAAGGCAGGAAGCCACAAAACAGCGGAAATGGTTATAAGATGCAAGTGTTGATTAGTTACAACCTGTTGCAGAAAAGGAATAAAGTATTAGCCGTATATGGTTGCATATTCCAGGTACAGAAATGCTGTGCACTTTAAGAGTGCTGCCCTGTAAGAGAAAAAAAAGAAAAAAAAACCAAATTCTCAACTTTCACATGTAATATATGCATAGTCTAATAGTATATGCTAACTACTGATGTTGTTCTGGGACCTTGTGCACTCATCTGCTTTGATTTAATGGACTGTGGTATAACCAAGTATGTTTAACATTCCAGGAAAATATCCTTCGTTTAATGAATGCATTTCCTGGAAAGATTGCGTGCAACTTCCATGTTACCCAGCAGAGTTTGCAAGTCTGTGAAGAACTTCAGCCATATATTATAGGTATGTAGTATGGCTGGCAGTACACAGATGCATAAAAAGTTGTCAGTCCCTTTGGAGATAGCATTTGTGTTGTTTAGTGGGGCTGTGCAAAATTTCGCTGGCTGTTTAGACTCGTTTCGAGCTCAAAACAGCAAAATCGAAATGAAACAGAGGGCTTCGAAACAAAACGAGGCCAGTCAAAACATTTTAAAAGTTTCAAAACATTTTGAGTTTCGAAGCAGCAGCCCAGCCACATGGTGGGAGGCAGGGAAGAGCCAGGCTGCGCTCCCAGCAGCTCCACGCAGCCCCATGTGGCTCAGCCTGGCAGGGAGTGCACCACTGGCTCTACCTGCCGGGCTGCACTCCCAGCAGCTCCACCAGCCCCATGAAGCTCAGCTCCGGTGGGAGACGGACGGAGCCAGAGCTGCGCTCCACCTCCTGGCACTGGGCTGAGTTCCACAGGGCTTGAAGCTGCTGGGAACCCTCCCCAGTGGAGGCGCCTCCTGCCACTGGGCTGGGTTCCCAGCTGCTTGAAACCCGGTGCAGCCACTTGAAGCATGATCGCAGCACTGGGGAGGGGAACTCAGCTGAGCTGAGGTCCCTTCTGCCGCCTGATCGCAGCAGTATTTTAAGTCTTTTAAAATACTAGATTATCTATATAAAAGCACTTAAAGTGAGATTGGATTCCAGCGGTTGAGTGGAGAAACTTATGTACAAATAAATTAAATGGTTTATTTTTCTGTATTTTTTAGATCTTACCATAATTTCATGTTCACAAATTCAGTCTTACAGCTGTGCTGAATTAGAAGCAAGAAAAATTAATTGAAACTTTGTGCCCAACCCTTTCCTCCCTATGTTACATTATCTTTGCTTAAAGCTGTAATGATAGAGTAGGATTAGCCTATTGCCTTTAAGGCATGCTTAATTGATTCCATTTCTGTTGTCCTTGGGTTAGAGTAAGTGATCCATTGCTGTTTAGTTCTAAGGTAGTTTATCTTCTTGTTAAGGGAAATTGAACAAGTAATGTCCTGTAAATTGGTTCAGACTTTTCTTATGTGCTAATCTAAATTTTCAAGTGACTAAACAGTTTTAGATGCCTCATTATTTTTTATGTTTAAACTCTGTAAACCTTAAATGGGTGTGAGTTCTCAGAGAGCAAGTGCCCACAGCAGCAAAAAGCACCCATCAATTTTTTAAACATTAGGTCTCTGCCTCTTGATTGTGTTGAAGATTTTGTCTTCATATAAAATACTTGTGTTGTTAACTACTTACATTCTTTTTGTCAGAGGGAAGAATATCTGCAAAGGATCTGGAAAAACATGCATCTAAGGATACTTTATGGTACATATGTGGTCCACCTCCAATGATAGAATCTATATCCAAGTTACTAAAAAACCTTGGTGTTCCTACAGACTGCATTCTCTTTGAAAAGTGGTGGTAGCAACAGCTATTTAGCAGAAACTAAACTATATAAATTAATTTATATATTTTGATAGATGAAAAATAACTGAAACGCACAGAAGATGGATTCTGCTATGAACTAACTAAATGCAAGACCTCAGTAGTTACACATGGAATCATCCTGTATCTCATAAGCATTCTTAAATGATACTATAGTGCACTCTGATTTGGGTCATTATAGTTTTACTGCTTTTGAAGAAAAGCATGGTGTATTTTATATTAAAGATGAGAACCATTTAATTTTGTGTGCGTTTCGCTCATTTGTTTGGATAGTAGTATGCATCTGTTTTGTGTACATTAATTTATTGTTGATTAAGCAGGTTTTTAAAACAAGTTGGTAATATTTTCATTATGCCTTTAACAAAGTAGTAAATAAATGTGCAAAAATGATACAGACTGTGGTATAACTAATACAGGCCATACTTTTATAAGCTAAGCCAGTGGTTCTCAGCTTTTTAGACTTTCACTCATTTTCTGACTACAGAAAAATAGAGCAATTTTTCCTATTGCTAGAGCTCAAAGACAAGAACAGGTCAGAATGTTTTTAACACTATGGGTTCCTATGTGAAGCATTCATCTTGCGAATCGTGTTTCCACACGTAACAGTGCATCCTTTGGTGAGGATCACTGAGCTAAGCCAAGCCAGACTGGGCACTTGGCAGAGCTTCCCATCCAGCCTATAATTAATAAATGGCACAGTTCCCAAAGTCATATGTACATGCAGAAAGTCATATATGCACAGAATCCATGTTCTTGGGGCTGAAGTCTTTTTCATGAGACTTAAACTTTCTGTATAAGACATGTTGGAAAAATAGGTCACTGCTTAAACTAAGTTACATTTGATTTACTTAAAAGTACTTTTATGTTGGCCTTTCTGTTGTGAAAGGGAAGAAGCCAACTTAGCTATCCTTACTTGACACCCTTATAAAGATGGAGGACTTTAGTTTAATGGATTCCATTACTGGCATGTTATGAGTTTCAACCCCAAATAGTACATGCCAAATATTATGAGATTTCATTTTTTTCCACTTTCACCTTTTATTTCCCCTTCCTTTACTGGCACTGTATAAGGTCCCTGTTTGGAGGAGATTTCAATACAAAAATAGAGGTCACAAGTGAGAAGCCACAAGGCAACACACTGTCAAGTGGTTGTTTTGCATTATTACAAATTTATTTCAATATTAAAAAAACCCCCACATATCTAGATATGTAGTGTATAACCTGAGCAAGGTAGGAAGTTGGGATGACTTGTTGTGGCAGATGCCATATGGAGAGGCACGAGCTTTTAAAAGGATGAAGATTACAGAGGAGGTCTGAGACGGAGAAGGTGAAATCATCTCTCATTACTTTTCATCATCCGGAGTTATAACCCTTCAAGAACAGATATAAGCAGAACTATTCTAGTGCTAGAACCAAAACCTTCTGCCAGGTTCAGATCCAAGACACTAATGCAAACATTCCCCTGTGCACCTAAATTGAAATTTCATATTTAAGGCTTTATCCTTTCTGTACATGAAAGTGACTTTTAGATGAAGTAGACAAGTCCAGAGAGTTTTTGGTTCAGAGTTGAGAACTAACCTCAGGCAAACAAACTTGGTTTTAACAACATACTGTTTGTATCAGGACATTACAAAATACTTCTGAGCATAAGCAGCCACTTATTACATCACATGCATCCGAAATCACTTTTAAGAATTCAGGATTGAGTGTAGGTACTATGAATTGTAGGTACCAGAAACGAGATAATTTAATTTTTGGTTATTTTCCCCCCCACCTCCCCAAAAAAGATCCCTCCAGATGGAGTAAGAAAGTGGAGTGCTACTAACGTATTTCAAACAAGATTTTGCTTCCTAAATTTTCACTCACATGTATAACTGGCTTTTATTCCCATTTTCTTTACAGGCATATAGAGCTCAGTGGTTTCACCTGATAAGGCTTAGTTGGCTTCATTCACCTCTAAATCTGCTATCTTCCTTTCCCCCAAACTAGAATTTTTGCATACTTTTAACTGATCTTAATGTTTGCCAAGCTGTGGACGAGATTTTCCTCAGCTCATGCAATATCTCTAATTCATTGCAGGTAGACAAAAAAAAAAAAAAAGAGATGCATCTTAGAGAGTAAACAGTACAGTACAGTACAAAGACCCAGTCCTGCTCCACTTGAAATCAGGGGAAAATTACCTCAATTTCATATTTGTGTTAGTACATTTCAATAACTTGCATGTGACTGAAGGATTGAGAGAGAAACATTAAAAAACCCAAACCCTTTCTCCCCACAATTTAACTGCACTACCCAGTAGACCACTTAAGAAGACACACAATGGGAGTATTATTGCCCTTAGTGCAAACAAACAATACCTTAAAAAAACCTATGAACAATTTACCAATTCTTGGTAAATAGCATATTGTCCTGGCGCTGCAGGTGGTTGCTCCACTCCTGTCCTTCAGACGGTGACGTAGTGTTGGTGGGCGCAAACTGTGATGCTGTAGCTATGTTGCCATAGCAACATGCTCCCTTGTTATAGCGTGTTGCTACGGTGACGTAGGGGCTAAAAATAATAGCGCGCCTCCAGTATGATGCAGTACAGTATGTTACTACACTGTCGTTTAGTACTAAAAGAAAGTACTAAATGATGGTGCATTAACAATGGTGCCGTAGGGCCATGTGCAGACTCACCCAGTGCCTCCTATTGCCTGGTAATGTTAGGAAATCAGCTAATTAGGCCATTAAAAAAGAACTGATGGAATATTGACACAGTACCGAATACCTGGTGATCTGAAGTCATCCTTTCTGGGGTATGAGCCAGCAAATGGGACAGTCTGATTGCCTCCATTCAGTAGGACTTAGGGAAGGTGACTCTGTTTATCCCTTGGCTTCCAACATTCTGTACAGACTTTAGGGAATATCCTGGGCTCACAAGGGGAAATAAAATTCACTGCTTCTTTTGCAGGCAGAAGACTAGAGAGGTGGGCAAAGAGTGTCCTCTCCTCCCAATGAAGAATGCGAGGTCTTTCCTAAGGGAAAAAATCACAAGCTCTGGGCACATCTACACGTGCAAATAATCTGGAAGCAGTTTACTTTAGTGTAAAGTACTCTAGAGTAAACTGGGCACGCATCTACTGTAACAGTACAAGCACTTGCCTGCTTCCTGTCTACAGGCTAGCTGCCCACCTTGCTATCCTGCCATGCCTTGATGTAATAGGATTGTACCTAGACAGGAGGCTATTCATTTTGAACCCTGATGATTAGGGGGAATATCTGCAGCTTTGTTTCACGCCTACACTGTGGCTCAAGCATTGCACGTGGCACCCACCAGTGGTTTGCACTGGGTCTTTCATAACACAAACAGACAAACACATACTGGGCTCCAAGCCCTCAACTCCCTCACTGGGGCTCCACACACTGTCCCCTCACTAGGGCTCACTGGGGTCTGCCACCCCATCTGGCTCAGGTGGCTGTAGCCCTGCCTGGCCCTCTGCCCTGGGGTATTACACTGTGAGGCTCAGGTGGGTGTAGCCATGCCTGGCCCCCTCTCAGGCTCACGAAGATCCCTCTGCTGACCTGGGCCCTGCTTCAGGATTCCTATGAGCCTGGGCTCCCCCTGAGCCAGTTGAACGCACCAGGGAGGCAGGGGCTGGGGTTAGAAGGCACCCCACACTTGCCTTTCACTGGGAAGCTGATTGGCCTGGCATTTCTTGGGGACTCCCCTACCACAGGGAGCCCCACCAGACCCTCTCGCCCCACCCTTCTCCAGCAGGGTGCAGTTTCACATCTTACCTAGGCCAAATGAGGCCTCCTCCATCCCCATAGCCTCCCCTGTCCTCCATAATGTTCCTGGCAGAGCTCAGCAGATAAGTGTTTCTCCTCTGCTGGCTGATCATGAACTACCCTCAGCTCAGGGAACTGGGACTTCAAATGGCCACTCCAATCAGGCACCTGGCCCAGTCCTTAAAGTGACAGGCACTATCAGTGCTCTGCCACGTTTATATGTGATGTGTAGATCTATACCAAGCCACTGCAGCAGCCAAGGGGAGCTCTCTAGGTTCCCACTGGGTCATGGGTGACTGGTGCTTCCTGAGTTGGGGGGGCACTTGCCCCCCCAGCAGCAAGTGACGAGGGGGAGTCCCCCCATGGCTGATCCTGCCAACTGGAGGGGGGGGGTCCCCCTGCAGCTAATCCCACCAACCTACAAATGGCAGCAGCACATCACTGGCACTTCCAGGCAGGGCCATCCCTGGGTGGGCGTTAATCAGGGCAACTGCCCTGGGCCCTACGTTTTGGGGGGCTTCACAGAGCTGGGCGCAGTGGCAGGGCAACACCACACTGCCACTGGCTTCATGTCCAGCCACTTAGCACCCTACCCTCACCACCAAATCTGCCTCTGAATCCAGCACTACTGGCCACTCACCTCTCCTCTCCCTCCCGCCGCCAAATCTGCTGCCAGCTTCCTCCCATCCAGGGGCAGGGCCCCACACAGAATGATTTGCCATGGGCTCCGCACCCTGCTCAGATCATAGGTGCTTCCAGGCACACCACTAGCACTTCTGGGTGAGCACGATCGGCTGTGGGAGGGATCACTTCCGCTGGCACCCCCACTCCCCAGCCGGCACCCTCAGGGGTGGGGCACCAGCACTCTTGCCTGCCCCCTGCCTGAGACTGCTGGCTGTAAGGGGATGCACCAGCGTTTTCAGGGAGTGCATCTGCACATCCGTACACCCCCTACACATCACCACTGCCCTGGGTGTTAGCCCAGGAGTTGGCAGGGTGGGGTCTGGGACATTGCTCCTTGCACCTGGAAGCCACCTGCTGCTGGGGCAGGCCTTACCACCAGAGCCTGGGTGGGATCAATGCCCCCTGCCCTGGCAGCAGGGAACTCCCAGCCTCCACTCTGTGATTGCAGGACTGGGGCTGACAGATCCTTATCTCCCAGGGATCTCCCAGCCTGATGAGGATCTCCCAGCTCAGGCCCACAATGACAGAGCTGGGTCCTGTGACCACAGAGAGTGGTCTGAGGATCTTCCATCCCCGGGCCCTGCAACTCCCTGAATCTGAAGGTGGGCAGACAGTCCCCACCCAGGCTCTGGTGGCAGAGCCCACCCTGGCAACAGGCAGCTCCTGGGGGCAGGGAAGAATCTGCCAGGGGCACATTTGATCCTGGTCAGGCGTCTACACCTACGCTACTGCACAGTAAGTAATGGAGAGTAAATTTGCTCTTTGCATCTACAGGTAGCAAATTGACTCACGATTAAAGCAAATTACTGTGCAGTAAGCATCTACACATGTAGACGGTGATGCTTACTGTACAGTAATTAGCTCTAACTTCAAGTAAAGCATCTTGTGTAGATATAGCCACTGTGTTCCAGGGTTGTTTGGGTTTTTTGTTTTTGTTTTTTTGGGGGGGGGGTTGATTGCTGCATTTGTCTAAGAAACACTACATTAAGGCAACCATGACCACTAGATATCACTATTCACATAGCCAGGAGAAGTGACAACTGAAAAACAATGTGGGAGCTTGGTGAAAAAAGCTAGCTACCCTATGTATGCATCTTTGGGACTCCCAGCACCATACTTCAAGGTGTAACACTGTCTAAGCCAGCTATCATGTGCACAGGGTTCCAAACCATTACTCGAGTGATCAGTTATTAGCAATCGGTTTTAATACATGAGAATTCCCTGCTTTGTTTTGGATTATTACATCCAAGATTTTTGGGATTTTGTGTCTGTGAGCTGGACTCATAGGTTTTTGGTCCTGCATCCTGTATTGAGCACAGAGAGTGTCAATGCTTCTCACAATCTACATTTTATACATGCATTTGGTTTCCCCAGACAAGTTGGGAAGTGGTGATACTACATATTAGTATGCCTAGGTATGCTGATGTACATTTTAGACATGTTCAAGTACAATTTTTTACTTCCATTAGGGAACTTGCCCATTGCCAGAAATCAGTGCAGATGAATCAATTCTTAAGAAAGGTGAACTGTGAGCAGAGGCAGCCCTACTTTCTTTGAGCCTAAAATAGAAGCTGAACCACATTCAGCACTTGCTTAATTACACCCATGACAATATGCAATAAGAAAAATTCAGTTTTCTTTGGGTAGATCCATGCTACCTGGAGGGAGGACGTGGGTGGACCAGAGGACAGGCTTTGCTGACTCTTGTCAGTGACAGCCTGGGGGCAGATTAGCCCAGCACTTGGGCAGATCACACAAGCTGTGACTGAGGCTAGAAGCGCTGCCCTAGCAGGGGGGTGGAGAGCCCCATAGGTTGGTGGCAGAATATGACCTCCTGTCAGTCGCAGTGGGATCTGGCACAGATGTTCATTATAGTGCTCTAACCTGAAGCACTGAAGTCTGATACCACATCTATCTAGGGTTATCTTAGAGCGGGATCTGCCATTTTTACAGAGCTTTGTGCGCCCTGACTGTCTGTTTGGTTACAGCTCCAGAGCACTTTCTATGTGCTTATCATGCAGTAAGTGTAACTTCTGTACCTGGCCTAACTGTGGGATCAGTACTAGAATTGCCTTCCTTCCTAACTCCTCTGCCTCTGTCAGTAGAGCAAGTCAACGAGGTATCTTCAGCTGTCTCCCTGGCAGGTGCCATACTCCTACTCTACTTCTGGTTATAGTATGGAGTCATCACCCACTCAGCCTCCTCTCCTTAACAAGCATAATGGGTGTCAAAAAAGGAGTCTAGGACATGTTCATGTTAGGGGTAGTAAGTGCCCCTGCCCCTGTACTTGTACCCCTACCAGCTTTGTCCTTACTGGAGTGCATTGTCATATTCACACAGATCTGCCCAACTGGCCTCTCCACAGAAGCACAAGAGACTATCCAACTGGTACAGCCTCAGAAGGAGGGGGAGAAGAACTATTTGCTATTCCTCCACTCCTGAGTCAGTAATACTGCCTCAGTGGACGCCTTTAAAATGGCCCATCAAATGCAGAGCAGATGCACAACTAAAATTGTGTATGAAAAACATTGTAAGCTCCTGAATATCTTGCACCCTTCACATATAAGAATAGTCTCAGGCAGATGAAAGCCCAAACCAGTAGACTTTAGACAGGCTGTGCCAGGAGAATAATGTCTACTTAGAGAGCTTGGAAGTGAAAAAAGGATAGATAGGTACTGATTTCCTTTCTGGGATTGGTCTCTCCACCCGTTTTGCATTAGCAGAATGTAACAAACAGTAAGGAAAAAGAGTAAAGCACCAACTAGTATTGACACACAGTTTACCTCGTTTCTGAAGAATGCGTCACAGTACTAAAGCTATAACTTGTACAGGACCTCGTAAAACTTTTGGCAGTTTCCTCTGCGGTGGCAATTGCTTGTGCCAGCAGCCATTGCTAAGAGGGGTGAGCCAGTGGGCCTTGATCTGTCTTATGCTTTCTCTGATCACTGTAATACCTGATCTTTATGAACATTGCTTTTCCTAAATCCAGTTAAGAGCATTTTATTCATCTGGAAGTGGGATCGGTCCCCCTGGCAACTTTGGAGCAGTTCAGTGGGGTTATTCTTAATTCTGAAAAACGGTACAATTCTCCCAAACTTCTGGCATGCCTGCAAGAACTAGCAGTTTTTGCTTTGTGTGGGTGGAGTCTGAGGGAAGGATTTAGGAGCAGGGTTTGCATTTGCCAGTGTAGCCTGGTATAAAGGACAAATAAATGTATATAGTCCAGTAGGTCATCCTAATAGCACTCTTCCCAGTTATTGGTTTTCTCAGTCCAGAAGTTCAGTTAAACAAATCAATTATTACCATGAATAAACCAAGAGCTTGTTTGTTAAAAAGGTCACATTTAGCATTTCACTGCTTAGTGCTGGAGGGAAGCCCTTGTCTTCTGAAAAATGGTATAATTAGCAGCAATGTTATATTAGAGCCCAGAAAAAGAGGCCACAACAAACCAGCTTCCTATGTTTTTAAAACATTGAACAATTTTTTATAACAATATTAGTTTTAAAATGTTTCCCTTATAACTTTTAAAGCATCATTTATGATTATTAACTGGTTTGCAGTCTCTTTCTTCAACACAAATTACTTCCATTTCATACATTGCTTTCTCAAATGAACCCAAACTGCCCACATAGCACAGTGATTCACAAGCAGGGTGCCACAGCAGACTGGGGTGCCTTCAGAATACTTTCAAGGGTGCCATGAGGTGCCACGCAATGTTAGCAATTGATAGGTGTGCAAACATGATTCACCAGATAAACCCAGAGGGTGCATCCCCACAAGTGGAAACGTGTGTTCCCTGGGAACAACTAGCAGTGACACTTATTTGTACTGCTGCTAGCTGTCCCCAGGGAACTCCCCTGCATGCACACTCTACAGCACGTGTTGCCGTGGGTAAGGCTGAGGAGGCTGGGGCCAGCACCTGGGCTGACCCCAGCAGCCTTACCTGGGATCCTGAGGTCCCCCCCAGGGCTCCAGTGGTGGTGATCTGGGCACGCAGAGCCTGGCCAGCAGCTGGAGCATGGCTCTGGCCAGCCAGGCTCTGGTTTCAGGCAGCGCCCACTGCCACCACTTACACCACCCTGTACATCTCCTGCTGTCAAAAAACCCCACTGCACTGCAATTTAGCAGAGTGGTGAATGCCTGCTTGTGTGGTGCACATGGTTTGCAGCACCATAAGCCACTTGTGCATGTTCATCTGGGTGCACCTGGGTTTCAAATGATTAAAAACATTAGTGATATGTTGTGGGCTTCAAGTTCCCTTCAACACAAGGATTGCTCTGTTATTTTTCTGCAGTCAAAAATGAGTGAAAATTAAGAGCTGGCATTTGCTGACGGGTGCCTTGAGTCTAAAAAGATTGAGAACCACTGACAGCAAAAGGCAGTTCACAACCTTTTGCTTCTGTTACATCTCCCTCTCCCTCTAACCTCTTTCTGTCACTCCTCGTTATACTTGGGTTGCGACAGAGGCAACGACATGTCTCTTCAATTGTTGGGTGTCATGTACACCTACTGTCCTGTAGAAATAATTTTAGCCAGGCAATCACCCACAGCAGGACGCGCAGAACAAACAGCTGTCATTTAAAAAAAAAATCTGAAAAAAATCCCAATAACAAGTACGTTCTTATATTGTGAACCTCTGGCTGGTGAGAGGATGGTTTTCCTTTAATTACACACTACCTTAGGCCTTTTTAACTAGTACCATAGTTTACAGATACAGAACATCGTAGGTTCATACTGCATGTGGTGTCAGAAACATCTACCCTACCTGGAACTGTTACATGTCCTGTGGTCTAGAAATACCCATATAATTACTGAACTCAATATATTTGTTAGAGTTATTGCTACCTAGTTGTATTGATGGTCTACTAAGGAATCTTTTGGGATCTTTCTTCTGCATCTTCATGGCCTAATGGTGAAAGGCCAGCATTTTCATAACTACGTAGTAATTTATAATACATTGGATATGAAGCCACCTTAATTGAAGAAGATAGAATTATTTATCTTGCACGTTGACATGCAGCCCAGTATCATACATCATTTAGTCTAAACTTATAAGAAACTAAGAAGTCTCTGAAGGTCAGGGGCTATACGTTTAAAGAGAAACAACATTCTCCCTCTTAGGTCCATTGAACCAAACCTCTTAGTCTTGGGAACATGATTATATAAGACAAGATTGTGCAGTGTCTTTTCCTTACGAACAGGCTGCTGAGAGAAAAAGGTGAAATGTGAACATTAGCACATTTGGGAAAAAGCCCACCTTTAAAACCGAAAAGGATGACTTGCAAGTTACATTGATTCCCCGGGACCCCCACAGGCCTCCCTGGGGCCCCCTCAGGCCCCAGGGGAGGGGCACCCAGGCCTAGGGTTAGCGAGGATCTAGTCAGGGAACTTCTGGAGGGACTGGATGTATTTAAATCAGCAGGACCTGATGATCTCCACCCCAGAGTGCTGAGGGAATTAGCAGAGGTCATTGAGGGACCCCTGGCATGGCTTTACGAGCACTCGTGGTGCTCTGGTGTGGTGCCAGAGAACTGGAAAAGGACCAATGCGGTTCCCATTTTCAAAAAAAGGGAGGAAAGAGGACCCAGGAAACTATAGGCCAGTTAGTCTTACCTCGATCCTGGGTAAGCTTTTTGAGAGAATTATCTTGGCGCATGTCCACAAGGGGCCAGCAGGGGGGATTATGCTTAGGGGCAACCAACATGGGTTCATTAGAGGCAGGTCCTGGCAGACCAACCTGGTGGCCTTCTATGAGCAGGACACAAAATCCCTAGATGCAGGTGTAGTAGTATTTCTGGACTTTAGGAAAGCCTAAGAAACTTTCTCTCACCCCATTCTCATTAAAAAACTAGGAGACTGTGGTGTTGACACCTACACAGTCAAATGGGTCACCAGCTGGCTGGAGGGCTGCACCCAAAGAGTGGTGGTGGATGGGTCATTTTCGACCTGGAGGGATGTGGGCAGTGGGGTCTCCCAGGGCTCGGTCCTTGGGCCCACACTGTTCAACATATTCATCAGTGACTTGGACGAGGGGGTAAAAAGCACCCTGCTCAAATTTGCTGATGACACTAAGATGTGGGGTGAAGTGGGCACGCCAAAAGGGAGGAATAGGCTACAATTGGACCTAGACAGGTTACAGGGGTGGGCGGATGAGAACAGGATGGGATTCAACATTGATAAGTGCAAGGTGGTACACCTGGGGAGGAAGAACCAGCAGCATACCTACAGGCTGGGGAACTCCCTTCTCGTCAGCGCAGAGGCAGAAAAGGATCTTGGAGTCATCATTGATGCCAAAATGAACATGGGATGGCAGTGTGGGGATGCGGTCAGGAAGGCCAAACATACCTTGTCATGCATCCACAGATGCATCATGAGGTGATCCTCCCCCTCTATATGACATTGGTCAGGCCGTGGTTGGAGTACTGCATCCAGTTTTGGGCACCGCACTTCAGGAGGGATGTGGACAACATGGAGAGGGCCCAGAGGAGGGCCCCTCGCATGATCAGGGGGCAGCAGGACTGGCCCTACGAGGAGAGGCTACGGGACCTGAACCTGTTCAGCCTCCACAAGAGAAGGCTGAGGGGGGATCTAGTGGCCTGTTACAAACTAGTCAGAGGGGACCAGGAGGCATTGGGGGAGTCCCTGCTCCCCCGAGTGCTGCCAGGATTGACTAGAAATAACGGTCACAAGCTGGCAGAGGGGAGATTCAGGCTGGACATCAGGAGGCACTACTTCACGGTCAGGGCGGCTAGGAGCTGGAACCAACTTCCAAGAGAAGTGGTGCTGGCTCCTACCCTGGGGGTCTTTAAGAGGAGGCTAGATGAACACCTTGCTAGGGTCATTTGACCCCAGTACTCTTTCCTGCCACAGCAGGGGGTTGGACTTGGTGATCTGCTCAGGTCCCTTCCAACTCTATCAACTATGAAACTATAGAACTATGGCAATATTGACTCAAATCTTGTCCTAATTCTTCTGACATTTATTGTAGCAGTCATCAGGAGCTCATTTGGTATCATGGATAGGAGTTATTCCCCTGGGATTTTCATTCATTAACTGGAGAATATGTGATGTCCAAGTAGCATAATACCACAGAATATCCATTGGCTTAGTTCACAGGAAGATTTTATAATGAATAAAAGAAAGCTCTTAACCTATAAAGACTTTTTTTCTTATATGAGATGATAGTAGACTCTAATCAACACCACAGGAATATTTTTGCTGATGAAAGTCTTTGCAGTCTTGACCCACATAAATGAGACTCATGGGTCCATTAGCAATACTGAATTGTGAATTAAACTTCAGGAAATATTTGAAGGTGTGTATGCGCATGTATATTTTTAACTGGTATTTTTAATGTCTCTGAGAAGCATTTATCAGGCAGAAATAACATGAGCTTTGCTCTTCTGAAGCTATTCAAGTCCAGGATGATGGAAATATTGTGTGAAAAATCAGATCTTGCTTTATTTCTGCCTTATAATTGGCTCCCTGAGGCAAACATACACAGCTCTGAAAACTACAAAGAACGAGCCTGCAGCCCAAAGACAGCCTTTTAAGCATCCTGGGCTCATCTGAGAAATTAAGGCTAAAGTAAAAATTTCTGTTATATGTCTAACTTTCTCAATGTGATTCATTTGACTGTACTGACTTCAAGCTATTTCCAGGTGTCATTTTGTTTGATTTGAGTAGCCAGATCTGTGTGGTTATGAACAAGGATGTAGTCTGAGACTTAGGATCTTGCACATTCACAGCAGGCTAAAATCTGCAAAGGTGAAAGTGTGAAACCTTTACACTTTTTGACTTCCCACATGTTAGACTGCATGAATTGATTCCATTACACCATCTAGTTCCTCTGTCCCTGTGCCATTGTCTCTTTCAAATGCCAGTGGTGGAGAAGGCTAAGAGATGTAAGCAACCAAGTAGAAGGCCAACTCACAAAGCAAATGATTGCATGATCTTGTAACCTGTAAAGGCCTCTCCCTTCCTCCCTCCTCCCCATTATGATCATCCTGTCTATTCTTATATTGTAAATTCAAGATTACAGGCAACAGTTGAGATTTATTTCCAAGTCAGTAAGATGATTTAGTTACAGAAATCCTGTTAATTTTAGTGGGAACTGGGGACTAATTCCCCTAACTGCCTTCGAAGATCTCAGCCAATTTCCATTCAAGGTAGGAAGACTCTCTCATGTCCTTGAGTGCTATTAACAAAAAATCTATTCCTGTGAGATTTCTTGTAGTGCATGTAGTGCAGAAGTTCAGGATTTGGAACAGTTTAAACACAAAGTATCAGGCTGGGAAAAGCTCAGACTCCATGATCAGGCTGGAATAAATAGTTTAAAAACATTCAGGAGTCAGGAACCATGAAAAAGAACTCTTTTCTTGTAATCATCCTTCTACTTGCAAATGGTTATAACATGCAGCTTAAAAAAAAAGAAAAATACTGTACATAATGAGGTGGCAATTTCTTGACTCTGCTCTCAAGTAAGTTGAGAGAGAGAAAGTTGCCCCAGTTTAAATAACAACGCAACTTCAATCCAGTGTAGTTAAACCAGTGCACCTCTCTTTGCACGCACTTACTTTGGCTCAAAAATGATTGATTTGACAGTAGTTTATATGGATTACTTACGGACTTAAGCTAAACTCTGTTCATTTAAGCTACAAAGAAGTGAGAACAAGCACAGAGAAACGTAGATCTCTTAAATTAAATCAGTTTTAAATCATACCCTTTTAGTAAAAAACAGTCTGACAAGGCCTTCATCCATACTTCTTTCAAATAGGTGACAATGACCTATTTAACCAGGTCCGATGCTGAACGTTGCTTTAATCACGAATCTGACTCTTAGCTCATTTTGCTACACCAAACTACCGGCAGAAGTGTAACTATTGTAGAGTAAAAAGCCTCTCTCCCTCCAATTCAGTTTTCTATTTAGCTTTGTAAGCATTTAGAATGCAATTGGAACAACCTTGTCTGAAGTACAATCAAATAAATGCTTTTCAATGGAAATGCATTATTTAACACAAACGCTTCAGTAGCGCTTCAGTTTTACAGATGACTTGATGTGCTTTTTAAACAATATATATTTCTGTTTAAGAGACAAGCTGTCCAGTTGAAATTTAAGACCAGCTCTATAACAGGTCCTGTAAAGACACAGTGTCAATAAAATCTGCAAACCACTTTTCTTAACTGTCCAGAGCAGAGCTTGCGTTAGAGTAGCAAGTAAACAAAAGACTGTTTAGGTTACGGGAATTTTAATTTGTCCTCAGGGTACAGAATGAATTCATTGTAAAATACCAGAAGTAATTAAAATTATTTACAGTCCTGTTTTTCTAATATTTAGTTAAGCTGTTGGAGCCAACAACAATACTTCTCAATTATTGAAAAGAAATATTAGCTTTTATTTGTGCACACAATGGAATGATAAAATCTATCTGCCATTATTCCGATTACAGATGGGCTTTTGAAATAGTATACCCTTTTCCTCCCTGAAGTCTTCTACAAATTGTGTAATTTATTTTATGTGGAATACAATTTAAAAATAGTTTGAACACGTATGATGTGCACCTAGAGAACACTTTTCATTGAGTCAAAATATCACAGAGGAAAAAAGAGTAATGATAATTAGCATGAATAAATCAGCCTAAAAAAAAAAGCCGACATTGTTTGTGGAAGTTGTGTTTCTTTCAGTGTTGTGTTTTGTAAAGTGAGGTATTCTTTTTTAAACACCTTCCAGGACTGCCTAACTATTCCCAAGTAGGGGTCCACCTAGGATTGCTGAATAAGGAAAGACAACATTTGACATGTTTAATTCAACGAAAAAGGTCTGAATACACACAAATATAATAAAAATATTACACATACATTTTCTGTAAAGATTTTAATATACCTCCAAACATGAAAATGTTTACCACTTTACATAATAAAGTTTGTATTTCATCTGAAAAACATAGTTACCTTTAATATAAGGGAGGGTTAAATTATCAACTTGCATTTGTCAGGGTTATTTGTGGCTTCCACTGACATTTGCCTGATAGAACTTAACAAAAAAGGAAAAAAAATCAAATAGCTTTCTTGTGACATATTCTAAATTAAAAATGGTGAAAAAATATAACTGCAGTGCTAGCATGTTGTGAAGAGCATGTTCATTTTAGTATGTACAACTACTGAATTACATCCTACATCCCGTTTTCTTATTCTTAGCTCTTCTCTTTTTTGCAACCCCAACAAATATTGAAGAAAGGCTGATTAGCAACCTAAAAATCCATAATGCTATCATAAAAGAATGGGATTAATTCAGCATTATGTTGGAACCACCTACTTAACAGCCCAACATATTCATAGCAGGATTTTGTTCCTCCATCAGTTCCTCATGATTCACTTAAAATGTTCATGATTTGATTATTGTTTTCAATATTGGAAAGAGTTAACTAAATGCAAAAGAGCATATCAGCAAGTAAATATATTAAGATAAATACAACTACAACCACTTCATCCAGCCTCTTGAAGACAAAATGCCATTTCCTTAACAATACAAACTTAATGACAAAATACAATAAGATGTAATGCATTTTTTAAAGTAATTCTACTTGGATAAAAATATTACATAAAGAAATTTGATCAAGCAAAGCATTTCCACTGTCCATAGTGGACATTAGCCTGGTTTTCTCAAAATTAGCACAAAGGAGTTTAAAAGCCTAACAAGTGTTTTTACTTCCACCTTGCTAATCATAATATATTTCAAATGTAT
Organism: Crocodylus siamensis; assembly: GCF_052110815.1. NCBI lineage: Eukaryota > Metazoa > Chordata > Crocodylia > Crocodylidae > Crocodylus > Crocodylus siamensis. The sequence continues at coordinate 148,121,059 of NC_143399.1, read as the reverse complement.
CTTAAACAGGTAAAGCCAATTATGACCAATTCACACCCACAGTAACTTCAGTGGCATTTTTGCCATTAGAATCTGTGGAAGCAAAAGCAAGCCCAATAATAATTTCAAATCTTAAATTAGTCTGTATGTGTTAATAGGAGAGAGAATAAGATTGGGTAATACTAAATTCAGTGTTGCACTGGGCAATGAAATTAGACAGGATGATTCGTTAAAACTGTCCTTTATTTTGCTAAAATACCTGCAACTCTCGGTACTCTTAAGTTGTAAATTATTAATCACCACACAGGTCCATGGACCCTCCCCCATCACCTCCATCCCAAGTATCAGTAGTTAGAGCACAACTTTCTTCATGTGTTACATGGTCCCCACAGTGATCAGACATACCCTCCTGACTCAGGCACGGTTCCAATTCATTTTGATGAGTATCACAATTTTTAGGCCACTTTTCTTCTGATTCCCCACCGCTATGGATATATATGTCTCTGTCTCCCAGTATCTCAGCTCCCATGTCTGTGTCTGTGATATCATCCAGCTGTTGATCTGAGATTGTCTTGCTGTTGTCAATGTTTTCAGTTGCAGATAATGGTGTTTCTAAGTTTCTTATGTTCTCTGTAACTGTGGACTCCTGTCTTTCTTCCGCTGCTGGCTTATCCCTAGCACTTAATTTAGCCTTCATAGCTTTCTTTGATTGCTTATTGCTCATCTCTTCTTTGGAGAACTTCCAATGAAACTAAAAACAAAACATCTGAATGTTAAAGGTCACTTTAGATATAGATAGGAACACAAGTAGAAATGTTTTCTGAAATAGTACTGGCTCGTTTAATTTCAATTCAGAGATTCATTTGATCAAAATATGCATGATGTATAAGTAAACCAGAAAGCCTAAAATTATCACCTGTCTACATGTGTGAAGCTATTTTATACACACACACAGCTCTGTCATGTATTCTGCTTAGGCCCTGTCTGAAGGATATTTCAGTGTTGAGGTAGTAACCCACAACATCCTGGCTGACATTCCAAACTGAGCTGGGAGCAAGAAAATAGAAAGCTGTATGAGCATAGACAAACAAAAGGAAATGATCCTAAAGTATTATTCTAATTTCTTAACAAGTTAGCAACCTGACTGATAACACAAGCATGCATACACCCACTGCGTAAAGGCAGTAACTCAGAAAGAAAAGATATAGAAAATTAAATTTAGGGCAGACTTTCTCTTTTTGTTATGTTGTTTATCCTCCCTCCGTTATACATACTCATGTACATGAACTATACCATGTACATACTGGTGAAAAGTGAACATTTGTAAAAGCTATGCAAACTTAATTGTATTAAAAAGTCGGTTAAGTATTTTCTAACATGCAGAAAAATACCCCACTCCTGATTATTTGTCTGTATTATTTTGTAGCGTATGCTGCAAAAATAAAGGTTTTCCAGAAACCCGCAGCTCCTAACGGACCAGAAAGATTAAAGCAGCATTTTGAAACCTTTGTAAAGCCATCAGCCTGTAAACAGAAAAACATCACATTTATAATCTGACCTGCAAACCATGAATATGCTGCAGAGTCCAGAAATAATTTTAGATGATGGTTTAAACATCTGACATTTAAAGTAAAAGGTGATAAGTTCTACAACAATGTAGCAGAGTATGGAAAATGCACAAGGCTACCTCCTGCAAAACTGACCACAAGACTCACCACAACCACCATTTTGGATGATCTGTTGACTAGCTGTATGTTGACTACTGCAAAAACAGCTGTGGTTCCTTGCAACGTTGATGTAACAGGCACAATGTATATGATATCTGGAAGTTACTCCAAAGGCAAAATATTTATTGACCTCACTACTGTAGGAAAAGTCAATATTCCCAAGATAAATCAGACTCAACTTTAAAGTGGCTAGTTACATCACCTTTTAAAGAAATTGTCCTGCAGAAATTTAATAAGTACATCTGAAGATGCACACTCTCTCACTAGTGAGATCTGGGTTAGTCTAACTATGGCACTAGCTCAGCAGAAAATATTCACTACTTTCCATGCTGCATAGATTGAGGAAAACTGTGGACTTTTGCTATTTGCTGCATCTAGGCATTCAGAAAGTTCTGGTAGAGCCAGCAGCTGCATGAATCTGTGCCAGAGTGAACTAGAAGGATAGCTCATTTTCATAAGACTTCATTAGTAATTTATTTATTACTTAAGACCACTCACAAGCATATCTTACTCTAGGAAAGCCTCTTTTCCAACTAAAATTTGAAAGTATTCCATTGTAGTACCTACAATTCTGAGCCCAAAAGGAAGCCTGGGCACCAGTTCTGGTTTTACATATCTAATGATCTGATTCCGTTCACTAATGAGGTGATTGGATTTGTAATGAAATATGTATACCCACAGTTAATTGCACGTGCAATTGACTGTAAGCATATAGAGAAGCAACCTGGGTCAAGGTACCTACAAGGCTGCAATAATGCCCTGTGCTTTTCCAACTGGCCAAACTTGGCAGGGGGAACGGGACGACTGCATTTAGCAAGGGTCTTTTTGTTTGTTCTACTGCTGGATGTCTTTGCCAGAACTCATCCTTAAAAAATAACACCTACACTTTCAAACCTGAATGTTTGAATTTGGGCACCTGAATTAAAAAAAAAAAAAAGTGCTTATTTTCAGAGCTGCCAATTCCCCACAATTACTATTGAGGTCAACTGGAGTTTGCCTTAAGGATTCAAAGAATAGGCCCTGCATGTTAAAACTAGGTTTCTACAGGAGATATCGGAGAAGTGGATAAAGTTAAATGTCCACACAGCCTAATTTCTGCTAAAATAAACATTGATTTTTGTCTCAGAAAACAGAAGATAAGTTTTATAAGCAAATGAGATTAAATCTGCAGTCAGTGATGAGAGAGTAAGAAGATAGAGTTATCTCTGCTTTACAAAAGAAATTTTACATCTCTTTTGAAGTTTCCTTTCTATTCAGCTGGCTGAACTGCACAGCATCTGACAGGCGTATACATGGAGTTTGTTTCCACTACTGCAATTTCCTTTTAATCTTATCAACATATTTTTCCCCACCAAAAGTTTATCTATAAAAAAAGTTTTAAACATGGTGTTGTCAAAAGTTAAATAAACCCATCAGATTTTGTGCTTTTTTGTGCTGTGCAAAATGCTCACTCCAACCATAGTGAACCTTAGGTTTTTCCACTTATAAAGTATCTTATAAACAGGCATTCACTGTTAAACAGTGAAAACTTTTTACAGAACTAGAATGAAGCAGGATGAGTTTTCATCTGTAGACTCTGGTAGGTATGGGCAGGTACAAGATTTTGAAAAGGGATTGCAGGTAGTGTGATACATTATGACATGTAATACAACACATTTTTTTCCACTTAAAGAGAAACTAGAAGTTTTACTAATGTGCCAGGGGCCCTGTGCTCTATTATTCAGTTTAAGATCAAAGTGAAAACAAATATAACTTTATTGGAACGTATACTAATTTGATAGTTTATATATTAAGTGTCAAAAACACAACAGACTAGGCAAAATATGCCTCTTACTCAGTTTTGTAAAGCAAAATTTAACCTTCATGAGCATCTTGACTGTGCATCATCCAACACTTCTGCCAAGCATTTCCACACCTAAGTTAGTGATCCCCTGAGTTAGTAGTACTGCACCTGAGTTAAGGTTTTGAGTTAGGACTAAAAACAGTCTGCAGAGCTGTAAAATAGAAGAGGGATATTACCCAGAATTGCTAACTGTCAGCAAAGTTGCAGAAGAAAGGATAATTTGATTAATGGAATATCAAGACCATTAAAAAGAAGACAGGGTCTTTAACACCTGTGGAGTGAAGACAGAGTAGGAGGAATCAGGCAGATTATAATGAGCCATGAAGTCAGCTGACTCCCTCTCACAGCTGCCTGAATAGAAATACTGCTGCCTCTCTTTGGGTGGAGAGTTTGGGTGGAGTTGGAATCAAAGGGGGGGAGGTGCTACTGCACCCCCCACCCCCACCCCCGAGTTCACCCCCCATGGTAGGCCTTCAGTCATTTCATAAAAGGCAAGTATAGAGTTGCTTGTATTTGCTTGACTGTAGTTTGACCAGGAGTAGATCAGGCAAAGGAAATGCTCAGGCAAGAATGTCACAAGGTATGAATCATTTAAAAAAATTCAAGATAGATGGATTGAGAAAAAATGGTAAAGATTGCAAGGTTGCCTTGAGTACATTTAGTGGTTTGATGATAGACAAGGTTAATTTTAGATGACGTAAAGCTTATAAAAAGAGTAAGTACAGGGATATAAATATTAGAGTAGCTTTCATATTTTATGTTATGAATGCTTTTCTATTTTTGTTTTTACTGTATTTGGTAAGCTTTTTGATATTGTAGCCAAGTAAGAGTATAAAACCAAATCTGCTCTGGAATTTTAGATCTTCAGTCTTGAACTATTGTTCTTTCTGAATGGCTCACTTACTGGCATACCTGGTTAGTGCTATGTAGCGACTTAATTTTTGAAACCTAGGTAAGAAGGTCCTTTACCTAATGGGCTGGTCATGTTAGAGGCTTTTTAATACTTTAGTACTTAGAAACGTTAAGGTTAAACTGCTTTTAAAAATAGCCTTTAGATAACGTGCATTTTATAACTTTCAATCATTTGCTTGTTATGCTTTATCTGTGCTTAGTCATTTATATCTTTTCTGTATTTTGTTATTGAATTTGCTATTCAAAATGTAGATATTCTGATGTTGTGACTAGTTAATTTTGGTGGGACTGACTCTTTGAACCTTTCTTGGGTCTCAGAATTGATCCGAGGGCCAACACTTCTCCATATTTTTCTTGAAGTGACAACTGTCATTTTATTACTAGCATTTTACTACTATATTTATTTCATGTTGCTGGCATGCAGATATTTTCTTTTACCAATATCAGTTTGTGAAATTTGACCTTTTTCAGGCTCTGGCTGACTAGGTGGAAGAAGTACAGTCAAGCCCTCACAACGTCACATGCATGGGACCAACAAAAGCCTGTGATATTAAGCAAGGTTGACAGTACCAGGATCACATACCCAGTGGTGGCATGTGAGGAAGCAGTGGTTCATGAGATGACAGAGAGCCATAAAAGATTATGTTTGTTCTGAATGCGCGCTTGGTCCCGAAGTTTACAAAACATATTATTGTTTTTGCATCACTTCACAAAGGACTGTGCCATGGCTAGGATTTATACCCTGATACTTCCCTGTATTTTTGCAAACTTATGGACTGTCTGACCATGATGTTTATTTCATATCTAACAGAGGCAATAAGATCAAACCCATAAAAATGATGCTATGTGAAAAAATAATGATGCATGAATAAACTAAAAGGAGGGGTTCCAGAAAGCTCAGAGGACTTGCATCCCTCAAACCCCTGCTCCCTGCAGTAACACTGTCCACCTCAGCTTCACCTACTCTCTCATCATTATATTAATTGTTTGGTCTGTTCTCATGAGTTTTGTATGCACACCCAAAAATGTAACATTGAGCAGTAAGAGCCCATGTACCCAAATGTAATGCAACTGCAAGATCAATTATATGTATAGCACAAAGGCCCTATTCTGGTATACTGCCAAATTCCCAAGTGCTGAGCATAATTATAAAAAGCCAGTTTTCTTTGCTATTATACATTGTTACATATATTTCTTTAACAAAGCAAACTGCTACCTTATTTGGTCTTGGACTATTATTTGATAGCTGTGGCATTAAGTGACAATGCAGCAGAGATTGCTAAAATTGTTGCTATAAAGCAGCTTGAGGCATTGTCTGGAGTAATAATAAAAGGAGTTTATTTTTATACTGTGATATATGGAAGTCAGTCATTGATTATGGAAGTTGTGATAACAGGTAGTATATGCTGTAAGGAGGAATGATATTATCCACACTCATCCAAAATCAAGGACACTGTGCCAGGAAGTTACTCTTGCTTGTATCAGGTAGGAGACCAGCTCAAATGCCTTTCCCGATCTCCATTGTGGCAGAGCAGAGAGCTCCAGGTAACTTGGTCCTGAGTTAGGATTTTATAGGTTAAAACTACTACAGTACTTTGAATTCTCCCCGATAGTTTACTGGGAGACGGTGACAGTTCCCAAATACTCAACTGATGTGCTCATCATGTCCACTTAATCAGCATTTTCTGCTGTCTGCACTAATTCAGCTTCCAGATGATACGAGGTGCAGCCATGGCTGTCTGTCATTGGGCACGTAAAATACTACTGTAATTGCAGTAAGCAAAGTAGGAAGAAAACATAGGCAGCATTAGCTGTCTCTTCACCATCTTATGATTTATTTTCACAGGACAGATAAAAAGCTCCATTACATTTTCACACCTCACTCACTTGACTCCTGTGCATACAAATCAGGAAGGGTGAGACAAACCTGGACAGGACAAGACAGTCAGCATTATGCCACTTTGCACTTTGTACAAATCTCTGTATATTCTCCTAACCGTTAACATATGACATTTGAGCCATGGCTTCTACAAGCTGCAAATTTAATAAATGGAACACAGCAAAGATGCCCTGATATATGTCAGCTACATGTTCAGTTAATTCCAGGTGGATTTGGTTTCTTCTTACAATTTGGTAAAACTCTTCCTTGCTCAGAGGCAGTAGTTATTATTTATATTATACTCACTGCTGCAGCAGTAATTTTAAACCAAGGTGCCATGGCACCCTGGGGTGTTGTGAAATCCTTTTAAGTATGCCACAGGGTGTGCCTGACATTGTTTTTGACACTGTGAATTCCTATTTGAAATCTCTTGTGAATCATGTGTAAGTGCTTGCACACCTAACATTCTGACACGCTGCGGTCTTTCTGAATTCTTTGCAAGAGAAGAACTGCTATATTATTTTTCCATACCCAGAAAGGAAAAAGTGGGAAGCTGAGAGCTGGCATTTTCAAAGGGATGCCTTAAGGCTAAAAAGGTTGAGAGCCACTGAGCTAGAGCTTCCCTGTAAAAATCAAGGCCAGAGCTCTGGCCAGGGCTCCACTACAAGATACAGCCCCAGCCTCAAAGAGATAATAATATAAATAGGTAAGGCAGAGTGCTAGAAACCAAGGATTATTGCCTCCGTTGTGCAAAGGGTGAGCATGAGCAGAATGATTCAATGACTTGCCCAAAGCCAGATAAGGAGTCTGTTGCAAAGCTATGAATTAAATCTACATATTCTACATCCCTATGCACTTCTTCTGTGTTGTCTTTAGGACCCCCTCCTCCTCCCCACTTTCTTCCCTAATCTTCAGGTCCCTCCAAGAGAAATAAAAGTGAGGGATATTGGCTTTCACATCCTTTGGTGTATTTTACTATTTTTTGACTGAACAGTCCAAATCCTCGTTAAAAAACATTCTGACAATGTTCAGCAAACCTTCTAAATCAGAGAAATGTTGAACAAGCCCTTTCTACTGACATGAAAAATCAATTAGAATATCAGAGTACTGCCAAGAAAAACATATACAGGAATTCAAGGTCACTTACCTTAGATTCTTTCTTCTTTGCTTTTTGGGGTAGAGAGGGTCTCTGAAGAAAGACAATCTGCTTAGTGGCTAAATTCCCCTCCCTGTAAAAAACAGTCCTGAGAATGAACAAACTTCATATGGTGCGACTCAAAACCCAAGACTTGCTTCACAGTCATTCACTTAAAATGGCAAAAAAGTAACGATCAAAATGACCTAAAAATACATCCCTCTCTACAGGCTTTGAATAAAATGTCATCTGTTGGAAACTCTCACGCCTAATTCCAGTTTATGTCTAATTTGATACACCCAAAATCACCATTCAGTTAGCATTTAATGTATTTACTGCTAAAACATTTGGCAGAGAAGTATAAACAAAGAATTGATACTAAAAAATACAACAACCCATGTGGTGGGTGTGTGCACTATAATCCTAATTACACTCTGAAACGTTCTTTTACTAGCTGAGCATAAGAAATGACAGATCCTAAATTACTCCTAATTATGAGGCATGAAGCAAAGTATTAAATCATTACTGGAAACCAGAAGCAACTTATGAGGTCAGAAAATGGCTTACAGAAAACAGAAAGGAGAAAACCCTTAAGTAGAACAGGGTGCATCTACATGTACATTAACATACTGAAGTTCGTGCACATTAAATCTAGTATCTCCAATATGAGGTACTAGGAAAATGTGCGTTAGCCTCTCTCAACGTGCACCAACAGCATGGTTTGTCAGTGATGCTTTAAAAAGCATTAAAATAGGCTAATGCACATTAAAGTGCAAGTATACATATGCCCACTGGGTCATTAAAGTTCGTAAGTGTGATTTTCATCATTTAGTTATTCATATGCATATTGAAAAAATTAGATTTAGGCTACTCTTACTGGTTTTTCCCACTATGCCTGGCTTTTGTAAACTGTCAGCTTTGGGGGGCAGGAGATGTCTCCATCTGTGGCTCAGACAGTATTGGGCTCATTTTAATCCTTTACTAATAATAGGAACTTGGCATTGATATATTATAAAACTATTCCTGCCCAATGAACTCATTTATTTGAAAGGAAGTTCCAGAATGTGTAATAATGATTAACTATTGTTTCACAACTGTTTTTAGTCAGTCTGTTTTTCAATATATCTTAATGTTTCAAAAAATAATTACACTAATGAAATTAAAGGACCTAAAAAGGCCAAAAACCATAAGCAAATATTTCAGTTGAAGGCTGCTAGAGTATTATTAGTATTACCTCACCCAATTTCTCTGAGCCATGGTGGATACGTCACCTCACAGTTTTTGGTTACCTACTGATTAAGGAACATCCTGTGCTTCTATAGCAACTGATACTATGTTCTCTTTTTGTTGTTGGTTTTGTTTTTTTTTTAAAGGAAGCTAATTCTGGTCTGGAAAATACAGCAGTGCACACCGGTCTAGTAAGATCTATCCATTAGACTCTTGATCCTTGCCAGCCAGATTTGTGGTGGGGTTGGAGTGCTTAGACTTGCTCGACAGCAGCTGAAATGAGAAGCCCAGCACCTAGGTGCAGGGAATTCCAAGCTAGGAGTGCACAGAGCTGGTAGCACAAACAGCCATGGTTACACAGTGACCGCCCCCCATGAACAAAAGGCAAACACGTTACCTGTTTGTCTTTACAATTGGAGTAGGAAGCACACATGTCAGCTGCCAACCATATGCAGCAAGAGAATTCAGCAGTGGAATATAATCTGTCTTCACTTCCATCCCCTGGGGAAGAAATCAACAGTGGGATTATCACTTGAAGTGGGCTCTTTGGCTTTATATAAAAAAATGCGTTTATGTTTTGGGGGGATGACAGGAGAAAGGGGAGAGAAGTTGTTTGCTTGGTTTACTGAAATTACAGCATTTTTGCAAGTTCAGCAAAACAGGAAGGAAAATGATTTAAAACACGCAAAGGTGCAAGGTTAGTTTCCAATTTTCACTGTAGAGTTTAATACATTTGTTAAAACAGTACAAATACACGATGTCTTCTTGTGCTTCCCAAATCAGCCATGTGCCAGCTGATCAATCAGATCAACAGGCCTAATTCATTTTGTTTTTATCAGAGCTTCCCTGGACAAAGAGCCTCCTGCAATCTTCAGTGAAAAAAGAACAATTACCTCCTTGCAAACAAAAAGATATTCAAGCACAAAACCACGCTTTATTGCCCAGGACAGATTCTGCTCTTGACAACACTGGTGTAAACCCCAAGCATTTCTCCTGGAATCAAGAGAATTACTCCAGCCCTACATCAGCAGAGCTGAGAGCAAAATTTGGCCCTCTGAGCTCAGAGTATTTCCTAGGGTGTTAAATGACATGATGGTGGTAATGAGCCCATGTTATTTGCATCCAGCAGCAGGAGAAAGAAAATATGAGTACAATTTGTTTTATTTCTTTTGTCACCCACAGGCAAACGACCACAGCCTATTTATTATTCTGAATCAGGAAATATGTGGGTGAGATGAAAATGCTACCTTTCACTATAAAAGTCAGGCTTCGCTCACAGATGCTGTACAATAGGGCACTGCTAATTCTCTCTCCTTTAAGCTGCAAACCGAACAATTCTTTAAAAAAAACCAAACACAAAAGCAACTAATGGCTGTCTCAGCAAAGACTGAGCTCCAGTTAAGTGTCTAATTACCAAGATTTCACTAGTTTAACAAAATATACTATAAGCGCATTTATTCTTCAGTGTTACAAGCTTTACTAAAATACTATAATAAATTACAAATACTCACTACACGTACCACTACACTCCACTGCAGTGCCACCTACATTTGCCAAAATAAACAAACAAGTAAATTCTGGGAGGCATGACCTTCGACTGTGTGTCTTCATCTACTTGTTCATTCTCAAAATTGTGCAATGTACAATCATTTGCCAGCCATCAATGCTAATCAACAAAGTTCAAATGGAAAGCCATATATTCTGTTATAATACTGGTTTGAACAGACATCATTTGTATGTTGTTGCTGTATTTTAGACAAAGAAACTAACTGCCAGTCCGCACTGGTCTTTCTTCTTGTTGCAAGTCACTTAGACACCTAATAACTATATCCATTTTCAGAAGTGGACATAGTGGCAGGGACTGACAACATCACCATATGTAGGTCATAGTTAAGATGCCTTTTAAGAGGGCCTCTGACTCATTTCCTCAGCAGTCTATCAGGAGCTTTGAATCTACTGGGACTTGCAGCAGTGTCGCATTTACAGAGCCTCACCATCAGCCCCACTACCTTTTCCTTCCTTTCCACTTTCAGTCTCTATGCAAGCTGCAACATTACTTTTTCTTCTTTTTCCAGTTTTTAAGGGGTCTACAGCCTGAAGTAAATCCAAAGGCATAGATGGATGTCTAAAAGCCTTCTCAAGTAAATGTCCAGGAAAATACTAGGTATTAAATGGAATGAATTTTAACAAATGCTTATCAGAGAAATCAACCACCTTTTATCTCGAAAATACAAAGAGGGATATAACTAGGATTTGTATCAAGAAAGATATCAAAGCATCTGCTCTGAGCAGATGGAAGAATATGGCAAAAGCCCTGTCCAAAAGGACCCCTCTGTCAAATGGTATTTAGAAGAGGGAAACTTATGGAACGGAATAGAGGGAACATCCACAAAGAGCAGACCAGAGCTTTGTTCATGCCCTAAGCGATCACTGATGATGCAAAGAGGATTGAGCTTTCAGACTCGGTGCCCAGGGTTAGTGATTACCAAGGAGAACCTTCGTATTTCATCAAGAAATGTGACAAACGTGTCAAAAATCAAAGGGTTGTTATGGCAACTAAGGCGGGCATGGCTGCAGCACAAAACACTCTTGGCTGCTTACAGAAGCAGAGCCATTTCAGGGATGCAGTTTCTCCTGCCACATCCAGTTTTCTTTGCAGGCTCTCTCAGGGGCAATACAATGAAATGCCTGCTGGATTCTGACCTGTCTTACTTGTCAGACTCATCTGTAACAGATGATGTTGCATTTCTTTGTAGCAGGACAAATAGCAGGTTAGGGCTCAACAAAATTAAAGGATTTTTAGTTCAGAAGGTCTAATGTGTAAAGAAATGGAAGGGAAAGGTTTTGATAGAAAGAGTGGTAAGAAATTGTTATAATGTTTGTTTTCTCACCTGTGCGCACCAGTTTGCTCACATGCTACCACTCAGGAGAAAGTGTGTCCTCACCCTGCCTAGGTTCATACAGCCTTAGAATTATGCCCAGATCCTCTTAACAGCTTTGCTGGAGGTTACTCACTGCCCACGATACCTCTTCTCAATATCCCTACCCCAATGATCTGCATTGCAACACTTTTCTCTACCAAATAATTTTGCTCCGTGGTGACAGGTAGAGGGGAACAGAGTAACCCTAAGTAAACATTTTTGTAAACTGAAGCTCAAACTCCTCCCTTACAAATGTAAACAGTTGCACCTTTAAAGTTAAGTGCCCCAGGGGCACTAGTTAGCCCTACTCGTCCAGAGGTGCTAGTGCTAGTATTTATATCACAGCTGGAACTGGGGTATCAGTAGAAGTCACAACTAGCTAGTGCAGACTATTATAGTAGTAAGGCCAAATGCTAGCACAACGTCATCCCTGCTAGTGTCATTCCCAACTTTCTTTCCAAAACAGAGACTATTCAAACAAGTAGTAAACTTGAAACAAGAAAAACCCTTTTTAGACACCAACAATCCTGGCTTTATTTTTATGCTAAATGTAACTTTTGTAACAGACTGTAGAGAAGTTCTGTTATATATTATGATTTGAGACAGTGGAGATAAAATTTCAGACATAAAAGTTCACAAGATGAAACTACAGAATTCTGGAGGCTGTTCAAGCCCAGATCAGTTAAAAAGAAGCAACAGGAAAATGTACGATGGAGCTCTAATAAAACGTAAGGTGCGCAAAGAATACTGTGCATCAAACTGGGAGACATTTTATTCTGTGAAAGGGAGAAAAAATTTTAATTAACTCACTTCCTACTCTCCTGTGGATGATAAGAAATCTCTGATCACACCTTGCATGTCAAGAAACCAGAGCATATTAAGCTTGTTTTTCCCTGACTTGCAGTACATAAAAAGAATTCATTTTTATTTATGGTTTGCTGTTTGTTTTCAACAATTCTTCCCTTCACAGTAGTCTTAGCTCATTAGAAAACTCTAAAATCTGATTTAAAAATAAAGATAATATCCAGGGCAAACCACACGTATTACAACATCATCAATTTTCATTTATTTTCACCACAGCAGGTTTAAACACCAACCAACCTAAAAAACAAGACACTGATCACCTTCTTTTACTTTTGAGAGACTTAAAAAAAGTTCAGCTGAAACAATCTCTGTTTTCTGTGTTAAGTAAATGTGATTTAATTACATGGCCACCAAGTCTGGTCACTGCCTCACATTGTTTTGCAATGTGGAGACAAAACAGATCACAAAAAACAGAAGATGAAGCATTCACTAAGTTAGTTTCAATAATATGCTTCTACGTAAAATCGAAAAAACAGTGAACTGAGGAAACCTATAGGCATTGGGGGAGGAATCCTAGAAATCTGAAAAGGGAACAGAAATATTAATACCTAGCAACTGTCTCCAATTTTGGCAAATGAGGAAATAGGTGGTGAATTCAAGACCTTTTCTTTACAGAAGTACTACAGGGTCTTCCCCTTACACATCATACAGGGAACACAGAGTTTGTGGTCAATATCAGACTACCTGGACCCCAGTGCCACTCCACCCCTTAAGAAGGGGAAGGGGGTAGAACACAATGGCAAGGGACAGACATTATACACAAACCGGTTTAAGTGATCAGAAACTGGTTTAAACCTGTATCAGAACAGATGTTCAGTGCAAATAAACCAGTTTGAAAATGGCTGAAACCAGTTTGAGAGAAACCTGATTGAAAGTAGTATCAGACTTAACTGGGTCATATGCAATGTCTGTCCCAGACCTTTTGCTGGTTTAAGATAAACCAGGTTCCCTCAGCATCCCAGCATGCTCTCTGGGCTGGGAGTGGCTCTCTGCTTCACAGCAGTGCTGGCCCCTCCCCTCTGCTCCCTGGCTGGAACTCCAGCAGAGACTGCGGACTGCTCCCCCACTCACCCTCACCACTCCCTGCTAAGCAGGAATTCCCCCCTCCACTCTGCCCTGCCGAGAGGTGTCTGTGTATTAGCTAGCAGACCACATGCTGGCTACTGTCCGTGCTGGATCAACAGGTAAAATCAACAGGCAGAATCAACAGGTAGCTAGTAATGTCCCTCTGCTGTTTTCTTAATGGGGTAATTAACACTAAGTTAGGGGTGATAAACACTGTTATCTATACCCCGCTGGGCTGGTCAGAGCATCCTGCCCAGGCCTGGCCACACCCCTGCCCCCGCAGTTCAGTACTGTGGAAGGGAAGGGAAGGGAAGGGAAGGGCTGCTCTAGCACCCCCCAACTTCTAGCCTGAGCCACTGCAGGCACGTGCCTGCATGTCTGGGATGTCTGTGCAGTTACAAAGCGGTTCATCCTAGCCAGGTTAAACTAAACTGCAAAGATTGAATCAATTCAGGCTCAGGCATTTTGAATGTCTGTCCCTAGCTGATGTGCACCTCAGGAAAAGGAAAAGAGAACAAAGAAACAGAGCAATGAAATGCCTGGAACATCAAGGATAACTCAGTGAACGTGTGCTGCGACTATTGTATGCCACCTGTACATCATTCAAAAGAGAACAAATCCCTACTCTGAAGTGGTTAATAATTTAATCTATTCTATTTTGGGACTGTGTCCATAAAGTCATTTGCATTAATCATATAACATTAGTGATCCACTTATAAATATTTATGATAAACAAAAGAGGTGTTTTCTGTGTGTTTTTATTCCAGCAATGAAAGCTGGATGCTGCTGCTCTAGTAATGAGCTCTTCCTTTCAACCTATTGTATAGAATCTTGTTAATTGGTACTGATGGACCCAGTGTGGATTGCTGGCTTTGTAAAGTAGTGCCAGGTCTGGCTAACTAATCAGCATGAGTAGACTGCTGCCTCTAGACACAGTCCTCATGATTTCCAGCAGACCTGAAGGTTCTCTATATACCAAGGGCGGGCAATTATTTTGGGCAGAGGGCCACTTACTGATTTTCAGCAAGTTAGAGGGCCGCATGACAGGCAGCTCAGGGCAGGTTAATATTAATTTTCTAAATTTTTGGGGGGCCCTGTGGGCCAGATAGAATGGCCTGGCAGGCCACATCCACTGCATTTTGCCCACCCCTGCTATATACAATCACATACAGGATTAGGACCCCTGCAAGTAACTACACAAAACCATAGGAAGGCCTTTGCTCAGTTTTGGATATGTGAAAATTTTGCACATGTGTAAACATATGAGATTTTGAGAAAGCCATAAAGCACTGGTATTACACAAGACTTCTCTTCAGCACTATGCTATCTATGACAATTTAGCTGAGATCACAATTAGTTTTGTGAGAACTACTGGATTCGAAGATCCACAAAACATATTAGGAAAACTCAACCACTCACTCCACTCCCCATCGACAAAACTACACACCTATAGGTATGCCCAAATACCACAGGCTCAAAACCTGTGTGTGCTGTTCAACTATTTTTGTTTCTGGGTATAAGTCAAGAGTAAAATGCTATGTCCATCAAGCCGATTCTTCTCAATGGGTTTTGTGAATACCGATCCCACTTCATAACCATGACACCTGCACAAGTATTAGGACCAGTGGCACAGCAAGCAGAGTTCGGACCTAGGAACAACACTGCAGGAAATTGCGTACATGTGGGGCAGGTTGGGGAGGGAGGCCCAACAGTCATACCCATGCCAGGAACTCCTAAGCAGTCCTCAGCTGAACAGCAGCAGCCACCTGGGGACTGTTTTGGAGTTTCCGGCATTGGTATGCTGCCAGAGTATGGACTCTGTGGTGGTGGGGGTGGTGATTCTGGTGCGCCTCTGAACTTGGCACCATGGGTGAGTGCCCCTCCTGTCCGTAGTTACACTACTCATTAGGACTGTTCAAGCGCAGAGGCTTAACAGAGCATATCCATACCCTGGCCAGCTGTCAGCTGTACCGGTGACTATTTCTGAACTCCCCCTGCAAAGGTGGTGCAGGGGACTGCTGCCCTGGGTACCCTCCCTTAGTTATGGTACTGTTCAAATACTCATGTTGATATAATACACCCAAGAAGCAGGGGCATGTGTAGGGACACCTTCGCTGTTTAAACAAATGCATTTGCAAAACCTGCCAACACATCTCCACTGCCACCACAATCAACACACCTCACAATAAAACAATCAAAATCATACACGTCTATCAGAAATTGTGGTGTACTTCATCTAGTGCACCACTGCCATCAAGGAGGTAAAACTAAACTATTCCACCCCAGAAAAGTGATTAAGGACAGGAACAAGCAATCATCAGTGGGAGAACACTTTTCACAGAACAACCATTCTATTTCTGAAGTCACAACCCTGGTATAGAAGGGAAATCTACAAAACACCTTCAGAAGACAGGTCTGGGAACAAAAATTTATAACTTGACTAGACAGGAAAAACCATGGACAATACAGGGACAACTGGCACTTTTACACATGTCCAACATGTTCTAATTAGAATCGCCAGAGCAGACTTGACTGATCATTTTCATCAGGATGCTCCAGCATGCTGCAGGGTCTCATATGTTCAGCATCCCACATTTCAAAAAGGTTGTTCAATGAGCTTTAGTTAGTGCCCCTGCCACCATTTTGAGATTCAGGATGCTGAATACACAAGACACTGTGGGCATTTTAATTAAAGGAGCTATGTGTTGTGCAGTTTTATGGCCTATTACTATTTACCGGCTCTCTCTGCTAAACTTGCTGTACTTCACAGGTAATAACAATCCTCCTCCCATTTCAATGATCATATTTTTATATGATTAGGGCAACTAGTCAAACTACCCTTCACTTGTTTTGTAGATGCTCCTGATAACTTCTCTTTACTCCTCAACTTTAGCTCTCTTCTACTTTAAGAAAGTATTTTCATTTACTTAATGGAATGTATCAAAAGTTACTGTGTTATCTGTCAACTTAGGCTGTCTCTGCTTCTTTTCCAGACCTAAGGAAGGGCACTGTGTGCCTGAAGTCTTGCCTAGAATCTCTCCCAACTAACAGCTGATCCAATAAAAGATACTATCAAAAAAAGCTTACTCCTTGAATAATCCTTGGACCATGACTATAACCCTACTACAATTTTCTGCACACAGCTTTCCCAATGCAATTCATGCTAGGTGAAATCCACTTTTCTTTTAACAAAGGTTGAATAAAAAAGCCTCTCTTGCTGATGACCCTATGCATATGAAATGTATCATCTCCATCTCTTTTTAGACAAGCTATTGAACCACAGAACAGACCCTTTGCAGCTACCATTCTCCACAAAGCATTTTCACTAATTCACTAGTATGCATAGTCATGGATTCCTTCTGAATGCCTGCTGCTGATTCCTGCTGAATTGGTAGTGGCTGTTCTGGGGTTAAAGCTTGACTTGCAAAGCTGGCAAGGACAGAGTGACCTGAGCAGCAGACTCTACCCTTCCTAAATGAGGCCTGGGAAAGGAAGAACAGGCAGCACTGCCCCGGTAGCCATCATAGTGCCCCCATGTCTCCATTCCAGCATGGAGGTCAGCTTCCCCACTTAAACCAAGCACCTCAATTTTGAATGTCTAATTTTTGGAGAAACACTGCATATGGTATCCCCGTAAGTATGGTATTCAAGGTGTTTCATAAGGTAAGAAACCAGTGATACAAAGCAAACAAATAAAAAACTTGTAAAAACATCCCCCCCTAAGCTGTTCAGCTCCGTCTATATAATAAAGGAGTAATAATGGCAATCCCTCAATATTTTAGTTACTCGGCAGCTCTTTCATGTGGCGTAGAGAGCCTTTCACTTCTCACAGTACTGATTTCCATACTCATTACCTTTACCCTTTTTGCTGTTATGGGCACACATCTCTTTTGTGACCAGAGGCTGCCAAGTGTTGCAAAGTGACAAGATCAAGCCCACCAAACTTATTAAACTTCTGACCTACATCAGATTTAAAGCCAAATCAAAACAAGATCTCCAGAGAAATCTCCATAAAGAACATGGAATTAAAACAATATGTCACCTAGTATTAGCAGAGAGAAACAATTTTGTCTCTTGATATAAGCACCACCTATGAATGTTTACCACACCTACGATTGATGCCATTATTGTTTCCATTCTACCAGACAAACAACTACTTCACAATTCATTTGGAAACTGACAGTCTAGTTCATGTCAACACATTTGGAGATGAAAAGTAGCAAAAAAGGACTGAAGCAAGAGTTGAATGTGCACAGCAATAATATCTCTCTCCAAGTCATGGAAAATATCTTGATGGAATATTACTCATTAGTAATAAAAAGGTACAAATATTTTAAATATTTTATAGTGCTCATTTTAAAGGAACACTTGTTAATTTTGACAGCATGTTTTATCTTGTGGATAGGGGAGAGAGAAGGTGACAGATCAGAGTTGGAAAGAAGGAAAACTATCTAGTCTTTGGTTAATCAGAGCTGTCTACTCACATTTACCTACACAAGCAACATTAAAACCATCAAAGAAGTTTTAATGCTAGAACTCACAGGCAGTAGTGGAAATAATGTGGCCTGACATTTTTAGGGTTAAAGTGGTAGGCTCATAGGAAGTATTCTGTCATTAAGAATCCTCTAGTCATTTGAAAAGATGCCACCGTTGTATTTTTGTTGGAGAGGAAAGAGTTACATAACTCAAAGCTATGACATCCTGTCTGTTGCTTGGCGGGACCACATACTGTGACAGCTGCAAGCTTTACATCCTCTACAAACTGACATTTTACACACATACTAAGTGCATTGCAGTATTCAGCTTGTTTTCGCTATTAAACTTGGAAGGAATGCTGTTGTTTAATAGCAATTAAGACAGGCAAAACTCTCTTTTAAGAGTCATGCCAATTCCTCTCATTGGCCCTTATGCTTAATGGAAAAATTTAGCTTTTCGTTTACTCTAAATAAGTTCTCCTATGTTTTTATTTATTATTTATTGTATTACAGATGGCACATATATATAGCCTTTTTGGATTTTTTCAGGTAATTATTGTAATGATGGGGGGGTTAACTGGAGAACAATAAAATTAACAAATTTAATAAACCAGTTTTCATTAACAGAAGATGCACAAAAACCCAGCAAATGTGATAGCTTGTTCAGGAAATAGTCTGACATTTGCATTTAGTTTAGATTCTGTCTCAACAATTCTGAAGATCGATCAAGATAAGCAGGTCCAATGTAAATTCAAAATGGAAGTCTATTCATTAATTTGTGGCTGGCCATCTGCCTGGTCTGAGACAGATATGTTCTAATAGAATGAATTTCTGGAAACAATTAATTTAGCATAATGGTCCAGAGATGAGCCTACATCTCTGATACGAATGTCTAGATTTATCAGACACTTCATTACTATGAAAATCTCTGGTGATGCTTCTTCGAAGTATTTGTAGTAGAGGCAAAGGACTTATTGGGCTTCACAACAGATTTACTCAGCTTCAGTGAGCTCTTCCAACATCTTTGAACCTTTCTCTTTCCAAGTCTTTCAATTTCTTCTTCTCCCACTTCATTTCCCAGAGACTGCAAAGGTGAATCCTAAGGATATCTAACTAGGAGACATATGGAAAAGATACTATTCCAGGGATTAGGATTCTTGCGTCCTATTACTATCTCTTCCATTGATTTAATCACTTCACCTATTTATGCCCCTGTTCTACCTCCTCCTTTGAAACACCCAAGTACATACTTAAATTTGAGAGGAAGGGCAGTCAGATAAACCATCTCTCCTGTTCTTCTAGCTAAAAGGGGCCCTTTGCAAAGACAGGTCTCACTCTTATGACTCAGGGCATGTGTAACCAAAACAGGGGCCCCAAGCTGAGGTGGTGGATTTTTAAAAAGTGCTTCAATTTAGGATGAAGTAAACCCCCATGTTGTGTCTCCACCCATGTCTTACCTGCCTCTCCAGCAGTAGGGAGAGGAGACTGAGCTGCCGGTGGGTGGAGCGGTCCCTGGGCTGCGGAGGAGGGGAGGCACTGGTACTTCCTTCTGCAGCAGCAACAGGCCCCCCCAAGCTGGCACACACCCACAGGCACCTGGCTCGGGCAGTTCCAGGGGACACCGCAGCAATGGAGGGAAGGACCAGGTTCCTGCGCAGCTCAGGCAGGCAGGCAGGCTCTGGAGGGTGGGGGGGAAAGATAAGGCTCACAGCTTTTCTCCTTTTTTCCTTCAATGGAGCCTGCCTTCCTGGGCTGCTGCCATGCTGCTTGCATGGCCTGCCTGCACAGTCCCTGAGTCGCACGGACCCCAGTGCTTCACTCCATGGCTGTAGGGCAACAAACTAAAACTCCTTGGAGGTGTTTTAGTTTCCTGCACCCCAAAGTCATTTAAGGCATATTATGCCGCTGAATGTGCCACAGCGGCTGGAATTAATGTGCAATACGTTGCCGACATGTGCACTCACCAACACCATTAAAGTGGTGCAAAAACATTTAACCCATTTTAAAGTGGCATGCACATGTCTCTCGTTTCACCTACATGCCCTAGAAGTCTACATAACTTGAGGAGGTGGCTGGCTGATTTCACAGGCAGATCCCAGGGCCAGCTGCAATTTTCAGTCTAATGGAACTGTTTGGGATTCAAACGTTTCTGGGAATAAACACAAGCACAAAAGGGCAGTGTTGCCACATAGCACTGAGACCACCCTAAATCTCAAATTACACTGCATGATCACCTGCTCTGGACACCTGAGTTATATAAACCAATAAGTCCCCAATTCAAATCTAAATCAAATCCAGATTATGACTGATGGAAATTAATTTGGTTCAGCCGGTCTGTGGTACATGTTACTGATATATGAACAGTGTGGATTTTAACAGTTCATTTCTGTAATTATGCCTGGTTAGCCATCTACATCTAGACTAATGCTCTATGCCAAGAACCCAAACTACTTTGCCTGTGAAGGAGTATTTGTTGCAGATGCTTAGTTAGCACCAGAAATGTTTTCACCAACACGTATGCAAACTTTTAGTATTCAAAAGACTGGATGGAACAATCCACTTAAGGTTGGGAAAGTCCATCCCAAAGACACTGTCTGAAGAACTGTTAAGGTTGACAGAAGATTACAAAGTAAATATGTGAGAGAGGAAACAGCAGTACAACTTGAGTAGTGATGTGACTGTCAGGTTTTTAGGTCAGCCATTTCAGCTCACTGACCCCCAGGACTGCAATGTCTTCAATGCTTGCTAATTTTTTTTCACTCTCTTGAATTCTTTCTACTCCCTCAGAAGCCACTTCCAATTTTCACTTCTCAGAAGCTCTAGGTAGACTGGGCAGAAAAGGGGAGGGGAGTTTTCATGTTGCAATCAATGAGGACAAGCAAGTCTGAGCTGTCCATCAGGATAAACTATCACCTAATATAATCAATAAAAAAAAATGTATTTGCTGTAGTTTACCCAAAACACACACTATACATGTGTAAATATAATATAGCAACACTAATAAAGGAAAGGTGAAATATTTAGAAGGTCTATATTTTGAAGCAAAAAGCAGAAGTTCCCAAGTTTCTATGGAAATGATCGAGAAATGTATCATTTCTTCTAAGATGGCTAGCATTTAGCCTCTGAAACAGACAATATTTATGAAAATTAAAAGAAGACATTGTCAGGGGTGCAAAAGGCTTTGCAGTTTGTTATGGTTATATCCCAACTTACTTAACAGAAAGTTGTGTAGGGTAAAAAAGTCAAGATAGTAAAAAAGTAATGATGTAATTTGCTGCTAAAACAGATTCCTAAAGCACAGAAAGGCTGAACTGTAACTAACTTCTCCATGGGGAAGCAACACAGAGCAGGTCAGGAAAGATAAGGATGTGGGAGCTATAGTTGCATTTCTTACATCTCCAAATGCAAGGACCACATTGGCTAGTACATGCAGTACTAGCAAGAAGGCTGGACCCTGGCCTGTTCTCACCTCCTCACTCTACAAGACATCATAAACTGCCGCCTCTTCAAAGACATCTGAAGCTGCACACCCTATGAGTATCTGGAAGGCTGTACACAACAGGGATATAAGTCCTCCTTTAGATGCAATGTCTTTGAGATTCCTTCACAGGCTCTAGTTTGTTGCTACATTTAGCCTTAAAAACCTAATAGATCTTAGCCTACTGAATTAAAACTGAACATAAGACACACATTCAAACATATTTAACCACAAGAGGAACCTTCTCTACCTGGTAAGCACAACACCCAATCGTTTGTTATTACCATAAAGCCATTTTATTTTACTAATCCACAATATCACCCCCTGAGAACTGCTAAAATTTAGCAGACTTTAACCTTTGGTTTGCTGGAATTTTAGATATTTAAACTAGTGATGACTCAACATATTTTGCTAATGGAAACTTTTTGGCCAACCATGCTTTACTCAAGCCTCATTCCAGATTTTACATGCTATTGATTTTACATCAAACTGGAGGCCTAGTCATCACCTTTAGGGGACAGATTTTTTGGTGCCGACTGAAATAGCAACAGCACTGGTGAAATTAAAATAGTGGGTGATAATAAAAATGCATGTTCCATGGGATCTTTTCCTTTAGATATAATAACAATTTAAACTCATTTCAGTTGGATTGTTTTACCTAGCTGTAAAAATGTTTGCCTGCAGCTGAAGACCTGAACCTATTGGCCTGATCCAAAGACATATTACCAAACTGGAGTGCAGACAGGCATGGCGGGGCACCAAAAGTTAGTGCTGACCTAGTGAAAGGGAACTTGATAGGGCTTGATGTGTTCAAGTCAGCAGGCCCAGGTGATCTTCATCCAAGGGTGCTAAAGGAATTGGCCGGTGAAATAGCAGAACCACTGACAAACCACTGAGCGCTCATCACACTCAGGGCTGGTCCCAGTGGACTGGAAAAGGGCCAATGTGGTCCCCATTTTCAAAAAGGGGAAGAAGGAGGATCCGGGTAACTATAGACCGGTTAGTCTCACCTCTATTCTTGGGAAAACCTTTGAAAAAATTATTAAGAAATATATTTGTGAGAGTCCAACAGGAAACGTAATGCTGAAGGGCAACCAGCATGGATTCACAGCAGGTTGATCCCACCTGACAAACCTTGTTTCTTTTTACGACCAGGTCACAAACTGCTTACATACAGGAGCGGAGGTAGATATCATATACTTGGATTTTTAAAAAGCCTTTGATATAGTGTCACATCCCATTCTCATAAAAAAACTGAGCGGTTGTGACTTAGCTGATTACACAGTCAGGTGGGTGGCAAATTGGCTAATAGGATGCACCCAGAGAGTGGTGGTGGATGGGTCGGTATCGACCTGGAAGGATGTGGGCAGTGGTGTTCCCCAGGGCTTGGTCCTCAGGCCAGTACTGTTCAACATCTGCAGTGATTTGAACAAGGTGGATTCAGGTGGATTTGGACAAGCTGGAAAAGTGGGCAGAACAAAATAGGATGCAGTTTAATAAGGAAAAGTGCAGAGTACTACACCTAGGGAGAAGGAATCACCAACACACATACAGATTGGGAGAAACTTTCTAAGCAGCACAGCAGCAGAAAGGGATCTCGGAGTCATAGTTGACTTAAAGATGAACGTGAGTTGACAATGTGACAAAATGATCATTAGAGCTAACCGCACTCTATCATGCATTAATAGGTGCATCACGAACAGGTCTAGGGAGGTGATACTTCCTCTCTGTGTGGCACTGGTAGGCTGCAGCTGGAGTACTGTATTCTCTTGTATGATTAGAGGCCTGCAGGATAGGTCCTATGAGGAGAAGTTGAGGGACCTAGATCTCCTCAGCCTCCGTAAGAGAAGGCTGAGAGGGGATTTGGTGGCTGTCTACAAATTTGTCGGGGGGGGAGCAAGGAATAGGAGATCCTCTGTTTACCAAGGCATCCCTTGGAGTAACTAGAAACAACAGCCACAAACAGACAGAGAGCAGATTTAGACTATACATTAGGAAGAACTTCTTTACTGTAATGATTACCAGAATCTGGATTGGGCTTCCAAGGGGGGTTGTGCTCTCCCCTACCTTGGAGGTCTTTAAGAAGAGACTGGACAAACATCTGGCTGAGGTCATCTGACCCCAGCACTCTTTCCTGCCCAGGGCAGGGGGTTGGACTCAACGATCTGCTGAGGTCCCTCCTAAACCTGAAAATCTATGAAATTTATGAAAGAATCTATTTCCCTTGGCATTGTTAATTAGCCAATATACCATATGGTTGTTTCTTTCTGCATTCCCCCCACCCCCGCAATTCTTCTCCATTAATCTGCAAACACTGAAACTTCTGACCAAAGAGACAGGTCTATTGAAAATTTAACAGTGCCTCTTATGTTGGCCAAAAGGGGTCATTGGGAAGCTAATGACTAGTTTGTGTGTGTGCGTATTGTACTCATATCTATCTAAAGTGATTCTTTCTTTGGTACTATCACCAGAGTGATAGATGCGATTATGTTGCCCTGACAACTAATGGAGATTTTCTTTTTCTAATAGTGGCCAATATTTTTGGAACAGAAGGTCCTGAGCTCTATCCCTTACCACTCCCCATCAAACTCTGCCATATAATTTAAGTGACACCTACAATACACAACACCAGGAAGACATTGTGAGGATGTCAAAATATAAGCGTATATACACAACTTGTGGTTAATTTGCCATATCATTATGTTGTCAGACCCTCTTTCCTTTACTTCAGTAACCTATGTGTTATTGCTGAAGTAGAGAGAAACACAGTATAACAGAGATTGCTTCACCATTTTGTTGGCTTGTGATTTAGGAAAATATAGTGAGGGTGGAAATAAAAGAATAGTAAACTACAGACTTACCTCCAAAACAGTCCATTGTTCAACAACAATAGCATCGTATGGCTGTATTGTTTTACTGTCTTTGATGGCAAGATCTTCAAAGATAAACACACCATCTATTGATCCCTGTAAGGAATCTGTGCAAAAAAATCAAGAAGTTTTGTGTAACTTTTGTGGCAGGCACCTGTATACAGCAAGACATTTTATTTCACTAATGTTCATAATCAGATCTTCTTCCCAGCTTGCTAATAAAAAGAAACCAGCAGAGATTCCTGGACAGTCTAAGTCTGCTAAAATAAGTTGGATTAATTAATCTGGACATTTTAAGAGTATCCCTGTTCACTAAAGAGCAAGTCTCATTGTCATGTCACAAACTGCTACATGCTTCCATGAGTTTGCTTTTAACACCACAGCTACTTCAGTTTAATCAGGTGAAATGAAGTGTGCCTATCCTGGGCTCCAATCCAATAAAACTGCTGGGATGTTCATAGTTATGCTTAATGGATGAAGTGCATAAAATAAGTTGTATGTAGCACCAACATTTTAAAGGCTTTCCTAGTTATGCTTCTAATATTAATACATTCAATCATTTATCTACCCAAGGCAAATAATTCCATACATATCTGCAAGTGTAAATACTGTATTTACTTGAATCCAAGATAAGGTTATTTTCCTTATTTAATATGGTAGGGAGGCCCCTTGCTTTGGATTTGAGTACTAGCTGGGGAGCCAGGTAGCTGCTGCATCTTCAACTCTGGCCCCAATCCATGGTGGGACTCAGAGATGCTGCCTCCACCCACCACCTACCCTCTGTTGCACTCTGTCCCACCCCACCTATCCACCCAACCCCATCCACTGCTGCTTACCCTCCAACTATGACCCCAACTCTGGCCCCACTCTAGCCCAGGGCACAGAGCTACTCTGGTCCTTGTTCAGCCACACACCAGTGGTGATGGTGAAAGCAGCTCCAAAGCCAACTCCAGCACTGAGGCCAGAGTTGCTGCTGCTGCAACCACTACTGCCTGGCCAGAGTGACTATGTGCTCCATGGCCTGGGTTAGAGTGGAGCCAGAGCTAGAAGGTAAGTTGTGGAGGGAGATGGGTGGGATGGGAAAAGGTAGAGGGGAACAGAGGCAACAGCCAGGGCACGGACCGGCGGGAGTGGGAGCAGGTGGCGGGACAGGGGTCAGGGGCATGCATTCATTGTGCAGGGGGCAGGAGGCAAAAGGCAGGGGTCAGGCCTCTGCTACCTGCCCCCCACCCCCCACCCCCGCCTCTTGCCGCTGCTTGCCCCGCTGCAGCAGTTGGGAGCATGAATTTAAGATGACCCTCCAATATATGATTCTGTACATAGAAATTACAACAAATAAATTTTCCACATATAGAATCTCTCTAAAATTAAACGTTATCTTGGATTCAGGTAAGTATGGTCTTGGTCTATGTGCACAAAGGAAGATCTGGCATATGCAAATTACAGATTGTGTGACAGCAAAGACATGTTCACATATATTGCATTGATTATGAAAGCACTGTGGTGATTATGCCTAGTATACCACTGTTTTCAATCACACACATAACGGTACATATTCAGCATTTCTCCAGTTTTCATAAATAAGTAAAAAGAAGATTCAAGCAGCGTATTTTCTCAAGTCTTAATCATGCACTCTGTAAAAAGAAGTCACCATCATACACAAGCATTCTTTTTCACAACATTTCGTTGCGTACTCCATTATGGAGCTATTTTGTAAGATAAATAATTGAAAGGTAATTTTGTTACTGTACCTTGTAATATAAATAATCTCAACCACAAAACAATCAGCATATACTTCAAGAGCTATCACTGATTATTATGAAGTACTAGACTGCTTATAATACTGCCTGTATATTGTTTATAATGTAATATACTATGAAATCTTTTGACATTGTTTGAAAAACATTTTTTTCAGCCTATTTGCCTTAAAATAGCTCCTTACACATTTATTTTGAATAACCAATTACAAAGACCTCAATTATTCCTTTTTTCTCCCTCTCCCAAAAGAGTATGATATTTTACATCAAGGTTTCCATGCATTTTTATAGGGAATTATATTACGCACATTGATGCCATTTATTGTTTTGGGATGAGCCAGATGTTTTGAGAACAATAGGTCCTTGAGCTGATAAGCCATTAACATCTGTCTAACGAAGGTCACACAAGCTTGCTTTCAAGTTCTGTATGCAGTCAGAAAAAAAAACACACCTAGTGATGGATTCTCCTTAGAGAAAGTCTAAGGTTATGTTTTATTCAGTAAACCTGTTATTATTTTATGTCATTTTTGTATTAGAGATACTGAAAGGAAATTACAGAAATTAGAGATAAACAAGGACTCTCTTCAGTCTGAGCCAACACCTATTTTCTAATGCTCTGTGAAGGATTCTATAATTTCTCTTATTTAAGATTTTCAAATCATTCATATCTGCCCAGACAAAACATAGGTTCTCCACACAGTATTTCTTTAATAATTATGCTTCCATTAATGCTGACCTAATCACCTAAGTGCAGCAAGATTATAGGAGAGAGTTCCTGTAAAACCTTTTTTTGACTGTGAGAAACTCTAAGCTCATTGCTGATTTTTGCCAATAACCCACAAAGCAGGTAGTGTGAAGTCATAGCACCAAGTGATAGAGCTTGAGACAATACTAACTGAAACTCCCAGTCATGCAAGAAAAACAAGCCCTTGCAGCCAGAGATGACTCTAACAGGGTGCGGAGCCCAAGGCAAATCAGCCTGTGTGGGGCCCCCTCTCCCATCCCACGGCACACTTACGCAGGTAAATGAACATTGTGGCACACCAGATGTGGAAGGAGGGTGGCGGCTGGGATTTCCAGCCAGAACACAGTGAAAGAAACATCCAACACACAGGGTGGGTGGGTGGGCTACACCTCAAATGTGGCAGACAGCACCAAACACGGGAGGACCCATGGTCTCTCCACCCAGCTCTGTGGGGCCCCCCAAAGTGCAGGGCTTGGAGCACTTGCCCTGATTTTCTCCCTGCCAGGGATGGATCTGCTTGCAGCACTCCTGAAAATGTACTTGCCCGGACAACTCTGCACTGCTGTGACTGTAGCTCTTCTCTTTTGAGATGTCTTGAATTCATGGGATGCTAGATGGAGCATGCCTCTGCACTGGAGGCAGGAATGTGGCTTCTTGCACCTCCTTGTATCTTGTGCATCTCTATGGACACCAGGTATAATCCACAACAGGATGTTTTGAAGTTAATGCAAAAGGGAGCTTCTCGGATGATGAATTTAAAACAGTTAAATTATCATAATTTAAATCCACCTTCCAATAAAGTCAGTTCAATTGAGTCTCTGCAGTTACATGGAGCAAAGCTGAAGGTGTAAGCGTTTACACCCTTTTCTCCTCCACCGTGCTTCTGTTTACACGAACTATCCTTTCCTGTAGTTGGTCAAATCATTAAACCTTAAGGCTAAGTACAGACAGTCAAAAAGCCTGAGTCTGAATCGATTCAGTCTTTGCAGGTTAGTCTAAACTTCAGAGATTAAACTGAGAAACAACTGGACACACATTTACTTTTGATTCAGAAAATGCAGACACATGTCTGCAGTGGCTCAGGCCAGAAGCCAGGGGCTGCTAGAACACAGCTCTCTGGCATGTAGCCAGCATGAGTTGTGTGTTTGCTTCCTCTTCCTGGTGCCCCTGAGGTCTCTGAGATTTGCAGTCCAGACTCACAGCAGCAGGACCCTTCCTGCTTCCAGGCATAGGCAAGGGCTGCTTCCAGGTGCCTCTGGGATTAGTAGTCCACAGTCACAGCCAGGAATAAGTTTGAGCAAGAGAAAGGAGTGTTTAACCTCCCTCCCTGACCCCAGCCTCCAAGCCCCCACCCTTCTCTGCTGCAGCTGACAGCACAACCCAGCCCAGGGCTGGAAAGCATGCTGGGATGCTGGAGGACAGTGATTTAACTTGAATCAGGGAGGGGTCTGGAACAGAAGTTTCATAAACCAGTTTAACCCAAATCAGTTAAGCCTGATACTACATTCAACCAAGTTTATCTTAAACCAGTTTCAGCCATTTTGAAACTGGCTTACGTACACTGAATTTATGTTCTGTTACAGATTTAAACCAGTTTCTGATGACTTAAGCTGGTTTATTTGTAACTTCTGTCCCTAGCCTTTATGAATGCAATGGCATGTGCAAGTAATCACGTCCATATTAATAAAGGTTATGTTAATATGCCTAAAGGTGAAAAATAAAAGCATACTGCTCGCAGTTTTGGGAGGTTTCTATTTGTAAATCCAAAGAACTAAAGAAGTGCACCACCTTCTTCTCTTCCTTTTGAACTCCTGTGACCAACCCATGATCACTATTGTTAAGTATAGACAGTCAAAAAGCCCGAGGCTGAATCAATTCAATCTTTGCAGGTTAGTCTAAGTAAGATGCATAGATTAAACCAATGATAAGCAAATGCACAAATTTATACTGGTTTATGTGTAATTACAATCCCTAGCCTCTAAGAATAAAAAATGGGGAATCTGAGAACCTTGATAAGTGAATTATGCCCTTCATGGACCAAGCTCCAAACGAGACTAAAGTGGCATGCCAATAATGAGCAGGAAAACCTTTTAGGGTATTTTTCCCCTTCTTCTTTTTAGCCAAGATGGATGACTCTACATTCAAAGAAGGAGAGAAAAAATTGTGGTTAAGAGTAGCTAACATGCGACCAAGCAGCTGGCCTACAGGTTAGAAAATGTGAAACTCAAATATAGTGCTCAACATTGTGCAAGTCAGCAGATTATTGGCCAACAGTTATTTTGTATATTTAATTTAAAAATGACACTTACAGGGCCTAGCTTTAGAAGCAGGAAGTAATCCAAGTTACTATTTTGGATGTACCCACACCATGTCTCCATACCACACTATTTTGGATGTACCCATGTCTCCTAGCTAAAAGGGAGGCGTACATCCAATGGACGGGAGGGGCATCACCAGGGAGGACTATACTGAGGTTGCTCGGGGATGCAAGGGGGCAGTCAGGAAGGCCAAGGCGGAGATGGAACTGGGACTAGCTATCCAGATCAAGGACAACAAGAAGTCCTTTTTTAAATACATAGGGGGCAAGAAGAAGGTACTGCGTAACGTGGGACCCCTGCAAGACACGCTGGGAAATTTGGTCGTCACACCAGATGACAAAGCTAACCTATTTAACGACTTCTTGCCTTCATTTTCCTGAGCAGGGACCGGATCAGCCCCCCCACTGGGCCCCCCTCAGGCCCCTGGGGAGGTGCACCTAGGCCAAGGTCTGTGAGAATCTAGTCAGGGAACTTCTGGAGGGACTGGATGTATTTGAAACAGCTGGTCTGGATGATCTTCACCCCAGAGTGCTGAGGGAATTAGCTGAGGTCATTGCAGGATCCCTGGCACAGCTTTACAAGCACTCATGGCTTTACGAGCACTCAGAGAACTTGGAGAGGGCCAATGTGGTTCCCATCTTCAAAAAAGGGAGGAAGGACTCAGGAAACTATAGGCCAGTTAGTCATACCTCAATCCTGGGTAAGCTTTTCGAGAGAATTATTCTGGCAAATGTCCACAAGGGGGGCAGCAGGGGAGATTACGCTTAGGGGCAATCAACACGGGTTCATTAGAGGCAGGTCTTGTCAGACCAACCTGGTGGCCTTCTATGACCAGGTCACCAAATTCTTATATGCAGGGGTAGCAGTGGACATAGTCTTTCTGGACTTTTGGAAGGCCTTCAACACCGTCTCTCACCCCATTCTCATTAAAAAACTGGGGGACTGTAGTGTTGACACCCACACAGTCAAATGGGTCGCCAACTGGCTGGAGGGCCACACCGAGAGAGTGGTAGTGGATGGGTTATTTTTAGCCTGGAGGGAGGTGGGCAGTGGGGTTCCACAGGGCTCGCTCCTCAGGCCTGTACTGTTCAACATCTTCATCAATGACTTGGACGAGGGGATAAAAAGCACCCTGTTCAAATTTGCTGATGGCACTAAGATGTGGGGAGATGTGAACATGCTAGAAGGAAGGAATAGGCTACAATTGGACCTAGACAGGTTACAGGGGTGGGCGGATGAGAACAGGATGGGTTTCAACACTGACAAGTGCAAGGTGATACACCTGGGGAGGAAGAACCAGCTGCATACCTGCAGGCTGGGGAACTCCCTTCTTATCAGTGCAGAGGCAGAAAAGGATCTTGGAGTCATCATTGATGCCAAGATGAACATGGGCTGGCAGTGTGGAGATGCAGTCAGGAAGGCCAACCGCACCTTGTCATGCATCCATAGACGCATCTCAAGCAGGTCCAAGGAGGTGATCCTCCCCCTCTGTGCGGCACTGGTCAGGCTGCAGCTGGAGTACTGCATCCAGTTCTGGGCGCTGCACTTCAAGAGGGATGTGGACAACATGGAGAGGGTCCAGAGGAGGGCCACTCGCATGATCAGGGGCAGCAGGGCAGGCCCTACGAGGAAAGGCTACTGGATCTGAACCTATTCAGCCTCCACAAGAGAAGGCTGAGTGGCCTGTTACAATCTAGTCAGAGGGGACTAGCAGGCATTGGGGGAGTCCCTGTTCCCCCGAGCACTACCAAGAGTGACTAGAAATAATGGTCACAAGCTGGCAGAGGGTAAATTCAGATTAGACATTAGGAGGCGCTACTTCCCTGTCAGGGCAGCTAGGATCTGGAACCAACTTCTAAGCGAAGTGGTGCTGGCTCCTACCCTGGGGATCTTTAAGACAAGGCTAGACAATCACCAAGCTGGTGTTGTTTGACCCCAGTACTCTTTCCTGCCATGGCAGGGAGTCGGACTTGATGATCTGCTCAGGTCCCTTCCGACCCTACTAACTATGAAACTATAACTATGAAACAAATCTGAGACAACAGAATAAATATCACTACTCAAATAAGCACTTTAATTTTCCAAGGCAGGCATGTGAAACATACTCTCAGGGGTATGTTTCACATCTACAGGGGTGCTCTTCCACCCAAACCCACCCTCTCTGCCATCTTCTGCTTGACCACTGAGAACCACCTGAGACATGCTAGGAACCAACTCCTTGGCCACTCTGGCACCTCAGTCTTATCCATCTCACCCAAGTCTTGGCAGCTTTGAGCCGAGGGGATTTTACCAGCTAGAAGAATCATATCCTTTGTCTAGTTACATGCTCAGAAAAGATAAAAGCCTTTTCCTTGGAAGACATCTGCCTTTATGGCCAAATGCTCTGAAATCACAATTATCACTGACAATAATCGTGTTGTAAAAAATAACAAAAAAAGGTTAATTATAAAAACAAGAGTAAATGTAAGAAGTCAGTACCCATATGCTGAGATACAGATAGAGACATATAAGAATAAACAAACAAAAGAAAATATTATAACAATAATTTTACCTTATCCCTGCCTCTTTGCCCTATGGTCCAAGAATGCAGCTTCCCTTCTCTCCTTGTCCGGACTGTTAGCTTGACTTGCCCAGCTAAGTTACTGGGGAACTAAAATACCTTATGCACAGGAAACCATAGACCAGTGGTCTCCAAACTTTTTAAGGTGAAGATCACTTTTTGAAGTAAAGAGTAATCTAGGATATACTGCACCCCCCTGCCCAGCAGGTCAGTCTGGGGGAGAAGGGGGCAGATCAAGACTCCCACAGTGAGGGAGGGAGTGGGGAAGGGGCAAGTGGGGCCCCAGCCGGGCCAGGCCGAAGGAGGTTCAGAGCCCAGGTGGCTCATCCAGGTGCACGGGGGAGCTCCTGCTGCTGCATGCACCCTGGCAGAGGTCTGGGGGGCACATGCCCCTCCAATCTGTGTGCGGGGCGAGGTGGCTGCCACTGTGCAGTGGGCTTTGCAACCCAAGCCCTGAGCTGCAGTGGGACTTGGAGCACAAAGCCCAGCACACAGCAGCAGCTGCCTCGCCCCATGCACCAACTGGGGGCATCTGCCCCCCCAGACTCCACTGGGGTGCATACAGTGGTGGGAGCCCCCCTGCACATCTGGATGAACTGCCCAGGTTCTGACTCTTCCCTGTCCTGTCCAAGGCCCCATTCACTTGGTGGTGGGGGGTATGGAGGGGGATCGTCCCACTCATCCAGCCTGGCTCTGGTGGCAGGGGGCACGGCTCAGCTCAGCCACGTGCATCCTACCACTCCTATGTCTTGCCACTCCCGGACTGTGTCCTG
Organism: Crocodylus siamensis; assembly: GCF_052110815.1. Taxonomy (NCBI): domain Eukaryota; kingdom Metazoa; phylum Chordata; order Crocodylia; family Crocodylidae; genus Crocodylus; species Crocodylus siamensis. The sequence goes on along the minus strand of NC_143399.1, from coordinate 148,088,531 downwards.
GTCGCTTCCCACGTGTGTCTCACTGCTCCCAATTGCAGAGCCTCTGAGATGGATTGTCAGGGGCTCCCTGATCGACCAGTCATTTGGGATCAACCAGCTGGTGACCACTGCTGTAGACCAACAATTGCTCTTCTGGCAAGGCTTAAGTATGTTTCTTATCTGGCCATTTACATACCTTATACACAATGGATTCTTAGGAAACCTATATTATGCCTGTTACTTCCTGCCCCCCAAGTATGTACGTTTACCAGACCAGAAGACTTTTCTGATCTAATTATGCGGAGAATATTTGCATCTGTTCAGACATTAGGATTACTAATCCAATATTCTAAAGATACTGTCTCCAACTTAATTTCCCCATTGTGATAAATGTCTTTCCCTGAACAGCCTGTTCTCAGGTATTATTCTTACTGGTTTCTTTTTTTGAGATATAAATCATCATTGTCTGGACAAACCTGGCTCATGTATGAACAAGGATTTGTTTGCCTGGCTGTTTAGCATACCTATGAGGGATGTTAATTTTCAGTAATTACTTCTCTTCAGCCATTTTGGCTTCAAACCTTTCCTGGATGTGAAAGAAACTCATTGTTTAGAGGGTGCCACTTGAAGATCATTATTGTTTCGTGCAATCCTGCCCTACTGTAACACGGAAGAAATACATTTTACATCATATATCATAAGGCAAAAGAATGATATGACTGAATTCAGCTTAATGCCACAAATCTTATCTGTTGAGACCACAAATGTCATATCAAGAAAAAATCAAGAACACATGCATGGCATTCCAAGAACACTTCAAAATATTGTGGAGTTTGTGATACCAAGGATCAAAGAAAAAGACAGCGTTTAGAGAACACCTGCAATCTACCTCAGACTCTCACACTCCTGTTTATACCTAAGCTATAGAAGACAGGTGATATTATCAGGGGCAGGCAAAGTCTGGACCCATAGTGAACTTCATTTCCCAGAAGCTGCTGCCCATCTCACTGTGGCCAGTTCCCATAGACACACCCCAGGAGTGGTGGGGCCATGACAGCACGGGGCCAAGGTTTCCATGGATACCAGCCCAAGCAGCGCTGGCAGGGTGCACGGCTGGGTGGGGAGATGTTCCAGGGCTGGGGCTGAGGCCAATTTTTTGTGGTGGTGATAGCATGGTCCAGAGCTGGAGCACAGTGGTGATTTGCTGCCTGCATGCCCCTGCCTGGGTCATGTGGGCAGCAGAATGCAGCTCTGCCCCACCTCCAGCCTATGCTATCACCACTGCCAAATCCTGGTGCTGCAGCAAGGTAGGCAGAGGCTGCTGGGAAACAGAGTCTGGCCACTGACCAGTTCCATCATTTTGCCCACCCCTGGGTTATATACATGTGTACATGTTACATATACTTTATGTAAAATTCAATTAAATACATTTCACATGCTTACACTAGTATGTATTCATACATGTGCACAACTGCATCTGTAGCTCCATCCATTCACATGCCTGCTACTTGAGGGTTCAAATAAAAAATTGGCACATCCACATTTTCACTCACTCAAACCATCAGACATGCTTCTGTACAGTGGATTGTGACTTACTCATGAACAAGTTGGAGCATTCATATATGCCCATTTCTGGCCAAGCTCTCCAGTCAACCTGATTCACATTCCTTTTTTTGGGTGTAATGGAGCAACTTAAAAACGCTACATTCAGTCAATCCTAAAATTTCAAGAATGCTCTAGCATCCATAAGCAAAACTTACTTCATTTCTAGGAAAATCAGAAAACTAGGAGGAAAAGCCAAGATGCACGTAGCCCCTGGTATCTGCTTAGTAAAGGCAAGGTTTCCAGCACTTCCAAAACTGTCAACAGGTCAACAAAATGGTTGATGACACCATTTAACAAGTCTAGGTATGTAAATATCATTAAAAAATGAACCTCCTCTAATTACATTCATTAAACAGTTAACCAATTACACAGCAGCTTGGACACAGCTGCTGCTGGAAGCAGCTCCCGGGACCATTTGACAGGGTGGGGGAGGAGGGGCAGGAAGGAGGCGGTGGCAAGCCTGGCCAGATAACACAGCCCATATTAAGCTCCAGTCTGGAAGTCAGGGTGGGGAGGCAGGACTTGTGAACAAGCAGCTAATTGTTTAATTGATGAGTCATTAAGCTACCTGTTTTCCTCTTTCATTTCAACCCTAGCATCTATGAAACTAATAGGCCATGGTACTAGTCCCCTCCCTGCTCCCCCTCCCTTCTTCCTGCCTGCCTTGCCACCTTCTGGTTCCTGCTGGGGCACTATGTGGCTTCCCTTCCCCACTTCCTTGTACCTTGCCCCAAGCTAAAGGATAACTGGTAAGCTAACCAGTTATCATTAGGTGCATTGGTTAAACCTTTAACCATTTAACCTTTCTCATCCCTATTAACAACTTGTAGCCCTACAACTGACTTCTTACCTCTGCCCAACATCTTCAAAGCCTGATGGCTGACCCCTAGATATCAAAAAAGACATAATTGTGGTGGGGTAAATCAAAAAAGTAGGGGAAACCTGAGTGAAGAGGCATACATCCCTGGGCATGGAGAGAGGCACCAACAGGTGAGGGAGGGGCACAAGCAATAAGGGTCAGGAAGAGCCACTAGGTGTCCCTGACAGAGTGGGGTGGGAGTGTAATGGACTGTAATGTCACATCAGGAAATACCAGTCCCAGAAGGGAAAGAAGGAGGAAGTAGAGGTGGGGAGGAAGAGAAGCAGCAGCAGGTAAGATGCCTGCTGAGACCCAGAAGCTGCAGCGGGGCTGACTGTAAGCCACAGCAGTCAAACAGGGAGCCCAGATATACAATAACTGAATGTTCTGTGAGACTAAATACTGGTTTTTAGCCCACTTGAAGTTAAGGAAGGGTTTACAGTTTCTTCGGTGTATTGCATCACATTGTTAATGTCCCTTATTTATTATTTTGCTATCTGTCCCTGAAGGATTTTTATCACTGAGTCATTGGTATTGTCCATTATGTATATTCTAAGCATATGTACCTTAATGTTTGCTCACTGGGGTTTTTCCCAATCTCCTTAGCCCATTGGCCTGTGACCCTCCCCCCTTGAATCTCCCATATAAATTTGAGAACCCTTATTTTGACTCCTGTGCAGTTTTGGGGGTTCAATACAAGAAGAAAGCTTGTAGCAGAATGAATGCAGAGATGCAAGCAGCCCGTTTATGTGTAGGCAGTTTCTGCCCACAAAAAATGAATAAGCATGTGACCTCCTAGCACACATGAACGTGTGTGTTTGGGACTGAGCACTGTGTCAAATCTAGAAAAGCAGCCATCTAAAACCCTGCTAGCAACCCCCAGGGACAGCCTTTTACAGTTTCAGTTGTCTACAGTAGCAAAATACCATCTGTTCTGCCAGGTATTTAACTTCTCCTCCATTCTTTTTTCATTAATCTTGTTTGTTGTGATTAATCTATTGGAAGCCAGTGTGTTACACTTAGCCAGTCAATTCTCAGATACTAAGTAGGCAAACTGCTATATTCAAACACTGCACTAGCAATGGTCCCTGGGCCACATGACCCATGAGGATATTAAAACAAACCCTCCTTCAAATATTCCGCAGTTGGTGGTGTCAGTTTCCTTTCCACCTTCCTAGCTCATGCAACTCATTCTTCGTCCAAGTGAAGGTTCAGATCATAAAGGTTAAATCACCTTCCTTTAACAGAAAATGTTCCATTATCGCTGCATTTTTTATTAAGGCAGAGATGATCCCCCACTGTGCACAAAAAGCTATTTTCACTGGGCTGTATAAATATTTGATGCAGTTCTCTTGGCAAAAGCTGTTTTAATGTTCTTGCTCATGATTTACAAAAAGGTTCCAAGAAAATATTTCTGATTTTTTTTTATGACAGCTAAACTAGTGGGCAACAATTCTCACTGTTGTCTTTGAATTAGTGAGCCTCCTTATCAATGAAACTAACATTTAGTTTGTTATTGTTCTCACTGAGAGTTACAGGCCTGTGACCTTTGTTGGCCTATATTGGCCTTTGGCTGATATTTATCCATTTTTCATTCTTTCCCCCATCCCTCCAATACATGTATACACACATAATTTTTTTGCGTGTGCAGGGAACAAAAATCCCAGTCACTTTAGTTGATAACATGTAAAGATGCAGGCCAAAAGCATTCCTGATCCAACTCTGGTGCAGGTACAGACGACTCACTGGATCCTAAATATTCTGTTATTCCAAGCAATCCCTGATTTGGTTTTGTTTTTAAAGCACTGTGGTTTTCTTTATTTTCAAAGTTCAGAAGCCAGGACATTCACAGCCTGGTTAACAAACAAATGGAGAAAAGTCAAGAATTCAGAAGACTAATTAAAAAATTCTATAGCAGTCAGTCAGAAATTTCTCAACTAAGGTAGAGCTGTCCAACTTCTAAGCCCCTAGGAGCAGGGGTCGCAGGCCATTCAGGCTGTACCAGGACAGCCACAGGCCACTAGATCACATGGACCGCCCCTCCCCTCAACCAACGCTGGATACAGGCATGGGCAAACCAGGTGGCTGCCCGGGGCCTGGACAGAAAGGGCCCCCTGAAAATGGCAATTTAAAAATTATTATCATTATCCCTGGCAAAAAGGGGCCCAATACTAAAAGTTCACACAGGGAAGCCAGGAGTCTGAGTACAGTGCTGCCCCCAACAATTACACCAGGTACGCCCTGTATCTGCACCCCCACACCGCTGCACTGAGCAGGCACGGTCCTCCTCTGCCCCCTGCTGCAACACAGGCTATGATAACCCTCCCCCCACATATGACCTAGACACCTTCACCTCCCTTGCTATGCCACACTCCTCCAGACTCTATGGCTAGGGCGGGAAGTGGCAGCTGGAGGAGGGAGGGGGAGCCTTGAGACTTCAGCTGCTGTTGCAGCCAGAGTGATGGGGGAGCAACATCCAGGACAAAGCCCTAGGGCCACAACTTCACTCCTTGCAAGCCATGTGTAGCCTGTGAGCCACCAGTTGGACAGACCTGCGCTACGGTATCAAACATCAGTCTGACCTCTGAACCTCATCTACCCTCTCCTTCTTGGCGGACAGACTGCCCACTACCTATCACATGAAAGAAATAAGTCCTTTCTGTTGCAACCTTTTGTCTTCACTGATATAACCAGCAGCCACTCTTCCAACCTTTTTTGTCTAGGAAGATTTGGTTCCATGGTCAGACCCAGAGGGTGGTGGTTGACAGAAGTCAATCGTCATGATGCCCTGTGACCAGTGGGGTTCCACAAGGCTCTGTCCTTGGACCTATATTGTTCAACCTCTTCATTAATGATGTGGACATTGGAGTCAGAAGCAGACTAGCCAAGTTTGCCGATGACATCAAACTCTGGGGCAAAGCTTCCACACCAGAAGACAGGCAGGTGATCCAGGATGACTTTGACAGGCCCAGGAAATGGGCGGAAGAAAACCTGATGGTGTTTAACACCGAAGAATGCAAGGTTCTCCACCTTGGGAGGAAAACCCTGCAGCATGCTTATAGGCTTGGCAGTGCTACGCTGACTAGCACTACGGACGAAGGACTTGGGGGTCATGACTGACCACAAGATGAACATGAGCCTTCAATGTGATGATGTGGCTAGTAAAGCAAGCAAAACCCTGGCTTGCATCCATAGATGCTTCTCAAGCAAATCCCAGGATGTCATTCTCCCATTGTACTCGGCCTTGGTGAGGCTGCAACTGGAGTACTGCGTCCAGTTTTGGCTCCACTATTCAAAAAGGATGTGGAGAAGCTTGAGAGAGTGCAGAGAGGAGCCACGTGCATGATCAGAGGTCAGGAAAACAGATCTTATGACGAGAGGCTGAGAGCTATGGGACTCTTCAGCCTTGGAAAATGCAGGCTCAGGGGTGATCTGATGGCCACCTGTAAGTTTATAAGGGGTGTTCACCAGGATCTGGGGGAACGTTTGTTCACAAGAGTACCCAAGGGATGACAAGGTCGAACGGTTATAAACTCCTCAGGCTGGACATCAGGAAGAACTTCTTTACTGTCCGAGCCTCCAAGGTCTGGAATAGCCTGCCGCCGGAGGTGGTTCAAGCACCTACTTTAATGCCTTTAAGAGAAATCTGGATGCTTTTCTTGCTGGGATCCTATGACCCCAGCTAACTTCCTGCCCCTGGCGCAGAGGGTTGGACTTGATGATCTTCTGAGGTCCCCTCCAACCCTAATGTCTATGAAATCTATTAAAGCTCATTTTAGAATGGAATTTAAGGTATGGAGGATCATCGGGCCCATGTGTTCTGAATAAACACAAAACTTGACTTGTATTTAGAATGCAACACTTCTATGAACACTGACAGGTTTGATGGGTAGAGTGATATACCATGTCCCTGTGGTGCATCATACAGAAAGAGTCTAGCTATTACAGTCTTTGACACTCACCATGAAAGCAGGGAAAGGCTGCTTAGGGTGGTTTGGCCACAGTTTACACAAATGTACAGTGAGAGTCTAGAACCCATAGTTGAAAGGCAAAAGTCAGAAATAAAGGACAGAGTTAAGCACAGTACTGGCAACACACTATTTTTTAGCCTCATGATATTTAATGTGTTTCAGCAACAATGTTCTAAATTACTTTCATTATTTTTATTTACCCTTAATACAACTTTTTGAACTTCCACATTTTTTCACAGCTATAAAATTCTAATAATTTTACAAATTAATTATCTGTTTTCAACCATTACCTCAGTTTAATTGTAGAACTGTCCATTTTTACATATTTTAAGCTATTCTGTTAGCTTAGGAAATAAACAAACCTCTAGGTTCACCCCTTATCCTTGCCTTATCTTTGTCTCTAGCTAGAATCCTCCTCATTGCAATAGCTGAGTTCATGAACCTCCCCAAGACCTCTGTTATGTAAATGAACTTCTGAAGTTTAAATAACCAAAAAATACTTTTCGTTAGCTGTGTTTAAGGCACTGAATTGTACTCTGATGAGGGGCCAAGAATAAATACTTCTATTAAAAATCAGACCTAATTGGACATGTCAGGCTCAGTGACTCATCTTTTATAAACTGCAATTTATATATACAAAATAAGTGACCATTTGTTTCTAAGCAAGTTAACTAGCAATTATGGGACTTGCCAGGAAGCTCTCAGAATGCATTTTATCATCTGAACTTTAGACCTTCCTTTGTTGCCATTTGCTGCAGAATGAAAAATTAGGAATGGCTGTTAATTTCCCAATTGAATTTTACCAGAGTAAACTAATTTTACTGTGCTTTAGCATTCACCCTAGAACTCCTGCCAGCAACAGAATGGGAAGAAAATGTTGTGGCAGCAGTCCTCGTTTCATTTTGTGCCCTCAGGTCAAGGGGTTTTGATCTATTGAGGAGTAGAGGGTAAATGCACTGAAATCAGTAACACTTGAAAGTTCTCAGCATTCACAGGACTAAGCCCTTAATTTCCTCATTTGAAAGGCATACTAATGCATTCCTCCAAGAAAGATCACTTGGTCTATGACTGTTCAAACATCCCTCATTTAGCTAATGCCTTCCTTCCCATCTTTCAGGGACCCTATACATATATTTCAACAGTATTGGTCTCTACAGGGTTGACTTTAAAAGGAAGTACTATGGCCTAGTATGTTGTTGGAACTGCCTATGGAACAAAGACAAATGGGTTCAAACCTGGGGTCCAATGTTTATTTTCACATGAAAATGCAAACCCCATTTCTTTGAGCTATTCTCTCAAATAACACCAGCACAAATTAACTATCATACTTCCCACCACATTGATGCTCTTATCTCAGGGGCATGCAATTATTTCGGGTGAAGGGCCACTTACCAAATTTAGATAAGCTGTCAAGGACCACATTGGTAGACCTGCCCCTTGATGGGTGCCCTGCCTCCTGGTCACCATCTTGTGAATGGAAGTCCTGCCCCCTGTCCCCTGACTGTTACCACCAGAAGGCCCTCCCCTTGCTCCTAGAAATACTCCTTTCAGCAAGGGGTTTTGCCATCTCAGAACCAGAAAAATACCAAATTATATTCTTAAAATCAGGCATCTATAACATTCATTAATTTGATTTCAAAAAACATTTTTGTCCTGATTTACATGTGTTTGTGTAGTGTACATAGAAGTGATTGCACAATAGCTTAAAATGAAGTCTTACTTTTGTATATTGTGGGGCACATGGAGGGATGGGTATAGGTTTGTCTGTGGGTATGTGGTGTGTGGGGGAGGGTGTGGAGTGAGGGAGCATGTGGGTGTGTATGTGTGGATATGTGGAGTGTGGGTGGGTATGAGGTTTGTGGGGGACCATGGTGGAGGGGAGGGTGGCTGGGGTATGTGAGGGAATGTGGTTTGGGGGCCTGCGTGTATGGCAGTGCAAGGAGGGGAGTGTGAGTGCATGTGTGTGGTGAGGTGTGCATGTGGGACATACCCTATGAACACACACACACACACACACACATATACACTCTCTCTCCCTCCCTCCCTCATTGCACACACACACAGTCTCTCTCTCTCCTTCACTGTGCGCACACACACGCGCAGCCTCTCCCTTCGTCATTGCTTTCTCTGTATCTCTCCCCCCTCCCTCATTGCACCATGGGCCCTGTGCTCCCACTGTCCGGTGACGTAGCCGGGGGCCATGTGGTGTTGGAGCACTCAGTGGGCATGCAGGGAAGCAGTGAAAGCTGTGGCAGGCCGAGGCTTCTGGTTGGGGGGGCAAGGTGGGAGGGGGCTAAGGGTGGGGTGGGGCCAGGCTGGCCTTGCTACTGAGTCCTGCTGGCTTCCCCTGGGTCCTACTGCCCCTGGATCCTGTCAACTTTGACAGGCAGCCAGGAGCAGATAAATATAAATGTTCTACATTTTTAGGTGCCCCACAAGTCGAATAGAATCGCTTGGCGGGCCAGATCTGACCCACAGGCCATATATAAAGAATTACTTACAGCAAAGAAGTAACAGTCTTGCAATTGCCCTTGCAAGAGTCTGGGGCAGAGGTGGGCAATTATTTCAGGCGGAGGGCCACTTACTGAGTTTTGGCAAGCCATCAAGGGCTGCATGACAGGCAGCCAGGGGCAGATAAATATTAATTTTCTAAATTTTTTAGGGGCCCCACGGGCAGCCCATGGGCTGCATTTTTCCCACCCCTGGTCTGGGGTCTAACCCTGTATGACACAGAGTAAGTCCTCCTGGAAATACAGAGCGTCCAGGAACATGGCAACAGTTCCTGCTGCCTGACTTAGGCTGTTACCACGAATGCTACACTTCTTGGATGCTCTATGCTTTCAAGAGGACTTACTGTGTGTCACACAGTCAGCCAAGACTGAAAAAATCTTTTCTTTTTTAAACATTCTGCCCTCCAAAAACAAAGTGCATGTATTATTCCGGTGTTTTATATATGAAAAAATATGGTAATATTACCCTGTACATGGCCCTGTGCATCACTGATATGGGATGATCAAAATAATATCTGCTTTGGCCTAACCTAACAACTTTTACCAAACATCTTCACTTAAAAAATAATGACCCCCTTTTAAAGAAAAGCCAGACACAGAGTAGCGCTCTCAGTAAATTCCATACCATTTACCATTCCAATGTTGAACATGGCATTCACCAGTGAGCCTCCTTTTCTGAAGTGATCTGACATGTGCTCCAGCCAATTTGCTTCTAAGCTGTTGACTGTCTGACCATTTCTGGAGATCCTCATAGGAATTGTCACAGTGTAATACTGGCTGCATCTTTGTTGGGTCTTTGGCTTGTTGAAGAGAACAAAGAATTCTGTTGCTAAAAAATGGAATAAAATGGCATTACTATAATAAAGGACATGTTGTATTATTAACGTATTAAAGTATAACACTTCTACCATCCTGGCCTGCTTGTCTTTCAACCTGTAGACCTTCAGGGATGAATTGTCTCCTTTGTGGGTTTGTACAGTATACCATACCACAGGGTCCCAAGTCCTAATTGCTGTCATAGTATTGACTACTAAAAACAAACATAAAAATCTAGTAGTTCTCGCTGTCTGAGGAACAATCTATCGACATACATAAACAACATGCCAGGAACAAATTAACTCTACTGATTGAATTTATTATTGTAGAATTAAAATAGTGCTGGGTAATTAACCAAAACTGTTTATTTATTTGCTCCTACATGAGCTATATGAAGTTCACTGTTACCTGTGACACCAAGGGCACTGCTGAAATATGAGATCTTGCTGAAAATTTAGAGAAAGTTACAATCCTAATGCTATAACCTTTAACTAAAGGAGTAAAGAACACACAGAGCTGGCAAATGAGAGAGTCAAATTCAGGAAGCTACAGTGGACCATACTAAGGACACCAAATGGACTATATTTATTCTGTGACTAGGTCAGGGCAAAGTAGAGACAAGAACAGAGGAACAGGGATGAATGTAAAACATGTAGAAAATGTAGAAGGCCTGTAGGCAGCTTGAAAGTGTTTAAAAATACCATATTAGAGTATCAGGACAAGTGTATAAATCAAAAAGAGTACCAACTGGACTAATAAAACCCTGCATGGTTTAACAGCAGAGTTAAGGAAGCCATTCAAAACAAAGAAAACATCCTTCAAGAAAATGGAAGGCATGCCCAAATGAAGAACATAGGAAAGCTCATAAACTCTAACAGGTCAAGTGTAAAAGCAAAATAGGACAGGCCAAAAGAAGAATTTGAGGAGTGTTTAACAAAAGATGTTAATCATAGAAACTTTTAAAAATACACTAAAAGTGAGAGAATTGGTGGAACCATTAGATGACCAAGGTATAAAAGGTGCATTCAGGAATGATAAAGCCATAGCAGAAAAGCAGAATTACTTCTTTGCATCATTTTTTACCAGAGAAGATACTGGCACCATGGTGGATCGATCCTTTCTAGTAGATAGGTCTAAAAAGTTGGACCACATTGATGTGACAACAGAAGAAGTTTTGGAATAAATCAATAAATACTAATAAGTCACCAGAAGGCAAGCACCCAAGAGTTCTGAAAAAATTCAGAAGTGAAACTGCAGAACTTCGGAAATAGCATATAAAATTTATCATTACATATGGCCTTGGTGCTAGAGGACTGGAGGTTGCCAACATAACACCTATATTCCAAAAGGGCTCCAGAGGTGATCCTGGGAACTACAGACCAGTAAGTCTCACACCCAGCCTTGGTAAGTTGGTAGAATCTATAATAAAGGATAAAACCAGCAGTCACATGGACACATATGATCTGCTGGGGAAGAGCCAACATGATTTTTGTAACAGAGAAATCCTGCCTCACCAATCTGTTGGAGTTCTTTGAGGATGTTAAAACAAGCACTTGGATAAGGGGGATCCAGTCAATATAACAGATTTGGATTTTCAAGAACCACTCAACAAGGTCCCTCAACAAAGGCTTTTTAAAAAACTGAGTTGCCACAGATTGGAGGGAAGGTTCTTCCATGGATTGAGAGGTGGTTACAGACAGGAAGCAAAGGGTGGAACTAAATGATCGCCTTTCAGAATAAAGGGAGGTCAAAAGTAGTGTCCCAAAGACATCTGTCTCAGACCCAATTTTTTTCAATATTTTCATCAGTGATCTGGAAATAGGGCTGCATAGTGAAATCTCCAAGTGTGCAGATAATAACAAATTATTCTAGGTAGTCAGATGACAGAGAGGAGCTACAGAAAGCTCTCACCAAGTTAAGTGAGTGTTCAAAAAAAAGCAGATGAACATCAACAAGTGCAAGTTAATATACATGGGCAAAAACAGGAGAGGATCCAAGGGGGATGCAGAGGCACAAATGCATCCCTCTTTCAGCTGATCATACTGGGGGAGCAACAGCCAGGGAATTTTTTTAAGTCTACAAAGCAAGTAAGAATTCCCCTCCCTTCCCCTCCATGCTCAGCAGCACATTTCTTCTCCTCCCTCCCCCACTGCTACTGCCTCCAGCTATCCCAGGGTAGGGGTGGAAAGCTCCAGAGCCACTCCTGCCTGCTCCAGTTGGGCTTCATGTGGAGCCAGGCTCACCCTGGGACAGGAGCCAGTGTGGGGAGAAAGCAACTTACTTACTGCTGGTGCTGTCTCTAGCCAAGCCTAACTCCACCTACAATCCAGCTGCAGTGGGGCAGGAGTGGCTCTGGAGTCTTCCCTGCTCCTAGGTTAGTAGGAAGAGCAGTAGTTGTAGGTGGAAGTAGGAGTGGGGGGAGGGAAAAGGAAGGGAGGGCATGTGCAGAGGAGAAGGGAAGGAAGATTTTCTACCTGCTTGAAGGACTTAAACATTCTTCACTGCTGCTCCTTTGGTGCAGTATGTGGGCGTTGGTATGGGGAGGCAGGTGAAAGCAGGGGAAGCAGCCTGGTCGCTGCTCCCACATACCCTCATTCACAAAATTATGGATGTGCCTATGAGGAAAAATAACTTCAACCCTGCCAACTGCAGGGTACTGAGCTAGTGTTATGACTCAGGACAGAGACCTTGGAGTCATTATAGATGGTTCTCTAAAAACGTCACTTCAATAAGCAGTGGCGACCACAAAAAGTTGGTCATCATTGAGAAGGGAACTGAAAATGGAGAACATCATCGTGTCACCATACAAAACCATGGGTCCACATCCTCAATACTGTACAGCGTTCTAAAACTGGAAAGGATACAGAGATGGACAACCAAAATTATCAGGGGTATGGAGTAGTTGCCACGCCAGGAGAGACTGAAAAAGGCTAAGAGACTTTAGTTTGGAAAGGAAAAGGCTAAAAGATGATATGACATCGTTTTATAAAATCATAAAATCCCAGCAAACAGGGAACTGTTGTTCACCAAGTCCTAGAATACTAGCACTAGGGGGCACCTATTGAAACTAGTAGGAAACAGGTTTAAAAGTAACAAGAGGAAGTACTTTTTTACACTGCAAGTAGATAACTTGTAGAATTCACTGCCATGGAAAGTGGTAGATGCAGATGGTATAGCCATGTTCAAAAAGGAGATAGACAAAGTCATGGATGAGAATAGCTGTTGGAGATGTTTCCTCTGGAATCTCTAAAGCAATAAGGGTGGATGCCATGGAGGGGACAGAGGACAGATCACTCTAGATCTATCCATTTAATGCTCTTTATCTAAAGCATCCACTTCTGCCACCGCCAGAGACTGGATACAGGGCTGAATGAACCACTGGTCTGACCAAGTATGGCACTTCTTATGTTCTTACGTAATGGTGTCATAAAGTACCTCAAAAAGTGAGGACATCATAGTTAGATATTCTTGTTCATCATATAGCTTCTTTTCCATGTGAGGAGTGGTCAATTTACTCTCACCATTGACTCAATGACTTAATATGGGCCACAAAAATCACCAAAAAAATTTGCAGAATTGGGCTAAGGGGAAGTTATGAGATACAAACAAAATTCTCAGGAAGGCACAGCTATTAGTAATATTTCTAAAATGGAAATGGTCAGTCATTATATTTTTATATGATGACCTAATTAACAGCTCATAAATAGTCAGGCTTCCCATTACATTCAAATAGAGAAGGAATGAGCTGTATCAGTTTGAAACAATGATTTTTGTCAAAGGGTACAAATTACAGGTGTCTTGTTGACTTAGAAATATCCTTACTTTATTCTTCCAATCTCGTATGTTATAATCTAGATAGTGACTCAGATACTGCTCTCTCATGGCAAATTCACTGTGGATCTAGAAGACTGAAAAGTAAAAGGGACAATCCAGATAAAATAATACTCAGTGTGCATGTCTACATGTGCATTTATGCTGGCTTAAATTTACTATGCAGTAAACTACTGCACAGTAAGCGGGAATAGGCCAATAGGCTAGTGTCTACACATGCAGGTGTTAAAACATATTACCAGTGTATGTGTGGTCTGACTTGGGACAGAAATTTGATACCTGCATCATGCAAGTCAGCCTAAGATGCCATATTTACTGTGCAGTAATTTTGGTTACTGGTCAGTAAATGCTCATGTGTAGATGCGCCCAGCGTGAGCAAGGACAGCAAAGTCAGGTCTCCAGAGGATTACAACATGAGAGATTTAGCTAAAACTTAGTTCAAATAAACTTGGTATGGAGCAAAAGTAAAGAAAGACTTGTCAAGAACAGAGAACCTTAGAGAAAAGATGGATACTATCTCCATATAAAGGAAGATTATAAAGGGATAGCTGATGGGTGCTGGAGAAAGTAAACAAGACATAACATTATTACCAGAAAAAAATGAACAAACTGTCAATTGGGATTCACTTGCTATTTACTGCTTTTATAGAAAAAAACAAGCTGATGCAGTAACTTCAAAGGGCATGTAAACAAAGAAGCATAAATATTAAGCAGAGACGCTAACTACCTGCAGATAAATCAGAATATCAGGACATGATTATTAATTCCAGAAATAAAAGGAGATTTTTTTTCTGAATATGATAATAAGCACATCCTTTACTTTTTTAAACACAAAAATGGTGAAATACGGGGTTTGGGACTGTAAAGATCTAATACCCAAGGTGAAGGAAGTTTTTCACTGGTTTCAGTGGGAAATGGATCAGGCCTTTGAGTGCAGGAGTAAAGGTAAAAATATAAACAATATAAAATGTTCAACAAAGGACCTGCCCAACCTGATTAAAAACTGTTAATGGTAGATACAGCAAAAATCCTTTTGGTATGGTTTCAGAAAACAGTACTTTCCAACAAGCTTTTAAAATATTTAGTTAGATTTTGTCAAGTCCACTTAAAAGTCATTTTCAATACAGGTCTGGAGGACCCCTTCCTGAAAGCTATTTACAATGGTGCAATTTTCAAGTTTGGACACAGCTACAAATATATGGGGCCAGAAATACTGAATTCAAAATAAAATGAGATACGTAGAATGGAAATCTGTCTAGAAAATGCATCATCATCATCTGTCTAGCACTGTAGGGTATCAGTTCCTAGCAGATATAAAAGTAAGAAAAGGTTCATGACTAAATAATCCCATAATCTAAATTCTAGCAAGAGAATAACTTCTATTTAAGCAGATAATTGCTTGAGGTGACAAAGGAATATGAGGAAGCCCTTGTGTCTTGTGCTTATGTAGTCAGTGAGAAAGTCCTGCATATCTGGGGGAAGTACACAGCATTTAGCAATACACGTACAAGGGAGTAGAAAATTTATTTAAAAAAAAAAGGAAGAATCATGAGCTCTACAAAATCCAAAGAAACACCACAATCTGGGAAAATATAAAATACCTACAGGCTGGGGAACTCCCTTCTTATCAGTGCAGAGGCAGACAAGGATCTTGGAGTCATCATTGATGCCAAGATGAACATGGGCCGGCAGTGTGGGGAGGCAGTCAGGAAGACCAACCGCACCTTGTCATGCATCCACAGATGCATCTCAAGCAGATCCAAGGAGGTGATCCTCCCCCTCTATGCGGCCCTGGTCAGGCCGCAGCTGGAGTACTGCGTCCAGTTCTGGACGCCGCCCTTCAAGAGGGATGTGGACAACATGGAGAGGGCCCAGAGGAGGGCCCCTCGCATGATCAGGGGGCAGCAGGACTGGCCCTATGAGAAGAGGCTACGGGACCTGAACCTGTTCAGCCTCCACAAGAGAAGGCTGAGGGGGGGATCCAATGGCCTGTTACAAACTAGTCAGAGGGGACCAGCAGGCACTGGGGGAGGCCCTGTTTCCCCAAGCACTACCAGGAGTGACCAGGAATAATGGTCACAAGCTGGCAGAGGGTAGATTCAGACTAGACATCAGGAGGCGCTACTTCACGGTCAGGGCAGCTAGGATCTGGAACCAACTTCCAAGAGAAGTGATACTGGCTCCTACCCTGGGGATCTTTAAGAGGAGGCTAGACAGTCACCTTGCTGGGGTCGTTTGACCCCAGTACTCTTTGCTGCCAGGGCAGGGGGTCGGACTGGATGATCTGCTCAGGTCCCTTCTGACCCTTGAAACTATGAAACTATGAAAAATGATGAGAGAGAGACCCTTAGTCAAAGAATGAAATTAAGATTATGCAAACAGTAACAAACGTTACAACTTTTTCCAAGGAGAAGGAAAGAAGCGTGAAAACCAAGAGAAACTAGAGCTATCTGATGAAGAAAAAAGGCAACTAAAGAAATGGACAGGGATTCTCTACCTCGGTGTTCACAACAGAAGACAGAAGATGATGCCAAAGGCTGAACTACATTTTCCAGAGGAGGAAAAGCAAGTACTGTAAGAACTCAAGGTCACACAAGAAAAATAAATGTGTCATGCTATTGAGGTAATGTATTTGTAAATATCCTGCTACAGGTGAGTTAATTCATTTTCTCTTTCACAAAGTTATCTTTCCAGATCCCTACTCTCAAATCTACCAGCATTGCTCACCACAGATATTTGATCTTAAATTCTCCAAACTCAGAAAGGTCAACAGAGATTAAGAAAATGAAGGGAAGTCAGCAACTGAGGTAAATTTTTCTTGAACTACAAAGGCCTTAAATTCAGTTTTACAGCTAAAAGATCTTAGCAGATGTGCAAAAAGGTGGTCATGAATGAGACTCCCAGAAGTCTGAAGGCAGACAGAGGAATGGGATGAGAAACAAGAGAAGAGGTGTTCTTCAGACTGTACAACAATGGGGCTGGGTATAGGTACTATACTTTCACCAGTATAAGTGATCGGAAACTGATCTATACCCATAACAGAACAGAAGCTCAGCACACAAAAATGGCCTATACCTGCAGCAGAACAGAAAGTGTTAGGCATACAGACTGGTTTAAAAATGGCAGAACCCAGTCTAAAATTTGTGCCCCCTTACCACCTACCAAAGGGCGAATGTGTTTTCGGTTCATTACCAATCTAACTATGCCACTTACAGAAAACCATGCAACTTAGATCAATCCCATGTCAAGCTTTTTGAATGCCTTTACCTAGCCTGGAAGTCAGCTTGGAACCAGGTTTCCTCATTCTAAGTATACTGTGACACAGATAAGGAAACAAAAAATAGGGTTAACAAAATCTTTAGAGGACAGCAATTAAAGTCTTTAGTGGGCAGCAAATGTAGAGAAGGGCAATCAACCTATCAATGCATTAGACAAGAAAGTGGGAAGATTCAGGAAGAGGATCTCACAATTCAGTGTAGAAAAGTGCAAAGCACACACAGAAAACAGAACCTAGGACATGTGAATTCACAAAACGATTATAAAGGAAAATAATCTGTTTGAATTGGGCATAATTTATGTAGCAGCATAAATAAGAAACTACAAATGTAGGATATTTGAAGTTCTAACATAGTTCAGGATAAATTATTTTCAATAAGGGGTCAGAGAGTAGGACAACTAGCTTGGGTATACCTTGACTAAATCTGGCTGCCTAACTTCCCAACAAACAATAAAGTAACAGCCAAAGATGGCTAGTTTAATTCAGGAACTCTAAAACCTGAATTATACGAAAGAAATCAGGCCATACTTATTAGCAGGGATCCTGGTTTTCTCTGATAAAAAAATCCCCAATTTTCAGATTAAAGTGTAATCCAAACTCCACATTTTTCTATGATTACAATGAAACACATCTGTATTATATATACACACACAGAGAGGGAGGGGGAGAGAGAGAGAGAGAGAGAGAGAGAGAGAGAGAGAGAGAGAGAGAGAGGTGTTTCATTGTAATCATGGAAAAATGTGGTGTTTGGGTTACTTTTTTAAATCTGAAAATTGGGTATTCTTTTATCAGAGAAAACCAGGATCCCTGCTTATTAGTCTTTTCCACAGAGAGTGGCTCCCACTGCCACATACAAACTCCCACAATGAACAAAACAACTGGTCGAATTTTTGCAAAATGTAAGAAAAGGACTGAGACCTACTCTTCTTAACTGAAATGATTACTTGTACTTACAGTTCATACTAGAAAATTCAAATAAGCAACACAGTAACAGAAGCCAGTATAAAAAGTAAAGATAGACAGGCCAATGGAAGAAATAATGATAAATTGTTAATCATGAGTTTCATAGAACCATAGAATCACAGATTTGGAAGAAACCTCAAGGGTTGTCTAGTTTTAACCTCTTAACACAAATGTGAGATCTACTATATCTTTTCATTCCAGACAAATGCTTAATTAGTCTCTTCTTGAAAGCTTCCAATGAAGGAAATTCCATAACATGTCTGAGCACATTTTCCCACTAGCCTATTGTTCAGCTAGGCAAGTACAAGAGGGAAATCAATCAAATTTTGGTGGTCCAAGGACATCAATATTAAATGCAGGGATCAACATCAAACAAGTCCAGCTGAACAATATCAAAAAAGAGTTAGAAAAGTTTAACTTGACGTGTAAGATCTTTAGCACATGACAATGTAACTAAAGTCAGCTTGAGGACAGAACTCCAAACCTGACATGGCAAATTCCCCTGCAAAATCGGTTCATGACACCATCACATCAAAGGCAGATAAACCTCACTGATCATAATAGAGCTGCATCTACTTACACTAATTGGTTTTTGTCATCTGGTCTTCTATTTCTCCTACAGTTTCCTATACACTTAAGCTATCATGAACTGTGCAGCTAAGTTTAAGAATGGGCTCAAAGATTTTCTTTTTCCCATTGTGTACACTTGTTTCTCCAAGGTGTTGTGGACTTAGTAAAGGCAGTTTTAAAAATTAACTTTTGCATAGCAGAGTGATCACTACAGTACTTACTTCCAGTAAGAGGTTCTGCACATATTGCTGATGCATCACTTTCTGTTGCCCCTTCCTTCTCATCCGTGGTTTCTGTTAGCCTTAGTGACAGGTTCTCCTGTTGTAACTGCTCTCCATTTTCCCCTGCAGAATTGAAGCTCAAGTGCTCAGTAACCTGTCCTTCACCCTCCTGACTGTCACTTGACTCTGCACATTGGTCAATGTTTCCCTCATTTGGTGTTGGAGTCTTACATCCATTAATACCATCTGTTTTCTCGTTATCCAATGAAGCATGATCCTCAGGATAGCCCAATGCATTTTTTACATTTCTCACTTGTACAGAGTTGTTACCAGTGGGCATCACAGTGTTCTTCTGGGAATGGTACTGAGGTATAACTCCAACAAACTTCAAGCCTAGACTTGCTGCATCGTGAATCTACAAATCACAGGAGATTAAAAGGTTTTAATTTGAAAATTATCTTATACCAAAATAAATGTTTTGAAAATAACATGTCAAAGAGTCTAGCATGCCATTTTACTGCTTTATCTGCTACTCTAGGAAGCTGTCGTAATCATCTTTACGTAAAAAAATTAAATTCTAGAGAAGTAAAATTATGCAAGTTATTTATGTAGCCTGTAAAACATAAAAATACAAAGAAGAAAAAGAAGGCTCAGTTATATGCATTGGCTTTCTTCCAGGAAATGAAATACCTGTTTGAAAGCCTTCCTTAATGTCAGATTAACATATTTAGAATTACCCAAATCAACTTTTGGTATCAGTGTAATGAAATTTGGGGTTAACACTGGTGGGGTATTCCCTGGGTATGCAGGGGAAAGTTCATAATTTTTCCTGTATACATTAATACCACAATTCTTTCTTTGTTCCTTATTTTAAATTTAAAAACAAATGACAAACTTTCACATGATGAGGTTAAAAAAACCAAAGGACGTTCAGTACCATTTAGTAGCTGAACTAGAGGTAATAGGAGAAACGACTGTATGGATGAACAAGAAAGTACGATATGCCATGAAAAGAAAAAAGTATTAATAATGCCTTATTTTTCAGTAAGCAGAATAATGAAAAAATGTTGCAATTATTTGGACCATCTTATTTCCATTTAAGAGCAACAAAATGCATAAGCCAAGTAGAAAGCAGCCTACAGAAGATTCATAACAGATCAGAGAGTGGCTGGTGGATGTCTTGCAGTTACACAGGTTTGACCTTACTGACTAAACATCTGTTAAATTGTATGGGTTGTACCAATGTAGTAGGAGAATTTGATGCACAAGCTGCACTATCACAGAGATGAGACATATACACATGCAGGTTCAAAAAGCATCCCCACAGTGAGAGGGAAAAAGTAGTGGGTTTCAAATATAGCTGTGCATCACACGTGTATTCTTTTAATTTTTTTGATTTTACCAAAACTCCAAACTACAAAAATACACGGTCTCAGAATAAAGAAGTTCTTTCACCTGATATGACTGCCATGTAACTCTTCATAATTAGAATATCCTAATTATTCCCTGCAGTATTGTTTAAAACATACATAAATAAAAGCAGTATAGGTCCTTTGGAAAGAAGAAAAGGATGGATCCTCAGGGAAACCCTCACATGATTTCCAATGCACAGTGGTGGGAGATGCACAAAGAAAGAAGTTTGCACTGTGAACAATAGGCAGTCAATTTTAAAAAAAAAGAGGAAGTTTGTTTCTGCATTTGCCCTCTCTCAACCTCCCCAACAATTTTTTTTTATGAATCATCTGCTTCCTGGTAATCACATTACCGTGCTTAACATATATACTACCTACAGATTAAATCTGATCAACAAAAATAACTTCCTCTTTCAAATCATTGTTATTTTTTCCATGTTTAATGAACTATTAAAGACTGCAATAGCAGGAACTGAAGCACGATTGCCCAGGAAACAACGCACCAGTCAGCAGGACATACATGCACGTGTTTAGCCCGAGAGACATGAGCTGCCAACTGGAGCTAAACTCATTGCTGAGGCAGGATAACAACTGGATTGCAATCTCCTTTGAATTAGCACTGAAGTAAAAATGCTATTTACAATGCCTTAATCTAACAGAAGAAAACATGACAGAATTACAGGTTTCCATAAATAAATAGTAGTATTTTATTTGTATTAGACTAGAAGGAAGTCAGTATGTGAGCAGCTTCCTCAGCTTGGTTCAAATGAATACAGATGACATGACAATATGTTTAATGTGTCTGCCTCCCTATTGCAATTTTACAAATACTTTTAATACACTCATTATTAGCTAGGGTTACAAATTCTGTTCATCTTCCAGTGCTAATGTAAATTGCATTTGTATAGTAAGATGCCAGCTCAGCTAATTATAGCAATGTAACTAGTAGTCAACTGCCAGGGTCCCTGTACTGTACAGGTGCAATAATTTAATGTTCTTGGAACACTGGTTGTCAACCCATACCAGGCTAATATGCATCATACCTTGAACACAATGGTTTCCACAAGTACTGCAGCATTGTGTTAATATCTGAGCACACCCAAAAATGTGTTCATTTTTAAAAAGAGCTGTTTTTGAAAACCAGCTCTAGCTAATCCTCATCACCCTAACAGTGCAGGAAATCTTCAATACAAACTGAAAATAAAAATATTTTTATGGAATTTATTTCAAAAGTCCCTTACAAATAAGTTCATAGGCAATAAAGCAATAAATAGAACATAACACCCATTTCCAATCCCATTACGTTTGTTCCCAATTAAATCAGTGGGGTAATCATATTGGCTAGAGCCTGAATTGATTCAACCTTTGCAGGTTAGTCTAACCTGGCTTGGCTGAATCAGTTTGTAACTGCACAGACATCCCAGACATGCAGGCACATGCCTGCAGTAGCTCAGGCTAGACGCTGGGGGGTGCTAGAGCAGCCCATCCCTTCCTTTCTCTTCCCTTCCCTTCCACAGTACTGAGCTGAAGGGACAGGGTTTGGCCAGGCCTGGGCAGGATGCTCTGACCAGCCCAGCAGGGAATAGATAACAGTGTTGATCACTCCTAACTTAGTGTTTATTACCCCATTAAGAAAACAATAGAGGGACATTACTGTTGATTCTACCTGTTAATCCAGCACCGATGGTAGCCAGCATGTGGTCTGCTAGCTAATACACAGACACCTCAGCAAGGCAGAGTGGAGGGGGGAATTCCTGCTTAGCAGGGACCGGTGAGGGTGAGTGGGGGAGCAGCCCGCAGTCTCTGCTGGAGTTGCAGCCAGGGAGCAGAGGGGAGGGGCCAGCGCTGCTGTAGAGCAGAGAGCCTCTCCCAGCCCAAAGAGCATGCTGGCTCAGGCTAGAAGCCAGGGGATGCTAGAGCAGCCCTTTCTTCCCTTTGAGTGCTGAGCTGAGGGTGGGCATGGCCAAGCCCCAGCAGGTTGCTCTGATTAGGGATGAGTCTCCCCCCACTTTTCTGACCAGCCCATCAGGGAATTGATAACACAGTGTTTATCACCCCCAACTCAGTGGTTATCATCCCATTAAGAAAACAAGAGAGGGACATTACCCTCTGCCAAAGCATTATCATCCGCCAAAGCAGGGACCGTAGCTAGCATGTGGTCCGCTATCTAATGCTGAGAGGTGTCTGCGTAAGGCAGAGCAATCCCTGCTTAGAAGGGAGTGGAGAGAGGAGGAGCAGAGGGAAGCCAAGTAGATGCCTGAAGTCTCTGCCGAGCTCCTGCCAGTGAGCAGAGGGGAGGGACCAGCTCTGTTGTGGAGCAGAGAGCCCCGCCCAGGCCAGAGAGCATGCTGGGATGCTGGTGGAGTCTGGTTTATCTTAAACCAGCAAGGGGTCTGGGACAGACATGGCATAAACTGGTTTGACCCAAATCAGTTAAATCTGATACTACATTCAACCAGGTTTATCTCAAACTGGTTTCAGCCATTTTCAAACTGGTTTATGTGCACTGAACATCTGTTCTGTTACAGGTTTAAACCAGTTTCTGATCACTTAAACTGGTTTATCTGTACTGACTGTCCTTAGCCATCGTTACAGTTCAATGAGCTAGTGGAATTAGGTTACACTAGCAGCTAAAGAAAAAGTAGAGCCCAGTCAGGTGATGCATCAACAGATGTAACAATTGTTTTCTCCCTTATCAACACTCCAAAAACACATGAAGGACTTGAACCAAATAATTAACTTTTAGCATTTTATAGTTTCAATCTACAGCATTGTTAGTTTGGTTTTAGGAATCCTATCTAGAACACTAAGAAATGTATAGTTTCTTCTCTACAAGCCCAAAATGCATGAATTAACTTGAGTCAGTGGCATGGCATCTTACAGCCTCTGTATTGTGTTTGCCCTTATGAATTCACTAGCGAAGTGCCTGTCAAGAATGATGGGAGGTAAAAAGGCAGGGGAGAAGCTTGCTAACCCTAACTTTTTCCCATGCTGTTGCCGTCTCCCAGGAGCAGGTGGGGGTACCTTGCCCCATAACATTCACTAATCCTGCACTTATGCTGAAATACTGTTTTGCCATCCTCTCCATCCCCCTCTGCCAGCACTCTGCGCCACCACTGACTCCAAGGAGCACAGCTGGGAGGGGTGGAGGGGGTGAGGCCAGCAATGTTGGTCTCACCCCCCTGCTCCATCTCTTTCATTCCCACTGTCATGGCAGCACTCCGCCATGCTGTTGCTGCCACCTCCTGTCTGTAATGCTTTAGGAGCACTGATTGTTTCATGGGCGACTGGTGCCACCTTAGTCAGGGAGGGCACATGCCTCCCCCCCTCCCCCCAGCAAGCATTCAGTGACTGGGACATTGGGAGGGGGAGGATTCCTCCCACGATCAATCTCGCTGACCAGGGTGGGGGGGAGTCCCCCCACAGCCAATCGCACCAACCAGGAAGCAGCCACGGTGGTTCATCCAGTGCTCTCACTCCCCAGCTGGTGCTTGCAGGGGCGACACCAGTGCTCCTGCCTGCCCCCCCGACATCGCCTAAGCAGGGAGCGTGACCTGTCAAAGGGTGCACCAGCACTCTCAGGGGGTGCGCATGCACGCCCATGCACCTACTATGCATTGCCACTGGATTGTTTGTTTCAGCAAGCAATCAGAGTTCTCCTGGAGTGTTACAGACAGACAGACAGACAGAGTAAGCCCTTTATTATATTAGAATAAAACAAACATTTATTTAAATCTTCCATGTTTTAAAAATATATTGCTACATTTTCTCAGGATTTTTCAACTATAAATATCAAACATTTTGGTAAACATCTTTTTGGAACACCAAAAGGCCATTGACACGTACCTTTATTTTAGGTTTCAGTTGCTCACTAAACTTTATTGACAACATTTACAAATCAGTTTTTAAATAATCTTTGATTATGCATTCAAATGATTTACAGCAAAGATATTATTTTGGTTTGTTTGAAAAGGATCAGTGTTTTTACCAATGATAATAATCAACTCTCCCCAGCCTATGTTTCTTTCGAGGCTGAAAATGGGCTTGCCAAATTTCAGTTCACAATGATTATGAAGTAGCTAAAGTAATGCAGCTAAAGCCCATAGGAAATCAACTGAGAATAAGTCCTAAGGTACAATGGGGCTAAAGGTGGGTGCTAGTATAAGAGAATGTTGGGGTGAAAACCTAAAACTGAATGAAGTGGATGGTACATGGGCAGTACATAATAAACTCATGACAGACCATCTTGGAGGAATTACTCCACTAGCATCAATGGCTCAGGTCTAGCTGTAAAAGGAGCATTCCCAAAAGCTTCTGCAAAGACACCCGTGCATAAGCTGTTTTGGAGTGAGGCTCAGAATAAATGTTCAGCTGTTAAAAATCAAAAAGTAGAAGATGGTTTCTTGTTGTTTCATACTGTATATACTAATTAGATGACTGCATATTTTTTTTAAAATAGCAGCATGATATATGTATTAGTGCTACAACCTGTTCCTTGTCAAAGTTGAATGTAAGAATAAGGAAGAAGCATTAAAAACATCTGCTCTATGTGCAAGTATTAGCCAGATTAAATGAAATTCAACCTAGTATATGATAAAACACTGAATTTTACCACCAAGCTAGATGTCACAGAAGAGGCTTCTAATAACAGAGCTACAAACAAAAAAAAAAAAAAAAATCCCAGTGGCATGACAGGTTGTGCCCAGAAGCTGTATGACTAGATGGAACAGAATGGCTGTTTTTATCAGCCAGCTGCAAAGTTCTTTGAAGCAGTGCAGGTTTTTTGCCCTGCAAGGCATCCTCTATTGGTACGCACAGAAAATCAAATCTGTTCCAACATACCAGCCTGTGAGGAAAATATCCCAACAAATGAACAATTTAGAATCAATGTAGGGGGAAACACATTGAAGTTGGACAGAATGAAAAGAACACAATTCAGTTTTGGCAGGCTAGCACAGAATATATTCCAGATTGAACAAATATTACAATTGGTTGTCTTTCTGTGCCAATCCACAGCACAAATGGTGAAAGGTCCTTTTCACATTATGCTGTACTGCTAAATGAGAAGCACAAGAGCATAAAAATAGAGAAACTGCATCTGTACAGCATGCTACAGCAGAATGAAAACATAGTTTAAAACTTCTCTGAGCTACATGTTCCAGACTGTTTTTAGATTATTTTATTGAAAGCTGTGGTGTTTTTAAATATGTTAAAGTTATCCTTAAAACCCTGGAATTTGTCAAAAGGGAAATGGCAACAACATTTTAAAATTTAGTGGAAATTTCTTGTTTCTTTCCTCAGATACATATAGAAACACTTCTACAACATTGTAAAGTATTAGTTGGTGGATACTAGACATAATAATATGGGCTGGTCTACACAAAAACTGTTCAACAAAAAATATTTATTTTGTTAAACTGGGATAAATCCCTATGTAGGAACATTCCTCAACTTGAATACAATTTAATTATACCGATAAGAGTGCCCCAATTTTAAAACAGATTGCTTAAATAGGTATATATTTCACTTGTAGACAGGACCTATGGCTATACACAATTTATCGTTGTGTATATAATTTATTATTTTGCTCCTAGAAAAGTGATATTTTTTCTTTGAGGCCAAAAACCTCAGTTTTATCCATTGCTCTTAAACTGCAAATCACCTCCTGACTCCAGTGGGAAGAAGAGTAGATCCATTACTGTAAACACCCAAACTGGAATTTGGCCAGGTTATTTGGAATAAAAATTCCAACCACTTGTGAGAAGAGTGATGGGTTTTACCCAACTAGATGAAGGTATTAGTTTCATACCTCAGCAAAAAAACAGCATTTCAGCGTAAGTGCAGGATTAGTGAATGCTATGCTAAGGTGGTAAATCAGACCGCTATCTATGGAATCACTTCCAGAAATGGGAGCATTTTCCTTGATGGTCTTTTAGTTACAAAACAGGCTGAGCTCTGCTTTAAAGATCTGATAAAACTTTACTTACCTGGTAGTATCAAATAAAATTAAAAAATCTGATTGAGTACTAAGCAGGGATCCGGGTTTTCAGTTTGCTAAAGAAAAACATGGAAAAATGCAGATTTTCTCAATTGAAGAATACTGCAGATTTTCTCTTTCAATGAGAAAAACACAGATTTTCTTCTTTAAAGGAGAAAAGTGCGGGAAACAAGGTTTCCCTTTGCAGACTGGCAGAGTTCCAGCCTGCGATGGGATGGGAGGAGTGAGAACAGGGCAGTCAGGTAGGGGGCACCAGGTGCATGTGCACATGCATGTGGCAGCCAGACAGTGTGAAGAGCAGCTTCTGCAGCTCCCCGCAGGTAACTCTGGTGTGGGGCAGGGATTGAGGCACCGATAATGAGGGAAGGAGGGAGTTGGACAGAGCTGGGGACACTTCAGCTGGAGCAGTGTGTGGGGCCTGGGGCTTGGGACCAGGGCCAGGGCAGGAATGCATGGTCAAAGGGCCTAACTGGGGAGTGGCACAGAGCCAAGGGCAGCTCATCCAGGGAGCAGTGGTGGGGCTGGCTCCCCAACGCTGTGCACACTCCCAGGAAAGACATGGGGGCACTTGCCCCCCAGATTCGCACACCAGGAAGGGGCAAATGTGGGCTGCCAGCTGCAAGCTCAGGATCCCCACCCTGCTGCACTCCCCCCACAATAAACATTGTGTTCAACTGACACCTATATATAATGGCTTTTCATTTTAATTGAGGGAATACACGGTTTTTGGGTCTTTTAAGCAGAGAATTTGCAGGTGTTTTTATCAGGGAATTTCAGATTTTTAAACAGAGAAAACCAGGATCCCTGGTTATAAGCAACATCATCTATAAAGAAACCCAGATGGATGGATGGAGACATTTTCAGTTCAATAAATAAACATTTCTGAATGAATCTTTCCCCAGAAAGTTCTTTAGATAAAAACACCTAGCAAAAGGTGCATTCTTAGCATCTATTGCCTGCAAAGACATATGCATCTCTGAACCAGTTAGTCTTTAAGAGTGAGGACATATGTTTGTGGGAACTGGTTCAAGTTAGGTGGCTTAGTTTAAGTTTCCCAAACTTGAGTCAGGATCCATGCACGCATGTGTTTTCCATTTGCAGGCAGCCAAAGGCAAGTTAGGTTGGAGGCAGGGGTACAGTTGGGGGGGTAAAGACAGCCTGATCAGGGGGTAAGGAAGACGAGGGAAGAAGCATCATAGCCTCAGGGCTGTGGAGACTGGCTGGGCTCTCTCAGCCCTGGAGCTGTGCTGTGAACATGTATAAGCATTTGCCAAGCTGGGTTAACCCTCATTAAATGCTGTTAACCCCATGTGAATCTAAAGTTAGTTATATCTAACAATAACAAACTTTAGATCAGGCATGTCATTTTTAGGACAACCTAAGTCCTGCAAACACTTGCCTACCCAGGTTAAGACTGACCTAAGGTGTCAGTCACCCTCCCTACCTTCTGTCTGACATTTAATATTGAATAACATAGCATTTTTCATGCCACTTTCTCTAATTGCTTAGAATGTTAATCTGTATGTTACTCCCAGGGCTAGGGATAGACATCACACATAAACTGATTTAAGTGATCAGAAACTGGTCTAAACCAGTAACAGAGCAGATATTCAGTGCATATAAATCAGTTTGAAAATGGCTGAAGCTGGTTTGAGATAAACCTGGTTGAATGTAGTATCAGATTTAACTGATTTGTGTCAAACCAGTTTTGCAATGTCTGTCTCAGACCCCTTGCTGGTTTAAGATAAACCAGATACCCCCTGCATTCTGGCATGTGGTCTGTGCTGGGCAGGGCTCTCTGCTCCACAGGAGGGCTGATCCCTCCCCTCTGCTCCGTGGCTGGAGCTCTGGCTACAGACTGCAGGCAGAACAGGGTCTCTCTGGCTTCCCTAGCTGCTGGCTGCTCAAGCAGGAAATCCTCCCCTTCCTCCCAACTCCCACAGCATGGACCCCAGTCCCGTGGACCTTAGGCATGTGGTATGCTAGCTAATGCAGACATGTGTGTGTCTCCAATTTCACTGGGCCAGGCAGACAGAACAGTGACCGCTTAGGGCTTTTTTGGAGCTAATCAGCAGGTCTGCTGGTAAGCTGCTCAAGAAGAGTTTGAAGTAATGGAGAAAAGCTATTGTTTTACTGATCGGGTGATAAACACTGTTATCATCCCCTGCTGGCTTGCTTGCCTGTCAGTTTGCTGCAGATAATATAAAGGAGGAGGGAGGGAGATTGAAAAGTTCAGTATCATCAACAGATGCATGCACTGCACCACCCGCCCCTTGCCTCAGAGTGCTAGCAGGGGGCTCGGGTCTGGCAACACTTCTGCCCTTTAAGCAGCGACTATGGAAGAGCCTGGGATGGTGCAGGCAGACCTCCCTAATCAGAGGTCCTGCTGGGCCTGGCCATGCCCCCCTCAGCTCAACACTGTACAAGGCAAGGGAGGGCTGCTCTGATGCCCCCCAGCTTCTAGCCTGAGCTATTGCAGGTATGTGCCTGAATTTCCTCAGTCCAGAGAGAATGTATGTCCA
This sequence comes from Crocodylus siamensis, assembly GCF_052110815.1. Classification (NCBI taxonomy): domain Eukaryota; kingdom Metazoa; phylum Chordata; order Crocodylia; family Crocodylidae; genus Crocodylus; species Crocodylus siamensis. Next base: position 148,059,997 of record NC_143399.1, on the reverse strand, counting down.
CTTACAAACAGGTTCAGATTAGCCAGGTTAGACTAACCTGCAAAGATTGAATCAATTCAGGCTCAGGTGTTTTGAATGTCTGTCCCTAGCCCAGGGGGTGATGATGCTTAGGGAATCAAACACTTTTTGAAAGTTCCAGATAGTACTTCACTTAAAATCAACAAGCACAAAAATTATGGTGGCCCAAATGAATAACAAAAGCCTATCTTGTAGGCAAGGATTTTCAAACATGCATACCACTGATTTTAATAGACAAGTGTTGTAAACGTCTCAAGTGCTTGATGCCAGAACTAGAATGTTTTGGCATGCATCCAGAGTAAACGCAGTTGTATTAATGCCACCAGTACATACTAATTCACAAGTCTGCAGTGTTTCTGAGGTTAGACTCAATGGTGACTTAGGTAATATTTTTTTCAGAAGCTAGTGATTAGAACTGAATGATTTTTTCATTAATGCTTTAAAGATAGACATAATACATGATTCATGCTATAACAAGGTGCACAAAGAATGAAATAGCAACCAATTAAGGGGGACTGCTGTTAAAAACCAGCAGAAATAATTTGCAGAGAACAGATGTAGCAAAACAACATTTGGATAGAGGAAAAAGTCATTCTACAGCAGCATATAACTAATTTTCCATCAGCTGGACACATTAGGTTAGGTCTGTAATAAGTTAAAGAAATAGAAAGTTGCTACTCAGTGCTGGTCAAGTTTGTTCAATACCTATTTTAAAAACTCAAGTATGCACCATCTGAGTTAAATGAAAAATATGCATGTCCTTTAAAAAAAAACTTTAGAGGAGGTACCAGAAATCTTGCAGCTAACTTCCACAAGAAACTAGATCACTGTCCTCTCCCAATTATTTTTACAATTCATACAAATATACTTTGACAGACATATCAGAAAGGTCTTCAGAAAAAGAACATACGCTTGATGGTGTGAGGAGAATACTATGTACTGTATGTCAGGAATTGGAATGAAAACATTGTTCAAGGCTACAGCATTCCAACTGTAACCGCCTTCATTAATGATTAGCAGTACGTATTTTATCATAAGAATTGAGCCTCCCCATTTTTGTCCTGTCAGTTTTGGCTCTCACTTCTAAAAAGAGATGTTTAAAATTAAAAGCTACTTTTAGTTTGTCTTTGACATTTCCCATCAATCCGATATGCATGCACTCACTTCAGAGAAGACAGCAATAATATTCAAGACATTACTGATTGCTTTAAAAAAGGCTAAGCATAGCTAATGGCCTACAAGAGGGCTTTTAGTTATTACCGTAGCACTCAAGAATATCAAAACTACAAACCCTGAGCATTTTTGCATGTTAAATGCTAGACTGGCCAAATGGCAGAGGGACCTGCTAAATTGTTTTCTACTTTTTAACTCTGATACTTTATCAGAATTTTCAGTGTTCAACATTTGCGATCTTTCCAGCTGCTATGTTTGATGGCTGAAACTCTTTCTTTTAGGGACCCTGCATCTCCATAAATGTTTATTTGCTCTCACTTTATGTTCACACTATCTTTATTAGAAGAGTCAAATTCAAGGCTGTGTTCAGACTTCAAAGCTGCAATTACTTTCAGCTAGAAGTACCTTAACAGAAACTATCACAGGAAAAAAAACCCAACAACCCTCTAGAATGTGCACAGGCAAAGAGTATCCCTTGAAACAGTATCACTGACAAGCTAACACACCTAAAATGGAAAAAAAAAGTTTTCAATTAAAAATGCAGGATTTAATTTAGCAGATAAAGAATCTTGTTGGAACACCATTTTAGTACATCAGTGCTAGTGTGTGTGTGCAAAGTAGCTCAGTTTAAATATAACCAACCAACAGATTTAGGAAAAGTCAGTATTTCTGTTGATTTTACATGCTAAAAAGTAAAAGGGCCTTTTACTAGAATCATTAACCTGGAACTTTCACTTCTTCCACTGCATTTCTGGAAATATGTGGGAATGACAATACTGAGAATGAGAGCTCTGTAGTTTAAAAATGAGTATGCCAGTATTAGGCTCTGGTTATGGGAACCAAAAGCCAGAAAATACAAGGGAATAACATGTATTGTCCCACATCACTGCACCATACTGCTAAGAAAGCAGAAGAATTGTTTCTAAAATGTGTCTCCAAGATTAATACACTTAGCAACAATGTTGGAGCAGTCACCAAATTGCGAGAAACCACAGCCCCAAAAAAACAGAGAGAGAAAAATAGATTACAGATTCCACCAATCAATTCTTTAACCAGTTTTTCGCAGTAGGTCCCTTCCAGCCCTACTCCTCCCTATGATTCTTTGTTTCTCTGATTTATATTAAAAAGTGGGACCAGGCACGCATACTTTTCATTTTGAATTCTAACTTACATTCAGAACTGAAATCCAACTCTCAGATACAAAGCATACAACTTATGATTTGTGGCCTGGGGATCTGTTCAAGCAGATTTTTTTCACTCTACAATCTAATCACATGATTTATTTTGACTGGCAATTTCTGTTCAATAGAGCTTCCAAATGTAGAGACCTACTTGCTCAAGTAAAACCTCCTTTTAAATCACACAGATTTATCTTAATTAAGGTCTGGGTATCAGAAAAGTACTGGGATTTCAAAATTTAAGGTTAAAGTACATTAACAAAAATACAAGATTTACCACCTCACTTTGTTTCTGTTCATCTCAAGACATTTTGGCTTACTATCTATGGCATTGTCTCCAATTAGGTACTTCTAAAGTTTTTTTTTTATTACAGGATGCCACGGTAAAAATTCCAGTAGTTGTTATAGCTAGCTACTGGTGCTAGAATATCAGGAAAAAACCCACCCTTCAAGGCTATGGACAGACATTAAAAAAGCCTGAGCCTGAATTGATTCAGTCTTTGCAGGTTAGTCTAACTTGGCTAGGCTAATTCAGTTTGTAACCCAGACAGACATCCCAAAAATGTAGGCACATGCCTGCAGTGGCTCAGGCTAGAAGCCAGGGGGCGCTAGAGCAGACCTCCCTTTGCTTCTACAGAGCAGAACTGAGTGGGGTGTGGCCAGGTCCAAGAAGGGCACTCTGATTATTTCTCCCGTCCTTCCAGGACCTGCCTGGCAGGGAATGTTTATCACCCTTAACTCAGTGTTTATTAACTCATTAAGAAAACAAAGCCTCTCTCTATTAACTAATGGAGGTCTTCTTAAACAGCTCTTCCAAGGAAGGACATTAAGCTACCTATTGATTAGCTCCAAAAAGCCTATGCTGCCTCTAGCCTATGCCCGCAGCATGGACTGTAGCCAGCATGTGGTCTGCTAGCTAATGCTGGAGGTGACTGTGTAAGGCACAGGGGAGTGGGGAATAATCCCTGCTTAGCAGGGAGAAGCCAGGCAGATGCTGTGTGCCTGCAAGTCTGTGCTGAGCTCCATGCAGAGAACAGAGAGGAGGGACCAGTCCTGCTGTGGAACAGAGAGCCCCACACAGTCGAGAGAGCATGCCAGGATGCTGGGGATGTCTGGCTTATCTTAAACCAGCAAAGGGTCTGGGACAGACATTGCATAAATTGGTTTGACCCAAATCAGTTAAATCTGATACTGCATTCAACCAGGTTTATCTGAAACTGGTTTCAGCCATTTTCAAACTGGTTTACGTGAACTGAACATCTGTTCTGTTACAGGTTTAAACCAGTTTCTGATCACTTAAACTAGTTTATGTGTAATGTCTGTCCCTAACCTAGATGCTCAAAAGATCCCAAGTAGAGGGCTATAGCCTCTGCCATAAAGACAGGCAAAACCCCCCACAGTCCATACCAATCTGACCCTGGGGTAAAATTCCTTTCTGACCCCAAATACAACAATCGGTCTGACCCTGAGCAGAGAGGCAAGACCTCCTAACCAGGAATCTCCAGCTTTGGTCCCAGCAGGAGTACTAGCACACCTGTTAAAGTCCCCAGCATGGACCTTTTCCACTGGGGGGGAGTATCCAGGGAGAAAGCACCCTGAAAAGAGTCTCTAGCAGAAGGGTGTGTGATAGTGTGGACTGGCTAGCCCCTGGCAAGGAAGGGGTTAGAGAGCTGTTGGCCCTGCCCCACTATACTTGCAGCCAATGCCAGGCCTGCACAAGTGGTATAAAAGAGGGAGTCCAACTCAGAAAGCGGAGGAGTTCAGTGCTAACTGAACCTGGCTCTTGGTCAGACATCCTCTGGGGAGTAAGCCATTTGGATTCCCTGCTCAGTGGGGTGCCCTATCACAGGCCTTTTCAGAAGGAAGGAAAAGGTGGATGTAGCACTTTCAGAAGCCTATTAACTCTGCTGGATTAGGTGAATAGATTGCTGCATAGTGGTAAAAAGATGTCTTCTTTGAGCTCTGAGTACATTTTTCTGCCAAAAATCAATTAAGAAACTTTGTTATAACATTATTTTAAATGTTACTTTTAATTGTCTCAACATTATTTTTCATATAGAAAAGCACCGTTGTTGGGGGGAGTGGGGGTTAAGCTCCACTACAGATCCTACCAAAAAGGATGGAAAGAAGTAGAAATTAGGAGTTGGGTGTCCATCCAAGAATCATTCTTCAAATAAATATGCACTCTGAATTTAGTTTTCTGGTTAGAAACTGACCCATCTAGAATACCACTTGCTACCCAGAGGTTGCTTATCAAGATGTGATCTGAAACTTTCCATCCTTCAGACAAACTTCCCTTCATTCTCAAGGGTACTTAAAAAGAACAGCACAACTTTTATTTCTTTAGCACACTGTAGTAAGCATTTCATTGACTGCCTTGGGGGGGGGGGGGGTTGCATGTTTTCAATGCAAACAGAACCACATTTCACTATTGTTAAATTTTAGTATCTTGGAATAGATATGATCAAGAAGCAAGGGTTAAAAATGGACAGGAATGGACCGGCTGTCTGCTGCAATAATGGTATGTGTTAAAGTGCATTTTGTTAACATTTTGAAAGCATGTGTAAAGCAAGAAATAGTGAATAATTGCATATACTGTACGTTAAGCAGCATGGTGTGAAGAGAAACATCTGTTTCTGGTTAAACTTCTTCCAGCTTGCATTCATTCGACTCAGCCATATCACAGTAGGGTTGAGATATACCCTCCATGAATGTGCAAAGCTATTTTCAGGACACATCCAGTAGTCTTGCTGTGTACTCATAGACTTTTGGCCTAACAGCTTTAGTTCTGTGGTTAAAAGGACAGCTTTTAGGCTCATCCTTTTAAGCAAGGTAAAAAAAAATACTATGAAATGTGTGGTGCATGGTTTCAATATGCCAGTGGTTGCCTAGAGGAAGAGTAAGTATTTGGTAAAAGTAGTTATATTTCATGCTGCCCTAAAGAAAAATGTGGGCAAACTGTTCAGTCTGTTTTATTTTGGCTTCATCTGCTGACAGGTATGCATCAATTGAAGCATTAGGTGTAAGACACAAGGGGTGATAGTGCCTCTCTACTCAGCACTAGTTAGACCTGATATAGAGCACTGTGTATAGTTCTGGCCTTCACATTTTAAAAAAGATGTGGGAACAGTGCCATGGCAAGGAAGATTGGTGCCTGGGGCAAAACGCACAATGGCAGCTTGGACTTGCCCCTGCACATATCCAGCACAAGTCCTCTTCTACCCAATGCTTGCCAGGGAGTGCACGCAGCGGTGGGAGCTGCCTTCTCCCCATTCCCCACCCCCAAAAAAAGAGCCGCTCATGGCCCTGTCCTGTGCATCGCCTCAGCTAGGCAGTGCTTGTTGGCACCCCTTTGTTTCGGCACCTAGGGCGGTTGCCCCACTTGCCTCCTGTCCCTCCTACAGCACTGCGTGAGTAACAAAGACGATAAAGGGCATGGAAAGCAAGTCATATGAGGAGAGCTTGAAGGAAATGGGTATGTTCAGCTTAAGGAAAAAGTGTTTAAGAGGAAACATGATAGCAGTCTTCAAATATCCTTAGAGCTGCCATAAAAAGAAAAAGAGGGAAAGCACCTTTTTTGCTCTTGCTGCAAAGAGCACAGAAGAATGGTTTGAAATTGCAACAATGTAGGTTTAGATATCAGGAAAAACCTCTTAACTGTTACAATAGTGCAGCAATTCCAGCCCTCTGATCGATTCAGAAGAAGAAGGGTTGCAGGGCCAGGTATCACCACATACTTCAGGGATTAATCTCCTTCACAGTGTGTAACCAGCAGAGGGATGTATGGTTTCATAGTTGGTAGGGTCGGAAGGGACCTGAGCAGATCATCAAGGCTGACCCCCTGCCACGGCAGGAAAGAGTACTGGGGTCAAACGACCCCAGCAAGGTGACTGTCTAGCCTTGTCTTCAAGACCCCCAGGGTAGGAGCCAGCATCACATCTCTTGGAAGTTGGTTCCAGATCCTAGCCGCCCTGACTGTAAAGTAGCGCCTCCTGATGCCTAAACCGAATTTAACCTCTGCCAGCTTGTGACCGTTATTTCTGGTCACTCCTGGTAGTGCTTGGGGAAACAGGGACTCCCCCAATGCCTGCTGGTCCCCTCTGACTAGTTTGTAACAGGCTACTGGATCCCACCCTCAGCCTTCTCTTGTGGAGGCTGAACAGGTTCAGGTCCCGTAGCCTCTCCTCGTAGGGCCAGATCACCTCCTTGGACCTGCTTGAGATGCATCTGTGGATGCATGACAAGGTGCGGTTGGTCTTCCTGACTGCATTCCCACACTGCCGGCCCATGTTCATCTTGTAGTCAATGATGACTCCAAGATCCTTTTCCGCCTCTGTACTGACAAGAAGGGAGTTCAGCATGTAGGTATGCTGCTGGCTCTTCCTCATCACCTTGCACTTGTCAGTGTTGAATCCCATCCTATTCTAATCAGCCCACCCCTGTAAGCTGTCTAGGTCCAATTGTAGCCTATTCCTTTCTTATAGTGCGCCCTATACCCCCACATCTTAGTGTCATCAGCAAATTTGAACAGGGTGCTATTTACCCCCTCGTCCAAGTCACCAATGAAGATGTTGAACAGTGCGGGCCCAAGGACCGAGCCCTGGGGGACCCCACTGCCCACATCCCTCCAGGTCGAAAATGACCCATCCACTACCACTCTCTGGGTGTGGCCCTCCAGCCAGTTGGCGACTCATTTGACTGTGTAGGTGTCAACACTACAGTCCCCCAGTTTTTTAATGAGAATGGGGTGAGAGATGGTGTTGAAGGCCTTCCAAAAGTCCAGAAAGACTACATCCACTGCTATACCTGCATCTAAGGATTTTGTGACCGGGTCATAGAAGGCCACCAGGTTGGTCTGACAGGACCTACCTCTAATGAACTCATGTTGGTTGCCCCTAAGCACAATCTCCCCTGCTGGCCCCTCATGGACATTTGCCAGAATAATTCCTTCAAAAAGCTTACCCAGGGTTGAGGTAAGACTAACTGGCCTATAGTTTCCTGGGTCTTCCTTCCTCCCTTTTTTGAAGATCGGAACCACGTTGGCCCCCTTGCAGTCCTCGGGCACCACACCAGAGCACCACAAGTGCTCATAAAGCTGTGCCGGGGTCCCGCAATGACCTCAGCTAATTCCCTCAGCACTCTGGGGTGGAGATCATCTGGACCAGTTGATTTAAATAATCCAGTCCCTCCAGAAATTCCCTGACTAGATCCTCACAGACCCTTGGCCTAGGTGCACCTCCCCAGGGGCCTGAGGGGGGCCCAGTGGGAGGGCTGATCTGGTCCCTGCTCAGGAAAACAGAGGCAAAGAAATCATTAAATTGGTTAGCTTTGTCGTCTGGCATGATGACCAAATTTCCTAGCGTGTCTTGCAGGGGCCCCATGTTACGCGGTACCTTCTTTTTGCCCCCTATGTATTTAAAAAAGGACTTCTTGTTGTCCTTGATCCAGGTAACTAGTCTCAGTTTAATCTCCGCCTTGGCCTTCCTGACTGCCCCCCCTGCATTCCCAAGCAACCGCTGTATAGTCCTCCTTGGTGATGGCCCCTCCCTTCCATTGGGTGTGCACCTCCCTTTTAGCTAGGAGACATTCTCGGATGCTTTTGGTGAGCCATAGGGGTTTTGCGCCCTCCTGCTCCCTTTGATCCATGTTGGGATTACCTCCCTTTGGGCTTGGAGGATCGTCTCCTTAAGGAGCGACCACTCTCCTTGGACACCTGGCTCCCCTCCCCTCTGGGACCTCAGTGCCTCCCCGTCTATTCTCCTTAGCTCATTGAAGTCCTCCCTCCTGAAAACTAGGACTGCTGCCTTGCTGCAGGCCTTTGCCACCTTGCACTGGATGGTGAATTGCAGCAGACGATGATCACTGTCGCCCAGGTGCTCGAGCACCCGCAGCCCTCCCACCAGGTCGTCACCTGTGGCCAGCACCAGGTCCAACAAGGCGTCTCCCCTGGTGGGACTGTGCACCTCCTGGGTTAGATGGAGGTCCTGCATTTTGGCTAGGAACCTACATGAGCGGTCAGACCTGGCTGACTGCTCTTCCCAGCAGATGTCTGGAAAGTTCAGGTCACCCATGATGACCACATCCTTTGACTTTGCTACCTCCGTGAGCTGACTTAAGAATTCCTGGTCTAGCTCTTCCCCTTGGTTGGGTGGTCTGTAGTAGACCCTCACTGTTAAGTCTCTTTCCCTTCAACTGCCTTGTATTCTAACCCAGAGCACTTCAGTTTGCCCCTCCTCTGACTCTGTGCTACTTGATGAGAATGTGTATTCCTCCTTAATGGAGAGCACCACTCCCCACCCGCCCCCGCCTTTCCTCCCTGTCCTGTCCCTCCTGTACAGCCTATAACCCTTGATATTCACCGCCCAGTCATGGTCAAGGTGAAGATCCCACCCAGCAGGTAATATTTGAGGGCCTCCACCACCCATTTTACTGCCAGTGCTTCTTTCTCAATGACAGAGTAATTCTTCTCCCTTAGGAACAGCTTCTGGCTCAAACAGAGGATGAGGTGTTCCTCCCCATTCACCATTTGGGACAACACTGTCCCCAACCCTACACCAGAAGCATCAGGCTGAACTATAAACTCCTCTGAAAAATTTGGATTATAGAGAACTGGTTTCTGGAATAGGCAAGCCCCTAACATCCAGAACACCTGGGTACATTCTCTGTTCCACTGTACCTTCTGCAGATGGTCAGCCTTCAGAAGGTCTCCAGAGGGGCCTGCAATTGATGAGCGTGCAAGTATGAACTGTCAGTAGTACCCAGCAAATCTTAGAAACTGGCATAACTGGGTTTTGGTGTTCAGTATTGAGAACCTCTACAGGCCCTGGATCTTGGACTAGTGGCTGTTTTCAGCCATTTTCCAAGTTGTACCCCAGGTATAGGTATATGGTTTCAGTCTTACACATGTGGCACTCTGCCTGATTTGCTGTCAGACCTGCTTCCTGGAGTGACCACAAAACCATGGCCACGTTGTCCAGGTGTTCTATCCATGTCTGGCTGTAGGCTACATCACCCAGACACACTGCCACATGCCCCTGATGGGTCTGTAGGAACTGGTCCATCAACATCTGGAATGTGGCCAAGGCCCCATGCAACCCAAAAGGTATTGTCCAGAATTTGTACAGGCCAAAGAAGGCTGTCTTTTCCCTAGATTCCAGTGTTAACAGGATTTGCCAATACCCTTTCATAAGATCAAGGGTCGTAATGTACTGGACATCTACTAGCTGGTCCAGTAACTCATCAACCTATGGCATACAGTGTGTCAAATTTCAAAACTGCATGATCTTTCAAAAAGTCTATGCAGAATGATACAGTGCCATCCCATTCTGGGACCAGAACAATCAGATTTCTCCAGTCACTGTGAGATTCCTCAATAACCCCACGATACAGCATGGCATATAACTCCTGCTTCACCATCTACCTCAATCAGGGTGGCAGGCATTTTCCCTAACTCTACTTCCTGGTTTCATTTGGTTCCAGTAAGCCACTCAGCTGGTTTGTCCTGGACATGATAAAAACACCCCAGAGAACAAACAGACCAGCCTTCAGGCTTGCTTCAGTTGCTTTGGAGTGAGGTTGGTCCCAAACGGCAACATTCCTGCCTGGGGTGTCATGCCCTAACTCTAGCTCAGGAGTATAGCAGACTATAAAAAGGCACTCTTGAGCCTTCTATGGTTTCAAAAGGTTGACATGATAGATTTGCTGGTGCCTCCATCAATCCGGTTGCCTGATTTCACAGTCAACCATCTCAACCCACTGGATTACCTCATATAGCCCCTGCCAGTGAGCCATCCATTTTGACACAGATAACGGCAACAGTAGAAGCACCCAATCACCTGGGTTGATTTCAGAGACACACATTTGTATTATAGTGCACTGCCTGGGAGGTTTGGACACATTGTAGATTTTTTTGAGCAAAGTCGCCCAGCAATTTAACTTTCTCCTGCAGGTTCAATACATATGAGACCACATTATTGGCTCACTGGGGTTGCTCTTCCCACATATCCCATATACGACCCAAGATTCCCTAGGGTTGTTGGCTGTAGATCAGTTTAAAGAGAGAAAATCTTGTTGATGCCTGGGGCACCTCCTGAACTGCAAACAGCAGGGCGGGGAGTAGCTGATTACAATGGCAGGCATCTGTGGCCATGAATTTCCTTAGTATTTCCTGAAGGGTTCTATTGAACCATCCAGCACAAGGTGCCAAAGGCCTACAGCAAGGCAGCAGCCCTAGATTTCAGGAGGGCAGACTTCAATGAGCTAATGAGAATAGATGGGGAAGCACTGAGGTCCCCAGAGGGGAGGGGAGCCAGGTGTCCAAGAACAGTGGTTTCTCCTTAAGGAGGTGATCCTCCAAGCCCAAAGGGAGGTAATCCCAATATGGATCAAAGGGGGTAGGAGGGTGCAAAAGCCCCATGGCTCACCAAAAGCATCTGAGAATGTCTCCTAGCTAAAAGGGAGGTGCATACCCAATGGAAGGGAGGGGCCATCACCAAGGAGGACTATACTGTGGTTGCTCGGGGATGCAGGGGGGCAGTCAGGGAGGCCAAGTCAGAGATAGAACTGGGACTAAATTCCTGGATCAAGGACAACAAGAAGTCCTTTTTTAAATATATAGGGGGCAAAAAGAAGGTTCCGGGTAATGTGGGGCCCCTGCAGGACAAGGTAGGAAATTTGGTCGTCACACCAGAGGACAAAGCTGACATATTTAACAATTTCTTTGCCTCCATTTTCTTGAGCAGGGACTGGAACAGCCACCCCCCATCTGGGCCCCCCTCAAACCCCAGGGGAGGCGCACCTAGGCCAAGGATTAGTGAGGAACTAGTTAGGGAACTTCTGGAGGGACTGGATGTATTCAAATCAGCTGGTCCGGATGATCTCCACCCTAGAGTACCAAGGGAATTAGCTGAGGTCATTGCAGGACCCCTGGCATGGCTTTACAAGCACTTGTGGTGCTCTGGAGTAGTGCCAGAGGACTGGAAGAGGACCAATGTGGTTCCCATCTTCAAAAAGGGGAGGAAGAAGGGCCTGGGAAACTATAGGCCAGTTAGTCTTACTTCAATCCTGGGAAAGCTTTTTGAGAGAATTATTCAGGCACATGTCCATGAGGGGCCAGCAGGGGAGATTATGCTTAGGGGCAACCAACACGGGTACATTAGCAGCAGGTCCTGTCAGACCAACCTGGTGGCCTTCTATGACCAGATCAACAAATCCTTAGATGCCGGGGTAGCAGTGCACATAGGCTTCCTGGACTTTCAGAAGGCCTTCAACACTGTCTCTCACCCCATTCTCATTAAGAAACTGGGGGACTATGGTGTCAACACCCACACAGTCAAATGTGTTGCCAACTGGCTGGAGGGCCGCACCCAGAGAGTGGCAGTGGATGGGTCATTTTCGACCTGGAGGGATGTGGGCAGTGGGGTTTCTCAGGCCCACACTGTTCAACATCTTCATCAGTGACTTGGACAAATAGCACCCTGTTCAAACTTGCTGATGACACTAAGATATAAGATATGGGGGGATGTGGGCATGTGAGAAGGGAGGAACAGGCTGCAATCAGACCTAGACAGGTTACAGGGCTGGACAGATGAGAATAGGATAGGATTCAACACCGACAAGTGCAAAGTGATGCACCTGGGGAGGAACAACCGGCACCATACCTAAAGGCTGGGGAACTCCCTGCTTGTCAGTACAGAGGCAGAAAAGGATCTTGGAGTCATCATTGATGCCAAGATGAACATGAGTCAGCAGTGTGGGGATGCAGTCAGGAAGGCCAACCACACCTTGTCATGCATCCACAAATGCATCTCAAGCAGGTCCAAGGAGGTGATCCTCCCCCTCTATGCGGCCCTGGGCAGGGTGCAGCTGGAGTACTGCATCCAGTTCTGGGCACCGCACTTCAAGAGGGATGTGGACAACATGGAGAGGGTCCAGAGGAGGGCCACTCACATGATCAGGGGACATCAGGCTCTATGAGGGAGGCTACAGGACCTGAACCTATTCAGCCTCCACAAGAGAAGGCTGAGGGGGGATCTAGTGGCCTATACAAACTACTCAGAGAGGACCAGCAGGCACTGGGGGAGTCCCTGTTCCCCTGAGCACTGCCAGGAGTGACCAGGAATAACCGTCACAAGCTGGCAGAGGGTAGATTTAGGCTAGATATCAGGAGGCGCTACTTCACAGTCAGGGCAGCTAGGATCTGGAACCAACTTCCAAGACCCTGGGGGTCTTTAAGAGGAGACTAGATGTACACTTTGCTGGGGTCGTTTGACCCCAGTACTCTTTCCTGCCATGGCAGGGGGGCGGACTCGATTATCTGCTGAGGTCCCTTCCGACCCTAGAAACTATGAACCACTTCACCAACCCATCGGTTTGAGAGTGGTAAATGGAGGTTCTTACCAATTTAATTTTTAGTAGCTTATAGAAAAGCTTTATGGTCTGGGACATTGGGGCAGGGCACTGTTGGTGCCTGCCATTTTAAGGGCTGTGTCAAGCAGCCAGCAGTGCTTGATTGCAGCAGCCATTTTAAAACCATGGCCACCTACATAAACAGAGCAGTTCACCACGGGCAGGCAGGCAGAAATATTGCCTGGCTGAACTGCTGAATGAAACTTCTGCAGGTAGGAGCAGCAGGCTCTTCAGCCTGGGCATGACCTAAAACTGCACCCTGCTGGGAGTAGGTGGTCTAGTGGGGCTCCCAGTGGCATGGAAGTCCCCAGGAAATACCAGGCCAGTTACTAGCCTGGTGGAAAGTAGGTCGGGGCGCCTTAATAACCCCAGCTCCCACATCCCTGGTGGGTTCAACTGGTTCAGGGGAAGCCCAGGCTCATGGGAGTCCTGAGGTAGGGCCCAGGTTGGCAGAGGGACCTGGAGCAGCACCCAGGCTCTTCACGAGTCCTGTGGCTACAGGGACCCTGAGAGAGGGCCAGACAAAGCACGTGAGGTCTACTGCCTGCCCGGAGCGAAGATTCAGGATGTGAAGGGGATGCTCCAGTCCATCATCCAGCCCACCGATTATTACCCCATGGTCCTTGTCCATGTGGGTACTAACGATGCGGCCAGGAGAGCCCCTGATCGCCTGATGGAGGACTACCATGCTCTGGGAGGCGTGCTGAGGGAGATGGGCGCACAGGCGGTCTTCTCTTCCATCCTGCCAGTGAGCGGTCGAGGCAGACGCCACAAGATGTGCATAGCGGAGACCAACTGGAGGCTACAGGAATGGTGCTTCGAGGCGGGCTTTGGCTTCCTCAGCCATGACCGGCACATCGTGATGAGAGACATGCTGGGATGGGATGGGCTCCACCTTTCCCCTAAAGGTAAGCGTGTGTTCTCTTCCAGGTTGGTGAACCTCCTTCGGCGGGCTTTAAACTAGGCTCGTCGGGGGAGGGGGAAGATGAGGGCGGAGGAGACGATGAACTACCAGGCCCAGCAACAGCCAGCGAGCCCAGACCAATGGTCAAAAGGGAGAAACAGGTAAGTGATGGGGGACGGGGCATTGCTGAGACTAGGGGGTCAGTGGGCACAACCGTTGGAGGCCTCAAATGCCTCTACACGAATGCTCGAAGTATGGGGAAGAAGCAGGAGGAACTCGCCCTCCTCCTAGCTGTCACCAGCCCTGACATAGTGGGGATCACAGAAACGTGGTGGGACTCATCGCATGACTGGGCGGTGAGTGTCAAGGGCTATAGGCTATACAGGAGGGACAGGATAGGAAGGAAAGGTGGAGGAGTAGCACTCTACATCAAGGAGGAATATACTTCCTCGTTAATTAGCAAGGGGGTAGAGGGGGGGCACTCTGAGGTGCTCTGGGTTAGAGTAAAAGGCAGTCCAGGGGAGAGAGACTTAACGGTGGGAGTCTACTATAGACCTCCCAACCAGGGAGAAGAGCTTGACCAGGAATTCTTAGGTCAGCTCACAGAGGCAGTGAGGGCTAAGGATGTGGTCATCATGGGGGACCTGAACTTCCCAGACATCTGCTGGGAGGAGCAGTCAGCCAAGTCTGATCGCTCACGTCGGTTCTTAGCCAGAGTGCAGGACCTCCATCTAACCCAGGAGGTGCACAGTCCCACCAGGGGAGACGCCTTGTTGGACCTGGTGCTGGCCACGGGTGATGACCTGGTGAGGGGGCTGCGGGTGATGGGCCACCTGGGAGACAGTGATCATCGCTTGCTGGAATTCACCATCCAGCGTAAGGTGGCAAAGGGCTGCAGCAAGGCAACAGCCCTAGACTTTAGGAGGGCTGACTTCAACAAGCTAAGGAGGATCGTTGGGGAAGCGCTGAGGACCCAGAGGGGAAGGGAATCAGATGTCGAAGGTGAGTGGTTGCTCCTTAAGGAGACGATCCTCCATGCCCAAAGGAAGGTAATCCCAACAAGGGTCAAAGGGAGCAGGAGGGCACATAAACCCCCATGGCTCACTAAGAGCATCCGGGAATGTCTCCTTGCTAAAAGGGAGGCATACACCCAATGGAGAGATGGGGTCATCACCAAGAAGGACTATGTTACAGTCGCCCGAGGATGTAGGGGGGCAGTCAGGAGGGCCAAGGCAGAGATGGAGATAGGACTAGCTTCCCGGATTAAGGACAATAAGAAGTCCTTCTTCAAATACATAGGGGGTAAAAAGAGGGTCCCGGGTAATGTGGGGCCCCTGCAGGACACGATGGGCAACTTAGTCGTCACGCCAGATGACAAAGCTAACATATTTAACGATTTCTTTGCCTCTGTCTTCCTAAGTAGGGACCAGTTCAGCCACCTCCCTGCTGGGCGCCCCTCGGGCCCCGGGAGAGACACGCCTGGGCCAGGGGTTAGCGAGGAGTTAGTTAGGGTACTTCTGGAGAGGCTGGACGTGTTCAAGTCCGCTGGTCCGGACAATCTTCACCCTAGCGTTCTACAGGAATTGGCCGAGGTCATTGCGGGACCCCTGGCGTGGCTCTATGAGCACTCGTGGTGCTCTGGCGAGGTGCCGGAGGACTGGAAGAGGGCCAATGTGGTCCCTATCTTCAAAAAGGGAAAAAAAGAGGACCCGGGAAATTACAGGCCAGTTAGTCTTACCTCAATCCCGGGTAAGCTCTTTGAAAAAATTATCCTGGCACACATCCAGGAGGGCCTTGCGGGGGAATGCATGCTCAGGGGCAACCAACATGGGTTCATCAGTGGCAGGTCTTGTCAGACCAACCTGGTGGCCTTTTACGATCAGGTCACCAAATCATTAGACGCAGGGGTTGCTGTGGATGTAGTCTTTCTGGACTTCCGGAAGGCTTTCAACACTGTCTCTCACCCTGTCCTCATCAAAAAGCTGGGAGACTGTGGTGTCGATGCCCACATGGTCAAATGGGTCGCTAACTGGTTGGAGGGCCGCACCCAGAGGGTGGTAGTGGATGGGTTCTTCTCGACCTGGAAGGACGTGGGCAGTGGGGTTCCGCAGGGCTCGGTCCTCGGGCCCGCACTGTTCAACATCTTCATCAGTGACTTGGATGAGGGGGTAGAAAGCACCCTGTTCAAGTTTGCTGATGACACTAAGATGTGGGGGGATGTGGGTGCACTAGAAGGGTGCAATAGGCTACAAGCTGACCTTGACAGGTTGCAACGGTGGGCGGAGGAGAATAGGATGGGGTTTAACACTGATAAGTGCAAGGTGTTGCACATGGGGAGGAAGAACCGGCACCACACTTACAGGTTGGGGAACTCCCCTCTTGCCAGCATGGAGACGGAAAAGGATCTTGGAGTCGTCATTGATTCCACGATGAACATGGGCCAGCAGTGTGGGGAGGCAGTCAAGAAGGCCAACTGTACCCTGTCATGCATCCACAGATGCATCTCGAGCAGGTCCAGGGAGGTGATCCTCCCCCTCTATGCGGCACTGGTCAGGCCGCAGCTGGAGTACTGCGTCCAGTTCTGGGCGCCACACTTCAAGAGGGACGTGGACGATATGGAAAGAGTTCAGAGGAGGGCCACTCGTATGATCAGGGGTCAGCAGGGCAGGCCTTATGAGGAGAGGCTACGGGACCTGAACCTGTTTAGCCTCCACAAGAGAAGGTTAAGGGGGGACCTTGTGGCCTGCTACAAACTGGTCAGGGGGGATCAGCAGGTATTGGGGGAGTCCCTGTTCCCCCGTGCGCTGCCAGGAGTGACCAGGAATAACGGTCACAAGCTGGCCGAGGGTAAGTTTAGATTAGATATTAGGAGGCGCTACTTCACAGTCAGGGCGGCTAGGGCCTGGAACCAGCTTCCAGGGGAAGTGGTGCAGGCTCCTAGCCTGGGGATTTTTAAAAGGAAGTTAGATGAGCACCTTGCCGGGGTCATCTGACCCCGGTGCTCTTTCCTGCCAAGGCAGGGGGTCGGACTAGATGATCTACCTAGGTCCCTTCCGACTCTAGCTACTATGAAACTATGAAAGCTATGGCCAGCCTTGCCTCACAGAGTGCAGTACCCCAGGGCAGAAGGCAAGGCAGGGCTATAGCCACCTGAGCTGGATGAGGCGGCAGACCCCAGTGAGCCCCAGGGAAGGAGCAGTGTGCAGAGCTCCAGTGAGGGGGTGGTGTGGGAGTGTAAGACCCTAGGGCTAGGCAGGGCTGTGGCCACCTGAGCCCCAAGGGGTGGAAGACCCTAGTGTGGAGCCCCAGTGAGGGGGCTGAGGGCTTGGAGCCCAGTATGTGTTTGTTTTCTGTTTGTGTTCATGTTTCATGAAATACCTAGCACAAACCACTGGTGAATGCCATCTGCAAGGCTGGGCTCTGGTGTAGGGTAGGATTGGAGCTGCAGATAGCACACTCTGGCATTGGGACAAGAATGAGAAGCCTCCTGCCTAATTGGAACCAATTATGAAACAGCAAGTCATGGCAGAAAAGTGAGGCAGGCAGTTAGCCCAGGAACAGGTAGGCAGGCCAGTGGTAGACTGGCCCCGAGAAGACCCCCTGTTACAGACATGAAATTGGTTCCTTGGCTGCTACTGATTTTTCAGGGCACTCCCACCTGCAAAAACACTGTCATGAATTTGGCAGCCATGGCTTTGACTGTCATCAACCAAAGAGGCCTTGGGATAGCACATGGTATAGTAGACTATTACCAATATAGCCAGCTACACTCTATTCCAAGGGTTATACCATGTCCATCCCAATCCATTTGAAGGAAATATCCACTAAAGGTAAAGCGACCTAAAGGGGTTACTGTGCTCTTCATTTACCACATACAAGAATTCAAAAATACTTAGGGATGTCTCTCCAAGAAAAGAAACACACAAAACACCGTTCTCATGGATAACTATTGCATGGATTAATTTGATAAATAAAAAAAAGGAGGAAGTATCTTGTGAGCTTGACCAAAAGCAGAGATGGAAACAACATTTGGCTACTGAGGGATCTAGAATGGATCCAGCCAGTTACAGTGTGGAGTATCATTGTCTTTGCAGTCATTCTCTTCAACAGAGTGAGGGTAAGTCAAATAGGAAAGAGAGGAATCTCAAACCCAGGTACTATGTATTTTACTTTTAACAAACACAGATGGGAGAGTTCAATCTGTGTTTTAAATTTGCTAATGATAACATGCATTAATTTACAGCGCATAATTAACACCTGAAACATGTTCATTCGCATGAAAAAAACCTTTAAAAAAATTACACTTAGGAAGTGCCTTGTAAATATTAGCTGATGCTGTACTCCACACAACTGACAAGGCTGTCTCAAGATATAGTAGACCATGTGAGATGTGCTTGGTTTTAAGATCTGGAACTGGGAGAAGACTAACACTGAATCAGAGAAAAGTAGGGCTGGAACGGACCCCCAGAGGTCATTTAGTCCAACCCCCTGCCTCAGGCAAAATCATCTCTATCCAATCTATCCTATATAAACCATAATCCAAACTCTACATAAGACTGCCATCAACCCTGCCACAACATAGACCTAGTACCCTAAGCTGCCACAGGTAAAGCAGGGGAACAACAACAGTTCTTCCCTGTTGATCAGGACAAGATCCAAAATAAATGATCCCGTACTCATATCTTCCACTTTCAGGAAAAGAAAGTTGTCCACCACACAAGTTAGGAACCAGTGTGACATTTTATGTGTGGCTACATGTGTGGTTTTATGGCTGTCTTCTTCTAGCAGATGTCCAGAAAACTGAAGTCTCCCATAAGTACCATCAGCTTCTGGATAGATTTGTCACATGTATGAAGAGTGACTCATCCACCTCTTCATTCTCATTTGGTGGCTTATAATAAATCTCCACCATTATATCAGTACTGCATCTTTCATCCTTCATTTTCACCCAAATGCATTCTGCTTTGCTGTCTTCTTCTTCCTGAAGTGTATGCATTTTTGACATACAAGGCAACACCACCACCTTTTCTCCCAACCCTGTGCTTCCAAAATAGTGCGTTAACCTTGATGTTGTCATAAGAGCTGTCCCACCGGGTGTCTGTGATGCCAATCAGATCACAGTTCTTTCCATGGGCTGCAGCTTCCAGCTCATCTTGTTTATTCTCCATACTTCTCACATTTGTATACATGCATCAGACGTATTTTGCATTTTGATTTACTTGCTTTCCCCTTTTGTGTCATGTGTTGCAGTCCTGTAGCTCTCTGGCCCTTTCCCAAAGTTAAGTATCTTCCTTGAGTCCTTTCCCACCTGGACTGTGAGCTCTGTTGCTGGAGGGTTTTGATCACCATCCCCTGTGGAACCTAGTTTAAAGCCCTCCTTACTAGGTTGGCCAGATAATGCCAACATATGCTCTTGCCCATTCTTGTCAGATGGATCCTGACTCTTGGTAGCAGTCCTCCTTCCAAGAGCACCCATCTATTGTTGAAGAAGCCAAAGCCTTCACACTGACACTGTCTCAGCCACATGTTGACTTTCAGAATAAGATGGGCTCTGCTTGGACCCTTGCCTTCCATTGAAAGGATCAATGAGAACACCACTTGTGTTCCAAGCTCCTTTAACCCTTCTGTCAAGAAGATGAATTAGTTAAAACTAGATGGAACAGTTCCACTAATTGTAAGTAAATAGAGTCAGTGACAAAAGACTACATCACCATGGCAGAGACTTGCATAAGCTCCTTTTAAAGCATATATACTCCAGCAACAACCCAATCTTCTACTCATGTGCTTCCTCTCTTCTAGCCTGCCTATGATCCAGGAAGACCTGGTAACCAGTATTGAGAATACCATTATCTGCTATCTATCCCACGAGTTGTCAATGTCCTAGAGAGCTGTTAGTGCAGTAACATACTCCTTATATAATAAGGGTCCTTAAATCTCAGAGAGGTCTTATTGTCATGACCCAGCATTTCCATTAGCAGAAAATGACTACAAGCCAGCTTAACAGCATAGTCACTGTATCTCCACTAGTCAAGATGATGTCCAAGATATGTTTGCCTGTGTGAACTGTCCAAAAGACTACTTGGAAAAAAGCCATATTCACCATGGATAAGCCTGTAAGCCAGTAATGTAAGCATCAACTGCTGGTCACTCAAGACTATCAAAATGGGTGTTGCATGACAACTTGATTAGGTCTGGTAGGCTATTCTTAGGAGTATGACAATCTTTGCACAAGCATTAGATACTCTGATTTAATGTGAAATTTGCATACCAAGGACACATACTTTAATTAATTCACTTCTGAGAGTGGAAAACTAGGGCTGCTATTGCTTCTCAGTCTCTTTTTTAGTCTCAGTCACTACAAAGCTAACATTGGATGCCAACTATTAACACAGGGTCCATCAGGCTCAACCAGCTCAAAAAACTGTATTTCATGGTCATGCTGAATATGGTCTACTGAAGACCTACCAGACAGAACAATCTTCATCTTAATGTCAAGTCAAGGAAGGAGGACAGAGCAATGCAGGTAGCTGTGAAGATCAAAAGATAACCTCTGCAACTCAGGTTCCAAATTTCTAAGTTTTCCAGACTCTACCTCCCTCGCCTTTCGTAAGTGAAACAGTAAAAGATACTCATTCCAGCCAGAGTTTTACACTCTCATAAGTGTATTGTAAAACTACAATTTTTATTGTTTTGTTATTTTCAAAAAAATTCTGCTTTCCTTATCCTGAAAAGCAATGAACATTTTTGTTGTTCAAAACATTGTATTCTTGTTACTCATAAATTAATGTGACAATTAATCCATACTCGCAAAGAAATATTTCCACACCCCCTTCTGTACTAGTTTTATATGAAAGCATTGAGATGTTCACACAGTTCATAAACAAATACAGATGGCGAGACAAAACCATGCACTTGACACTAACATCTTCGAAGAAAATCAAATTCCACAACATCAAAAAACCTCCATGAATGAATGACATGCACAATCTACAGAGAAATACTAAAACATACATTTTAATACATCAAAATGCTACTAAAAAAGGCATCTTTATAGCCCAATAGTCAAATGCATTCTAGCAACAGAAAAACTCTGTAACTGAAGAGTTAGAAGAACATAGAAGAAAAACAATTCTGGAAGTCTTAAAACAATGTTTTACAGAGCCAACAGGTGAAGGTTGGGTTTCTTTTGCTAGAATAATATGAATTAAGAAATACTAGTATTTGTGGCACGTATGGCTTCTGTGTACCCCATATCAAAGAACTGACTAAGCAAATTCAACACGGAAAGTGATTTACCTGTTTGTTATTCTAGTTTTGCACAAGTGTGACTAAATTAAAGAAGTTACATTCAGTGACTGCATCCAGATGAGTGCAGCCATATGGTATGTGGCACCACATTCAGCTGTTTTCTGCACTGCAAGGTAGTAACACTGTGGTGGGTTTTTACCCCAGGAGATCCCAGGGTCAAAAAAATCTGCAAAAAAAAAGCGGGGGGGAAGAAGGGGGAGTGGTGCACATGGGCCACGTGTGCCACACAAAACCAGAGCCAGAGTCACACTCCGGCTTCCAACCAAGCTCTGAGCAGCAAAATCACCGCTGCTGCAACCCCAGGAGGCCCCCAAGGTCCCAGGTACGGCTGCTGGGGCCAGCCCAGTGTTGGCTTCAGCCTCCCTACCCCACCCAGGGTAACCTTCCACGTGCCAGAGGGCGTGTGACACAGGCATTCCCTGGGGACAAGTATCAGTAACATAAGGTTTGCCGCTGTTTCTTGTCCCCAGGGAAACTAACGTCCACACTCATGGATTCAGTCAGTAAATGCAATTGACTCAAGTCTAAACTTTCAGATTGGGACCAACTTTCCCAAAGTAAAAAACACCTGAATTTTACTTAATGCCTACATCCAGAAACAAAAGGTACTGCATGGTACATGGGCAGCAACTGTTAGACTTACTCTCTCGAAGTACCATCGATACTCCTAGAAATTACTCCTGTTCAATTTAGACTCCAGATAAATGTGTTGTAAACATTTAGCTTCCTAAACTACCCCCTATGATTAAAATGTAAATACTTCAGCTCTGACTATAGTTCAGTAAAGGCATGATCATAGCAGGGAAGCAAAAATCGAGCTAGCTTTAACCTGGCTTTTGCATGTAAAAATAGGGAGTGAAGACATGGTGGCAAAGACTTCAGTAAACCCTGAGAAAATGCTCAGGACCTCTGACAAATCTGTATAATCCAGGCTGCCTTGTTTTCTCTACCAGTGTTACTCATGCTAGCCAAATTAAAACTGGAGCAGGCATACTTACCCATACTACAATTTCACCTGTGTAAATATACTCTCAAGTATTTATAATACAGTTATGGGGAGTATTAAACTATATGTTAGCCTCATAATCCTCTGGAGTTCAAAGCTAACAATAGTAGACATATTTTTGTTGCTGATTTTCAATAGTTGATATGAGGACACAGCAACAAATGATGTAACACCTGAATCACAAAGGACCTGACTCACCTAGGACATAGTGGCCACATCCAGATGTGCAGAGGCATGTGCCTGAAGTGGCACAAAGAGCAGTGGCACAAATCTGTGCCACTACTTTGTGCTGCAGCTCACACTCCTGACCATGAACTCTGTTGTGGGACAGTATTCCACTTTGGGCAAACTGCCTTTGCCTACCTCCTCGCAGTATGCTGGAACAACTAGGGGACAAATGGAGGAGTGGAGACACTCTGACCAGCAACCAGAGTATCTCCCTGGAGGACCAAGCCACTGTTTGTTCCAGTGTATGCTATTAAAGTGTGCACTACACTGCTTTTTCTTCCCAGGGATTTTTTTTTTGCTACCAGGAAATCCTGGTAGCAAATTTTGCCCCCACACTACAAATTTGCAGCATGGGGTACATTTTAATGTTTCACACACATGGTCTGTAGCACCACAAAAAGATTTGTGGCACCACAAACTGCACATGATTAAATGTGGGGATACACTTAGTGAGTGCATCTATATGTGTGCTTTACTGCAGAGTTGATTAATTAGCAGGGATCCTGGTTTTCTCTGTTTAAAAATCACAACTCTGATAAAAAAAAAAATTATCTGATTAAAACACCCAAAATCTGTGTTTTCCTGCAATTAAAATGAATATATATGTATATGTGTATATGTGTGTGTGTGTGCGTGTGTGTGTCGGATGAACACAATGTTTTATTGATATATTTACCATTTCAAAGCAATTTGGAAGCCTACCAGTGCCTCAATCGCTATAATAAAATAAATTTTAAATACCTATACATTTTGGCATTTGATTTTGGGTTTTCTATCATGGAAAAATCAGGGTCACCTTTGGTCACCAGGATGTGGGTCCAGCTGTGGCTGTCCCCCAACTGCTCTGTGGCTCTTAGCAGCCTTGATATGCCAGTGCCATGCTATTGCCCTTCACTCCCAAGCCACAGCCCTTACTCCCCACCCACAGACCCTTCAGCCCTGCTGGTACATCTCACTCCCAAGCCACAGCCCCATGGCCCTGCCAGAGCCCCTCACTCCCCAACCCAGAGCCCATCCACCCCTGCTGGTACCCCTCATTCATGATTTATGGCTCCCCTTCAGCCCTGCCAGAGGGGGCCCCCAGCAGCCAGGGCTATGGGGCAAGGAGGCGGCAGTTGCTGTGACCCAAGTGGAGCCCAGAGCCCAGTTCCCTCTCCCCACAGGCGGCACAGCTTGATCATAGCATGTGGGGGTGGGGCAGATGCAGGCTGCCTGCTGTGAGTTTGGGGCTCCCCTCCCTGCTGCCCTTCCCCCAGGGTCTCCACAGCCCAGCAGGCAGGACCCAGCCTGGGAGGGCAGAGTGGGGCAGGGTTGCTTGGTGTTGCCACTGCAAGGCCCACACCACCATGGTGACATGCTTCCTGCCCATCTGATAGCTGTGGAGAGCACAACCGTAAGTCACTACCCCTGCATTTGCCAGGTGGGCAGGGAGTGCCTTTCCATGGCGATGGGGGGCTCACAGTGGCAGCACTGGGCCTTCCCACCCTGCTCTGCCCTGCTGCACCAAGTCTCACCTGTTGGACTGTGGAGACCCACAGGAGGAGGGAGCAGCAGGGAGGGGACCCCTGAGCCCACAGTGGGAAACCTGCATCCACCCCAGCACAACTCTGGGGGGCACGTGCCCTCTATGCCCCCCACAAGCGTGTGCAGTGATAGGGGGTCAGTCCCACACTGCTCCCCAGATGAGCCGCCCACAGCGCTGTCCCACTCCCCACCCCAGGCCCCACACACTGCCCTGGTTGGGCATTGCCCCCACCACCAGCCCTGCCCAACTCCCTTCCTCCCTCATTATGGGGACCTTGATCCCTGGCCCCCCCCTCCTCCTTAACTTACCTGCAGACAGCTTCAGCTGCTCTCATGCTGCCTGGTGCCACATGCATGTCACATACCTGCAGTAGCCCATGCCAGAAGCTGGAGGATGCTAAAGCATGGCTCCCTGCTTGGCTGGAGCAGCCAGCCTGGGCAAAGGTTAGCCTACCCACTGTGCGACATGGGGTTTGGAGGGGAGGTACAAACCATGCTGGGATGCTGGGAGACTGAGTTAACTTGAATCTGGAGGGGATCTGAGACAGAAGTTCAATAAATTGATTTAACTTAACTCAGTTAAATCTGATACTACATCCCATCCACATTTATCTTAAACCAGTTTCAGCCATTTTCAAAGTAATTTATGTGCACTGAACTTCTGTTCTGTTACAGATATGAACTGGTTTCCAATCACTTATACTGGTTTGTGTGTAACTTCTGCCTTTAGCCCACACACTAGGTCTGACCCCCAGTGCCCCTTGCCAACCTGGGGATTTTCCAACCCAACTAATTGCTGTGGTCCCTGATGCATGTGTAATCACTGAACCTGAGAGCAGTTCACTCTGGTGCGAACTGCTCCAAATTTTATTGTGTAGCCTTAATAGAGCATGTAGATGCACCCAGGGTTTACTAAATAGGATTTAGTCTAATCAGTTCCCAATTTGATTAAAAAACATGCTATCATAAATGGCATGAAAAGGTAACAAATCAGAATTAAAAGAAAAGTCATCTTTAAAGTCCCCCCAG
This sequence comes from Crocodylus siamensis, assembly GCF_052110815.1. Classification (NCBI taxonomy): domain Eukaryota; kingdom Metazoa; phylum Chordata; order Crocodylia; family Crocodylidae; genus Crocodylus; species Crocodylus siamensis. Next base: position 148,035,222 of record NC_143399.1, on the reverse strand, counting down.
TTTAAGACAAAGTTTCTGGAAGTACAAGGTTTACATGAAGCTGAAATATAGCTTAAAATTATTTTCTATAAGGCCACAACTGGGAAATAATATTGCAGATAATGAGGCTCATTATCTAAGTGTTTTTCCAGTATTACCAAGTGTTAAGGTCAAATAATTCAGAACATTTGGCAGCAACATGGAAACACTGTTTTAGCAGAAATGGTTCGCAACATTATAGGGATATACTGTACAGATGAAAAATGCGATAATAGATATCTGCTTGAGATCACTCATCCTGTAGTACTGCAAGTCATTTACAAATAGCAGAATGGTCAATAACTTGTTTCACTAGTCATTGTAATTGACCAAGGAGGTCCTATGCAGACACTGGCATTGCAAAAGAAGCAATTCTACTGAAGTGTCATTTGTGCATGAAATAAATGGAATGTGGGAGAAGAAACGAAAAGCGTAACTTGCAGCATCTCCTTGCCCTGAAATTCAAATGCAAATAAAGGCATGCTGTGTTTTAAGCTGTTTTTTCTACTTACTTTCTTAATGAAATCTGGTATCTTATTTTTGTCAGAGAGTTGGTCCGAGAAGGAGCAGCACTCTATATCCAACATATATCCTTCACTGCAAACATCATTTTTCAGAGATCTGAAGAAACAAAAACACACCCACATTCAGTTTTGAGTTCTTGAAATCAAATAATAAAAAATCCTTATGCACTTGTTCCTTCAATTACTGGTTCCATGGAGAATTAACGTTCAGTCAAAACCTGGGTTCTAGCACTTCCATTAGTCAACACAGCTCCATAGCTAAAGCAAGCCCATAGCTTCATACCTATGAATTTCAGAAAGCAGCAAGCCAGGCCCTCAAATGACTGCTATCAGAAGTGTAAGTGGCAGCCTCAGCCCTTCATCCTCTAAGATATCACGTGCCCAGCCAAAGATTCATGGAATAATGCTGAGTAGCTACAGACAAGCATATGCTTCTTGGGCTGGAGCGGGCAATTATTTTGGCTGGAGGGCTACTGAAGAGTTTTAGTGAGGCGTCAAGGGCCACAAGGGTAGCCCCACGCCTTGACAGGTGCCCACTCTCTGGTTGCCAGAGTGTTTGTGGGCCATGATGTATTTGTGAGTTGCAAATTAAAGGAACCCCTTTCATCTGGCTCCAAGAACCACATTTTTAAAAAGCAGAGTCTGGTCAGAGTATAAAGTACATGCAGTTTATAATTTAGTCTTAAAAAAAAAGCAATGAAGAAACTTAGTTATGCTGATGATTCAGTCTGCTTGAGAAACAATGATCTACAGAAGCTAATTCAGATCAGGTGGCATCAAACATGTATACTACCAAACAGAAATCCAAACTTTGGATTCATGGTGTTACAGAAGCATGGCATTGGACAAAATGTTTCATGGGAAAATCTTAAGTTTATATTGGAAGATGTTCATAAACCCTCTTTTGATCTCAACAGAAATGCTATGCAGTTAGTCATTCTGCACAGGGAATGTGCAGAACTTCTTCCAGATCCAAAAAAGTGAAACCGATATCCTCTGATCTACACTGGATATCCAGGTTAAAAAGAAGTAATTCTGTGAATATATTCTGGGAATTATTTAAGGAAAGCACACAGATGAGGTAAGTTCTCGTAAATTCTAAACTACACAACTGAACACTGGGAATATTTTTCTTGGGCATACCACAGAAGTAGCTACTCTGACATCTCATGAGAAGCTTCACAACCTATAAAACATAACCACAACTACCCAATTTATGCCTGCCAACAGTAACTTTGTTTAAGTAGGTGAGGGCTAGAGAAGCACGAGACTCCTGGTACAGAACCAACAGTCTGCAGCATGCTTCATCACGCGCTTGCCAGAGTACACATGAGAACACCACCAACTTCTCTGCACTCTAGAAATACATGTTAAACAAAGCACACATACAAACTGAAGGTGGTTCCTAGAGGATTCCTCAGAATGCTAATGAGTTATTCATAACCATGAAATACAAAATTATTGCCATGTGAGACAGCTCCAACTAGCAGTGTTTCCTGTGGGAAGTTAGACAAATTTTCTAATGATATAATGTGACACTGTTTTTGTCGCTATTCCTCCCCCTCTCCCCAAAGGCTATACATACATCCACCTTCCTTCTAACAGCTTGTTTGTGTACAGTGGTAATTTTCAACTAGGGTGCCAGAGCACCCCGGGGTGACGTGAGGTCATTTTAAGGGTGCCATGGGGTGCCACAAGGTTAGCATTGATTCACAAGATAAACAAAGAGATTTCAAATAGGAATCCATAGTGTCAAAACATTCTGGTCTGTTCTAGTCTTTCGGAGTTCTTTACAACAAAAGAATTGCACTTTTTTCCACTTCAAAAAAAGTGGAAAAGTTAAGAGCTAGCACTTTCTGATAGGTGCTTTGAGTCCCACAAGGGGTGATTTAAGTCTAAAAAGGTTGAGAATCACTGGGATAAAGCATGGTTGTATCATCTGGGGGATTATGCTGTTGCACAGTAACATGCAACATTTCTTCTATCACTTAGACCTTTCAGGTATCTTCTATAACTGTGTTACTATTCTTCTCTTGGCGGTGTTCAACCCCAACAATATGTATTTTATGGTATTCAAAGCCAAAAACCTTTACATTTACTTTTTTTATTAAAGGAAGCTGTTTATATACTGCTCTAGGAAAGGGATCTATAGGAACCATTCTCCAGGTCATTGGATTTATGTATTATGGATTAAAAACAAACAGATTAATTTAAGCTATAAAAATCAAATTACTGACAATCAAAGTTCTGAAAACATCCAAGGATGGAGCTTCTACCACCTTTCTGGCTAACCTATCCCAGTGTTTTACTACCCTTTTAGTGAGAACATTCTTTCAAATACCTAACCTTCCCTTGCTGCAACTTGAGACCATTGCTCCTTGTTCAGTCATCTGCCACCACTGAGAGCAATCCAGCTCCATCCTCTTTCCAACTTCAGGAAGTTTGTTACATAATACTTGAAAACGAAGATTAATAGAAGTTGGTATACAAGTTATTCATTACTTTTATTCAATTACTTTGTCTTGCCTTCCCTTTCATGTACTTAGAGATACTTATAAAGTAAATGAAGGGGTGATGTGGATACTATCATCACTGCTGGGGAATAGAACATTGCTGTAAATGTGACATCAGAAAAGGACAACCAACAGACAACCACGAAGCACCAGTCACTTTCAGTGTTGTCTTGTCTTTCCCTATTGGCCATTTGCCTCCCTCTCTGCCTTGTATATTACTACAGTATATGGTTATGTTATAAATGTTCTGAGAAAAGGACTGCTCTTTACTGTATGTGTGTGCAACATGTAGACATTTGGATTCTGTCAGAAATGCATGTGGAAGGGCTGCAACAAATCTGGCTCTCATAATGCTAAGAGGGATGGTGCTCCCAGTCAGCAAGCAGGAGTTTTTCAAGAGGAGTCTGACTAAGGAAAGGCTTTCCAAGTACAAAAAATACCTGATGACTACTGACTTACAAGAATGGGATCCTATACCCTAATTAGGGCACCAACTGTCAGCATAACATAAAGAAATAAACAAAAAAATAGCAATAACAACATTTTAACTCGTGACTGGAAGTCAGTGGTCAAAGTCACTTCAGTATTGCTGTTTTAGTTGGCTGCCATTTCTCATTCAGCTGTTTGCAGTTAAGTACCACTTCATGGTAGATAAACCATTACCAGCTGTGGGGTACCAGTACTTACACATTAATTATCAAAGCTGACAATTCTGTGTCCTGTAACAAACTGAAATTCCAATCTCTCTCAGATACAAGGAGGAAATAAGAGAGTCAGCATTTGGTTTTAATTTTCCTGCAGCTCCCTATTATTTCTGGATTCTATAAGCTTGAAGTTTCTTTTAAAAACTAAGGATTTACTTGAAAATGAGTGAATGCCTGGTTAAAATGATAAGAAGTAATATAAATGAAGGGTGGAAAGTACATTATCTGAACTGGCGCACACACAGTTGTACATGCGCATGTATACACACTTTTATCAAATCTAAAACTATATATTTTATTAGAACAGCCTTAGCTCTGACCCATGAATAACCACTTTTGTTACCTGGAGCATTCTGTTACAGGATACTGTTTTACTTGCATGCCTATCCATTGACACTAGAATCTATGCAAAAAAGTTCAAGCAGAAGGCTAAATAGAGCTTCATTGAAAAAAGGGTGCAACAATTTACTAGGACAATTACACGTAACATGTAATAGGTTTCTTTTTGGAAAATATGAGAATATGAGAATATACTTTATATGCTAAAAGTGCACATTAGTAATTTGAACATTTATGTCTTCAGATAAGTAAAAATAGCTTTCATTTTGGATCAGAATTAAGGAGGTTTTTAGAAATTGTGAAGTTCCTTAACACTGATAAAGGTAGTTGTTCCAAAGCTTCAGATGCACATGCTATCATCTCAAACTAAAGGAAGAGGGTGACCCCATTTTGTGGAACTGGTGCAGACACTTCATTCAAAGCCCAATGTTGGGATCACTGTTAGCATCCAGCTATAGAAAGGAACATTAGCTCTTATTAAGCTGCAATCAGTTCACACAGAACCACACACACAGCCCACTGTATGATCCTGCCCACAGCTTAACCAATGGCAAAAAAACTGCTCTAGACCAAACCTAGCTCTCCAGCAACTTCAGAGATATTGAGGACTTGTTTTTATTTTTCCTCCATTTATATTTCTCCACTCCCTTCACCAGCCTTTCCATCTCTTCCTCACACATAACATCTACAGGTCTGCTGCATACCCTTTGGACTTGGACGTCCCAGGTGGAGAAAATAACCAAAACAAAATGAAGAAAGCCCCTGCTTTGAAACTATGAAAGGGTATCAAGAAACTTTTTTGAGCTAGAAGATGACAGTGGAATGGTTGATAAACAATTTCAAGTCCAAGTACATTTTAAGTCTCTTTCACTAAAAAAAAAAAAAAAAAAAAGTTGAACAGACTGCCCTTATACTCTTTAGAAACATTTTCCTTTGCCCTTAAATTAAAGCTGGCAAGTTTTAATTTTAACCCAGTTCTTAACCCAAAAAATTGTAAGGGATAAAGCAGACTTAAGAATGGAAACTGATTGGAGAGGCTGACAATTCATCATCCTAGTATAATTATCTCCATTCAAAATGTCTTATGACCATGCAATAAGACAGCTTTCTCTCCCTTCCCCACCTCCCCTCTCACCCTTCCAGAAGGCCCCAAAGAAACAGTGAAATTATCCAGCCTGCAGATTGCTATAAAAACGAGAGAGGTAAAGAGGAAAAGGATGTGATCTAGGACTAGGACTGGAAACCAGGAGGTGCTTAATTTCAGTGCTATCTCTGACACCGATTCACTTCATGACTTTGCAAAATATCACAGAGGCATAAGTGGCCAGTTCTGCACCCTGGGTGGTAGAAGTACACCGTGCTGGAGCAGCAGCTTGAGATGCACAGTGGTAGGAAAGGGGAGGTGGGAGAAGGGAGAATGTCATCTTTTTTTTGCCTTCTATGTGTGTTGAGCAGCCATTTAAACACCAATTTTTGCTGGCAAGAAAAAGCAGGTTATGTCCAGCCCACAGCAGCAAACCTACGGCTGCTACTCCTACACTGTACACTACTGCTACTACTCTTGCCCGCCTTTCAGCCAAAGACAGAGCTGTTGCAGGGCAGGGTATGGGAAGGTGAGGAGCTTCCCAGCTCCATTCCACAGCCCCCCTTCCCATTAGTAAGGACCTACTTAAATCGTGGGGTTTTGTGATTTTTGTGATTTTGCATCATGGACTCACCTGAAAAAAATAAAAGCTTACCAAAATACAAAGAAAGCACAGCAATCCCTGCAGCCACGGGGCACGTAGTATGAGAGAGAGCTAAGAGGCTGGGCTAGTGACGTAGACTCAGTAAAGGCACCAGGCCGGAAAGCAAAAGGGTTTCAGTACCATCTTTTAAAAACCCAGAAGCAATGCTGCTGTCTGAAGATGAGTGATTGGCCTCTTGGCCAATCAGTGGTGAGAGGAAAGGCCACCAGGACATGCTGGCCAATCAGCAGTTGGGGGGCGGGGGGAGGCTTGCCACAAAAAGACTGCAAAATTGGCTCTGCATGCCACCCTCAACCCATGAAAATCCCTTCATCTCACTGCAATTTAAGTAGGTCCCTACTCATTAGACAGTGCCTGGGATTTTTGCTCTGCTCACCCACCCCTTGTTATACTACTAGCACATAATAATTGTCAAATGCTTCAGCTTACCCAGCTGTACAACAGGGATTATATTTACCCCCTACCTCACAAGATGGCTTTAAGCAGCATCCAGCAACCTTCTTCAAGTCACGGGCCAGAAAAACCCAGCTCTGGTCCAATGTGAGCCAGGTGGGTTTAGCAGCACAAAAGGAGTGTGGGAGGAATGAGAAGCTGTGCCTGCACTGCTGTTGCTTCTCCCAGCTCTCCGCCCACAGTGTGAGCATAGCTCCCTGCTGGAGGGTAACTATAATGTGGCCAGGCTAGTTGGGGATGGGGAGGAGCAGAAATAGCATGGAAATGACAGTGGCATGAGCACAGCTCCTCGCTACTCAACCCCAGCATACACACAGGCAAAGCTCTTCAGATGCAGCCCACGGGCCATATATTGCTGACCCCTGGCTTTTAGGATCAGTTTGATAACTGGAATGAGTTTAGGATTTTTAAGTGCTAGACAGTCCAAGGCGCACATCCACATTCCAGACACAGAATTGGTCCATGACCACGGGGATTTTCAGGTTATTTATTCCTCAAAACAATGCTCTATGATCTTCTTATGGTTCTTGCTTCCATGGTTGTGAAAATAACCTTGACAATGCAGACTGATATTTTTCTTAAAATTATAGGTAAATGACACTGGGGGGTGCAAAGGCCTGAATTAATATCAAATTTGAAACATGGGTATTATCATTATTATATATTTCACTGCTTGGCATTTCTCAGAAGCGTCTGTATTTTTCTTTGCCTCTCTGGATGTTAAAAGCCTCAAGAGCTTACATTATATGGTGATTCTTATAAACATGCATCCCCAGTGGACGCTGAAAACTGAGAGCGTAGACACAGCACAAAATAAACCCAGCTAGTATGCTACTGTAGCTTATTTGCATAGGGGACAATAAAGCTCTCCATTCTTTATTTGGATACAAAATTTCCCATATGTAGCTGGCTCAAGAAACTTTGCCACAGACATTAGATCCAACTTCCCCAGAGCACACAGAGCTTTCTTTGCCTGCAAAAAACTCTATCACTAGTAACTAAAAATTCCATGTGATTTCAGTAAATTTAAAGTTATGTAATGGGTATACAATGTGACTTTTAAAAATGTTCATTTAATGCTATTCTGCTTTGAGTTTTAATATCAGACTCTTTTGGAGGTAAACAAAATAGGTTTGTTTCCCCCAAATGAAGAATATTTGAGGTTTGATTTGCAGAGCAATACTAAGAGCAAAAGCAAAAAAGTATTGTATCAAGTGTATCATTGTACAAGTGATACTTGATTGTGCATCATTTACAGGAAAGAAGAACATCTGCAAAGTTGTTCAAGATAACTGAGCTGTTCTGCTTTGAAAACTGAATCCCAAACTATTCTTCTACTAAATCTAAATATGTAGGGCAGTTATTTCTTTGACTTTAATTTTTTATGATTACAGCTGAAACCTGTAGAAGGATAAATATGAAATACCTATATGATTATGGAGAAAAGGCCTCTCTAAAGTCCAATTTCTTCCTACCTATCTCATTCTATTACTGTAAAAAGAGTATGTGCAAACACACAGGTACTATTTTAAGTAACTCATTCATGAGTCTGGACCTTATATCTCATTTAACAGAAGAAAATGTGGCTTTCTTTCTGGCACATAATAATCAGATTGGGAAGTGAAAACATAATAATTAACATAGATTTTTGAAACTTCAACACACTCGACAGGCATGTCACACCAAAGGAAGCTTGCAGCAGAAAACAGAAGGAATAAATTAAAGCATCCTTATGCTATGAAACTGGTGCAGACACTTCATTTAAAGACCAGTACTAGAACTGCTCTGTTGGGGGTGTGCTTGCTGCCACAGCAGAAGACTCACCCCTAATTATATACCATGCACCTAACAAAAAAAAAAACTTAAAATAAATATTAGACAGGAAGAAAATAAAAATGCCAATGAGGAAAGGTTGATTCTTATTCCAAGGTCACTAATGATCTCTACCTAAAGCTTTCATTCAATCTGCTCCCTTTAGGGCAGGGATGTCAAACTCAATCCAAGCCCCTGGCCACATCTAGACCACAGGGCTCCTCCCAGGCCAACATAGATGGATCCAGTATTTTGGAAAGGGGGCGCAGGAGCAGGGACTGGTGCTGCAGGGATGGCTGCACTCTGCCATCCCCAGTCTCCTTTCTCACTGGGGGAGATGGGCCATAATACAGGAGCAGCAACTCAGGTGAGAAAGCTCCACTCTGCACTTTTGGGACCTCCTCCCTTCCCCTATGTACTCAGTGGCACCTCCCCTCCCCTTCCATTCCCCGCTTCAACCTCTCTGTGTACACATCTTTGTACAGGAAAGGGAGACCTACCCACTACCACCACTGTCCCAGTCATTCTTGCCCTGCTTCTGCCAGATCTGCAGTGGGCAGGCTCCCCATCCCTGCACCGGCTTCTGAGAAGGCAGGGAACACCTGCAGGGACTGTGCAGAGAAGGGAAACGAATCCATCACTGCCACTGTTCCCACCTGAGCCCAGTTCCCCACATAGCTGCTACCTGCAGCCCCAGCTGGAGCTAAGCAGGAGTGGCTGTGGGGCTCCCCAGGTCAGCCAGGGACAATGACAGCACCAGAGAGGTCTCCTCTACCCAAAGGTATAATTTGGGCAGGGCATGAATGCAAGGAGAAGGGAAGTGCCACTGAGCACAGAGGGGAAGGCAAAGGGTACCAGGGAAGGTGGTGGTGGGGAAACCGTTACCTGTTTCAGGGACTTAAAAGTGCCCAGCTCCTGCTCCTGCAATGTGGTTCCACATTAAGGGCTGTGGGGAAGCTACACTGCAGAACAAGGAGGATGGGAGTATAATGGCATCACTACACCCACTCTGGATCCACCCCTGTGGGCCAGACCCACGGGTCCAACAGCAGCTGCAATGGATCCAATTGAGGCAGCAAGGTCTGGGGACAGTGATGGCAGCAGCAGGGGTCTGGCAGCAGTGAGACAAGTGTCACACAGCCTTTGCCCTCTCTCCCCCTCCCACTGACAGCCATGTCCAGCAGTACCCAGGGGCCCCATGTTAAGTAGCTGGCCACACCCCCACGGCCATGCCCCAAACATCCTGCTGTTAGCTCAGCAAGCCAGATGGAAAGGCACTGAGGGCCAGAGCAGGCCTGCAGGCCATATGACTACAGCTCCTGTTTTATGGGATCTATTCTGATCTATTATTCTGTGTAGATATAGAACCTTCCACCTGATGGAAACAAACTGCTTCCCTAGACCAACCTATTAGGAGAAAAGCACTAATATGAGTTCTCACCCTTTAACAGGCTCTAGACTGCTACCACATGAGCATCACGAAGGGTGGGGGTCAAACGTTCAACTTAACACTAAGTGTGGCTAAAATGCAGGCATATTAAGTGCATGGCTGGCATTGCAAAATGATTCCCTTTCAGGGGAAGGTTATCTCCAGCACATGTGTGCTCAGCCTCCAGCCCACAAGCCAAATCTAGACCATGCAGCCTTGGAATCTGACCTGCAGGGCTTCCCACAGGTGAGGAAATCTGGAGCAGTGGGAGTACTGCCACCTTTCCCCACTGCCAAAAACCCAAGTCCCACAGGGCAGGTCAGAGCCATGCCACAACTCTCCTCCTGCATGGCCAGATCAGGGCCAGGTCTATGCCCCCTTCCCTCCACATGGCTGGAGTGGGGCTAGGCTGTGCCCCTTTCTCACCATGGGGCTGGGCCATGTTGCCTCCCCTTTGGGCATTAGGTTTGAGACCAACTCACACTCCCTTCTCTCCCCATGGGGATGGGCCATACCCTTTCCTTCTTGGCCAGGCTGGAGCCAGGGCATACCCACTTCCTCCCATGGCATCAAGCCAGCTCCCTCCCCCCACCCACCCACCATGGGGCTGGACTAGACCCAGGCCAAACACCCTCTCTTGCAGGGCCAGGCCAAGCCCCCTTTCCCTGTGCAGCTGAAATGGGGCCAGGCTGCCCCACCTCCCCACTCTGTGTGGCTGGATAGGGCTCTGCTGTGCCCACCCCAGGTGCCAGATTAGGTTCACCAGCGAGATCCAACCTGGGATCAGGCACTGCCATCTAGCCTACCAGTCAAAAAAGGTTGAGCACCACAGTCCTAATATATACTAACTTTAATACATCACACCATTTGCAACTGTGGTAAATGAATGTGTGACAATGCCCAAAGAGTGCCTGTGTGAAGAGCAAACCAGCATAAATCAATTCTTCTCAAGTGTGAATCATTGTGAACCAGCAGTCTCTAAACTAAACCTTATGATTGAGTCACCTCACCCGCAGCAAGAGTCCCACAGAAGGTCTTAGATTCTCATCTTTTTCTTTCCATCCATCTGCTGAGGACAAAATCCTCATAATTCAGCACTCTCAGTATTAGTCATTAAAACAAGGCATAAGAACAAAAACCCACTACCTAGAAAGAGGTACTTCAGTTAAACTACTTCAGTTAAAATGGTTACTGTTTTTTTCAGGCAATTTGTGGTTTGTACAGTGCTTTTAGAAACTTAAAATGTAGTTTACCACACTACTGATTTTGGACTTTTCTATTTGAATCCCAAACCAGCGCCATTCAGCTCATTAAACAAAGGCACCCAGTTATACTGCTGTGACAGACAGGTATGCAAGCAGTTACATAAAAATTAGTGAAGTAGGAATTTCTCCACCAGCTTTAACAGGAGCTCAGTAGATGTCATCCCACCCCACCCAGACATAATAACCTATCATTATCTGTGTTGTTTCTAAAGAATTAATATTACAAATCTTTGTATACTTCTTATCCTTATTAATGATGTTGTCTCCATTGTGCTCTAAATTCTTCTTGGTGTTAACTCAAACATTTTTAAAAAATCTTACTGTTCCTACTCTTCTTTGTAACAAAGAAAACATAATACAGGCCAAGACCTGTCTTTAGATATACAGGTTTTCCTTGATTTATGCGGGTTCTTTATATGTGAATTCGGTCTTTTGTGACGAGCATATTTAGACCCACGATTCGTTATATGCGAGGTAAATTCGCTCTTATGCAATCAGCATAGACGCACCCCCCAGCCTAAGCAGGTAAGTCTGTGGGGGGAGGGGAAAGAGCCTTGGCTCCACTCACCCAGCCCTGGCTACAGCAGCCCCAGCAGCGGCTAGTATCAGCAGCCTGCAGCCACTGGGCTGCACTGTGCTCCGCCTTTCCCCCCACGCCTAGGCTTACCCCAGCTCCTGGGCTGCACCATGTCATGGTGCAGGCAGTTGGTGTTGGCTGCTCTTGGGGCCGCTGCAGCCAGGGCTGGGGTGACTGCAGACAAGCAGAGCCCCAGGTGGCGTAGGACGCAGCACTGACCCCAGCCCCAGCTGCAGTGGTCCCAGGAGCAGCTGACACCAGCTGCCTGCACCAAGGCACGGCACAGCCCAGGAGCAGAGGTGACTGGGGGCAGGCAGAGCATGGTGCAGCCCAGTAGCTGCAGGCAGCTGGTGCTGGCTGCTCCCGGGGCCACTGCAGCCAAGACTGGGTGCCACTGTGTTCCCTCTGCTCTGCTGCCCTGAGGTGCCCCATGAGCGGCACCCCTTCCCCCGGCCCTTCCCTAGTCCCAGCCTCACTCCCTCCCTGCCTCGCTCACCACCATGGGAACCTATCCCTATTTATTACATTGTAAACTGGGTTCACTTTACATTAATTCAATTTATGCAGCATTCTCTGGGAACGCATGTACTGCATAAATCCAGCAAAACCTGTATGTAGCTCCACCATTGCTAAAAATGCTTTCTCCCATGCATCCAAGGCACAAAAATAGCCCTGCTTTTCCTACCACTTGAAACAAGGCTAATATTATCAGAATGAGGTCATGAAAATACCCACAATAATTCATAGAAACATCCTGGTGATATTAAGAAAAGTAATAAGACAATACTACAGGTCCACATTGAGAACTTTAAAATGTAAAGACAAAGGCAAAACAGTAGCAGAAGCAATAATGCAGTGCACTCACTGCATCTTTGTCTGTGGATCACAGAGCATCTTACAAGGCTCAGTAGTATTATTCCCATTTTACAGGCAGGTAACTAATGCACAGGAAGACTAAGTTACAGCTATTTGCCAGCAGTGTTAAGCAGATCTTCTGACACCCAAACCCTGTTCTAGCTACACTGTGTGCCACCTGCTTGTACATATCTAGAACAGACAGGAAATGTTTAAAAAACCAGAATGCTAGAAAGGCAAATGAGGAACAGCTATGTTAAAGTATCTAGCTGAAACAAAACAGAATACTCCTGACTGAAGCATACAGACCAATTTAAACATAAAATTGCCTCTATAGATGCACAAATGCCCACTTAATATTACTGCACAAAAGAGACTCTAATAAAACAAATTTAATTTCTACTATCATCAGGCAGCAAGGGGGATAGTGGGAGAAAATCAAGACATGCTCTTTGAAAGAAATGAAAGATTAAATCTACAGTGTCAAAAAGATTCTATGGGTAAGTGACATCAGTAGAATATGACCTACAGCTTTTCAGCTACACTGTGTAGAATGATGGCAAATCATAAGGTTGGGTCCTTTCTGAAGGCTAAAAACTTTTTATGATGCTTCATAGCTCTTGCAAGCATAATGGTGATAACATTACATAAAAGAGCAGGAGACCACTTCTGAATTTACACCATAGGTGACTTTACTAATAAGTTTGACTCTAGCTGGACTGCATAAACTCTAATGTTTTTTTCTCAAAACAAACATAAGCTCTCATTAATTGTAGGGTGTTTGGCAAACATCATAATTAGGAATTTACATCATCTAACAGTATTACTGTTTCTTATAACAGAGGCTGTAGATGTCAGATATGTGCCAGTTGCCAAGGAAAAATATCAGTTAAGTGTTTTTATTAAAGATTAATTGTATGTCCTTTACTTCACTTCATAAGCTATCTACTGATAAAGGCTAATTGGAAAACTGCCTTTAAAGTCTTTTATCTCTGATGTAAAACATATGGTTTGTACACTTACCAGAAGAAAATGCATTGATGTCTCTCACATAAATGCCCTCTGCCCAGACCTTGGCCATAGTCATCTGAAATCAGTCAAATGCCCAGTCAAATGTTCAACTCTTTCCCCCCTCCCTCCCACTCTCCCCTCACTCCCTTGCTCTCCAACGGCAACCTCACTTTTAGCTAAATTCAGAGCTGTATCTAAATTACTGGAAGGGAGTATAAGATGCTGTTATTTACCTTCTGCTGCTCCATACTGTCTTACTCCCATAAACTCACTAATGACACTGTCTTAGACCCATGTAATAAAAATTCAGAGATGGTAGATAAGGCAATGCAAATAAATGGAGTGCAAATAGAAGAAGAACCTGACTGGCTCAGACTCTCCATTACTTTTAAACCTGTATAATCAATTGGAACTGTGCAAAGTGGGTGCTAAACACTACCACCAATTTGAGGGAGTTAGGCATTCAGGTCTGGTTCAGAGTTCACATGCACTAGACACAGATATACATTTGTACATAAGGTGCACGGTAGCGAAGAAATCGAGCTCACACAGATTTGCAGCAGTTTAAAAGTTCTGCTGGCTTAATTCCATGGTCTTGAAGTATGAAAAGATTCAACCTAGAGCTATCCTGGCAAAAATTCTTGATGTGGAAGCAGCTTTGCTGTAAGGAAGTGTAAGCAGCAGCCCCAAATTGCATACTAAGCCTGACTTAAAGGCTAGAAATAGATGTCACTAAATGAAGTGGATTAGCTGTGCCGGGGTGTTTCCCTGCATAGCTGCTCCATTTCACTGGGCAAAACACATTGCCTGTTGTTCCCCTGTTGTTCTACAGCATCAAAAGGCAACACATTCTCCTGGGCGTGAGAGGTCTGGTCCTGTGTGCCCCAAAAATTCCAGTGTAGGATTGGCTCCCTCAAGCCCTGAGAGTGCCTGCCCAGCTTTCCCTGATATATGTCCCTAAACTGTTTTGCTAGGGATTTCCTGAAGGTGCATCTCTATATGGGAAAAGCCATGCAGGTGCTACCAGAGCGTGAGGGGCCTGATCCTGAGCAGGATTTCCCAGGATGTGCCAGATCAGGGCCCCTGAAGCCCCCAAAGCTGTGGCTCAGGGCAGCAAGAGACTGCAGGTAGCTCTGGGTTTCCCACACTCTCCCACCACAAAACAAACAGATGTATACCTCTGCCCCAAATCTGAGGCATTTGTGGAGCAACAAAGGACATGGATGCCTGTTTGCTTGGTCTTTTTCCCACCATGAGAATATTTATGGCGGCACAAAAGCAATGTCTGTTTCCACCCCAAGACAACTTACATTCTTCTATCAGGGAAGAATGCTGCCTCTTCTCACCACCATCCATATTGCAGCTGGAGAAACTGAGAGATCAGGCTGATGAACAGCCTGCCCAATACCGTACAGGAAATCTGTAGCACACTCTATGCCAATAAGCTCTGACTCTCACAAAATTGAGCACCCTGTTACCCATTGTACTGGTACCTTGCAAAATATCACAAAGTTCCTTATTTATAAAACAGAAGCAGGCCAGCACAGAACGACAGTTCTTTAATAAGAATAAATCTACCTGAGAGAATGCCTATGAGGAACTGGTAATGAAACAGAGCCCTAGACCTCTGGATCAAATTCAGCTCCTTCTGTTGTTATCACACAGCTTGGTAGGCTGTGTGAAATGGAATGGCAGCCTTGACTCCGGTTTCTGTTGTTCAAGTGTCCAAACCCTAGTTAGTCCCTTTGTTTGAAGCCTCAGCTTCAAGCAGCAATGGAGGAATGAAATAACAAGTGCCCTTACCCAGTAGGGTTTAGCAATATGAGGGATGCAAAAAGAGTGCACGAATATTCTTGTGCTGTACTACAGCACTTTGGTCCCCAAAGCTGCCAGCAGTAGCTCTTGAGAATTATATACCATACTTTTAAGTTAACTAAATTCTATTCCCTTACAGCGCATATTTTAATTGCTCTCTCTTTTTGGAGTAACTAAGCAGAACAATCTATTGATTTTTATTTAACTTGGAGATTAAAACATAAAAGAACTGCTGTGTTCTATTTATTTGTCTTTGCACTTTGATTATATAAAAAAGAAGATATCCAGTAAACTGTAAGGCAGAGAACAAAGCAAACTCCTTTAATCTGGTGATTTAAAGAATCTGTACTGTGTTGGAAAATTAAAGCCCATTACTAGTTTATACTTTGTAGATAAGTATAAAAAATGTGCATTATTGTTACAGTTCTCAGATTAGCTTCATTATCCATTATCTGTATTTACATGGAAATATAACTGTTAAAGCAAACATTTTTTGGCAACATTTAATCCAATAAATGATTAGAGTAAAAATTATTAAGAGATGCAAACTGGACCATCCTCACAATTTGTCAGGAACAGAGTTTGTTTGTTTGCTTTTTTTCATGACAACACATTCCAAAATATAAGGCACATTTCAACTTGTTATTCTCCAAGTTGTCTGCCAAACTGCAGATGGATTGTAAACACGAAGAACATGTTAAGCTTATTCAAGCCTACAAAAAATATCCAAGTCTTGCACAGTAAACATTAGCAATGACATTGCTATAATTTCCTGATCTAGGTCAAAGCTCGGCAGGAAATCTCTTTGTCTATTTTTATCCCTTTTCAAGGGAAGTGCTTTACCTTTCTGTTTTCTTGATCAGCACAGCCCTGAAGATTTGTTCCTGGGGAGTCCTTTCTTTTTCATCAGTTGGCTGCACGAAAGGGTGGACAGCAGCCAAGATGAAGCCCTGCTGATACAGCTCTTGCAGCTGAACTGGAAGATCATGCAAGGAAGAAAGCTTGATTGCAGATGATCCTGGTAGCTCAGCTGGAAACAAAAAATAAATTGATCAATAATTCTACACTAAACTATCACATTTTGCATTTTCTGTTCTATGGAGGTAAGCATGCTTCGCATTGACCTTCAGAATTGGAGCGTATTTCCATGTAGTTAACTACAACTTGGTTTGTATTACAAACTTCTAAATAGACTGCTTTGCAAAGGGCATTTACTGTATAAATGGCTAGTCCAATTAAACATACAGGATCAGATTCACATTAATATAACAAGTTTGTCATATTTTGGGAACAGGAGGGCAGAGAGGAAAAGAAGAAGGATGTAGAGAAAGGCAGGGTGTATCAAGCATGTAGCAGGAGGGCAACATTCTAAGGTGCAGGGAGGTACCATCCAATCCCACCCTGATGACTGGAATCAATAGTGAAAATATAACACCACAAACAAGGAGGAAGCCCATGAAAATAAAAGTCAGAAAATTAAAACAATGATAAGAGGAGGCACTCACTCACACACTTTCGATGGCAGAAATCACTGACCTCTACAACATGTCATGGCAAACACCTAACATGATTTAAAAACATGATTTGGCATTTACCATAACATAGGTGATGATTAAAAACAATTTGGAATGCACATTGGACCTCACACTTCAGGGCTGAAATAATTCTTTAATTGGATAAGATGGATAAGACTTAATGGACATTTATACACACGTTCTGGGTGGCAGGGGTTCAATTAGAGTGGCTCCAAGAGCTGCCTAAATAAAGTGCCCTGAGCGTCACATACATCAGCATCCCAATGCTGAAAAATGGTTGCGAGGGTTGCTTTAACTAAAGCTCATCGAATATCGAAGTGCCCCCACTACCATTTTTCAGCACAGGGATGCTGATACACATGGCACTGGTGTTTGTTGGAGCACAGTAATGATCACACTCCAGAAGACTCAATGTAATTATAGTGCATTGGAGCAGCCTCAATGTACATGTATAGCTGCCCAATATATCAGACCATTCCTACTCCCCACCCCACTCTACCTATTCTGGTTTCTTAGATCTTCCTATGAAGCATCTGGTACTAGCTATATGTCACTGGACTAGATGGACCGTAAATCCAACCCAGTTTATCAATTACCATCTTCTCCCAGCAGTCCTGTAGACTTCAGAGAAGAACCCATAAGTCATTCTAAAACAGCCTTCCTTTGGTCCCCTATCATCATGACTCTCCATATCTGTTCAGTTTTATCTAAAAGCACAGCTTCCCTCTCAGTCCTCTGGCTCTTAAATCTACTCTCCTATGGCTATTATTTTTTATTCTTATAGTTAAAAGCCAAATCTTGTGCAATGAGGTACCGAGTACTCAGCTTCAACTGGAACAGATGGGAATTGAGCGCGCTCAACAGTACATAGGTTTTCAGCTCCTTGGACCCTTTGCTTTGAAGGGCTAGAACATAATTTACATGAAAGATACTATGAAAAATAAAAGTTTTATAATACTGCACTTCCTAACAAATAGTGTGGCTGCCCCTTTACAAATAATTAGATTTTCAAAAAAGAATACATATTCAAATCCAATACTACTAGGGAGTAATTCAAATAATAATAGCGTAACTGTGCCTTATATGCCTGTTATAGTTTTACTTAACATATGAGAATATGTTCCAGAAGAAGGTAATGGAGCTTTTGATTGAAAACTATAAGACACAACAGTTTTTTATTACTATTGCTGTTATAGGAAATAAAGTAAGAAATAAGAAATGAACATGTTGACAGACAACAGAATTCTGAGTTCTCCTATAACACACATATCAATTGATAGGTATAAAGAAAATAACCCATAAATAGTGTATACAGAATAAATATCAATAATCAAACAAGCTGTTAATCATATTGACCATACCAGGGATCAAACTGGTGGGAAAAATTCCCCTCAAGCTACAAACTCTGTCCTGCTTACAAAACCTGTCCTGCCTCATCTAGCAGTTATGGACTGCAAGCCCTAGCATACTCTAAGAATAACAAATAAAAGAAAACTTAAGACTGGAACATGCTTCTTAACAGTGATATCCGTGCCTTAAGCATGAACCTGGAATGTTCTGGGCATGCCCTTATTAAAAAAAAATTATTTTGGATACCTAGTGGAAATTCTGTACATTCATGTTAGAGAGTTGCCTATTTCTTTGCAAAAGCCAAATAAATGGAAAAATATCCCAACATGTTATATATATTGATACTACAAGGCAAACACTTGCAGCATCTTTAGGACAGACAAAAATAATACTAACAAAAAGGATGATCAGACCTGATCCAATTCCAATTAAAACGGTAAAGATACCACCAGTTAACTAGCAACAGTTAGATTACAACCATATAGTACTTTCCCTCTAGAGAGCTCAAATCAGTCTTTGGAAAGAAAGACCCATTATCCCCCATTTAAAGATGAGGAGATTGAAGCTGTGCAGAAAACAGAGTTGTCCACGGTCACACAGCAGGTCAGCCGCAAAGGAAACCTTTTCACAATGCCAGTATTTATCATAATTACATGTGATGAGTCCAGGCTTCTGGCCAAAGACCTTGAGCAGCTTTTTCTTTCCTATATAGCCATGTAGTCTTAAATCTGACCATAGCTCTAATATTTTATGTAAAATTCTGCTCCACATTTCCTTATTTCATAATAATATTCACATCCAGTGATTTCCCTGTTTAATTGTCTGGGTTTAGAGAAGCAGAAGAAAAGCTTGCAAATGATACATGTTGCGCTATTCAATTTTGCTAATGTTAAAAGCATAACTACAAGTGTCGGGTGTTTCCAGAACAGATTCCTCAGCAAATTAGTTTGCTGCTTGACTGATAACTGAAGCTGCAAGTATCAGTATTTCCAGAAATACTCATTACAAACAGGATCAACTGTAGCTTATAGATCCCATGGGAGAATAAGAACATTTCCCCCATGAAACAACTGGTATCCATAACAGCTATGTGAATTTCTCAAGGTCTACACGTTTGGGGTTATTCCATAAGTTTTTATATTGATAATAGAGAAGAATAGGGGAAAACCTCTGTCCTGCTCCTGTAGAGAAACAAACTGGTGTGTGTGTGTGTGTGAGGGGTGGGGGGGGGGTGGGGGGCAGAATGACTTAAAAATTCAATAAGGTGAATCTTGCAAAATTGAAAAGGACTGTCACTACAGATTCCAGGGCCAATCTGGGAGACAGTGAAGAGTAAGTGCACTAGTTCTTAGCTGCTGTTCTAGTGGACTCGTGTTTCCAAGATGGCATAACTTCCTGAAACTGTGCTACCACTGAAAGAGTCCATCATGGCCACAAAGGAGCAACTGGGCAGTTTATCCACCAGAATCAACATTGTCTCATATAGCTTTAACTTCCACTTACAATTCCTGATAGACCTCTAAAGAATCAGCAAAGGCAGGTGCCATCAAGAACAACTAGCATCCTGCTCCTGGGTGAGACCAGGATTACAGGGCAGGGATCATGGGGAAGTGACAGTGTGGGGCTGGGGCCAGGGCAAAGCCATGATCCACTGCCTGCAAAGCCCTGTGACAGTATCAGTCTGGGCTACTGTAACTTGTCCCTGGGGAAAAATATAGTTTTTTCAAAACATAAATGTTAATAAATACCACTGGAGGACTCCAATACCTCTGAAATCAAGCAAGCCAAGATATCACATAGAGTCTCTGCCACTGGTGTTATAGTCCATGTTGAGGAAACTAGAGGTATCCTTCAAAGAGAAGAAAACTGTAAATACAATTAAAAATTGTATATACATTGAACAAACAAGATTTAGATAACTTTGGGATGTTTTGGTTTACACCTTTCCAAAAAAACTGTAAGAAAATTCTGTAAAATAATGCTCCAGCTGTCCTATTAACCCATGGTTAAAAGAACAATCATCACACACACACACACACACACACACACACACACACACACAAATAAAATAACTGTATTATACAAATATCATCTTACAATCAGAAAATAAAATGTTTTTTCTTGCCTTTTTTAACTTTTTACATTGATAACTGGCACTTTCCCCTCCCTACCCCTTTTGGCAAAGCTAATGACAACATCACTCTTTTGGGTTACTACTTCTTGCTCAATGACATAACTAAGAGAATCAACACAGCTCTGGCAACAGAGTTGCCTGGTCTGTCTCCACCCCATGGAGGACAGGGCCACATTAAATCACATGAGACAAGCTGAGAGGGATCGACAGAGTCTCTCAGCTATATTAAGCCCGGTGATGTTTGCCAGATATTTAAGGCTCACAAAGAGACAGGAAGCATTGGAAATTGGAAAGGCACTGCTTAGCTGTGGGAGAGAACAGGAAGTTGAAATTTATTTGATGTTGATGTAGAGGTTCACCATGACTTGAAAAAGGCTTGGTCCTGAGGAGGGATTGAGCATAATGGGCACTATGTTTTATTCAGATGGACTGTACTAACTTACATGAATGATTAGTGCCTCCCGAGACTGGGGGGACACCATGGCGGTGAGTAGCAAACAGGGACCGCCTGCAGGTGCCAGTGTTGGCAAGCAGCGAGTGGGGACTGCCCACAGCTGCCAGCAGAGGTGTCACTGGGTGCAGGGGGTAGCAAGTGCTGATTGCCCGCAGAAGCTGACAGCAGCTAATCTCAGGCAGCTAATCACTTGCACCCCCTGTACTCTCCTTCGCGTTGCCTGTGCTAACTTATCTCTTTCTGGCACCAAAGCTTTCCAAGTACCAGCCTGGTATTGCAGAATCTCCAGGCCTGGAACAACTGCCCACTTTTTTTAAGGGCCACACACAAAAAAAGGTTCCCATCAGGGTATATTGTTTTTTGAACATGAACAACTCGTGCTCCCGGTGTGCTTTCAGCAGTGGGGGGAGGGGCTGGTGGGCGGGAGGGGGGGTGGCAAGCACCACCAGAGTTAGCAAGTGTTAAAACTAGTATATGGAAAGTAAGAAACCTCTGGGTTTTTAAGGGGTTGGCTTTCGCTGGGTTTTTAAGGGGTTGGCGCCTGAAGCTGGTGCTGCATGAAGTGAAACACTACATCTATCAGGACAAGGAAGAGATTGAAGAAGAGGCAGTGGAGAAGAAGGAACTGGACTGGACACACTTGTTTCAGTGAACCAACAGAGAAAACTGATGGGAGGAGCACAGAGTTTCAGGAGGTTACAGAGGTAATAGGGTTTTTTTTCTGAGGAAGGGGGTTGGCCTTGATGATCTGTTTAGGTCCCTTCTGACCCTAAGCACTATGAAACTATGAGATTTGATATTCATGGGGTTCTGTATGAAGAAATAGAGTTCTATAAGGGTTTTTTGTGGGAAGTTGATGCATGTTGTTTAGGGGTTTAACATATGTCATTTTATGTTTTTATATGTGGTTGTTTTGTGGTATGAAGCCTTGGTGAAACAAGGATGCTCAATATGTGGAGCTTTGTAAGTGTTAAGTGTTAAGTGTGCTTTCAAGAAAATTTGTAGTAAAACAAAAAAAAGGTTCCCAATTAATGTGTCTGTCCAATATTGGCCAGATGTCTTATGGGCATGCTCAGCATGGGCTGCATTCAAATCAACCTCATAGTTGGTTTCTATGACTGAGCACATGCTGCTTCTAGCAGCAGTTTAATGATAGGGAATATATTTAATTGGGGAGGGGAGGTTGCTGTTATGTGAATATAAGATATGGGGCTTTTTTCCTTCATGTTGATTGGGAGCAGGGAAAACCTTATATTTGAGTAAATTCAGTATTTAATTGTTCCCTACCAAACTAGTAGAAAAGGCAAATAAACTGTATTTAGCTCTATCTGTAGACTACCTATATATCTTCTCTGTTGTGTGGTGCAGGAGGAGGCAGGTTTCAGTGAAACGTCAAAAAAGTGGTGTATATTTAGTACATAAAAGGAAAAAAGGGCAATGTCTGGTCATAGGACAATACAGATATTATAATGTGACAACAGTAGACACTACAGGGAGTAATAATGGAACAGGCAGACTCCTGAACACACAAGAAGCTCACTGTGGAAGAGTGTAAGTTAGCATTAGCTTGCTCTACTGCATCCTGCGAATCCCATTAGAGAGGTCACAACTACACATCTGCTGGCAGGAGGCTAATGGCAGCACAGCAAGAATGCACACAGTGAGGACAGTGCTAAGGGAAGTAGGTATACAACTCGGTACATATTTGAAAGAATGAATAAATTAGGCCTTGACCCTAAGGGAAGATCCAGGAAGTGGGGTCACATCCCCTTTCAGTTGTGCTACCCACAAATACAGAGCTCCCTTGAGCTTACCAGCTCACTGGCAAAGCTTCCTGCCAGCAAGAAACCATGCTGATGAGTTGGTGAGGTCAGAAAGTTCACTGCATGTGCAGCACAGCTTAAGGGGCATGTGACTGGATCTGCCCCTTCTAGGCCTACAGGTTTTAGCATCTTTACCCACAAAATCCAGGGCCTCTATACTAGTCCCTGGCTACACTCACTTTGTTTTCTAACACCCTACCATCAAACAGATAAAATAGGAAAATGAGATGCCTGAAGCTTTTCCATGTAATCATCTATTATCTCCATGTAACATGCCAAGGGGGAGCACATAATCTTAGTTACTATGAGGACAAGTAATTTCATTTAGCATTTACTCCTTTCCACCTACTTTTCTTCACTTCTAAATATAGATGATTTAAAAGAATGGGATTAAGTTTTATTTGGAAGTAAATACTCAACCAGCTTCTACAATATCAGCAGTGCTTGAAGGCCCATATATCTGTATACACAAAAATCTGTATTTGCAGCTGAGGTGATTTTAAAAAGTTTGAAAAAAAGAAAGTCAGAAATTGTTTCCCCCATACTAAAACATTTCAAAAGAATGCATCCATTTAAATTAACTTTGTTTTAATAATATTGAAATATTGTTTTGACTATCAATTTGTTTTGCCATTGTATATGTGTGCTTTATATATTTATTACATGTGTATTTATATATATATCAAAATGATACCTAATTCAAAACTATAGAAACAAACTTGTTCAGAAAAAAACCTTGGATTAGCAACATTTAAAAATGTTAGCTTTCTGATCCATTTTGCAGGTAAAACTTATTTTTTTTAATTCCCACTGAACAGAAATATGGGGTTTTGGCCAGCTCTGCTTTGCAGACAATTGTGTTAGACGCCATTGTATACAAATACTGATGGCATTTTTTAAATATGCATATTAAAAATATGGCCTTTTAACAACCTGTTGCAATATAAATGAGTGTAGAGTTTTAAGTTGCTAGAACTAGGGGAGAAATTGGTCTCTGGAAAAGCAGCATGAGGTTCTTAGTCAAATCAGAAATATATATATTTGCTTTTTCAGAAGTTCCAGCTTTTTTGAACCAACCAAGCTTTAAACTGTTTGTCAGACACATAAGTCTGTCCAGTCTGTTTTTCCTTGCAAAGTATTAGATAACTAAATATTTACCAAGGCTATTTTTAAAGAATTTTCAAAAGAAGCTTTTCCTTGTCACTGTTTCAACTCTCCACTGAGCAAGCAAGGCTGTGTTGTCTCTCTCAGCAGGGGCTTCTTTCCTAGACTCTTACAACCGTGTCCTGTGTAAAAGGCAGGAGTTGGAACTCTTCCATGAAAACCTGTGATGTAAGAGTGGATGATTAGCAGCACTATACCCTTCCTCGCACTGTTATACCAATGATGCTGGAATATGACAAAGATATGGCTTCTAAAAATTAACAGAGGCTGTGAATCCACAGATTACAAAGGGCCAAACCCTAGAGATCTCTGAGCAGATACAAAGGAAAGGTCTTCCTTTGTGTTCCTGGGCAGCTAAAATACTTGCAGCTCTCCAGAATCTCTTGAAGTGCCCCCAGGAGCAAGTAGATCACCGTCTGTAGCTGAAGCACTTCAAAAATTATCCTCAAGAAAATGAGGAATGCTTCCTTTCAAAGCACTTCCAGTTATGTGTGCATACTCTATGGTGTGCAACATGGATGTCCTGGGATGCTGGGGGACTCAGGTTTTTAAGTTAAACCAGGAAGGGGTCTGTGATAGACATTGCATATACTGGTTTGAGCTCAGTCAGTTAAGTCAACCAGGTTTCTCTCAGACTGGTTTTGGCTATTTTGAAACTGGTCTATGTGCACTGAACTTCTGTTGTGTTACAGGTTTAAACCAGTTTCTGATCACCTAAACCAATTTATGTGTAATGTCCCTAGCCAAAGTTTTCATTTTAGTAGTCTCGTTTTCCCTTCACCACCGGCCCCAGACTCATTTGTGCAGAATGCATAGACCTCAGTGCTAGTCTAGTGTAATGATGCAGCACAGACTTGAAAGGATCAATTTATAGCAGAAAACTGAAACTGTTGTAATGCAAGTTTTACACATGCATGCGCAAATGTATTTTCTCACTGGTTAATTTATTGCTTGTTTTGGAACACTTTAAAGGGACAGTGTCAGCCTCCTCTCCAACCAATGACCTTGGGTAGGTCTAGTGAGTTATTTTGTAGAGCAGTGGTCTAGCTGTATTTTTAAATATGACCAAAATGCTGATATCTTCTGATCCTGCAAGAACTGTCATTGCCCTCAACATCAGTTTCAAACAAAAGAAATAAGTCTCTAAGGTGCCACTCTACCTATCTGGTTCAGAGAAGCAAAAGCATTCATAACAGCATATGAATGGCATTCATAGCATCTGACAAAGTAGGCTGTCACCTATGAAAGGTTACGCCTCTCCAGTTAGTCTCCAAGGTGACACCTTCAGATGCATGTAGTTAACTCCTCTCCCTGAACAAAAGGAAATAAATGATTAACTATTGCAAATGAAGTTTTACCGAGCATTACACATGCCACAGCTGAGCTTTCTTTACCGCAGCAGAAAATAGTTTGCATTATTTTACCAGGCAGTCAAATTGGTCTTCACTTGTGATTACAGGTGTTTCCTCATTAAAGCTGCAAATAGTTTTTATCAACATCAGTGAAGGTGTCATCAAAGAATCACCATATTCCCAAGGAATTTCCTTCCCAGGTAAGAAACTAGGATGTTAACACTAATACAATCTGGAGAACACAAAGCAGGAAACATATTTCCCTGTACCACTGCCACCTCCCAGGAGCAGGGGGGAGGGGAAAGCTTGCCCTGCCACTCCCTCTGTCCCCCTCCGCTAACAGCCTGTGCCGCCACCACCTCCAGTGCTGCTGGCCTCATCCCCTCCCCACCCCCAGCCCTGGTCTTCGGAGGCAGCAGAACACTGCTGTGACAGTGGGGATGGAGCAGGGGGTGGGGGCGGTAAGGCCAGTCCCTCCGGCCAGTCCCCTTCCAGCTCTGTCCCCACTGTCATGGCAGTGCTCTGCTGCCTCCGGGGGGGGGGTCCTAACCAATTAGAGTTCTCCAAGACTGTTACAGACAGACAAACAGATGGACCACGCCCTTTATGATAGATAGATAGATAGATAGATAGATATCTCTATCTCACAATGGTCACCATCCTGCAGGGGTGGATGCTTGGTCCAGTACTTTTCAACATCTTTATTAACAATTTGGATGTAGGGCTGAAGAGCTCACTGGCCAAGTCTGCAGATGATAGCAAGTTATGGGGAAGCATGGTCAAGCTTGAAGATAAGCTACAGATAAATGTGGACCTAGACAGGCTAGCAAGTTGGGCAGATCAGACTCTGATGAAGTTCAATGTCGATAAATGTAAAATGTTCCACCTCGGGACAAGCAATCCCTAATACATCTACAGGCTTGGCAGTACCAAACTGATTAGCACCATGAATAAAAGGGACATGGACCTGGGGGTAATAATAGACCACCATATGAATATGAGCTGGCAGTGCAATGCCATAGCTAGTAGGGCAAATAATACTCTGGCATGCATCAATTAATGCATCTCTAGCAAAACCAAGACAGTGATTATTCCACTCTACTTAGCACTGGTGAGACTGCAGCTGGAGTACTGCGTCCAGTTCTCAGCGCCACACTTTAACAAGGACATGGACAAGCTTGAGAGAGTCCAAAGAAGAGCCACCCATATGATCAGAGCCTTATATGGCAAGCCATACAAGGAAAGACTGAGGGATCTGGGCCTTTTCAATATCTTCATCAGTGACTTGGATGTGGGTGTGAAGTGTACTCTGTCCAAGTTTGTGGATGATACTAAATTGAGGGGTGAAGTGCATGCTCCAGAGGGAATGATTGCAGGCAGACCTGGACAGGTTAGAAAAGTGGGCGGTACACAATAGAATGCTGTACAACAAGGACAAGTGCAGACTGCTGCACCTACAGTACAAAAATATCCAGCACACCTACTGTCTGGGAAGTGACCCTCTCAGCAGCACAGATGTGAAAAGGGATCTCAGAGTCATGCTCATCTTGGAGTCCACTATGAGTCGTCAGTGTAATGAAATCATAAGCATAGCTGACTACACTTTATCATGCATCAGCAGATGCATGACAAATTGAACCAAGGACGTGATACTTCCCCTCTATGCGGCATTGGTCAGACTGCATTTGGAGTACTGCATCCAGTTTTGGGTGCCATACTTCAAGAAGGATGTTGATAGAGGAGGGCCACTCATATGGTTAGGAGCTTACAGGACAAGCCCAATGAGGAGAGACTGAGGGACCTGGACCGCTTCAGCCTCTGCAAGAGAAGGCTGAGAGGTGATCTTGTGACCACCTACAAATTCATTAGGGGGATGCAGCAAGGGATCAGAGATGCTCTGTTCACCAGGGTGCCTCTTGGGGTAACAAGGAACAATGGTCACAAGCCAACAAAGACCAGATTTAGGCTGGATATCAGGAAAAACTTCTTCATGGTAAGGGTGGCCAACATTTGGAATGGTCTTTCCAAGGAGGTGGTGCTCTCCCCTACCTTGGGGGTCTTTAAGAGAAGGCTGAATAGGCATCTGGCTGGGGTCATCTAACAAACTCCTCCCTGACTGTTTCAAGCTGGACATAAGGAAGAATTTCTCTACTGTCCAAGCCCCCGAGGTTTGGAATAGACTGCCACCAGAGGTGGTTCAAGCACCTACTTTGAACGCCTTCGAGACATTTGGATGTTTATCTTGCTAGGATCCTATGATTCCCTGATGACTTCCTGCCCCTGGGGCAGGGGCTGGATTTCATGATCTTCCGAGATCCCTTCCAGCCCTAACGTCTATGAATTTATGGCCTCACCACTCTTTCCTGCCTAGGCAGGGGGTCCGACTCAATGATCTGTTGAGGTCCTTTCTGACCCTAGGATCTATGAATGAAGAAAAGAAGGCTGAGAGGGGACGTGGTAGAAGCTTATCTCCACACTAAGAGAGTACATCAAGGGCTCGGTGAGCAACTGTTCACCAGGGTACAAGAGGGGAAAACTAGGAGTAATGTCCACAAGCTCCTGGAAGACTGATTCAGGCTCAACATTAGGAAAAACTTCTTCACAGTCAGGGTGTCCAGACTGTGGAATAAGCTCCCTCCAGAGGTGGTGCAATCACCTACCCTGGAAATGTTCAAGAAGAAACTAAACAGTCACCTTCGTGGGGTCACCTGACCCCCAGTTATCTTTTCTGCTTGGTGCTGGGGGCTGGACCAGATGAACTTCTAAGGCCCTTCCAGCCTGCCTATCTATCTCTCTGTCTTCAAATTTAACTTGTTAAAAGCTAAACCAGAAGGTTTAAAGTAATATTTAATAAGATACATTATATTGCCTTTCTTTTAAACAAGATAGGAATTGGGTGCAGGGTTGTAAATAACCTCCAGATTTAAAAACCCCTCAAAGCAGCATGAAGGCTCTGTCACAGCCAAGCAAGCGAGTGGTTGTTAATATTTCATGTTGTTTTCTTGATTTAATATGTTAAATGACACTCTCTGTGCTTTTTCTTTTGACTTTGAAGGAGAGTATAATAAATATGCCTTTCAAACAACATAGTAATGAATATGCAAGAGAAATCTGGAATTAAAACAAAAGATGCAAGCGCACGGAGCTTATTGAGCATTTCATCTAATACAGAAATCTTAATAACCAAACTTAATAAAACAAATGTTTTTGAGACCAATAGGATTGCAAGAAAGAGGACTGTATATCAGAAAGGTATGAACCGAGAACAAAAGGATGTGTGTGTGTTACTTCTGTTAGTTTCAGGAAACAAATATCACCATTAGTTAAATCTAGAAAGTGCTCAGATTACCCATCAAAGACTTAATTAGATAAAGCAATGAAATACCACATCAGAGGAAAATATGCATTCTCTGTGTTATGGGATTTGCTTCATAAAGCTGTATAATTTCTGCATAATTTTCCCACCATTCCTTGTTCTTATAGTTTCTGACCAGAAAGACAAGTATATCAGGAATACTCTATACCTCCCAAATAACTTTAGGCACCCACACAGAGACTAGGTTGGCTTTCGGCTTTTAAGAGAAATTGAGGAATCAGTCTGAAGCTCTTACACCTACACTAAGCAGCCTGCACACCAGTTTCTATTCAGTCTTTGCCCTGCACCATCCCCCTGCCCACACCCCACTGTACTAGGATGCCTCTCACTTCCACCTATCACTGGGAGAGGAGCAGCCAGACCTTGACCATGTCTCCATGGCACACTTGCAGTCGTCAGAAATGGCATCCTCAAGTAATGTGGCTAGAGCCAGTGGAAGTAGTGTAGCTGAAAGCAGAATAGCTAGATAAGCAGACTAACTGCCCAAGGAACATGGAAGAAGGCACACTGCCCCATTACTTAGGAGGCAGCCTACACAGAGAGGCACAGGATGCTTGAGGATACTGCTGCTAGAGACAAGTTTATTGTTTAGACATAGTCAAAGTAGAGGCAACAAACCAAATGGGCCAGGGCAGATATGGAGGGGGAAGAGGGTGGCAGGGCTTTGGAGGGGCGGGGAGCGGGGGGAAGGCAGGGAAGAAAAATCAGTGTTTTGTTCCAGGAAGGCTGGTACATCTAGTATAACTTAATACATATAGTGACCTACCTAAATCATGGGGAGACAAAGGGATTTTCATAGCCTGCTCACAGTGCATCAATTTTACGGGCATTTCACAGGAATCCCACCCTTTGAAGCTGATTGGCAAAGAAGCCCTGCCCCTTGGTGCTGATTGGCAGAGGCCCCGGAAGGAGAAGGGATGAGGAGGCAGCTGCCATCTTGTCTTCTGGCTGCCCTTCATGCTGCCCTAACCGTCAGTGCTGAGTGGTGGAGAGGCCCCATTGGGGGAAGGAGCAGTAAAAAATTAAAATGCTGGCTTCCCAATAGGATCAGTAGGGAAGATGGTGGCTCCTGCCCAATTCTCCCATGCCTGTATCCAGCTCTGCTGCAGCCCATGAACAAGAAGTAGGGGCCCAGACCACATGCATGGCAGCCCTGGCTTTTGACAAACATAGAAGAATGGTCAGATTTGTGCGAGGAACTCCATGTCCTGGGAGAGGAGAGCTGATCTGCATTTCACCAAAGACCATAACTAACTAGAAGCTCTACAAAGAGATCAGCCTCTCTTGCAAGGAGGGAGGAGTTGCATTCCACTTTAAGTTGATAAGGACCCTTTTTCTCTTTCAAAGGAAGTAGAGAACCAGACACATGGAAGCTACATGATAAACCGAACTGTGCTTACACTGGAAACTTTATTCTAAAGTGTAACAGTTCCTTGCTGGGAGAAGGAAAGACCTGCATAAAAAAAGGACAGCAAGTTATGGGGATGAATGCTTTTCATGCTACATAAAGCTGCCTAGGCCTATCATCAACAACTCTACCTGCTTCATTTCAACATTTCAATATTTTTAGCACGGACTATACAAAAAGATCCAATAAATCAACCCCCTGTCATAGCCCAAGTTCAGTACCACATGCTTTAAAGGAAGATAAAAGAAATCTAACAGTTACGATTGCAACCACTGGAGAAGTTTCTTCCGGTACTAAGCAGGGGTGCCCCAATATATTAAGGCTAATATGCCATACATTTTTCTCCACCCTCACATGCTAATACAATTGTACATTGTTATCTGTAAAACTGTCATCAGTAGCATAACAAAGGATGGAGTGGGGGCAGGGGGTGGAGGAAAGAGGTGAATGGGACACCAGCCCCAGGCAATGACCATGAGGAGGAACTAAAATCATCATGTGGGAGTCTTTGCCATGACCCATCCATGGGGTCTGGGCAGGCAAAGCCTTGCACTCAGTAATGTATGCAAGGGGAGGGAGCCAGGGAGTAAACAGAATGGTGCACCCCTCACTTTCCACAGACTTGCACCCCATAGTATATCTGGTGGGGGGAAGGGAGTTGAGGAAGTGAACAGGGCCCCAGAGGCAGCTCCCAGGGAGCCTGTACCATAGGGCTGCTTCCACCCAAACTGACTCTATTACAGCACGGACAGTGGCAGCAGCAACAGCTGCTTTCACCGTGGAGAGCTGAAGAAGGTAAGATTTCTCTTCCCCTTCCACTTCTGTCTACAAGGGTCAGTCTAAACCATCACCTTCTCTCTCCGCCCCAGACAATAAAGGAGCTTGCTATTGTTCCTATAATATCCTTTTAAATCCATCAAGGAAGTCAGCAATAACAACTAGTGGCAATGAACTTTGTAATTTAACTATGTACTTATTACAAGTTTTCAGTTCTCTCCATTTTTAAATGCTCTCCTTAATATGAGCATATTCTTCTGGCTCCTTTTGATATACTTTCTTCATTCTTGATATGCTCTATCACTAGTGAAAACAACAAGGAAACAAATTGAGAATCTGCAAAAGCTAAATTAAATGAGTTTGACCAAAGGATAAAAATATTTGATAATATCATTGAAATATCTGAACAAAGCAGTACATGTTTTTCATCTGTAAATTAATAACTGATTTATTCCTTCTTAATGCAGTCTATGCTAACTGAGAAATAATCTTCAAAATGAAATTTACGTTTCAGAGAGCCTCCTATGTATTCTCATTAAACACTATGGTCATTAAAATCTTGCATCTGCACACTAAGAGGAGTTTTAAAAAATACAAAAAATGCTCCATCAGGCTACACATTTCCATCCAAGCCAACAGAGAATAATCCTGAGGTTATTGTTTTTCTTGTTAATCAAGCACAGAAGAACAAAGTAGGTTGCATGCATTATGAATCTCTTTCTCCCTCCCGCCTCAATATTCACAAGATAATTAGTGCGCATAATCTGACTGAAGCATGGGGGTGGTGTCCAAAGTGAAAGATGACAAGAGGATCTCAAACCATTTATGGCAGAGGGAAGTGCAGATTTGACTGAGTACACACAAAGGGATTAAACTCTTCTATCATTAGAAAATAAGTTTATCACCATTACACTTCTCATGCTAAACAGAAAATGACAAGAGAGGACAAAGGCTTTAGGCTCAGTATAGACAACCAAAAAGGCAAAACTGCCACCAACATACTACAAGGTTTTTCCATATTCAAAGTAATTAGTACATGTTACTTTGTTGCCAAGAGATGCTAGTGAGGAATTAGACAGGACATCTGAAAGTTTTCATTAAATAAATGCAGGCTCCAATAGAGATCCAAATTCTTTGACACATGCAACTGCCTTTGGAAGACAGATTTGAATTTATCAAGATAGCCCTTATCCTACAGGCCAGCTTGTGCAACAGAGAACTGATAGTCTCCAGGGAAACCAAAATCCTGTTGGCAGATCATGACTATTTTTTATGTTCTGCAAGGTATTATGTGGAGAGAAAGGGACAGAAAGCTCTACACATGTTTGAAGGTTTCATACAAAGGTTACTGCTGGTTTATGTTTAGTTTCAAATTAAATCTTCAGTTCCATACATATTCCCCTTTATGGTCGTCTTCCAGCCAATACTGAGAACGAAAATGGTATTATTATGTGCTAAATTCGGAGGCTATTTTATGCTAGATTCGTCTTCTAATCCAAGCCTATTACTATGACCTAGACATTATCCTGTTTAAGATGTTCTTGTTTCTTGACTGCATGGAACTGATAGCATTCTTTTCCTCTTCTGTGTAGGCAGTATACTTACTAAGAATCTAATGATTTACTTAGAACAAATAAGATATTGTAGTTTTTTCATCTTTTCCTTTTCGCTGGTTTGAAAGATTTTATTTTTAGATAAAAATAATGTCTTTTTTCCAGATTTATCTGTGTGTTTCATTTGATTTCAAACATTTAAGGTATAGAACTTGTTGATGTATTTTTAAATCAAACTCCTTTATTATGGCATTCTTATATGATTTTTTTATAAAAGTCTATTACAATGTTTTAATCTTCAGTAGAATAACTAAATATTCAAAGTTTAGACAGATCAGTAGCAGTTAAATCATTCATTTTAAACTGAAAAAACTAACAGTGTTTTATTTAAAGATGCAATTTCAAGTATATTTTGGCCCTCATATTTGGCTTTGTTTAAAAAGTAGGGACTGGAGAACAGGGATTTAAGCTACGTATGACAGAGAGAGAGAGAGAGAGAGACATTCTTAGCAGTGGAAACTTAATTTAAAGACAAAACTGATAGTTAGTGGATTTTTCACTGATGGGGAAAAAAATCTTACCATTCGTGCATTTGAACCAGAACTGGGAACTGGCTGTAAGCACAGACATCCAGGATTTTAAAAAGGCGTGGAGTGAGCGCAGCAACCACTGCTACAGGGGTGGCTACACATTCTATTCCCAACCTCCAAGCAGACCAAGCTACAGAACAGCAACTGGGTATTTTTTAAGTCTCTAAATCAGGTAAGAATTCCCCCCTCTTCTCCCACACCCCCAAGCACCTCTTCTCTTCCCTTCCATGCTCAGCATGCCTCCTCCCTTCCCCTTCTCAATTTATGTTGCTGAGTGCAAGGAATGGGTTGAGGAGATCTACCTGATATTGCCCCTGTCCCAGCCATTCTCACCCTGCTCCAGGTGGGGCTATGGAAAGCAGTTTCAAGGGGCCAGGGTTCAGCCAGAACAGCAACGGTGGCAAGAGGTTTCACCATCCCTGAGCCTGCTCTCAGGCTGGCAGGGAACACCTGCGGGGGGGACTGGGTAAACAAGAGGAATCTGCTTGCTGCTACCACTGTCCCTAACTGAGCCCAACCCACTGTGCCACTTTGCTGGAGCAAGGAAGAAGCAACTCTGGAGTTCCCCATAACTCCAGTCAACTGGGAATAGAGGCGACCACAGGTAGGAGAGGGAAGGAATGAGAGGAGAGCAGAGATTACCACTAAGCACAAAGGGAAGGGAAGGGAAGAGCAGAGGAAGATAGAGATGTTATTCTTACCTTCTTCAGAGACTTAAAGTCCCCAGCACAACCAATGCCAGTGCACCCCTGCTTCCAGATCAGCCTCTGGCTGTAGACTATGAACAAAAGTGGCCCATATAAAAATTATACATCCTATATAAAAATTAATGAAATTCTTCAAACAGTGAAATGAAGAAGAAAAGGAAGTGACAGAACAGCATAAAAAGGATGAAAATATTTTTCCCCCAATATAATAATTACAGTTAGGTGAAATTCTGACAGAAGAGTAAAATTTTCTTCTAGTCTCTCAGCAGGTTTTTGCCTAGAGAGGCCCTTCACATAGTTGCTATAAATGCCTCCCAGGCCAGTAGTTAGTGACCCAGCTGGAGCTAATGCTAATATAGTTGCAGGGAAACATGCCTGAATTAGCTGCTCTTCCAGTCCATATACTAAAGTCTAGATTTTTTTTCCAGGGAGCTTTCTTCTCCCATAGCATATTCATGTAGAGGTCTCAGTGGTACTGTGTGGGGACAGACAAAAACATGATATAACAATTACCTCTACTGGTCCACCAAGGTGCTCACCATTTAGTGGCACAACGACTCAATACTGAAGCGGAATGGCAGTGGCGGAGGAAGGAGTAAGAGGCCAACCCAGAACTGTGAATCCCACTCCCCCATGCAACAATATGCCCCCATTGCCGAAGAATGTGTGTATCCAGAATTGGGCTCCTCAGTCACCTGAGGACCCATCAAGCCTAAATGACATCATCCTCGACTTCGAGGGACTACTGACAACTGGGCCAATTCCCCAAAAGTGATGGCACATAAAAAAAAGGAGAGAGGGAAACACAATCCCTAATAACATAAAAAATTATGTTAATTCTGGAAAATGTAAAGCTAATGCAGAAAGGATGCACCCAATATATTTCGACTGAACCCAAATTCTTGTCTCCTTTAGAATCACGACAGAGCTAGCCTACATGCATTACTTAGGTATACATTGCTAATCTACCTACGTTCCTGCATTAAAAGCAACAACCTTAAAATCTGCTTGCTCTTTTTGCAATGAAGCTTGTAAAAACGTAATGTAACTTACTAGCAGATCACCCGTCTTGAAGCCTGTAGTATTTTCTACAGCCTTTTGGCCCCAAATTGTTATCTGAAAACCAAATCTCTTATTAAAAACTAAAAACCCTGGCATCAAAGCCTACTGAACTAATTCATGCAACATTATCAAAGACAAAATCCACAGGAAGCAGTCCCTCCCTTAATTTTAGCAATGAATTTATTGTGGATTAGGCTTTCACAGTACACTGAAAATGACAAATCAAAGACAGAGGCAATGGCCCACCACTGGCAGCTGTAAGAGCCAGATTACCAATATACCATGTCACTTGGCAGGAAAACTCCTATAGGAGACAGAGAGGAGCAGAAAAGTCTCTTAAAAATAGCAGGGTGCTTCCCAATAGTATCATTTTTTTAAGCAAGCCAGCAGGAGCTAAGGCAAAAGATTCACTCTGGAAAATGTTTTTG
This sequence comes from Crocodylus siamensis, assembly GCF_052110815.1. NCBI lineage: Eukaryota > Metazoa > Chordata > Crocodylia > Crocodylidae > Crocodylus > Crocodylus siamensis. Next base: position 148,000,446 of record NC_143399.1, on the reverse strand, counting down.
TTGGCAGAGATAGACAAAAAAAGACTTTTTAAAACTTAAAATAAATTTTAGCATCAGCCTCCTAAAGTTGATTTTCTACTCCTCCTTTGCCTACTAGAATAATAGAACATTTCCCCACAATGTTTATGAGAAAAATGCATTATATCATTATCACTTCTTTATAATAGCCATCACAATCCTTTCAAAAGCAGCACACTATTTGAAAATATTTGCTGAAAGTGAAAAGGCAAGAAGCAGAGAGATGTCTTCAAAGGTTCCAAAGTATAAGTTTCATAGATTTCATAGACATTAGGGCTGGAATGGACCTCGAGAGATCATCGAGTCCAGCCCCCTGCCCAAAGGGCAGGAAGTCAGCTGGGGTCATAGGATCCCAGCAAGATAAGCATCCAATTTACTCTTGAAGGTGTTCATTGTAGCTGCTTGAACCACCTCCACTGGCAGACTGTTCCAGACCTTGGGGGCTCGGACAGTAAAGAAATTCTTCCTTATCTTCAGCCTGAAACGGTCTTGCAGGAGTTTGTGACCGTTCAACCTCGTCATCCCTAGGGGCGCTCTGGTGAACAAACATTCCCCCAGATCCTGGTGGTCACCCCTGATAAACTTGTAGGTGGCCATCAGATCACCCCTGAGCCTACGCTTTTCCAGGCTAAAGAGTCCCATGGCTCTCAGCCTGTCATCGTAAGATGTGTTTTCCTGACCTCTGATCATGCGCGTGGCTCTCCTCTGGACTCTCTCAAGCTTCTCCACATCCTTTTTGAATTGTGGAGCCCAAAACTGAATGCAGTACTCCAGCTGCGGCCTCACCAAGGCCGAGTACAAGGGGAGAATGACGTCCTGGGATTTGCTCGAGAAGCATCTATGGATGCAAGCCAGCATTTTGGTCGCTTTACTAGCTGCAGCATCGCATTGCAGGCTCATGTTCATCTTGTGGTTAATGATGACCCCCCAAGTCTCTTTCTTCTGTAGTGCTATCCAACGTAGCAGTGCCAAGCCTATAAGAATGCTGCAGGTTTTTCCTCCCAAGGTGGAGAACCTTGCATTTTTCGGTGTTAAACACCATGAGGTTCTCGTCTGCCCATTTGCTGAGCTTGTCCAGGTCAGCCTGGATCACCCGCCTATCTTCTGGCGTGGATGCTTTGCCCCAAAGTTTGGTGTCATCGGCGAACTTGGCCAGTCCACTCCTGACTCCAATGTCAACATCTTTAATGAAGATGTTGAACAGGATGGGTCCCAGGACAGAGCCTTGAGGGACCCCACTGGTCACAGGGCGCCACGATGAGCGACTGCCATCAATTACAACCCTCTGGGTCCGACCACGGAGCCAGTTTCCCAGCCAGCGGATCGTGGTGGAGCCAAGGCCACAACTGGCCAGTTTGGCCAAGAGGTGATCATGGGATACCAGATCAAAGGCTTTTTTGAAGTCAAGATATATGACATCAATCTCTTTTCCCTTGTCCAGGTGATAGGTCACCTGGTCATAGAAGGAAATGAGATTGGTCAAACAAGACCTACCCGCAACAAACCCGTGCTGGCTATCCCTTAGAATGTTAGCCTGGGCCAGTCCCTCAAGGATGGCCTCCTTAATAAACTTTTCTAAGATCTTCCCCAGGATAGAAGTCAGGCTAATGGGCCTGTAGTTAGCCGGATCCACTCTCCTCCCTTTCTTGAAGATTGGCACCACATTGGCCTTCTTCCAGTCTTTGGGCACTACACCAGAGCACCAGGAGTTTTCAAAGATCTGTGCCAGGGGCTGGGCTATGACGCTCGCCAGCTCCTTGAGTACCCTGGGGTGCAGATTGTCAGGGCCGGCTGACTTGAAGGTATCCAGCTTCTCAAGGTGTTCCTTCACGAGGTCAGCATTTATGGAGGGTAGAGGATCCCCATCACCCAGATCTCCCTGTCCTACAGCAGGCATGGGCATCCCGTGTGACTGATGAAAGACTGACGCAAAGTACCTATTTAATAGGTTGGCTTTTTCCTGGGCGTCAGTTGTCAGTTGCCCCATCTGGTTTAGCAGGGGTCCAACATTGCCCTTGCTTTTCCTCCGGCTCCCCACATATCTGAAAAAGGACTTTTTGTTGTCCTTGATGCTTGAAGCTAGTTGGAGTTCAGTTGCAGCCTTGGCTTTCCTGGTTTGCTCCCTGCAGGACCGGACCAGTGCAGAATAATTCTCCTTGGAGGTGAATCCCATCCTCCATCCTTTGTAGGCTTTCCTTTTTAGCCACAGGAGGTCTGCTAGGTCCCTAGAGAGCCAGGAGGGCTGCTGTGCCTTCTTGCTGCCTTTCCTCCGTGTTGGAATAGATTTAGCTTGTGCATTGAGGATTGCTTCCTTGAGAAGCAACCACTCTTCTTGAACTCCCATCTCCCTGGGGTCACGGTCCCTGAGGGCCTGACCGACAAGCCTCTTGAGCTTGTCAAAGTCGGCTTTTCTGAAGTCAAGAACTTCTGTGTGGCTGACTGACTTGCCAGCTTTACAGCGGATGGTGAAGGTGATCAGCTCGTGGTCGCTGTCACCCAGCTTCCCATCGATCATTTGCTGAGTTAATAGAAGCAGTTAGTGTAATCTCACACTAATAAATGCACGTACTAGAGGCATAAACAGATACCCCATTCAACAGGAATAAAGATCCTATGCACTATGAACTTGGTCATCATGAAACATTAGGCAGCATAATGGAGCAACACTGCTCTGGACAGTCTTATATATTCAAAGCCTTTAGTAAGCCACAAGAACATTGGCCCCGATGCATCAACAATGCCAAATTTACTAGGGGTACACAGATAGAATTTTTTTGGGCTGACACTGATCCCATTTCTGATACGCAGTCTGGCAGCTTGAAGAACAGTGTCCAGCTGGTAAGTCTGTTGTGTTGGAAGGGAAGGGGGAGAGAAGGGGTATTGGCGTGGGGGGGGGCAGATCAAGTCCTCTGCAGTGAGGGAGGGAATAGGGCTGGGGCTGCCCAGCTGGGGTAGACTGGGGCATGAGACAGAGCTGCAGCTCATTCAGGAGGGCACGGGGGGGGGGGGGCTCCTGCCACTACATGTACCCCGGAAGGACACAGGGGATATGTGTCCTACAAATCTGCATGGGGTGGGGTGGGCTGCCACTGCAGGCTGGAGTCAGGGGCCGTGCTGTGCTCAGGGTGGGCAGTGGCAGTGCTGGGAAGGGGAACTACAGTGAATTTTGGGATGGCTGCAGCTCCTCTGCAGCCCTGTCCCAGTGCTGCCACACCCACCCCAAGTGCAGCCCAGCCCAGCACCCCACTTCTCTGCAGCTGGGAAGAGCCCAGCGCAGCCCTGGCCCCAGCCCACAGCAGCAGCCACTCCACCCCACACAGATCCAGGGGGACATGCCCCCCATGCCCTCATGGGGTGCATGCAGCAGGAAGAGCCACCCCCCTCCCCATGTCCCCTGGGTGAGCCACAGCTCCATCTCATGTCCCACCTTAGCTGGGCAGCGCCTGCCCCTGCCCCCAACTCCTGCCCCTGCCCCACTCCCTCCCCCACCACAGGGGCCTCGATCTGCACCCCCACACCCCTTCCCTTTCCTCTCCCCTTCCCTCACAAAACTTACCAGCTGGACACAGCTCTCAAAGCTGCCAGTCTGTGCTCTTCGCAGCCTACATGCTGCGCTGTGGCTGTGCACATGCACAGGGCATTTATTGGTCATGTTATCAGTCACATCAGGCTAAAAAGCTGGTTTCCAATGTAGTCTATTTTCTTTATATCAGTGCCAATCTGATATCAGATTGATGCATCAGTGCACCTCTAAAATTTACCATCTTCCAAGAATGAAATTTCAAAAAACACAATTCAAAAAGGATGTGGAGAATTGTGAGAGAGGCCAGAGAAGAGCCATGAGCATGGTCAGACATCAGGAATGCAGAACCTTATGACGACAGGCTGAGAGCCATGGGGCTCTTTAGCTTGGAAAAGCACAGGCTCGGGGTGACCTGATGGCCCCCTATAAGTTTATCGGGGTGACCGCCAGTTTCTGGGGGAACATTTGTTCACCAGAGCGCCCCAAGGGATGATGAGGTATAACGGTCATAAACTACTGCAAGACCATTTTTGGCTGGACATAAGGAAGAATTTATTTATTGTCTGAGCCCCCAAGGTCTGGAACAGCCTGCCAGCGGAGGTGGTTCAAGCACCTACATTGAACACCTTCAAGAGTAAATTGGATGCTTATTTTGTTGGGATCTTATGACCCCAGCTGACTTCCTGCCCTTTGGGCGGGGGGCTGGACCCGATGATCTCCCGAGGTCCCTTCTAGCCCTAATGTCTATGAAATTGGTACAGATATGTTCCTACATGGTTAGCACTTCTGAATAATGTCCAGGTGTTAGTAACAAACTACAAAGGAATTTCAAAGTTTGAACTTCAACCCTGGTTCTGTAAAGGCTTCCTAGAAGTATCCTGTAGTTGAGCAGACCATTTTTCCTCACAACATTTCTAAAACAAAAAACACTGACAAGTATTGCAAGGGTGCAGCTTGATAACAAAAAGTCTGACAATTATAAAGTATTTTATTCAATGAACATGTGGTGAAGAACAATGAAAATAATCCTGCAGAATATGTACAATTTTATCTATTTGATCATTTGAAAAGCTTCATCAAGACAGTCAACCCAGCTGGAAAAAAATCGGGTAGCTGCAGGACCACAGAGAAAGACAGATGCTGCATCTGAGCTGAGTATTCCCAAGTAAATAAAAAACAAAAACACAAAACAAAGATTCTGACTCAGTTCCAAACTTTACACAACAATAACTTACCAGAAGATCATTTATTCTGGCGGTCTTTCGTTTTGTTCCTTTGTTTCGTGTTTTTAGATACAAGTAGATGCTAATTTTTGCTTTTTAATAAATTGTACAATAAGTGGTGGTGAATTAACCCGGGAAATTTAGCACCATTTGTCAATTCTTGTGTCAGTTGTTATTAAGAAATTCAGGAAACAATTGTTTAAATAAAAGAGCACCAATATAGGGCTTAGCAACCAAAGAATAATAAAAGCAGACTAATGTTTATTTATATTTCATGAGTAACCATGCCTTGACTCATCTCTAACTTTCTCAAAACTCTATCTACTTAATTTGTAAACTTCATACTGCATTCCCTTTCAGATTAAGGCCTTTTATCATTTCATTTGGAAACATATGGTATCATTAGAACTTCTCACATCCTTGATGTCTTTAATTTTTCATGTACTGCATAGCATCTGAAGGCTCTATATTTTCAGTTGAGAGGAACTCTTTTATATGTTGACTGTTTAAGTGAGATGCGGTAGTTTTTCTACGGTTCTTAACTCACCTGATGACTGTCAAGCTTGTCTTTCGTGTGTTGATCAAGAGCTGCAGCTCACAGAAAAGGCTTAATGAGACTTCTGATCCCTTGAAGAAATTGTTTCTTTCACGAAAAATCTACAGCTAATCTCTGCAGTTGCAGAAGTTTACATTTTTTGTTTTTTAACCACATGAAAAATATAATAGGTAAAGAGGGTTTGTAACAAACTACAAGATTGGAATCCCGAGAGCTTACAGCTTTCTTTGTTTTGTTTTGTTTTTACATTTTAACTATATACAACAGCAAGACTAAACATTTTACAAATGCTGGTTATTCTAGCTGGCTACAATGGGTAGGAGGGTTTTAGGTCTAGCCAATCCTCTATCGTTTCTACCTCAGAGAGGAAATGTCAAATGTTTCAGATGCATTGGCAGACAAGGTTCTTTGGGTAAATCTGATATCTTTTATTAGACCAACTCAAATAGTTGGATAAATTCTTCTTAGCAAGCTTTCAGGTATAAATACCCTTCATCAAGCTGAGGAAGCATCTGCAGTTGGTGTGTACTCTTCCTTGATGGCATGAATAGTAAAGAACTTTCCAACTGTTTGAGCTGGTCTATACAACCTATACCTCTGTCAGATGCATTGGTTCACTTTCTCCTTTTACTGCACCCCACTATGCAGTGCCTCATGTTTCTCAGAATACTCTCCAAAAAACATGGCTACGTGTGAACATGCCAAAGTAGTCATGAGCAGTGTTAGTGTTAAAGATAGATGAACTGAACCACTATAAGGTAAAACAAGACAACCATCAGTTTCACTTCACAATGGTCATTTTAGTTTTATACAAGGGGTCTGACATCACAGACTGTCATGATCACAGTGAAATCTATCAATACCAATGAGGCTTGTTGCAAGAACAGAGGTTGACACTAGGGCTAAGTACAGACAGTCAAAAAGCCCAAGGCTGAATCAGTTCAGTCTTTGCAGGTTAATCTAAACTGCACAGATTACGTGAAAAAGAAGTGAACAGACATTTACCTTTGATTCAGGAAATGCACCCACATGCCTGGAGTGCCTCAGGCCAGAGGCTGGGGGCACTAGAGCATGGTTCTCTGGATGTGTGTTCACTTCTTCCTGCTGCCCCACAGGTCTCTGGGATGCAGTCCAGAATTACAGCAGCAGGACTCTGAAGGATTGCTCATCACTTCCTTTTCCTGCTTCCAGGTGCCTCTGGGATTTGTAGTCTACAGTTGCAGCCAGCAGTAAGTTTGAGCAGCAGAAAGGGTGTTTAACCCCCTCCCTGACCCCAGCCCCCAGCTGGGGTTTGCTTGTTGGGGGCAGTCCCCACTCTGCAGACTGGGCTGCATCCCCAGCTGGGCTTGCTCTGCCCATCTCCTTGTCAGCTAGACCTCACTGGTCCAGCTGGGGAGCAGAGGGGCAGGGCTAGTCCTGTTCTCTGGAGACAACAGCACAGCTTAGCCCATGGCTGCAAAATCCTGGGATGTTGGAGGACTCTGACCTAACTTGAATCAGGAAGGGGTTTGGGACAGAAGTTTCATAAACCAGTTTGATCCAAATCAAATTGGTCTGATACTACATTCAACCAGGTTTATCTTAAACCAGTTTCAAAATGGCTGTAACTGGTTTATGTGCACTGAGCTTCTGTTCTGTTACAGGTTTAGACCAGTTTCTGATGACTTCAACTGGTCTGTGTATATCTTCTGTCCCTAGCCCAGAGGATGAGGCTTTGTACACATATCAAACAGAGAAGAAAAATGAAAAACTTACTAAGGAATTCAAAAATGTACACACAATTATATACATAAAAACACACTGACATTTAATCCGTCTAGTGAAATATTCTGCCAAGATGTCAGCTGCAATTCTTTTTTAATCCACTGCCAGCCTCAAGTATCAAAAACCAGAAGTCAGACCTCAAAAGCAGTGGAATTATTGCCAGCTTCTGATTTGAGCCATTGCAGGAAACTCAATCACCTCCAATATTTAATGATCATTTAAAGTTCAAAATTCAACCTTTGTACACAAATAGTCATGTAGCTCCTTTTTGATGTCACCCAGGCATTCTCCCCTTCTCTCTGAAACAGAAGTAGCTGCCATTCTATTCCTCTCTACTTTTCTCACTATCCCCCCCCACCCCATTTCCAATGACAGCCGATTTTATCTTACACTCACCTTCTCCCTATTTTCCTCCTATAGTCTAATCTAAACAATGATGGTAATATTATCTAGAAAGTATGAGATTTGAAAGGGGTATAGGTAGTAGCCATGTTGATCTAAGGGCACAGGGGCTAGGGACAGACATTACACATAAATTGGTTTAAGTGATCAGAAACTGGTTTAAACCTGTAACAGAACAGATGTTCAGTGCACATAAACCAGTTTGAGAATGGCTGAAATCAGTTTGAGATAAACCTGACTGAATGTAGTATCAGACTTAACCGATTTGGGTCAAACTGGTTTATGCTATGTCTGTTTCAGATCCCTTGCTGGTTTAAGATAAACCAGACACCCCCAGCATACTCATCATCCAGCGCAGGGTGTCAAGGGCCTGCAGCAAGGTGGTAGCCCTAGACTTTAAGAGGGCTAACTTCAACGAGTTGAAGAGATTAGTGGGAGAGGTGCTGGGGTTCTTGAGAGCAGGGGAACTCAGTGCCCAAGGTGAGTGGTTGTTCCTTAAGGAGACGATACTCAGGGCTCAAGGGTGACCATCCCAACAAGAAGGAAGTGGGGCAAGAGTGCCCGAAAGCCCCCCTGGCTCACCAAGGGTGTCCAGGAATGTCTGACTGCCAAAAAGGCAGCGTATAACTGGTGGAAGGGGGGTGCTATCTCCAAAGAGGAGTATACCTCCTCTGCTCAGTCCTCTAGGGGGGCTGTCAGGAAAGCTAAGGTGGACATAGAGGTAGGACTAGCATCCAAGATCAAATATAATAAAAAGTCCTTTTTCAAATATATAGGGAGGATGAAGAAAGCACCGGGAAACATGGGGCCCCTGCAAGATTCTCTGGGCAATCTGGTGGTTGCACCAGAGGAGAAAGCAGACCTCTTTAATCAATTCTTCACCCCTGTTTTCTTGTGCAGGGACTGGGACTTCCCCACCGTGATGCAAGACTCGAGGGGAACGCCTGGAGACCTCAGGTTGGGGAGGACCGACAGAGAGATTTTGGAGGGGCTGGACATGTTCAAACCAGCAGGTCCATATTCTCTCCACCCCAGGGTGTTGAGGGAGCTAGCAGGAGTTATTCTAGGGCCCCTGGCATGGCTTTATGAGCACTCGTGGTGCTCGGGCCAGATGATTGGAAGATAGCCAACGTGGTCTCCATCCTTAAAAAAGGGAGGAGGGAGGACCCAGGCAACTATGGGCCCATCAGTCTTACCTCAGTCCTAGGCAAACTCTTTGAGAAGATCATCAAGGAGCACATCTGCAATGGGCCAGGCTCAGAGATGATGCTCAAGGGCAACCAGCATGGTCTCATTAGGGGCAGGTCATGTCAGACCAACCTGATTGCCTTTTATGATCAGGTCACAAAAGCATTGGATGCAGGTGTCGCCATGGACATAATCTTTCTGGACTTCACAAAGCCTTTGACACCGTCTCCCACCCCATCCTCATTAAAAAACTAGGTGACTGTGACATCGATGCCTACACAGTCAGATGGATTGCAGATTGGTTGAAGGGTCATACTCAGAGGGTGGTGGTGGATGGGTCATATTCAGCCTGGGGAGAAGTGGGCAGCGGAGTCCCCCAGGGCTCGGTTCTTGGACCCACACGGTTCAATTTCTTTATCAGCAATTTGGATGACGGGGTGAAAAGCAACCTGTTTAAATTTGCTGATGATACCAAAATTTGGGGTGACGTGAGCACACTAGTAGGGAGGCAAAGACTGCAGCAAGACCTGGATAGGTTATAGGGGTGGGCTAACAAAAACGGGATGCATTTCAATACTGAAAAGTGCAGGGTGCTGCACTTGGGCAGTAGTAACCAGCAGCACACTTATAAGATGGGAAACTCCTTTCTTGGGAGCACAGAGGCAGAAAGGGATCTTGGAGTCATTATTGACTCCAAGATGAACATGGGCCGACAATGCGAGGTCATGGTTCGCAGGGCTAACCGGACCTTGTCGTGCATCCACAGGTGCCTCTCTAGCAGGGCCAAGGAGGTGATCCTCCCCCTCTACGTGACACTGGTGGCCACACCTGGAGTACTGTGTCCAGTTCTGTACACCCCACTTCAGGAGGGATGTGGACAACATTGAGAGGGTCCAGAGGAGGGCCACCTGCATGATCCAGGGACAACAGGGTAGACCCTACAATGAGAGACTGCGGGACCTGAACCTGTTCAGCCTTCACAAGAGAAGGCTGAGGGGGGACCTGGTGACCGTCTATAAATTCACTAGGGTGGATCAGAAGGGTTTGGGAGAGACCTTGTTTCCCCTAATGCCCCCTGGCATAACAAGGAATAACAGCCACAAGTTGTTGGAGAGTAGGTTTAGATTAGACAACCGTAAGAACTACTTCACAGTTAGGGCAGCTAGGATCTGGAACCAACTTCCAAGGGAAGTGGTGCTGGCTCCTACCCTGGGGGTCTTTAAGAAGAGGCTTGATGCCTACCTGGCCAGAGTCATCTGAGCCCAGTTTTTCTCCTGCTCAGGCAGGGGGTCGGACTTAAAGACCTACAAGGTCCCTTCCAACCCTACTTCTATAATTCTATGATACTCTCTGGGCTGGGCTCTGTGCTCCACAGCAGGGCTGGCCCCTCCCCTCTGCTCCCTGGCCAGAGCTCCAGGGACTGTGAGCTGCTTCCCTCCACCCCTCACCACTCCCTGCTAATCAGGAATTCCCCCCTCCCCTCTGCCTTGCTGAGAACGTGTCTGTGTATTAGCTAGCAGACCACATGCTGACTACAGTCTGTGCTGAATCAACAAGTAGCTGGTAATGTCCCTCTGTTGTTTTCTTAATTGGGTGAGAAACATTATTATCAATTCCCTGCTAGGCTAATCACAGTGTCCTGCCAGGGCCTGGTCACATGCCCCTCAGTTCCACGCTGTGGAAAGAAGAGAGGGCTGCTCTAGCGCCACCCAACTTCTATCACAAGCCACTACAGACATGTGCCTGCATTTCTGGGATGTCTGTCTGGTTACAAAACTGATTTAGCCTAGCCAAGTTAGACTAACTTGCAAAGATTTAATCAATTCAGGCTCAGGCTTTTTGAATGTCTGTCCCTAGCCAGGTAAACAAGATTATTTGGGTAAAACACTTGTTACAGACTTTCTTGTAATTTAATGTTGCTTATTCCTAGAAGTCGTAGCATTTCCAGGTTCAAAGGCACATGTTATGCTGCTCAGCAAATAAACAATGTTAAAATACTGAAGTTGCATCAGGGTTTTCTAAAAGAAAAAGTCTCAGATCTGCACATCATGCTGGAACCAGCTAGAATTTGAAACCACAGATAACTGGAGGAGGCAATTTACTGTTAGCTATAGCTATGTAACTGCCTATGTGCGTAATACTGTGGTTACAACTCAAGCAGAACTTCTAAAAATTCAGTAGGAATTCTGCCAGGATGATAACTGCGGAGTCCTTTAAAATGTTCTTTTTATAATACTAAAACGGTTGTGTCATTGAAGGAAGGAATGTTTTGGTTTAATATTCCTGTATCTATCTACTAGATTTACCCTGTTCTCTATGTATTTATATCATATCATTATAGTTAGGATTGATTCAAAGACTTTCCATTATAGCAACAAGATCTGGCGTCAGCACAATGATACCAAAATTCATGCAGCCTACTGACTCAAAGCAAAGCTGTTCACCACACACTCAAAAGCAGTTATATTTTTTTTTCTTGGTAGGCCACTCATGAACACTAGCTAAAGCTCCAATTTGTTTTTCTTGTAAAGGAGATTTTCCTTCCTCTATTCTCCTTGGTGGATTTCCGAAACAAAGTAAAATGAGTAGGTTATATCCAACCAGATTTTTCTTATCAGTACATTTAAGAAAACTCAAGGACACCAAGATTTCCTGTTTTCCTTCATTAGGGAGACACTCTTCATTCAGTATTATTTTAAACTTCCACTTGCCAAGCTAAATTGCACAAGTAAGCTCTTAAGCTACTCTGAACTTCTTTAAAAAAAATTAACATGTTGCATATGTTTTGTGTTACATGACAAATTAATGGAGGCCTGGTAAAGAATTGTGAAACAGATCAACAAATTGCTACAAAGGTCCTACATATCCACCCCTGCTCCATAACAAAGATATCATGGATTTATTATGTAATCCATAACAAATTCCAAGCAACTAACCATAGAACTCAACCCTTCCCTGATTCAAATTAATGGAATTTTTGCCATTAATTCTAATGGAAACCAGATCGTGTGTCTTTGGCTTGTAGATGTTGAGGAATGTTCACCATTCCATCAGAAATAATCCCTTACACTTGCAGGCTGCCAAGCCTGGTTCCTTGGCTTCTGAACAGCATCAGAATGATACTAACCACATGGAGATTGGAAAAATGTGTAAAGCTTGAGGCAACAGATGAGGCAAAGGCAGAGAATTTGGATACAATACATGAATTGTTGACAAGATGATAATGTTTCTTAGAAGTACAATCTCTTTCAGATTTCTAACTTCTTTTCCATTACGTGACTATATTATTGGGTTAACTCTTTAAAAATTAATATGATAGGAGTTCAGCAATTTATTTTTATGGAACTGACACCCAAGCACTCTTAAGTAGTTTTCACAATCTCATCCTAACTTATTTATAGATCTTTTAATGTGCTTTAGCAAACAGGCCTATAGGACCAGACAGCTCCCCACAGACAGACAAAATATCACAATTTGGGAACACTGATTTAAATTGCATGCATGCTCTTTGTCACAAATTTATTAGAAATTGCAAGTCATACCTAATTTTCCATCTACTCAACCAAGTTACTGCCTTGTCAGAGGTCTTCTTACAGCATGGCATTGCTCTAGCGCACCTTGAGCCTTTACACAGCCAGGACTAACAACTTTTTAAAAATGGTATGTCCTTAACAGGTTCTTCAGCATGATAGTTTTGTACTATACACAGTAGCAAAATTACTTTCCAACTAACTTCTTATCTTAGGACCACTTATTAGGGCTGTGCAATGCTTCGATCACTGATTCGATTTGGCAGAGATTCGGCCCAATTAGGCAGCCAAATCTACAAATCTAAATCGAATCAAGAGATCCTTTAAACTCTCCAGATCAAATCGGAACTCTCTGAATCAATTCAGAGAGATTGGATGATTAGCACATAAAGACGGCTTTAGATGTTTTTTCTACATACCTCAAGGTACCATGCAACTCGTAAACGCTGAGATGGTGGGGTGGATGGAGCATCCCAAGGGAGTGCAGGGGGGTCCCCAGCACGCTCGGCGGTGGACCTGGAAGTGGACCAGAAGCACTTCTGGTCTACTTCCGGGTCTGCTGTGGAGCATGCGGGCAACCTCCCTGCACTCCCTTGGGATGCTCCATGCACCCCACCATCTCAGCGTTTACGAGTTGCGTGGTACCTTGAGGTATGTAGAAAAGGCATTTAAAGTGGTGTCTATAGCCTAATCTCTGATTCTCTGAATCAGCATTGAATCTTCAAGATTCAGCCAAATCGAATCAGGACAGCGATCTGAATCAACTAATCGAATCACTGTCTCCCGATTTGGGCCGGATCCAAAGCTGAATAGAATACAGCCCGTTTCACACACCCTTGCCGCTTATGCACTTGAGTGTGATGTAGCAGTTACTACATCAGATAAGAAGTCAGGAGTTTAAGAGACTGTTCCCAGCTTTGCCACTGACTCTCTACATAACAATTTTTCTGGGCTGCAGGTTCTTCATCTTAAAGTGAAATTAATCTTTCTCTACTTCATGACACTGCTGCATTAATTTAGTAATTGATGTTTGTGGCATTTGGAGAGCACGGTAGGAATATGCGTGCTTTAACAAAAAATACCAAATGTTTTTATTCACAGAAAAGCATACTACAAATAGGCTGTTGGAATATTTTGCATATCACCTACAGAATACTATATCTCAAGGGAGTCTACCAAAACATGAACCCATAACAAAGCACTTCATATAAAAACTAACAAAGGCTGCTTCTAGTATGTATTCTAATTATTTCCACAATAGGTAAAGAAATATCAAGTTGTTTTCACTAGTTCTTTAAAGCTGATATTTATAATAAAAAAAAATATAGAGCATGAAACAGTAACAAGTTTAATTTTTCTTTCACACTGCATTACATAAATGTTGTCTGTTCATGCCTTGAGAAACTTTTAAGTATTGCTTTGACTTACTATAGTAGAAACTGGGTGGTTTCAAAGTACTTTGGATTCCTTTGGGTTCAAGGGACCCTGGATTCTTCACGGCTAGGGACAGACATTCAAAAAGCCTGAGCCTGAATTCATTCAATTTTTGCAGGTTAGTCTAACCTGGCTCGGCTAAACCAGTTTGTAACCGTAAGACATTCCCTCTGGATTGAAAAAAATTTAGGCACATGCTTGCAGTGGCTCAGGCTAGAAGCTGGGGGGCACTAGAGCAGCCCTTCCTTCCCTTTCACAGAGCTGAGCTGAGGGATGCATGGCCAGGCCCCAGCAGGATGCTCTGATGTTCCCCGCACTCCTGAGCAGCTCAGCAGGGAATGTTTATCACCCCATACTCAGTGTTTATCAATCCATTAAGAAAACAAAGCCTCTCTCCATTAGTTCAAGCTCTTCTTAAACAGCTTTTCCAAGGAAGGACATTACCAGCTACCTGTTGATTAACTCCAAAAAGCCTGTCTGCCTTTGTTGTCTCCCACAGGACAGACTGTAGCCAGCTTGTGGTCTGCTAGCTAATGCTGAGAACTGCCTGTGTAAAGCAGAGAGGCGGGTGTGGGGTATTATTCCTGCTCATCAGGGGGAAGCCAGGCAGACACCTGCAGTCTCTGCTGGAGCTCCAACAAGGGAGCGGGGGAGTGGGGGCAGCCCTGCCATGGAGCAGAGAGTCCTGCCCAGCCCAGAGAGCATGCCGGGATGCTGGGGGAGTCTGTTTTATCTTAAACCAGTAAGGGGTCTGGGACAGATATTGCATAAACCAGTTTGACCCAAATTAGTTAAGTCCAATACTACAGGTTTATCTCAAACCAGTTTCAGCCATTTTCAAACTGGTTTATGTGCACTGACCCAGACCTTGGAGTTTAAGCTTTCTCTGGACTCATGTTGGAGGCCACCCTGGTCAACCCAGCTATAAATACATGCATGTTCTGGCAGGAATCAAAGGCACTGGACATGAGCTAGCGACTCTTTTGTGAGTTGCTAGCTACAGAAACTGGCATACATTCATCATAGTAGCCTGATAGACCATCTAGGCTCTGGTGAATCTTGACATAGATTGACCTGGGCAAACTTGGGCCCACGTAGAAGTGTTTAAAAGGATCACAGCCTAAAGCAGTACACCACACACACTGCTGTTACAGAAGGGATAAAAAAATCTCATATAAATAGTTCACCCCCCCACACCATTTTCCTGCTCTCAAATCTATAGAAGTTATCTTTATATATGTATCTGATATGAGGCAAGGTTTCTATGAAAGAATTTCCTTTTTAGTCCAGCTGTCTTTTACATATGATCTACACATGATCTGGTTCTAACCAGCACAAAAAATTCTGAACTAATAATATTTCTCCATCCTAAATTCATTTTACCAGTCTCAAGGACAAAATTATGGTACCCAACCAGGTCAACTGGAAATACAAAAGTATAATGATGATTTTCTTTATGCTCCTCTGCTTGAAAAATGAAAGGAGGAAATTAAATTACCTCAACGCTGAGAAAACAATTGCTTTTGCTAGTCTTAAATCAAATAAGAACACCTGCAAATGCACTATTTTTTTAAATGTACAACCACATACTTTAAAAGAGTTTTTAGATGAATGGTGAAAGGAGACAGAAGACAGGCATAAGCTACTGTTTAATGTAATACAAAAATCACTGCTAGAAAGAGATGGTAACTACCATAGTCAATAGCAAATGCTATATTCTGCAGCAAACAGAAACTTCTGATGAAAAGAAAAGCACACAAGTCCTATGAATGCTCTCTCTAGCCTCTATATGCATCTCTCTCTGTATGAAATATTTTCAAATATGATTATAAGTTCAATTAGATCTTTTATGCCAGATACTGTATTATTAAACTATGCCTTCTGAAGGAACCTGGAATTTCTTGATAATTTAACTAAAACTCATTCTTACATGTTCATTTAGCTTTCAAATTTGTGTCACAAAATATGACCTTTTTATAAAGGCTCATCATCTATACCATATTAGTACGTTTTAATATTAAAACATTATCTTTAATAATCTGTAACAAGTGTTGTTTGAACAGTACAACAGGGCACTAACAATATTACTTGCATAAAGTCCAAAGGTATATATAAAGACAGATCAGACACCTACATCCAATTATAATGCAACAATGCTTCTGCACCAATTTGCTCGTGTAATGTTACACACTACAAACAAGGCAATACAGACCTAAAAAGGCAACATACCGACAAAGGATAGAGGAGAAATGCAACTCAGAACTACTTTTTCTAACCTTTGAGAGTCACTACAGAAACTGGCATGCCTTAATCACCCAAGCCTACATCAGGGGTGTGCAGATCCAGCTTGCCAGGAAATTTCATCCAACCTGAAGGCAGGTTCCTACCAATTCACTGTATCTGGCCAAGTCCTGGGCTGCCCCTGTTGTGTTTGCATGGGCCGAGCCCTGCTCATTCCTGTGGGGGCAGCACGCATTGCACTCCCACCTTCACCTATGGGACGGCCCTGACCTCAACCCAGCAGGTAGGGAAACAGCAGCAGTGGGTGGAGGAAGGGTGGCAGCGGTGGTGGAGAAGTAATGGCAACAGCAGCAGGCGGGCAGTAGCAGTGGCAGCAGGTGGGAAGCAGTGGCAGCTGTGAAAGAGCACAGGGCCCACACTGGTGCCAGCAGGGGACCAGGGAGGGTCAGCAGGAGCACAGAACCCAGGCTGGAAGGGGCACAAGGTCCTCCTGGCTCCATAGCACAGGGCTCACATACAGTTCCCAGGTTCTCCACCCAAGCTGCATGCCTCCTGGGGAAGCCCCACGTGATGGAGTAGGCAGCCCTGCTCACTGCCACGTGTAGGTCATGGGGAATGGCAGGGAGCTGCGTGCTGTGCAACCAGGCCAGCTCTGCACCTCTCCCTGCTGCCCTTGCTTAGCCCCATGATCTGCACTGCTGGCTTCATTGCATGGGGCTTCATTAAGTAGGGCTCCACTCTGGCAGTGCAGGGCTTAGGCAGAGAACCTGGGAAATGCACATGAACCCTGCATGATGGAGCCAGTGGCCTGGCCACATGCAGTCCTGGGGCTCACCTAGAACATGTGCCGTCAGGGGGCTCCACCTGCTGTGGGCTGTAAGTAAGCCAAGGACCCACTGCCTGCTGCTGCTGCTGGCAGCAGAGACTGTGCACAATGGGCATGTATAAGGGGGCTCCCCATGCACATCCCCCCACATACACCCACAGCCCTCCAAAAACCTCATACCTACCCACACATCCCCACAAATCCCCACCACATACACACAGAACCCCACAAAACCCATACCCACCCACACCTACCCACACCCCTCCACATGCTTCCCCACCAACCCCACACACACATCCACACACATAGCCCCCCACAAACCCCACACCCATCCCCCAAATATACAAGAATAAGACTTCATTTTAAGCTGTTATGCAATTGCCTCTATATGCACTACACAAACACACACAAATCAGGACAAAAATATTTTTTGACATAATATCAAAATCAAAATATGTTATGACAGATGTTTAATTTTTAGTACATAATTTTTTTTGGCGTTCCAAGACAGTAAAAACCCCTTCACATAAAGGAGTACTTCTGGGGGCAAGACAAGGGACTTCCAGTGGCACAGGTCAAGGGTTAGGGGTGGGACTTTCAGTCCAAAGATGGCCACCAGGGGACGGTGGGCAGAACACCTGTCAAGGGGTGGAGCTACCCTTGTAGCCCTTGACAGCTCGCCAAAATTCATTAAGCAGCACTCCAGATTAAATAATTACCCACCACTGGCCTAGATAGTTGATCAGGCTAATAAGACTTTGGCACTGATTGACCTGAGCAAACTCAAGCTCTTTTAATAGAAGATCAGAATAAAAGTGATGTTTTGTGTTCCAATAAAGAATTTTAATACACCTAGGTTGCCATATGTCCACCACATAAAAGATTTGGGTCAGTTAAATTATGCATAAAAATAAATACATCTCCATAGTGTTCCTTTGACTACAAGTCTTTTATATCCATCATATCCACTGTTGTGGGCCTTTTGCTGAAGTGTTAGCATGTGAGCCTGATTGCCAGGGAAACAGGGGTAGGGAAACATGCCTGCAGTAGACCACGCCAGGAGCCAGGAGGTGCTAGAGCATGCCTTCCTGCTTGGCTGGAGCAGGCAGCTTGGGCCAATGCTACCATGCCAACCCTGCAAAGGAGGGCTTGCAGGAGAGGTGGGATACTGGGGGACTGAGAGTTAACCTGAATCTGGAGGGGATCTGGGACAGAAGTTCAATAAACCGATTTAACCTAAATCAGTTAAGTCTGGTGGTACATCTGTCCAGGTTTATCTTAAACTGACTTCAGCCACTTTGAAAGCAGTTTAAGTGCATTACACTTCTGTTGTGTTACATATTTGAACCAGTTTCCGATCACTTATATTAATTTATAATTTCTGTCCCTAGCCAATGTGTTCGAAGAATTTTTCAATAGCTCTGAATACACACTGTACCTCACAGCTTAAAGCACCAGCACTGAGCACATGGCTTTTCTAATAAAGATCTGAGTTCTTGCAGTCCAAATGGAGTCCCTTTATTATTGCACAGAGGTCTGTGTGAAACACTGACATTTCTATTAATCATGCAAAATGTTGGGATTTTGGTGTTTTTATAATTCAAACCACTTGTTCAGGATATATTGTTACCCCAATGTAAAATGCTTCATACAGCCCTGTTGGATTTGCATCACATGGCAAATATGAGTCTCATGCCAGCCATTGTTCAAGGCCAAAGCTTGTCATAACTCATCAGGCAACAACATTGCAATAGGAGCTTGGTGTGTGAATGATTTAGCCTGGACCAGTGTTGGGGGGGGGGCATGCCCCTGGGTGCCAGCCAGGCCCTTCGGGGGGGTACTCGGTCTCCCGGCAGCACTTCCAGTGAAACCAGAAGTGCTGCTGGCATTTCCAGGCTTGGCAATCACCTGCGGGAGGCAGGGGCATGGCCACACAAATGCAGGCATTGGGCCCTGGGCACCAGAAACCCATGGGATGTCACTGCATAGATCATCAGGGACCCTGCAAAGGATCATGGTGGTGGGGGCCAGAAGACAGCATGCTGCCATTGCTGGCCTAGGTTACCTGGCTCCACAGATATGAAAGGGTTCTGTGACTTGTGACACTTTGAGATGGGTGTGAAGATGAAGGCAGGCAAGTCATGGTGTTATTGCAAAACTCAGTTCCTTCTCTTATAGGTAGCTTGCCCATACTTTCTTAGATGTTAGGATAATGCATGTGAAGCACTCTGATAAGACAGGTATGGGTACCATGGAAGTCTTAAAATTGAGGTAACTTATTTTATATTTAATTCTACTAGCTCCACAAATGCTTTTGTAAGAGTATCAGGCAATAGGCATGAAGGTACTCAGAATTCACATAGCCAATTTTGAAATTGTTGTACGTGTATTTATTTCAATTTCGAAACAAATATGAAAAGAAACCGACTGGATAGGCAAGGTACTCTTGACAACTAATAATACATTCTAATGAGCACAAAAAAGGTACCAGTCCTGCACGTGCATAGACATATGCTTAAATCAAATAAGAACACACAAGAAACAAGTCCACAAAAGTGAACTTTCTCCCACAGAAGCTCCCCCAACCCTATTTCTGTTGAATCTACTATCCTCCCTAACCATTCCCTCCGAACTTGCAGCTTCACTAAATACCAATCCATACAGAGGGTTTTTACAGGATGACAATTTGTACTGTTTTGGACTATGGAAGTCAATTCTAAAGTCAAAAGGATCACACAGGGGGCATCCAACTAGCAATTCCTTCTGTTCTACATATGAGAGACCTCCAACTTGAACTGCTTCACCAATTTCAAAGTGGCAGTTACACAGGGAAAGAACCAAAAAAGTAAAATTTTAAGGCTAAGTACAGACAATCAAAAAGTCCCAAGCTGAATTGATTCAGTCTTTGCAGGTTAATATAAACTGCATTGATTGAACTGCAAAGCAAGTGAACAGACATTCACTTTTGATTCTTGAAATGCAGCCACCTGACTGCAATGGCTCAGGCTAGATGCTGTGGGGAGGGGAGGAGGGGGTACCAGAGCACACTTTCCCTTCCCTACTCTTCAGCAGTAGCCAGAGCTGGGAGGAAAGCCCTCTGAGGCTTTCCCACCTCCCTGCAGGAGTTGGGGGTGAAGAGGGAAACAGAGCCAGCTGCCCCACCGAGTATGATGGGGGGGAGTTTTAAATTCCTACCCTGGCCTACATGGACCCAACTAAGGTATGCCCAAGCAGGCCCTGCCAGGCTTTTTCCCTGCTCCCCATTCCAGTAGAGAGATGGGGACAGAGGGGCGGGGACAGGAATTTAAACCCCCTCCCCGTCGCACATGGTACCCCAGCAGGGGTCTGCCTGGTGGGGGTGAAGCAGCCTCTGACAGCCTTTTACCCACTCTCTGCTCAAGTGGAGAGCATGGCCAGACCCCGAGCCAGGCAAGCACAATGAGACTGAGGAGGGGGCTTAAACCCCCTCCCCCACCTGCGGTCTGTCTAGCAGGGGCAGAGCAACCCCTGACAGACTTTTCCCCTGCTCCCTAGTTGCATGAAAGTGGGGGCTGGGGAGGAGAAGGCATAGCCAAATGCCAGTCTGGGCTGGCATGCTGAGGCATAGGGGGAGGGAGGGGGTTTAAGCCCCTCCCCTACCTGCACAGGATCCCAGCCCTTCACCTCTGCCTCAGTGTACTGAACTGGGCCGGCATCTGGCCATGGTCTCTGTTCTCTGCTCAACCAGTGAGCAAAGAAAAGCCTGTCAGGGGCTGCTCCGTGCCTGCCAGGCAGACCCTGGCTAGGGTCCCATGCAAGCAGGGGACAGGGCTTAAACCTACCTCCCTTCTCCTATGCCTTAATTTGCTGGCCCAGGATGGGGTCTGGCCACACCCCTCACTCTCCACTCGAGCAAAGGAAAAGCCTGTCAGGGTCTGCTCTGCCCCTGTCATGTAGACCTGGCTGGGGTCTGGAACCAGGTTTCCCCTGAACCCCTTGCTCAGCCTGCCGGAGCAATGATTGGGTTCCAGCTAGGGAAGAGAGGGGTGGGGCCAACCTTGCTCTACTGGAGCAGACAGCACAGCCCAGGGTTGCAAAGCACCCTGGGATGCTGTGAGACTCTGAGTTAACTTGAATCAGAAAGGGGTCTGGGACAGAAGTTGCATAAACCGGTTTGACCCAAATCAGTTCAGTCTGATACTATATCCATCCATGTTTATCTTAAACCAGTTTTGGCCATTTTGAAAGTGTTTTAAGTGCACTGTATTTCTGTTGTGTTACAATCTGAACTAGTTTCTGATAATTTAAACTGGTTTATGTGTAACTTCTGTTCCTGGCCTAATACTTTGGGAGGGGCTAGGTTCCTCACCCCGCTAAGATGACAGTTTGAGAAGTAACCAGGGTACACAGACTGAGGTGCTCCAACTGTTTGCTATGGATTTTAATTCAAAGGGTACCACTTCTCCAATCAGTTGCATGGGACTATGGCCATGGACAGGCATTATATTTATGCTGGGAGAAAAAAACACCCTTCTCCTGGCACAAGAAAAGAGTGTATTAGCCACTCAAAGGGTGTGCTGTGGCAGAGACATGGCTCTTCCAGAAAAAAATAAGAGCACTTCCAACCAGGTAGATCTCTGTTCTCATGTATCAATTGGAACAGCTGTATGCATTTCCCACCGCTTTCATAGACTGGGGTCACCACAGTCTGTGGAAGGGGAGGAGGGCATAGCCTTACCACCTGACTCCTCCTTCCAGGACCAAGAGACATTTCTCCATGCTGTCAAAGAACCAGGACAGCATCCAGGGCTAGGTTTTTCATCCCTGCAAACTTCCCAAAAACCTGCAGTGCTGGAATTGAACATTTGTGCATACCCTACATCTGGGGTCCAGGTAATCAGAGAAGTGCCCTTTGAATTAAAAGCTGTATCAAGCAGCTAAGAGACTTTCCCTTAATTTGGCAACCCACTGCAAATTAAGTTGGTTCTGAACCATGAGGACAAATGATCTGGGTTATACTGTATCTAGAGAAGATAAGTCTCTATTTGTTTATCCCTTTACCAGCTAGAGAATGTGATGTTGAACTCTGCATGAATTTAGCTGGCCAACCGGGTTCTGGAGTGTGATCACATAGCAGCAAGCTATCGTCCCCTGCTCCAGCAATAGTTTCCCAAATGGTTTAGTGTTCCTGGATGTAAAATGCACAGGACTAGCCTGATCAAGTAAGAGAAAGTATGGATGACAGTTATCTGGGAATCTAGGCTCACAGATATCAGTAAGAGAAAAAAACAACTATAACATCTACAGACAGTGGCAGGAATGAAAATGCAGACCCTATCTGGTTATTAATAGAAGGACAAAGTTAATTGTTGAACAACATAAAGGAAAAAAACATTGCAACTACATAACACTTGACCTCCCACCTTCCTGTTTTTTGAGATTTTTCCTTTTGCCACTCTCTATCTTGCCAGTGGACCAGACCAAATTCATGAAAGATGACCCGCAGGCATTTGTAACAGCCTGAGGATTATGAAAGACAGGCCAGCAAATGTGACAATACCAAATTGAACCCCTTAGAGCAGCCATCTGACTGGGGAACAGTGGGAAATCACATAGGCTTCTAGCTGTGAATCACTTTCCCAAGTAAAATCTGGATAATGAGCAAAGATAAACAAATTTATCCTTTCACATGCAATGATATTAATATAATACGAAGAATCCCTTCTAAAACCTGAACCCCACCCCGCAAAAATAGCCCCCACATTTTAGGCACTGGTTTGAAACTCACAGTAGGAAAATGCTGAATAAGCTTTCCTCAAATTGTCTAATTTAACAAAAAATAGCCAGAAGAGAAATACTTGTGTACTTACTATCATTCAGAGTTGTAAAGTCCAGGAAACGATACTCATAGCAAACATCAATCTTGGTTTCTACCTGGGGTCTCTTCAAAGTTGAATAGATATTACCAGGCCGTTTTTCATCGTGTTTCTCTAACTTGTTTAATCCACAACCCATTTCAACAGCTGCTGATAGAGAGAGGCATGGGAAAAGGAAGAGAAAATAGAATTCAGCATTGATTCTTCAATTACATATGTCGTATCATCAAAACTTTGGCAATTTTTATTTTTTTAAAGAGGTAAACAGCCCATGGATTTTTATGAAATAGCATAAATGAACTATTTTTATTATACACCATGCAGATTTTGTCCACTTTATTGGAAGACTGACAGTGTAATCTATATTGTTCCTTACCTGGTATGTACTCAAATATATCTGAAGGACATATATTCCATTATAAAAAAGTAATGGAAAAATGCAATATGATGTCATTAAGCACTCAACACATATATAAGCAACAATTCTAATATATCCGTCCCTGTTATGGGAAAATTCAATTGTAGCTGTCCAACTTTAAAATTTTAACTTTAAAATTTCTAACTCGTGTGTTTCTATGTACAAAACAGTTATCTGTAATTAGATTTGTCAGGTTTTCTGTAAAAATCCAACTTTCCCCTTTTCAGGGAGGAAATAATATTTTAAATAAGCTGCAACTGACCAATCATGCATGGCAGCCTAAATATACAAATTGGAAACAGAAATCAACATGTGCTAAAAAGAAGATTTGTATCTTTGGTATGAAAATGTCCCAAGAAACATTACACAAACGTGCATCAAATGTCATCCTATG
This sequence comes from Crocodylus siamensis, assembly GCF_052110815.1. Lineage (NCBI taxonomy): Eukaryota > Metazoa > Chordata > Crocodylia > Crocodylidae > Crocodylus > Crocodylus siamensis. The sequence continues at coordinate 147,977,074 of NC_143399.1, read as the reverse complement.
CTTTAAATCTTTAGAGATTTGCTCTACAAACCACCATCCCAACCCTGAAACTTCTCTGTTTATTTTGGCAGAAAATATAAACTACATTATTTTACTCATTTCTATAAGCTAGACTCAGCTATTTTATTTTGTGAAATAAGAGCTAAGGATATTTAAATATCTTCTTCTATGCCAGACAACAGTTTCTTCTGTTAATGCCAATAATCAGCACTGCAAACATTTAGCAATTCACTGAACATGTTTCCTCTACCAAATGAAAATTCCTTTCCTTTGTTCACTGAGCTGTATTAATTCACTACATAAGGTTCCTTGGGCACTATGGGTAGCAAAAGGTTAAAATAAAATTACGAAAAACACTCTTTCTTTGATGTCCTGATTTGTCAAGGTCCTTAAGCATAAGAGCTGTCTCATTACTTTGCTTTTAATGGGACTGCTCAGATACCTAACTGTAAGTTTGTGCCTAAGTACCTTGTTGAATCGGGAACCAGGACAGCAAGGAGATCTCATCAAAAGAAATCACCTGGCTGTATTTCAGGTACATATAATCCAAATGTAAAGCATATTTTTTATATAAAAATATTTATAAAGCATGATGAAATAATAAAAACAGTGAGTACTTTGAGAGTACTTTGGGCATGTGAAAAGTCCCACTGAAATCATCAGAACTCTTTATGGAGCTGGGATGATGTCCTAAAAAATTCAGCAGAGCCTCAAAAGAGACATTAAAAACCACTGCTCAATTTTACTAAGAGCATTGCATTTTTTCTGAGTTAGTTGGAACGCTCTGGAAAATGCTGTATTTACTCAAATCCAAGATGAGGTTTCCTACCCCCGCCCCCGATCAACATGGTGTGGGAAAAAGCCTTGTGTTAGACAAGGAGATTTAAACAATTCAGTCTGCCAACTCATTTTCTATTTAGATTAACAAAATTCATCCTATAAGAATGCTATGATCTTAATAATCTCTTATATCATTCACATGTTCAGCCATTCGGATACACCTAGAAATGAAACCTAGACCTGACTAGATTTGTTAGTCTGTATCTCATTTTTAATTCTGTTATGTACCAAAATTGAATATAATGAATTGAAAATCATCATCAAAACCTACAGTTGAGTAGTTCTTAGATATTGCCTTCTGAATGACAAAGTAGAGTCACCAGTAGTAGAAAATGGTTTTCCTGTTCCACAGATTACAGTTTCCACAATTTATCTGAGTTTCCCTTATCTTGAGTGAGCCCCTTAATAGATGTCAAGTCAAACTGCTGCATTTTACCCCGGAGTCCAATACATATTTACTTACTATACAAAATGAAATGGCTCCAGATAGAATAGACTGACATACTCCCCACCCAGAACACATCCTAGACCTGAAAAACTTTCCCTGATGGAAGTTTTACTGGCATCCCAGAAGCTGGTCTAGAACTTTCAAGAAACAGTTATAGTTACCAAGACAATCCTTCTCCTTTTTTGGACTCCTCCATGATTCATGAAAGCAGATGCAGTTGACTAAAATGATCAAAAATGTGACAGGAATTGATTTTCTACCTTTTAGAGATCTACCACCTTTTCTGTTCTCAGTTTATCATCTCCAAATCAAACTTTTAGTATACTGCTGGTTGAAACCCAGCATCTCAGTCCATATAAAAACAAATTTGAAATACCCTTTAAGACAAACTGCATTAAAGTACTCTACCAGACTGAGACAAGATAATTTTATATATTTAATATTTATATCACTGTAGCACCCAGAACCTGTGCCTATACAAACACAAAAGCTATTGCCAACCTGTTATTAAACAAAGTTAGCATGGAGTAAGTTAGTTCCTACTACTGCACTAAAACAATCAACAAACTTGTTTTAGAAGTTTTATTATGAACTTTGAATTTGCACTGGAGGAAGAGAGAGCATCAGAGCTCTTCCCTGAGCCTGCAGCACAGCTACAGTAAGCCTCTCAAGGAAGGAAAGGGTGAAGCTAGTTTGCTCCTCTCATTTCAGCAGCTGCTAGTGTAAGCTACATCAACACAATCTTCCTCCTTGGCTAGTCACATCAGCCTGAGGAAACCAGAAGGGAAAGAACGGTCTACATCAGACTAGGGAAATCTCCCAAGAAAGTCATTCTTGTGAAGCATTTTGATTCCTCCCTCTTCTATGATTATTAATCAAATGCACATACAATGTAAAATTTTCACAAGGCAGTAGCCCTGAATTATCTGTTTTACAACCATGCTTAGAAATAAATGGGTATGTAAATGTACACATGAAGTTTATGATATAGTGAGGCTACGGACAGATAGATTAACAGTTCTCTAAGCCAGGGCCGTCCCACTAGTGGTCTATGTCAGCTTAACATGTGGACTGTGGGCTCCTGCCCAACTGCTGTTTCTGGTTCCTGCTACAGTAGCAGCCAGGGTTTCCAGGCTCCCCACACCTCTTCCAGCTTCTGCTTCCTGCTCCTAGGGTCAGCGGGTCTGGGATGCCTCTACCACACATGTGCCACTGGGGCGCCCCTGCTGGCAAATCAAAGCCGAAGTGGGGACAAAAAACTCAAGAATTTAATGCACTTGGATGAACCCTTGGTTAAAGAGTTGTCTGCAAATAAATCATAGGGCCCAGGAGGCCCCTTCCAATCCTATGTTCCACTCAAGGCAGAGGGATCAACTATCCCCCACCTGATAATTCTAGCACCTGAAATTGCACAGCTACAAGGATAAGGAACTGGCCAAAAAGGAGACAAGATTGGGAAGCATCAGGTTAGAAGGAACTCCAGACTCAGATCTGGACCCGACTTTGTTTGATATTTTGCACTGATGATCTTGGCACAAAAGTAGCATGGGGCTAATGATTTTTTCTGGACACAAAGGTTCAAACCATTGACAGTGAAAATCAGAATATAACATAGAAAGAAATGGATGATCCTGAGGACCGGAATAATAGAACTGGGATGAAATTTAATAACATGACCTGCAGGTCCCCTGCGCGAACTCCGCGGGCTGCAACTGAACTCCAACTAGCTTCAGGCATCAAGGACAACAAAAAGTCCTTTTTCAGATATGTGGGGAGCCGGAGGAAAAGCAAAGGCAATGTTGGACCCCTGCTAAACCAGATGGGGCAACTGACAACTGACACCCAGGAAAAAGCCAACCTATTAAATAGGTACTTTGCGTCAGTCTTTCATCAGTCACACGGGACGCCCATGCCTGCTATGGGACAGGGAGATCTGGGTGAGGGGGATCCCCTACCCTCCATCAATGCTGACCTCATGAAGGAACACCTTGAGAAGCTGGATACCTTCAGGTCAGCTGGCCCTGACAATCTGCACCCCAGGGTACTCAAGGAGCTGGCGAGCGTCATAGCCCAGCCCCTGGCACGGATCTTTGAAAACTCCTGGCGCTCTGGTGTAGTGCCCGAAGACTGGAAGAAGGCCAATGTGGTGCCGATCTTCAAGAAAGGGAGGAGAGTGGATCCGGCTAACTACAGGCCCATTAGCCTGACTTCTATCCTGGGGAAGATCTTAGAAAAGTTTATTAAGAGGGCCATCCTTGAGGGACTGGCCCAGGCTGACATTCTAAGGGATAGCCAGCACGGGTTTGTTGCAGGTAGGTCTTGTTTGACCAATCTCATTTCCTTCTATGACCAGGTGACTTATCACCTGGACAAGGGAGAAGAGATTGATGTCATATATCTTGACTTCAAAAAAGCTTTTGATCTGGTATCACATGATCACCTCTTGGCCAAACTGGCCAATTGGGGCTTTGGCTCCAGCACGATCCGCTGGCTGGGAAATTGGCTTCGTGGTCGGACCCAGAGGGTTGTGATTGATGGCAGTCACTCATCGTGGTGCCCTGTGACCAGTGGGGTCCCTCAAGGCTCTGTCCTGGGACCCATCCTGTTCAACATCTTCATTAACGATGTGGACATTGGAGTCAGGAGTGGACTGGCCAAGTTCGCCGATGACACCAAACTTTGGGGCAAAGCATCCACGCCAGAAGATAGGCGGGTGATCCAGGCTGACCTGGACAAGCTCAGCAAATGGGCAGATGAGAACCTCATGGTGTTTAACACCGAAAAATGCAAGGTTCTCCACCTTGGGAGGAAAAACCTGCAGCACCCTTATAGGCTCGGCAGTGCTACATTGGTTAGCACTACAGAAGAAAAAGACTTGGGGGTCATCATTAACCACAAGATGAACATGAGCCTCCAATGCGATGCTGCGGCTAGTAAAGCGACCAAAATGCTGGCGTGCATCCATAGATGCTTCTTGAGCAAATCCCGGGACGTCATTCTCCCCTTGTACTCGGCCTTGGTGAGGCCGCAGCTGGAGTACTGCATCCAGTTTTGGGCTCCACAATTCAAAAAGGATGTGGAGAAGCTTGAGAGAGTCCAGAGGAGAGCCACGCGCATGATCAGAGGTCAGGAAAACACATCTTACGATGACAGGCTGAGAGCCATGGGACTCTTTAGCCTGGAAAAGCGCAGGCTCAGGGGTGATCTGATGGCCACCTATAAGTTTATCAGGGGTGACCACCAGGATCTGGGGGAACGTCTGTTCACCAGAGCGCCCCAAGGGATGACGAGGTCGAACGGTCACAAACTCCTGCAAGACCGTTTCAGGCTGGGCATAAGGAAGAATTTCTTTACTGTCCGAGCCCCCAAGGTCTGGAACAGTCTGCCAGCGGAGGTGGTTCAAGCACCTACATTGAACACCTTCAAGAGTAAATTGGATGCTTATCTTGCTGGGATCCTATGACCCCAGCTGACTTCCTGCCCTTTGGGCAGGGGGCTGGACTCGATGATCTCCCGAGGTCCCTTCCAGCCCTAATGTCTATGAAATCTATGAAATCTATGCACTTAGGGACCGATAAGAATGCCTACTATAAACCAGGAGTTCTTCAGTCTAAAATGACAGAGAAAAAGACAAACTTAGGTGTAAAATAATTAGTTGATCATTGAACGTGGCCATGAAAAAGGCAAATGCAACCCCAGAATCAAAATCAAGCAAGCTATTTCGAATGGAGAAGTATTAATGCCATGGTACAAAGCACCGGAGAACTCCTCAGGAATACTATGCCATTTCTGCATATTGCAAGTTCATGAAAGATTAGTTCAAGCTAGAAAAAGTTCATAAGAGGGCTACTGGGATCAGGGGAAAAGACAGGTCTCTCTTATGGAAGGCTAGAGAACTGGGGTTGTTTTGCATAGCAAAATGGTTGGAAAAGGGATCCCATTGTTCTCTATAAATACAACAAGGGAGTTTTGTCCCTCTCAGAACTTCTGTTTAAGCTAAAAAGAGATAAGTCAACAAGACATGACTGGGACAGCAAGGAAGTTCTTACAAGATTCAACATTCTTATAAGAACAAATTGGTATAAACTCTCCATCAATAAATGTCAGTTGGATATCAGAGGAAGGCTTCGAACCATGAAAGTTTGTTCTGGAACAGGCTCCAAATGTTCAGGGAAGACAAAAAAAAACCTACTTAGTTTTAAGAAGGAACTTGATCAGGTTATGAAAGAGATTATATGATGTGGCTGGTGTCTGAATTCAGTGACTCAAGAGGGCCATCACAGTCCTATGAGTGAATTATTTAGTATAACTAAGCTTCCCACCACTGCAACTCTGGGCTGCTTTAAGTAACTCGTGACATTTATACTTACTCATTCTGCACTATATTTTCACAGCAAAGCCAGGGGAATACCAACATTCAAGCAATGGAAAACCCCTTCCTGAATTTAACTAAATCGGAGGTTACCTTAGATTCTTAAAATAACAACAGCAGCACTAGAGAATAAAATCCTTTAAGAAATATCAAGAATTAAAGATATAAATGTGACCTGTGGTACTGTGAAAAACTAATTACACATGTCAAAAGCTAATGGACTGGAAGCACCAAGATGGAAATGTAAAAACTTTTACAATATTTTCCCCTTGTAAACTGGATATCATTTAAGTCTTGGCAATGTTAATTATTTTTCTATTTAGCTGGAAAAAATCTGAGTATGTAGGACTCCAAATGGAGCAACTGGCAATTTCTTTAAACTTGATAAAATATCCCCTAATGTTTTCAAATGAAGTTTGGGAAATACAGTGTAATGGAATTCTTATAGCTTTACTCCCAATAAATATTTCCTTTTAGAACAAAACATGTCTATTAAGCCAGCATGGCAACCTGGGGTCAGTGCTCTGTACTGCTAAACAGCAGCCCCTAATTCAGTTTGCTGTCCCAGTTATGGCTGGGAGTGCCATAGAGAAAGCAGGCCAAGTCCTAAGAGAGAACAAATGTCTTCCATCTCTTGACACCAACCTGTGATGCTTCCAGGTTGCCAAAGGATCAACTCAAAAGGGAATCCATCCCGCCTGCTGCCCCTTTTCCAGAAGTGTGAAGGGCAAATGCGGTGATGAAAAGTGGGCAACTTAATAGCTCTGACAAGGGTGCAAATGGAAAAAAATGGAAGGAAAGTATCTATATCACATTCACATTATAGAAACACATCCCTGTATGTGCATTTAATAACCCTAGTATTGCGTTAACCCCTTCTACATGAACAGAAGCCTGCTGAAACAAAGTGGACTTGGAAGACATGCCCAGAATCCAGTATCTGAAAATAACAGAAGCTATTACCACAGCAGATAGGATGAAGGCAAATATGTTCAGAAAGGCATAAACGTTCTGCCTGTCTTCAACTTAACACCGTGCTCTCTCTTCTCTATCACATCACTGATGGCTGAGAGTGGAAACGGGATGGTGTGTCACAGCTTTTGAGTCTGTTACTTTACTAAGGAATTTTCACACCAGAAACACTGACATACGATGACTGTACCGGTTTGCCCAACCACGTACCCCGGGCGCCCCTGCCTGAACCTAGACTGAAGCTGTCGCGCAGAACTTAGCCCAGGCACACAGGAGCGCGCGCTGCTTTGGGCGACGGTCTTGCCTCCTGGAGCCGGGCAAGCCTCTGCTCCTTCCTCCCTCAAGCCGTGCCTTGGAGCCGGTGTCACGCAGACAGGCAGAAACCGTGACCCGGGCATAAGCAGACTGAAGACGGGCGCAGGGAGCTGAAGTGTCCCGGGCTTGCCCAGCACCATTCTGAGCTGGAACGTTCCAGGTGCGCAGCGTTCTCAAAAGGAACGTTCGAACAGTGCGCCGCGTTCGAAATGGGAATCTGAGCCCGCCGCAGGGCGGGTGGACAGAGAGGGACTCCCCCTTGTACTTACTGTCTGGTTCAGTGGCTCCGGCAGGCTTTGGATCAGGCTTTGCTAGGACGAAACCAGGCGGCTCCGTAGAGCTGCAGCTCAGCAGCCCTGCCTGGCACGGAGGGAGCCCCGCTACCTGGCACGGTGCGCGGCGTCCTCCCTCCCGGGCTCAGGGCGCTGCGCAGCCCGGCGCGCCGCGAGGCGGAAAGTTTGTGCCCATGCAGCAGCCCGCGCCGGCCGGGGCGGCGCTGCGGGGACAGGGCGGCGCCTCCGCGGGGCCGGCCAGCTCCGAGCCGGGGCTGCCGCCGCACTTCCTCTTCCTCCGCCTCCCGCTCCCCCTGGCCAGGAGGGACCTGCCCCGGCCCCGCCGTAAGCCCCACCCCGGGCACCCACTGGCCGCGCTGCCCCGCTTTGCCCCCTCGCCTCAGCCAAGTCCCTCCTGACAAACGCCTGGGGAAAGCGGGGCCGGCAGCGCGGCCCCTTCCGCTCGCCTCCCACCTAGAAACCACCCGGCTCCCCCCGAGACAGCTCCCCTGGACGGGTACCGTGGCATTTGCTGGCGCGGATGCGATCTACTGCCAGGCTGAACTGGCCCCGATCCCTTCTCCTTCAGCTGCTCTGAGACACAAGCGGCGTTTTTCAGCGGGAGCTGGGGGGATAACCCCTGGCTTCACTGAAGTCCTCTCCCAGCCTGTGGAGTTGGCTGCTTAGAGGTCTGAGGTGTAAGCAACTCCAGGACGTACTTTCAATCTAAATTATTCCAGAAGGTAAAGGAGGTGAGCACAAAACGAGAAGTGGGAAAGATGAAGGCAGACACCAAAAAGAACTGACGAAGAGACCAGGATCAGAGGTGTAAAATGCTCCCTCTGCCTGTTCCTTACAAAGCAAGCACCTACCGAACATTTGATTTTTATTTTCCTATCACTTTACCTTGTTTTTGAAGCCCTCTTTCCACCCTTCCTCCTCTCTCTCATTCTTTTCTTCCCTCCCTTATTTTCTCTTTCCCTTGAGTTTTCCCTTTAGTATTTGCACTGTTTTTCCTCTCTCTCCCTATTTTTGTACCTCATCATTTCCCCCCCATTCACTGGCTTGTCAGGCTTTCAGATTGTGTGAGAAAGCAGCGTGCAGTCGCATCAGGGGGCTGTGTAATTGTGCTGTTTTTCTGATACCATAGTTCAAGCATATGGGGAAGGAGCCGTAAGTGTGTGGGGACGGAGTGAGAATGCAGCTTTCCCAGTAATGTTGGGTACGTGTGATCAGAGACAGCAATCATCCAGCTCCAGAACCAGTGCTTCTGGAGGCAGCACATCACTCTCGAGAATTGTTTCTAATAGAAAATTGCAGTAGAACCAACTTGTTTATACACATTGGCCCCGATCTTCACTTTCTACACTCCTTGAGCGAGACCTCTGGATGGGCTAGAGCAAGCTCTAGCCTGGGTTACAACTCACTTCATGACTTAAGAACAGTCTGGATGGTGGAAATGAATCAAGCGCCATGGACTAGGAGAGAGTTATTCAGAACACCATAAAAGTAATGCAAAGGTGGGTTGAAAACGAAGACACTAAGGCTGATGACAGATGTGAAAAAAAGAAAAGAAACTCCAACCCTCCCCCCTCCCAAAAGCACCGGTGCTTTACCAGAAGAGGCACTGTGTCAGTTTGACCCTGCTAACCCAATGTCTGTATAAATTGGGCACTTCAGCAGGGCTTTTTGGCACTTTTATCTAAAAGCCGATTCAATCAGCTATTATATAAAAGGACCAAAATGCCCCACTGAAGCGCACAATCTATACAAGACCTTGGGCAAGCCGGGTCAAAATGACACAGTGCCTCTTCTGGGCATCCAAGCCAAATGTAAAATGCTGGTTTTTTGGGGTGTTTTTACATCTGTACGTCAAGTTCATGTTGTAAGCGGGGGAGAGGTCTGAGAATAAGTTCTCTCAAAAGAGAAACTTGATGCTTGGTGAAAATTCAACTGAATGAAACAAGTAAAAGGTCATATAACTTTAGATGTTGTAAAAAAGATTTTTCATGGTTACTAAAGCTGGGTGCAAAGCACAAAAATAAATTTCTGCTGGCAAACTGGTGACAAGCACAGAACACAGACCAATTAATTAAGTCACCATTGCACCAGGAGTAATTCTATAATATGTAATAATTAACCTTCCACACATATCCAAAGTCTGTTCTCAACTTTTTTTTCCTTTCAGATAAATTTCAAACAGAATAAAGTAAAACTTACCAGAGGAATCCATCTCATGGCATCACCACTATGGGAAAAATGATGTAATAGGATCATAGATCATAGACAATTTGGTGTTGGAAGGGACCTCAGGAGGTCATTGAGTCCAACCTCCCTGCTCAAAGCAGGACCAGCCCCAACTAGATCATCCCAGCCAAAGCTTTGTCTCCAAGGATGGAGATTCCAACACCACTCTGGGTAACCTGTTTCAATGTTTCACTACCCTCCAAGTAAAAACATTCTTCCTAACATCCGACTTAAACTTCCCTTGCTGCAACTTGAAACCTTTGGTCCTTGTTCTGTCATCTGCCACCACTGAGAACAGTCTAGTTCCATCCTCTTTTGAACCCCCCTTCAAGTAGTTGAAGGCTGCTATTAAAGGTCCTTTCAGTCTCCTCTAGACGAAATAAGCCCAGTTCCCTCAGTCTTTCCTCAAAAATCATGTCCCCCAGTCGCTGAACCATTTCTGTTGCCCTCTGCTGGACTCTCTCCAATTTATCCACATCCTTTCTGTAGCGGGGGGCCCAAAACTGGACACAGTACTCCAGGTGTGGCCTCATCAGTGCTGAATAGAGGGAATAATCACTTATCTTGAACTGCCAGCAACACACCTATCAATGCAGCCCAGGATGCTGTCAGCCTTCTTGGAACCAAGGGCACATTACTGGCTCATATTCAGCTTATTGTCCACTGTAATGCCTAGGACATTTTCTGCAGAGCTGGTGCCCAGCCAGCCAGCACCCAGCCTATGGGTGCATGGGATTGTTCTGTCCTAAGTACAGGACTTTGCACTTGTCCTTATTGAACCTCATGAGATTTATTTTGGCCCAATCCTCCAATTTGTCGAAGTCATTCTCAGTCCTAGCCCTACCCTCCAGCATATCTACCACTCTCCCCATATTGCTACAAAGCTTTAATAATCCACTCTTCCTCAATAGCTTCTCAAATCACTTTCTCATTTCAGATGAGGAAACTGAGGAGCAGAGCCCAAGATCATCCAAATCAATAGGTATAGCAGACATACAACCCAAATTTCTTGAATTCCGAAATGGTACTCTAAGTACTATATCAAACTCCCTCCCTGTGATCCTTTACTTAGGGTGCACACATACTATGAGACAGGCCAATGTTTGGTCACTTTCGAGGCCCTCTTCCTGCTACATAAATTTATTCTATCCCTTTTTTTATTTCCTCGCTTTTTTCCTTGATTCTATCCTGCTCTTTTGTTTTTTCCAACCTCCACAAATCTCACTTCTCCTTGCACTTCTTCCATTCATTCCCATTCTCTACTTTTTTCTGACTCCTTGTTTACATACCTCTGTTTCCTTTTACCCTCCTTCAGGAAATCAACTGTGCTAAAAGATTTTTCCTAGTTCTCCTTAAGCAAAAGTTATAGTGTATCTTCCAAGACAGCTGATCAATATGTATCTGAAGATCCCCTCTAAAATACTGAGCAGTAAGACCCAGTCCCATAACCTTAGAAATCAATTACATTATTTTCATAAATTCCCACAGGACAAGGATGCTTTTAGAAGACAGTAAGAGTTGGAAAATCTCTGTTCTAAAGGCTCCAAACAGGAAATGGAACCTAACAAAATGTGGTTGTTGCTAATGCAAAACTAAACAATATGTATGTTCCCCTGGAAAAAATGACTACAGAATTCAGTAAGTGAATGTTGCTTTTGGAGCAAGAGTAACATGACATCCATAGAATCCTATGCCATATTGTTGGTTGCACCTCACATTTCAACAGGCTTGGAAAATTTTGTTGCATGTTTTCAATATTCTTTAGCCTCTACTTTCGGATTCCATGTCCTTCTGCTCCATAAATGTCACTGTGTAGAGCTCTGCATCTTCCCCAACAAAACCAATGGGCTGATTTTCCATTGTCCTGCATTTTGTGCACCTGCAGTAAGTTACTCCAAAGTAAGTGCAAATTGCTATCACTGGTGGGAACTGAAAATTCTGACTTGTACCATTCTGCACTCATTTAGCACAGGTGGGAATGTTTACATGTGATGAAAGAAGGTCAAGAATTATGTGCAGTTTTCTCTTCTCTTCTTGTGTTTATGCCCCCTGTTGGATAATACAAATATTTTTCTTATACCTAGTTGGAAAGAGCTATAAATTGATACAGCTTAGTCTTGTTGCTTATTTTTTATATACTATTGCATTTTTCACCACAACAGGAACTTTAGAGAGCTGTTTCATTTAATACCTCTGGTCAGGGGAATGATAGCCCATTTTTCCTTCTAGATTCACCAGAGCACAGTAATTTAAATAGCTTTTCATATTTGTCAATAAAGCTATTTTAATTAGAACAAAGCATATTCTTTAAAATAATCCCAGGTTCTGTTTCACATTCCCAGGACTGTGTGCGTGGTTTTTCATTAGAGTTTTTAGGTTTAAAAAACCTGCAAACCAAAAAAACCTCATAAATCAGAGCAGACACCAGAACTCAGAGCCCACTATGAGCTCTAACCACAGGTTTCTGTCCTGAGGAAAGCCTACTTAAATCTCCCCTTTGTCAGGCTAGCACTCTAAGAATTAGGCTGTTACATAATATTACACACATGCTACTAAATATCCTGGTAGTCTCAAACGTCATAGGCCTCATTCACTCCACATACAAGTCTATTGTTCCATTATGATGAGTCAAACTCATCTGGCCCAAATGTGAGCCAGTCTGTGGGCTGGACCAGGAATGACCCACTGCAGAGTGCCTGCATGCTACATGCACCAGTCTCAGGGGCTGGCACAAGACATGTACTGCCAGCAGCGCACAAGCTGGATCCAGTGTTGCAGGCAGCACAGGAAGATCAGTCCAGGGTGCCATACTGGGTTCAGCCCCTGTACCACTGGCAGCACATGCTCCATGCCAGCCCCTGGGGCTATGTTTACAGCAAGCCCCAGGGCCTGTATGTGCTATGCACACTGCACCCAGCACACGGCATATGCTCCATGAGGAGGCCTGCCCAGCCTGAAACTTGCCTGCAGGGCTGGTTGACAGGGCTCATATGGAACGCACACCCCACGCTGGCCGCTCGTGCTGCATGCAGCATGTGCGGGCAGTCCTGTCCCACTTAACATGTGCTGGACCAGCTGACCCCAGGGCTTTCTGTGAACACAGCCCATGGGGTCAGCATGGGGCAGTGCACGGGCTGGACCTAGCACTGCATATGGCACAGGGAGTTAGGGGCTCAGGCTGCATGCTGCGCCTCAGACTAACCCCCCTGGAGCACAAAACACCACATCCGGCCCATACATAACATTCACCACATGGGGCCAGAGCTGGTCAAAACTCATGGGCTGGATCAAGCCTGCACATCATAGGTTTGACACATCTGCTTTAAAAAGCTTGTATAGCCTCTTATCTCAGATTTTGTGGCTATACTAACCTAGTACCAAAAGGACTGCCAAAAGACAGTCACTCACCACAAAGCCCATGCAATATCTTCCTTTCTCACTAGCTGGAGAGGGTAGGACCTACTCCTTGTTCTGTCACTGCCCAGCTACACAACTTTATGGAAGTTATTTATTTTCCCCTTCTCAGTTTCCTCAACTGAGAAACAGGGACCATGATGCTGGCTGGTTTTATAAAGTACTTCGAGACATATGATGAAAATCAGGTGTGCCTGTCTGACTTTGAACATCTGGTCACATGCCACTCTGGCCTGGATGTTCGGTGGTGTTCGCCTGTCCATCCCAGGTGTTCCATCGAGTAGGGGTTTACCTCCGGTGTAGTCTTCCCCAATTTTTCCTGCCATGACTTTGAATCTTACTTCAGTGGAGGGTCCGACCACTGGGAGTCTCCTGACAGTGAGACGTCTGTCTGGCGGTCTTCTGCAAGGCTCCACCTCCCCTCTACCCCACCCTTACACCCAGCCTTGACAAGTCACAGATGTCCTTCTGGCCAGATCCCCAACCGTTGAGTCCCTGAGTATGTTCGCCGAGATGGTCCTCTCGGCTTACATGAAAACAGCCTGTAATATCCTACCCATGCTCCGAAGCGGTCTTCTTTTACCTGAGGCTGCCAACCACTTTGAGGCTCCAACAACAATCATGCTCCACAAGCTCTATCTCCTCAACCCCACCAACCATAGGAAACATAAAATACAAACGAAAAATTGCTGCTATACTCTGAGGGGCCCAGCTGCCCCTTTTCCCTGGCTTCCCCCCAGCCTAGTCACCAATACCCACCCCAGATACCAGGGTTCTATGTTTGGCTCTATATGTGGCCATGGTGGCCTGAAGGCTACTCCACCCTCTTTCTCACTCGTTGACCAGCCTTCGGTTTTGTTGGACCCACTGTGGTCCACTGGCAGACGACTGCCCTCACATCATCCACTGGGTCATATCTATGCCATCGAGGGCCGTATTTCACAGCTCCTCACGCTGCTCTTGCCTCCCATCTCCCACCTGGTATGTCTCTTCAGCTCTCCCAGTGCCCTCAATGGTCCCACCTGTTTTGGTGTCTTGAAATGTGCTTGCCCCTCCAGCTCCCTTGCTGTGGCCACTAGCATTGGGATCCTCCTGCTTCCCTCTGCCCTTTCGTCCAGGTTCCCGGTCTTGGGGCACTGCCTCCGGCTCCCAGCTTCTCTCACCGCATCCCACACGTGCTCTGCTGCGTCCTCCCCCACTGGGAAAAGCAACTTCCAGCACTTTTTGCCCCCACAGGGGCTTTAAGAAGACCTCTCCTGCCGGTGCTCACACCGGCATCCACCTGCCCCCTTCTGCCTTGCCAGCGGCCCTTTTTATCCCACCGGCTGGAGGTTGCGGCTGACATCATCAGCCAGCCGCAACTGTATAAAGGCGCAGCTGATGAGCCGCGCAGGTCCCTCCTCAGATTCTGCCTTTGCCACAGGTCCTGCTGTAGGTAAATATTTCCCTTTTCCTTTCACTTCCCTCTGAGGGTTCCTGACCCCGGTGTTCCCCCCTGGCATTTTGGGGTCCTTCCTTCTGTTCCTTTCTGTGACACCATGTTAAAAACTAGCTATTAAAAACTCAGAGTAGAAAAGGCAAAGTAGGGCCTTAAATGGATACTAAATTTTAGACTAACTGGTTCAGAGAGGCATGAGCCCTCATAGGCAACCACCTACTTTGTCAGAGCATGCAACCAGTTAGTTTGTAAGGGTCCGTCTATATGTTCATTAACGTGCTTTAGGAAATGAGCATTAAACCTAGTACCTCCATTATGAGGTACTAGAAAAAAGCACATTAGCCTATTTTAATGCTAAAGAGCATGATTTTTGTGATGTTCTAATGTGCATTAAAATAGGGTAATGCACCTTAAAGCACACGTGTAGACACACCCTAAAGTGCCACCCTGCTCTGTCTTCTGCCTGATTTCAGACTAACAGCGCTAACCACCTCTACACTTAATCTTGGCAATAAGTTCAGACAGCAAAGAATTTGGGTGGAACATCTGCTTCCCTCAACCCTTGTCCTGGTCATCCCCACTAAAGATTTCCTAACTACAATTAATTAGAAGCTAGTTATCATATTATGAACTCTTCCATTTCTCAGAGAAGCCAATAATTTAACAGTGCAATGTGATCAACAAATTAAATTTTCTTTCTTACTCATCTCCTCTTATATAATATAAAAAGGTAGTTGATATATTGCAAGTGTCCCATATATAAATCATGTCCACTTTATAGGTTTGCACTGCTATTGGCATCAATGGCGAAAACCTAATGTAAGCGAGACCAGACGCTACCCCTCTATTCTTGCAGAAAGTGTACTAGATTTTTAAACGATCACAAGGGCCTGAGCATATGACTCATTCACAATGGTGGGCATTTAGTCAAAAGTAACCCCATTCATTTAATTAATAAGAACAAACACTGCATAAACTAGAACCCAACTGCTCAGTGTTTTACATAAGAGTTTGAAATTGTAGTCAGTTCAAAAAGTCCCATTTCCCAATCAAGAGTAAATTCAAAACATCAGTCTGGGCAAGGAAACAAAAAATAATGGGAAACTGACAATAGAACATGTAATAGGATCTGTAAAATACATGAGAACAACAGACTCTGGCTCAAACAGCAGTTATTAGACTTAGGGCTGGATTAATGCATAGGGTACATGCATAGGGCCCTGAGCTGCAAGGGACCCCAATCCTTCCCTCCACAGCAGCAGTAGCGCAAATGACCTTATCTACCTCCCTTCCCTTCCCTTCCACCGGCCTCACCGCCACAGCAGCTGCTTCCCAGTGGCAGCTCTGAGCCCCACTCCCCACAGGTGGCAGAGCCAGAGGGGTGGGTGTCTCAACTGCCCCAGGATCCAACAGTTTGTTTGACTAGGGTCCACTAAAGGCCTAACCCAGCTCTAATTAAACTAGGCATGCTAAAAGAGCTAGGAAATAGCAGATATAAAAGCACCACCTAAGTGTTCTCAAATAACAAAATTAACTGCAGAAAACTGACTGAAAAACTGGGTTTGAGCTTTTAAGATCTTAAGTCTGTTATAGGGTATTTGTGGCTGTGCTATGCAAAAAGGCCAGCATAGATGTTCTTATGCACACTGTCCCTGGAAGCAAAGCAGTAAACGGGACTCACCTACAGCTCTGGACGAGATGCGCACGAGGCGGAGGGAGGAGCCCGCGTGGCTTGTTAGCCACCTTTTTATTCAATTACAACCAGCTGGTGATGTCATGGAAGGACGCCAGCCGGCAGTGATAAAAACAGCAGCTACAGTTGTGGAGGGGGTGTATAGCCCAGGCAAGGAGCAGCAACCATCACCAACAACGAGAGGAGTGGCAGCTGCAAACAACGTGGAGCCAGGAGAGCTGGCAGAGGTGCAGACGGAATGGAAACAGATCTCCCAGCTGGAGACTGCCCCGGACAATGCTGGAGCTAGAGGCACAGCACCTGAGGACACGGCGGGAAGGATACCAGGGAGTGAGGCAACCCACAGGTGGCTTGCCGGGGCAATGGGGCACAGAGACAGCCTTGACAGGGAGGAGAGACCCCAGGAGAGCCCCAAGGGGGTACAGTTGGGGTGGGCATCACCGCCAGGCAAATAGAGTATTAAGCAGGAGGCGGGACTGTTGGAAGTGATCGGACCAGGATGGGCCTGAAGGGAGCCGGGAAGGGCTTGGAGTAGACTGCTTAGCAGATAGGGAGACGCTGGGCGGGCAGCATTTCTTTTGGTTGTTTTGTCCGTTTAACCCTGGCTAAGGGAGAGAGAGGGGAGGGTGTCTGCAGATTGAGGCTGAAGGGAAACCTCCAGGAGGCCTGAGTTTTTCTTTGATTTTCCATTCCCTGAAGGGAGGGGAGCAGATGAGGAGGGCTATGGGGTCCAGCTTGACGGTGTTCACCATGACCAGGAGTCATGGTCGCTTAAGGGCAGGCCAGGCAGTGTCACTCCACGGCTGGGGAACAAGACCCGCAGATGAGGTGGTGTAAGGCTGGGGCGCATGGGGTGGTGGAGCCCCGCGAAGTGACTGCTGAAGGATCCTGGGCCATGGAGTATCCCGCGAACCAGCCCCTTACACTGAGGAACATCAAGTCATGGCAGGAGAGAACGGGGTTGGGGACACGGAGAGAAGAGAGCTACTCCAATACCAACAAGATACCAACAGATGTTTGACATCTACCTGCAAGGCAAAAGCCACTCGAGAATGGTTAGTTGAAGCCCGGTGGTCACACACACATTTATTGCATTGCCTGCAACTGCAAAATTGGATTCAACAAGTCACTCCCGTGTTCCTAATTGGAATTCTTAAATTTGAGCAGTAAGTCTGGTTAGCAGAAATAACAGATAAGCTAATAAGTTTACTCAATTTCATAGTGTCTAATAAGTGTGTAATAATTTTCAAGAAAAGTGTCCCATAAAATTTGCTCTGGAAATTCCACTTAAAGATGTACCTGCATTTTTTTTTTGTTTTTACTTAGGCCAGATAGTTGATAGTGAACAATTGGCCATGCCTCAGAGCAGAGAAATCTAAAAGCAGATGTACATCATGGTAGCTTTCTGAAGGAAAGACAAGGGTGTGGTTGAAATCTGTCCAGGGCTCAAGATCTGTCTCAAGGTAGGTTCTGAAGCAGGAATAGATTTCTATTTTTCTGATAAGCAGCACCCCAGTGGAGAGCAGGGGGCGGGGGATAGGAATCACAGCTGCAAAATATGAACTAGTGAATCTAGTTAATGCTGGTACAGAAGAACAACTACAAAGGGGAAAAAGAAGAGGAGGTAAAGTTTATGTTGGACTTCTGGTGTTGCACTCTACATTTAAAATGAGGAGCAGGAGAACATTATAAGACTTTATGCTTAGGAATCAGGAATTATTCTTAGTCCAGTAAAACATCGGGCTCACCATCATGGTCTGGTGCAAGATACTGTGGGATATCAGTTAATTAAAAATGGCCACCTCCCCATTTATCGGTTCCAAAAAGACATTACAGGCCACTGAAAAAATGTACCCAGAAAGCATGACTGACTTTTCAACCAGTTCTAGGTCTCACCTATTAAAAAAAAAGACAGCAACCCCACATTCTATATAGAAAGTAAAGTCATACTACAAAAACCCAAATAAAGTCACATAAAGGGTTCTTATCCATTACCACAATAGAACTGGACCCTTAATCCTGTAGCAAATTCAGTCTAGTTTTCCAAGCTAGCAGCTGTATGTCATGGAAGCACCAATGGAGCACATTTGTGGATGGCCTTGGCCCTCTCCTTGCAATACATATCAATAATTGCTGTAACTACGGCCTGTTTCACAAAATTGACCTGAAACTTATTCAGTAAGATACCAAGAAGCTATGACAGTAAAAGATTTCCAGTGCAGACTTTTCTAGAACTTTTTAGGTTCTAGAAACTTCTAGAAACTTCACAGGTTTCTAGTGCAGAATTTAGAATCATAAGTGAATTAGATCTGAAAGAAACTTCTAACTTTTTTCAGCAGGCTTGAGAGACTCTAGAAATCTGTCCCAATCTTACCACCAGCATATCCACAATCTTATAGAATGGTTATATAGGAAGGAACTGAGAGACCCTATCCAAATACTTGCATGTACAGGATCCTTTTCAAGCTCCATAAATGTCCCTCTTCAGATACGTGGGAAATCGGAGAAAGAGCAAAGGCAACATTGTACCCCTGCTAAATCAAACAGGGCAGCTGACATCTGACACTCAGGGAAAAGGCGATTCACCATAGAGAAGTGCAGGCTTGGGAGGAAAAACCAGCATCATACTCATAGGCTTGGCAGTGATACACTCACTAGCACCACAACCGAGACAGACTTTGGGGTCTTGATTGACCACAAGATGAGCATGAGCCACCAATGTGATGCTGTAGCCAGCAAGGCAAACCAAACTCTGGCATGCATCCACCGATGTATCTCAAGCAAAACCAGGGATGTCATCCTCCCACTTTACTCGGCCTTAGAGAGGACACAGCTGGAGTACTGCATCAAGTTTTGGGCCCTCCAGTTCAGGAGGGACATGGATAAGCTTGAGAACATCCAAAGAAGAGCCACCCACATGATCAAAGACCAAGAGAGCAAGCCTGACAAAGAGAGGCTGAGGGACATGGGACTCTTCAGCCTGGAGACGAGGAGACTCAGGGAGGACTTGGTCGCAGCCTATAAATATATAAGGGGTGTGCACTAGGATCTGGGAGAAAAAATAACAAGGTCTAATGGCCACAAACTTCTGGAAGGCTGAATTAGCCTGGATGTAAGGAAACACTTTTTTACAGTCCAAGTGTCCAGGGTCTGGAACAGACTCCCCCAAGAGGTAGTGCAAGCACTCATTCAAAAACCGTTTGGATGCTTACCTTGCTGGGATCATTTGACCCCAGCAGACTTCCTCATGAGTTCCCTTTCAACCCCTAATGTCTATGAAATTTATGAAAGTGTCTGCAGTGCTGTAGCTAGGAGGATATCTACAGATATGGGTACAGATATATACACACACACACACACAAAACCATAACCCAGTGACTTCATAGGCCCATTAATGGCTCCCAAGAAAGACCTTCCAAAGAAAAAGAGCTAGAGGCACTTCTAGTCAGCATCCAGACATTTTTGACAATTTTTGAAGGGGTCTTCACTAGAAATATAGAAACTAAGTAAGAGAGAGGAAGCCCTTTTGAAGAAGACTGCTTGGTCTGGTCAAAAGAAAAAGGGAAGAGACCCTGTGGTTCAAAATGTGTTGCAGCCACATAATGAGAAAGATGGCTAGGCTCTTTGGACCCAAAGTAATTATAAAAAATTCTAAACACAAAAGAGCTTACAGACTGAATATTTTTAAGCGGTCTAAGACTAGAAAAACGACTCATTATGAAAATAGCTTCAGTGCATGTTGACTATTTGTATTAGCAATCACTATAAAAATTAGTTGTCTCCATTCATCACACTGGTTCTTCTCAGAATAAGAAAGGAAAAATATAATAAAAATGTAATTAAAAAAAGGAACCCCTGCAATGCAACAGATGATTTACCTCAGAACAAGAGCAGCCGGATTAAGTTAAGGCTGAAACTGAGGCCTGGTCTATATGCACACATTTTTGTTTTTATTAAGCTTTAGAAAGCTTTGTTAAGCTTTGATGTAGACAGACAAATGTGGTGGAAATGGTAAAATTATACCAGCATAAAGGTGCTTATATCAATCTGGCCTATTCCCTTAAATGTAAGAAAATAAACTAAATATGGATATCAAGGTGCTTGTACCAATAAACTGCATCTCAGCTAACGGTTTGTAGTACCTATCTGTTTCTAAACAGATTTGTTAAAGCCACACAAAATCTGTTGGTAGATAATATCCTTAAAAAGAGAGTCCTTCTTCGTGAGGATAGCAGACTCTGGCTGCAATTAGCAACAAATTAAAAATAAAATAAAATAAAAACCAAAAATAAAAATCCTACCAGAAGCAAGTTATTTTTACTTTAAAAACTAAGACATGCCAGAGATTCCATGAAATCTTAGTAGTTTCATTTACTGTCCATCATTTTACATGGAGACAGAACCTACAATAATGGGCAGCAGCCTTTAATTTGATAAAAAATACTGTCTTCCCCATAGAAAGGGAAAGTCAAAATGGTCCCCACAGTTTTTCAAGAGATCTTTTAACTCTATGAAAAGCTACAAACATCACCAGAGAAGGTCTGACTTGTATTGTTTAGAACATGGGTTGTTAACTAGGGGTATGCATACCCCTGGGGGTACTTTGAAAGGTCCCAAGGGGTATGTGGGGGCAGACAGGGATGGAGTGTAGCCACCCCACGCCACTGCCTCACAAGAGCAGGGCCTGGGTGGGGCAAGAGCAGGGCCACACAGATGCTGCACTGCTGCTGCTCGCCATGCCACTGCTTCACGTCTGGCTGCATGCCACCCCTCTCCCCCTGTGCTCCGCATCTGGCTTCTCGCCACCACCCCCCGCCGCACCTGGCTGCTTGCCATCCTACTCCCCGCTAGGGGTACACTTACTAAAAAAGGGGCTGCTGGGGGTACACTTATTAAAAAAGGTTTAAAACTCCTGGTTTAGAAGCATAAGGAGTGTTGATACAGGAATACCCAGCCACTCACTGCCGCTCCCACCTCCACTGTTCTCCTTGTCTACACATGAATCTGATATTCAGTGGATCCGATTCTACTGTGAATTGCCGTCTGAGCTTCTGTATCAATTTTTTAGGTCTGTGGACTTAGGGAAAGAAAAAGGTATGGCACACCAAATTATGTATCCTGGTCCAGTCTTTAAAATGCTTGCTCCCATACACAGATGCCACAAACTATCTACTTGGCTGCTCTTCAGAAGGATATCAAATCGCACAAGGTTTCCCCTTCATAAATGTAATGGACTATCTTTTCTAAACTCATGAGTTTGTGAGAATTTCCAGTTGCCATAATTGATCTGTTATAATTGGTGCCCAAAATGCTACTAGAAATGCAGTAGCATATATAAACAATCTATCAGACTAGATGGGAGCCCTTGTTGCCTGTACATACTCCTCAACTGTCTGCAAACAGGGTAGAATCATCCCTCTCCCATCTTACCCTAATGTCACTTAAAAACCCTAGACATTTCATAGTGAGTTCTTTTCAACAAAATTTTCTTAGAAAGGATGCAGATGAGAGGATGGTAGAGGCAAAGATACATGCATATGCAAATTCACATGTTTGTATACACCTATCCTCTGTCCCCAGAATTCAGGTCACTAGACTGAGTAAGACCACTTCCCCACCATGTTCAAATCCCTGCCATGCTCAATTTATTGATCTGTTATGAAAGACTGCTCAGAAAAAGGCAGTACATGCATTTTAACCAACCACATCCCAGGCTAGTGTTATAACCATGTACAAATAGGCAATGGGTTTGCGTATACTTAGTATACCATGCAAGAGACTACTACATAGATAAACCAGCACTAGGTCTATGCATGCAAACTCTGGAACTAATTAGTGAAGTCCCTTGCTCGGGCTGATATAATTTTTGAGTTACGTTAGGTCAAACAGAGAACTGCACTTATGTAGCTATGGTGCTTCCAGTTCCAGAGGTAGTATGTGCGAATCTCACTGTGGTCTGCCTTATGCTGTAGAAACCTACACACTTTCCCCAAAAGCTCAGAATGCAAAATGAGAAGACATACAAGCAATTCCTCTTACAAATATTTCTGAAGTTTTCTTTCCCATGCAAAGTAATTTTTCTCAAAACCTTGAGAACTGCAGTGAAATAGAATTGTCGTCTACCTGCCAGTACCAATAAAGGATCTGCATACAAGGAGAAGGCCTGAATGGAGTGCTCCAGAATTCACACTTATCTCTCTAAACCACATGCTGCAGACACACGCTGGCCTTGAGCCACAAAAAAGAGAGATTTCAACTGCTGCCAACATGCAGGCCTTTGCAAAAGGCATTTTTGGTAGCAGTAGCAGTCTTGATTTGTATTAAGTGGATCAGGCACTAAAGGGCAATATATATCCCCACTACCTTGGGATATTCATTAAAAAATGGCCTGCTGCAAGAACTTCAAGTAACAAGTAAAATTAGAACTGACACCAGATATTTAGGTCACAATGAGCACAATTGTTAAAAAGTAGAAATGCAGTGCACAACCCTGAAGGATGCCTTGTATCGTGGTATTACATACATCACAGTGTAGAGTCCTTCTCTAGTAATCCTATATTGTTTACTGCCTTTTTATGAAAAGTTAATACAAGGTATTTAAGCTGTAAAAAGCCCAAGTAATGTTTCAAAACACTGAAAAAAGTGTTTGTTAACAAATAACTTATTAGCCTGTTTAACAGAAAAAGGTTTACCTTATGAATGTTTAATACCTTATCCAATTAGTATAAGCACAAGCACACAATAACCAGGATGCACCCAATATGTATATGGTTCATTTGGCAAGTGTAAGTCCCTTTATTTATAATAGTACCTTATAATATTATAGTATCTGCTCCAATATAGTCTTAGAACTACTTGACTTTGGTATAACATTAAATGTTCACTAAATAGAGTGAAACTGTCAAGATTGAAAGAGAGTTATGGGATCTATGAAGCAACATGAGTTAGTAAGATTCTGTTGATTTTATCCTGTGAATGGGAAACACAGATATCTATTACAAGTTGTCTAAGTGGGCTTTCAGAAGTTATTCTTTTTGGCACCTTATATAACAAGTTATAAAAACTCAATTGTTTATAAACATGTGACCAAGATTGTTGTTTAAAAATGAGTGGGTTCTGCATTGGACTAACATTGCTCAAAAAACTAGAACATTTCCAAAGTGCCAACATTTAAAATTCTCTTAAGACAAACTCAAACACAGCAATTGCAAGTAGGGATCTCAGATCCTCAACTAGGAAGTCTCCCAAATCACCAAGCCAATGGACACTAATTCTGCAAGATACTGAACACGTGTTTCAGCAGAATGTGAAAAGGCTTTGCACCTCCCAAAACAAAGCCCTAGATATACCACAATTAGCAATAGCTGACTGCATGTTATATAAATGGGCACATGCCAATTCCATTCATATGCACATGCGGGGGGCTGAAGTTGACAAGTGACTCAACATTTCTACCAGATTTTCATTCATTTAAAGCCTATCCGTATAGAAAGGAGTAGATAAGGAGAGTCTCAAATGAACAAAGACAGAATGCTGTGATTTTAAACACGAGTGTCCTTTAATCTAATTTATTTTTCTAGTAGCAGCAGCAGTTTATTTACAGCTTTCGCTAAACTGATACAGTATGTATTACATATTACATAATAAAATTACACTTTTGCCCAAAACCATAAACTATGTAATAAGATATTAAAATAAAAGAATTAAAAGTAAATAAAGTGTAATAAAATGATAATATATGATGGTACCTAAAAATAAGTAAAATCAAGCAATATAAAATAGTAAAATAAAAAAAGTTAAAGACAGGGAATTCTATTTGATTTTGGCCTTTATTCTTTATGCAAATAGCCCAAGCAAGAACAGGGGCAGCAAACACAGCAGCAAACAGGTAAGCAATTTCTTTAATAAAAGCAGCTAACTTACATATATTTAGTGGAAGTAGCTAAAACTCGTTAATTAAACCAATACTTTTGCTCCTTGCTTAACTAGAGTCCAGAGCAAGAGTCAGTTCACTAGAGAGTTTGCCTAGAAACTAACTCTCACCTTTCTTCACTGTAAGCTTCATGAGAGGAAGCAAGGAAAAGGGAACCTTTCAAGACCAAGGAACAGTGAACAGGCCAGCTTATGGGGGAGTTTACTAGGGAAGGTCTACTTGGAAAAAGGGGCAGGAAGAGAGGTGGCAGATTAAGAGACCCAGAGAAATGGCTGGAGGATGCTGCAATGTCAGAGCCACTACCACTGCCAGCTCTTCTTCTGCTTGCACCTGTGAAGTGTTTGTCAAAGCAGGACTGCTCACTGTCAAACATGAATGACTGGTGCCTCCCGCAACTGGGGGTGCATCATGGCATTGAGCAGGGACTGTCCACAGTCACTGCCAGCAGTGTTGGTGGCAGGGGCAGAAGGAGAGGGCAGTGAGCAGTAGGCAGCACATGGGGATCACCTGCAGCCACCAGCAGCCACGATGGTGGTGATGGGGGGTGGGCAGTGATTGCCTGCAGAAGGCGACAGTGGCTTTGGCAATGGCCAATCTCGGCGGGGCAGGGGGACACACATCCCCCTGCCATGACCTGCCTACATGTTGCCTATGCTGTTGAAGCTTCCACCCAGGTCCTGGTTTGGTTTGGTGCTGGGGAGACTGCAGTTTGCAGGTTCCTTTCAGTGACAGTCAGGTGGGGGAGTACCTGCAATGTGAGCAGTGCCTCCTGGTGGTGTCCTTCAGGAAGCAAGCAACTACAGAAGGAGGTGGCAAGGATCCTAAGCATCCTCCACCATGAGGAATTCATCACTTTAGATGCTGGAGGAGACTTACTGAACTGTGGAGGAAGGACTGCCAGAAGCAGCACTAAAGAAGGAAGAGGACACAAACTCCCAGGGAGGTGTAAGCTGCAAGGTTGTGATCTCTGTCAGCAAGCAGAAATCTTCATCTCCACCTGCAGCAGTTGCCTGGAGAAGATATAAAGCCCTAGCAATAAAGGAGGAGCATATTCTACTGGTAGAAGAAGCCAGGCTAGCCCTCCCAAGGTTGGGAGGATCGAGACCACTGCCATCAGGAGGAAGTAATAAGTGGTAGTGATCAGAGGCTTCCTTTTGTGGGGATGGAGGCATCCATCTGCCAGCCTAACTTGTTGTCTCGGGAGGTCTGCTGCTTGCCCAGATCCGAGATGTCATAGAAGGATTACCAACACTCACTGACCCCCTAACTACTACCCCATGCTGCTCATCCATGTGGGTACCAATGATAGTCCCAGGAGCAACCCTGAGCAGATCAAAAGTGACTACAGGGCTCTGGGTGCAAGGGTGAAGGCGACAGCAGTTTAGATGGTATTCTCGATCCTTCCAGTCAAGGGGAAGTGCCCAGGCAGATCAATGCATGGTTATCCAGATGGTGTCACCAGCAGGGCTTTGGTTTCTTCAACCACAGGATCTTGTTCCAAGAGGAAAAATTGCTAGGAAAAGACGGGATCCACAGAGAGGCTCGCTAACAGTAAGGAGGGCTTTAAACCAGGTTTGCTGGGGGATGGAGACCAAAGCTCTGAAGTGGGGAAATGGGTGACTTGGAGGAAGCACAAGCAGGAGGAGTCAACAGGGAAGGCCTCCTTATTCTTCCTGAGAAAGTAAGGGAATTGGTGAGTTACCTCAAGTATCTGTACACAAATGCATGGAGCCTGGAAACTAGCAGAAAGAACTAAAAGTCCTGACAAAGTCACAGAACTATGATGTGATTGAAATAACAGAGACATGACTGGGGCACTGTCATGGATGGGTATAAACTGTTCAGGAAGGACAGGCAGGGGAGAAGAGGAAGAAGAGTTGTACTGTATGTAAAAGAGCTGCATTATTGCCCAGAGCTCCAGTATGAAACTGGAATAGGCCTGTTGAAAGTCTCTAGGTTGAGCTTAGAGGGGAGCGTTATATCATGGTGGGGGCCTGCTATAGACCACCAGACCAGGGGGTGGAGGTGGATGAGGCTTTCTTCAAACATCTAACAGAAGTTCCCTGATCATAGGCCCTGGTTCTCCTGGGAGACTTCAGTCACCCTGACTTCTGCTGGGAGAGTAATACAGAGGTATACAGGCAATCCAGGAAGTTTCTGGAGAGTGTTGGGGACCACTTCCTGGTACAAGTGCTGGAGAGCCAAACTAGGTGCTGAGCTCTTCTTGACCTGCTGCTCAAGAACAGGGAAGAACTGGATGGGGATGGAGATGTGGATGACAACTTGGGCAGCAGCAATCACAATATGACTGAGTTCAGGATCCTGGGGAAAGGAACAAAGGAGAGCAAGAGTAAGGACCCTGGACTTCAAAAAAGCAGACTTCGACTCACTCAGGGAACTGATGGGCAGGATACCCTGAGAGGTCAACCTGAGGGGGAAAGGAGTCCAGGAAATCGGTTAAATTTTAAAAGAAGCCTTACTGAGGGGTTCAGGAATGAATCATCCCAATGTGCAGGAAGGCTGGCAAGTATGACAGGAGATCAGATTGGCTTAGCAGGGAACTCTTCAATGAGCTAACATACAACAAGGAAGCTTATAAATAGTGGAAACTTGAACGAATGGCTAGGGAGGAGTATAAGAGTATTGCTCAGGCATACAGGGAAGAAATCGGGAAGGCAAAACTCATGGCAATTGGGTAAGGTCCCAGATGATCAGAAAAGGGCAAATATAGTGCCCATCTTTAAGAAATGAAAGGAGGACCTGGGGAACTACAGACTGGTCACCCTCACCTCAGTCCCTGGAAAAATTATGGAGCAAGTCCTCAAGGAATCCATTTCTACGCACTTGGAGGAGCAGGTGATTAGGAAGAGTCAGCATGGATTCACCAAGGACAAGTCACATCTGACCAGCCTGGTTGTCTTGTATGACAAGATGTCTGGCTCTGTAGATGTTGAAAAACTGGCTGGACTATCAGGTTCAATGGGTAATAATCAATGGATCAATTTCTAGTTAGCAGCTGGTATCAAGTGGAGTGCCCCAGGGGTTGGTCCTGGGGCTGGTTTTATTTAATAGCTTCATCAACAACCTGGAAACCTGGGGATGGGGTGCACTCTCAGGAAGTTTGTAGACGACACCAAGCTGGGGGCAGTAGTATATTGTAGCACATTGGGGTCCCAGGGGTAGCCGCGATGCCCCTGATGGCTCTGTGACCATGCCCTACTCCACCCCTAGGGTGCCCTCCTATCTCACCCACCATGCCTTGATGTGCAAAGTCCTGCATTTGGGCAGAACAATCGCACTGATGCAGGCTGGGGACTGACTCTCAAAGCAGCAGCTCTGCAGCAAAGGATCTAGGGGTTACAGCTGACAGCAGGCTAAATGAGCTAACTGTGTGCCCTTGTTGTGAAGAAGGCTAATGGGATCTTAGGCTGCTTTAATAGAATTGTTGTCAGCAAATTGAGGGAAGTGAGTCTTCCCCTCTGTTTGGCACTGGCAAGGCCACATCTGGAGTATTGCGTCCAGTTTTTGGCCAGCCACGATAGAAAGGATGTAGACAAATTGGAGAGCATCTAGCAGGAGATAACGAAAAGGGTTAGCAGGTTGGGGCACATGAAGTCTGAGGACAGGCTGAGGGAACTGGGCTTATTTAGTTAAAAGAGATGACTGAGAGGGGTTTAATAGCAGCCTGCAACTACCTGAAGGGTGGTGCCAAAGAGGACAGAGCTAGACTGTTGTCTGCCACCACTGAGAACAGAACAAGGAGCTATGATCTTAAGGTGCAGCAGGGGAAGTTTAGGTTAGATATTAGGAAGAACTTTCTCACTCAAAGTATAGTAAAACCCCGGAACAGGCTACCCAGAGAAGTTGTGGAATCTCCATCCTTGTAGGTTTTTAAGACCTGGGTAGGCAAACCTTGGCTGGGATGATATAGTTGTGGAATGTCCTGCTTTGAGCAGGGGGATGGACTATCACAAGATGACCTCCTGAGGTCCTTTCCAACCCTAATTTTCTATGATTCCATGAAATATGCCTACAGAATATAGGACAGGCTATGTAAGTTATTCTAGAAGCAAAATCATTTTTCTTCATTAGTCCAGTACTTAAAATTTTTCACTAATGCAAAGATCCATTTTCCACTTATTTTTTTCAAAGAAGAAACATGTCCACAAATAATGATTGAGGTCATTCATCTCCTCCTTCCTGCAACAACATATCCTGTCTGAGTATCTGGTCCAACCACACCACCCCATGACTACAGATCTCATTAGAGTGAATCAGAGTCTTGGAACTGGCTATCATTCTTTGTGATTTTGTACTTCAGATAGACAGGTTTTTCGGCTAAACAAGTGCTTTATTAATTTTTAAAAAGGGGAAGTTTGAGAAAAATCTCAGCTGCCTGTACATATTTTTTCTAGTATTAGGGGAATTCTTACAAAGTAAGTCTACATGTAAGAGTAAAGAGAATAGATTTCATGGTTTGAAGTTTGAGCAGTATCCCTTTGAAAGGAGAACAAACCATAAGTTTTATAGTTTCATAGTTGTTAGGGGCTTACATATAATCAGGTCTAGACCCCTGCACTAGGGCAGGAAAGTGATTCACACTGTACTCTACCTGATCCCAAAAAGCATGAAAATGGGTTCAGCAATCATGGAAGATGCTGATTAAAGAGTATGGAAGCTGCAAGTCCTTTAATTACAGAACAGATATATCAAAAGTAGCAACGGCATATTCTTTCCTGCACTGGTTCAGTTATATGTCCCAAGTCTGTCTTGACAAGACCACCCAGGAGCATTCTGAACTCTCCATCAAATTAATTCTGCCTTTCTGGTCATGTTCCCAAAGAGGAGGCATGGGAATACTTGCACCCTAGGAACTGTAATAAAGAAACAATATTTCACATAGTTAAAATACAGAATTTCTGTACTTTTAACACATGAAATCAGGTTAGCACAAGTGTTAGAGCATTCTGCACTTTAGATATGACGTGGGCTGCCAACAGATGTGAAACAAAACAAAACAAACAAAAAAATGTGCTTTACCGGAAGCTGCGCGTTAGTTTGACCCAGCTCTGCAGCATCTGTATATATTGGGTGTTTTTGCAGGGCCTTTTGGTGCTTTTATCTAATAAGTGATTCAGTCAGCTATTAGATAAAAGCACGAAAGATGCCCTACTGAAGCACATGATGTATACAGACGTTGGGTGAGCTGGGTCCAACTAACATGCCCACTTATGGGCATGTGCTGGGTTTGGCCTGGGGGTGTGTGGAGTTTCAAGTAAAGCCATGTTTCAGGTTGTTTTTTTTAAGTCTGTAAACAGCCTATGAAAAGCATTCTCTTGAGTCTTAATAGAAACCAGTTTTCAACATTACTATGTATGAGAGACTTTCGTTAGGTTAATACTCCACCTGCTGGGTGTTGGTTGAACTGCATCATGGCCATTACCAAGGAAGTCAAATGTCTATTTTCCTATTTACTTCTAGGTGAAGATACATTGTCACAGCAACTGGGAGACCTCTATACAGAAAATATACTCACATCTAAATGTGCAGATTACTATGCAGAACTAATTTAAAGTTATATTTAAATTCATTTATAAAAATTCACTGTTTTTAAATATTGTAACCTGAGCAAAGTACTGCAAATAGTGCAGATTTTGACAATAAACAGTACTCTATCTGAAAGAATCCTTTATCAACCAAACCTTCTCTCACACTCAGCTCAACTCCACCTCAGACAGTGAAAGTGGGTTCTGCATCATATTCAAATGGTTAGCAAGTTTACCAAAACAGGCAACATAATTCTTCAGCATTGTAAGTCTAGAGAGTCAGGGTAAGGAAGCAGGCCTAGAAGGGACCTCAGGAAATCATGTAGTTCAACTCCTTGCCCAAGACAGGGACACCCCTGATGAATTCATTCCAGACAAATGTTTATCTTACCTGCTCTTAAAATCTTAGAAGGATGGAGATTCCACAACTTCTGTAGATAATATGCCTAATTAGCCTCAGTGAAAGTTCTTCCTAATACCCAGTGTAACAGAGAATCCTGGCCCTGTTACCAGAAGGCAAGGCAGATCGAGGGTTCAGAGGGGAAGGAAAGACCCCAGATGAATGAAAAGAGAGGGGTGTGTATAACAAAGAACCCTAGCCCTGTTAGCAGAAGACAGGCCGGCCCCTTTAAGATCAGGACTTTCTGGGCACAGCACACTGGTAAGATAGGGGTTAAAAGTTGACCCAGGCCAGCTGGTCAGGTGACAAGATGGGGGCAGGCCAGGACTATAAAAACTCTGGGCTGGGCAGCAGTTGGGGGCTGGCAGCCAAGGGAGAAGGAGTGTGTGTGAGAGCTCCACAGAGAGGCTGGGTGAGTGGTCCAAAGGCTGAAGGAACTGCTGAGGAACCCAGAGAAGCAGCTGCAACCCCAGAGGAAGGATGGTAGCTGATGGTGGGGAGCAGAAGCATAACCCGAGTAAATGTAAGCTGGCGTGCTGCCTTCTTCGAACATCTTTTTCTGGTGGCAGTTACAGCCCATGGACAGACTGTTTATGGGGTTTTTTAAATAACACCAGCAGTTTTGGTGAAGCTAGTGGGAAAGGAGGAGGCCTCATTGGGACCCCACTACACCATGGGGGCTTGGTGCCTGTATGGGTGCAGGATCTGGGGTGTACTGACCCTGGCACCAGAGAAGGCACAGTACTCAGGGTACATAGGCCCTGATGCCAGTGTGGGTACACGATTTTCGGGGGTACAGACCCTGGTGGCAGAGGGTGCAATCCTACAAGACCAGGATGGTCTGGTGCCCCTGAGGTACAGTTTTGGGTTTTTTGTATGGACTGGGATGACATGGGTTCAGGGCCATTCCCCGGCCTTGAACTTGCAGCCCCCTGGCTGTGGGGCCAGTGGCTGGGTCTCTGGGCCAAGAAGGCTGAGCACCAGACCGAAGCAGAAAGGAGGGCCACAAGCCTGAAGACAAGAAAAAGGGCTAGAGCCTCAAAGTTGAACCCTATTTGATGTGTTTAGACTGGGAGGCCTAGCTAGAGAAAGGCAGGTGTCAAGGCCCATAGGGGTGGAAGACTCCAACATACGAAATATAATAGGCAGTCTCCCGCTTACAAGAACATCAGTATAACAATTTTCCATCAAGACATGGCAGACAAGTAGAGAGCGGCACACAAGAAACCTTAAAGGGGACTCTAAGGACGCCTCACGTCCTTAAAGGGGACTCTAAGGACGCGGCTAACAGGGAAGATGGTGCTAGGGAACACCCAGCTTACAAGAAATTAAAATCATTTCTCCTTTTTCTGTTCCCTGCAGACAGAAAGGATAGGCTGTCACCATCCTCTGTATAAGTACCCTTCAAATATTTGAAGACTTGTCAAATTCCCGCCTTCTTTACCAATCCAAATGAGAAGACAACAAAATAAGGTATCTTGTGATTTTTTTCCTTAAATTCACCGAGGTAATAAGATTTAAAGCAGTGTTTTCCCATGTGGTACTAGTCAAACCCAGTTTTTCATTACCATAAGAAACCAAAGTTCTCTATTGTACAGGGTATCCAATTAAACAGCTGCCATGTTTTCTTTTCTAAAAGGTGTTAGGTTAAAATGTTATTAGTGTTTAATATCTTCCTCAAATTTTGCAGCTGCACTACCTCATTTCAGATCTTCATATGACCAACCTGACTGCCTTCTATGACAAGATGACTTGGTCTGCAAATGCTGGAAGAGCAATAGACATGACATACGTTGACTTTAGCAAGGCTCTTCATATGGGTCTCCCACAACATTCTTGCTAGCAAGCTAGGAAAGTACAGGTTGGATGAACAGACTGTTAAATGGATAGAAAATTGGCTGGATTGTCTGGCTCAGAGGATAGTAATCAATGTGTCTAGTTGGCAGCTGATCTCAAGCGGAGTGCCCCAGGGGTTAGTCTTGGGACCAGTTTTGTTTGTATCTTTATCAATAAACTCGAAGATGAGATGGAGCGCACCCTCAGCAAATTCGTAGAGGACACCAACCTGGAGGGAGTAATAAATACAATGACCGATACGGCTATGATTCGGAGAGATGTTGATGAATTAGAGGATTTGACCAAAAGAGATCTTATGGAGTTCCTGTACACAAGCAGAGAGGCTGCTCTGACACACTGGAATTCCAGGGCATCAGAGCAGACTTTATTAACTTCAGTTGCAACAAGCTGTAGCTCAGGAGCCCCCTGCTGTTTTTAAGCATGGGAATGCTGAAACAGGAGACATGGCAATGCTTTAATTAAGTTGGAGCCACTCTAATTAAAGCGCCTCTCTCCCACATCTCCAGAGCATGTGTAAAAGTGCCCATGAAGTTCAGTAAGAAGCCCAAAGTCCTGCACTTGGGATAGAAGAATCCCATGCACCTCTACAGGCTTGGGACCAACTGGCTAAGCAGCAGGTCTGCAGAAAAGGACCTGGGGGTTACAGTGTATGGTAAGCTGAATATGAGGCTGTTGTTGCGAAGAAGGCTAATGGCTTACTAAGCTGCATTAGTAGCAGCATTGCCAACAAATTGAAGGAAGTGATTATTACTAAGAAAGAACAGAATCATTCTACACCCCATCCAGCAACCAAGCTGTCCGGTGCAGAGAATTCAGAATTAAGTACTGCCACAAACTGCAAACAGAAATAGGATTTCATAGATTTTCTTAAGACATTAGAGGCTGGAAGGGACCTTGTGAGATTGAGTCCAGCTCCTCTGCCAGACGCAGGAAATCTGCAGGGATCAAATGATCCCAGCAAGATAAGCATCCAAACGCCTTTTGAATGAGTCCAGAGTAGGTGCTTGCACCACCTCTGGGGAGAGTCTGCTCCAGACCTTGGACACTCTGACTGTAAAGAAGTTTTTTCCTTGTATCAAGTCTGAATCGGCCTTCTAGAAGTTTGTGGCCATTAGACCTAGTTATCCCTTGAGAAGCCCTGGTGAACAACTGTTCTCTCAGATCATGATACACCCCGCCTTATATACTTATAGGCAGCTGCCAAGTCCTCCCTGAGCCTCTTCACTGGGCTAAAAATTCCATGTCCCTCAGCCTTTCTTTGTTCTCTTGGCTTTTGATCATATGGATGGCTCTCCTCTGGACTCTCTTGAGCTTATCCACATCCCTCCTGAAGTGGGGGGCCCAAAACTGGATGCAGTACTCCAGCTGCGGCCTCACTAAGGCTGAGTAAAGTGGGAGGATGACATCCCTAGTTTTGCTCAAGATGCCAGAGCTTGGTTTGCTTTGCCAGCCACAGCATCACATTGGTGGCTCATGTTCATCTTGTGGACAATCAAGACCCCCAAGTCTTTTTCGGTCGAGGTGCTAGCAAGCGTAGCACTGCCTAGCCTATAAGTATGATACTGGTTTTTTCTCCCAAGGTGGAGTACCCTGCATTTCTCTATGTTGAATGCCATCAGGTTTTGGTACACCCACTTTGCAAGCATGTCCAGGTCCGCCTGTATCCCCCAGCCTGTCCTCTGGCATGACCACCTTCCCCCATAGTTTAGTGTCGTCCATGAACTTTGTCAGGATCTTGAGCTGGATAGACAAAAAAGATATGAATTGTAACAGCCACATTGGCGATATCAAGATCAGTTTACCTGAATCTTGTTGTCCTTGAAGAACATTGTAGGTGCTGGTGGGTATACATTAAGCAATCCCTCCATCTTCAGAGGGTAAGGAAAACATTGGCTAAAGAGCTTGGCTTCTGACCTTCCCTAGACAGAAGACCTTGTATCTTCTGTGAGTTTGTCATCAACAGATGAGGCATGGTCCTCATTTGAGCAGATGCCCTTAAGTATATAGATCTCTGTTCTCTCTTCGCAAATCAAAGAGAAATGCCAGCTTAATCATCCAAATTGTTCTTTAGGCCTGCAAGCGTAACACAAGTGGAAGATTTTGAACCTTATGCACTAGTTTGAACTTGACAGCTTCCTGACAAGGGGGAAGACGTGCCCCAGTCCTCAAGAGGGGCAAGACTTGCCCTGTTCCTCAAAGAGAAACAAAATAGTGAACATTTTTTAAGCTCCAAACCAACACCCACATTCAGGTGAGAATGCTTTTCTCCACCCTAGCACTCACACTATTCTGCCTCAACCATAGGAGATAACCTACCAGTTTCCCCTGACATCCCGTCAAGCCCAGACCCCCTGAGCCTGTGGCTGTGGCTGTCACTTCCCTCCCCAACACACTGGTAGCTCTGCCTTCTTCTTGTAATACATACACCGATGTGGTACAAGGAAACATCAGAGGAAAGGGTTTCTCAGGTTGATGTCTTTTATTGGATCATAAAAGGTATCTCCTATGGTCCAGTAGAAGATATCACCCTGAGAAATCCTTGCCCCTCAATTTCTGGACCACTACATCTGCAAACACCACTCACACTGTACAAGGAAATGTAATTTCACTATTACTAAATGTTACACTGCCACTGCTTTTACACTCTACAGAATTTAGAAGCCACTGATGTTAGGAAAACTTCTTGTGAAATATTTTTTCTTGGACAACCATACCTGCTCAAAGCAGAAAGTCATGGCTTATCTGGGCATGTTTACTGTACTCTTCCAGTTCATCAGCCAGATGGTGGCAGGCAACAGCATAGCAGCACAGGGTAGCATGATTGAGGCCCTGGAAAGGTACCTACTTGCACCACTCATGGCTTTAGGTTTCTTGCTACCCAAGGTGCTGGAGAGGGGGAATGGTCACTGTTATACCTTTCAGGAAGTAAATTAGTAACTATTCTAAACTGCCATTGATCAATTACCTTCAACTGCCACTTAAGCTTGCAAGCACCTTTCACAACCACCTGTGACCCTTTCACTACAACTGGCTGCTATTCTTGTCTGGATGGGAAGAGTTTATCCCTACTCTGGCAGCAGTCTAACCCCCAAAACAGACACTCATGACATGGCATGTTAGCAACCCCCTTTCCTATACTTGCTGGATATTCCTCCCCATTGCTTCCTTGCCAGTAGGTTCTGAGTGGAAATTAATTCAAGGTGTTACAAAGCTAATGTGGCTTCCTAATGAAACCATGTTTCCTGAGGTACAGATTTTGGAAGTCCCTTACATTCACACACAGTGATAATGCGAGGCTCTGATGCACAGCCTAATCATTCTGAGGTCTCAGTGGTGAGAAATGCTAACACTCAATACGCTGGAGTGCTGAAACTTACCAAGTGATTGGGTGTTTGTCCATGGGCTTATCTTCTAACAACTGGGTCCTAGACGGAAAAGGACTTGTCATAGGCAGTTGCACAGGGATGCTTATCAGTAGTGGTGTCAGGATGGGTAGCAGGAATGGGGTGGGGGCAGCTGGCAGTGAGGATGAGAAGACAGTACAATGTGGTATTCACAGTCAAGTCTGGCACAAAATCAAGGGGACAGTCAGCTGGAACAGCCTGGGTGATATTAATGGCATCAGTATAATGTCCAGGTAACTGGAATGCTTCTTTATCAGTACTCCTAAACAGGAGGGACCCATCCAAATTATCCTGATCCTTCCATGTCTGTCCCTCACTTTTAATGAGACCTGAGAGGGGCGGGGGAAACAAAGCACTGTGGGATGATAGAGGACCACCCAACTCCCTCTTGCACTCTGTTAGACGGTGCAAACATAACATGAAAGTTGTTCCTGCTTTTCCAAGCTCATTTCTGAGATAAAATAGTCATGTTTGGACTGCTTCATCAGCTGTATACATTTGCATCCTTACTTTGTCTCCTCCCCTTAGCCCTTCAACTTACAAGATGTGCTATATGTTGGGGGGAGGGGGAGTGTTAGTTTCTACTAAGTGCCAAAATGTAAAGCAGTCCAAATTATAAGTACATTATAAACTCACTAGAGCTCAGTAGTGCTTAATCTTTGGCTTGTGGGATAAACATGGCCCACAGGGCTATGTCATCAGGCCCGTGAGGCTTCCCATGTTTCCAGAAATCTGGTAGCAGAATTGCAGTGGCATCATTAAGATTTTTCTATTTTAAGCCTTAGTAAAGCTTTAAAAAGAGGCCATTTCAGATAGACTATTGCCTATTCAAAGGAAGAGGCAATAGCCAAGGAGATTATTAATGAGTTTAGTAGCACAAACCTGTAAAATGGAAGAAGGAAGAACTTTAAAATTTTTCTGTTCCAACAAGACACAGAGCAGGGTGGCACACTGTTCTGCATTCTACCCAAGTCTAAACTAACATTGCTAGCTACCCTTCTACAGTGACTTCAATCAATTAGCTTATTTCTGTTTGGAAGCTGCTCCTATTCTCATCAGTCTCATCAGTTTCAGGTAGTAGTTGCACTGACTTCAGAATGCAGTTGAAATAAAACTAAACCCCAGCTCAGCTAGAAGAAATAGAACAAAGGAATCTAGACTGTAAAACAATTTAAAAGTTACCTGTTCAGAAGTTCCCTGCCTCTGAGAGAGGAGCAACCAGTCACACATGGTATATAACAAAGCTAAGACTGATGTATATGCAAAACTCAACTGAAAACAGAAAAGAACATTAAGGCTGTACAATGTACTGCATCTGTCTCGAAATGTTAGGTCCACTAGGAATACATGCAAAAAGCTGCAGTTTGTATACCTGTTAAGTTAGTAAAATTGAAAGACAGACCATGGGTTTAAGTCAATAAGTTGCTGTGGGACCTAATGCATGATCCCACAATCACATCTCCTGCCAGGCATGTATGGCATGGCACAAGGAGCGAGTGTGTGGATCATGCATTGTATCCAAGTGTGCCTTTACCTGCATGTGAACAGGGGCTCTGATGGATGAAGAGTGGCACTATCTGACTGTCTGCCTCATAACAAAAGGAAAAGAAAAAGTGAGAAGCACAGCAGTGTGCTAAATTGAATCTGGACATCAGAATCACAAAGGTACTTAAGAACCTAAATGATATGCACCCTGTCATAAGCTCAAACAACATGCTTTTGTAAATTCCAGGTCTTGTGCAAATTGTTATGTCCCTGAAGCATTCTACATTCATATCTGTAATGCTTAGCCCATTTCAGATGCTATCAATAATTTTGTTCCTTCCAAGATTTTGAGAATATTAATCTTGCAAGAACTGGATCTAATGTCAAAATTGTTTTTCCTCTTATTTGTGTCAACATACTACTCTACTGTACACCATTAAACATGATCAACTGATTACATACTTGGTGAAAATCTGCAGGGAGCTCTAATTGTGCTTTTATTTTGGTAATGTCCTTAGCAACACTAAGCAGATGTTTCAACTTTCTGAAAATGATACAAAATAGAAGTTTACCTACTGTTTTTGCATTCAGATTATTGAATACTTCAAAAGAACATTAAAAATGGGACTAAAAAGTTTCCCAGGGGTGAGAAATGGCTCAGAAAACCAGCAGTATGCAATCTAATGCAAGAGAAAATGAATGGCAATTGTAAGGACTGGGGTATGCATTTCACTATGATATACCTTCTCAGTATGCTTATAAGAACAACTCACATCAAGAACAACCACTTAAAATATACTGAAAAATCAATACACTCACCAGATGGTTTTATTGGTAGGGTTTGGTCAAATAAACATAAAATATGTATTCTATGTATGGCAGCTATCTTCCTTTTTATATCTTTCTGTGTTTTGAAACTCTTCAAATAAATCAATGTAGGCATTAGAACTTGCATATATTCAGGGATAAATCAAGTTAACCACAAAGTTAAGCTGAAGAAAGGTACATTTGTGAAGAAATTATCTGTAACAATGAACTGAAGTTTTACAATGATCTAATTACTAACATCAGAAAAGAAGTGCAACTTACTTGTTCAGGTGCTCAAGCCAGCACAAAAGAATGGAACCCTTACCCCGCCTCTCAAAATTAGGAAAATAGAAAAATACTACTCATATGCAGGGGGTTGGTTGTAGCCATGTTGGTCTAAGGACATAGGCAGACAAGGTTCTTTGGGTAAATGTGATTTTTTTTTTATTAGACCAACTAAATAGTTGGAAAAATCGTTCTCTGCAGGATTTGGGGCACAAATACCCTCCTTCAGGCATAGGGAGAGTCTGCTGGTGCTTTGTATGCTCTCCTGGGTGGAATGGAAGCCAATATGCAAAAGGAAGGTCTGAAAATGCAAATGCATGGCAGCAAAGGATCAGAGGCCATGGGAGACAATAGGTGTGGGGAGAGAAAGGGGGCATGTTGACCTGGTGATAGAATGTAGGTGGTAAAATGCAGGCAGGTTACCTGGGGTTATCAGATGGCAGGCAGGTTATAAAGTGCCATACATCCATGGTCTATATTTAGTCCATGATTTTTTGTATGCCATAGATTTATGAAGTGAAATTCATAGGCTCATCTACAAAAGATGTTTTGTAAATTCCCTTAGAAATGCATATCTGTAACTTATGGCATCATGGGGATTGAAAGGGCTTCATGAAGTCATCTAGTTTAATGGGATAGAGGGGCTGACTGAAGAACCCATCCCAGGATGTCAGTTCTCAGAGATTTCCAAACCACTGTAGGCTTAACCACCCCAGAGTTAAAAAAAAAAAATTCTTGATATTTAACCTAATGCCTCTTTTGTTGCTGTTTAGGGCCACTATTTCGTATCTTGCCCTCCAAAGATAAAGAGCTTATAAATATAGTTGTTCCACCAGAAGTGTGGTACTTTGCACTTATCCTTATTGTATTTCATCCTATTTCAACATCTGATGGGCAGATCTCCTGAGCCAACACGTCAGGGCAGCAGATGGGATGGCACTGCCCCATGCCAAAGCAAGTCACCAGCCACTATGACCTGTTGCTTATTTTTCCCAGCAGTGATAGCAATACTCCCAAGTCTTTGGGATGTATGGCACAAGAGGACAAGCCAATGGAGTAGACTCCTATTCTGATGCCAGGATTTTGTTCTCTAGCTGGACACCCACAGGTTCAGGAAAAGGAACACTATCTGCTTTCAGAGAAAAGACAAGCTGCCAGATTTCACGGTCCTAAATATCCAGATCCTCTTTATCCTCAAAACACTTTGGACATATGGGCTAGGGGCAGAAGTTGCATATAAACCAGTTTCATAGTTGATAGGGTCGGAAGGGACCTGAGCAGATCATCAAGTCCAACCCCCTGCCATGGGCAGGAAAGAATGCTGGGGTCAAACGACCCAGGCAAGGTGGCTGTCTAGCCACCTTTTGAAGACCCCCAGGGTGGGAGCAAGCACCACTTCTCTTGCAAGTTGGTTCCACATCCTAGCCTCCCTGACTGTGAAGTAGCACCTCCTGATATCTAGCCTGAGTCTACTCTCCGTCAACTGATGGTCGTTACTCCTTGTTACTCCCAGTAGTGCTCAGGGGAACAGGGACTCTCCCTTTGCCTGCTGGTCTCCCTTGGCCAGTTTATAGATGGCCACCAGCTCCCCTCTCAACCTTCCCTTGTGGAGGCTGAACAGGTTCCAGTCTTGTAGCCTATCCTTGTAGGACCTGCCCTGCTGCCCCCTGATTATGTGAGTGGCCCTCCTCTGGACCCTCTTAATGTTGTCCACATCCCTCCTGAAGTGCGGCAGCCAGAACTGAATGAAGTACTCCAACTGCAGCCTGACCAGTGTCACATAGAGGGGGAGGATCACCTCCTTGGACCTGCTCGTGTTGCATCTGTAAATGCATGACAAGGTGCAGCTGGCCTTCCTGGCTGCGTCCCCATGTTGGCAGCCTATGTTCATCTTGGAGTCTATAATGACTTCAAGATCCTTTTCTGTCTCTGCTGATGAGAAGGGAGTACCCCAGCCTGTAGGTATGGTGCTGGTTCTTCCTCCCTAGGTGCAGTACCCTGCACTTGCCCGTATTGAATCCCACCTTATTCTCATCCGCCCACCCCTGTAATCTGTCCAGATCCAATTGCAGCCTGTCCCTCTCTTCTAGTGTGCCCACATCCCCCCACATCTTAGTGTCATCTGCGAATCTGAACAAGGTGCTTTTCACCCCCTCATCCAAGTCGCTGATGAAGATGTTGAACAGTGCAGGCCCGAGGACCGAACCCTGGGGGGCCCCACTTGAGACACCATTCCTGAAGGTGTAAGTTGACCTCTCTGATGCAGGTCTCATGGTGTCATCCACGTCCTCCCACTGGAAGGACAGAGAAGACCATCTTTACCCCCGTCTGCTTCAGCTTGCCCCCCAGAGCATGGTATTCCTTCGTCAGATAAAGGATTTAAGTGTTCAGAAATTAGTTTAAACCTTGTTTTAGAATGAATTATTGGGTTTAGAAGATTTTTTGTGCTTGAATAAAGGATGTATTTATGGTTGTTTTTATTTTTGTAAAGCTTTATTTAAGGATACTTGCAGAGGCAGGTGATAGAATAGAGTACAGAGGACGGTTATTTTATATTGGTTTTAGGTGGCAGCTGCCACTTTGCATGGCTTTTTTGGTTTTGGAGTGTCCCGATCCTGGGGATGTGATAGCCTGCGCTGGGGCGCTGCACAAGTCAGAACTCTTGCCAGAGCTGAGGAACCCATCGTAACTTAAGAATGTACAGCTTATATAGTTTGGAGTAAACAACGTTATCTCAAGCTAGGAATTTGGGGATGAGTCGTGATCCAACGCACCTGGTGTTTACCACATTCCACTGTCTTACAACATTCTACTATCTAGGTTCATGGTTCGGTCACACTCACAGAGCAGAAGGCTACGTGCCACTTCACCGGCCTACTATGGAATCAGCATGCAAAACTCTTGCTATTAGCAAAGCTCTTACCATTACAAACCTGTAACAGAACAGACGTTCAGTACACATAAACCACTTTCAAAATAACTAAAACCAATTTAAGATAAACCTGGTTGGATGTAGTATCAGATTTAACCATAGTTTCATAGTTTCTAGGGTCAGAAGGGACCTGAGCAGATCATCTAGTCCGATTCCCTGCCATGGCAGGAAAGAATACTGGGGTCAAACAACCCCAGCAAGATGTTCCCTTAAAAACCCCCAGGGTAGGAGCCTGCACCACTTCTCTTGGACATTGGTTCCAGACCCCAGCCACCCTGACCGTGAAGTAGCGCCTCCTGATATCTAACCTAAACCTACCCTCTGCCAGCTTGTGACCGTTATTCCTGGTCACTCCTGGCAGTGCTCGGGGAAACAGTGACTCCCCCAATGCCTGCTGATCCCCCTGACTAGTTTGTAACAGGCCACAAGATCCCCCCTCAGCCTTCTCTTTTGGAGGCTGAACAGGTTCAGGTCCCATAGCCTCTCCTCGTAGGACCTGCCCTGTTGTCCCCTGATCATATGAGGGGCCCTCCTCTGGACCTTCTCCATGCTGTCGACATCCTTCTTGAAGTGTGGTGCCCAGAACTGGACGCAGTACTCCAACTGTGGCCTGACCAGTGCCACATAGAGGGGGAGGATCACCTCTTTGGACCTGCTTGAGATGCATCTGTGGATGCATGACAAGGTGCGGTTAGCCTTCCTAACTGCCTCCCCACACTGCCGGCCCATATTCATCTTAGAGTCAATGATGACCCCAAGATCCTTTTCCGCCTCCATGCTGACCAGAGACGAGTTCCCTAACCTATGGGTATGGTGCCGGTTATTCCTCCCGAGGTGCATCACCTTGCACTTGTCTGTATTGAAACCCATCCTATCCTCATCCGCCCACCCTTGTAACCTGTCACGGTCTGACTGTAGCCTGTTGCTTCCTTCTAGTGTGCCCACGTCCCCCCACATCTTAGTGTCATCAGCCAATTTGAACAGGGTGCTTTTTACCCCCTCGTCCAAATCACTGATGATGTTGAACAGTGCGGGCCCGAGGACCGAGCCCTGCAGAACCCCACTGCCCACGTCCTTCCAGGTTGAGAAGGACCCATCCACTACCACCCTCTGGGTGCGGCCCTCCAGCCAGTTGGCGACCTATTTGACTGTGTGGGTGTCTACACCACAGCCCTCCCAGTTTCTTAATGAGAATGGGGTGAGAGACAGTGTCAAAAGCCTTCTGGAAGTCCAGGAAGACTATATCCACTGCTACCCCTGCATCTAATGATTTGGTGATCTGATTGTAAGAAGCCACCAGGTTGGTCTGACAGGACCTGCCACCAATGAACCTGTGTTGGTTGCCCCTAAGCATGCAGTCCCCTGCTGGCCCCTCCTGGATGTGTGCCAGCATAATTTTCTCAAACAGCTCGCCTAGGATTGAGGTAAGACTAAACGGCCTATAGTTTCCCGGGTCCTCCTTCCTGCCTTTTTTGA
Source organism: Crocodylus siamensis (assembly GCF_052110815.1). NCBI lineage: Eukaryota > Metazoa > Chordata > Crocodylia > Crocodylidae > Crocodylus > Crocodylus siamensis. Next base: position 147,934,938 of record NC_143399.1, on the reverse strand, counting down.
AAATAGGAACCACGTTGGCCCTCTTCCAGTCCTCCGGTACTTCACCAGAGCACCACGAGTGCTCGTAAAGCCGTGCCAGGGGACTTGCAATGACCTCGGCCAGTTCCTTTAGAACTCTAGGGGGGAGATCATCCAGGCTGGCTGACTTGAATATGTCCAACCCCTCCAGAAGCTCCCTAACTAAATCCTCGCTAACCTGTGGCCCAGGTGTGCCTCCTCCGGGGCCCAGCAGGGAGGTGGCTGTTTTGGTCCCTTCTTAGGAAGACGGAGGCAAAGAAATCGTTAAACATGTTAGCCTTGCCTTCTGGTGTGACGACCAAATTTCCCAAAGCATCCTGCAAGGGCCCCACATTACCCGGGACCTTCTTTTTACCCCCTATGTATTTAAAAAAAGACTTCTTATTGTCCTTAATCTGGGAAGCTAGTCCCAGTTCCAACTCTACCTTGGCCTTCCTAACTACCCCCCTACATCCCCGAGCAACTACAGAGTAGTCCTCCCTGGTGATGACCCCTTCTTTCCATTGGGTGTAAGCCTCCTTTTTAGCAAGGAGACATTCCCGGATGCTTTTGGTGAGCCATGGAGGCTTGTGTGCTCTCCTGCTCCCTTTGATCCTCATTGGGATTACCTTCCTTTGGGCTTGGAGGATTGTCTCCTTAAGGAGCAACCACTATCCTTGGACACCTGGCTCCCCTCCCCTCTGGGACCTCAGCACTTCTCCAACTATCCTCCTTAGCTCATTGAAGTTTGCCCTCCTAAAATCTAGGGCTGCTGCCTTACTGCATGCCTTTGCCACCTTGCGCTGGACGGTGAATTCCAGTAGGCGATGATCACTGTCGCCCAGCTGGTCGAGCACCCGCAGCCCCCTCACCAGGTCATCACCCATGGCCAGCACTAGGTCCAACAAGGCGTCCCCCCTGGTGGGGCTATGCACCTCCTGGGTTACATGGAGGTCCCACACTCTGTCCAAGAACCTACATGAGCCTTCAGACCTGGCTGACTGTTTAGGTCAAACGAATTTAGGCCAAACTGGTTTGTGGAAATTCTGTCCCAGATCCCTTCCTGGTTCAAGTTAATTCACAGTCCCCCAGCATGTTTTACAGCCCAAGGCTATTGCTACCTGACCCTGTGAAACAGGGACTGCTTCACCCCTCTGCTCCTTAGCCTATTTCCTGCCTGTGTCCATCAGCCCATAGGGACCAGGGATGGGGTGGGGGGGAAGAGGCTCCCCCTCCCCCATTCCCAGATGCCCATTGCTATGTTAGGGGGCTTCCCCCCCCAGCTTGTGGCAGCCTCAGGAAGCTGAGGGGAACTCTTCCCCTCCCAAACCTGCAGCGCTGCTTGCCTCAGCCCCTGCCAGTCTCAGACAGTTTTAAGGAAGGGAGGGAAATTCTTCTGCTCCTCCACAGCCCATTTTGCCTCAGCTGCTGTGAGCAAGGCAGAATGAATAAAAGGGGGGCAGAACTTCTCTCCACTCCGAGCTATCCCTGAGACTCTAGCAACAAAGGCAAGGGGTTGGGTATGGGGAGGGGAAGAATTGCCCCAGGCTGGGGGACCCTGAGCTGGGGTGGGGTAAAGCACACCAATACAGGGACTTCTTGGTGCCCCCATGCTGGGCTGAAGGGGCAGGCACCTGGCTTGGACGACTTCTCCCTCCTGTCACAGTGGCTGAAGGAAGCAATCATCAGCTGGGAAGCAAGGGGGGGTTCCCCTCAGCTTCCCAGGGCTGCCAGGGCTGGGGAACACCTCCCAAGGGGGAGGCTGCCCCAGTGTGGATCAGCATGCTGACAGGAGGCTTAACGCCCTGTGGGGGGACAGCAGGGTATGAGGGCACTTGGCTGGGCTAGCAATAGCCAACAGGCTGGGAAATGTGCTCTAGCACCCCACACCTACTGGCCTGGGTCACTGCAGAAGTCCCCACTTCCCCTCCCAGTTAAAAAGTAAATGGTAGTTCAATTGATCAGCTCAACCTATGCAGCTTAGGAGGAAGCTACCTAGCTTGAATAGATTGAGCCTCATGCTTTTTGACCATCTGTACTCAGCCCTAGTCAATGACATCCTCACATCCAGCCAACCACTTCCTCCTGCAGCCTCCTTCACTGGGTTCTAAGGTAATTTACCAGGATTCACCTCTGCAAGCAGTCTTCCCACCTGGCTTCCTAGTTTCATAGTTTGTAGGGTTGGAAGGGACCTGAGCAGATCATCTAGTCTGACCCCCTGCCATGGCAGGAAAGAATACTGGGGTCAAATGACCCCAGCAAGATGTTCATCTTCTCCAAAAAGAACATGCAGGTTATAGTTCTCAAAGTCAAACCAAGACCTGGGTGGACATAGCTGATCCCCACTTTAGACAGAGCCTGCCCAGATGCAGGTAAGAGGAAAAAAAACTGGTAGTAGTGTGGCTTTGACACTATAAGGTTTTCTAGCCGACATTGGCTCTCCTGCTACCTTCTAAAATCTGCTGGTACCTCCTAGAAAACACCTCTTCTGCCTCCTTTCACTCAGCAAACTTAGACTGCAGGAAGGCTAAGTCAAAGCTGAGGCAAAACTCCCCTAAACAACCAATTAGCCAATTTAACTGATGCATATAGTTTCATAGTTGGCAGGGTCAGAAGGGACCTGAGCAGATCATCAAGTTTGAGTACTAGAGTCAAACAACCCTGGGCAGGTATTCATCCAGCCTCCTTTTAAAGACCCCCAGGGTAAGAGCCATCACTTCTCTTGGAAGTTGGTTCCAGATTCTAGCTGCCCTGACAATGAAGTAGCACCTCCTGATACCTAGCCTGAATCTACTCTCTGCCAGCTTGTGACTTATTTCTTGTCACTCCTGGTAGTGCTTGGGGGAAACAGGACTCTCCCATGGCCTAATGGTCCCCCCTGACTAGTTTGTGAAACAGCCACAAACTAGTGGCTAGATCCCCCTCAGCCTTCTCTTGTGGAGGCTTAACAGGTTCAAGTCCCACAGCCTCTCCCCATAGGGCCAGCCCTGCTGCCTCCTGATCATGCGAGTGGCCCTCCTCTGGGCCCTCTCCATGTTGTCCACATCCCTCAGTGTGGCGCCCAGAACCAGACGCAGTACTCCAGCTGTGGCTGATCAGTGCCGCATAGAGGGGGAGGATCACCTCCTTGGACCTGCTTGAGATTCATCTGTGGATGCATGACAGGGTGTAGTTGACCTTCCTGACTGCATCCCCACACTGTCAGCCCAATAATGACTCCCAAGATTTTTCTCTGCCTCTGCACTGACGAGAAGGGAGTTCCCCAGCCTGTAGGTACAGTGCTGGTTCTTCTTCCCCAGGTGCATCACCTTGCACTTGTCAATGTTGAAACCCATCCTCTTCTCATCCACCCACCCCTGTAGCCTGTCCAGATCCAATTGCAGCCTATTCCTTCCTTCTAGCTTGCCTACTTCTCCCCACATCTTAGTGTCATCTGCAAATTTGAACAGGGTGCTTTTTACCCCCTCGTCCAAGTCACTGATGAAGATGTTGAATAGTGCAGGCCCAAAGACTGAGCCCTGTGGAACCCCACTGCCCACATCCCTCCAGGTCAAATGAGACCCATCCACCACCACTCTCTGACTGTGTAGGCATTAATACCATGGCTCCTAGGTTTGTTTTTTGTTTTTTTTAAATGAGAATAGGGTGAGAGACAGTGTCAAAGGCTTTCCTAAAGTCCAGAAAGACTATAAACAACACCCGCATCCAGGGATTCGGTGACTTGGTCACAGAAAGCCACCAGGTTGGTCTGACAGGACCTGCCCCTAACGAACCCACGTTGGTTGCCCCTAAGCAGTCTCCCCTACTGGCCTCTCAGACATATGCCAGGATAATTCTCAAAAAGCTTCCCTGGGCCCCAGGTAAGACTAACAGGCCTACAGTTTCCTAGGTTATCCTTACTCCTGTTTTTGAAAATGGGAACCACACTGGCCCTTTTCCAGTCCTCCGGCACACAATACATATCTATATATTCTCTCTCTTTACCTTGTGGAACGAAAGTGCTGCCAACTAAAAGGCATTCTGGAATGTGAACTGTACATGCTGAGATCCCAATTCCCTAGTCATTGGTGGAAAAGGCAGCATTTTTCTATTTTTACTTCCAATTCATTAGAAAATGCAATATACAATTCCATATCCAAGTATTGAGAGAAGAAATTCATCATGCCATCAAGTGGTTTATTTCAATGTTTCCTTACTTTCACATTGCTTGTCTCATTTCCACTTCCATCCTCTGGATCCAGACACATCTTTGTTTCATCAAAGTACTGCCTTAACCAGACATTTTTCCCCCCCCCATATTGAGGTGTAGACTATAATCAAGTAACCTTTGACTCTTCTTCTGAAGAAGTGAAATAGGTAAAGCTCAAGGCCAATCTTCCCGCAATGTTTTCCGGACTGAAATCATTGTTGCATCACTTCCATATTTTCAGCATCTATTAGGAAATGGACACCAAAGCTGGAGAGAGCACTTCAGTCATGTTCTGATTTCACAGGCAGAGCTAAGGCTCCTCAGCCACCTCCTACATATATGCCCCAGTTTATACATGGAAGGACCATTTCAGGATTTAAGTCCCAGAATCCTCTTGGGATCACATATTCAAATCCTCCAGTGATGCCTGAATTCCAAAATATGGAGAATTATGACCCATATTCATTGTGCTTGGTTACGTGACTATCTGCACATAACTTAAACAAGCACCACCTAACCAGGTAATTTTCTTTTAACAGCCATACTTGTCACTTGACTGAAAGCTAAAAGTTAACAACTGTTTTTCATAAAAGCATATCAAGTGGCATGAATTATGGTAGCATATAACCTTTCATCTACCAATCTGGGACAGTCTTTCTAGTGCACTGCCTGGAACACACAGCTGTCTAACCAGCCTAGTGTCGTACCATTTACCCTTTTCAAATACTGATGCATGTAGTCAATGCAATGCATGAAGTTTTTCAAAGCCTGAATAATCTGCCCTCTGATATCCATAGGTGTTTTCCTCTCAAACTGCCACAGGGAAGCTTAGTGGAATAGTTTTTGGCATACTTCTTTGAAAAGTACCATAGGCATATGGATATGGATACAGATACCGTCTCAGGACTCCAGGCTCTCAAGTTCCCTTCCCCACTTCAAGCTTCGCTGCCCCCAGCAGTGTTGGCTGCCACCATTTCCTTTTACAAGCTAGTATTTCTGTAGTGGTCTTAAAAAAGTGACTTTAGAGCAACACCAATCACTCTGGGTCTGGCTGTACTGACAAGCTGTTGAGCCAATTATGCACACTAAATTAGAGTTTTCAGAGTGACCTTTAGCTGCTATTGGTTTTTAGATATTTAAAATTTTAGCCATACAGGCAGTCCTCGACTTCCAATGTTTCACACTTACAACGTTTCTAAACTGACACTGTTTCAACTTTATGACATCAGTTTTGACTTTACAATGCTTGATCCAATGCGATGCCATGCCAGTGAACAAGTTCACTGAGTTGTTCACCGCCCTGGAGAACGTCTGTCCAAACTTCCTTGGACACTTTCTTTAAGAAAAACAGACAAGACTCCTTAGAAGACCCCAGCCAAGAACTCTTCAAAAAGTCCAACCAAAAGCCATTCAGAGAGTCCAGCAAAGTCACCTCAAAGAAGTCCTCCCAAATCAATGATTGCTATTTACAATATAAATACATTAATGTACCTATATTACTCATCTATAATTGATGAAGTACAAAATTCCAGGGTATCTTTAGTGAAAATAGGGTATCGGGCCTTGGCTCAGGAACCAATCCCCCCATTTATAACATTGTTTCTTATGAGAAAACTGGTTCCCAGTTACAAATGTTTCGACTTAAGACATGGTGTTCAGGAATCAATTGTGTTGTAAAGTCTGAGGACTGCCTATATTTTTGTTTAACATTCTGATTAGTAAAGGTATTTGCATCACCTGGTGCACTGCTGTAGTTAGCATCTCCATACTATGAAGTTTAGGAAGCCAAGTCAAAAATAAAAATTTATTGTCCAGGTTTCTTAATACAAGACTAAAATCTACATAATTATAATAAAGATATTTCCTTATAGATACTTTGATTAACAAATACTGTATGACATTTGGGAAAAAAACAAAAGCATCATATTTTAAAGAAAAATGTTTCTCCCACAGTTTTGTCTAAAATTTGCTCAGTAAAAAAGTGTAACTCACTGGGTAGTTAGTATAGCTAGTTATGTCCTTAGATTTTCCTTAAATTCAATTTAAGAATTTTAGAATGATCTTAATTAGCCCCCCTCCCTACCCCCAACCGGATAACAATGTTCAGATTCCAGGTTCATAAACTTCTAACTAATAAAATGTAATCCTTTGATTGGATTACATAGAACCAACAATGCAACTGGGTACAGATTTAAAAGGGCTTCAATTGGAGCTGTAACTTGATGTCTTCTGTTCCACTGATTAAGAATATATAGTTTTAAACCTCTACCTCTTGGGCAAATTTCTATTCAACTTGTAAATTTCAAGAACTAAAATTGGTGAAAATAAAACAGCTTAAACATCCAAAAAGTTAAGAAAAATGAAGTGCCAACAGTAACTTGAAACTAAGTGCAATTCAGTAACTAAAACACAGCAAACCAACTCTAACCTGAAACTCAGAAGAAAATCTATGCATTTACCAAGTAAATGAAGAACAATCTTCGCATACAACCTCATTAAAATTTTAAACACACTAGCATCAAGTGAAAACACATGCAAACCCAAGTAGTAAAACCTGGAAAACTTCTAAAAATTGAAGACATTTGTTAAGTCCTACAATTAAGAACAAAGAACCTAGGAACAGATAACATGCAAATATTAACTTCAACTTGAAGTAACTTTTTCAATAAGGTTACATAATTATTTTACAGCAGATTGCTATATTGATCTTCAGTTTTCATTAACATCCCAAAATAATGAAGTACAGGCACTAACTAAGTCTTCAGGTTCACTGGTCAAACACTTTTAAGCACTGCCCTAGTTCTTCTGAAGTGATGAGCTTTCTTCTCCTGTAAAGATAAAGCAGGAGAAGAATGAAAAAAAAAAAAGTAAGTAAATAAATATATATATTTTCAAGTCTCTTAAAGTAGTAAAATAGTTCTATACAAAATTTAGCAGAATAAAGTAATGTGTTTCACGAAACAGTATTTTAAGATTTTGCTCCTTAAAAAAAAGAGACTGCTTAAAATTCAACACGACTGAAGCAAGCATTTACACAGGAAGTGTCTGGTCAAGAATTTCTAAGGAAAGCTGAAAAGGACCTTATACAAAACTTCAGAAAATTGATATTTATCTTCTGACTGAATGCTCAATTAAAGAATTTAAAAACAGATAAGCAAAGTACGTAATTAAAAAGGGGAGAAAAAAAAAGTCTCTAGTTTTCCCAAACAATAGATACATGTGACCATGCATCACTATCCAGATATTTGAGCTGAAAGGAAAAAAAATTAAGTGATATTCATAACCAGTTTCACAAGGCGGTTTATTCCAAATACATGCTACCACCAAAGTACAACTAGAAAAAGCTGCTATTAGAACTCAAATCTATTGCATATTTAGAATAATCATTTTCTAGCTAAGGGAGTATAAGATTTTTTTAAAAAGTGCAGCCTATTTGAATTTTCGGCAGTATTTATTCTAGGTGGTATCTAAATAGCATAGTAATACCAGTGCCACAAGCCAAAGCCAGGAGTAATACCAAAGTCAGTTATGGTACACAGGAAAGGGATACAACATGAAAGATCCCTAAAGAAAAGCAACTAACAGTTATATTAAGGGTATTTCTACATCACAACTGAAAGTGATAGAGCAGCACATCTAGACATACCCATATTATCTTTAAATCTTGCTTACCAATACCAACAGTGAGAATACAGTAACTCAGACTTTCAGATGGACTAGCAACCCAAATATGTAGTCAGGGGCCAGGGAAGTGTGTATAGTCTCTTTACCACCTGTTTCACTGCTAACGACACCAGAGCTGGCTAGATTAAAAATAATTCAGCTAGGCCTACACATGCTGCAAGGCACCTCCCACATCCAGTGTAATCACTTTAAGCATTTCAGGGAAATGCGCTTCAGTCAACTCCAACACAATGCAATCTAAAAAGGTCAAAAATATCTCTTTGATCATTTCCAAAGCTTTTTACATTTGTTTCTAGCAGCTGAAAAAAAATTAAGCTAATCAGCATTGCTAAAATTTTATTCCATACCTTGAAGTAGTCTTCTTGTGATACAAGAGTGTTTCTCAGCCGGTTCTCCGAGTTAAACAGACAGGATATCATTGTTTGGATGCTTCGGTCCACAGACTTCTGAAATATGCATTTTCAGGAATGTCTCCAACAATATCTTCTTATTTATTTCACTGCTAGTTATTTCTACAGATTGCATACTGAACCCTGACACAAAATGTTCAGGATTACAGTCAACTGTCAGCCTTTACTGAACACACTGCAGTAAACAGAATTTACAGTCAAACATCCAGGTATTATATGCATGGCAGTTGCGTTCTTTCCACCTGCAAATACTAAAATAACTTTGTGAATTGCTTTTGCATCTCTCAGGAAGTGAATTTACAGCACTATCTGAAGACATAATTCCCTCTGCAGCCTGTTCTACAACTGAACCATCACAGACTAGAACGTTTCATTTTGGATCAAGCAGATCTTCATATTTTATTTTGATCCTATTGCCAACAAAAAAAAGCTCAGAAAACAGCTTAAATCCCACGAATGAAGGCAACAGTCCTTTCAATTGTTTAGAATATTTGAGACTAAAACACTTCTTACAAACTGAAGTGAAAAGCAATATGCAAGGCTGCCCAAAATGTAGTCTCTACAAATGCTAGGACAGAGAGAATTCAGGGCATTATTATTATTATTTTTTTTTTTTTAAAGAGAAAGTTGCACTTGCATTTTGTAAATTATTCCTAGGACATTAAGTCTAGTGGCTAAACAAAGTTATGTTTACTAAACTAAAGAATGCTGATTTATATACGCAAGTCCATCTTGTATGGTTCACAACTGAAACAGAGCATTCTGATATCGGAGACAGTTAACACCCATCTCTTGGGCATTGAAAACTGAGGCACACTGAACCGAGACTGGTTCAGTGTTATATGTGGAACCAAGTCTCCAGATTACCAGATACCCTTCCCTGCAAATTGAGATATTGAATACGAGTCTCCAAAGTGAACACTTACCTTCTGCGGACTGTTTCCAGAGGACTGTATAGGCTCTGGAACAGAACATTCTACTGGGATAATTTCTGGATCTACTTCACTGCAGTGGTAATTCACTGAAGTATAAGCCTGCACAATATTAGAAATGCTTCTGTTAAGATGTGGAAGTGTGTGGGCAGAAGTTGCTGGATATGTATTTCCTACAAATGTGTACTACTTCTTGCCAGCTCAGTAATATGGATCCCCAATCCTGGCTTACCAAGAAGCCAGAGCTTTCCCCCCATCACTTTCTGAAGAACTGGGGGGGGGAAAAAAAGTGCCACACATGCTGACACCTGTTCCAATATTAAAACTGTTTTGTCAGAGTAGCATTAACTGATCCCTCGCAATAAGATGTCTGTCCAACGCATCAACTGAACACTCTGCAGTAATCTCTTAATATAAAAAGAATGTATAGTCACAGGCCCAGAAGCTGCATGCAACCTATTTCTTTCCTTCTGCAAATTCTAAAATGAACTTTGGATCTCTGTGAATGCTCTCGTCTTAAGAGCTGCAAGCACTGAATTACAGTAACGCATTCTATCCTATATTGCAGACAGTGAGGCTCTCACCATCTCCCAAAACTAGCGATTTTAGTAGAGGATAATCTGCTGTGTGGATCATCTTACCTTCTTTCCCACCCTCCTACCCAAACAGAAGCCAAGATTCATATGAACAGTCCAAGAGCTCAAAGGGAACAGGGGGTTCCGCTTCTTACTGTTATCAGAAAAAAGACTAGACTTGAGACTTTCTAGAGAGAAGTCAGGTTCTGCTGCACAGATAGCACACAAGATAAAGAACCAAAGGATGCAAATCCTGGAGAGCCACTAAGCTTTCAGTTAACATTCCTACTCATGAATATCTGACTCACCAGGAAGCAAGAACACTTTTCTGGAATGCTTAAGTGCTAAAGAGATTTCCACCAATATGAAACAGTAATTTGGTAACAATCCAACCCAAACCCCTTTACATCCATCAGGTCAGTCATCCCAGCTTGTTTACTACAAATTCAGACAAATTGGTTTCACCATTTGGGTGCAGACAGAAGCGACAATTTTCACCCAATCTGGCCACAGAAAGCAGTCAATAGCCATGACCAAACAGCTTAAAAATGGCTGACTGAGTTTAAAATCTGACCCCTCATTGTACAAGGTACAAAAGACACTTCAAATGTAGCGTCTTCTCTAACTTGCGTCTGTACTGTCTGTCAGCCTGTTGCTGTTTTCAGAAAAGGCGGGGGGAGGGGAAAACAGAGGGAGTTCAGTCTGGGGATTTTTCAGACCCCCTGAAGGATGGGACAGCATTATTGGAACATGACCCCCCTCTCCCCTCCCCACCTGAGGTAACAACAAATTGGGGGCTCCAATTCACTGACCCCAACCTTCAGCACTAGCTGGGGAGCCCCAAGAATAACCTCCCTCTGCTGCCTTTTCCCCCCCTCCCATTTTGAAAACAGTACTGGCAAAGAGCTGTGGCTGTTGCTATGGGAACCTGGCTGCAGGCTCCCAGCCCACAGCTAGATTCCCCTTTCCTGTAGAACCAACAGTGAACTTCTGTTTGTTCTGGGGTAACCTTGCAACTCAGAATGCTTTGTAGAACACCAAGTTAAGAGCTCAAAGCTGCACTTGTCTGCACTCCTCATGTCCAAAAACAGAGTTTCAATTTCAGATGGTCCTAAACATTATGCATGCAAGTAATACTTATAACAACATTTACCCATACTTTTCTGATAGGAAATTCTGCAAGTCCAACACTGACAAGCTTACACTACATTCACTCTTATAGAATGTACTTGCTTACAAGCCAGTAGTTGGAGGGCTTTAATTTCTTAAACATTTAATAGGCTGCTTAATAACATATTAAGTTTTAAAAGAGCCTGCTATACAAGGGCAAGGGCTTAGCTACTTCCACATTTCTTTGACTGACAACACTGGTTCAGCTTATTCATTATAATGGAGGCAGATTTCCCTTCAGAAGTGTGCCTGAAACTCTACCCCTCTGTACTTATGTAAAAGCATCGTACCAGAGAAAGTTCACATCCTGTTCCGACTAGGCAGAAGCAAAAAAAAAAATATTTTACAGATCAAGCCTAAAACATGATTTGAAAGAGATAAACTGCATGCATGTCAGGCTGCATGGAGATTCTGCTATTTTCCTTTTGTCAAAAGTAAACTTACATCACTGAATTTAGAATTCTTTACTTCTATTCTTCCTCCCATTCTACTGGGGCCTCGCTAAGAACTAAAGTTTTAAGACCGTAAATAATATTACAATAATTACTCCTAAAGGGAGCCAATAATGACGCTTCCTGCACCCCCCCAAAGTCTCAGGGTACCAAAAAAAGCCTTATTTTTTATTAATAAAAGTCAACCCTGATATAAAAGACAGCCCCCACAATAATTGTTTTCTATAAACAGAAAAATTACGAAGTTTCCCAGGCATAAATTAATCATTGGAAGTTTGCCGTGAATTGCTCCCCTTCCCACTGCTACAACAAGCAAAATAAGTCTGGGGCCTCAGGTAGCCCCTTGGCCCTCTACAACTCCTTCCCCCTCTCCTTACTATCAGACCCTGCTCTTCCTGAGCACATGGATGTGAGCAACAAATTCACATTTTTCTTTTCTGAAACTGCTGCAAGTTTTAGCAGGGGTACTCCATAAACACACCTTTTAAGTGTCATGTATACTGGCGTAATATCATGCAGTTTCTATTATGTATAAGGTACCAAAGACAAAAGGTTCATGATTTATGGTGCACTGGGCAGGACCCCAGCAAAGCCAACAGCATGGACAGCTAGAGACCCTCTGGGTAAAAATTCGTAGGGAATACGGCACAGGGGACACAATAGTGGGAGTCTACTACAGACCTCCCACTCAAAGTCCTGAGCTTGACCAGGAGTTCGCCTGGGAACTGACTGAGGCCGCTTGCTCCAAGACCTCGGTTGTCGTGACTTCAATTACATGGACATCTCGTGAGAAGATCACTCAGCAAAATCCGAGCGGTCGCAAAGCTCTCTTGTGCGTGGATGACCTCTACCTGACTCAAGAAGTCTATGGGCCAATGAGAGGCAAAGCGCTGGTCAACCTGGTACTAGCTACGGGGGACGACCTAAATCGGTGACCTAGTGATCGATGGGAAGCTGGGTGACAGCGACCACGAGCTGATCACCTTCACCATCCGCCGTAAAGCTGGCAAGTCAGTCAGCCACACAGAAGTCCTTGACTTCAGAAAAGCCGACTTTGACAAGCTCAACAGGCTTGTTGGTCAGGCCCTCAGGGACTGTGACCCCAGGGAGATGGGAGTTCAAGAAGAGTGGTTGCTTCTCAAGAAAGCGATCCTCCATGCACAAGCTAAATCTATTCCAACACGGAGGAAAGGCAGCAAGAAGGCACAGCAGCCCTCCTGGCTCTCTAGGGACCTAGCGGACCTCCTGCGGCTAAAAAGGAAAGCCTACAAAGGATGGAGGACGGGATTCACCTCCAAGGAGAATTATTCTGCACTGGTCCAATCCTGCAGGGAGCAAACCAGGAAAGCCAAGGCTGCAACTGAACTCCAACTAGCTTCAAGCATCAAGGACAACAAAAAGTCCTTTTTCAGATATGTGGGGAGCCGAAGGAAAAGCAAGGGCAACGTTGGACCCCTGCTAAACCAGATGGGGCAACTGACAACTGACGCCCAGGAAAAAGCCAACCTATTAAATAGGTACTTTGCGTCAGTCTTTCATCAGTCACACGGGACGCCCATGCCTGCTATGGGACAGGGAGATCCGGGTGGTGGGGATCCCCTACCCTCCATAAATGCTGACCTCGTGAAGGAACACCTTGAGAAGCTGGATACCTTCAAGTCAGCTGGCCCTGACAATCTGCACCCCAGGGTACTCAAGGAGCTGGCGAGCGTCATAGCCCAGCCCCTGGCATGGATCTTTGAAAACTCCTGGCGCTCTGGTGTAGTGCCCGAAGACTGGAAGAAGGCCAATGTGGTGCCGATCTTCAAGAAAGGGAGGAGAGTGGATCCGGCTAACTGCAGGCCCATTAGCCTGACTTCTATCCTGGGGAAGATCTTAGAAAAGTTTATGGAGGAGGCCATCCTTGATGGACTGGCCCAGGCTAACATTCTAAGGGACAGCCAGCACGGGTTTGTTGCGGGTAGGTCTTGTTTGACCAACCTCATTTCCTTCTATGACCAGGTGACTTATCGCCTGGACAAGGGAGAAGAGATTGACGTCATATATCTTGACTTCAAAAAAGCTTTTGATCTGGTATCCCATGATTACCTCTTGGCCAAACTGGCCAGTTGTGGCCTTGGCTCCACCACGATCCGCTGGCTGGGAAGTTGGCTCCGTGGTTGGACCCAGAGGGTTGTAATTGATGGCAGTCACTCATCGTGGTGCCCTGTGACCAGTGGGGTCCCTCAAGGCTCTGTCCTGGGACCCATACTGTTCAACGTTTTCATTAATGATGTGGACATTGGAGTCAGGAGCGGACGGCCAAGTTCGCCGATGACACCAAACTTTGGGGGCAAAGCATCCACACCAGAAGACAGGTGGGTGATCCAGGCTGACCTGGACAAGCTCAGCAAGTGGGCAGATGAGAACCTGATGGTGTTTAACACCAAAAAATGCAAGGTTCTCCACCTTGGGAGAAAAAAACTGCAGCATCCTTATAGGCTCGGCAGTGCTACACTGGATAGCACTACAGAAGAAAGAGACTTGGGGGTCATCACTGACCACAAGATGAACATGAACCTGCAATGCGATGCTGCGGCTAATAAAGCGACCAAAATGCTGGCTTGAATCCATAGATGCGTCTCGAGCAAATCCCGGGACGTCATTCTCCCCTTGTACTTGGCCTTGGTGAGGCCGCAGCTGGAGTACAATTCAAAAAGGATGTGGAGAAGCTTGAGAGAGTCCAGAGGAGAGCCACGCGCATGATCAGAGGTCAGGAAAACACATCTTACGATGACAGGCTGAGAGCCATGGGACTCTTTAGCCTAGAAAAGCGTAGGCTCAGGGGTGATCTGATGGCCACCTATAAGTTTATCAGGGGTGACCACCAGGATCTGGGGGAACATGTTCACCAGAGCGCCCCAAGGGATGACGAGGTTGAACGGTCACAAACTCCTGCAAGACCGTTTCAGGCTGGGCATAAGGAAGAATTTCTTTACTGTCTGAGCCCCCAAGGTCTGGAACAGTCTGCCAGCGGAGGTGGTTCAAACACCTACACTGAACACCTTCAAGAGTAAATTGGATGCTTATCTTGCTGGGATCCTATGACTCCAGCTGACTTCCTGCCCTTTGGGCAGGGGGCTGGACTCGATCTCCTGAGGTCCCTTCCAGCCCTGATGTCTATGAAATCTGAAGCCATGTTGACCCCACAGCTCAGCACTGCTAAGTATGTGCATGTACTCCAGATACCCTTACCCCCAATACTGCCCCCCCCACCCCCACAAGGGATCCAACATGCTGATTTAGGCCCTCTACTCATGACTTGAAAAGGGTGTTCTTGTCAAGTCTGGGGATCCTCCAAAAACTGATATGCAGATAAAGCATACAGCAGCTTTCTCTCATGATGGGCAGGGCCATACTAATCACGTGACAGGCTGAGAGATGGATCCCAAGAGGGATTCTGGGTAAATTGTTTAGGGCCCAATTTAGTTACATTTGCCAGACATTTAAGGTTGGTGAAGAAACAGGAAACATTGGAAGTGGAAGAGAAAAGGCACAGCTCAGCTGTGGGAGTCAAGGTAGTCAAGATGTATGCAATATACTGGCTTACCACAACTTTGGGGGGGGGGGGTGAGGGGAAAAAGAGAAGAGAGTCAGCACTGAGGGGGACTACACTCAGTGGGTGCTGCCATATATGTTATTCAGATGGTTGGATGTTTTCTGACAGTAGGGCCACTTACAGTTCCTGACCAACACAGATTTGGAATTTTTTTTGGCTGATTTGGCTTAGAACACGAAAAAATTCTCATAAAAGGATGGTCTGTACTACCTTGTGGTACCTGGCAGGAGAAATACCATGACCACCAAGGTTCCTACTGGCTAGGGAAAACCATGAACATGGCAGGGGGCAGTACCTTAACTGAGGTAAATGCATAATTAGCCGCTTCTCAGTTTCACTTCCAGTGGGAAGATTTCAGTTATACAGCAACTTTATGGAAACGGGAGACTCCTCCCTAGCTTGCTCCTGTGGCCATACAGCTGAGGGCAAGCAAAGCTCAGAGGCATCCAAACCTCAAGCCTCCAGGCTTGGGCCCACACACAGGGACATCCACCAAAGGATTTGGAAGCATCTGAAGCCCCAGCACAGGGGTGGAGGCGGCTTACTGGTAGCAGGGCCACATACGGTTCTTGAACGACTCAAGAATTTGGAATCAATTTGGCTTGGAGCACAAAAACATTCTTTATAAAGCAAGACAAAAAAAAACTCACAAGACACCTACAACATTCTCCCCACCTCCCCCCCCAAAAAAAAGACCCACCAAAAGACCCAGCCTTTTGGTAGGTTCTCTTTAGCATGTTTGACCAATATGGGCCATGTTTTTTTTTGTTTTTTTTAGGTAATGTTCAGTATTGGCTGCATTTAAGCAAATTCATACTTGGTTCGCATTACTGAGTACATGCTGCTTTTAGCAGCAATTCAAAGATAAGGCAATTTATTTTGCAAAGGCTTCTTGCATACAAATGTAAAATGTGGAGTTCCCCCCCGTCCCCCGGCTGATGGGGGAGGCAGGAAAACATCTTCTATTTGTGTAAATGTGGTAAATGTGTCAAAACCTTGAAGATTCTAGTGGAGAGACAGTACCTCCATGGATTATACAATGACTGGGATTAAAATTATGACACTGGAGCAAAACTGTCAAAAGTCTGTAGAAAGAGAAAAAGTATAAAGGATTCTCTCCTCTGTCTCATTTTACACAACAAATTGAGGAAGTGTCTCATTCCTTTGAGATTACTCATCTACCAATTATTTTCATGATTTGAATGAAGATCTACAGTTTATTTTGTTCAAGCAGAAGTAGGTAACAATTGTACAGTTTCCCCTCCCTCCCCATATGTTATATGTCCTTTCAAAAATGAATCTGTCACTAGGCAAAGCTCTTCTTCTATACATCTCAGAGAAGAAAATTATTATGAAGTTTGGCTGCACTCGCCAGTTCCCACACCTCCATCGAGTGGTAGTCCAAGTGAGGTATTAAGAACCCACACACATTCCCTGTGTTTTAATTAAAAGAATGGGAAGAATTTTTTGTTCTGCCAAGCAATCTTTGCATGAATTAAGTTTTATTAGGACAGGAAGCTTGCAAGTACATAATCCCATTAGTTAACAATTGTCTCAATGACTCAGCCCAACGCACCAATACCCATAAATGCACCAACTTTCTTACTGACCCACTTATAAAGCAAAGTCTAATTTTGATTACAAGCGTCAAACTGGCAAAATGTCACACAGAAGGAAGTTGAAGTTTTGTATGTTAAACACCATCACCTTACCGGAGGTATAACGTAATTCCTTTGCTCCCCATGAGGCCATTGTGGTTGAACCTTAAATAAATGTATTTACAATTAGTCTTAAATCATCGTTTTCCTATAAGAGCATTACTTTGACAGGAACCATTTTTACTGTATAAATTTGTTTTAAAATCCCACTTTCATTATGTACCTCACACACACTAGCTTAGAATATATTAGCAAGCAATCTTTCCATGATATGCACAGTATCACACCAACATAAGATACACACCGCCACCTTCTTAGAAAACCAATAAATTTAGTAGCTGTAACATGTCTCAGCATGATGCTGCTACCTTGAGCCTCAAAAGGCATACTCAAACTCATTTTTAGGGTATCCTACTTTGGGGATTACCTGGCAGACGCTATAAATTTGTAAAGATTTAACTTCATCTTAACCAGGTTTGGGGACAGGGAGCCTGAAATCTGCCAGGGGCAGCAGTGTTTTCAGAATTAACTGAAAAGGCTACTTCAGTTATAGTTCAGCTGGCCCATTTTCTGAAAGGAGGCATAGATTTATTTAATGATAGTATTAAGGGGCTGTGACTTGGATTACTGCACAGTCCGGTGGGTGGAGAATTGGCTGGAGGGTCGCACCCAGAGAGTTGTGGTGGATGGGTCGGTTTCGACCTGGAAGAGTGTGGGCAGTGGGGTCCCGCAGGGCTCGGTGCTTGGACCGATACTCTTTAATGTCTTCATCAGCGACTTGGACGAGGGGGTGAAATGTACTCTGTCCAAGTTTGCAGATGACACTAAGCTATGGGGCGAAGTGGACACGCCGGAGGGC
Organism: Crocodylus siamensis; assembly: GCF_052110815.1. Classification (NCBI taxonomy): domain Eukaryota; kingdom Metazoa; phylum Chordata; order Crocodylia; family Crocodylidae; genus Crocodylus; species Crocodylus siamensis. Next base: position 147,917,414 of record NC_143399.1, on the reverse strand, counting down.
AGGGAGCAGCTGCAAGCAGACCTGGACAGGTTAGACAAGTGGGCAGAAAACAACAGAATGCAGTTCAACAAGGAGAAATGCAAAGTGCTGCATCTAGGGAGGAAAAATGTCCAGCACACCTACAGCCTAGGAAATGACCTGCTGGGTGGCAGGGAAGTGGAAAGGGATCTTGGAGTCCTAGTGGACTCCAAGATGAACATGAGTCGGCAGTGTGACGAAACCATCAGAAAAGCCAATGGCACTTTATCGTGCATCAGCAGATGCATGACAAATAGGTCCAAGGAGGTGATACTTCCCCTCTATCGGGCGCTGGTCAGACCGCAGCTGGAGTACTGCGTGCAATTCTGGGCGCCGCACTTCAAGAAGGATGCGGATAACCTGGAGAGGGTCCAGAGAAGGGCCACTCGTATGGTTAAGGGCCTGCAGGCCAAGCCCTACGAGGAGAGATTAGAGAAACTGGACCTTTTCAGCCTCCGCAAGAGAAGGTTGAGAGGCGACCTGGTGGCTGCCTATAAGTTCGTCAGGGGGGCACAGAAGGGAATTGGTGAGTATTTATTCACCAAAGCGCCCCCGGGGGTTACAAGAAATAATGGCCACAAACTAGAGGAGAGCAGATTTAGATTGGATATTAGGAGGAACTTCTTCACAGTTCGAGTGGCCAAGGTCTGGAACGGGCTCCCAAGGGAGGTGGTGCTCTCCCCTACCCTGGGGGTATTCAAGAGAAGGTTGGATGTGTATCTAGCTGGGGTAATGTAGGCCCAGCACTCTTTCCTGCTTATGCAGGGGGTCGGACTCGATGATCTATTGAGGTCCCTTCCGACCCTAGCATCTATGAATCTATGTGGCTGATGCCAGAAGAGAGTGACCAAATGTTTTATTTGGTTCTATGAATAAGCAGTACAATTTTCTAAGTTGATTTTATTCTACATGGGCAACAAAAGGCTCCAGAACCATAAGATGAGCCCAAATGAAGCCAAACATTGAGAAATTTACAATTAATAGTTTTTTTTGTTTGTTTGTTTTTAAGTCAGTCAGACTCCAAGTTGTAAAGAATTTGTTAGCTCATCATATCACTTCCTCTGTGGAATGAGATGCAAGGAGAATATAACATTGCTTCTTGGTTTTCACCAAACAGGCTCGCTGCAAGAAGACTGTTTTAGAGGTGAAATGATGTATAGTAGGGGTAGGCAACCCCCAGCACAGTTGCCAATGTGGAATGAAAAGACATTATGTTTACATGTGTGCCTTGAGGCAGATGGTGGGGAAGTGCCCTGGCCTGCACTGCCCCTCACAACTCCCCCACCACCTGCCCTGGCACATCAACATCTTACAAGTCAAGGCTGCAAGCATTCTTGGCACTCTGTCCAAACTCACGGCCGACCCCCACAGTGTAGGGAGAATTTTCAGTTTTAAAAGAAGGTCTACCAGTGCAATATTAAAAGGCCGAATTATATTCTGACAAGTCTATACGCTCCCTTCCATTCACAGAAGAAATCATGGAGGTATCTATGCTGTGGGAGAAAAGCTCTGCAACCCAGTTTAAATCATCTGAACTAGACTATTTTAGAAATTAAATTATAGTTCAAGTTTATGTCTAAATAAAGACTAATGATACCAAGTACACTCCAACATCACTAAACAGTGGTTAGTATCTGAAGTTTTTCAGGCAATTTCCAATAGTCCAACACAAAACCCATCATTTCACCTAACCTAACCAAGCTATTTAGCATGTATACACCAGAACTATCAAACTCACCCCAAGCCATATTCAAACTGCAGGTACTCCTCCTGGGCTGCATCCACAGGGCCAGCAGTGACAGTAGTGGATTTGGTGTTGGGCAGTAGTGTGGGTCTAGGAGCAGGTGGTGACATGGGGCACCTTTGGCAGTCGTAGGTTGGGCTGGAGTGGGTCTACAACATGGCTTGAATAGGGTTCACTAGGGTCACTTTCTTTAAAAAGCCTTCACCAAGTTATATTACTACTTGAATACTTCAGTAGAATCTACTTCTAAAAAAACCCCAGTAGAAGGTAGGCCTTAACAGAAGCAGCTTTTTGCCTGAAAAGCAGCAAGATGCCAAAATCCTAGCCACACACCAGTGATTTCTCATCCTGGGCACACTGCAGCTCTTATTCTGGGCAGTTATTAAGGTTACCCACCAATTTCTGGTATTAGATCACTGTTCTTAAAAGCAGCTGCCCTCTGCCATCAGAACATTTTAAGTGTTTTCAATTGTTTGCCAGCAAAAGGGTTTCTGAACAATTATGTAACAATTATGGAGAAGGATTTCTGAACAGATGAATATTACTAAATTTGAAGCTGTTTTAAAACAAAATATCTAAACAAAAAACAAACAAAAAGCTTAAACTGTAGCAAGATTTAGGCAAGTTTGGGTCCAACATTTAGATTCATCTACTACTTTACCAAGACCATCTAGAAAGATAAAAGTACCTGATAGTTGTAAGTTGGCTGGTATCCTACAGGAACCTGCTGCTGTATCAATAGTGGTGGTGAGCCATAAGGGTACGACTACAACAACAACACATAAATTAGGTAACGAACTTTAACCTTGCTAGAGCAAGGGTCAACAGCCAGTAGGCTGCAGGCTGGATTCAGCCCTGGAGATGCATGATCCAACCTACTGATCTGGTTGGGCTCCAGTGGCAATGACTGGCTGGGTCCCAGCAAGCACATGCTTCTTGACCTGAACTAGGTCATTCTAGGCTGCAACCCAGAAGAGTTTACCAACCACTGCTTTGAAGATTAAGTGTATAAAAAAACCCAAACAACCAACCAAAATAAAGAAACAAAACAAAAAAAACCCAAACCCAAACCCAAGCAAACTTGACTAAAGAAAACTTTAATTCTTCCTACAGGACTTAAATGTTCCATTTTCAAAGGGAACTTCAGTACTTGGAGAAGGGGAGCAATTATTTCCACTGGAGGGATGCTTAATGAGTTTTGGTCAAGGGCCACCCTACCCCTTTGCAGGTGCACTGCCCCGTTACCATCTTGGGACCAGATGCCTTGCCCCCTAACCCCTGACCTTTGCCACCAGAAGTCCTTCCCCTTGCCCCCAGAAATACTCCCTTTGGGAAGGGGTTTGTCATCTTGGAACTAGGGAGAAAAAAAAAAAACACAAAACAAAAAAACCCACACACACTGACAATGAAGTATTTTTAATATTTTTCTCCCGATTTGTGTGTTTGTGTTGTGTATATAGAGCTGGATCGCACAACAGCTCAAAATGAGATCTTATTCTTGTATGTTGTAAAGGAGCGTGGAGGGGTGCAGGGATGTATGGATGTGGATTGGGGGGTGGCGTTTGTGGGGATGTGAGAGTGTATGGAGGGGGAGAGTGGTTGTGTGCATGTAGCAGTGAGTGGAGTTTCCCCCCAGAGGCATGCAGGTGCGTGACTGTCTGGGGGAGGGTGTGGTTATGACAGGGTGTGCATGGGAGCCTCCTATGCCCACTCCCCTGAGCTGGTCAGCCCCCACCCTGCAACAGCATGGAGCCCATGCACTCTGCAGAGCCTCCCTACCACTGCTAGCAGCACACAGCCCCAGTGTGCCCTATGCCCACTCCGTAATCACCTCTATGGAGCAGATCAGCTGGAACCCAGGCACAACTCTGACCCAGCTTGCCCCATACCACCCAGCTGTGACATGTCCTGCCATCCCCCGAGCATACAGTGCAGCTACAGCAGCTCTGCAGCAGGACTGTGCTACCACTGCTGCCCCATGAGACAGCCCAGAGGCAGCAGTAATGGCAGAGACACAGGGCAGTCCTGTTTGGGCTCCAGTAGGCTACAGCAAGGAGCTGCCAGCAGAGGGATGGGATGCTTTCTCTCCCCATCCCCTGTACTGAGCAGCAGCTTTTGCCCAACACTACTGCTGCTGAGGCTGTGTGGATGAGCCCAAAGCAGGCAGGGTCAGGACTGTGCAGCATGGGGGGAAAGCAGCACATCCCACTCCCAGCAGTTCCCTACTGCAGCCGCCCAGAGCCTACACAGGGCTGCCCTGCATCTATTCCACCATCACTGCCATCTCCAGGCTGCTCCATGGGACTGTGGTGGCAGTGAAGAGTATACACAGGGCAGCCCTGCATGGGCTATGGGCAGCTGCTGGCAGCGGGAGTGAGGGGCTTTTACCCGGTGCTGAGCAACAGCTTTTGTCCAGCACTGCCACTGCTGCGCCTGGGCAGGCAAACCCAGAGCAGGGTCAGAGTGTGCAGGGTTAGGGCTGTGCAGCACGGGTCTCCGTTGCCATCACAGGGCTGGGACTAGTGGTGGCGACAGCCGGAAGAAGCTGCCCGCCACCTGGACTGCCTAGAAAAAGCAGTCCAGCTGCAGAGCCACCCTAGTCCTGCTGCATGCCCGGGGGTGGTAGGACATGCCATGGCTGGATTGTGCTGGGCCACGGGACCAAGGGACCCGCCGCAGGCCGGACAAACACCTACAGGCCACTTTTGCCCACACCTCACTTGTGAGTCTCACTCTATCAACTGGCGTTACACGAAGTGACTATATCACTTTTAAAATTTTATGCCAGGTAATTTTTTTTTTTTTTTTTTTTTTTAGGGGCATACTAAAAGCCTTAAGTATTATTTACTTAGAATACTTTTCTGGGAAGAAACTTAAAATTACTTTGGGAGAATTTAAACTCTTCTGTTAAAAGCCAGAATGTTTCTGAAATAACTCAAAGGATATTTGAAGTTCCAGGCAGATGAGCTAGCATAAGAGAGTCTATTCAATCAAGTCTTTTTTTTTTTTTTAAAAAGGGAGAGAGTTTGCGGTTTTTATATAATGAGTACTTACCTCAATTTTCATGTTAAGAGATTCCATAATGTTTATTTCTGGTTTGTTACAAATGAAATATCTGGTTGGACATTAAGTGAAACCATGAAACCCTTTCACTTCATTTTCTATTTAAAAATACTTCAGGACACAAACACCAAATTTCTCTTAGAATTTAAAAAAAAATGAGACAAATGTATTTGGTTCTAAAATTTTAAAAGGAGAAGGTGGTGGTGGTGGGAGTTATCTTATAGTGCATGCACCCAGGTCATGTTTGCCATAGGAAAAGGCAGGTGGAGTTTGTTAGGACCCAAGGTCAGGGACCTTACTGGGGGGAGGCAGGGAAAAAGAGGGAAAGAATTTACCTGAACATACTGAGTTACTGGACTCATCATGGCTGGAGGCTGCATATATGTTTCAGTATTCTGATTGCTCCATACATTGTGGAACTGTGGCACAGGTGGATTAAAAACCAGAGGTCTGGGTTGCATATGATAAGCACCTTGTATAAGACAAAGGAAAGTTGAGAATTGGAAAGAAAAAAAAAATAAAGCTACTTGCCAATACTTTAGACAAAAACAAACAAACAAACAAACAAAAAACTTAAAAAAAAACCCCCACCACCTTATAGAAGATGAGCTTTATTTCCCTTTCATTAAAAAAAAAAAGGGGGAAACAGGCTGCCTAATCAGCTGTCCTGCAATGTCTGCAGATTGCATGCTACAGCACTGTGTTAGTGCAAAATAGTCCCATATGCTCTCTCAACTCTGATAATGAAGACATAATATTAAAGATTTAAAAAGTAGATATACTCAGTTTACTTTTAACAACCAGTATCAAAAGGGCAAGGACATTTGTTCATTGTCCTATATTTAAGCTGGGCATCCTTATAAAACGCTGAAGTTAAAATTCAGTCTAATGATACTTACATAAATTCTGTTGCTTTCTAATTGCTGGTCCCAGTTTCAGTTTTTTGCCATGGAAGTTTATTTGCGACTAAAAAAAGGAATTATAGGACACTTTAAAAACAAAACAAAAACCTCACCATTTTCTATGGCAGCTAACAATTTTAAAAATATATTTTTTCTAGAGTTAGGTCAATACATAACAGAGTTTAGTAATACATGATTTACTTACGAAGCTCTCAATGACTCCTCACACAGCTCATTAAAAGGGATTTAAGTGCTAATGTTTGCTTGATTATTACTTCACTTTGTTTAACAAAAAAAAAAAAAGTCATATACTTTACAGTAACCAGGTTTTTTTGGCAATACATTCTACAATTCCACTACTCTTACACTGCACGTCCAAGCTCAGCCTTTGTACCCAGCCATACCTGCTCAGCATTCATGTTCCCCAAGATAAGCTCTCAAGCCTGAGCAAAAAGCATAGTGTATACCAGCAAAGAATGCCAGATGTATTAAATTAATTGAGAATGAAGATAGGTTGTTTTCTACATGCAGATTTTGCAATTTAGAAACTTCCAATTGCTGCAGAAGCAAGCAATTTCACATTCTCCTTCAAGTAGTTGTGCACATGCACATACAGCTTTGGGAAGCTTAAAAAAAAAAAAAAAAAAAAAAAAAAAAGTGACTGACCAGTTCAAATGCAGGCAGGATTTCAGTTGCAAGAAGATAGTGACAAGGCAATATATGAATCTAGAGGCTTCATGTATTTGTACAGACATGCAGATATGGATGCAGGTAGCCATCTGCGGATGTCTGTGCTGCTCAGAGCTTACTGACAAATTTGACCCCTGCTGGAGTGCAAGCTACAGGATGCAGGTGGGCCTGTGTTCCTTATGGGCTTCAATAAAACCACAGAGTTGCTTAGGGAGTCTTTAAAGAAAACTGCTTTGCTCTTCTTTCTCTGCTAGTCACAATTAAAGATGACCTGAAGAGCCTTATCCCTTGAAGTAAAAGGTTGACAGCACATCACATCCAGTGTAGAAGGATGGTTGGGATTCAGGAAAGTAAATATGGGTTCAGGCAAGACTCTTAAATACCTTCAACAATAATCTGGGATGAGTCCTGAGTAACACGTTGTCCAGATGGAAAACCATAATGTTAGGACTGAGCCCACCCTCAGTGCCTAAGCAACCTGGCCATCCTTGCTAAGGTAATGGAGGCTAGAAATTCCATCCGCCACAGTTAAATGAAGCAGAAAGCACAGAGTCTCCATTCAAACCACAGTTAAGAGAATTAAATTAAAAATCCCACAATTGACTCCTCTTCTCTAGGTGGAAGTAGATCTGTTGAGTCCTTCAAGAATTTGAAGCACAAATGGAACAGATAAGCATTGGTCAGACCACTGCAGCAAGACCGTACAGGATCAGAGTTAGAGGACTTTGATGGTACTTAACTACACCACGGAGCTGAAACAGCAACCTTTCTTTAATCTCTTGTGGGGAAAGGGGGAGGGGGGGGGGAGAAGGGACTTCTTTTCTAACATACAGGGACAGTTCTCTGCATCCCTGGAACATTTCAAGTGCTGGTGAAGAGACGGTAGGTTTGGGTGTCTGATCATCCCTTTATCTGACAGATCAAGAAGCTGAGATAAGAGGAACAAAGCATCAGAAATCTGCACTAAATCTATCAAGGTCAGATTGCCAAGTCTTCTCCAGTACCAAGTAGCATTCTGGAGTAGTACATGCTTCACTAAAGAATCAGAAAGGCATTGGACAGAAGTCCTGGGACACCTGTGTCAAGTTGTGTCAAGTTGTATCAAACGCCCCTTGAACCGGGGCTTTTTCTAAACAGAAGATGCCCTGGGGAGGGTATAGTTTTGCAATCATTTGTAGTTTAACTGATAAAGTGTGTGGTGCAGCATTCAACCTACCTGGAAGGCTTACTGCCTGACACCAGTTCTAGAGTCCGATTATTTTCCGATTTGGAGACGGGGAGAGCTGGCCTCACCCTGTTAATGTAAAGTAACTACCTTCCTGTCTGTCACTTTCTGCACTGACGAGCCTAGAACACAGTGGTGGGAAGATTCCACCCTGAATTCTTAGATGCTCACATACAGTCACACTGCACTGGAAGTATAGGTTCCATACCAGAAGGCCATTCATAAGTTCTCCTCATCTTAGTATGAAGGTATCCATCATATAATTCTGGATGGTAAATAGTGTTAGGAACTACCTGACAGTATTCATTTACGCACTTCCCCATATACATACAGTTGACCAACTATAAGATGTAGATATAAAAAGATTTAACAGAACTGTTTTTAATAAGTCTGTTAATCTTTGTAATCAGCTAGTCAAGGGGGTAGCTTTTATGCCAATTTGATACAGGGGTATATCTGCCTTAGACATTAAGGCATGCCATGACAGGCAGTGGAAAAAGTGACCACAATCTGATACTGTGAAGCAATACTGTTAGAAGATAATAATCTTATTTTTAGTTGAATTAAAAGACACACAACTTTAAAAGCACAGGGATTTTAAAATAGACAAACCAGCTTCTAAGTAACCTCTCAATCTTGCCCCTTTTTATCGCACCCCAATCAGTTCGACATCAATAAAGGAGAAATTACTTTATTGGCTATTGGCTTTTTTGGGTTGTTGTAGCTGATAATTACAGTTGCGTGCCCAGAGTACTCTGGCAACTGTAGTCTGGTCCTTGCACCCTGCCTCCATCCCAAGCCCACAGCAGGCTATAGATACCAGTGAGCAGCAGGACGGGGTGTTGTGGAGTGGTTACAGGGCACTGTGATCAGCAACAAAGGGACCGTTACCAGGTGTAAGGCATGTACAAAGGCCATTCCACTCTGCTGGGCACATTTGCAAAAGTGGCTTCAGCTTCTCTGCAGCAGCCACAGGAGCTCAACCGCGTGGGGCATGCCGGTGCTGACGCAGCAGTGTGCTCTGTGGCTCCAAGTGTGCCAGGCACTGCAGTCTGCACAGGGGTCTGCCCTGCATGCCCAGGACAACAGCATGGGCTGTGCAGAGCAGGGCTGCTAGTAGGAGCAAAAGGCAAGGGGGTGACATGCGTGGGAGTAAGGTGGTCACCACCTTCCTCATTGAGGGCTAAAGCACACAGGGCTATGTGGGGTAACAGATGCAAAACACACAAACACACAAACACACAAACACACAAACACACAAACACACAAACACACAAACACACAAACACACAAACACACAAACACACAAACACACAAACACACAAACACACAAACACACAAACACACAAACACACAAACACACAAACACACAAACACACAAACGTTTAAAATGCTTTGCGCTATTACTAAAAATTGGTTATTGGATCAACATTGGCTAATATGGTTGGTTAATATCAGCTATCAGTATCAGCCACGTAAATCTTTATTGGTGCACCCCTACTTTCTATTAATTTTCTCCAGACTAGTTTCTTATCCAAGTTTAACACAGTGCTGTTCCTCATTATTACTTCCACCCACTCATAGCCTCTGTACTATTCCCAAGACAAACAAATTGCAATTAAGTATAGAAGAGACAGCTTACTTCTACTATTTTTTGAACATCCACATTGTCCAGAAAGGATACAAATCCATACCTACAAAATAAAATAAAGTTTGTTGAGTCCACTATGTAACTTCTTACCAGGGGTGGGCAATTATTCAGGCCTCAGAGGCCTCATAGGGAGTTTCGGGGAACTGTTGCAGGCTGGGTCACCCCCTGCCCCACATCTCAACCATCCCATAAATGGAGGTTTGGAGCACCACTTCTCCTGGCACCCCCACTCCCCAGCCAGTGCTCTCAGGAAGAGCCCATCACCTAAGTGGGGAATGCTGGCTGTCAGGGGGTGCACATGCACCCCCTACATGTCACCACTAGTGGAGCTGGTTTGGGCACAGATGGTAGCTTCAGCTTCCAGCCCAAGGAGAGGCTCAGGCAGATGCCCCAATCCCCAGAGAGAAGTGGCATCTGCAACTGGTGTTGGCACCCACTTAGAGCTGGGGTAGCATGGAGGTGCTGTGGGGTGGTGCTGGCAGGGTAAAGCTGCAGGGCAGCCCTGGCCTGGGCTCCAAGCAGCTGCAGCCAGGAGAGTCCCCAGAAGCAGTGAACATGCCCGCTGCCATATCCTGCTTTTGCCCAGCACCAGCCACTGCTACTCATTATGAGCAGAGACACCCGTCTGTCCGTTTCCCTCTGCCCTCCCCGCAGCCACCCTGCACCTCCAGCATAGGTCCACAGTTTACACCAGGTCCCAGCCCATGTACTGGAAGCAGCACCAGGCACATGCCAGCTTCAATTGCAGACAGAGGAGGCCACTCCTTCCTGGAGACCACGGTGTCCTCCCAGGTCCACAAGTGATGCTGCTACATCAGCTGCAGTCCCAGGTAGTCATTCCAATCCCGGCAGGAACTTGCAGGCAGCGTCCACAGCTGGTGTCAGCATACACCCACTGCTGCTTCTGGCACACAGGGCAGAACCTGGTGTAAGGTGTGGATGGGACGGAGACTTGCCTGTCTGCTCAGCACGATGGTGAAGCCGGAACTGTCTGCTTACTATTGGCCAGATCCTATGATTTTGCAACTTCCAACCAGCAGGCCAGATATAATCAGCTAGTGGTCAAGTCTAGCCCACAGGCCATGTTTTGCTCACCCCTGCTCTTACCTTATTTTTATCCTGCTGAGAGCAGAGCGCCAAAAACACCAAACAAAAACCAAAACCAAAAGCCATAAAAATAAAAAAAAGTTACAGAGAGCAACTTATCCAAATCTCTGTATTAACTAGGTTTATGTATACAGGCAGAGTCCAAATCCATATTCTTCCACTGAACTCTATGAACCTAGAGTCACTGCAAACATGAATTTTACTATAAGATACCACGCAGCATATAAATAGGTCAGAAGAAGGAAAGCACTAGCTTCTAGAGTGTAATTTAAAGCTTGTAAATCTTTTCATAAACTATTTATCGTTAAGACTCTTCAGGGGCTGTTTTTGGTTTTTTGTTTAAATCTGTATTAAGATTTATTTCCTCCATCCCTTAAATTGGAAATTTGTTGCATAAATGTAGTTGTCTGGATGTGGCTGCAGGCTAAGTAGAAGAAGGAAAGCTACACATTGATTGTATGCACACCTTGAGACAATGCTTGAGTTTGGTTCCAATTTTAGACTATGCTACCTTATACCACTTTACTGTATTAATATTCCTACTTTATGGATTGGGGAAAACTTATTACTGAGAGAAGAGGACACATGCAAGGTCTAGTTTGTTTGTAGGCAGTTAGTATAAATAGGAGGCTAGGATATTAAAACATGGGCAAAACACTATTTGGGACATACTGCTAAAAGAGTTCCAATATATGCAGGGTACATCATTTCGTAGGCAGAGGTTATAACAGGGCAGGCAATTATTTTGGGCAAAGGGCCGCTTACCCCATTCTGGCAGGTTGTGGAGGACCACATGGGTAGCCCCACCTCTTGACAGGTGCCCTGCCCCCTGGTCACCATCTTGGGACCAATGTCCCAATGTCTTGGGACCAATGTCCCAGGGCCAGCACCAGTGAAGCCCAAAGTGAGCACAGGCTGGCAGGGGTCTGTGGAGCTGTGCTGGGCTGCACCAGCAGGGAGAGGGGAGCTGGTCCAGCTCCAAAAAGCCCCTGCCAGCTGGGACCTTATGCTCCTGCCACTCAGCTCTGGGCCTCACTGGTACTGGCCCCGGGGCAGGCCTCATGGTCCCACTGGCTCCCACTTGCACCATGCCCCTAAGCTCCACAGTACAGGTGGGGGGCAGCACACAGCCCCAAACACCTGCTTGCCAGCAGGGAAGAAGCTGGTGTTGAGCACAGGGAAAAGCAGCCCCTTGCCCACGCTTCCTGCTGCAGCTGCTCACAGCCCACAGGGCTGTCTGGAGCAGGCACAGGCAGCCCCACATGAGCTGCAAGCAGCTGCATCATGGAGCACTGGCCACAGGGGGCAGGGGAAAGGGCAGCTTCCCCCCACACCCTTCCCTGCCTGGGTTCCCCCTGGCTCTTCTCCCCCCCCACCATTTACCTGCGGTTCTGGAGCAGGGCAGCCATGTGCTCCCAGACCAGAAGCTTTTGGCTGGGAAAGGCAGGGCCAGGCAGGCCCCACTGTTGTTGGAGCCCTGTGGGCTTCCCGTGGATCTTACTGCCCTTGGTTCCTGTCATTTTTGACAGGATCCAAGGGCAGCGAAATATTTTTCACATTTTTTAGGGGCCCCGCAGGCCAGACAGAATGGCTTCACAGGCTGCATCTAGCCCCTAGGCCATATTTTGCCCACCCCTGGGTTACAACATAAAGAAGCCATCAGAAGAGTTCTGGAAGCACATTCCTTTACATGCCTGGAAATGGGTCCAGAATTAGATTTTGGGGTGACCTGTTATGCTCAGACTGGTTACTAGGAACAGACTTTTATCCCATCACAACTATTTGTCAGACAGTGAACCAAGGCTTGAAACTTGTACTGATTCAACAGCTGTGCCCCCTGGAAAGCAAGTTACTTTAAGTCAGCTAAAGCTCACTTCGAATTGGTGTCCTTTACAAGATGCTTAGATTAAAATTGACTGTCAGCTATAGCTGTAATATACCACTAGAGGCAGTACACAAAACTGATAAGGCTGAGACATTTTTGCAAAATGCTGACAAAATAGGTTGTAGGTTAGATTAGCATTTCTCAGCCTATGGGTCATGAGCAGGGATCTGGGTTTTCCATTTCCCACGGAAAAACCGAGAAAAGTATGGATTCCCCGTTTTAAGTCAGACAAAATGCAGATTTCTCTTTTTAGCAGAGAAATCAGTGGATTCTCCGCTTTTGCAAAGAGCTCTTGCAGGCTGGCACGGTTCCAGCCTGCAGGAGCCAATTCCAAAAAGGGCGGGAAACCCCCAGCCTTGGCCAGAGGGAGAGGAAGAGGGGGGAGGGCAGAGCCTCAACCTGAGGCAGCCAAGGCCAAGCTCAGGCTCACACTCACCTTTTGCCCCAGGAGCATGGAGGTAAGCAGGGCTGTGGGAGCAGGGGGTGCTGCCAGCCCCAGGCACCACAAAGCAGCTGGGAGCAGGGGCAAGGGCAGTGGTGCCCCTGTGCAAGGGGTTTTGCGGGCAAATGTGGGGTGCGGCATGGGGGTGCCTACCATGTGCAGGCTGCACATATGCTGCCTGGCCAGCTGCCTGAGGGAGAGGGAGATGGAGGCTGGTGTGTGGCTGGAGCACAGCTCCGTGGCTGGCTCTGCAGCCACAGTGAGGGCTGAAGGGGCAGGGGCTTGGGCTTGCACATGGCACTGCCGCCTACCTAACAGCTGTCTCCAAAACCTCCTGCTGCCGCCTTGGAGCTCTGCTGAGCTGCATGACTGGCTACTGGGCAGCAGTGTGGTGGTAGTGCAGGGTGCAGTGGCAGAGTTGCAATGGCAGTCTCCACGTTTGAACCTCCTGTCAGGCCAGCCAGCATGCATGTGGCCCATAGTGGCACCCCTGCCCTCATCACTCCCCAGCCCTGCTCATGGCAGCAGGCACAGGGGCACATTCCCTCTACTTATTGATCTACTCCCCCAGCACCTTCCCCTTCCCCTGCCCTGCCCCCACACACACACACTTACCAGCTGGGGTGGGTGTCAGCATCTGTACGTCTGCAGAGCTGTTGTGAGGGGCATCACAAGGGCTGTTAAGGCGGTTGGGGCGGCCTTTAATTTTTATCATGGATTTCGGGGGGTTTTAAAAATCGGAGAAAAGCAGGATCCTTGGTCATGACCCAGAAGTGGGTTGCAAGAATATGAAAGGGTTGAAAACATTAAAAATGGATCCTCCTTTAAAAGGAGGGGGGGGGAAAAAAAGTGGGAAACTATGGATTTTCCCTTGTGGGCTGGCAGAGTTCCAGCCTTCGAGGGGCTATTTGTTCCCCCACCCCATGTCCCATACACACCTCTGTCCCACATATTGAGGGGGCTGGGGCCTAGGGACAGGGGCAGCAGGTCAGGGATTTGGGATACTGGGTCAGGACCTGCCACTGATGTTTACAAATGGGTCCTGCTACAAAAGAAGTCAAGAACCACTGGGTTAGACCATGTCCACCACTGCAACTAAGTTTAAGAACTTGGACACTAATCACAGCTTAAGGAAAACAAACAAACAAAAATATGACTTGTATTCTACTCACCCCTTGGAAACACCAGTTCTATCAGTAATTATTTTCACTTCCTTTACAGTACCATATTGGGCAAAGAAACTTCTAATTTCCATTTCATCCATCTAAGGAAGAAAAATTAAGAAACAAAACTATTAGCAGCTACCAAAAGTCAAATCCCTTATAGCCTTGTGCTCAACTGCTTGAAGTCAGTTTATGTTCATAGAAACTAGAGGTGCACCATACATTGGCCCGATATTGGATCGGCACCGATATAAAGCAAGTTGTCTATAATCAGAAGTCATCCTGATTTGGCTGATAATTTGGCCGGTAAGTGGCTAGTGCACACGCAAGTAGTGAGAAGCACAGCCAGCAGCTTGGAGAGCTGTGTGCAGCTGGTAAGTCTGGTGTGGTGGAAGGGGAGGGAGGAGAGAGAGAGGTGCAGGGGGGCAGATCAAGGTTCCCACTGTGAGGAGGGAGTGAAGGGGTATGGGACAGAGCCATGGCTCATCCGGGGAACATGGGGAAGGGGCTGCTCCCACACCACTCATCTGGTGGCCTATCTGCTCACCCAGTAGCGTCTGCGACTTCTTTTGCCACTCGCCGGGGGGGGGGGGGGGGAACATGCCCCTGGATCTACACAGGGTGGGCAGCAGTAGCGCTGGGAAAGGGGCCATGGGGTGGATATGGCAATTTTGGGGATATCTGCAGCAATCCCCACCCCATAACACCCTTCTAATACTACCACCTCAGCCGCCCTGCCCAGATCTAGGGGACACCCCATGCCCTCCCATGATGCATGCAGCAAGCAGCAGGAGCTGCCCCTCGCCCCACCTGTACCCCCAGATGAATCATGGCTTTTCTCCATGCCCTGCCCCACCCAGCTGGGCAGTGCCTACCCCAGCCCCACTCCTACTCCCTCCCTTGCTGCAGAGGCCTTGAGTAGGGCCTCCCTTGCTGCAGGGGCTATTAAATCCCCTCTCAGTCTTCTCATCTTTAAATTAAATAAGCCCAGTTTCCTCAGCCTCTCTTCAGAAGTCAGGTCCCCCAGCCCCCTAACCCTTTTTGTTGCCCTCTGGTGGACTCTTCAATTTGCCTACAGCCTTTGTGGGGGGTGGGGGGACAGGACAAGACAGTAATTTCATAGACATTCAGGCTGGAAGGGACCCCGGAGGATCATTGAGTCCAGCCTCTAGTATTATATAATCTAGTCAGCACATAATATACAAAATATATACATACCCTTATATCTATTCCACCAACAAATACTGTATTTGGCATGATTTTTCCTTCTGGTAAAACATATCCTTGACTGGCTGTTGACACTTGGGTGTTATCTTCCCTTGCACACTGGGTTTCTGGATTTGCAGTAGACTACATTTGATAAAAATACACATTTCAAGTTATTATATAGAGTATATCTTGCAATACTAGACATCCAAAAAATTACTTTGCATACTGTAAGCTACTAGCAATAAAAATATTTCTATATACACTTTTCTAGAAAGTTAAAAAAAAGTTAAAAGTTAATTCTACCTCAGACTAGTCAGTTCAGTTCTCTCACTACCACACCAAGTTGCATTTCTTGGTTACATTAATTATACTCCAGTTCAAATTTAGGTTATGAAAGTTCTATGTCTAAAGGTACATACTACTTCTGCAGTGTAATCCAATAATGGGCTTCATTTGCTAAATAAGTAGAGAACTGTTTATGTTAGAAAAAGTCAAAGCAATCTGGTACAAACCAACTGCATATAACAATTTTGGAATTTTCTCCCTCCATAAGGCCCTTTAATACAGATTTCTAAAACATGTAAGGATGCAAATTTAAGTGTATACACTACTCAACTATAGTCAGTGCAAACAAGTTTGTGCTATTTAGGCATTTTCCTTCAAAGCTGTGTTTTATCAATATTTAAAGTCTAATACTACTTCAGAAGTTATGCCAAAAATCACTATGTGCTACCATGTTATTTATAATTATTCATACTTTGAGAGTGTCATTTGAATCACTTCACATTCTCCTCCCTTACAAA
Source organism: Crocodylus siamensis (assembly GCF_052110815.1). Taxonomy (NCBI): domain Eukaryota; kingdom Metazoa; phylum Chordata; order Crocodylia; family Crocodylidae; genus Crocodylus; species Crocodylus siamensis. The sequence continues at coordinate 147,901,512 of NC_143399.1, read as the reverse complement.
TATTAAGGTCAGTATACTACACACAGTGTGTTGCAAACCAAAGTACTCAAGTTCCTAGGTTTTACCATTATTGCTACTGGTGCCACCATAACATGGATGCCTTGTGCATGTGTTATGCAAGGCTAATTACATACTAGCCTATTTACCTAACTCCAAGACTTCGAATTTAAAGACGTTCCCTCAATAATTAGATTCTATACATGGAAAATTAGAATTTTGTTATAATTGTCCATGCACAGAATCTAATTAGCAGAAGGTAGCTTTAAAATTCATTCCTCCCCCAACTTCTATGATGGGGAAAAACAGTGACACAGGAGGGGCCAGACACCTGCCCCTCTCCCCCCTCCCTCCCCACCCACCTGTGCCTCTTGTCCCTCCCTGCCACCTAACCCAGCTGTGCCTATGCTTGTGCCTGCCCTCGCCCTCCACTCCATGCCCCCTGTGCCTTTGTCTACCAGCTCCCTCCATCTGTGCCGGACCCCTGCTGCCTGTCCTGCCCTGCCCAGCCCAGGGCTCCCCATTCCCTACCTTCTGCAGCAGTTCTGCTCCTCCAGGGTACTTGGCACCCCAGCCCAGAAGCTGGGTCAGCTCCTGGAGCAGGTTTGGGGGGTGGGGGGAAGGCAGATTACAAAGAAGAGTAGAGTAGAGTAGAAGGGGTAGGCTACAGGTTCCCACCCCCCCCAAAGGAGCCCCTCCATCCTGGGATAGACAGCAGTTCAACTGCAGCTTCAGCCAAAGCCCAGGGCTAAAGCTGGAGCTGAGTTACTGTATATGCCCTGCCCAGGGGCCAGTACTCAAAATTCAAGATGAGCCCTCTTCCCCTTCCCCCTCTCCCCCATGCTGAGGCAAAAAAAACCCCTCATCTTGGATTTGAGAAGATGCAATTTTTTTTTCCCCTACAGGACCCTGACAACACACAGAATGGATGCCATTCACTAAAACAATTAGTCATTCAAAATTTTGCTCAGCAAAAATAAACTTGTCCTTTATTGCCGATGACTCAAACACTACATTGAAGACAGAATTACTAGTTTCTTCAGTGCTGATGATATACTTTCAAAGTCCTTCATAAATTTGATAAACTATCAAGTTTGTCTTTCTAATGCTCCAGAATTGAGGCTGCATGCTTCCCCTCTCCCCACTTCAGAGGGTACTGAACTGAGGTAGACAACCTAGGTCTTTAATCTGCCTTTTGCAGAGGCAAGCCAAAGACAGCAGCAGCTCCATAAAGTGCCACTAAACGTTAGAGGAATGGCACACATCAGTTCCACAGATCTGTCATTTGAGCCAACAGTGATCTATAGCAGCATATAACTGGGGTCCTCTAGTGTAGATCCACACAGAGGCTTAACACTAAGTGGGTTTCAGTTTTTTTTTGCCAAAAGCAGAGACATTTATTTATATGCTGTCCTTCCCAAAAAGAGGCTCAGGGAGGCTTTAAAAAAAAGCCAGTCACTAAAACAGACTGAATTTTATTAGTAGATGTTAACAGTTATGAACCAAAAAGATGACAAAAGCCAGTAGGGAAATACAGAGCACCCAAATGAGGGACTAACATAAGAGGGGTAGGGGTAAGGAGGGGAAATGCAACTAAGTTACAGAAAATACAATGTTAAATAAAATAGTAAAAAATAAAACAAATTTCCCAAACAATATTCCCTCACCCCTGAATTCTTGCATGCAGGAATATTTCTCAAACTGCTGCATTCCAGATTGTGGAGGGAAGTGTTTGTAATGGTCACTCACATTTTAACTCCCTCTATCCCACCCCTTCCACTCCTTGTTGTACAGATCTCAACCTCCCCACTTCCCACCACTCTCCACCATAACTTATTTCCTTATTTTGGGCTCCCAGTTTCAGCCCCAGTCTTTCAGACTATCTCTGGTCCCCTATCCAAGTCTCACACAGCAAGACTCAGGAAAGAAAGCAGCATCCTTCAGCTTAAGATTTCACAGATGCTCCAAGTGTTACTTGTATCCGTCTCCAAGCCCACATACAGAAGGGTTTAACTTAAGTTCTGTAAAAGCAGCAATGTAACTTTCAAGCCCTCACAGGCTAGGATGGCATGATTAACTTCAGCCTTCTGTTGTGGGTTATTTTTATTTGAAAGATGGAAGTGGGGAAGTATTAGTAACAAACCAGAACTATTACAGGGGAGACTCTTCATTCTATTAATGTACTAAACAACACCCTCCCTTAAGCTTAATAGGTGTGTTTGTAGTTTAGGAGGATGCTTGTCCCAGACTTTAGATTTCTATCAAGTTACCAGAACATAAATGTATCAGACCATCCCTCTACATTAAATGACAATTTGTAAAATGTGTTGCATATGACTGTCAAGAATCAGACTATTCCCTATTCAGACAAGTATATGAAATTCTGAAGAGTCAATTAGTTCTGGTTTCTCTCTGCAGATTCATGAGAAGCTGTCAATAACCGTCATAAAAAATATTAGCTGTGGAGTTACTATTAGTGAGAGTACTTGGGAAATAGAAAACACTAAAGCCATTTTAGGCTGGAGTCCTTCTTCCTATTCTTTTCAGTATCATTCCTAATGTTGTCTCTGGTTTGGTAGAGAACAAGCAAGAGTCAGAAAGGAAATATTTCTCACATCTTAAAAGGTGCATGGTACAAATGTTTTAAAGACATCTGAGAGAAAAGAGATGCAATTGTGCATTGAGAAGCGACACCCCACATGCAAAATACCTGCCTGCCCACACTTAAGATAATTGAGCCTTAACTTCAGTTTTGCCTCTTGTCTTTGTTCTCGCAGTCATCCAGGTCTCGCAGGTGCTCCAGAACACTTATGAAAATAAGACTTCTTGTATCATAAAGCCACAAGGACAGGGCACAAGCCCTTTGCAAGTCACCATTCAAAGCTGTCGTCACAATTCATTTCAACTCAATAATATCTTAGTGCTCAAGGATGAAGACGCTACCAATGATTTCCCAATTCCCCTCTCTCAACTGCAAGAGGCTTCTATTGAAGGTGGCCACCCATACTGCAGCATTGTGATGTACTCAATTAGGTAAAAAGAAGAGGTTTTGACTGAAGATAGTTTAACACAATAGCTTCTTGCTAACTACTACATTACAGTGAAAATTCCTCTATATATCCAGTCCCATGTATTCCACTACCACCAAAATCAACCCTTTACCACGTAGTTGATCTAATAAAAAGGGATCATTTCTGAAACGAGAGTTGTAGATTTTCACAACCCTCAACCACAGCATTTATCTCTAGACCCTCAGCTCTCATTTAAGAAAGACATTAGCCCCTTTTATTACAAATAAAGCCTCAAAAAACTAAACTAAAATAAGGCAGTGGTATCTGCCTAAGTGACTGAAGCCTGGCACGCTAACGGTAGGAGGGTTAAGTTTCTCTGGGTTGTTATAATTATAATTATAACCTGTGGGGTTATAATTTCAAGATGCCAAAGAAATCCACACTGACACCACACCACCTGCCATTTTGTTGCAGATAAACACCTAGCATTTGGCTTTCTGGCCCCAAACAGAAGTTCAACAGATTCACATAAACCGTTTGCAGTATCCCACAACAAAGCCAGGCTGCACCAGTCTGGACGGGAGATCAAGCTAGCCATGTCAGGTATTGGGGGGGGAAGTCAGCTACCAGAGCCTTTGAGGTGCACCACCCTTTTCTAGAAACCAAAATGGAGGAGGAGCAGCAGGTTTGAAGCCAGGCTCTGTCTGTAGCCAAGGAGCAATTGTCCTGCAAAGCCCCCCACCAGACAACAAGTGTAGCAGTGTTATCAACTCCGCTGTAGGGGAAGCCCTAGCAGAAGCAGCCGGCAACCAAAGCATCTTCACACGAACCATCCCGTGGCGCTGACCGTGCTCACACGAGGACGCCTCCAGGCTTTTCGCCTCCGCCCTCAGTTATCCCACGTCCTTCAACCAGCCCCGCTCGCTTCCCCCGGCCCCTGACTGGTTTCCTACCCGGGGAGTCTCGCCTCCCCCCGCCCGGCTCCTACCCAGCGACCCGAACAAGCCGAGCGCGCCCTCGGGCTCCCAGACAGCCCGTCCCGGGGAAGCTACTCCCAGGGCCAGCGGCGGCAGTCCCAGCACCCCTTTCCCCCCCACCCCAGGGGAGCCAATGGTGCCCCCAGGGCTGAGGGCACTGACGCCCTGGGTGCGGGGCGGCCCCGAAGGAGCAGGGCTGGGCGGCGCGAGCGCCCCGGAGGCCGTTGCCAGCCCCGGCCCGCGCGTCGCGCACACAAAATGGCGGCGGGGACGAGGCGGCGCACGCTGTGGCGCCCCGGAGCCCGGCCCGCAGCGCTCCCGCCCCGCTTGCCGCCACAGCCGCCCCAGCCCGACACCCACCTCCCCCCGGGGCCGCCCCCGGGCCGCGAGCGCAGGCGCCCACCGAGCAGCGGCCCCTCCTCGCCACCCAGGTGCCGTGGCTGCCCTGAGGCGACAACTCACCATAGCGCAGCTTCGCACCCAAGCCTCCCGCAACCAACAGCGACCTCCTAAAACAGCAAGGGCACCTGTGGCAGCGCCTCCTTAAATAGCCTGCGGGGTGGCCACACCTAGACGCAGGCTCCGCCCAGGGGCGGGCTTCTCCTCCGAGCCTGGGGCTTGACGCCGCTGCACTCCTTGAGGCCTCGCAAGGGGCTGGGGGTGGAGAAGAGCTGAAGCTGCGCGAGGACTCTGCCCTTTACCTCCGTGTTCAGGCCCCAGTGAGAGTCATTCTGTGTCCAGCATCTTCCCTCCGTGAAAAAGACTTATCCTCTTTTACACAGGGTGTACGAGGACAGCCCTGACTCCCAGGAAACTTCCTTTTTCCTTGGGGGTCCTTCTAAACAACTGAGGCCGAGAGGCACTGGGTCTCTCTTCACTTTCCCAAGTCGTAATCCACCTGTTGTGTTTTCTAGCACGCTCCAGGGGAGCGTGCCTTTGAGGACAAGCTATACCCACCACACTCTCTCTCCTCAGCTGAGTAGCTAAAGGGAGCCACAGATGGTTACGGTATATTTGAACTTTAGTAAGGGTTGTACAAGTCCCATGTGACTGGAGAAACTGTGGGCTAGACAAAACTGCTGTGACCCTACTTGTTTGATCACCGCAAGAAGAAGGTCATAACAGTCGGATCCACGTCAGGAGTTTTCGAGGGGAGCTCGTCAGGGGTATGTCCTGGGCCTGGTGCCCTTCCATGTGTTTGGAATAATTTGCGTGCTGGAACAGCGCTTCCTGAGCAAACCTGCCAGTGACATGAAACTGGGAATGCAAACACTGAAAGACAGGAGCGCAATTCAAAAAGTGTCTCCACGGATTGCAAAGCTGGGCTGGAGCAACAGGATGAAGTTCAATGCTGACAAATGCAAGATGCTGCACCTTGGGAAGAAGACTAAACAATAACACAATTATGAAAATGGGTGACAACTGTCTGGATGGCAGCACTGTGGAGAAGGAGCTGGGAGACTTGGTAGATCACAGACTCAGTATAACTGCAGTGTGATACAGCTAATAAAAAGGCATATCCACACAGACAGCTGGGAGAAGAGCTCTACAACCCAGGGGAGGTGGATACTGGAGAGGACCCTGCTCAGCAGCAGAAGAATGAAGTAGAGCCCTACAACCAGCTTAGTTATGAAAGAAGGTTAGAGCAACTGGGATCAGTTTATTGAGGGAATACAGAAAGAGGAGGTCTGGTTTTCCAGTTAGACATGGTTTCAGGTGGAGTTATGCCCAGGTTGCAGAACACAGTGGAGGGTGTTTAGTTTTTCCTGTGCTTCTGGGCTTTGCCTGGTTGCCACATGGGACCAGGAAGGAATTTTTCCCTCTGTTTCTACAGGTGTGTGTGTGTGTGGGGGGGGGTGTTGTTTGTTTGTTTGTTTGTTTTTGGGGGGTCACTTGTTTGTTTTGGGGCAGTGGGGGGGATTGCCTTCTTCAGAAGCAATAGGATTTGGTTCCACTGCTGCTACTTGGACTAAAAGCCAGAGGTTCTTGATTAAAGGCCCTTGCCCCTCCTCTCAGTGTCAGCCTTACCACCACATTTAGGATCATCAGGGTACCCTACAGTCAGATTGGTACAGACTGTGGGGGTGTTGTCTTCCTCCATAGCTGGATACATGGCCCTCTTCCTTGGATCTCTCAAGTGCATTTTAGCAATGTATGTAGCAGCGGGACACTGAGAGCCCTCATTCTCTTTCTTTAGCTGTGGCAGGTTAGCATGCTCTTGGTGTGTAATCAGGTTAATTGTAAAGTTTTAGGAATAGGTTAGACAAGCACTTGTATGGGGTTGCCATGTTAAATGACCTTGGTTATTTAGTGGGGGGTTATACAACAAGACTTCCTGAGGTCCCTTCCAGCTCTTCTTTATGTATGACTTTATGATGAAAACGCTGTACGAGTTGATAGCTAAATTTTGAGATGGATCTTTTTGCACTGAAATCGAAGGGAGTTCCATTACTGATTTAACTGAAATCAATGTTTGTTCAGTTGCTGTGAATCTGTGCTGATATCTATGGGCTTCATACAGTGAGGCATTGCTGAAGTTCCTCTACTATTGGAATGATGGTGTGATTCACTGGTATTAACTATGGATGCCAGTTCATAGAACATGTTGTGGGGGGTTAATATACTGCTACTCTGGGTTGGAACAGTCCCCATATATTTTGTATTGTTAACAGCTCATTGAAACTCTTATAACCATGAAACTCCAGGCCTCAAGATATGATTGGACAAATAAAGTGTTTTTTTCCACCAGAAAGTGACAAAACATTTCATCTTTAAAAATATTTCAAGAAAAAAGTTCAGAACTTAAAATGATCAGCTAAAATCCACCAGAGAAGCCAATGGGAGTAATTATCTGATGCTTAAAGATAAGCATGTACATTAGTCTCACATAATTGGTAGTTGTATTCTTAATTAGAAATGTGATATGCTTTTTTTTTTGTTCAATATTTATCATTCTAAAGAAATAATACTTGGTGATTGCAGTTACATAATCAGGAAAGTCTACATGTAGAACATTTCAGTAAATGGAAATGGAGTAGTAGTTAACACTAAAGGGATGCAAAGTTAACAAAACAAGTTAAATCAATTGACATGTCATTTTTGGTATCAGAAACTAGCTTTAATGCTTAAAACTTTAAAGTTTTATTTCTGTCTTTTCCCTCTGTATTCCTCATAGGTAGCTCTACTTCCTGATTGCAGTCCCATGACATAGAGGCCAGATGCTGTTAGACATCCGGGTAGGAGACGTCAGTACTGAAGATGCACAGGACTGGAGAGATTTTTCTCATTTTGCAGGAAGTGGTGAGTATTATCCTCTTGTGGTAAACAATGGTGTGATGTGCAAGTAAGGTAACTTCATCTTGCAATGTCCTGTAACTGTCATGCACCTCTTGCACAGTACTGACTCTGATTTTGTGAAGATGTCCTGTGCAGCTATTCAAGTCAGAGTAGACTGAGAGGGGCCTAAGTGGATACTCCTATTTTTCCCCTCTGAGGTAAAGCTGCAGACTTTGAATTAAGTGACAGAACTTCTGGGGCAAGATCTCAGGCAGTCCTGGTAGTCCATATCAACAGGAATCAGAAGGGGGTGTAGATTATCTTAATGTGATGCTGCAGGTAGGCTAATTAGCTCCGTCTCCTAGTAAATCTTTTTAATATAGCTGCATTCTTATGGCACTAACCCCAAGTAAATCAGCTTTCTGCCAAGCTAATATAGTCATATTCACAATGAACTGTACCTAGATAAGTAACTTTGAAGATGTACATCTAATTAGTCACAGCAAAGGGCCATGAGAATATGTGTATGTTGCTCCCAGAACCAAACTACATAGCTGAATTTATGCACCATCAGGAACTGTCCTATCAGCGCGCACAGCAAGATGTACTCTGGCACCAATTCAGGACTAATATTTCAGATCTGTGATAGACGTTTTATTTCAGGGATTCTTTAAGGGTCCCAGATTAACCAAAATTCAGGATTATGCTGGATCGTTTGATGTTTGGTTAGTTATTCTTTTTCCCTTGCCTCGCTAATTTATGATGAATAATAGAGGAATTATTATCTTTGTTAATTAACAAATATGGTAAATAGTTGAAAAGGTGAATGTGTTTCACATAAAACATTTTGCAGTTTAATACAGAATGTCAAAGTTTTCCACAGACTGCAAGATTATCTTTCACTATCTATGTGCATTAACAGAAGAAAATATAAGTAGTATTTGTAAGCCAGATTGTATCCTTGTGGAATTTTTTGCATCGGTAAAAATAAGAGATCTGAGAAAGTATCTTAATATTATACTTTGACCCTTACAGTTGTTTACTTGCATCTAGAAGGCACTGTCAAAATAAAGTTTGAAACTGTCCAGCAGGCAAGATTTTGTCTCTAGTAGGTGGATGTAATATAAAACAAGCTTAACAAGAAACATGTTCAGTCTAAAAACAGGTAAAAATTGTTAGTCATAACTAGAGTAAGAATACTTTAGAGCTGTAGTTAAGATATATTCTTCCTATACAAATATCTCCAGCCCTGTTTGAAATTTAGGCTTTCGTTGTATATTCCTTGCAAGGATTCTGCCTTTTGGAATTAATGTGAGGACGGAGACTGTCCTTCTTGGTTTGCGGAGTGTAAAATGTGCCTACCCTGCTCCATAAAATAACACGAGCAAGGACACACAAGCGATATCCAGACTTACAAGTGAAGGACACTATATTACAATTCCACTTATACAACAATTGTGCAGACTAATAGAAAAATCTTCAAGTTAGAAGGTTTGTATTATCTGGTAAGATGATCAACTGATTTTGACAAGCCTGTGTTCTGAGTTTCCCCAGACCTACAATGAATGTGGTTTGAAATGCCAACAGCATTACAACCAGTTTCAAATGGCTTTGCTGCATTTGGGACTCCTGGGGCATTTTTACACATACAAGCACAACAGCATGGGGCAGTCTGAAGAGTGCCTGGCCCTGCATCGCTTGTAGTTGTATAAGCGTCGAAATCTGTGTCAGTTTTCAGAAAATGGCAAACACATAGAAGGTGTTTTTACTTCAGAAGTGCACCACCGCCATTTTCTGTGCACTCATTTCACCGCTTATACAGCTGCACACAGCGCAGTTTGCATCAGCTCACATGAAGAGCATACTCAATCAATTCTGCTCCGAAGTGGTAGATCTCTTGTGCATCGCAGGACGAGAAGGTATGTGTATAAATGTCCCTGAATTTAGACTAGCATTCTCTCCATTTTCTTTAGAGCTGGGAGAAATGTATCTGCATTTTTGTGCACTTGTTTGTTTTTTGTTTAATTTGTAGAATTACTGGTAGAATTTCCATTGCTTGAAATGGAATAGATCTGTGGTATTTTGTGACAAGAAGAGTTAAATTAAGTACATTTGAAAAAGCATTTAAATGTAATAAAATGGTACTTTCAGGCCTTCTGAACTGGGCTTATTTAATCTAGAGAAGAGAAGACTGAGGGGATTTAATAGCAGGCTTCAACTACTTCAAGGGGGATACAAAAGAGGCTGGAGCTAGACTGTTCTCTATGGTGGCATATGACAGAATGAGAAGCAATGGTCTCCAGTTGCAGCAAGGGAAGTTTAGGTTAAATAACAGAAAGCACTTTTTTTCACTAGGAGGCAGTGCTAGCCCACAATTTTTTGACACCCTTTGTAAGATATAGTTTTGGGGCCCCCAGACACACAAAAAGAGGCAGTGGCAGCAGGGGAGGGGAAAAGCGGGTGGCGAACAGCTGGATGTGAAGCCAGCAGCAGCAGCAGCTGCTATGTGTAGTGGTGGCAGCCACCCATTCCCCCCCTTGCTATCACACTGATTTGGTGTATTCACAGCTGCAGAACCCCCTGTGGCCACAGGATATGGTGGGCCAGCCCTGCTAGGAGGGTAGTAAAGCACTGTAAGAGGCTACCCAGAGAGAGGTGGATACTCCATCCTTGGAGGTTTTTAAGACCTAGCTAGACAAAGCCTTGGCTGGAATGATCTAGTTGGGGATGGTCCTGCTTAGAGCAGGGTGTTGGACTAGATGACCTCCTGAGGTCCCTGCCAACCCTAGTTTTCTATGATTTGATCACTTGAGTATACTTTAGGGCTGGGAACAGAATTTTTTTTTTTTTTTTTTTTGGAAAAAACTGTTGTCTGCCAGTATTTTGGTATAAACTTTTGGATTCAGTTTTTCTCTTCTCTCATCATGTGTGCAGAATTTAATTGTTCAGCAGTAGTGGGTGGGTTTTAAAGAGTGGTTCTGGGATGTTGGGGGACTCTGATTTAACCTGAACTAGAAAGGGGTCTGGAACAGAAGTTTCATAAACCAGCTTGACCTAAATCAGTTAAGTCTGATATTACATTCAACCAGGTTTATCTTAAACCTGTTTAAACCATTTTGAAACTAGTTTATGTGCACTGAGCTTCTGTTCTATTATAGGTTTAAACCAGTTTCTGGTCACTTAAACCACTTTGTGTAAATTTCTGCCCTAGTCTATTAGGTTTACAAACATGATTCACAAGATTAACCCAGGGATTTTTCCAATAGAAATCCACAGTTGTGGTCAGAGTTCTTTGAAACAGAAAAAACTTCAATTTTTTTCTGTGGGCAAAATAAGTGAAAACTAAGAGCTGACATTTTCCAAGGAGTGTCTTGAGTCTATCCAGGGATGTTTTGAGCCTAAAAAGTGTTAAGAAACACTGCTTTAACTGGACTACATACATGCATTGTATGTAGGCAGGCAACATTTTTAATGTAAACATGTAAAAGAGTATTAATCCATTTCAGGTAGGGTCAATATTTAAGTTTCAGTTAAAGTTCACTTTGCAATGAGGACAAATCCTAGAGTATTTAACATCTACCACCACTGAGAACAATCCAACTCCATCCTCTTTAGGTAGTTGAAAGCTGTTATTAAGATGCCTCCTCAGTCTTCTATTCTCCAAACTAAATAATCCGAGTTTCCTTAGCCTCTCCTCAGAAATCATGTGCCCCAGCCTCCTAACTATTCTCATAGCTGTCTGCTAGACTCTCTCCAATTTGTCCACACCCTCTCTGTAGTGGGGGGCTCAAAAACTGGACACAGTACTGCAGATGTAGCCTCACCAGTGCTGAATAGAGGGGAAGAATCACTTTCCTCAATTTGCTGACAATGCTTCACAATAAGGGCACGCTGTTGGCTCATTAATCCTACTGTCCACTGTAACTTCCAGGTCCTTTTCGCCACAGCTGCTGCTTAGGTAGTTTGTCCCAGCCTGTAGTGCATGGGATTGTTCCATCCTACATGCAGGACTTTGCACTTCTTATTGAAGAGCATGAGATTTCTTTCAGTCCAATCCTCCAAGTCATCAAGGTCTCTCTGAATACCACTCCTACCATCTCATGTATTTACTACTCCCCCCAGCTTGGTGTCACCTGCAAACTTGCTGAGGGTGCACTTTATTCCATACCTTCTGAGCCTGATGATCCAGCTAGTTTTCTATTCATCTTACAATTCATTTATCCAACCCGTATTTATTTTGCTTGCTTGAGAGAATATTGTGGGACCTTTAATCAGAAGCCTTGCTAAAAAAAAAAAAACTGTATCATATCTACTGCTCTTACCATATCCACAGAGCCAGTCATCTCATTATAGGAGGCAATCAGGTTAGTCAGACATGACTTGGCCTTGGTGAATTCATTCTGACTGTTCCTGATCACCACCTTCTTCTCCAAATGCTTAGAAATGGATTCCTCAAGGTCCCGCTCCATGATTTTTCCAGGGACTGAGGTGAGGGTCACCAGTCTGTAGTTGCCTGGATTCTCCTTCTTCCCTTTCTTAAAGATAGAGACACTATGTTTGCACTTTTCCAAATCACCCAGGACCTCTCCCAATTGCCACAAACAATTGCCAGCAGCATAGCAGTCACATCAGTCAATTCCCTCTGCACCCTCAGGTGTATTGCATTTAGCTCCACAAACTTGAAATGCCCAGCATTCCTAAATAGTCTCTAACATAGTCTTTCTCCACTGTTACCTACTCACCTCCTCCCAAAAAATTGGGCTGCCAGGTGCAGTAGTTTGGGAGCCGACCCTGCCTGTGAAGACAGAGGTAAAAAAAGGCATTGAGTACTTCAGCCTTTTCCTCATCATCTGCCACTAGGTTGCCTCCTCCATTCCCTGATCTTCCTCTTGCTGATTGTAGAAACTCTTCTTGTGGCTAGCAAGGGATGTGAAAGGTTACAACTCCAGTTACACTTTAGCCTTGCTGATTTCATCCCTGCATGCCCCAGCAATACTCTTATACTCCTTCCTAGTCATTTGTCCAAGTTTCCATGTCTTGTAAGCTTCCTTTTTGCGTTTGGTGTATTAAGGAACTCCTTGGTGAGCTCAAACTGGTGTTCTGCTATACTTGTTAATTTTCCTGTGCATCAGGATGGTTCATTCCTTTACCTTCAGTAAGGTGCATTAAAAACAAAACAAAAACACAACTAGTTCTCCTGGACTACTTTCCCCCTCAGACTGGCCTCCCAGCGAATCTTGCCCAAGTCTGCTTTTTTTTTTTTGAAGTCCAGGGTCTTTACTCTGCTGTTCTTCTTCCTCCCTTCCCTCAGGATCCTGAACTCAATCATGTTGTGGTCACTGCAGCCCAAGTTACATCCACTACTGTATTCCCCACCAATTCTTTTCTGTGAGCAGCAGGTCTGGAAGAGTGTGGCCCATAGTGGGCCTCTCCAATACTTGCACCAGGAAGTTTTCCCCAGCACTCTCCAAGAACTTCCTGGATTGCCTGTACACCGCTTTGTTGTCCTCCCAGATGTCAGGGTGACTGAAGTCCCCCCATGAAAACCATTAGCTGTTTGAAGAAAGCCTCTTCCACCTCATTCTCCTGGTCTGGTGATCTATAGCAGACCACTACAGTGACATCACCCTTCTTGATCTCCCCTATGGGCCTTACCCAGAGACTTTTAACTGGCTGATCTTCATACTGGAGCTCAGGGCAATCATACAGCTCTTTTACGTAAAGTGAAACTCCTCCTTTTCTCCCCTACTTGTTCTTCCTCCTCTTCTCCCCTACTTGTCCTTCCTGAACAGTTTATACCCATCCATGACAGTGCTCCAGTCATGCAAACTATCCCACCATATCTCTGTTAGTCCAATTATATCATAGTTCTGGGACCACATAAGGACTTCCAGTTCTTCCTGTTAGCATCCCAAACTCCATGTACTGACACCTAAGGTAACTAGAGGATTGCCTCATTTTCAAGAAGAATGAGAAGGCCTTCCCTGTTGCCCCTCCTGCTTATACCTCTTCCAGGTCACCCACTTCCTCTACTTACCTCAGGGTTTTAGTTTTCATGCCTCTGGTGAACCTAATTCAAAGCCCTCCTCACTAAGTTAGTGAGCCTGTCTATGAAGATGCTCTTCTCTCTCTTCATCAGGTGTAATCCATCTCTTCCAAGCAATCCTTCTTATTGGAAGATCATCCTGTGGTCAAAGAAGCCAGAAGCCCTGCTGGCAATATCATCTGTGCAGCCATGCATTTATCTGCAAGATGCACCCACTCCTGGAAGGGTCCTTCCCCTTAACAATAAGGATTGAAAAGAACACAACCTGAGCCCCCATCCCTCTCATCTTTGCACCCAGAGCCCTGTAGTCACTTTTGATCTTAGGGTTCCCCCTGGCAGTATCATTGTTGCCTACATGGATGAGCAGCATGGAGTAGTAGTCAGAGGGTTGGGTGAGTGTTAGTAATCCTCCTGTGACATCTTGGATCCAGGCTCTGAGCAAGGAGCAGACCTCCTGAGACAATAGGGCAGGCGGGCAGATGGATGCCTCCATCCTCCCCAAGCAGGGAGTCTCCAAAATCACCACCACCTGTCACTTCCTTTTGATGGCAATGGTTTTAATCCTACCAACCTTGGAGAGGCCTGGCCTGGCCTCTTCCACCAATGGAACATGTTCCTCCTCCTCCTCCTCTGTTGCTGGGGCTCTATATCTGTTCTCCAGGCAAATGGCTGCAGATAGAGACTAAGACTTCTGCTTGCTGCCAAGGGTCACAAGCTTCCAGCTTCCACGTTCTTGGGAGTCCATGTCCTTTTCCTTCTCTAGCACCGCCTTTGGCAGTCCTTATTCCACAGTACTCGGTCTCCTCCACCATCTTAAAAGGATAAATTCCACATGGTGGAGGATGCTTCAGATCCTTGCCACCTCCCCCTGTAGCTCTTGCCTGCTCCCTGAGGGACATCACCAGGAGGCACCACTCACATCGCAATCACTCTCCCACCTGGCTGTCACTGGAAGGAACCTGCAAGCCAGTTTACACAGTGCCAAACCAGGGCCTGGGTGGAGACCTTGACAGTGAGAGGTCCTGCCTGGACAGACATCTCACAGTTGCAAGCAGAAAGAGAGCTGGCAGTGGCAGAGGTTTTGACATTGTGACATCCCCTGGTCATTCCTTTGGGTGTCTTTTAATCCACCACTTCTTTTTACTGTTTGCTATTCTTTGGTCCCAAAAGATTCCCTTTTCTATGCTTCCACTCACCAAGCTTACAGGAAAGAAAAAAGTGAGAGTTTCCAGGCAAACTCCACCTCACTTGGGACTTGAATTAAGCAAGAGGCTTAAGTATTGGTCCAACTGCTGAATTTTAGCAACTTACACTAAATATATATTAGGTTAGCTACTTTTAATTAAAGAAAAGGCTCACCTACAAAGAGGCATGTACAAACTGACCTGTTTGCTGTCCCTGTTCATGCGCTTTGGGGAGTCATCTTTTATACACTTCCAGGACTGGCTCCAACTCTTTGATAGGGCTTTTGTCAGATACAGGCAGCAGTTGCCCAGCAATCTCTCATCTAGCAGCACTCTCAGCTGCTCAGAGCACACGCCCAAAATATATGCAGCCCACCAAACAAACGCTCAGTAAACCAAAACACATAGGCAGTCCTGGCTCACTTACCTTTCCAGAGCAGGATCTGGTGCCTGGTACCAGTCTCTTCTTTCCCTTCCTCCTCTTGCTCCCAGCAAACTGCGGACTTTCCTGTTCGTAAAAAATACATGTGAAAGACAGCATATTACATTTCTAAAACCAGTAAAAGAACACTTCTATTTTACTTGCTACTAGTAGGTCTCTGATCAATTTAAATAAAAATTTATATTTTCAGAATTTAGTGCAAAAACACAAGAGGAAGATGGTGAGGGAGCGGGAGTGAGGGATTTTTGTTTGTAAACAAGGGTATTTTTAAAACACAGTCCGAATAATAAGTATTAACACAATAAACAATAAGTGATTTATATAAATCTATTTTCAAACTAAGCAGTTAGAAGTATAAAATTTAAAAATCAAGAGCCTCAAAGTTACTCAGCAACTAAAATAACTATGAAGAACTATGTTAAAGTATCAACCCTTGCACACCTCCGCCACCAACATAATACACCTAAGTAAGGGTATAATTATGGCGAGTTTCTTCTTGGATGATTTTTTTTTGTGTGTGTGTTTAATTATTATTTATAAATCACAACAAATAGGCAATTATGTCTCTGATAAAAAAATCATTATTTTTGTGATGTGGTTGTGAGAATTTAGTACTAATATTTTAAGTTTTCAAAATAGAGACTTAATACAAGCACTTTGCAAGTATTAATGAATTATACAAGTATAAATAAATTAAACCCTCTCTCACACCCATGAAATACTATTATATTGTCTCAGATAAATGGAGGCACACCAGCTTGACCAAGGTCACCTGCTAGGTCATTGATATAGGTGGGAATAGGATTTGGGACTCTTGACTTGTATTAAATGAACCTTTGATGGTTACTGTGAAGAGAATGAGAACAAGAAAGGGTTAAAACAAGTTTTACCATGTCAGCATGGTAGAAAATGCCAGAAAGGGTGTGTGGCAGCATCCCTCCCCCTTTTCAAGAAACAACTGGCTTGTACATGGGCAGGCTTGCCAGTTAAAAGGGAATAAGAATGGTGATTCAGGGAGGGAGAAGTTGCCAGGGCGCTCAGTGGAGCCAGTGGCTATGGGGGAGTGTGAGGACTGGCACAGAGACCTGAGCTAGGCAGCACAGAAACCTCCCCATGAACCTAAGAAGTTGGTGAGAATGTTCCAGGATTGGAGGGAACATTCAGAGCCAAAAAAGCCTGCTACTCCCAGGATAAGGAGGCATGGTGGGAGGTTGGTTTTTTTAGCACAACAGCAGAGTAGAAACACCAGCCAGGTAAGGATTGTCCAAGCCAAATAGTTAGCCAGTTACACACACTTCGAGGCTTGGGGGGGAGGGAGGGAAAGAAAAAAAAAATTAAATAATACTGTCTTCTACAGCCAGAGAGAAAAGCCCATCTCCATCTTCTCCCTAGTTGTCCTTCAGGCATTTGAAGACTCTTATCAAATCCTCTCTCCACCCCTTCAGTCATCTCTTCTCCAGAGTAAATAACCTAGTTTGGAGTAGGAATAAAACTTTACTTGGTGTCTATTATATGGGATGCAGGAGAAGGCAATGAGAAGATCACACAGTGAGATACATGTGGGCCACAGTGAAGTCTCAGTGGCGAAAGAACAGATAAGGGACTATTTAGAAAAGCTGGACATATAGATGTCCATGGGACTGGATGGGATGCACCCAAAGGTATTGACAGAGTTGGCTGATAAGATTGTAGAGCCACTGGCCATCATCTTTGAAGACTCATGACAATAAGGAGAGGTCCCAGATGATTAGAAAAGGGCAAACATATTGCCCATATTTAAGAAAGGGAAAACAAGAGGATCCAGGGAATGACAGATCAGTCAGCCTCACCGAAGTCCCTGGGAAAATCATGGCGCAGTCCTCAAGGAGTCCATTTCTAAGCACTTGGAGGAGAAGGTGATTAGGTACACTCAGCATGGATTCATCATGGGCATGCCTGACCAACCTGATTGCCTTCTGTGATGAAATGACTGGCTCTGTGGACAAAGAGACTAGTGGATGTGATGTACCTTGATTTTAGCAAGGCTTTTGATATAGTCTCCCACAACGTTCTTGCAGGCAAGCTGAGAAAGTACAGGCTGGATGAAAAGACTGCAAGGTGGATAGAAAACTGGCTGGATCATCAGGCTTAGAAGGTAGTAATCAATGGCTTGATGTCTAGTTGGCAGCTGACATCAAATGAAGTGCCCCAGGGGTTGGTGCTGGGGCTGGTTTTGTTCAGTGTCTTCATCAATGACCTGGAAGATGGCATAGCATGCACCCTTAGCAAGTTTGCCGATGACACCAAGCTAGGGGGAACAGTAGATGTGCTAGAGGGTAGGGCTAGGATTCAGTGACCTAGACAAATTGGAGGACTGGTTCAAAAGAAATCTTCTGAGGTTCAACAAGGACACATGCCAAGTCCTATACTTAGAATAGAACAGTCCTATGCACCAGCACAGGCTGGAGGCTGACTGTCTGGACAGCTGCTCTGCAGAAAAGGACCTGGGGGTTACAGCGGACAATGAACTGAATATAAGCCAGCAGTGTGCCCTTGTTTAAGAGAAGGGTAATGGCATATTGGGCTGCACTGGTAGGTGAGCTGCCAGCAGGTTAAGGGAAGGGATTATTTTCCTCTATTCAGCACTGGTGAGGCCACTTCTGGAGTACTGTGTTCAGTTTTGGGCCCACCACTACAGAAAGAATGTGCGCAAACTGAAGAGTCCAGCAGAGCATGGACAAGGCATTCCTCTGGCAGCTGGGGGGACACAATGGTGGGAGCGCAGTGGTGGCGGGAGCACAGTGGCAATAAGACAGGGCACTCCCACAGATGCCTCCAGCGCTGGGGGGGGGGGGGGCAAGTGCCAACCAAGGGAGTAGACTGCCCAGCAGCAGCAGCCAGTGAGGATCGCAGACCACCTGCAGACACCACTGGTGGTGTTGGCAGTAGAGTGGCAAGGGGCAACCACCTGCAGGTGCTGCTGACACAGCCTTTTTGTAGGAGGTATACTGCCATACTCAGGGGATGCACATGCACCTGCATGCACCCTCTATGTGTTGCTCCTGCAGCAGAGGGCAACAAAAATAATGAGAGAGTTGGGGTACATGTCTTATGAGGAGAGGCTGAGGGAACTGGACTTATTTAGTCTAGAGAAGAGAAGACTAAAAGGGGATTTAATAGCAACCTTCAACTACCTGAAGGGGGATTTGAAAGAGGATGGAACTAAACTGTTCTCAGTGGTGGCACATGACCAAACAAGGAACAATGGTCTCAAGTTGCAGCAAGGGAAGCACACATTAGATGTGAGGTAGAATCTTCTCACTAGGAGTAGTAAAACACTGGAACAGGTTACCCAGAACAGTTGTGAAATCTCCATCCTTGCAGGGTTTTAAGACCTGGCTAGACAAAACCTTAGTTGTTATGATCTAGTTGGGGGTAGTCCTTCTTTGAGCAGGGGTTTGGACTAGATGATCTTCTGAGGTCTCATCCAGCCCTAATTTTCTATGATTCTGTGAAGTCACATAGGAAAACCAACCACATATCTATATGGTTCTAATTTAAAAATTTAGTAAAATTTTTAATGTTAATTAACAAGTCTCCAGGAATTTGTCTTGTGTATGTATTGAAGATAATAAAAGGTGTTTGACTAGAAGCTGACAGTAAGAACACAAGACTGAGAAAATGAATCAGCTAAAGTCTCCAGGGAAATTAGTATTTCAAAGAAATATTTGGCCTCGCTTTTTTCAGTTTTCTGCTGTATTTGAATGGTACTGCAGTATGATTGGTGTAGACAAAAAAGATGAATGGCTGCAAATAATATTAACTTTGTGTCAGGTGAGGAAGCAATTAAAAAAATTTATTTAATACTTTTCCATTTAGAAATGCAGCACATAAAAAATGCTATTGTTAAGTCTGAGGGATACTGTTAAAAGAAATATTACATATTAATAGGCATACATTTTTCAAAGATCAGCTAGAAGGGGAATTACCAATAAAACAAAATGCAACTGAATTAAAAATTGGCAGCACACACTTGCGAATTAAGAGAATTATATGCAACCTCATTAAATACTGTATTTTGTATAATATTGCATCCAGTTTATCAGGAGTTAAGTTGTTAAGAAGCAAATTCATCATAAGAAATAACCTCCCTGTTGATCAACAAACACCACTTGGAACAAGAACCTGCCTAAGCAACAAATGTAAAACCTGTCAACACATTTCTCCCATCAGCATAATCAACACACCTCACAGTTAAAATCCATGGATCCTACACTAGTATGTCACAGAATGTGATATTTATTTTTTATCCAGCGCATCAGAGACCCTCATGGAAATGAGGTGGGTTATAGTAAATAACTACTACACCCCATAAAAATGTTCAAAGACAGAAACACTCAGTCAAGAGTGGGAGAACATTTTTTCACAAAATAGTCATTCCACCTGCCCGCATAGTCTTGGTACTCCAGACAAACACACCCAATACCTTTAAAAAAACTGGCCTAGGAAAAAAACAATTCTTAACTTTACTGGTCAGGAAAAGCCATGGACTAAACAGAAAATGGTTTTATGGCTGATTACAATTTACTTGCTCCCTTTGTTTTGACCTGTTAATCTCTTGTACTTCACTGGTCAAAAGCAATCTTCTTCCCTTTTGAATGCCTTATTCTTCTACGTAATTAGTTGCATCTGTTTCAACTGCTCTTTACTTTGTTTGCAGCTACTTCTGATAGCTTCTCTTTGTTCCGTGGTGTTCTACCCTCTTAAATCACTATTTTCCCTTATATAATGGAGTTAAACAGGAGTCATTGTTTTACCTGGTATTCAGTTTCTCTCAGATCTGAGGAAAGGCACTTTGAGCCTAAAAGCTTGCCTGGCAGTCTCTTCCAGCTATAAATAGTTGGTCCAGTAAACAATATTACAAAATAATTGTTGTTCCTCTAATATTCCTTGGACCATCATAGCTACAAAGCCACTGTGACCCTAGTACAACTTTATAGAAAGACATGACCATTCATAAGATCTGGTCCTACCAAGCTTTCTAAAGATGAGTGGAAAATGGATCTTCTCATTAATGATAACAGTGAATTTTAAAGTGGATTTAAGTAGAAGAAATCACTAACAAGTTATCAAAAGCTATAGTTTTCACATTCTTACATGCCAGTTGTGGATTCTGGCAAAAGACAGTTGGATAACATAAGTTCTAGATCCATAAACTCAATGCAACATTTGTCAGGTACAGGTTATCCAACTTCCTTTAGGCAACCTGTATAACAGAATAGAAGCTCAGTGCACATAAACCAGTTTCAAAAGTGAATGAAACTGTTTTACGACATTCAACCAGATTTCTCTTATCAGATTTGCATCAAACCAGTTAATTAAAACTTCTGTCCCAGACCTTATATCAGAGTCCCCCAGCATCCCAGCATGCTTTCCAGCCCTTTAACCCCCCAGACAAACCCCAGCTGGAGTCTGGAGCCGGGGGGGGTGTTAAACCCACCTTCCCTGAGTACAGAGCTGCTCTGCTAAACTTACTGCTGGCTGCAACTGTGGACTACAAATCCCAGAGACACTGGGAAGCAGGGGGAGGAAGTAATAAGCAATCCTGCAGAATCCTGTTTCTATGATTATAGACTGAAAATCCCAGGGGCTACAGGAAGGGGAAGCAAAGACAGCCTATGCTGTGCCAGAGAATTGTGGCCTAGAGCACCCACTAGAAGGCTTGAGTCACTGCAGGCATGTGGCTCCAAAAAGTAGATGTCTCTGCAGTTTAGACTAACCTGCAACACCTGAATCAGTTCAGCTTCAGGCTTTTTGATTACTTAGCTCTGAAGATCCAGGAGATAATATCATACATAAGATAATTGCTATCACTGGAAGTCCCTTGCAGTAGTGGTCGATTGTTTTCCACAATTGTCTTATATATGGGTCCGAAGGTGGCTGACGGAGCCAGACATGTAGGTATGTGTTATCTGTGGCTCTGCAAACCTCTGTGTGGTGCCACAAGTCACACACATTACATGTTAAACTATGCACAGTGCTGTTAACTTGCAGCACTGGGGCAAAAATTTGCTACTGGGATTTCCTGACAACAGCCAACAAATGCGGCACAAAGCACACCCAAGTGGCATGCACCAGGATAGACATGGAGGTGGGCTGCCTGATCCCCTGTCTCTGCATGTTATGGAGCCCCCGCACTGAGGCATCTTGCACCCCAGCTAGCTGCATCCCAACTGGCTGGTGCTCTGTGTGCCTTGAGACAGGGAAGCAGCTAGCCCACTAGATCACATCCAGCCCCAGCCAATCCAGGGATTACAGCTGGCTGTGACACAGGGTGCCTCAGTACAGGGGCTCCATATGCCTCAGTATGGGGGCTCCACAGCAGAGCCCCCACAATGAGGCACACTGAGACGGGGGAGCAGCCAGCCCACAATGAGGCACACTGAGACAGGGGAGCAGCCAGCCCAGGGCTGCCTCATTCCCTGTCTTGAGGCACACTGCATCCCAGCCAGCTGGTCTCAGCATGGGGGCTGCCTGCTGGCTAGGCCCACACTGAGGCACCCTGTGCCCCAGCCAGCCCCCCCTGCAGCACATGAAACACATGGAGCAGTAGGACAATGTCTTGCTGCAAAGCAAATGGGCACAGATATGCAGTGTGGCACAAAGAAGCAGCATGAATTTGTGTCACTAGTATTTGTGCTGCTGCAAATGCACATCCCTGCTCATGTGGACACAGCCTACAGGGCCTTCTTTGACTGTCAGCCAAGAAGCTCTGTGGAAGATTCTTCTGGAGTATGGATGCTCACAAAAATTCACTGCCATTCTTTGCCTACTTCATGGTGGTATAAGAGAAGAAGCAATTCTCAATAATGGATCTATCACAGATCCCTTTGAGGTTAAGACAAGAATTATGCAAGGCTGCATCATTGCTTCAACACTTCTCAATATTCCTTACTGCAATGCTACATTTGGCTACCAACATGCTTCTCTAGTCAGACTGGAACTAAACTACCAAATGGGTGGCAGTCTGTTTAAGCTCAGCTGACTCCAAGCTGCAATCAAGACCATCCTGACCTCAATATATGATATACTAGTGTGGCAGAAGAGCAGATAAGACCAGTGAGAGATTTATGATATTTTCGGCAGGTGTTGCGATAGGAATCTGTAATAAAAGTCAAATAGCTCTGACAGAGATAAAAATATTTGAGACATTGCTTGACAAAAGAAGGTGCAAAAATCTAATAATTAAAAAAAGTTGCTTATATAAAACTAACATAGCCATTCCAACCTACAAGGATGAATTGAAAGAATTTCTGGGTATGATTACATACCATGATAAATTTATTTCATACACCAGAAATACCAGCTCATTAAAAACTGTTTAGAACAAAAAAGCTTGAGTTTGCCTGGATACCAAGGCATGAAACATTATGGATATATTTGAGTTTCAAAGGACAAAATATCTTGACTCAGAATACATAGAAGTATGCTTACTTCAAGATACTACAAATAAATCTGTCACTAGACACTAAAAAAAAAAAATATTTGCTAGGCATGGCATACATGAGGAAATTTTTAGTGACAATAGATCACCAGTTTGCTTTAGAAAAATTTTAATTTTTTGCAAAGCAATGGGGTTCTATTCACAAAATATCAGTTTTTCCCCCCCCACAATCACATGGAATGGCAGAGATCGCAGTTAAGTTATAGAAAGAATTCTTTAAGAAAGCTTGGATAAGAAAGATCTTGGTCTTACTCTGTTTGATTATGAGAACACACAGGATCTGTAGCATCACTTGTTCAAATCCTCATAGGACATATAGGGACTAGATTGCTGGCTTTAATCACAGCACAAACCAATATAAGGAGACATACAACCAGCCTAAGTTGAGACGGGCAAAGTAGGAACAATTTTTCCATAAAGGTGAAAAATCTTCATCTTCCCTTGAAAATGGAGAGGTTATTGTATTCTTCACGTAGAGGTGTGGAAACCCACAAATGGGATTAAGCACCACACTGCTCCAAGATCTTGTATTGTGGAGGCAGAGGAAGGAGATATTTATAGAAGGAACAGAAAAGATCTGATGAGCATGAAGGACAGAATTCTGTTTCCTTTTGTCCTTCCAAATGGTAGTTTTTTAGTTGTATAACTGCTATTTTTGGTATTTACACACAGGCTGCGATTCCATTAGCCCTGCCCTGTGGATGTGGATGTTTGTGCAATTGGCTGTGCACTGGCTAGGCCAGTATGCAGCTACTTGTGTGTGCCTACCTTGAATGCTTATGTCCTAAGAATGTTGGCAAGAAATCTATGATTACAGATATTGGGTGTGGGGAAGGGGCTCCCACATATTAGTTCCAATAACTGAATAGTTAGTTCACTCAGGAGGCAGAAAAACATTTTTTCTGGTCTTACAAAAGTATGTGCCACCTTGTGCAGCCAGTGGTAGATATGTGGTACTAGAAAAAACTCCAGCTGGAGGGTATGTGGCTGTCACGGGATGGCTGTGATACTGCTAGGGCTCCTTGACCATACCAGTCCTGCCCGATGGGCACCCACTGTCACCTGCCACATCTTGTACTATAATAAATAGGGAGGCTGCCCTCAAGTTTTTATTTTGGGCACAGTCCTGATGGACCCCACTGAACCATGTGGGTTCTTGGACCCCTTTTGGGTTTCACTCTAAAATGGAGGACTCTCAGGACACCCTTAGCCTTATGCATAGCTCCAGACTGCCCTTCTGCTATGTCCCAAGCCTCTCAGATGGTATTCACACATTGCCCCTCCAAGGCCTTAGTTTAGCTTGGCCTCCGGTCATTGCTGGGCTCTCCGCAGCCCTGTCTCTCTCTCGACAGCCCTTGGCACTGAGCTCTCTGCAGCCCCTTTGTTGCCACGCCCCTGGTGCTGAGGCCTATTCACCCCAAATACTGTACCCACACTGGCGCTGGGGTCCCCACACTGTAGTAGGCCCCCAATGAGGTCTCCTTCTTCCTTAATAGCTTCAGCCCAATCCTCTGGAGTTCATAAAACGGCAACCAAAAATACGAGCCCTTGGGCTATAACATAACACAAGAAGTTCAGGGTACGCTCTGCCTTTTTAAAAGAGTCAAACTTCTTCCCTGGCACTAAGTGCTTCATAGGCAAGGATACCTGGTGAGCTCCTGGATCCCCATTAGCCCTAAATGTAGCATATCTGGCAGCTGCAGCTTCTCTGGGCAATTCCTCCCTGGAGACTCCTTCCCTTTTGGCAGCTGGCAGGGAACTGCCTCTCTAGTCCCAGGCCTGGGGTTTATATGTGCCCATGGCCCTGCCCCTTCCAGTCAGCTGACCGGCTTCAGGTGCAGTCTAATTCCCTCCTTAGGCCTGCTGCCACAGTAACCTGCACCTGTGGGGCTCCTTTTTACCTAAATATTTTTGTAAGAAAAAGGAAGCTGCATATCTAATACAATTTTAAGTAATGGATGAGATGATCAGATTTATCTAAATTCTAAACTTTTAAATTTAAAAGAAAAAGCAGCAGGCACCGATATGAATATTAATGTGCCCTTGGGCGCACAAACATTGGGACCCCCTGCTCTAGAACTTTGTTTCCAGTAGGGTAGAAACTTCATCCTTTTCCATCCAATGTGGTATTTGGAGAACTGTGCTGGGAATTCAGAGAGACACAAAGTTCAAACTCCCTCTTAGTTAAAGGGCCTAAAACCTGGGCCTCCAACTTCCTGAGTGAATGCTGTAACTCTAGAGTTAAGATATGGGAGGGGTCTCTCTCTCCCCCTACCATTTTTTCTGGTCTTGCAAAAGTATGTGCCACCTTGTGCAGCCAGTGCATAGTCTACCAAGTGTGCTTAGTTTATACCTGCATGCTTACATATCCATAGCATGGAGGTAGAGCCAAAATTGACCATTTATGTGGCTAGAAAAATGTCATTTAGTTATACAAAGAGAAATAGAGTTTTGCCTTTACTGTATTGTTTTCATTATGTCAACCCTGCATCTAAGTCAACCTTGCATATGTGTCAACTCAGTAGTTTCCAGTTTAAATTAAAAAAAACAGGAAACAACAACAATAAAAATGTAATCAATAAGATGGTAGATCTTCCATAGATATAAGATGATAACCATAGATTAGGTCTGTGAACCGCTATTGCCTTTACAAAATCTTTTAAAGAAATTAAATAAACAAGGAAAGGAATTAAATAGTTAAATGCACTAAAATACTAAAAGGAAAGCTACACAAAAAACTTCTGTTTTGATATTTTTATTGTACGCACAAAAAAACTGCAAGTGCAGAAGTCAAGAATGTTTGGGATCTCATTATAGGTCAACCCATATATTAGTTGAGTACAATTTTTATGCTTTTTTGGAAGGGAAAAAGGGTCAATTTATAAGTCAGAACAATATTCTGTGTGAGATGTCTTGAGTCATCATAGTTGCATGCAAATAAAGACCAAGCTATAAATAATCATTCCAAAACAAGCAACAAATGTATACAATCCTCATTCCAGGGATTCAGGTTTTGTGTTTCCCATGGAAAAATAAAACCACGGATTTCCTGATTTTAAATCAGAAAAAAAAAATTACTTTTTAGCAGAGAAAGCCGCGGATTTCCCAGTTTTGCAAAGAGCTCTGCAGATGAGCAGAGTTCTAGACTACAAGAGCTAATTGCAAAAGAGGTGGGAAACCCCTAGCACTGTCCGGAGGGGGAAGGGCAGGGCCTGAGGCTCTCAGTCACCCAAGGCTTGCCTCAGGCTCACTTTCCTTCCTGGAGCCTGTAAGGTATGGGGGGGCTTGGGGTTGTGCTGGGGATGGTTGGTGGGGAACCTGGTTGTGGGAAGCTGTCTGGGAGCTGAGGGGAGGGGAGGGGAGGGGTTGGGGGAAGACATGGAGTGCCCACCAGCACAGACCTAGAGCAGTGGCCCTTCAAGAAAAGCCACATATGGAGGAGTGGAGCCCCCTTGGGCCGATAGCGCCTCTCTAGGTCCATGTGCCACTGGCTGGTGAGACACTCCAAGTGGGGCTTTCCCCAACACCTCTCCCTCCCTCAGTCCCCAGCCAGCTTCCCACAGGAGTTTCTCTGGCAAACACAGACAGACACACATGCAGGCACAAACACAGACATGCACTCACACACTCACCCCAGCAGGTAAGTGTGTGTTGGGGGCTGGGGGAAGCCAGTCTCTATGTCCACTCCCAGGAGCAGGTCGGGGCATGGGTAGCGGCGCCCCTTTGCAAACTGCACATGTGCCGGCTGGGAGGTGAGGGGTATCACATGCAGCTGCCACCACCGTCCCATACCACTGCTGTGTCCTGCACTACTTTGCCACAGCTGGTCGCACATGTGGCTCTGGCTGGGTGGTCCACAGAGGGGCACCAATGGGGGGAGGGAACTCACACACAGCAACCCCCACCACCCCGCACCACTTGCCCGCAGAACTGCATGTGCAACCAGCTGTGGCAAAGCAGCACTGGGCACAGCAGTGGTGGTGGCGGCAGTGTGGAGCAGTAGTAGCTGCCATGTGTAAACCCTGCCCCTACCATCTGGCTGGTCAGCACACGTGCAGCCCACAGAGGGGCACCACTACCCTCACCCCACCAGCCCTGGTCCTCAGAGTGGGCACAGAGGCACAATCTCCCCCCATTCTCAATTTGGCTCCCCAGCCCCTTCCCTTTCCCCTGCCCCAACCCTCCCCCCCCCTTCCCTTTCCCCTGCCCCAACCCTCCCCCACCCCCCCCCCCACACACACACTTACCTGCTGGGGTGTGTGTCTGACTGTGCCTGCATGTGTGTGTTTGTGTCTGCGCCTGTGTGTGTGGGGCTGGGGGGCTGTTGTGGGGGGAGTGACAGGCATGAGCAGGGCTGGGGGAGGCTGTAGGTGGCTGTGAGGGCACTGTGTGGTGCCTTTAATTTTAATAATGGATTTAGGGGGTTTTAAAAAAATCAGGGAATTTGCAATTTTTTATTAAGGAAAACCAGGATCCGTGCTCCTTACTTCATTTGACTTAGTCTCAAAATGGTGCTCTATCCAAAATAGAGTAATGCTGAAAAATATGAGATGTCCTGGAAACAATAATCTGAAGAACCAGTGCTTATTCTTTCATAACATTAAAAAAAATAAAAATAAGAAGGGTTTTAAGAAGAGTATGCCTCCTCTGCTTGGGCCTGTAGGGGGCCTGTCAGGAAAGCCAAGGTGGACATAGAGCTAGGACTAGCGTCCAAGATCAAGGATAATAAAAAGTCCTTTTTCAAATACATAGGGAGGACGAAGAAGGCACCAGGTAACATGGGGCCCCTGCAAAGTACACTGGGCAATCTGGTGGTTGCACTAGAGAAGAAAGCAGAACTCTTTAACCAATTCTTCACATCCGTTTTCTTGTGCAGGGACTGGGACTTCCCTGCTGTCCATCTGGCATCACTCGAGGGGAACGCCTCCAGACCTCAGGTTGGGGAGGACCGGGTTAGAGAGCTTCTGGAGGGGCTGGACATGTTCAAGTCAGCGGGTCCAGATGCACTCCACCCCAGGGTGTTGAGGGAGCTAGCAGGGGTTATTGCAGGGCCCTTGGCACAGCTTTATGAGTGCTCGTGGTGCTCGGGCCAGGTGCCAGATGACTGGAAGATAGCCAACGTGGTCTCCATCCTTAAAAAAGGGAAGAGAGAGGACCCGAGCAACTATAGGGCCATCAGTCTCACCTCTATCCTTGGGAAGCTCTTTGAGAGGATCCTCAAAGAGCACATCTGTGATGGGCCAGCTTCAGGGATGATGCTCAAGGGCAACCAGCATGGTTTCATTAGGGGCAGGTCATGTCAGACCAACCTGATCACCTTTTATGATCAGGTCACAAAGGCAATGGATGCAGGTGTTGCTGTGGACATAGTCTTTCTAGACTTCAGCAAGGCCTTTGACACCATCTCCCACCCCATCCTCATTAAAAAAAACTAGGTGACTGTGGCATTGATGCCTACACAGTCGGATGGATTGCAGTTTGGCTCAAGGGTCATACTCAGAGGGTGGTGGTGGACAGGTCATATTCAACTTGGGGAGAAATGGGCAGCAGAGTCCCCCAGGGCTCAGTCCTGGGGCCTGCGCTGTTCAATTTCTTCATCAGCAATTTGGACAATGGGCTGAAATGTAACCTGTTTAAATTCGCTGATGATAGCAAAATTTGGGGTGAGGTGAGCACGCTAGTAGGGATGGAAAGACTGCAGCAAGACCTAGATAGGTTACAGGAGTGGGCTGACATAAAAAGGATGCATTTCAATACTGACAAGTGCAGGGTGCTGCACTTGTGCTGCTGGTTTCTACTGCCTACTTATAGAAGAATGGGAAACTCCCTTCTTGAGAGCATGGAGGCAGAAAGGGATCTTGGAGTCATTATCGACTCCAAAATGAACATGGGCCAACAATGCAAGGTCACAGTTGGCAGGGCTAAATTGGACCTTGTCGTGCATCCACAGGTGAATCTCAGGTAGACCCAGGGAGGCGATCCTCCCCCTCTGTGTGACACTGGTCAGGCCACAGCTGGAGTACTGCATTCAGTTCTGTGCGCCCCATTTCAGGAGGGATGTGGACAACACTGAAAGGGTCCAGAGGAGGGCCACACGCATGATCCAGGGACTACAAGGCAGACCCTACATTGAAAGGCTGCAGGACCTAAACCTGTTCAGCCTTCACAAGAGAAGGGTGAGGGGGGACCTGGTGACTGTCTATAAACTCACTTGGGGGGACCAGAAGGGTTTAGGGGAGACACTGTTTCCCCTAGCACCCCCTGGCATAACAAGGAACAATGGACACAAATTATTAGAGAGTAGATTTAGATTAGACATCCGCAACAACTACTTCACAGTTAGGGTGGCTAGGAGCTGGAACCAACTTCCTAGGGAAGTGGTGCTGGCTCCTACCCTGGGGATCTTTAAGAAGAGGCTTGATGACTTCTTGGCTGGACTTGTTTGAGTCCAGTCTTTTCTCCCGCCCAGGTGGGGGGGTCAGACTTGAAGATCTACAAGGTCCCTTCCAACCCTATGATTGTAAGAATTGGATCCTCAATTAGCATGCTTTATAAGGTATTCACCAAGTGAATTGGCATCAGCTTCAAAAGAAACTAGAGATGAGGTTCAAAGCAGATAAAGAGCCTGAAGGACTTATTGCTTGTCAGAAACAAAGGGGGTTAATACTATTCATTTGTGGCAATGTGGGACCTAGGGGTGCTGTGAACTCTCTTAGCATACCCTACCACGTCAAGTCGGTGTCAACGCACCCTCAATCTCCCCCACCACGTCTTTGATGTCTTAAATGCTTAGGGGAGGCTGCTTTTTCCATCTACTGTGACACAGTGCCCCAGCGTATCTTGGCCAATGCTCTGCCTAGTTGCCCTGGTACACTCTAATCTCTGGGGCTACACGTGGGCCCTACAGTCACCCGGGCCCACCCTGGGGCCCGTCTCCACAGCTCACCCTGGGAGCTTGCCTCGCGATCCCCACAATCAAGGCTCAGGTGGCCATAGCCATGCCTGGCCCCCAGACCCACCTTCTCAGGTCTTATGCCCCACTGGGCTTCTTACAATCGAGGCTCAGGTGGCCATAACCATGCCTGGCCCCCAGTCCCCCTTCTTGGGTCTCGCACCCCACTGGGGCTTCTTGCCTGCACCCACACTGGGGCTTTTCCCTCATGATACTGCCCACACTGGGGCCGGGGTCAATACACCCCAAAATGCAGTGCCCTCTCCAGCACCAGGAACTCCTATGCTACTGGGGAGTTCCTATGAGGCCTCCTCCAACCCCCTACAGCCTCACCCAGTCTTATACAACAACAAAACAGAAAATTCCCATTCCTGGGCTACAACATAAATTCCCATCCAACTGGCTATCCATCATTCATCTCCTTACCAGGGTTTCCTCCACCCAGTATCCTCATGCAGAAACTGCTCAGACCATCAGGCTGCTCTGCTCTGCTCTGCTCTGCTCTGCTCTGCTCTGCTCTGCTCTGCTCTGCTCTGCTCTAGCAGAACTCCACCTTCCCCAGCTACCAAAAGGGAACTGACCTCCAGCCTTAGCCTGGCTTGTTTATATAGGCCAGGCCCTGCCCCCTTCCGGTCAGCTGACCAAACTGGTTGTCTCAGCAACCCACACATGTGCTGCCCTGGTGACTGGCAGCTGAGCCTCCCCCTTCTCACCACTAGGGGTCTCTCACGGGTCGCTTCCCTTTTCGCGCAGGACGCTTAAGTGCCCTGCGACATCATTGCAAAGCAAATATGAAAAAGTTCCTGCACTCTAACTTAATATTTTAGTCTAACACACGTGAATCAGAAGAGATATATTTTGCTTTTGAATGAAATAAAAATATTCCCTTGAACGTATCATCACTATGCTTTGTTTTTGTTCCTTTCCTAACACGCTTGAATGTACCATACAGAAATATATCAAGCCAATATATGTTCTTTTAAGTATTTACTGACACTTTTTGGAAAATTTTACAGCAGAGTGAGTGGGTAAAGAGCAAATATGTGCCAGAACTCAATAGAGTCACATATTTATGTTTGACATCATCTCTTATACAGCTGATAGGTAAAAATAAGAATTTGGGCCCTACAATAGCTTCAAATGAAATCTCTAGAAAAATGATCCAATTTCATTCTTACATGAATCATAGACTTCCAGGCTTCAGACTACCTATTACAGTGTGCAGTGGTTGAAAAAATATTTTTAGCTCTGAATATTAAATGCAGGAATAATGGTTATAAATGTGGAATAATCCAGATCCATTATTTAGCTGATCTACTAATAATAATGCTATTCACTTGCTGGAAAAAATGAGTCTCTAGGGTGTTTTCACTGTTCTTACAGTGGTATTTCTTCTTTCTAATCCTGTGTACATTCCCATTTTCCATCCTCTAAAACCTTTCATCTTTTATCAGTTTTTTAAATTTTAAAAGTGTGTTATGACATATTTGTAATCTTCTTATTAATAGGAGGATTTCTCAGACCAAGTGAAGAGAGGGAATGGGAGAGAGAGTTACAAGTATCCATTCTTTTTGGAACAAATACTTGAGAATTTACTCATATTTTAACCTTCCCACTATATTTTGAGTCACAGAGGGCACATCAACATGTGCAATTAATGTGAAGCGATAAACTATGGAGTTTATTGCTCCCAGGCATGCTATTTGAAAATGTGCCCAGGATCGCAGGATGTTGAGCTGGATTGGAGAAGCCCCAGCTGGCAGGGGCTCTCAGGGATCAGTCTGTCAGCCCGTAGCTGCTCCTGCCCAGCTCAATGTGCTGTGGAGGTACTGGGTGGGGCAAGAGGGTGCTTCAGTGCAGAGCTAGCCTGAGGCATCCCCCCCTGCACTGAAGCATCCTTGTGCCCCAGCCAGCTGCATCAATGTCTTCATGCATGGTGCTGCAGAGCAGAGGTGGATTGTTTATTGAGGCCCTGGGCAAACACAAAATGGGAAGCCCCCTTCCTCTGTGGGAGCTGAGCTGTACTGTACTGCAGATCCAGACAACGGGCCAGATCACACACACACGCACACACACACACTTTCCTCTCACAGGACCTGACCCCCCAATCCCTCTGAGGACGCTTCTCCTCCCTGCTGTGCATGCCTCCAGTCCAGAGGCTTCCCAAGGAGACAGTGTGCGGGGTCAGAGGAGCATCACTGCAGCACCACCTTCTTCAGCTCCTTCTCCAGCATGGCTAGGTACACCTGCAGCCCAGTGCCATGGTCATGCAGCATTGGCTGCCAGCCCAGTGCTCACTGTGGTTCAGCACCAAGCTGCAGCTAAGCTTTCATGGCCTCATGGCCCATGCCTTGCAGCACTCCTGCCCTGGTCCTAGGTGCCCCAGCCATAGTTCAGCTCCTGCCCCTGCCCCTGCCCCACTCCCTTTCTTACCATGTGGGCCTCAATCTTGCCCCTGCCCCCATCCTTGCCTCCCCATTAAATTTAACTGCAGAGGCACTGTCCAGCTGTGTTCCAGGCCATGTCCCAAGTAGAACCCCTTGCGAGCTAGATTGCTGCCCACCTGCAAGGTGAAACCTCCCTTTCCATGGAAACCCAGGCATTGTGTGGAGGGGAATCCTAGCATCTGGGGGCCCCTGATTGGCAGAGGTCCCTGGGCCCCAGCCCCATGGGCCCATGCATTAATCTGCCTATGCTGCAGAGTTAATTATTTTCCTGCAGCCTAATAAGGCCACACATGTAAACACTGAGGCATTTACTGCAGTGCTAATTAGGCAGCTCTACAGTATACATCTCTTGTAGACATGCCCAGTGGGTGCATCTACACATGACTCTGTCACCGTAGCAACACGCTATGGCAATATAGCATTGGCAGGTATAAACCACGACACCAAAGCTACATCACTGTAGCAAGGCACTCCCTTGGTATAGTACGTTGCTACAGTGATATAAGGGCTAAAAATAACCTTGTGCTGCCAGCACGGCATGGTAACACCTGTTACTGCACAGTAACAACGGTGCCATAGGGGCATGTATAGACACACCCAGTGAAACTTAGTATGTCTACAGAGAGCCTGAAACAGTCCTTAAGACAAAATCTAGCCCTGTCTTTACAGGTAGAGGGGCTCATCAGAGAGTGGAGCTGATCTAGTTCAATGCTACAGATGCTATGTCTGCACTATCCAGCAAAGTGTAGAGAAACCTAGAATCAGTCTAACATGATAGCATGGACCTCTGAGTATATCTTCTCAGGAGGATAAATAAGCCCAAGAACCTGGATTTGAAGTATGAAGGGACTACTCAGAAGTGGCCCACAGCTTTCTTACAGCTTAGCTTTGCACGATGCCCTCTGTTGGGCAGCAAAAGGGAACAGTAACCTGGGTTGCCAACTAACAACGTTTTTTTTACTGATAAACTTCAAACTTCTTACTGACATGTATATTTTACGTAATTGTGAGGTAGTATGCCTGATCATAGTTTTATGAAGGTATATCTTATCTGTCACTTTCAAAACTAAGTTACAATCGATAATACAATTATTTATTTATGATTTATTTTAGTGGTGATCCTGACTCTCGCCCACCACATCTTGATAGAAATATGTTTTTCTTCTTTTATCAGGAGGGATGGACTTAAACACCATTAGATTTTTAACCAGAATATTTTATTTTAACCAGATTTATTTTTTTAGCACAGAATTCTTGGAACCTTCTTCAAAAGACTATGCAGATACTATCTGGTCTATTATAAAAACTCACAGTTAATTGTCTTTTATTAATCGTAATTAAACAACATAAATTATCACATCTTAAATGGTTCAGACTTTTTCTTTCCACTTCTTTCCAGATAGTTTCTCTGGACTCAGGTGAGTATAATGTCCCATACTGAAAGAAATCAGAATCAACAACCCAACAAGAGGTTACAATAAAAATAGGCTGTAAATTTGTATATCCTTCTCTTAGGGATACACATCTCAAAGAATAAAAGTCTTTATGATAACCGTTGGCCTTGGGATATCAAAATTCCCCTCTTTTTCTTTCTTTTAAAAACAAAACAAAACAAAAAACCAAAAAAAACCCAGTAGGTTTAATATATTCACTTGCACTTCCTTGATTTTTTTGCTTAATGTAAAACTTCAAAGAAAGATTTTACTTGTATATACCAGTCTCCTATGTTTTCCTGTGTTTCTCCCTGGTTTTTTCCCCTTTTTTTACATCTTGCTTACATTGACGAGTCCTCAAAATGGAGTCACTCTCTGCTAGCGGAAACTCTTCTTAATCTATCATGAAATAGCTGTTTGACTCTCCGTCACTCCAGCCATCACAATTCTTCGCTGCTTCCCCGCTTTCTGCCACATCACTCTCCTCTCTTTCATCCAGGTCTCTCCTCGTCCTCACCCCTCTCTGGCCATCCTAGCTTCACAGAGCAGTATGTCTGGAAGAATGGCTCCCAGCAAGATCTCTTTCCTTTTGCCGGCTCCTGCTCACTCCTGGTTAGTATTGGGATCCTCTTCTTCACAATACATTTAAGTTATGTAAAATATTAACTCTTCTGTCAGGCCTGGCAACAGGGCAGGGCCTACTAGGCCCTGCTGTGCTGCCAGGCCCCAGTTAGAAGGTCTGGGTTCAAATTTAGGGGTTTAACACCAAACATAGTTAAAAAAAAAAAATTGGTTTTCAGTAAGAAGTTTCCGGTAAATATTTTTTACTGGGTTGGCAACACTGCTTGCCTGCAGCTGTAGTTTTACATCATGCTGTCTCCACCCTGTGGGTCCCCTATTCACTCCAATGCCCTGATGCTCCTGACTGCACCCTGTACCATGCTGCTTCACTCAGCCCACCCACCAGCCTTACTTCTGCTGGTCCTGTGCCTCCTGTCCTGTCACAGACTGCAACCTAGAAGTATAATAGGACAAGATGCATCAGCAGCACATGGCTAGAGGGGAGGGGTCTACAAAGCCTATAGAATGCTTCCTGAAGAATGCTGTGCTCCTATTTGGACAGCAGCTGGTGCTGCTCCACTCTGCTTGTTCTTCAATCAAGCTCTGGTTGTCTAGGTTCTTTTGAGAGGGGTCTTCAATCCAACAGACTGACAGCTTTGTGTTTTTTATGGATAGCTCAGATTTATTTCTGGAGTTTACAGAGTGCCATTTTTAGCTTGATATTTTTAGTGATTGTCTGTTAATTTACTTACAGTTGACAACCGTGATGTTAGTAAGTAGCAAGGTATATGGATCTAATGCTGTGGAAGTTCTCCCAAACTCTTCTCTCTTGTGAAAGGAAGACATATTAGAGACCCCAGTGTCTAGTTCTACACAGTGCAACACAACCTGTTTGACGTTCACATAAGTTGATAGCCTTGTCATACTGTCTACAGTGTAAACATACTGTCCAGTGTCACACACTCGTATGGTCTACATCAGGAATGTCAAACTCAAATTGGTTGGTAGACCATATTTTCAGCCTTCCAGGTGCCTGTGGGCGACACACATTATCTTTTTTACCAACATTTGTTATTCAGTCAGTTCAGATTACATGCCATTTTTTGCACATTGTAAAAGTGGTCAAGGGACCCTGTTAGTTTAAGAGATAAAAGTGCAGTTTAGCAGAGGCAAGAAGCAATTAAAGGGCTATAGGGCCCAGCCTGCAGACTGTAGGCAGCAGAATGCTAGGCTGCTGATCTAGATAATTGCCGCTGCCTGGGCCTTGGTACAAGGCAGTCAGGCCAGCTGACTGGAATGGGGAGATGGAACGAGTCATACAAGCTTGAGCCTACAGTTAGAGGGTCAGTCTGGCTCTGATATCTGAAGGAGATGAACTTCTCTCAGCATAAGTTGCAGACCTAGAAATGTATCTTGAAGACTGAGAGGGAGCTGGCTTTTGGGAATAGAGTTTTGAGGTAATGTAGAGATGCAAGATTGGGGGTTAAGGTTTGAGCTGGGGAGTGGTTATTTTGTATTGTTTTGGTTTGGTTTAACTACAAGATTTGGGAGTGGCTTATGGGGAGGAGGAGCCCACAGAGGGCTGCCAGAAAGATACATATTGGAGCTGAATCTAAGGTAGGGTAAAGGTGCCTGATGGGCAGTTGCCAAGACAGGGCCAGTGGCTAAGTGAATAGGTAGAAGTTAAAGCTCAGACAGAGCCAGGGGCCCAGGTAGGAGAAGTCCAGCAAGGGCCAAGGTCCAGGTGGGCTGAAGCTCAGATAGGCCCAGAAAATTGAAGCATGGCTGAGGCTAACTGCAAAGGATAAAACTTGTGAGACATAGGTATGACTATAGGAGAGGCTGGAGGCCATGATTAGTGACAGTGAGGCATGGACTTAGGGTAGTTGCAAGAATTGCTGGGGGTTTGTCTAAGTAAGTTGAGTTGGACTGCTTGCACCACCACCAGGCTTACTCTAGGACTCTGGGTACAGCCTCCCCAAAGTAATATAAAGCTTAAAACAAGGTATGGCAAGTGAAGCAGTGAGAGGGGATACCCTGAGGAGCTGGAGTGGGGCAGGATTAGGTTTGCTGCCAGAGGGTGCTATGGGTTTCCTCAGAGGCCAGTCCTACTACACATATCAATACCAGTTTTCATCATATGTCAATTTAAAAATTTGTGGATGTGTAAACATTTGTAACAAACAGGCCTCCAGATGTTCAAAAACATTTTTTTTTTAAAAAGTATTTGCCAATATTCCTATAAGAAAAATGAACATAAGATGTTTGTGCAAAAGATTTATTTTGAGTTTATCTTAAGAACTGGTAGTACTGCTCCTGGGAAGCTGGTGTCTCTCTGCTGCAACCGGCTCCTTGATGTTTGGTTCAAAGCACTGTGCTGAGGACACTTTCAAGATAACATTCAAGTGCATGTCAGTGAGGCTTGAGCACAGTTTTGACTTGTTAATCTTCATCACTGAGATTTTTTTGCACAAATATGTGCTCATGAACACTAGTAAAACATCCTTGATACAAAGGATTTTACTGCTGGACAATTATTTTCCAGGTTAAACCTAATTGTTGAGAACTTACGCTTCAATGAAGATTTACTCTGAAGATCAACAAATTCCATTTGCAGTTCTGGGGGAATCTCTTCCACTGGGATAGAAAGCAGGATACTGAAAATGTCTGAACTTCACTCCATGGCTTGGAAAGTGGAGAATCTGTCCTAGAATTGGTGTCTGAGATACTTCAAGCCCTCACCACCTTCAGTCCCAGCAGTATTGAGCAATGAATTCAAGGTGGGGAAATGTACTATATTGCATTAAGAGAGCGGTTTCTCCCAGGTCATTGTGGAACCCCTGGCACAGCTTTATGAGCACTCATAGTGCTCTAGTGAGGTGCCTGAGGACTGGAAAAGGGCCAATGTGGTCCCCACTTTCAAAAAAGGGAGGAAAGAGGACCCAGGAAACTACAGGCAATGACCTCTGCCAGTTTCCTCAGCACTCTGGGGTGGAGATCATCAGGACCTGCTGATTTGAATATGTCTAGTCCCTCCCAAAGTTCCCTAACTAGGTCCTCACTGACACTGGGTGGGAAGGATGTCTCTGCTCAGAAAAAAACTGTGAAAGAGATTAACTTTGTTGCCTGGTGCTACCACCAGATTACCAAGCATGTCCTGCAGAGGCCCCACATTACTTGGTATCTTCTTTTTACCCACTATGCATTTAAAAAAGGACTCCTTGTTATCCTGGATCTGGGTCGCTAGTCCCAGTTCCGTCTCTGCCTTAGCCTTCCTAACAGCCCCCCTACAATCTCAAGCAATAGAGGTATACTCCTCCTTAGTGAGGACCCCTCCCTTCCATTGGGTATACTCCTCCTTTTTGGCTTTGAGACGTTCCTGGATGCTTTTGGTGAGCCATGGGGCCTTTTGAGTGCTCTTGCCATCTTTGATCCACGTGGGGATTGTCACCTTAAGGAACGAACACTCCTCTTGGACTCCCAACTCCTCTCCCCTCCCCTCCCTTCCAGGACCTCAGTGTCTCCCTAACTAGTCTCCTTACCTCATTGAAGCCTGCCCTCCTGAAGTCCAGGGCTGCTGCCTTGCTTCAGGCCTTTGACACCCTGTGCTGGATGGTGAATTCCAGTAGGCGATGATCGCTATCACCCAGGTGGTCGAGCACCCGCAGTCCCCTCACCAGATCGTCGCCTGTGGCCAGGACCAGGTCCAGCCCAGCATTTCCCCTGGTGGGACTGTGCACCTCCTGGGTTAAAGTAGAGAGCCAGGGCCTCAAAATAGTAAACCTGAGCTGAGGGGTACAGTGCTGATTTTTGTGTTGACAAAGAGCATGAGGGAATCTTTACAGCAGGGGCAGGCAATTATTTCAGGCAGAGAGCCACTTACTGAGTTTTGGCAAGCCATCAAGGGCCACATGACAGGTTGCCAGGGACAGATAAATATTAATTTTCCAAATTTTTTAGGGGCCCCATGGGCTGGATAGAATGGTCTGGTGGGCCACATTCAGCCCGCATGCTGCATTTTGCCCACCCCTGCTTTACAGGCAGACAGAGAATCATCAGCAAGGTGTGGGCATGGCTATGGGGGTAGCAAAGAGGTCATGATAACAGCCCTATAACCTCAAGGAAAGGACTACCTTGGTTTCAAGGGCAGCATCCTTCTGAATACATACTGATCGCCATCAAGTTACAGCAGGAAAGAAGCAGGAGGCAGAATAGGCTGGGTAATAAGGAGGACTGGAAGAAGCAGAGACCAAAGCCTTGACTTGTCAGTCACCCATGGCAAACAGGCCGGAGGGGTGGTTCCAGATAAACTATGGTCCAATGCCAAGTCCTCAGTGGTGGATCAGGGGAAGATGTCAGGATCTCAACAGCTGTCAAGACAGGAGAAAGTTGCAGCAAGATGGAGGTCTCCTGTTGTCTAAGGTTCTCCCTTGCCACTGAACCCAGATCTCCACCTTGTCAAGATCATGTGGTCATTGTTTCCACACACCAGCTTCCTCATGTTAAACAAAGTCACCTACAGGTTTCTACCACAAGACACCTCATGCTCTCCTGTACTGTTGGGTTTTTTTGAGGAGTCCCAGCCTACAGCCTTCTCTTCCCTAGAGGCAGACCCTGAAGATGGATCTGTGACTCAAGGAATGGGCTCTTAAGTCACCTCAAGATCCATCAGTAAACAGTGGTAGAAATTCTCCTGGAATAGAAAGATTGCAAATGGTGGTATTGGTAAAAGCGTTCTACTTCTCTGGGTGCACAATGTCTGCAGCTTTTTATGCATTCCATCAAGGACTCTCAGCAAAAAGCTTTGGAGAAGTAGCCCTCTCTTAAGAGAGGACATAGCTAGCTCCAAGTTCTCACTTAAGTGACACTTTTGTGAAGATAGGTTGTTAACAGGCAGGCCAGCCTGAGCTAATATTTTTTGGCCATACTTGCCTGGGGCCCTGAGTGGCAGTCCTAGCCCAGCTGATGAACCAGCTGGCCACTGTTAGGGTCTCCTGGCTGCTGGAGAGAGCAGCCTACCTATTTAATTCCACCTGCAGCAGCAGAATGCAGGCAAGCCAACAGTTCTTCTGAAGGTCTGCTCTGATAAGTTTCTATGTACCTGTGCTCTTTGGCTTCCTCATTCTGAGCCCTGCTGCTTTGCCTGGACTCTGGCTTTTGGAAAGTTCCCTTGGATCTAGTAATTTGATCTCTGACTTTTGGGATACCATGACTTGGCTCAGACGCTTACTTCATCCTGGCCTTGGAACTGGCTTCTAATCCCAGAACCTTGATCCAGCCTGTGACCTGGACTCTGCCACTGGATTTCCCTTTTGATCTGGTACCTCGGCATCTGACTTCTGAACTTATACTTGGCTTTTGTTTTGGATTCTGCTCTAGGTTCCCCTTTTGGGTCTTGTAACTTTGTCCCCGATTCTGACCACTGGCTCTGCTAGTTATCTGGACTCCACACCTGGCTCCTGTGCTCCCTCAGTGGCTTAAGCATTAGGTCAGAATGCCTACAACTTGGCACTTATAGCTGCTTTTTTCCAACAACTGTTTTCACTTAATTTGTCTTCATGTCCTAGTAAACTTTTCATACTTGATGCCATAGCATGACTCATGTCTCTTAATATTGTGTTATTTGGAAACAGCCATGGCTTGCTTACAGATGGAAAGCCCATGCTTTTTATTTGCTTCCATGAAAGGGAATGAGAGCCTCCATTTCTCTTGAAACAGGTGGCATTTATTGTTCGTTTTCTTCTTCTCAGGCATATCTGACTCATAATAAACACAAATATGAGATGTAATACTTATTACACTTGCAAATTATGCAACAGATGACTAATAATATTGCTACAATCATAGGTAAAAATCTCGAAAATAACACAACTCTTCCATTTTCAAACTCTTTTTGTTGTTAGTCATGTTTGCACAGTGCTGCCTTACTCACGCAGTCTCAAGTCTTTGTTTGAGACCACTGCTAGTCCACAACAACCCGCTGCACTTGTATATAGTAATCTCACTCTTGGATACTTCTTGAAATGGCCACAAGATTCCAACACTATTCTTTCTAGAAAGATTTGTTTAAGTTACCACAAACTCTCCTTTGCAGCAGTGCTAGTAAGGGATAGAGAATGGATAGAGATAAGTAGTAGTAAAGAGAAATGGGAGAACGAACATAAAGATAAGTCTACTTGACAGGAAGTACTTGCAAAAAAACAAAGTGAGAAGGAAGCTGAGAAGATCAAAAGAAGGAAAAAGGAGCAGGAATCCACCAGAAGTGATCTACCTGGCCTGGCCTAGGTCAACTCATCTGACTTGCAGTAGTGAAGGAGGGCTAGGCCACCTCCAACTCTTCTTCAGCGTTAGGCTTGTAGAGGGCATTGTAAATCCCAGGAAGAAATTTCAGAGAAAGACAAGCGATAGCCTGTAGTGTCATGTGAAGCTTCGGTTGCCGATTCAATTCAGTGGAGATTCGGCCCGATTCAATTTGATGATTTGGCCAGCAAATCGGGAGACCCTTTAATCTCTCCGAATCAGATCGGAACCCTCAGAATCGATTTGGAGAGGTTCAATGACTTGGACAGACACAGCTTTAAATGTTTTTTCTACATACCTCAAGGTACCAAGTGACTCACGAGCACTGAGATGGTGGGGCGGATGAAGCGTCCCATGGAAGTGCGGGGGGGGGTCCCCAGTGTGTTTGGCGGTGGACCAGAAGAATTTCTAGTCCACTTCCAGGTCCATTGCAGACCATGCAGGGGGCTCTCCCCCCATCCCCT
The DNA here is from genome assembly GCF_052110815.1 of Crocodylus siamensis. Lineage (NCBI taxonomy): Eukaryota > Metazoa > Chordata > Crocodylia > Crocodylidae > Crocodylus > Crocodylus siamensis. The sequence continues at coordinate 147,860,939 of NC_143399.1, read as the reverse complement.
GGCTCAGCAACTAGTACCTCCTGGGTCTGGGGGGCTACTTCCAGTCTACTTCCGGGTCCACTGCTGAGCATGTGGGGGCCCCCCCTCATGCTTCTTTGGGGTGCTCCATCCACCCCACCATTTCAGCATTCACAAGCTACACTTGGTACCTCAGGGTATGTAGAAAAACCATTTAAAGCTGTGTCTATGTCTGAATCAGCATCAAATCTTCAGATTTGAATTTGGCCTAATCGAATCAGGACAGCGATCCAAAACAATGAATCAAATCGCTGTCCCTGATACAGGCCAAATCCAAAACAAATATGGCCAATTTCACACATCTCTAATAGCCTGACCCTGCAGGCCATATGTTTTACACTCACAATCTATAGCAGGACAATCCAAATTCTAAGTGGCTGGGAACTGTAGCCCCCCTAACCACACACTGCATGGACCACATATCCTCCTAGTCCCATGTCACACAAGCCACATGCTCCACCACACAAGCTTCCCCTCCCCCCCCCCCACAGTGCATGGGCCCGCAACCCACCACACAAGTCCCCCACATCACATGGCCCCTGCCATATTGTATGGCCCCCTGATGCAGTGCATAACCCCACCATGTGGATGTGCCAGTGTGCAGTTCCCCTGCATACACAGACATGATGCCCCCACTAACCCACCTCCCGTATCACACCACTCATGCTGTGTCATACAAATGCAGACATCATATAGGGTCACTGGGTCTCCCACAGCCCCATCAGCTACACTACTCTGCCTCCACCATGTGTGAGGTCAGACGGAAGCTGGAGGAGAGAGAGGGCACCCAGGGCCTCTGGCAGCAGCAGCAAGAGCAAAGAAAGGGGCAGCTTTCAGGCCAGAAGCCCAGGGACTGAAGTTTAACCCCTCAGGGGCTGTATATGGCCTGTGGGCCACCAGTTGGACAGCACTAGTCTATAGGAATGGCCTGAGATTTCTGATGACAGCCACTAGAATTTACTGTGTCACCTTTTGACTAGAAGGTCTTGCTGCTTCCTGTTCATCAAAATCACAGTTATCTCCCCCTGCATATTGTACAATTACCTTTAAAACACAACATTTGTATAAAATAATACATTTGGGGTTCTCCTGTGTTGTCTTTTGTTTTTGAATCTCTCATGTGTACCTTTTCATGTTTTTCTAAGCTCACGTCAATAAACTACAAATTTATTTATTTATTTATTTTTTTAAATGACAGCTTAAAGTCTCATTTTTCATGCTAGTCCTGCAATTAGGGCTTTAAGAATAGCTATTATTGTAAGGATTCAGATAAAATCATGGGAATTAAAATGACAACTTTATTGCCTCCCTTTGTTCCATCATTTCTATATGTATGCCTGGTCCCTGAACTACCTACACCCGAGGCATCCATTTCCAAATGGCATCTAAAAATCCTCACTGTTAATTTTAGTAATATTAAATTTTATGGCAAGATTGCTTACAATACTGAAGTTTGGCAGAGGCCTGTGTGCAGACATCTCTCTCTTTTTTTTTTTTTTTTTTTTTAAAAACAAGACTTATATGAGGATAAAAACTTTGAAATTATACTTTGGTATTCTGGTGATGAGTACTCTAGATTCCTAAAATAAATAGATTACAATTGATAAATAGTCATCCTTGAATTTAATACCACAACTTTGCCTTCTAGATCTGAGTAAGTGGACTGCTAGTACTAACTGGGTGTGTCTACACAAGACATTTACTACAGAGCTGTTTACTGCAGAGTGAATTGGTCATCTCAACATCTACACATGTGCCCCTATTAGGGCACAGGAAACTAATAAACTCTGCAGCAGGATAGTACTTGTAAATATAAACATTACCCTGCTGTAGAGGGTTTGTGTGTGTGCAGGAACACACATGTAGATGCTGAGCCAGCTGGCTGGGGCATGATGGTGCTTTAGTGCAGGGGCTGCCTGCCAGCTAGCCCAACACTGGAGGACCCTTGTGCTTCAGCCAGCCCCTCCGCAGCACATTGAGCCTGGTTGGAGCAGTCCTGGGCTAGCAGGCTGACCCCCGAGGCCCCCTGCCTGCTGGGGCTTCTCTAACCAGGCTTCAGGTGCTGCACATGAATAAACTCCAGAGCTGATTGCTGCAGAGTTAACTGCTCCCATGCACATGTTCAAACTGTGTTCCCAGGAGCAAAAAACTCTAGAACAGTAAGTCCCAAAGTTTATCCATGTGCACTAACTGCACATATATAGACATACCCATTAGGCACCACTTTACTTTGGTCTTTCATTCTTTCTACCCAAGTACTAGAACTCTAGATCATAATTTCAGTTTAGTCACTAATTGTATAAATTAAAGATAAAAATAACCTCTCAGGTTGGCTAGTTGCTCTGGGTAACAGAGGAGGAAGGCACAGAGAACATGCCAGCTATAAGAATTTGAAGTAAAACAAAGTTAGAACATTATTTTCATTCTTGAATATTTTTAGTCTTAAGAATGCTTAAGATACATATGTATCTAGCATTTCTGCAGCAATTCCCGCAGTCAATTCCCCTTGATATAGCCTGCTTTACTTGTGGCCCAGCATTAAAATGAGCTGAAGTTCTTGTTTAGAATGCAGAGATAATGTTGTGATGCTAATACTGCTGCTCAGGCAGTAGTAGAAAGGGTTTTGCCCAAAAAACTTAAAAAAATAAAAAAAAAATTTACATTATTACACTGTAGCAGTCCCATTTACATGTTTATTGCCATGACTTGCCCTCTTCACTGTGAAATATAATTCTAATAGCTGCAAAAATTCCCTGAGAAATGAAACTGCATTTTTAAAAATCCATCTGGATCATCACTATCAGCGTAGTCTTATTATTGGTGAGTAAATAAAATATATTAAATTGTTTTCTGATTTTGTGCAACAACCACTTAAAATAGGTTTGATTTTCTTAAATGTTATTTTTGTTTAGCCATTTATACCTCATCTGTACAGTTTGTTTCATTGCTAGGTGGGCGTGCAAGTACCCAACTGCAGTACTGGCATACTGTTGTACTAGTGATGGTGAAGTGAGGTTTGAGAAAATGCTCCATTTATTTCAGGAGCTAGACATTTTCCAAAAATAATTATTCTTTGGGCTGAAATTTCTCAAGCTTATTTTTAGCCCCAAGGCAATTTAAAAAAAAAATATTTTAGCATTTCTCTTAGGCATTTTAAAGTACTTAATTAAAAAAGAGTTTTTCACCTATCTGAACAACTTTTATAGGTGCTCCCTTTGCTGATGTGATGCATAATCATGTCACTGTCTGAGAGCTGAATGTGTGGTAATATGGGTATTTTCATATCTAAAGGAGACCTTTTTAGTTCAAGCAATAAATCTTTGTGCTTTTAATGCAGAAAGTTATGTAGTTGATCTTTGGTTATGATTGGTTGTTTTTATGTATGGAGGCCACAACAAGCTATGCTCTGCTAACTGAAGAGCCTTTTAAAACTTGGACCTTCTCATGGGTTGGCTATTTCATTCTCTGGCTCAGAAGTAGCTTAAATATATCTGCATAACGTACTGCAGTATACAGGTTAAAACCAGGTACCCAATGAGACTAGGATTTCACCCTTTGTATATGATTCACAGATAATGGGAGTGCCTTGAACACTTTAAGCAAACTCTTAATCATGATCATGACAAGAGTTATTAAGGCAGACAAGTTTTTCATTAAAATCAGAATCCAACATATTTTTGATACATTTGCCCTGAAGAGGCAAAGCATTTCAAGTTTTGCCTTTTCCCCATTAGACTTTCAATGGTTTTAGTTACCATGAGTTAGGAAGATACATTTTGGCCTTGTGTGGGCACGTGTTTGGCATTTGGGATGATATAATTGTACAATTCTCTATAGAGCATAGAGTAATCAAGGAATACATTTCTAGTGTACTAAGCAAGCAGGGGAAAAAAATCCTTAAAAACAAGACCCCTTTCAGGCCCTATATTTTTTTTTTAAAAAAAGGAGACACCGATTTCTCTCCAGTTCCAGCTTTACAATTTACCTCTAAAGTGAGAGAAAAGGAGAGGGTGAATGGAATACATACGGCTGTGTCAGAAACACGGAAGAGCTACAAGCCTCTAAACAAATAAAAGCCAGACCATTCATTTAAAATTCTTCCAATATTTTTTACTTTTACTATGTCTATTCATTCCTGGGCTTGCCAGTATATGTGCTGCACTGTTGTAGAGAGGAGCCATTAATTCTGCCTGACCACTCTGGGGTGATTAAGTCTTATTAACTATGAATTTCTTTGCTTCTCTCAAGCTCCTAGTATTATTTCCACTTGGTTTGTTGTGCAGTATCAGTGTATGGTTCGCTTTCGAATCAAGCATTGGCCTCCCTCCAACTTTCAATCCACATTCATAGTTTTGCTACCTAAAATACAAGGTAATTCATTTAAAAAAAAAAAAAAATCAGTTTCCACATGCTGGAAACCTGTAAGGTCACTTTCTAATATTACAGATATTATTAGAGATAATATGTAGGATTTTTAGAAATATTTTTGAAGACTTAATTTGTTTCCCTTTGTTTTTTCTGACAACCAATAAGACAGTGCCCAGCATCAGTGGGGGGAAACAAGATATGCTGGACATGGCAAAAGATTTTTAGCACTCACAATTGGAGCCAGCCTTTAAGCTACTATATAAAAGCCAGATTTTCAAGAGGGTTTAGCTTGCCAAAGGGGCCACAGCTCTTTAAAAAGATTTTGCTTTTAGTTCTTCAGAATTATAAAACTCAAAATGAAAAGGTCTTCAGTCCAGGAAAGAAACTGTGCCACAGCTTCTGGGGAAGGGTTTGATTATTAATTATTATTTGTATTGCACTAAGCCTGTGAGCCTCACTCATGGATCCAGGTCCCAGCACACAAAATGCTGCACAAATATAGACTAAAAAGAGTCCCCGTCATGAAGAGATTAAATGCAAGTATGTGTGCATAAGGGATGTAACACTTATTTCATACATCTGGAGTATTAAAAGGTGAACTGCAATAGACCAATGATTTTCGCAGGTATTTTTGTTCTATCTGGTATTGTACTATTGTGACAATAGACATAATTAAAAAAATTAGTACTTCATTGTCCTTTTGGACAGAATTGATTATCTACTCTATTCCTTCCTTGTTTCTTCCACTCTGTCATGTGGGTTATTTTATTTTTCTATCATCTGCTTTTTAGGATTAAAAAGGCAGTCATTTTTAAATAAATTTTTCCACTAAATTTTTTTTACAATAGAACTAGTGGGACCAATTTTCCCATTTTTTTTACATTGAGTTTTATGGCAGCTTATTCCTTTTGACTTTACTGGAGGTTCTATGGATCTGTCACCACTTTTAGCTCTTTATTCAACTCTCAGAATACAAACTTCTATACTTACCAGGCAGCACTTTCTAATAGGGTAGGTTATACTCATGGTATTACTAGGGGTTGTCCCCATGGAATCATAGTAAGAATAACTATTATGGAAGATCTGTAGCTATGGATATGGATTTTCTCCACATAGATATTCTTATACTGCACAAAACAGCATGGGGACTAGGGCAGTCCAGCTGGGCCAGGGCTGCCCTCACCCAATACTGAGGGACTATCAGGTGATTGTCAGCATGGGGAGGGGGCATGCCACATATTCAGTTTATAGCAGCATAACCAACCACAACAATCTGAGCCCAGGGACCAAATTAATTTGATGCCCCTGCTTTATGTTATAAAAACAATTATTCTGTTTGTACTGTTTGCTTTCCAGTAGTGGGTAAAATAATCTTTCTTCAGTTTTCTGTCAATTTAAAATATAAATGTAAAGCTTTTGTATTTAAGATCATTCTGTGAGATACAAAATTTCCCTACAGTGCCTCCTTACAAAACTTAAGTTCTTGTAAGAAAGCATTGTCTAAAATAATAAAACACAGTAGAATTACTGAAACATAATAGTGCTAAAGCTGCTAATGGTTATGAAGTGGGAATATAGGACTAGCTCATTAAAATGTGCATAAAACCTATTACATTTAATATGAAAAAAAACACGCTTCTCAGAGATAACATACCACATATTTTCTCTCTCTATTTCCACATGGGTAGGAAAAATCAACTTTCTGCTCTTTTTCTTTTTTCTCTCCCCCCCCCCCCCAATATTCTTCCCTTCCAACTTCTCTAAACACCTACAATATTTATGTATACAAAAAAAATCCAACCTCTACCACTCACAACCAAGGAATGTGTCTTTATATCACTATTTTTAATATAATGAAATAATACATAATACAATTCATCAATAGAGCTCAAAATGCTTTACAAAGGTGGTCATGTTTGTGATATCCATTTCAGAGATGAGGAAACAGAGGTAAAGTCAGTAAGGGCACCATACCACAAACTCCTGGGAGCTGTGGTGGTGCAGGTGCTAAGGTGTGTACTTGACAGCCTAAAGATTGCAAGTTTGAGGACATACCAAAAGCATTCATGGTGTGGCCATGTCAGATTCCAAGAAATCTGCAACCCCTGCTAAATTCTGTTACAAGAACACAAAAAAGGAAAAGAACACTAATTCCTGACCTAGGAGCAGTGTAATCGTATTTATACAACCTTGCAGAAAGGCTAGATATCTCTGCCACTTAGCAGCTTGCCTGCAGCACTGTACTTATGCAGCTACTGCTTCTGATTTGGAGGCTAGTTATGCCCTGCATGTGAGCAACACTGGGGAGCTGTATACTGCATGGCATGCAGAAATCTCACTCTTCAACTCTATGTTCAGCAGCAGACTTACTTTCTCTACTCCAACCACAGTACCCACAATATCCAGTTAAACAACTGTTCTTTATTGAATATGATTTCTTAAACACCATGGGACAGGTGCTTCCTGGCTTAATGAATAAGGGTAATACAGTCTTCAGGTATTAGTGACTAGGGAAGTAAAGGAAGTTCCACCTGTTTACATTAACGATGTCATTGATTTCAGGAAGAATGCTATTGGGATTCTCTGTGCTGTTATACTGGGGCCTTCGTATTTCTTGCCATAGAGCAATATATCAGTAGTTTTACATGCATATGTCCACATTATGGGGTACTTTATAAGACATACCAGCAAAGTACCTTGAGCAGCAACATGACCTCAGCTATCAAAAAATTAGGGCTGGGAACAGAAGTTACACATAAACCAGTTTAAATGATCAAAAACTGGTTTAAACTTGTAACAGAAGTTCAGTGCACATAGACTGCTTTCAAAATGGCTGAAACTGGTTTAAGATAAACCTGGATGGATGTAGTATCAGACTTAACTGATTTAGCCCCTTGTTTAACTAGAGTCTACAATGAGGGGCAGCATGCTAGGGAGTTTGCTTGGAAACTCTCACACATTTCTTCACTATAAGCTTTCTGAGAGGAAAGAGGTTTGCAGGGAAAAAGGGAACCCCTTAAGGTCAAGGAACAGCTAACAGGCCAGCTACAGAGAAGTTCTCTCAGGAAGGTCTGCTTGGAAAGGGAGGCAGAAAGCAAGAGGCAGCAGATTAGAAGCCACAGAGAGATGGCTAGAAGACATTGCAATCCCTCAGCCACTGCCACTTCTAGCTCTTCTTCTGCTTGCACCTGTGAGGTATCTGTCGAGGCAGGACCACACACCAGTGAGGCTTCCACCCAGGTCCTTGTTTGGTGCTGTGAGGACTGTAGCTTGCAGGTTCCTTTCAGTGTCTGCCAGCGAGTGCCTGTGATGTGAGCAGTGCTTTCTGGTAGTGTCTCTCAGGGGGAAGGCAAGTGAGCTACAGGAGGAGGTAACAAGACTCCAAAGCATCCTCCATCATGAGGACTTCATAGATTCCATGCTGAAGGAAACCTCAAGGACTGTGATGGAAGGACTGCCAGAGGTAGTGCTAGGAAAGGAAGAGGGCATGGACTCCCAGGAAGGCAGAAGCTGGAAGCTTGTGATCTCTGGCAGCAAGGAGTCGTTATACTCACCTGCCGTGGTTTACTTGGAGAACAGATACAGAGTGCTAGCAACAGAGGAGGAGTGGAAGAGGCCAGGCCAGTGTAACAGGGTCAAGTTTTCACACCTGGTGCAAGCACCAGCCTGCCTCCTATCTATGGGCCAGCCCCCTACCTCACTCATCTGCCACACCTTGATGTAATAGTAATAGGATGTTACTCAGGCGGAAGGCTGCCCATTTTGAATCCCAATGTTTAGGGATATATCTGCAGCTCTGTTCTACCCCTACACTGTGGCCCAAGCCTCTGAGATGGCAGCCACCAGTGGTTTTCACTGTGTCTTTCATAACACATGTACACAAACAGACAAACAAACACATACTGGGCTCCAAGCCCTCGGCCCCCTCACTGGGGCTCCACACACTGTCCCCTTGCTGAGGTCTGACACCCTGTCTGGATCAGGTGGCAGTAGCCCTGCCTGGCCCTCTGCCTTGGGGTATTACACCCTGTGAGGCTCAGGTGGCTGTAGTTGTGCCTGCCCCCTGCTCAGGGTCCCTGCAGCCACAAGATTTACAAAGAGCCTAAGCACTGCTCCAAGTCCCTCTGCCAACCTGGGCCCTGCTTCAGGACTTCCATGAGCCTGGGCTCCCCTGTACTGGTTGAACCCACCAAAGATGCAGGGGCTAGTTATAAAGGTACCCCACACTTGCCTTTCACCAGGAAGGTGATTGGCCTGGCATTTCTTGGGTACTCCCCCCACCAGACAGAGCCCCACCAGATTCCCCCCACCCTTTTCCAGCAGGGTGCAGTTTCATGTCTTACCCAGGACAAATGAAGCCTTCTCCATCCCCATAGCCTCACCCTGTCTTCTGCAGAGCTCAGCAGAGAGGTGTTTTTCCTCTGCTGGCTGATCACAAACTGCCCTCAGCTCAAGGAGCTGGGTCTTAAAATGGCCACTCCAATCAGGAACCTGCCCCTCCCTGGCCCAGTCCTTAAAGTGGCAAGCACTACCAGTGCCCTGCCATAGCCAGGAATCCCCAAGATGGGGAAGATCAAGACCACTGCCATGAAGAGGAAGCAGTGGGTGGTGGTGGTTGGAGGTACCTTTTTGCGGGGGATGCTGCCCTGGTTTGTCCCAGAAGATTTACTCGTTGCCTGGATCCAAGATGTCATGGAAGGATTCATAAGACTTGTCTGACCCTCTGACTACTATGCCATGCTGCTTATCCATGTGGGCACCAATAATACTGCCAGGAGTGACTCTGAGGCAGATCAAGAGTGACTACAGGACTGTGGGTGCAAGGGTGAAGTGAAGGGGGGCACCGGTGGTGTTCTCCTTGATCCTTCTGGTCAAGGAGCAGGGGCTGGGCAGGAATGGATGCATCCTGAAGATCAATGAATGGCTGTACAGGGGCATTCCCAGCAGGACTTTTGGCTTCTTCAACCATGGGATGTTTTTTCCAAGACAAAGGATTGCACCAGGAAGAGACAGTATCCACCTGACAAAGCAAGAGAAGAGGATCTTCACAGGCAGGCTCACTAACTTGGTGAGGAGGGGTTTAAACTAGGTTTGTTGGGGGATGGAGACCAAACCCCTGAGGTAAAATGAGGAAGCAGGAGACCTGGAGAAGGGGGCAACAGGAGAGGCCTCCTAATTCTTCCTGTGAAAACAGGGCAATCAGCTAGTTACCTCAGGTATCAGTACACAAATTCATGGAGCCTGGGAAACAAGCAGGAATAATTGGAAGTCCTTGCACGGTCAAGGAACTAGGATGTGTGATTGGAATAACAGAGACTTGGTGGGATAGCTGATATGACCGGAGCCCTGTTATGGATGGGTACAAACTGTTCAGGAAGGGCAGGCAGGGGAGAAGAGAAGGAGTTGTGCTATATGTAGAAGAGCCATATGACTGCCCAGAGCTCCACCATGAAACTGGAGATAGGCCTGTTGAAAGTCACTGGGTTAAAGGGGAAACCAACAAGTATGATGTTATGGGGGTGTCTGCTATAGAACACCAGAATGAGGTAGATGAGACTTTCTTCAGACAACTAGTGAAAGGTTTCCAGATCACAGGCCCTTTTTCTTATGTGGAACTTCAGTTACCCTGATATATGCTTGCAGAGCAATATAACAGTGCACAGGCAATCTAGGAAGTTTTTGGAGAGCTTTGGGGACAACTGCCTGGTGCAAGTGTTTGAGGGACCAACTAGGGGCCATGCTTTTCTTGAGCTGCTGTTCACAAATGGTGAAGGATAGGTGGGTGATGTAGAAGTGGATGGCAACTTGGGCAGCAGTGACCATGAGATGATCAAGTTCAGGATCCTAGCAAAAGGAAGAAAGGAGAGCAGCAGAATATGGACCCTGGACTTCAGGAAAGTAAACTTTTACTCTCTCAGGGAACTGATGGGCAGGATCCCCTGGGCGGCCAGTCTGAGGCGGAATGGAGTCCAGGAGAGCTGGTTGTACTTTAAAGGAATGTTACTGAGGATGTAGGAACAAGCCACCTGCATGTGCAGGAAGAATAGCAAATATAGCAGGTGACCATCTTGGCTTAGCAGAGAATTCTTCAGTAGGCTTAAACACAAAAAAGAAGCTTACAAGAAGTCGAAGCTTGGACAAATGACTAGGGAGGAGTATAAGAAAACTGCTTGGGCATGCAGGGATGAAATCAGGAAGTTTGGTGTTGCAGCTAGCAAGGGACATAAAGGGAAACAAGAAGGGTTTCTACAAGTATGTCAGTAACAAGAGGAAGATCAGGGAAGATCAGGCAGATGATGAGGAAAAGGCTGAAGTACTCAATGCCTTTTTGGCCTCAGTCTTCACAGGCAAGGTCAGCTCCCAGACTACTGTACCAGGCAGCACAGTTTGGGGAGAAGGTGAGCAGCCCTCAGTAGTGGAAGAACAGGTTAAGGACTATTTAGAAAAAATAGACATGTATAATTCCATGGGGCCGGATCAATGTATCCAGGGGTGCTGAGGGAGTTGGCTGATGTGATTGCAGAGCCTCTGGTCATTATTCTTGATAACTCATGGTGATCAGGTGAGGTCCCAGATGATTGGAAAAGGGCAAATATAGTGTCCATCTTTAAGAAAGGGAAGAAGGAAGATCTAGGGAACTAAAGACCAGTCAGCCTCACCTCAGTCCCAAGAAAAATCATGGAGCAGGTTCCCAAGGAATCCATTTATAAGCTGTTAGAAGAGAAGAAAGTCATCAAGAACAGTCAGAATGGATTCACCAAGGGCAAGTCATGCCTCATGCCTAACCAACCCAAGTACCTTCTATGATGAGATGACTGGCTCTATGGAAGTGTTAAGAGCAGTGGACAGGATATACTTTGACTTCACCAAGGCTTTTGATGTGGTCTCCCACAGCATTTTTGTAAGCAAGATGATGAAGTATGGGTTGGATGAATGGACTAAGGTGGATAGAAAACTGACTGGATTGTCAGGCTCAGAAAGTAATAATCAATGGCTCCATCTCTAGTTGGCAGCCAGTCTCAAGTGGAGAGCCCCAGGGGTGGTCCTGAAGCTGGTTTCATTCAATATCTTCATCAACAATCAGGATGATGGAATGGAGTGCACCCTGGGGAAGTTTGCAGACGACACAAAGCTGGGGGACATAGTAGATACACTGGAGGGTAAGACTAGGATTCAGTGACCTAGACAAATTGGAGGATTGGGCCAAAAGAAATGTAATGAGGTTCAACAAGGACAAGTGCAAAGTCCTGCACTTAGGATGGAAGAATCCCATGCACCTCTACAGGCTTAGGACCTGCAGAAAAGGGCCTGGGGGTTACAGTTGCCAATAAGCTGAATGTGAGCCAACAGTGTGGCCTTGTTGCCAAGAAAGCTAACAGCATATTGGGCTGCATTAGTATGATCACTGCCAGCAGATCAAGGGAAATAATTATTCCCCTCTATTCTGCACTGGTAAGGCCACATCTGGAGCCCTGTGTCAAATTTTTGACCCCCACACTACCAAAAGGATGTGGACAATCTGGAGGGAGTCTAGCAAAAGGCAACAAAAATGGTTAAGGGGCTGGGGCACATGACTTCTAGGGAGAGGCTGAGGGAACTGGGCTTATTTAGGTTGGAGAAAAGAAGACTGAGGGAGGATTCCATAGCAACATACAGCTACCTGAAGGGTGGTTCCAAAAAGCATGGAGCTAGACTGTTTTCACTAGTGGCAGATGACAGAACAAGAAGCAATGGTCTCAAGTTACAGGAAGGAAATTTTAGATTGGATACTAGGAAAAACTCTCACTAGGAGGGTGGTGAAGTACTAGAAAGGGTTACCTAGAGACGTAGTGGAATCTCCATCCTTGGAGGGTTTTACCGTCTGGCTTGACAAAGCCTAGCTCAACAAAGCCCTAGATGGGATGATGTAGTTGGGGATGGTCCTGCTTTGAGCAAGGGTTGGATTAGATGACCTTCTGAGGTGTCTTCCAACCATAATTTTCTATAATTTATTCAAACTGGTTTATGGAACTTCTGCCCTAGATCCTGTTAACTCACAGTCCCCTGGCTTCCCAGCATACTTTGCAGCCCTGCCACCCCTACTTTCAACTTTCACAGAGCTGAGGAAGTAAAGCCTCTGCTCCCTAGTCTTTGCCTGTCAGCCTGGTGGGATGTGGGGCAGAGGAATGGACCCCAGGCCCGCCCTTGCCTGGATCTGCACAGAACAACAGAAGGAAAGTACCTTTTTTCGGGCTTATTGTCTCCCCCTCAACAGACCCCCAAGCCAGGTTGGAATTGCCTTAGCCCTGCTGCTTGCCAGGTGCCCTTGCATCTTAGGGGCTGTGGGGGAAGGGAACATACCCTCCAGCTCAGCACTGATCCCCCCAGCTGGGGTCTGCAAGGCAGTCCTTCCACTGGACGTTTTGTCCCCCCCACAGTCTAGACAGCCAGCTGGAATCCCTTGCCTCCAGCCCCTTCTTTCATAGAGTTGAGGCAGTAAAGCCTTTAGTCCCCTAGCTTCTGCCTATGCTTGCCTGCCCAGCATGGGGCTAAGCCCCTGTGGAACCATATTGAGTGGTGGAAGGGGAGAATCCCCTCTCTACACCAGAAGCAGGGCTCAGAGGATCCTGTCATGGGCAGGGTCATTGAGGCTGGGGGATCTGGCCAGCCCCAGGCTGGAGGGACTCTTCCCCTCTGCGGAAGGATAGCAAGGGGTTGGGAAGCATGTGTTGGGCAGCCAGTCAAGGATAAGCCCTGCTCAGCTGCATTTGCGTGCCTTTTGCAACAGCCAACAGGCTGGGAGATGTTCTCTGCCACAGTGGTTCTCAACTTCTTACTTCTTTTTTATCATTACCATTTGTAAACTTTGATGGCCAGCCCCAACACAGCGCTCCTCACTCCCAACCCATTGCCCCCAGGCATCAGCCCCCCAATGTGTGGGGTGATAGGGGGCCCCAAGCAGCACCTCCCAGGCTGGAACTTTGTCAGCCTGCAAGGGAAAAGCCATGGTTTCCCACATTTTTTTCCTTTAAAGGAAAAGCCATTTGTAAAGTTTATTGATCCATTTTTTAAAGTGTGTTCATGACCCTTTCATATATTCTTGGGACCCACTTTTGGGTCACTGTCCATAGGTTGAGAAACACTGCTCTAGCACTCCTCCCCCACCACTGGTATGGGTCACTGCAGGGGTCTGGAGGCCTTTCTGGTTTCAAAGTGAACATCAGTTCACTTCATTATTGATTCAGTCTTTGCAGTTTAGAGAAACCTGCAAATATTGAATCAATTCAGCTTGGCATTTTTTGACTGTCTGTACTTAGCCCAGGTACTCTTTGTTTCTGCATGCAGTGTGACACTTATGTGTTTGTGGACATCAGTTCTGAGTGGGAAGAAGGAGTGTCTACTATAAGTCTAGGGAAAATAAATGTATGAACTGTACAAGTTACAGATGTCTTCCATATGTAGGTTTCATAGTTTCTAGGGTCGGAAGGGACCTGAGTAGATCATCTAGTCCAACCCCCTGCCATGGCAGGAAAGAGTACTGGGGTCAAATGACCCCAGCAAGGTGTACATCTAGCTTCCTCTTAAAGATCCCCAGGGTAGGAGCCAGCACCACTTCTCCTGGAAGTTGGTTCCAGATCCTAGCCACCCTGACTGTGAAGTAGCGCCTCCTGATATCTAGCCTAAATCTACCCTCTGCCAGCTTGTGACTGCTATTCCTGGTCACTCCTGGCAGTGCTTGGGGGAACAGGGACTTCCCCAGTGCCTGCTGGTCCCCCCTGATTAGTTTGTAACAGGCCACTAGATTTCCCCCTCAGGCTTCTCTTCTGGAGGCTGAACAGGTTCAGGTCCTGTAGCCTGTCCTCGTAGGCTCTGCCCTGCTGTCCCCTGATCATGTGAGAGGCCCTCCTCTGGACCCTCTCCATGTTGTCCACATCCCTCTTGAAGTGCGGTGCCCAGAACTGGATGCAGTACTCCAGCTGCAGCCTGACCAGTGCCGCATAGAGGGGGAGTATCACCTCCTTGGATCTACTTGAGATGCATCTGTGGATGCATGACAAGGTACAGTTGGCCTTCCTGATTGCATCCCCACACTGCCGGCCCATGTTCATCTTGGAATCAATGATGACTCCAAGATCCTTTACCGCCTCTGTACTGACAAGAATGGAGTTCCCCAACCTGTAGATATGGTGCCGGTTATTCCTCCCCAGGTGCATTACTTTGCACTTGTCGGTGTTGAATCCCATCCTATTCTCATCTGCCCACCCCTGTAACCTGTCTAGGTCCGATTGCAGCCTATTCCTCCCTTCTAGTGTGCCCACATCCCCCCACATCTTAGTGTCATCAGCAAATTTGAACAGGGTGCTTTTTACCCCCCTCGTCAAAGTCACTGATGAAGATGTTGAACAGTGCGGGCCCAAGGACCGAGCCCTGTGGAACCCTACTGCCCACATCCTTCCAGGTTGAAAGCAACCCGTCCACTACCACTCTCTTGGTGTGGCCCTCCAGCCAGTTGGCGACCCAATTGATTGTGTGGGTGTCGACACCACAGTCCCCCAGTTTCTTAATGAGAACAAGGTGAGGGACAGTGTCGAAGGCCTTCCGAAAGTCCAGGAAGACTATGTCCACTGCTACCCCTGCATCTAAGGATTTGGTGATCTGTTTATAGAAAGCCACCAGGTTGGTCTGACAGGACCCGTCTCTAATGAACATGTGTTGGTTGCCCCCAAGCATGATTTCCCCTGCTGGCCCCTTGTGGATATGCGCCAGAATAATTCTCTCAAAAAGCTTGCCCAGGATCGAGGTAAGACTAACTGGCCTATAGTTTCCCGGGTCCTCCTTCTTCCCCTTTTTGAAGATGGGAACCATGTTGGCCCTCTTCCAGTCCTCTGGCACCACATCAGAGCACCACGAGTGCTCGTAAAGCCATGCCAGGGGTCCTGCAATGACCTCAGACAATTCCCTCAGTATTCTAGGGTGGAGATCGTCCAGACCAGCTGATATGAATACATCCAGTCCCTCCAGAAGTTCCCTAACTAGTTCCTCATTAACCCTTGTCCTAGGTGTGCCTCCCCTGGGGCTTGAGGGGAGCCCAGCAGGGGGGGTCACTGTTCCAGTTCCTGCTTAGGAAAATGGAGGCAAAGAAATCATTAAACATGTTAGCTTTGTCGTCTGGTGTGATGACCAAATTTCCTAATGTGTCCTGCAGGGGCCCCACACTACCCGGAACCTTCTCTGTACCCCCTATGTATTTAAAAAAAGGACTTCTTGTTGTCCTTAATCCGGGAAGCTAGTCCCAGTTCCATCTCTGCCTTGGCCTTCCTGACTGCCCCCTACATCCCCGAGCAACTGCAGTATAGTCATCCCTGGTGATGGCCACTCTTTTCCATTGGGTGTACACCTCCGTTTTTGCTAGGAGACATTCCCGGATGCTTTTGGTGAGCCATGGGGGCTTGTGTGCCCTCCTGCTCCCTTTGATCCATGTTGGGATTACCTCCCTTTGGGCTTAGAGGATCATCTCCTTAAGGTGCGACCACTCTCCTTGGACACATGGCTCCCCTCCCCTCTGGGACCTCACTGCTTCCACAAGTATTCTCCTAAGCTCATTGAAGTCCGCCCTCCTGAAATCTAGGGTTGCTGCCTTGCTGCAGGCCTTTGCCACCTTGCACTGGATGGTGAATTCCAGCAGGCAATGATCACTGTCGCCCAGGTGGTTGAGCACCTGCAGCCCCTCACCCGGTCGTCTCCTGTGGCCAGCAGCAGGTCCAACAAGGCGTCTCCCCTGGTGGGGCTGTGCACCTCCTGGGTTAGATGGAGGTCCTGTATTCTGGCTAAGAACCTACGTGAGCGGTCAGATCTAGCTGACTGCTCCTCCCAGCAGATGTCCGGAAAGTTCAGGTCCCCCATGACTACCACATCCTTTGACTTTGCTACCTCCGTGAGCTGACTTACGAATTCCTGGTCGAGCTCTTCCCCTTGGTTGAGAGGTCTGTAGTAGACCCCCACTGTTAAGACTCTTTCCCCTCGACTGCCTTGTACTCTAACCCAAAGCACTTCAGATTGCCCCTCCTCTGATTCTTTGTTAATTGACGAGGATGGGTATTCCTCCTTAATACAGAGTGCCACGCCTCCACCTTTCCTTCCTATCCTGTCCTTCCTGTACAGCTTATAGCCCTTGATATTCACTGCCCAGTCATGAGTTGAATCCCACCATGTTTCAGTGATCCCCACTATGTCCGGGTTGGCGTCAGCCAGCAGGAGGGTGAGTTCCTCCTGCTTGTTTCCCATACTACAAGCATTTGTGTAGAGGCATTTGAGGCCTCCTGCGGATGTGTGTACTGGCCCCCTACTTTAAGCATTACTCTGGCCCCTGCCGCTTACCTGTATATATGTTTCACTCATCAGTCTAGGTTGGGCTGTTTGGTCTAGCAGTCCGATGATTCCTCCACCCTCGTCTTCCCAACGAGCCTAGTTTAAAGCCCGCTGGAGGAGGTCTGCCAACCTAGAAGAAAAACACACACTTACCTTTAGGGGAAAGGTGGAGCCCATCCCATCCGAGCAGGTTAAAAAGGTATCATTTTCCAAATTTCCAAAATTTGAGATGTACCAAATTTCAGCTTCTGATGCTTCTTCTGAGCTTCCTGTATGACAAGGTACCTATTCAAAAAAGCATGGGTCCTTTAACAAGCAGACTTCTGTCTTAAAAGCGTACTCAGCACTTCTTAAGTATGCGTTCCAGTGATAACAGAACTGCTAGAATGCATGTCCCTTTGCCTCAGTGTGGCAGCAATGTTTCTTTGCTCTCTATAGAAGCCAGTTTGCCTTTTGCAATTTTATTTACCACAAGAAAAACAATCTTTTGAATGAATAGTGTTTTGTAAATATGATTTATTTTGACTAGGTGTTCCAGCTAATTTAATCCTGTTCACTACCATAAATTCTGCACATAAATAATCTCTTCTGTAACTTAAAATCAATGATAATTTTGCTTGTGTCAAAAGTGAGAAGAAAATCTGATTTTGCTTAATGCTTCAAAGTGCAGATAAGGAACTGCTTTCCATTTAAATGTTACTTTATAGTGACTCACACTGTGTGCGGAAAAAAATCCCAGGGCTTGTCTCCATGAGGTTGTGTCTGATTAATGTGTAGTCACTGTTATTCTAGAATAAGAGCATCAACAGAGCAAATTATTCAGGAATAACTAGGTGTAGAAAAGCCTTCATATTCACAGTGTTGCTCAAGCAACTGTATAAACAAGCATATGTTTAATAATCGTTGACTTGTATTCGATTATGCTCCATTCCTGTGCTGGTGCAGGAGTGTGGGAGGGACACAAAAGGTACCCATTCTTGGCCCTGATGAGGGTCTTTGCATCTCCTGGAATAATTTAGACTAGTCTTTAGAAGAACTCTGTGAAGTGTCCAGTGTACATTCCTCTGTCCCCTTTTTTCTCAGCTTCCTCCTGGACTAGGAGTCCTGCTATATCATCAAAATAGGAGTTCTATGCTGGCCAGAGACTATTGAGCTTTCAGAATCCCTTTATATAGGATATGCAGAATCTTCTCTCTCGCCCTATTCCCTTATAGGATGTATTTCACACTCCTTACCCATGTAAAATTCCATTACATTTAATAAGGGGTGTTGGTTGTAGCCATGTTGGTCTGAGGACATAACCTTGTTTGCCTATTTGGGTAAATGTGATTTTTTTTTTTTTTAGAGCAACTGAACAGTAGGAGGAAAAATCCTCTGCATGCTTTTGGGCACAGGAGAGTAAGAGGTTAAGAAACCAACTCTACTTCTCCTCTTAGTCATTCAAAGTTTATACCAATGTAATTTCACTGATTAATTAAGTTCCTCATGACTCCCACCAGCATAACTGAAAGAAGAACCTGCATCTTTCTCCCTGTGTGTTTCTCCTGTCAAAGCAGAAGAGAACAGTGGGATGAAGTCTACCTAGTTATTTTCTGCAACATAATGGGTGCAAATAAATGCAGCAATGTCATGTGTATATTGAGATATCACAAGACATTTATTGGGTTTGTTGGTTAGCATATTAAAGATGTCCCTCTAAATCATAAATTCTAATCCACTAACTGGTGCTAAATATGTAGGCAGAATGTGTGCAGCTCTTCACCACACAAGAGATTGGATAGGTGAAATGAACCTGGGCCCCCAATCTTTCAGACCTGCTGTTGCCTGGCCTCCTAACTTAAGAATGCCAATTCTGAGGCAGAGAACTAATCCAATAACCATTTATCTTTTGACTCACTTTGATTTATCACATGGACAACTGGGATTTATATTTATCAGGTGCACGCTAGATGCCACTATATGAGTTCTAGCCCAAGTTCTAACTCAATCCTACATACTCATACTGGAAACTCTGCCTAAGGGAATATGTTCAGAATGACAGTTTTATTGTGCATATTTAGTCTAACCTGCAAAGCTTGACCTAATCTGGAGGTAGATAGACATTCTCTTTTTTTTTTTTTCAGAAATGCAGGCACATGCCTGCAGTGGCTCAGACTAGAAGCTGGAGGGTGCAAAAGCCAGGAAGCAGAGGGACAGATCCAGCCCTGCTGTGGAACAGAGAGCCCCACCCTGGGTTCCAAACCAACTGGGATGCTAGAGACTCATATTTAAAACATGAATCAGGAAGGGGTTTGGGACAGACATTGCATAAACTGGTTTGACCCAAATCAGTTAAGTCTGATACTGCATTCAACCAGGTTTATCTCAAACTGGTTTTGGCCATTTTCAAACTGGTTTATGTGCACTGAACATCTGTTCTGTTACAAGTTTAAACTAGTTTCTGATCACTGTGACCAGTGGGGTTCTTCAAGGCTCTGTCCTTGGACCCATACTGTTCAACATCTTCATTAATGATGTGGACATTGGAGTCAGGAGTGGACTGGCCAAGTTCGCCGATGACACCAAACTTTGTGGCAAAGCATCCATGCCAGAAGAAAGGCAGGTGATCCAGGCTGACCTGGACAAGCTCAGCAAATGGGCAGATGAGAACCTGATGGAGTTTAACACCGAAAAATGCAAGGTTCTCCACCTTGGGAGGAAAAACCTGCAGTGTCCTTATAGGCTCGGCAGTGCTACGTTGGATAGCACTACAGAAGAAAGAGACTTGGGGGTCATCATTGACCACAAGATGAACATGAGCCTGCAATGCAATGCTGCGGCTAATAAAGCGACCAAAATGCTGGCTTGCATCCATAGATGCTTCTCGAGCAAATCCCGGGACGTCATTCTCCCCTTGTACTCGGCCTCGGTGAGGCCACAGCTGGAGTACTGCGTCCAGTTTTGGGCTCCACAATTCAAAAAGGATGTGGAGAAGCTTGAGAGAGTCCAGAGGAGAGCCACGCATATGATCAGAGGTCAGGAAAACAGATCTTACGATGACAGGCTGAGAGCCATGGGACTCTTTAGCCTGGAAAAGCGTAGGCTCAGGGGTGATCTGATGGCCACCTATAAGTTTATCAGGGGTGACCACCAGGATCTGGGGGAACGTTTGTTCACCAGAGCGCCCCAAGGGATGATGAGGTTGAACGGTCACAAACTCCTGCAAGACCGTTTCAGGCTGGACATAAGGAAGAATTTCTTTACTGTCTGAGCCCCCAAGGTCTGGAACAGTCTGCCATCAGAGGCGGTTCAAGCACCTACATTGAACACCTTCAAGAGTAAATTGGATGCTTATCTTGCTGGGATCCTATAACCCCAGCTGACTTCCTGCCCTTTGGGCAGGGGGCTGGACCCGATGATCTCCCGAGGTCCCTTCCAGCCCTGATGTCTATGAATCTATGAATCACTTAAACCAGTTTGTGTAATGTCTGTCCTTAGCCTAAGAGCTTTGTTTCTGACAAAGTGGCCAACCAAACCATGCCTTTCCTCTTTCCCTGTTGCCCTTCTTTGCTTCCTGTTGCAAAAATTCTCCCTCCTGTGAGCCCAAAGTAATAACAAGCCTTGGGCCCAAGTTCAAAGCACCATTACCATAGTCAGTCGAGTTTATATCAGCTATCCATTTACAACAATCTCTTGTGTCTTTCCTCAGTCTTCTTCCTAGAGTCCTGCTGTGGAGGGGATGCCCAAACTTAATAAGATTTTCAGAAATTAGGCATCAAACAAGCTATCCTCTATAATCAGTGAACAGTCAAAGAGGTGTCAAGACTTGAAATAATCTATGATGTTTAAGTCAAATGTTTTTAAAGACACACACTCATATGTGGTAGCTATGGAACTGAAATGAATCATTGTATCTATGATTGCCAAGTAACTGAGACTCATTCCTCCATCATAGGTATAATAAGAAATAACTCCTTTTCTATCTGAGCAAGTGTTAAACACAAGAACTTAAATCACCAGT
This sequence comes from Crocodylus siamensis, assembly GCF_052110815.1. Classification (NCBI taxonomy): domain Eukaryota; kingdom Metazoa; phylum Chordata; order Crocodylia; family Crocodylidae; genus Crocodylus; species Crocodylus siamensis. The sequence goes on along the minus strand of NC_143399.1, from coordinate 147,840,205 downwards.
CAAGACAACTGTAGTTACAATAACAAAAATGTGTTTTCAGTGTGACCTCAGGACATGTCAGGAATCAAACTCTTCAGCCATGAAGACGACGTTACCAGGATATTTCTATGACAGGCAAGGATTTTTGTGGGTAATACTTTTTACTAGACCAGCTGCACAGTTTGAATAAAGTTAGACAAGCTTTTGAATGCAAGGCATTCTTCATCAAATCATGGCGACTACATTACTCTAAGATCACCAGGATATTTCTGCATGTACAAGATGCTAGTTAGAGACAAGGGCTCAACTGTGCTTCTGTACAGACTGTTGATATTGAGATTAGTTTTTTAGGTTTAAAGATTTGAAGTCTGAAAAGCTGGCATTGTATTTGGCACAGAAAAATCTTTTATTAATGGACATTATCATATAGTTTACATCAACCAAGAAAATGCCTAGGAATTTCTGCTATTTCATAAATAATGGGTTGAAATAGTTTCATTTTTTCCAGGAAAAAGTAAAAATTGCCACAGATACATTGAATAAAATGTATTTGGTGATGTTGCAGGATCACTACTAAATCTAAGAATCAAACCATCTGTTTTTACAGTTAACTAATAAATTGTTCAGTCTTTGCAAGATCATCATCTCTAGAACTGCACCAATGATATCACAACTGTCAGTGCTTCCAGATTAGTGCTATTTGCCCATAAAAAAACCCTCCAAAAGTTTTGAAAACATTCCATCTACTCAAGCTGTACTGAGACATTATATTCACTAAGCAGCCCTAGTAGCAAATGTTCTCAAAACATGGAATATAGGCCACACTTAGAGTATGTAGATCAGGGGTCACCAACCAGTTGATTGCGATTGACTGGTCAATCGTGGAGCCTCTGACAGTCAATCTCAGTCTGAGAGGGCTGAGCACTCCACGATCAGGAGTGGTGGGACATACGGGCAGCAGGAAGGCATCAAGATGCATGTGGCTAGACTGAGCCGTGCCCCCTGCCAGCCAGGATTGGGCCGGGTGAATGGAATGATGCTCCTCTGTGCCCTGCTGCACCCCTTGCCACCAAGCGTGTGGGGCCTTGGCTAGGCTGGGGGAAGATCAGAGCTCAGGCAGCTTGTCCAGGTGCCTGGGGGGGCGGGGGAATGTTCCTGCCACTGAACGCACCCTGACAGAGGTCCAGGGGGCATGTGCCTTGTCCACCATGTTCACCCCAAGCCCACCACAGGCTGCAGGCAGCAATGGATCCTGGTGCAGTCCCCTGAGGGGTGACAGCTGCACCACCGGATCCCACACTCCTGCTCTGTGTCCCCCCCTCCCCCAAGGAGGGAGGTGTGGCCCAGCTGGGACCTGACCCTTCTCTGGGTCTGCCCAGCCTGCAGCTGCCTTGCATCCAGGCTGGAGGAGCAGGGCTCTGGTGCACTCTGCTTTGCCTTGAGTTGGCCATGCCCAGGAAGGTGCTGCTCGCCCCCCGCCATCCCTTGTGCCTTCCAGGCTCCACATCCCAGCCTCCCCCACCCCACTCCCAGCTCCAGGCTCCAGCCAGGACCCACTTCCCCTCAGCAGAGTAGCAAGGATCACATCCCAGGACCGAGAAGGGTCCTAGAGAGGAGAGGAGAACCTGCTGCCACTTCCCCCAGTCTCCCAGCTACTCCCCACACCAACCCAGCTGCAGCTCCAGGCCTGGGAAGATGTGGCTTTGCCTGGCCAGGATTGGGGTATGGCTGTGGAAGACAGAGCCAGAAGGCAGAAACTTGCATCCCAGAGCTCCTGGGGTTCAGAGACTACTGGGGCTGGGATGGGAGTGAGCCTAGACAGTGCCAGGAAATAGAAGAGCTATGCATTGCTGATCCCAGCAGGGTGCTCCTAACCCAGCCGGGGCGGGGGTGGGGGGAGGCAGGCAATAGATACTGGGTTGCCCTTTATTTAGAAAAGTAATCTTCAGCTTAAAAAGGTTAGAGACCACTGATTGTAGACTGGCAGACTGTATGGACAACTTAATCCAAGATTGCTCATAATCATAGAATATTTGTCAAATACAGTTTCAAAAAAGACTTTAAAATCATGCAGACATCCAACGGCTAGTCTACAGGGTACTGCAACTAAGTAGAAAGAGCAATTATATCCCCAGGAGTTAAGCCAGTGGTCACCAACCAGTTGATCTCAATTGATTAGTCAATCATGGAGCCTGACAGTCGATTTTGGTTTGTCAGAGGCTCCATGATGAGAAGCAACAGGATACACATGGCTGGGCTGAACCATGCCCCCTGCTGCCCAGGCTGGGCTGGGCGAGTGGGGTAGAGCCCAGAGGGACATAACTTGTCTGGGCGGGGAGGAAGCAGGAAGGTATGACCTGAAACAGTATCACTGGGGGGGAGGGGGGAGAGGGGGCAGCAGCAGGGTCCAACAGAGCATCAGTTGTCCTCTTGTGTTCCCAAAGGATGACCTCTGGGAGCCTGAAAGCCAGGCCTGGTATTGCTTCTACAAGAAGTGTGGATATGCAGAACCCTTTTCTCTTCCACTTCTAGTAAAAGAATTTGTCAAAAACTTCATGAGAACTTTGTATCTATTGGAGCAGCAAGAACAAGGAAACACATTTTTGTTGTTTTCTTAGATGCACGTGACCCTGTTTGGGAAATTTTTCTTTGCCAGAGTTTATTAACAAGGCTTTCAGTTGCTTTGTAGATAGAACTGTCTAGAACCTTGGTCTGGTTCTAGGACTTCCATGCATGGCTTTACACTGACTTCTAGCTGCTCTTGTGATACTGTACTCTTAATCTGCAGCATCCTTGTAATCTTAATTTGCTTGCGAGTGAAATTGCCTCTGATAAAAGTTAGAGCCTTCACATCTACTGTGGGCACATCTACATAAGATGTTGTACAGTGGTTAGTGTGCATTTATTTAGTACTTGTATAATCATGTACTAAATGAATGCACAGTAACTCCAGTGAACCCCATTTCCATAAAGTTGGTGTAAAGTCAAGATCTTTCCACTGAAAGTGAAAGTGGGAGGCCTTACCTGGGTCAAGATAATACCCCCTGCCAAAAAAGTAGTTCTCCTCTGCAACTAGGAAAGCCACATTAGTGGTCGTAGTATTTCCCCTGCCAGGTAAGTATTCCACATATGCACACAGCATAGATGTCAACGGAAGTTTTGCACATTTGACCAAGCGCAGAATTAGACTTTGGATTCTCACAGAATAACACCCTCCATATAGCTATAGTATCTTTTTATAGTACTAACGCTGCATTTAAATATATACAATTGTAGCAGGCTTGCCTTTTGGAGCTTGGGTTGAGTCCCAGGCTTGAAAACTTGCTGTTTTGATTGGTGAAGCTTATCCCCCAATCAGGAGGCAGCAAGAGGAGTTCAGTCATGCCCCTTTCCTGAGGAGAAGGGGGAGGAATCCCCTCCCCCCCCAGTTGGACCTGATTGAAGACTGCAACACTCAGGTACAGAAGACTTCAGGGGCGGACCCCTGGTGCATATAAGAGGAGCTGCATGCCCAGCATGAGGGAAGCACATCCAGGAGAGAGAAGAGCAAAGAGCGTGGCTTAGAAGAGCTGAGGAGAGCTGCTCAGCAGTAGTCCAGAAGTGCTTCTGAAGAATTCCATCAGCAGGGAATGGTGGATGGGTCCAGCAGCTCGGCTCTTGGTGTGCAGCACTGCACATGGCATCCAGACCTTAGAAGCTGCATGAGGCAGCTCAGGTCTGCAACCTCTGGTGTGTGACCAGAGACACGGTGCACAGGACGGTGCACCAAGTAGGACCTTTGGAGTGCTTGCGGGGCTCAGGTCCCTCAACCCCTGGAATGAGGCTGGGAGCTTGGTGCAGGAGGTGCTGCACAGAGGGTCTGGGAGTAGACTGAACTTGGTGCTGTACAAGGCAGCCCAGGCCTCTGACCCACAGCAAAAGGTTGAGTCCAGATAGCCAGACGGTGATCAGGCTACTGAGCCAGCCAACAGGGCCAAGCCAGAGGCTCCAGAAGCCCTGCACAGCAGAGCTCTGTTCCAGGGGACAGCGACCTCTGAAGCCCACTGCAGGTGAGAGAGCAGCCTGGCACAGAGGATGAGGACCACTCTCCAGGCCTGGGAGCCATGAGTTGCAGGGAAAAGAAGATTCCCACAGGGGAGGAGAGTCCCCCCCCACCCCTGTTAAGGGCTCCTGAAAGGGGAGGTTTCACTGGGAGGCCCCCCCTAAAGTTATCAGCTTCTACGTAGGGCATGGGAAAAGCCCAAGGGCACTGGGGTTTCCCCTCAGGATTGAGTTAATCTTTGGGGTTACCTGTGACTTACCTGTATCTGGAGCACTGGTATAGGGTTTTGTGTCATTTACCCAGAGGGTATTGTTTATGTTAATGGTTTGTATATCTTAAATATACATATTCATTGTACATACATTTATATCCATGTTCCTTTCCCTTGTGATAAGTTAATGTAAATAAGTGTGTATATAGTTAAGTCCCCTGACTATCTTGGCCTGGTTCTATAGGGACAGAGGGAAACTGAGGGGTCCATAGTTCCCCCCCTCCACAACACACCTGCCAGCTAACAATTCCCTTTACTTGGAGAAGGAAAGTATATACCCAAGTTACCTGAGCTACATGATCAACTAATGAAACATGAAAAACTCCATCTACCTCTCTGCTAATGCTGGTAATGAAGCTCTTAAGGCTTGGAGCAATAAAGTAAAAAAAAAAAAAAAAAATCTCAGTGAGGAGTTGGGGCATCCATGACTAAGTTGAGAGAGAGTTCAAAATTGCTCCAGTTAAGAGTCCCTATTTCCTCACTCCCAGAAACATTCTCTAAACTCTAGCCTTTTCCAGCAGCCCTTGCTTTCAACCCATTGCCTGAGTAAAGGAGTTGACAATAGTGTTTTACATAAAATTCACAGAAGCAGAGATTGGGGTGGAAGAGTGGCCCCATGTACTTGTCAAACAGGAGTCCTAATCTGCATACTGCTGTTGGAAACCATGGCCTAACCCTGAAATAGCATTCCAAAAAAATCATGCTACTAAAGAATTAAATCATATTTCACCTTGTCTTTCAGGTTAAAAAAGTTCCAGTCCACAAAAATAGTTGGCCTTGGGATTTTGTTTTTTTCCCCCACAAAGTAAACACAGTCCTGTCCCCATCCCCTCCCCACTCCACCAGACTTTTGCATTAAGCACATATTAGTTTAGACCCAATGTCTCCATTCGTTTTTCTCAAGGACTTCTTTCAAATGCTGATCTCAAAGTGGTCCTTAAGGGATTACTTACTAAAGCTTTCATGTCACAAACTTGATCATTCACATAGTAGGGCAGGTTTTCTGAGTCAGCTTCACATAGTAGAGTACTTTTAACACTTGTTAAGAGCCCTTTGTTCTAAGTGAATTCACACATTAAAATGGCACACAGCAAATACAAAAATCCTGTTTAAGGTCATTCAGGAGACAATGAAATTAACAACAGTTGGAGTGTTGACCTGAGGAAGGGCAATCTGTGTTGTTTAGCGTCTCCCAACCATACATTTGGTTTAATAAAAGATATCACCAAAATGCTGCTTCTCTGAACAGCTAAGTTAAGCAGGACAGTTAACACAACTACAACTTAACCCTGGCCTTTCCAGATTCCTTCTGGTGCCATACAGTCCTACTAGATGGATGCAGCAGTTAGGCACCTAAAGAAGTTTCTCTTCTTTGCCTTGCATTTATACATGTAGGAAAGCCCAACATAACTAGGGTTCCAACAGCAATGGCAGACTAGACACTAGTGCAGGCTAGCTTTCTGAAATATCTTGGGTCCCAGGCAGCTTTGTTGCTAAAGTTGCATTGCCATCAGAACCATAATTGGTGAGAATAAGGCTAGCTTGGTTATGCCTTCGCATGCTGCAGTCACTTTTGCTAATCATAATATACCTACTCTTTGTATATAGAATAGCCAATAAACACCTGTATATACCTGCCTCTTAAAAAACACTTATTTCTGCTAGAGGCTGGGAAAAATGAGGGAGAGGGTGCAAGTTATGTCATGTTTACCTATTAAGATGTTCTGACAGTGTAGTGGGGAGTTCACAAAACTGCCCAGATTAGTGTATGACTACATGCCATTTACTCAACCCCTGCACGTTTGCTTTTAAGAGGGCAGATGCACACTGTTGAAAACTGGGAAGTCATGAAATTGTGCATTCTGTAATAATGGAGTGGGGGACCCAGGCAGAGTTTTTTAAATATATTTACTACTAAAAGAGCTAAATGTTCCTCTTCCCTGACTGGAGGGGATATTCAGGATATATTTGTAAAATAAAGTAATCAGCATTTTAATGTTGCATTTGCAGTTCACTTTGAGATTTGCATGAGTCCTTCCCCTACAGGGCTTCTTTGCTTATCCTTTATGTATGCAATTTACAGCATTTTGAAAAATCATATTTATCACAGACTGTAATGTATACAACTTGTACAACACTCAAGTGGGAGGGGATAGCCACCCTGGCTCCTGATCCCCCCTAATGGGCCACCCTGCTTGTTAAACCTTACCCAGTTCACCCTGTCTCTTGGCTGCCACAAATGTGGTGTTAATTTGTTGGTTGTTAGGGGAAGCAGGCCCTGGGGCCAGGCGTAAACTTGTAGGTCTTCACCTGTCTGGTCATGCTAGTCCCACCTTGGGGCCTTTGCTTTCTTCTAACTGGTACTTCCTCTTTAAGGGGGTGCTCACACAGGATTCCAAGCACTTGTCAGGGTTTTGTTTATCACAGCCCTTTTCTCTCTCCAACCATACCCTTCATTTTGGCCCATTGGTAAAGACACTTCAGCCTTTAAGAATTGGCCTTGCCCCGATGGCATCCCCACCTTTCCTAGTGGGGCACTTGTGCCTTGGCAGTCTCTGCCCCTCTGCCTTGGGGCTGATTTCTGCTATCTATTGCAGGGAAGTGTATTCAAGCACCCCTGCCCCTATATCTAAAATCCAGTCCTCCAGTTACTAGTCCAGAATAAAATACAACACAAGCCAACTGTTTCACAACAGACAGTTTCTCTTACAGTAAAGTGTTGCCCATACAGTAAAGTGTTAGCTTTCATCAGAGCCCCCTTACCTGCAGCTCCCCAGAGCAATGGGCCTCTGAGCCTGAGCCTGAGCCTGAGCCTGAGCCTGAGCCTGAGCCTGAGCCTGAGCCTGAGCCTGAGCCTGAGCCTGAGCCTGAGCCTGAGCCTGAGCCTGAGCCTGAGCCTGAGCCTGAGCCTGAGCCTGAGCCTACTTGCTCTCAGGTTTGTCTCCCTGCTACAAGCAGGGACCACCCCTACCCACTCAGGGACTGGGCTTATAAACCCCCCAGCCCAGCCTTCTTCCAGTCACATCATTGGCCCTTCTGCCCCTCTACCCTAGGGCCAGTTGCAGCTCATTACTTTTCTAGTTGCCTGATCCCTGCTTCCTTACATAATCAAACCTTCCTAGAAACAGGGGCAGGGATTCCCTGTTACAGTGCTGACATATAATTTGTCTATATTCACCCATCACCATTATATTATCTTTCGCATTTTGTGTAGTTCTTTCTGCTTCCAATGCCATACCAATACCATAAGACTTTCCTTTACTACCTTTTTTCCCTTAGAATCTTGTTCTTTTCAGGCATCAAGTTGAGGCTAAGTACAAACAGTCAAAAATCCTGAGGCTGAATCAATACCATCTAAGCTGCGTAGATTGAACCAATAAACAAGTGAACAGACATTCACTTTTGATTCTGGAAATGTAGCCACATACCTGCAGTGTACCAGGCAAGAAGCTGGAAGGGGTGGGGAGTGCTAGAGCATACCTCTCTGCTGGGCTGGAGCAGGCAGCTTGGACCAAGACTAGTCTGCTCACACTGTGAGGGTGGAGGGTTATGGGGGAAACTCAAAGCATCTTGCGATTGCAAAGGACTATGAGTTTACTTGAATCTGGAGAGGATCTGGGATTGAAGTTCAATAAGCTGATTTAACCTGAAACAATTAAATCTGATACTACATCCATCCAGGTTTATTTTAAATCAGCTTTGGCCATTTTGAAATCAGTTTATGTGTACTGAACTTCTAGGGACAGACATTCAAAAAGCTGGAGCCTGAATTGATTCAATCTTTTCAGGTTAGTCTAACCTGCCTAGATTGAATCAGTTTGCAACTGAACAGACATTCTCACTGGACTGAGAAAATGCAGGCACATGCCTGCATTTGCTCAGGCCAGGAGCCAGGGGGCACTAGATCAGCCTGAAGCTTCAGAGAAACTATGCTGGGAGGGGCATGGCCAGCTCTGGCAGTAGCTCCAAGTAAATTGGCCATGGAGGAGGTTTAATTCCCCTCTCCCTGTTCTACCAGCACAGATCTGGGCTGGGATCCACTCTGTCACTGCTGCCAGGGACAATGCATAGGGGCTGCATGTGCACCCCTTGAGTATGGCAGTGCACCCCCTACAAAAAGGCACCGCTGCCACCCCCACTTGTTCCATGTGTGGGGCAAGCAGTGGAATAAGCCGCCTCTTGCTCCCTCTGGCAGATGCTGGAGAGATGGGGAAATACCCCCCCTCCCTGCCCCCTCACCTAAGAGGCTCTGCCGGCCAGCCTCTGGCCAGGTCCCCAACCCTGCTGCTGGAGCAGTGAGGGGGCAGGAACCTGATGGGGGTGTCTGGGGAGTGTGAGCCTCTTTCTGGAGGGGTGGCCATGAGTGGGGGCAGCACTGCCTCTGGGGAGTGGAGGACATAACTCCCTTCTTTGCCCCCTGCCTAAGGGGCCATGGCAGCCATGCTTTGGTCCTGCCTCTGCCCCTGAAGTGGCAAGGGGGAGCGACCATGATGGGAGCTGCAACCCCTGTTACAGTGTCCTGGCAGAGGGGCCAGGCTGCAGGCAGGGGTGGGGTGGGGAGGGGCAAGGTGGAGAAAGCTGTTGCAGATGAGCAGCAGCAGTGGTGCTGGGGGGGTTTGGGGGCTTATGACCCCCTCCAAGCCCTGGTGCCACTGCTCACCAGAGTCCATGGCAATGCTGATGCCCACTCATGGCCCTCCTGCTGGGAAGAGGCTCACACTTACCAGGACAGTGGCTACAACCTCCATCAAGATCCTGCCCCCTCACTGCTCCAGTGGCAGGGGTTGGGGCCCAGCCAGACACCAGCCGGCAGGGACCCCCTGCAGCAAGCCTGTGATCTTTTTTATCACCTCTCTGTCTTTCTGTGATCAGCGTATTGAAAAAATTTCTATTTCCAGCTTTCTTTCCCTAGTTCTGGTCTACCTGGCTCTAGCATTATTCTCAGATCTGTGCTACCTTTCTCCTACCCCTCAGTTTTTACAGGTCTGCTGGCAGCTTCTCCTACCTAGTTGTCATATAGTGGTTGCTCCTCCAGTCCTGCCTTCTCTTAAATCTGCATATCTCAGTAGTTCAGCCAGTTCAACTGAATATACATTTATGCCCTCACATATTTTTATACAAAATAATGTCTTCTATTCTTTCTTGACACTAACCCTCTTTTTATTTCAAATACATTTTGTATAGAAATTGGTTCCAGAGCAAATAAAATAAAATAAGGGCTTTGCTCTACAAGAGTTTAAATGTATTGTGTGCATAATTATTCCCTGAACTATCATTAACACATTGCAAGGGTAGTGTGTGGGGGTGGAGGAAGCCTGTCATAAACCAGTTTAATTAAAGTGTGTTAACATGAACCAAGTGAAATGAAACCAAAGTGTTGTTTCACAAAGCTTAAGCAGGGGCTCCAGCTGAGATTAAAAATGTGTGTTGGTGGTTTTGAATTAATATAGATTAAAAAAATCATACACATAAATAGAACAGACCATTCAAACACATATTTTACATATAATTTGCTGCTGCCAGGAGTCTATAATGCCTGAATTCTAATACCACTTTGTGCTGCTTTGCTTGAGAGGAGTCATTTGATCTCTGCCTCAGTTTTCCCTACCTGCAAAATAGGGATGATATCCATCTACCTCACATAGGAATGGTGAAAATTAATGTTAATAAGGCATGGAGCAAAACAGTGGAGTTACACCAGTAAAAGATGAGTTAGCTCCATAATCTCTTTATTTTTTTTCTCCTGATTTATTCTTCAAACATAGTCATTGTGCTGTGCATTCTGTAAATAATAATAGTAATAATACACTGAAACCCTTCTAACCATAGAAAGTAGGGGTATGTGAAGCAGGCTGTATTCAATTTGGATTTGGATTTGGATTTGAATTTGGCCCGATTTGGGGGACAGTGATTCGATTCGCTGATTTGGATCACTGTCCTGATTCGATTTGGCTGAATCCAAATCTGAAGGTTCAATTCTGATTTGGAGAATCAGCGATTCGGCCATAGACACAGCTTTATATGTTTCTCCTATATACCTCAAGGTAGCAGGCACGGCTCATGAACACTGAGATGGTGGGATGGATGGAGCATCCCAGACGAGTGTTGGGGAGCCCCCCATGTGCTCACTGGAAAACCCAGAAGTGAACCGGAAGTACTTTTGGTCCGTTTCTGGGTCCACCGCCAAGCATGCAGGAGACCCTTCCCCCTACATCCCCTGGCTCAGTTATTGGCCACAAGGGACCCCAAGTGCCCCCCCAGACCAAGGAGGCACCAGTCACCAAGCCAGGGGGTAGGTGGGGGGGATGCCCAGCACACTCTGCAGCAGACACGCAAGTGGACCTGAAGTGCTTCTGGTCCACTTCTGGGTCCACCACTGAGTGTGATGGGGAATCCTCCCTGCTCCTGTGGGATGCTCCGTCCACCCCACCACTTCAGTGTTCACAAGCTGCCTAGTACCTTGGTGTATGAAGAAAAAAAACCATATAAAGCTGTGTCTATGTCCGAATCGTTGAATCTCTCTGAATCTCTCCAAATACAATTGGAGGCTTAATCATGGACTGCCTCTCCGGTGTGCTAAGTACTGCTTAAAGGCATAATGGAAATGTAATCCTTGCCAAAAAGAGCTAAAAAAATCTAAGTATATAGGCTAACTGCAATAGACAATTTATTAAAACAATTTAAAAATAAAAGATTAGAGCCCCCAGTCATATCAATTGTTAATACAAATGAAAGCAGACCTATACCATCCGCATATAGCACTTCTTATATTTAGCAGATTTTTTTTTATGATTTGTTCTTAGATATAACCATTCATTTACACCTTCAGAAAAAGTTGCTTGATTTCTAAGCTACATGGCAATATATTTGAAGCAATGTCCCACACTGTAGCATGCCTGCAAGTATAAATAACTATTAATCTCCTACAGCAAATTTGAGAATTTGTAATATTGAAGCAGAACATCAATAGGCAGTTGAAAGAGAATTCATTCACTTTACCCTAAGTTGACTTGCTGTGTTCTTTCAATCTTGCAGTGGAACACACTTTACAGACTTGATTTAACCAGAGGTTTTTATCTATGCAATTTTGTCTCACTTCACTGGTCTCTGATTTATTTCAAATATACCACATAATAGTGTAGCCTTAGGAAATATGCTGAGCATTCTAATGCAACATTTCCAGTTTCTCACAGCTTTCTGGTTCTGACAACAAAAGTTCTACTTTATCCACATTCCCAAACTAGGAAATCAGAGAACAGGACAAAACTGACCTCAAAAAATCAAACTGTATTTAATTATTAACAGATGTACGGAGATTTTTTAGATGTAAGCTGTATCACAACTGCCACCCCATACATCATAGGAGAAGGGCAACAAAACCCACAGGTGCCAGCGATTATTATAGAATCACAGAGAAGTAGGGCTAGAAGGAACCTCTGTGGCTAGGGACAGACAGCCTAGGGAGCAGACATTACATATAAACTGGTTTAAGTGATCAGAAACTAGTTTAAACCTGTAACAGAACATAGTTCAGTGCACATAAACCAGTTTGAAAATGGCTGAAACCAGTTTGAGATAAACCTGGTTGAATGTAGTATCAGACTTAACTGATTTGGGTCAAACTGGTTTATAATGTCTGTCCCAGACCCCTTGCTGGTTTAAGATAAACCAGATGCCCCCAGCATCCCAGCATGCTTTCTGGGCTAGGCAGGGCTCTCTGCTTCACAGCAGAGCTGGACCCAACCCTCTCCTCCCTGGCCAGAACTCCAGCAGAGACTTGCAAGCACAAAGCATCTGCCTCGCTTCTCCCTGCTAAGCAGGGATTATTCCTCCATCCCCTCTGCCTTATGCAGACACCTCAGCATTAGCTAGCAGACTGCTTGCTGGCTACAGTCCCTGCTGTGAGAGATGATAGGCAGACAGGCTTTTTGGAGCTAATCAACAGATAGCTTAATGTCCTTCCTTGGAAGAGCTGTTTAAGAAGAGCTCCATTAGTTAATAGAGAAAGGCTTTGTTTTCTTAATGGGTTGATTAACACTGAGTTAGGAGTGATAAATATTCCCTGCTGGGCTGCTTAGGAGGGGGAGGAATAACCAGAGCATCTTGTCAGGGCCTGGTCATGCTCCCCTCAGCTCAACTCTGTGGAAGGGAAGGTGGGAGCTGCTGTAGTATCCCCAAGCTTCTACCCTGAGCCACTGCATTTCTGGGATGTCTGTCTGGTTACAAAACTGATTTAGCCTAGCCAGGTTAGACTAACCTGCAAATATGAAATCAATTCAGGCTCAGGCTTTTTGAATGTCTGTCCCTAGCCACATTCAAAAAGCCTGATTCTGAACTGATTCAATATTTACAGGTTAGTCTAAACTGTCTAGGCTAAGTCAGTTTGTAATTGTCCAGACATTCCAGAAATGCAGGCACATGTCTGCAGTGGCTCAGGCTAGAAACTGGGAACCACAAGAGCAGCCCTCTCTTCCTTACCACAGGGCTGAACTGAGGGGGGCATGGCCAGGCTGCGGCAGGATTAGGGAGGGGTTTCCCTCCTCTTTGATAACAGAGCATTTATCAGTGCTGTTATTAGAATCTATCACCACATCAGAAAACAAACAGCATTTCTCATTAGTTCAAGCTCTTTTTAAACAAAGAAGGAATGGAGGGACATTACCAGCTGAGTTGTTGAATAGCTCCAAAAAGCCCTAAGCTGACACTACTGTCTGCACAGCACAGACCATAGCCAGAATGTGGTCAGCTAGCTAATGCTGGAGCTGTCTGTGAAAGGCAGAGGGAACAGGGAATCCCTGCTTAGCAGGGAGTGGTGAGGGCAGGAGGAGAGCAGGGGGAAGTCTCTGCTGGAGCTACAGCCAGGAAGAAGTGGGGAAGGACCAGCCCTGCTGTGGAGCAGAGCCCCACCCAGCCCAGAGAGCATGCAGGGATGCTGGGGGAGTCTGGTTTATCTTAAATCAGCAGGCGGTCTGGGACAAACATTACATAAACTGGTTTGACCTAAATCAGTTAAGTCTGATTCTACATTCAACCAGGCTTATTTTAAACTGGTTTGAACCATTTTCAAACAGGTTTATGTGCACTGAACATCTTTTCTGCTACAGGTTTAAACCAGTTTCTGATCACTGTAATGTTTGTTCCTAGTTGATAGGCCCTTCAACCCCCTGCCTGAGTCAGTATCATTCTGATCCAAACCATAATACAATAGTGCCGCGTCTGGCTTCTCTGGAATCTTTCACTGGTATGTGCGCCTCATGGAGGTTTGGTATCCAGGTTTTCTAAATAGGATATGCTGAAGTCCTTTGCTGGATTATGGACTGTCATGTCCCAGAATTAACTTTTTCCCTTGAAGTTGCTGTTATCCCTCTAAAATGCAAGTAGTCAGCTACTACACCTTAGCAACCACAGCAGCATCAACAGCTTCTTAGAGCCACTTTTCCATCTACTGTTTGGCAAGAAAAGACTTCAACCATAAGAATAGCTCCAGGTCAACTTGTGTGTCTTCTGGCAGTTGCTGAGGAAGTAGTTGCTTGGGCCAATGCTTTCATGCCAGTTTTAGCTAGTTTCATTTACACATTTTTGTGCTGCAGGTGATTAGGAGTCCATCAGGATGTAAAAACCATACTGATCTCGCAGGGGTGTAAGGAAGACAAATTGTTTCTGGTGAAGTATACAGAACTATGGGTATAAGTGCCAAGAAAAAGCCTATGAGGACAGTACCAATTATCTCTTTACAAAATGTATAAAACATGGAGAAAACAAAATATTGAATACCTGTTCACTTAGTGAGCAAAGTCCATTTTGTGCACTTAATGATGAAGGGATAACACCATAGACAATGCATAGTGGGGATATGGGGGGCACGTGACCCCCGTGAGACTGGCCATCGCGCGCCACTGGCCCCGCCTCTTGCCGCTGCCACCGGCATCTCTAGGCAGTCCCTGCTCCCCACCGTCCACCTCCCACTGACACCGCCACAGACATCTGCAGGCAGTCCCAGCTCGTCGCCAACACTGCCACCTACAAATGGTGCTCCCCAATCTCGGGAGGCACCAGTTGTTCATGGATAATGCAGTAAAATAGCAGACAAGCATGTAATTAAAGAGCTTATTCTAATACATACATGCATGGGTGCTGCACAGAGATTGCACAGGCATCTGTAATTCTAACAATTTCTAGTTTGTTATACTTGACTTTTGGACTATATGTTTATATGTTTAGTACATATATTTCACGTTCTTATATATTGTTTTTCTGCAGATTGTGATATTACTTAGACAAATTAGGACAAGTTTTCACAGAGGACAGCAAAAAGCATGTCCTTGGCACACAAGATCATTTTCCTACCAAAATTTTGCCCTATTGGCAGTGCCTTCTTCTTTCCTCCTCTATTCCTATAGCACACTGAATTTTTTAAGCTTATGAGGGGCTGTGTACTAAATATTCTGTCTGTTATAGCATGTTAATCAGTTCTTCTTGGCTGTGACATGCAGGAGAGGCTGCAATGGATGTTCTTGTGAATCCTTTCAGACTAATGTCTTTTACATGGTTGCCTGCAACCTGCTTCCTTCCCATCCTGTGTTCTGGTGGGACTCATTACCTCCATCTTACAACTGGGGAAATGAAGAATAAGGAAACTGAGGTCAAGTGCATCCAATCATTTTTTATTCCCAATGTCAAACACCCAGGACCTGCTCAGTTTTGAGGCTTTGGCTGCCATATCCTTGCACAACTTGCTCTACTTTTGCTGTCTGGCAACA
This sequence comes from Crocodylus siamensis, assembly GCF_052110815.1. Classification (NCBI taxonomy): domain Eukaryota; kingdom Metazoa; phylum Chordata; order Crocodylia; family Crocodylidae; genus Crocodylus; species Crocodylus siamensis. The sequence goes on along the minus strand of NC_143399.1, from coordinate 147,825,153 downwards.
TTTTCTGCTGCATCTGTTTGAAGCATCCAGAAAGAGAGGGTACACCTAGCAGCGGTCTCTGATCCCATCTTACAGAGTCTCTTTGATCCAGAAAAACAGTGTATTTAGGGTTGGCACTGATACATAAAGAAACAACATTTCAAAATCAAATTCTTGTTGAATGAAAGGGAATGCAGGGTTTGTGTACTTTGATGTCCTGTTCTGGATTCATCACTGCTCAGAGTACATGACAGGTTTTAAAAAACAAAATAGCTACAACTTTTTTGTTTTGTATACAGCATGGCAGACAGTGTAAATTTGTTATATGGGTAATAAGTAAGGTTTCTGAAGAAACAAGAAGTACATCTGTAAGGCCAGTAACAGCCTTTGGATCTTTATCTCAATATTTTGCGCAAATCAATGCAATTATTTTATCCATTTTCCAAATTCATGTGGGCATGTATGACCCTAATAAATCACATTATCTGTAGGAGTCAGAAATGTTCAGATATGTTAATCAGATTTCTTAGAAGCCAGAAAAATCTCAAATCAAGGAGTTAAGAGCTCTGAGGAGAGCTTGGCTCAGCTGGTAAATTGTGGGGGAGGGAAAATCAGATAGGAAGAGGATTGTAGTACAAGAAGGAAAATTACACATATAGAATGGGATGAGGGGGAGGTAAAGAAAATAAACTGAAAGGGCCACTACTTAATGGAAGTAAAAATGCAGAATCTGACCCTTCATAGCAACAGCCAGGGGTGCAAACAAGAGTTTGCAAGATCTGGTTTAGGTTTAAGCATTTTAGGTTTAGGCATTTAACAGGTGTGATGGATCCAGGTATTCAAAGTTTCTGAGAGCAGCACATACAGCCCAAGGTAAGTAAATCAGGGACGAAGCAGGGAGGCAACTGGCAGATGTGAGTGGGGACTGCCCAGTCTGGGGATGGTCTGCTGAGAGGTGTGGGGGCATTGACAATACTACTCTGGTCAGGGTTAGGGAGATAGGGAAGGCTGTCAGAATTAGCACAGCACTAGTGGCTGTGCTTTCCCAGCCTTGGGGCTGTGCTGTGAATACACGTAGGTGGGTTAACACATTTTAGGCCAGGTTAACCCAGTTTAGACCTAAAGTCAGTTCAGCTCCGGGGTGAGCTAACTTTAGATTGGGTGTACCATTTTTGGGGCAATCTAAGCCCTGTGAATGCTGGCACACCAGGCCACTTATATCAATCTAACCTTGGGCATGCATGTGTATAAACAGGGAAATGAGCATCAGTGCCAAGAAAATGGTGGTGGCTTTTAAAAGCACCCAGTGCTGTGGCATAAATGTGTACAAATGCCCTAGATGGGTAGTGATCAGGAGTCAGTAGGCTTGTGTTTTAATGCTGTTGCTGCCACGTATGCTTATCCACCTCTTTGTACCTGTTTCCTCTCCTGTCTTTTGTTTGTTGCCTTCTTTATTTAGAACAGGGGTTGGCAACCCCCAGAATGTGTGCCAGAGCATAACAGCCATTTTGCTCTGACATGCCACAGCCAGCCCCCAGCTCTGGGCAGGCCCTTGCTGCCTGCCAAGAAACACAGCAGGTGACAAGTCCTGCTGCAAGCTGCCCAGGCTCTATGGAAGGCAGCAGGGTCCTGCCCAGAGTCCAGGTTGCTTGCAACAGGTAATCACAAGACTGCAAGCAGCTGCACTGGGGTCCAGAGTCCTGGCCCAAATCAGTGCTGGTGGCATCTGTACATGCACCTTAGGGCAAATCGCAGGGAAGGGGCCAGGGCTGTATTGCCACAACAAAGATCATGGTTCCCCAAACATCCACCCCTGGCACACCAACATCTTCCAAGTTCAGGTTGTGGTGTTTTCTGGTATTCAGCCTAAACATGTTGCTGGCCTCTGATTTAGTAGGGTACCATGCATCTGTGTTTTCCCGGACATGTCATCTTTTTGGGTCCTCCAATTTCCATCCATGTGTGTTTTTTTTAAATATGAACAAATATTTTGGATTTTGCTCTTCTAATCCTTTTCCAACATGGATGATGTTAGAAGAACTTAATTTCCTGGAATGCCCTACTGGCGTGCATGTTGGAGATCAGGGTTTTCCATTTGCTGGGGAAAAACATGTATTTTTCTCTTTAAAGGAGGAGAGTATGAGTTTACCCTTGCAGGTTGGAAGGCTTCCAGCCTGCAAGGAGCTGCTTGGGGCTATTGGAGGCAGGAGGCACCATGTGTGTCTATACATGCACATGCATGTGGCTGGCATACAGCTAGGCAGAGCGATGGGAGCAGCCCTGGCAGCAGTGCTGTAGCAAGGAGGGGTTGGGGTGAGCGGGGTGACTGTCTTGGGCACCAAAGTGAAGGGGCACCAACAGGCACTGCCCAGCTGGGGTGGGAAGTGGGGTGCAGGATGGAGCCACAAGCCGCTTGTTTAGGAGGGTGCAGATGTTAGAAATGGAATATTGTTAGAAATGGAGTATTGTTAGAAATGCACAGCTTGCATCTTGCGCCTGATAAGAAAGAAACACTGCCAAGGACTTTTCTCCTTGCCCAGCCTTGCCACAGCTCTTCTTATACTAAATCACAGACTCTCCCCCAGCGCCTGATAAGGAAAAAACACTGCCAAGGACTTTTCTCCTTGCCCAGCCTTGCCACAGCTCTTCTTATACTAAATCACAGACTCTCCCCCAGCTTCTCCTAGCCTTTCTCATGCAGATTACAGAAGCTGGAATTCAACTGACTGTGTCCTTGAAGGGGGGGGGGGTTAAACTCTTGGTGACCTATAGAACTTTCTGAGCATGCTCAATTAGCTGATGCATATTTACTTCTCCGCCCTGCATACTTAAGTAGTTAATTATAATGTACTTGCGATGGATGTAGTGATGTAACCACATATATGTTTGTATGAAACGGAAATGAGCTGTAAGAGTTCCTGTTTCTGCACACGTGCCCAGGAGGAAAAAGATAAATACAGCCTGCAAAAATTCCTTGGTGGATTCAGAGTAATCTGAGTCTTTGACTCTGCTCTGACCCTATTTGCAAATACACCTTTTCTGCCATCTGATGTATGTGTGTCTGTGATTTTAGTGGCCTCCAAGAAATGGACCACAATTTTTTGCAACACAGAGATGGGGGGAGGGCAGCTCCCACCACTGCATGCACTCCCAGGCAAGCATGGAGGGGCATGTGACCCCTGGATCTGTGTGCAGGGCAAAGGTGGAATGCCACTGCAAGCTTTGCCCCAGGTGCCAAACTTCCTTGCCACAGCACCGCCCAGTAGCTGGATGCAGGTAAGCCTATGAGGAATGGAGGTTGGAGGGCCAGGGCTTGGGGTTTGTCCAGGGGTGTGTGTGTGTGTGTGTAAGGAATAGGTGTGTGAGGTGGGGCAGGTGTCTGCCAGTGCTGGGGGAAGGTGAATGGGCACTGGGTCTGCAGCAGGGCAAGGAAGGTGGGGGAGAAGGCACCTGCCCCTCCAGCCATGGAAGGGTGCAGGGGGGGCCCTCTGGAGGCAGCAGGGAGCTGTGTGGCCAGGCCAGCAGCACCAGAGCCAGTGCCCATGCTTGAAGCAGTGGAGCAGTTGGGAGTTGCTGCCCAGGGTGATGGTCATGACCAGGCTGCCTGGTGTGATGTGAGAGCCCCAGCCCAGGGCAGAGGGTGCCACAGGCCCCCCCTCCTCCTCATCCCAGCCCATGCCAGGGCCAGACTCAGTCTGCTGTCACCCACATAAGCCAGAGCTGCCATGCTCCAGTCGAGATGGAGGCAGCTTCTAGGTGCCCCCTCTGACAGGGCTGGGGGGATCAGGGGGCTGTGGGTCGGGAGTGAGAGGCACTGGCAGGGCAGGGGGTGTTGTGGCTTGGGAGTGAGGGGCAATGAAGTGGTGGGGGACTGGGTCAGGAGTGTGGGGCACTTGCAGTACCAGGGGGATGCAGGTCAGGGGCACCAGCAGGGAGTGGAGGTTGTGGGTTGGGAGTGAGGGGAACCAACAAGGCCCAGGGGGACAGGGTACAGCAGGTCAGGAGTGAGGGGCACTGCCCCTCCACAATCATATATTTCCTAACCCCCCACCCTGCCAGCAGGTATCCTCTTTTTTGGAACTGGAAATATGGTAATCCTATGTAACAGGGAACCTGAGCCCTGATACCAGAAGGCAGGGTGGCCCCTTTAAGACCCAAATCTTCAAAGCACAGCCTGCCAGGGGTTAAAGGCCAAGCCCTGAAGGCTGGTCAGGTGACTATGAGAGGACCTAGGGCCAGAAGTATACAAGCCCAGGTCTGAACAGCCAAAGGAGAGGAGATTGAGATGGATGGTGGACTTCAGTGAGTTTCAAGCAGAGCTGCAGCCACTCTACAAACAGGAGCATCCAGCAGTAAAGACTGAGGTGGGGAGTCCATGAAAAGAAAGCAAGTAAGGCTAAATGCTGCCCTTAATTTTGTTTTATAGCCCAGGGGCTTACTATTTTTGTTATAGTTTACACTGGTGGTTTGTGGCTGAGGCTGTAGGGAAGGTGGAGGCCTCATTAGTGTCCATGGGACACAGTTGCAGAGGGGCCAGAGAGCCCAGCACTAGAGGGGCACAGTAGAGAAGGGCAGGGGCCAGAATAGGTAGCATATTAAAGAGCTAGAGCCTCAAAGTCAGGCCCTATCTAGTGGGTCTAGGCTGGTGGGCGTAGCTAAAGAGAAAGGGTATAGAAGCCGAGTAGACTGAGACCGCCAATGGAGTCATGCAAGTAACACCTACAAGGCATGGGGCACGTTAAAGGAAGGTCAGAGCAAGCAATTAGCCCTTAAGGCAAGAGCTTTCACTTTTGTGAGTGTGAGCATAGGTCAGACCGAGGGAGACCCTGGGACAGCCTCCCCTTCAAAAAAACATCAAGATGTGACAGGCAAGCGAAGGGAGCTTGTGCTCAGTGAAGGTGTAATAAGAGATGCTGGGGCGTCCTCACAGGTTTGTCAAGTATTGCCAAAGATGGCAGTCTCTTACACCCTAGATTTAGATTATATGCTTCTGAGGTAGGGAATAAAGTTAAATCTACACTGCAGTCTAGAAGTGCAATTGCATCTTGTCTGGACAACCTCAGCTATCTTTAAAAGCTTGGCTTTTGATAGCAGTATACCCATAATGACATAGGCTTTACCGACTCAGTAATTTACCCAAAGTCCCAAATGGGCTTTACAGCTTTTGCTGAAACCCCTGCTGCCACACTAATCTGCATTGCATAGAGTAGATAGCCTGTATATCAAACTACAGCTGTACTTCTGAACTGTAGCATAGCTTTAACATTATACTCGCTGTGTGCTTGTATAACGCCTATTGTCATGGGGCCCAATCTTGGCTGCATGTAGCTATAATCCAAATGACAATAACTATTGTTGTTAGGATGTAGACAACAAGTAATGATGCAATGAACATGACCTAATTTGCAGAGCAATATTTAGTCCAGGTCTTTGCATCAATGCTGAATGTAATATTGCAATTGCACTTAAATTTAAATATGTAATATCAGCATAGACACAGATGTAGTCATTCAGGTCTGTGTCTAGTTTTATTTGTAAAGCTAATTTCTTCTCTCACTTACACAGAGTTCAATGCCATGAATTTTAGTGAAATTTCACAGAATATAAATCGATGCTGACTGTGCCTGATGGTAATCAATATTATTCCAATAGATGAAATCTCATAAAGGCAAATAATCACATAACAGTCTCTTCTTAAATTGTGCTGTGAGTTTTAGCTACATCCCCAACATCTGGCAGCAAGATGAAACCTTATCTTGGTAGGGGCCAACTTTTTTGGTAGTCATGGCATAAATTAAGCTTTGTGCCCTGCTCTAGTGCCGCTCCCATCCCCTCCTCCTGCCTGATCTCTTGCTCTGCTTCCTGCTTCTTGCAGTGTTGCCTTCCCCTTCCCAATCAGCCCCTTGCCATACAAAATCTGCCCATTCCACAGGTTGCCAATTCCTGCCGTACCTGATTTTCTAAAACAAAACTAAAAAATCAGCCACTAGAGCTGGAGCCTTGTATTCAGATTATATAAAAAATAATGTAAACGAAGATTGCATTCACAAAGGCATTACATTCTTTCTTAATTCTGTCATGTTTTTACTTTTTAAAAATTGGTTTTCCAACCTAAATATTTTGCAACCCAGTTCTTGCATGTAACCTAAGTTAAAAACATTGAAACAATAAACTTTACATTATATCAACCCACACTGCATACCAACATGGACCATTAGCAGGGCTGAGGTACTCAGATGCGCAGCAAAGTCCTTTACTGCTTGAGCTAATGGACTAAAGCAGCGTTTCTCAAATCATGGTTCACGACCCAAAAATGGGTCACAAGAATATAAGAAACTGTTGCGAACAAACTTTAAAAATGGATTCTCCTTTAAAGGAGGAAAATGTGGGAAACCACAGAGTTCCAGCCTGCAAGGGGCTTCTTGGGTCCTCCATGCCTCATACACCTCCTTCCCCGTCTGCTCCACCCACCCACCCTCACCCTATACACTGGGGAGCTGGGGGTGAGGGGCACCAGGTTGAGAGTAAGGGGCACTGAGGTCAGGACTGGCCATAGCTGCTTACAAATGGGTCCTGGTACAGAAAAGGTTGAGAACCACTGAAATAAAGGTGGTTATAGCAAGCTGTTGGATTTTTTTTTTGGAAACCTGCCACTAGAGGGGGATGGAAACATACTTTGCAGGTGGGTTTCACAGCTCTCTGCTAAAAGCAAAGGGGAGTTGAGTTTTGAAAGTAATCCACTTTTAGGTTACTTAACAGGAGTGTGAGCTAGTGGTTACAGACCCTTGAATTTCACCCACCTCTTCTGCTCCTCTTTATTTCCTACCCCTTCCTTCAGCCTCCTGGTCCTCTTCTTACCTCTTCCCCCTCCCGTTTCCCACTTTAATTCTTTTTCTTCTTTTCTCCTTCCAGTTCCTGACCACTGTCAATTCCTTATTCTTTAAGTAATCTAAGTGCTAGGGCATAGGTTGTGATACAGTGTGGGCCACCCAGGCCATGGCCCAACCAACTTTTAGCATGTTAATTTAGGTAGATGTATAGTTAAAAAAAATAACTATACAGTTGTCACAGAGCACATAGGTGCCCTGCTCCTATGAAGAGTGGCAGTAAGCAAGGAGCCCAGCTGCTGGTTCCCAGGGTAACCGGTGGGAGTCAGCTGACCAGAGGGGGCAGTGCCTGGCTCCTATATAACTCCCAGGCTGAGGCCAGGCAGGCAGTTCCCTGCTGGCAGCCAAAGGGGAAAGAGCTCTGCCGGACTGAGCAAAGAGGAGAGGCCAGACTGCAGGTATGGCCCGAGATTGGGGAAAGATGGAGCAATCCTGTCATGGCAGGAAGAATTCTGTTGTAGCCAATTGGCAGAGATTTATGTTATAGTCTAGGGGCTTGAGTTTTCTGTTTACTGTTTACAACTGGTGGTTTGGTTGAGGCTATTAGGGGTTGGAGGAGGCCTCATCTGGGGTCCACAGTGGTGTGGGGACCTCGGTGCCAGAGAGGGCGCAGAGAGAGAGACGAGGGCTGCGGAGAGCCCGAGCACCAGAGAGGGCGCAGAGAGAGAGACGAGGGCTGCGGAGAGCCCGAGCACCAGAGAGGGCGCAGAGAGAGAGACGAGGGCTGCGGAGAGCCCGAGCGCCAGAGAGGGCGCAGAGAGAGAGACGAGGGCTGCGGAGAGCCCGAGCGCCAGAGAGGGCGCAGAGAGAGAGACGAGGGCTGCGGAGAGCCCGAGCGCCAGAGAGGGCGCAGAGAGAGAGACGAGGGCTGCAGCTAAGACCGAACAATGTCCGGTACATCAGTGAGGCTTGGAGAGTGGTAAAGGGGTGGTTGGAGCCACGCATAGGCCATAAGGCTGGGGTGCACCAAGACACCCATTACAGAATGGGGCCAGGGAACAACAGAATACCATGTCCAAGAGGACAAATAGGCAGCCTCCCTCTTATACCATAACATAAAAGATGTGGCAGGTGAGATTCGAGGATGCTTTGAGGCAAACTTGGCACGGCAAGGGGGCACTAGGGGAGATCATGGCCACCCCTAGGACCCTACTCCATGACAACAGTTTAACCAGAATGAAGACTGCACATTTCTGGGTTATATACATTAACATGCTAGAAGTTGATCAGGACATGGCCCGGGTGGCCTACTCTATTCCACGGCCTATGTGCTAGGGAGGAAGTGTGTTTAATACACAGAAGAGACAGACTGTCAGTTCTACCTATGCCAAAATGGCTCCTGGCAACTGGGAGAAGACATTGCAGGGAAGGCCTACTCAGCCATTCTGTACGTACGGTGTTGATGGGGATGGTTCAGCCATACAGTGTTTGTTGGAAGAATAGATATAAGGGTATGTACATATTTTATATATTATATACTGACTAGATTATTGTCCAGTTTTGTCATGTCATCCATCCCCCCCACTATAGAAAGGATGTAGACAAATTGGAGAGACTCCAGTGGAGGACAATGAAAAGGGTTAGGGGGCTGAAGGACGTGAGTTCTGAGGAGAGGCTGAGGGAACTGGGCTTATTTAGTCTAGAGAAGAGAAGACTTAGAGGGAATTTAATAGCAGGCTTCAACTACTTGGAGCAGGATTCAAAAGAGGCTGGAGCTAGACTGTTCTCAGTGGTGGCAGATGACAGAACAAGAAGCAACAGTCTCAAGCTGCAGCAAGGGAAGTTTAGATTAGATATTAGAAAGAACTTTTTTTCACTAGGAGGGTAGCAAAGCACTGGAAAAGGCCACCCAGAGAGGGGTGGACACTCCATCTTTGGAGGTTTTTAAGACCCAGCTAGACAGAGCCTTGGCTGCGATGATCTAGTTGGGGATGGTTCTGCTTTGAGCAGGCGGGTGGACTAGATGACCTCCTGAGGTTCCTTCCAACCCTGATTTTTCTATGATTCTGTAGGGATGGTGCAGACCCTGAAAATGTAGGTATCAAAGTCCTTTTTGCTGAGCATGTGTAAACATTTTTTTCCTACAGACATTATAACTTTATCAAATTTTGCTATCTTCTGAAAATTTATTTAAAAGGAACTTTCCTAATTTCCTTGCAAAATCCATCCTGTTCCTCCAAAGCCCTAAAGTGCTAGCACTTCTCAATGAAATAGCTGTAATTATTTTAACATGAGAAACATTGTGCGTTTTTCCTTATCTCATTGTCAAAAGTGACTGAACTGTTTTAGCTGAAAGAAAATAATCAGCTGGAAACAGAAATTTGGCATAGAACATTTCAGCCCAAATGGTTACAGTTTGGTAACATAATAAGCCATTAAAAACAAAGTCTTGGACTGGGAAGCGTTGGGCAGCCATAGATATAGATGCTGCTGTCTCTGCTGGCTCTCATACAGGGTCCGTTGGGCTGGACTAAAGTTCAACCAGGATTTGTATTGTAGCAAAACACCCAGTTTTTATTTTCTTTTCTCTTTTAAATGTATTCCCTCCCCTTCCCCAACCATTTCTGACTTTGTCTCTCCCTCTCTATTCCTTATAGATAAGTGTAAGTGACCTAAGACATAGGATAAGCTTCAGAATTTATTTTGGTAGCAAGTTGTATTTGTTTTGTTTTTTCTCCTTTTTTATATTATATAATTATTATGTTTATATTGGTGGGGGGGGTTACTGTTCTATATTATTGTTTTACTGGTGCTATATGATTTAGGCCTATACATGTAAGTTAACATAAGTCATGTCAAGTTTCTATTTTGTTTGTCAATTATTCATCCTGTCCCCAGGCCCAGTTGTGTAACCCATAACTCGCACCTACCCCTCCTATGTAACTTGGTTCCTGAATGAATGGGGATGAATGAGGGTGCTTGAGAGACAAGGGCAATAAGTCTAAAAATAGCTCCCTCTGAATGACCAAACCATCAACACAAATATCTGGACCAATAACCCAGCTCTTGGAACCACCCTCAGCATTCAAGAAACAAAAGATGAGGCAACCCACCATTGTACCTGGAAACCTCTGGGACAGGACTGACCTTGCCTGGATAGGCCTTCCCCATAGGAGATCAGAGCTAGTCTGACCCATAAAAGGGGTAGTGAAGACTGACTCCTTGGGACACCCTCTCCATTTGGACCAGCACCATGCCACGCCACCTATCCACCCAGAAACCATGCCAGCGACCCCACTCTGGACAACACCTGCTGGACAAAGACCCCTTTGTAGCCTGGATAGGCAGCTATCACCCCCACCTCCTCTTCAACCAAGGACTTGGACTCTGTTTCTCTTCCCTACCTGGACTCCAGCCCTTCCACTGAGTCTCTTTCTCCTGCTGCCATTGTGAGTGCTTGTGTGTGCGTGTGTGAACCAATAACTTAATGGGGCTGTGTAGCATGTTGTCTGTTTAATAAACCTGTTATCTGGACCCCTGAGTTGGGTTTTGCTTTACTATGGTTCAGACCTGCTCCAATCTCTGTTCTTTGCCCCTCTAACTTCCGTCTCATTTCTCCCTCTCCTGCTTCTGACTCACTGCCACCTCCAACACCTGTCCTGAGCCCCTCTCTTCCTCCAAACCCCATTTCTTTGCCACTGTCTTATCCCCACTGCCTTTTCCCCTGAGCCAGGTTTCTGCCTCAGTTTCTTTCCTGGCTGTCTCCTTGCCACCACTTATCTGCCTCCCCCCCCAAATATCTCAGCTGTCTACCTCAGTTTCCAGCCCCAAGCTCCCAGGTTTCTGTCTCTCGTTCTTTCCTGACCGTTTCCTCCTTGCCTCCAAGCTTCCTTTCCCCCCCCCACCCATGCACCAGTGACCTTGAGTAACCCCGGGGCCACTTGATCTTAAGTAAACCCAAGCCTCAGTTCCTTAGTTAGCTTCTCTCTAGTCCACCAGTTTTAATCCTGATTCTGGCAACTTTAACTCTCTCACCTTAACCTTTCCCCAGGTACCCCAAGCACACACACACGTACCATCCAAGTTAGGAACTTATCTATGTGTAGGTGGGTTGTATGTTTGCGAACTGGTGAGTGTGTGTATTTTTTTTATATATATCTAAAAAATAGTATCTCACTGTGTGCATGATATACAAATTGGTGGTCTGTGTATGTGTACTGAGTGTGCGGGTATTAACAATTGATTTATCTAATTTTTAATGTGTATGTGCTTGAACTGGTGATAGGTATACATATGCCTAGGCTGCTTTGGATGTGTATGTGCCTGAGCTGGTAGTGTGTGTGTGTGTGTGTGCACCTAATTGATTTGTGTGTTTGTAGATGTGCAATTGTGTCACACCCTCCTGTCTAACAGCGCAATATTGAGATCCTGAGAGTTGGCCTGACCCCACAGGGCAACAGTACAAGGACTTCCATTTCCTCCCCATAACAGCACCGGTTTGTTTATGTTCTACAGTGGGGTTGTGGAGAGAGTTGCATCTGCACCCTTGCGTGCTGTAGAGGGTGACAGAGCAGGCATTTTAGAAAAATTGGACAGAATGGGGATTGCAACAGAACATATATGGTTATCAAATTGTGCAGTGGGAAGCAGGATCGAAACATCAGTTCAAAACACCATTTACACAACTAAAGTTATCAGAATTGGAGTCATTGGATAAAATAATTAGACACCCACAAAATAGGTTCTGTCCCACTGGGGACAGGATGAGCAGACCTTGAACCTGACTCTTCCCTCTCTGGGAAGATTAACCACTGGGCTAAAAGGTGGGAAGGTCCACCTCCAACTCCTCCATTTTGGGACTCACATGGAGTTGCGTGCTTTCTCAGGGGGAGCAAGATCCAGAATAGCGTTTCCCAAACATTTGATCCCTGGGCCACACCTTTTTTTCTAGATTTAAAATTTGGGGCACACTTCACTGTTACGCTCAAAAAGGCATGTGTGTAATTGTATGTAAATATCTTTTCACAACAGATAACATATTCCATTCCCCTTCCAGAGGAAATCATACCAGTGTTGAGATGTACTATTAAAAAATAACTCCATAACTTTCCTGACTTTTGTGCCACCCCAGTTGAAAAATTACTGAGATAGATCTAAATTCAGAAAAGATTTGAAGGTGGGTCTTGAAGCCAGAAAAGCTGAGACTCACTGATAGAATCACTTACAGGTGACAGGAGCAGGACTTCACTGTGTCATGTCCTGCGCTTATTCACAGATGTTAGGGTGATTCATGGATGTTAGGGTTGGAAGGGACCTCAGTAGGTCATCGAGTCCGACCCCCTGGGCAGGAAAGAGCGCTGGAGCAGACAACCCCAGTTAGATGCTTGTCCAGTCTCCTTTTGAAGACCCCAAGGTAGAGGAGAGCATCCTCTTTCCACTGTCTGGCTCCTCTCATCCCTGGTGTGTACTTAAGGGGGCAAGGGACCCTGCTGCTGAGTCTCCTCCTATAGGGTCTTACACACCTGAGACAATGTCTGTGGCCCATCCTACTGGCCCTGGGAGCATAGGAAGAGGGACATGCCCAGGGACAACTAGCAGTGGCACAAATATGCGCCACTGCTATTTGTCCCCAAGGAAATGCACATTCTCACTCATGGGCAAATGTCCCTAGCTGCTTAACTTCCTCAGCCAAGATTTTTTTGAAAGTTGGACAGAGGGTGTATGATGGGAAGGGAAGGTGCTGCCAAGTTTCTTACAAGGATTAAAATGAAGTCTAAAGAGGACATTTTCTGAGGCATTAAGGACAGTTATGCACCAACCTCCCATTGGAAGTCAGTGGGACTTAGACATTTAATTCCTCTTTTCATCTTTGACAAACTCCCTCTAAAAATAATTGTATCCTTCAGAATGTTTATTTATGCCATTGTGAGCTTACATAATAATATGACACTTTTGCTAAGTAGTAATTGGGTTTTCAGGGAAACAAGACTGCTTTCATTGCACATTAAAGTCTGCTCTATACTTTTTTCTTAAAATAAAAACTCTGTACCAAATCACTGGGCATGAAATTTCAAGCTCTAATGTCTGGATTTCATTTTTTCTGATTGAAATGAATTACAAAGCAAAATGTGTTATTCAGTCAATACTACCTATTAGGATGCATATTTTCAATTGTAGTTTACTACTTCAGGGATGCTATGCTATCCTGTAGGTTAAAAGTGCCATGACAATTCAAAATACTTTGATTTACAAAAAACACAGTGATGCTATTAGCGGGAAGTAACTTTTATTGTAGATATATGTAGCTACTCCTGGAGAAATGGTATATAGCAAGTATTATGCGTAATAAGTATCTTCAGTCACATTCCCATGCCTACTCTGTTTTGTGCAACTAGATTCTGAGGAGTTTGACAGTGTGGAAACGTTTGGAGTCGATGAAACAATAAGACATACTATTGGATCATGATGGAGATGTACCAGCAGAAAGTGGAAACAATATGCATTGCTGTTATGGCTCTATGCATATATCCAGTTAAATTTTTGAAGTTAAACACAATTTGTTAGCAGAAATTGTAAGCAGAATTATTAGTTATTGAGGGTAACTTCTACATTACTTACATACTTCATAAACACTTAGAAGACAGTGGCTAACATTTTGAGTTTTATGCTGCTTAAAATAAAACATTTTATTATGGCTACAGAGGCAAATACTCAGAAGTTAGGAATTGCAAGTACTGAGGTTGTCTGTGAAACCTCAGTTTATTTCTTTTGTGTGTCTGCCTTATGATATAGTCTGTAATTACATGATTAAGTACTGTTGCTTCCATTAGGTCAGTCAGTACACAGAATGGGTGGTGCTCACCCACATGAGCAGATCCAGGATCATGGACGGGGGTGAGATGTGTATCTGCTGATAATAAGCATCTAAAGTTCCTTTCGTTTGATCTGTTAATGGCAGCAAATGCATAGTTTTACTTTATGTTCACAATATAGTCTGTGCTTGTTAGTCTCACAGTGCTCTTCCCACACTTATGGCTGAAGTCATTTATTTCTGAATTACCTTAAACAAACCTAACAGAGGGTGTGGCTACACTCCTCCTTTTGGCAGGGTGGTGCACACACAGTGAGGAAATGTCATTTTAGGTATGCCCCACAGTGGAAGGGGGTGTGGCCACAACCCTTGCTGGGATCCTGGATGCCAGTGAGTTCTGAGAGCCCACCAACATGTCGGTGCTACTGGTCGCTCTTCCCCTCCTTTTTCCTTCCCTCTCCCCCCAAACTCAGCAGCTGGGGAAAGCAGGAGATGAGCAGCAGCAGTGTGCTGCCCCTGGGTGCTGTGAAAGCAGGTGCTGAGTTCAAGACAGGAGGGACAGGATGGAGGGGAGAAAGGAGAGGAAGAGCAAGCTTCAAAACTGCTTGAAAGCTGGGACTCTGGGTAGACCAGCTGGTGAACTCACAGGACATGCAAGCTTCTCTAACAGGAGCTTCACTGACATGTCTGTGATCTCTGAGTACTCATTGAGCATGCAGCACACAGCCAAGGGATGGGCAGGAATGTGACTGCTGTCATATCCCCTCTGGATCTGTTCTGCTTGCTCAGTATTTTGTTCTTCTTGAGATTCAAAATGTGGCCCCTTCAAACCAGCCTTTAAAGGTAAAGCTTTTTTGACTTTTCTGTGGCATGTACAACATAGTCTCAGACTGCTTTACAAACATTGATTAGTCTATCATAACAACCCTTTGAAACAAGTGCATTTATTTTCCACATTTTATAGATGGGGATCTGAGAAATGTAGGGATTTAGGTCAATAGTATTCAGTAATTGTGAATGCCCCATTTAAAGACAATTAGGATTATGATTTTGTTTTTCACTGAACTTTAGCATAGTACACAGTTCCCACTGAATTCAGTTGCAAGTGCTCAAAGCTTCTACAAAGCAGACAAAATATTAACTTAACCCCCTCCCCACAAAACCAAGAAATGATCCCTGTCTTGTTCACTACACCAGTCAGGACCTGTTTGAATCTGAACTCTTAGCATCTATAAGCTGAAGCCCAGGCTGTACTGCCATTAGGCTGCTGGCCAGATGCCAGCTCCAGCTCAGCCTGGCCCCTCTTGTGAAGTTTCCAGTAGGGGACCAGGTGACCTGGATGAACCAATAGGAGAGCCACAGGCCCCTGATTGGAAGGCTATAAAACCGTCACACTTCCTGCAAATTTGTTCCAGCAGTAGCATTGTCTTGGATTTTCTTGCTTTGATTTTTGTTAATCTTTTTCCTGTTTTAGATTTGCTAGTTTTGATCCACTCTGACCACAGCCATGTCTTGATATCTGACCTCTGCCACTTCCATACTTGTAAGCCCCTTACTCTGACACAAGTGTAAACCACTAGGAATGACTATTTATGCCTCAGTCAGTCCTTACATATACTTTCAAACTTTGGCAATAAATACAGCCTGGTCCTACAGGCAACAAACTCCTTCTCTATACATCCCTGATGTGTCCTGAGAGCAGGTTGCCCTGTGCCCTGAATAAGGCAAAGGTCCTGTGAAAAAAATAGAATGCATTAATGTAATGGAGGCCCAGGAGAGGTATATAAAAAGGAGGCAGTCCAAGTGACCAAGGGAATAAACAGGGAGAAGCAAATAGGACTGTTTGCAAGCAGTTTGTTATTCAGTTTGTAGGGCAGTTTGCCGCCCCTCTCTCTGAAGGGAAACCTGAAACATAATGTGCTTTTTTTATATATTTATATATATTTAATTAAGACTAACTACATAGTTTTATTTTAGCAGCCAAAACTGAGCAGCTAGACTAAGACTTAAGCCCCTTGTTTAACCAAAGTCCAGAGTGAGGGGGAGTTTGTTTAGAAACAATCTCACATTCCTTTACTGTAAGCTTGCTGAGAGGAAAGAGGTTGCAGGGAGAAAAGGGAACCCTTTGGATCAAGGAACAGCAAGCAGGCCAGCTACAGAGGAGTTTCCAAGCAGAGCTTCCCTAGTAAAGAGGCATAAAGTGGGAGGCAACAGATTAGAAAACTCAGAGGCATGATTGGAGGACATCACATCCCAGAGCCACTGCCATTTCCAGCTCTTCCTCTGTTTCCACCTGTGAGGTGTCCATCCAGGCAGGACTACACACCATCAAGACTTCCAGCCAGGTCCTGGTTTTGTACTGTGCAGATTCCTTCCAGTTGTCTCATGCTGTGGTTTGCAGATTCCTTCCAGTGTCAGCCAAATGGGGGAGTACCTGCAACATGAGTGGTGTCTTCTGGTGGTGTCCCTCAGGGAGAAGGCAAGAGAGCTACAGGAGGAGGTAACAAGATTCCAAAGCATCTTCCACCATGAGGGGTTTATTGACTGCATAATGAAGGAAACCTTTAGGACTGTAGAGGAAGGACTGCTAGAGGTGGTGCTAGAAAAAGGAAGAGGCCATGGACTCCCAGGAAGGTGGAAGCTGGAAGCTTGTATCTTGGCAGCAAGAAGTAGTCATCCCTGCCTGCAGTGGTTTGCCTAGAGAACACATATGGTATGCTAGCAACAGAGGAGGAGGAGCACATTCCATTGATGGAAGAGGTCAAGCCAGGAATCCCCAGGGTGGGGAGGATCAAGACCACTGCCATGAAGAGGAAGCGATTGATGGTGGTTGTTGGAGGTGTCCTTCTGTGGGGGGTGGAGAGATCCATCTGCCAGCCTGATCTGCAGCTTGCCTGGAGCCTAGATCTGAGATGTCGTGGAAGGATTACCAAGGCTTATCCAGCCCTCTAACTACTACCCCATGCTGCTTATCTATGTGGGCACCAATGATACTGCCAGGAGTGACTATGAGCAGATCAAGAGTCTCTACAGGGCTCTCTATGCCAGGGTAAAGAGAACAGGGGACAAATAATGTTTTCTCCAATCCTTCCAGTCAAGACAAATGGCCCTGGCAGGAGCAGAGGTATCCTGCAAATCAGTGCATGGCTGTGCAGGTGGTTCACCAGCAGGGATTCAACTTCTTTGAACACAGGATGCTATTCCAAGAAAAAGGGTTGCTAGGAAGAGATGGGATCCACCTGGCAAAGAGAGGGAAGAGCATCTTTGTGGACAGGCTCGCTAACTTAGTGAGGGGGGCTTTAAGCTAGGCTTGCGGGGTGATGGAGAACAAAGCTCTGAGGTAAGTGAGGAAGCAGGGGACCTGGAGGAAGCAGAAGAATCCATTTCCAAGCACTTGGAGGACAGGGTAATTAAAAGCAATCAGCATGGATTCACTAACAGCAAGTCATGCCTGACAAACCTGATTGCCTTCTATGATGAGATGACTAACTCTGTGGATGTGAGGAAAGCAGTGGATATAATATATTTTGACTTTAGCAAGGCTTTTTATACAGTCTCCCACAGCATTCTTACAAGCAAGCTGAGGAAGTATGGGTTAGAAGAATGGACTGTAAGGTGGCTAGAAAGTTGGCTGTGTTGTTGGGATCAACAGGCAGTATCATGGCTCAATGTCTAGTTGGCAGCTGGTATCAAGTGAAGTACCCTAGGGGTTGGTCCGGAGGCCAGCTTTGTTCAATATCTTCATTAACAATCCGGAAGATGGGATAGATTGCACCCTCAACAAGTTTGCGGATGACACAAAGCTGGAGAGCGTGGTAGAGACACTGGAAGGTAGGGCTAGGATTCAGAGTAACCTAGACAAATTGGAGGATTGGGCCAGAAGAAGTCTCATGAGGTTCAAGTGCAAGGACAAGTGCAATGTCCTGGACTTAGGATGGAAAAATCCCATGTACCAGTATAGGCTGGGGGCTGACTGGCTGGGCAGCAGCTCTGCAGAAATGGAACTGGAGGTTACAGTGCACAGTAAGGTGGATATGATTCAGCAGTGTGCCCTTGTTGCCAAGAAGGTTAACAGCATAGTGTGCTGTATTAGTAGGAGTGTTACCAGCAGATTGAGGGAAGTAATTATTCTGCTCTATTCTGCACTGTTGAGGCCACGTCTGGAGTATTGTAATCAGTTTTGGGCTCCCCAATACAGAAAGGATGTGGACAAGTTGGAGAGAGTCCACTGGAGAGTAATGAAAATGGTTAGGGGTTTGGGGCACATGACTTCTGAGGAGAGGCTGGGGGAAGTAGATTTATTTAGTTTGGAGAAGAGACAACTGAGGGGATTTGATAGTAGACTTAAACTATCTGAAGGGTGGTTCCAAAGAGGATGGAGCTAGACTGTTCCATGGTGACACATGACAGAACAAGGAGCAATGGTCTCAAGTTGCAGGAAAGGAGGTTTAGGTTGGATATTAGGAAAAACTCTCTCTCTAGGAGGTGGTGAAGCACTAGAATAAGTTACTGAGAATGATGGTGGAATCTCCATTCTTGGAGATTTTAAGGCCTAGCTTGACAGCCCTGGCTGGAATGATCTAGTTGGGGATGGTCCTGCTTTGAGCAGGGGTTAAACTAGATGACCTCCTGAGGTCCCTTCCAACCCTAATTTTCTATGATTCTATGAATTAAAGATTAAATAATAGGACATACCCAAAAAGAAAAAAAATCCTTTCCACTAAATTTTTCCAGGATATACTACCTATGCTTCTGTGGGTCTTTCTGGAGATCCCTTATTGCCCTCTCTTGGTCTTTCTCTGTTATTTCTAGCTGCATATGCTCACAGACCTAAAGCTGCCAATCAGTCAGTCAAGGCTCATCTCCTGCATGTGGTCTGTATTTTGGGTAGAGGCACCTATTCTGTAAAAGGATTAATTTGCCTTTTACACTTCCTCTGAGTGAGGGTTACACCACCAACTTCTTTGACATTTCAGCCAGCCTGCACCATGACACTTATCTATACAAAATAATAATGTATGTACAAATATTAAGGCCTTCTAGATTCCTATATTGTCCTATGCTCATTTTAAAGTTGGGGAATCAGATTTAACAAAGAAGTTATGATGTACATTTAAAAGTGGTCCCACAATTTTATGTATCCAGGGCTGCAATAAAGGGCCTGACTGAGATATGTACCACATAAAATTGACTTGCAGATGAAGGTGTCACAACATCTGGGGAAAAAAAAAAAAAATCAAGCCCTAGATGTTTTGTCATCAAACACCCAACAAGTAGATTGTTAATGTTGGGTTCAGTGGTAGAAGTTCTCCCACCAACGTCAGAAGAACCATGGGCAGTTTGGCAGAGCCTGAATTGTCTTCTTATAGGTGTTGGTTGCTGTAAAGGAGGCCTCAGAAATGGGATTATCTTGACCCAATATACTAATTTGTACTTGTGGCTCTGTCCCATGCCCAATAGTGGGTTTTTTTACTGACAAACTGAACGTTTCTTTGTTTACAGACAGAGAAACATTAATGACTGGCTTGTCTGGGGGACCCCTGTGGGGAAGGGGGGCAACTCCCACTGCTGCATGCACCCCGGGAGGGCATGGGGGCCGTGTGCCCCCAGATCTGCATGGGTTGAGGGTGAGCTGCCACTGTGGGCTGGGGCTGCACTGGGTTCTTCCCAGTGGGAGCGGGGCTGGGTCACACTATGCTTGGGATGGGTAGCAGCGATGCTGGGACTGGAGCTATGGCAAATTTTGGGGAGGCTACAGCCCCCCCACCCCTGTAACTCCTCTCCCACTCCCACCATTGCCTGATCCAAGTACAGCCTAGCCCCCCACTGAGAAGATCCCAGCACCACCCTGGCCCCAGCCCGTAGTGGCAACCTGTCCTCATCCCACACAGATCCAGGGTACATACATGGGTCTTCCAGGGTACACGTAGCAGCAGGAGCTGTGCCCCCCAGATGAGCTGCTCACACTCCAGAGAATGGAGGATAGGCCTGGGTCTTCTGGTGACTCATTGGCTGAGTATGTGAGCTGAGGCCACATTCACTCCCCCTCCCGGGCAGGGCTAGATTAACCCTCTAGTGGACCCTAGGCAAACAAACTCATGAGCCCCTACTTAATACTATAAATACTTAAATATATTTATATTACTTTGTTTACTCAAAAATTATATAGAATAAGCACAACTGAGACCCTTCTTCACTTAGGGCCCTAGGCATGTGCCTAGTTTGCCTGTGCATTAATCCAGGTGCACTTCTGGGTGCAAGGCTGTGCCTTCCATAGCACAGCCTGAGAAAGGGGGTACATTCTACTCGCATTGTTCACCTCCTATCCCCACAGATACACTATGGGGCATAGGGCTGCACCTGTCCAGCTCCCCATAGTTGGGATGTCCTGGGAGGGGGGGGAACCATAGTGGCTCCCCTCTAAGGCCCTTGCCTAACACTAATTACATTATTGCTCATCCCTATATCATGATGCCCCTAGCCTACCCCCAGCCTTATACTTGCACGCCTATGCCTTCCCTACCCCTTCAATCCTGGCATGAACCCCCACCTGTTGCCTCTCCCTCTTCCCAGGCCTACAGCTCCCTCCCAGCTGCACTCTTCTCCTTCTCCCCCTCCCCCTATTTCCCGATGCTTTCCAGGCAACCTGCTATAAGAGGCAGGTAATGTCCAAAGGGACTCAGCAGCAGCACATGGGTAGAAATATGGGAAAGGAGCTAGAAACTACAAAGCACTGAGAAAAAAAAAAATACTTCTTGCAGGGTGCTGTGCTTCTGCTTGGACACAAGGTGGAACTACTATGCTCTCTGTCCTTCAGGCTTGTCTGCAAGCTTCTTTTGAAGATTAATTCTTAATCATATTAATTTTTTTTTTGCTTAATTCATTTTACAGAGGGCTCATTTTTCTTATGGAATTTATGGACAAGCATTTTTAGCCTTTTTTTAAAACTGGGCAATCTGTAAATATATGGACAGTTAGTAAAACCTGAACACAGTTTTTTGGGTTTTTTCCCCAGACAACAGCTGCTATGCGAGAACTGCAGTAAGAACAGTTTCTTCTGGTTACCAGGCAAAAATGAAAGTGAAATCCACTCATGGTCACAGGGCACAGAACAATGAATATCCTCAGCTCCCTAGCTGCTGCTACTCAGTTATTTACTACAAGGAATTATCTTTTTCTTTCATTCTCCCTGTCCAAAAGCAAGGTGCGTATTATATTCCATGTTGTGTTGTATACGAGAAAATACAGTATATCTTAGAAATATAATGTGGGAAAATTGTGACAGAATAGGGGCAGTATATTATGACTTTAATATTATTGCTACTTTACTATGATTAATAGTGGAAAATTTATTAAATGTACATTTTGTTCTGAATTTATTATATATCAATGCAAAAATCAATACTTTCTAACACCCATGTAATCTAGATGTCTAAGATCCATTTTCAGTGAATAACAGTATGTTAAAACCACAGTCCCAGTGCTCACAAAATATGCTACTGGAGAACATGGCCTCTCTCACTTACTCCACATTAATGCACCAAACCTGGAAATGCAGGGGTGAATATACCCCGGGAGTGTCCCAAGCCCAGTACTCTGGAGACAGACTGGGGTCACTTTCTGAATTTAGTATGTGAGAAGGTGAAAGGGGCCAGGGACAGATTTGGAGAGGTGTAGTTAAGCCCCCTTTGGCTATGTTTCATGTGCAAGCAAAACTGTTTATCCCCTTGGTTTCTAGAACTTCACTGACAAGCTGGTGAAGTCAGACAGCTCATTATGTATCCATCACAGCCAAAGAGCGATGTAGCTCCCCACCCATGGGAGGGTCCGTGCTCTTTAGAGTGCTACATACACAGTACAGAGATACATTTCCTTTAGGAGTTTAAGAGAAAACTAAGTACCCAAGACAAATATTCTCAAAAATATTTAGGCATCTGAGGATTTGGGTTTTATGGGCACTTTTACACACGTTCTTGGTGGGGGGAAGGGGCAGATGCTTTAATCAGAGCAGCTCCAAAAGCCACTCTAATTAAAAGCACCCACATGATTTCATGTATCAGCATCTGTGCACTTTGAAATGGTGGCAGGGGCACTAAAGCTGGTTGAACAAGCTTTAATTAAAGCATTCCCACCACCATCGAAAGTCTGTTCACCAGGGACCCTCTTGGAGTCACCAGGAACAATGGCCACAAGCTGAGGGAGGATAGGTTTAGGTTAGATATTAGGAAGAACTACTTCACTGTAAGGGTGGCCAGAGCCTGGAATAGGCTTCCCAGAGCGGTGGTGCTCTCACCATCCCTGGAAATCTTCAAGAGGAGATTGGATAGGCACCTGGCTAGGGTCTTAGGACCCCTGCCACTCCCAGTGCTCCTTCCTGCCCATGGCAAGGGATTGGACTAGATGATCTGTCTAGGTCCCTTCCAACTCATTGATTCTATGATTCATTTTGAAGCAAGGGGACACTGATACACAAGAGGCAGAGGCTACTGGAGGTGTACTAATTAGCACACTCCAGCAGACTTGCTTAATTGAGTCTGCTATGATGGTCTGTAATTACAGCATGTCAGAGCATCCTCCCCACATGTCTACAGGTACCCTATATTACTTATTTGACAGTTGGTCTTAGGCTCCCATATCATTTAGGATCTACCCACAGCACAATGCAGTGCCATGTAGGGACAATGAAAGTAGTACAGGCACATCAGAGCAACATTCCTCCCAGGCTAATATATCTTGGCATAACAAAGGCTGGCCCCAGGAGTGGCCATAATGGTCCCTGGTGGCTACTCAGCCCATTTTGCTTCCCCTTCTATTCATCTGCCATGCCTTGATTTTAACATGCAGTTAGAAATGCGAGGCTGTCCCAGGGATCTCCAAGCTAGATCTAATTCACTTGAGCCATAGTCTGCCCACTTGCCACCTTAAGGGCAATGTCATGGCCTCCTCATCTCCCCTTTTAGCCATACCCATGCCTTACAGATGTCATCAATCAACCACTTATCGATCAGGGCCCTTGGCCCCAGTCTCACTCTCTTGGCCTCTCCTTGGGCCCTGGGCACTCTAGCCCCTTCCCTACACCTCTCTGGGCACCAAGCTCTCTAGCCCTTCTCTGCTCTGTTCATGGGCTTCAGCCTTACTCCCAGGCCTCTGGTCCTATTCCTGGGCCTATTGGGACCTCCACCTCCTTATAGTCCCTCCTCACTACCAGTGCTGTAGCAAGGAAGTTTGGCACCTAGGGCAAGCCCACAGTGGCAGGCCGTCCTCATTCCACACAGACATTCGAGGGGGCACACACCCCCATGCTTGCCTGGGAGTGCACGCAGCAGTGGGAGCTGCCCTCTCCCCATCCCAGTGCCCCCCACAAATGAGCAGCTTGCGGCTCAGTCCCACAGCCCACCCCCTCAGGGCAGCACCTGTTGGTGCCCCTTTGCTTCGGTGGCTGGGGCAATCACCCCACTCGCCCCACCCTTACTACAGCACTGCTTACCACCAGTGCTGGGACCTCCGCCAACCCTTAGTCCTACCCTAAACCTCCGGTCTTGCTTACCCCACTTTAGCTGTTAGCTAGGAGCCTGGCTGCAACCCTGCTGTTCAGGAGTTCTTCTCCCTTCTGCTAGTAGGGTCAGACTACCTGCCTACCACAGGCCCTGGGCTTATATAGATCTCAGGCCCAGCCTCCTTCCAGCCAGGTATCCCCTGCTTGTTGACCAAGCCTTCCCTGCAGCCGTCTTTTCTCTGAAAAGTAGTAAGTGTTCTAAGCACCCTGTTACAGTTGGTAGCACTTTTTAGCCTGGATACAGTGTTACATTAAATGCGATAATACTGGTTTTCATGCCAAAGTTAGCTATCCAAGCTAGCTCTGAACAAGGTATAAAACTCCATTGTATCATGTGGACATACCTTTATTTGTTTTTGAAAATTTTATCCAAGATGCCCAATTCTCATTTACACAGAGATCAGCAATACAACCTTGGTTTGCCAACTGTGCCTATGTTTGACTTTTTCTCCCCGTGACTTTTACCACCTTCAGTAATTCCATTCAGTTCTGCAAATTCTTAGCTAGTGAACCATTTCCAGATACTTCCACTCTAATAAAGCACAGGTGGTTTGACTTAGAGCAATAACATTAGCCACCAGGTGGGGCTGCAACAGGAGGATCAAGGTTAGTAGTGGTAGTGGTAACTCCACACATGCATGCCTTTTCACAGCATCTGATGAAGTAAGCTTCAATCCACAAAAGCTTATGTAATGTATAGATATAACCAAGCTAGATATATGTATCTTTGATAGATAGATATCTGTACTTTGGTTAGTCTATAAGGTACAAGTCTACTTCACACATGCCTACTGATAATTTATTCAAAGTAAGACAGTTCCAGTGTAGATGCTGAGAGTGGTTGGTGTAGGGGTACTGAATGAGTGATGCACTAGTTGGGGCAATTCTACAGGGAGAAATTTAGTACTTCAGCATAGACACGTTCAAAGGCACACTTACTGATGCTTATATTGGTGCTGACTGCAAGAGAAGATTTTCTATTATGCTAGAAAGAAAAAATAATTTAGGAAAAATTGGGCTTAAAGGAGGAGTGTATTGTTCTCAGACATTCTGACTAGATAGGAGACTAGTTTGCCCCTAGCTTAGAAATTTTCTCTCCAAGTTTTATACATTGATACTACAGAAGTCCCTTTCTATATAGAAAGAGCATAACTGCATAAGATACCGGATTTACCCAAAGAACCTTGTCCAACTGCATAAGAAAGCACTCAGATAATTCTTTTTATTTGTAACTGGAGGGTGACATTCCCTCTGATATTATTACAAGACCTGCAAGAAAGGTTCACAAACTTTTGGTCACATGAAACAATTTGATATTTGAAGGATATCATAAATCCTGATCTTTTCTGACCTGCATCTGCTAACTCAGGCTAAGTGAAAGCTTTTACCAGGGAAAAATAGTTTGTGTGGAGGAAAAATAGTTCTGCAGTTCTGCTTCGGCTTGCAAAGTTGCAAATATAGAGTATAACACTAAACATATTCAGAGCAGTAAAAATTTGTTTTTAAACTGCTAGAGAAGGGAATGGCATGCAGCCAGACATGGAGCAGCAGCAGCGTGGGGTGGTGGCAGCAGCTGCCGCATGCTTCCCCACCACATCCGGCTAGCTGGGTGGCACCTGTGCAGCCTGCAGAGGGCCACTGCTGCCTTTGCCCCCTTCCTGGCCCTGCTTCTTGGAGGTGGTGGCACAGGGTGGTGGGTGGTGGCACTCTATCCCTGCCTGCCCACGTGCACCCCCTAGGGCCTCCCAAGTACCTCCAGGGATACGCGTAGCCCTGGTTGACAACCCCTGACATAAATGATTCATTGATTTTCAAAGCCACTGCTGTCTTTTAAAACTTTCAGTTTCACTGGCTTTGCCCTATCACATTCCACTGTGTTGAGACCATAATCTCACCGCACTTTACAGGAAAAAAAATTGACATTTGCATTGTACTTCAGTAAGTAGAGAATATTCACAGACAAGCAGGACTGATAGAGCTACGTTGATATTCTAGTTTGACCTGCATAACATAGACCATATGAAAATTTACCTCAAAATGCTTGCATTTAACTGAAAGTGTGGTTGAGTAACCCCCAGCCTTTCAGAAAGGTGTCTGATTTTTTATTTAAAGCTTTAGTGATGGAAAATTTTACCAAATCCAATGGTAAATTATTTCACTGCAGACATTTGAATCTTATCTCTGTTCAAAATTTCTTCTAACTTCAGTTCCAAGCCATTGGAATTTATTAAATTTTGGCTGCTGAGTGAGAGGCATCCAATACAGCGTATGAAGTTACTTTCATTCTCTATCCATCTGGGGAGACTATGTACCAGATTCTGGTCTGTGACAATTAATCAATCCCATTTGTATCAGCAGAGTTTTGTGATGTAGGTAAAAGCAGTTTCACTTTCTGGATGCCTTTTATACAGCAGTGTATGTTTTCAAAATAAGACCCGATCCTATTTGTACATTTCTTTCATTCTATAGCAAAGTTAATAAATGTAACTAATTTAAGAAATAAGAAAATATTTTCCACATGTACTATCCAAACTTCTTAATGATAAAATATACCTTTAGGTGTTAGCAATGACATATCTTGAATGACAGAGTTGTATTGGTTCTGTACCATGATAAATATAATGCTTTATTCCTTTCTTAGAAACCTGTAAAGTAAAGCATTTAACATTCATTGCAGGTTTTTTCCAGTTACAAAATTGTGAATGAGACTATTATTGTCAATTAAATATTCCTGATAGTTTTTTATGTCATAAGGTAAGTTTCTGGAAAAACGTCTTGTTTAAGGTATTGTAACAGGGAGGCAGAGGCTCCTGTTACTTTAAGGGGAGTTAGCTACATTGCAAGGGGCAGAAATAAAGGCTGCAAGCAGCTGAGTTAAGCTACAACAGAAGAGGACAGGCTGACCTTCAGGCCAAAGTGAAAACCCCTGTGTATGGCTGGAAGCTACATGATGGGATTGGGTGGGGCTTTGGGCACACAACATAAACTGGGTGCCTGAGACCAAGCAGGCAATCTGGCTCTGTCAGCTGCAGGGAGGGGAGTTCTTGAGGAAGATGGCTGCAGGAGACCAACTAGAAGGCATGTGAGCTGTCCCATAGAGTGGGAAGAAGAGAGGTAAGGGAGACCTGTGGCTTGTGGGGAGACAGTGACCCAGAATGGAATATACTTTAATTATGTAGCGTTTTCTGGAACATATAATTTGATTAAGTTTGGAACCAGAGGACAGGGTGGAGGCCACAGCGGGGTGCCTGGCAGGTTACTCTGAAACAGGCAGCCCAGCCTGTGGTCAGGGACCCAGAGGACTGAAGGCTCGGGGAGAGCTACAGGAGCCATGCTGGGGCCAGGGGGTGGTCAGTGAGTTAGAGGATCTAGGCCAGGGCCAGTGGGGCTAAGGCCACAATAGGGAAGCTATTGTGAGGGAGGAGCTGAAGCCAGAACAAGCTTAACCCAAGAAGGCTAAAGCCTAAGGAAAGGGGTTGAAAACTGAGAGGGGTTGGTGTAAGGGACTGGGATGTAGGCAGCCTTGCCCAATGGTTAGGCCAGAGGGAAAGCAGGACCTGGGGCTGGATCAAAGGGCAGGAACTGTATTCCAAAACCAGAGGGAGATCCAGAAACAGAGTCTACGACAATCCAGGGTCAGATGCTGACTACTAATCTGAGGGGCAATCCACAGGGTGAAGACCAAAAACAGAGCCAAACTGGGGTCAGGAGCAAGGAAATAGGACCACAGGAAAATCCAAAGCCAGAATGGAGGAACCAGGAGCCTTGCCAAAGCAGTACTGTAGACTGGCCTGCAGATCCAGGACCCCAGCTCATGCTAAATGGCTAGATGGTGCTCCCAGCAACCAATCAGGATGCTTGCTGCTCCTAAACTGGGACAGAGTTGATTAGCTGGGGCTTGCTGCAGGGTGTGGCTGCTGCAGTACTTGCCTCAGGAAGGCCAACCTGCACTGGCCCAGCCCAGCCTGATCAAGGCTCAATCTGCCCTGACCCATTGCTGATGAGCAGAAGCTAGACTGGGGACAGGGAGAAGTGAGGGCTTTTCCAAGGGTCCACCAGTCTGAGTGGACTTTTGGATGGATAGGGCTAAACAGCCCAGAAGAACTCAAAGTCAAAACCCGAGAAAATTTGGCATGGCTATAGGGGAAGACAGAGACTACGAACACAGCCCATAAGGCTGGTGCCCCCAAACACTGATAGGGCCAAGAGGGCCACAATGTAGTGCCCAAGGGGTAAGACTGGGCTTGACCAGACATGAGACAGACCATCTGGCTGAGGAATTGGAGCTCACTCTGGGACCATGGGGTTGCCTCCCTAAACACTATAAAAGTTCCATCAAGGTGTGGCAGGAGAACTGAAAGAGCTGGAGTGGGACAGGAATTGCTTGGCCAACAGGGAGTGTCAGCCACCCCCGGGGGCTGGGGCCTGCTATAGGTCTATGTCTATTCCATGGTTATTTTTATCAGATAATAGGTTCCATAGTTGCTTTTGCACATAGCCACTACTAGACGATAAAAAATGTACATCCTAATTTTCCTGCATTTTCAAGCATTTCCTGAACTTTGGTACTGTGTACCTTCTGCATTCTTCTGTTGAACTGCCAGACTCTTTCGCACTCATCACTAGTACTGTGGTCATGTTGCTAGTGGTTTCTCACCATTTATATTTACTTTTTATCATTTTTTTTTTCTACGTGTCCTAAACCACTTCCTGAAATCTGCAATGGCAGTGTTTCAGCCCTGGTGATTGCTACCTACACCAAGATCTAATCTATACATATTCATTCTTGAATTTAAAAAAATACAGTATTAGTTACTGTTTGTGTCTTCTGTTCTTGTTTTTCTTCCAGTATGAACATAGTTTATAAATGGATAGAGGTGCCTACTGTTCTAGCTTATTCCACCATAAGAGTCTTCATGCCATTCTGGGCCCATCTAGACATTCAGGAAAAGGCCCAATACATGCAAACATGCCTCCTGCCATGCCACACATGTTTGACAGGAGGTGTTATTGTGGGATCCAGCATCAAATCCAATCACATCTTATTACCAGTGCGGGTGGAGCCTGGGATCATGATCCCTGGCTTCCCCTGCATCAAGAAGTAGAAAGCTCCTGCAGCTGTGGGTCACACAGGTGACAAGGCTCACAGTGGGGACAGCATTCCACATGCTGTGAGCCTCATCAGCTGCCTTCCATGGCTGCAAGCCTTGTCAGCTGTGGGGCTTGCAAGCAGGGCTTGCCCTTGGCTAGATAAAGATGTGCAAAAAACCTGAGCCTGAACTGATTCAATCTTTGCTGGTTAGTCTAACCTGCATAGATTGAACTGATTTCCAAGTGAATAGACATTCACTTTTGTTTCTAGAAATGCAGCAACATGCCTGCAGTGGCTTAAGGCAGGAGCCAGGCAGCACTATAGCTAGTTCTTGGCTGGAGGGAAACTGAGCTGGGGGGACATGTCCAGGCCCTGGCAGGCCTAAGTATGGTTGGGGAGGGGTTTAAACCCCCACCTTGGTCTGCAGGGACCCCAGCCCAGGTGTGCCTGTGGGGCAGAGGAGATGCAGCCCCTGCCAGGGGTCCCTAGCCCCTCCCCCCGCCATCCCTGCTCACTCACTCACTGCTCCAGTGGCAGGAACGGGAGTGTGGCCAGACCCTGGTAGCCTGAGGGGAAGAGGGGGGCTTAATCCCCCCATTGAAAGGGGTGGTAGTGTGGGCACCAGTAGGCTCTGCTCATGCACCTGGGGCTGCAGCAGCCAGATTCCAGTAGCCTGAGGGGAACCAGGGAGTGGTGCAGGCACTGACATGGTGCTGGCTCCAATCCACATGTAAGATCCCCTCAGGCAGGGCCCACGCTGCAGTATCTGGGCTAAGTCCCTCAGAGGAGCAGCAAGTGGCACTCAATCTGATGTGGGTCCAGGTGCAGGGAGAGGGTGGGAGGAGGAATGTGACCTGGCTGCAGGCACAGAGGGGAATTGGGGGAGCTGGGGCTAATCATGGAGCCTTAGTCACTGCTGCCTCCTGCTGTGGTGGCACAACCCAGGCTAGGGGCCAGGGATCAGCTCCTATCACCTTCTACCCCCAGCCCTGCATGGGGGCCGCGGTTTGCAGGCGGATTGCAGCTGGAGCACCACTCCCCACCCCACTTCCTTTTCTGGTGGTGATGGCAGAGCAAACCATCATGGTGGGCGGAGATGAGGCGCCTGTCACCCACCACCTGTGCATGGCAGCACTGGGCACTCGGGCAGGCTGCTGCAGGCCAGGACTGTGGTAGTGGTCAGGGAAGGCAATGGACTACCGCAGCCTGGTCCAGCCCAGCCCCGCAGCCCAGGGGCATGGGCAGTGACTGGCCCACAGCAGCCTGCCCCAAACACCTGGCACAACCAGGAATAGGTGGCGGGTGACAGGAGCCTCACCTCCTCCCACTATGATGCTTCATTTCACCACCACGGCTGCTGGGAGATGGAGAAGAGTGGGGAGCCATGCTCCAGGTACAGTCCTCCTGCAAACCTCAGCCCCCGTACAGGCCTGGAGGCAGCGGCCACTGATCCCCGCCCCCTAGGGCTGCCCCAGCCAGGGCCACACTGCCGCAGTGGGAGGCAGAGGTGTCTCAGGCTTGTGATTAGCACCCTCACCTCCCCTCCATGCCTGCAGCCATGTCACATCCCCACTCCCTGTGGCCAGATCTCCATTGGCATCGGCTGCCTTTTACTGCTTCTCCAAGGTACTGCGATGCAGGCCCTGCCTAAGGGGATTTTTAGGGTGGGAAGAAGCCAGCACCATGTCAGTACCTGTGCTGCTGCTGCCTACAATGGAAAAATTAAACCCCCTCTTCTGCTCAGGCTACATGGGTCTAGCCGCTGCAAGAGCAGAGCCCATCAGTGCTCGCAACACCCCCCACCCTGCAATGAGGGGATTTAACTTAAACCAGGAAGGGGTCTGGGACAGAAGTTCCATAAACCAGTTTGACCTCAATCAGTTGAGTCTGATACTACGTTCAACCAGGTTTATCTCAAACTGGTTTTGGCCATTTTGAAACTGGTTTATTTGCACTGAACTTCTGTTACAGGTTTAAACCAGTTTCTGATCACTTAAATCAGTTTATGTGCAACTTCTGTCCCTAGCCCTTGTGCCGTCCCTAGCCCCATCAGCCCCACCTTGCCACACATTCAATTAATGGCATGGTAAGAATGAGCCATAAAGTTGTTATATGTTTTTGTGGAATAACTTTGTGGCTTATCCCTTGTTTTATCATGCCATTAATGGATTGAATGTATGGCTGGGTCACAATTTAAGATGTGATTAACTGACTAAGCACACCTTAAACGTAATATGTACATGAGGCCTCTGGGAGCTATTCTAGTGTAGTTTAAATTGTATTATTTTTGTACCTAGACAATTCATATTTTTGTACATAGACAAGCCATAAAAGTTTAAAAGACATAATGCTTCTGGCCAGTATGTTCACCTCTTTTTTCTTCCCATCAGTATCAGGCCCCATGCACAAAATATGAAGGTAATGGTATGCTGTGTATCAGATCTCTCTGACAGCTGGCAGCATACTTGAGATTTGCAGCAATATTTTCCACTGCAACAGGACACCCAAGTGCTTCAAGTGTCTCTTAAAATCTGTTTTTGAATGTAGGGGTCTTCAGGTGCAGCTTATATATGTTGTATAGTTTAAAAAGCAATGCTGTATGTTTTCAGTTCAATCATTTTATGTTTGAAACTGGAAAGTAAGTCACCACACTGATCACAGATGGTTTTATAGTGTGGGACAAGTTCCAGGATTTAAACAGAGCTTTATAAAATCCCTAAATGCTACTTAGAGAACCATTACTTCTATGCCTACACATCCTACTATTTCTATTTTTAAAATGAATTCTAGTTTAATTTTATACATAATATACTGTATTGTGTATGACTTCCTTTTTATAATGAAAATATCTGTGGGACGAGTCAACAGTAGTCAAATTTAGTAACACAATGCAGTGCAGTTCTAGGACTTTGTAACAGGGGGCCTGCTCCAGGCAGCTCTCACTGTGGCCCACCCACCTGTTTCTGGGCTAACCACCCATCTTCTCGCCCACCACGCCTTGTTGTTTAATTGATGTTAATAAAGCGGGAGGCTCCCCATTTCTCACCCCAATGCCGGGGGCATTATATGTGGCTCTGTTCCTCCCCTATACCACAGCCCAAGCCTTGCAGATAGCATCCAAATGTTATCAATATCTCTAGCCCCACACTGGGCCCCAGAGTCCTACTAGTTTAATCCTGCTTAGATCCCTCCATTCAGGCAGCCTATTCTGCCTTCATTCCCAGCTGCATAGCTCCCTGAGCTGCCCCCCCTTACAGGTGTGGTCCCCCCCGGGACCTTTGGCTACTAGCCCTGGCCCACCTCCAGGTCAGTCAGAATCACAGGCCCTCAGCTCTTGGGCATTCCTTGTGGTGGGCCCCTGGCCCTTTGACTCTTCCAGTCCTGGCCCCAGCATTGACCAGTCAGTGGATGTTCAGACAGATTCTTGAGTCTATGGCCTCACGCTGTCTTTGGGGTCTACCTTCCAGACCCTACAAGGGGGTAACCCACCCACTTGTGGGAGCTGGTGTTAAGGTGCCCCAACCCACCTTTCACTGGGGTGGTAAATGGCCTGGCATTTCCTGGGGACTCCCGCACCACTGAGAGCCCCACCAGGCCACCCACTCCTGGCAGAGCGTAGTTTTAGGTCATACCCAGGATCAGGAGCCTCCTGACCATCCCCTTCAGCTCCTCCCTTACCTCCAGATGATACCTGCAGCCAGGCAATGTTGTTGCTTGGCTTTCCAGCAGCGAAATGCCCTGTTTATATGGGCAGCCCTGAATCCAAAATGGCTGTCCTAATCAGGCACCTGCCGGCTGCTGGCTGCCGGCCCTTAAAGTGTCAGACACAAACAGTGCCCTGCCACAGACTTCCAGCTTGCTTTAATTTAAAATTAATTGAAACAATACCCAATCTCTGCCTTTCATATTTTACCTTGGTCTTTGTGCCATTTCTTTTATAAATTAATTTTAGAAACTGAAGTAAGAAGTTATTTGTTTTTACACCTGTATACAGATAGAACATTAGAATTTGATATTTATTATCTTGATTACATTACATTAGTACTTGGAAGCCTAAAGCCCAGTTGATATCAGGGCTCTGTTGTGCTAGATGCCGTACAAACATAGTAAATGACAGTTCTTGCCCAAGAGAACTTTATACTCTGAACAGACAAGACAAATGGTCACCGCAAATTAGCATTGTTATCCAAGTCAAGAGCTAGGTGGAGTTATTATGTGACTTGTACAAGGTCATAGAAAGAATCTGGTGGAGCTGGGATCTACACCCAAATCTCCAGAATTGCCTAATCACAAGACTTTCTTTCCTCTCCAGTAATAAAAGAAAGACTTTGAACCTCTAAAGCTTCTTTTGTTCTGGCATCTCAAAACACTTTGCAAACAGTAAGCCCTGCAACTGCTTTATGAAAAGAGAAGCATTATTATTATTATATGCATTTACAGAGGACTAAACTGAGATGAGGAATCATTGACAGAATAAGGACTAATACTAAGAGGCCCCAAATCCTACCCCTGTGCTCTAAGCCTTTTGTTAGGCTCTCCTAAAAATACCGAGGAAGTTCTGAGGAAGTTATAAAAACAAGTGGCAGATGGTCTTTAAGGTCCATGAAATTAAGAACATTCAAATAAAATCCATCCCTTCCCCCTGCCATTATGTACATACCAGTGTAATTTAGAACTCACTTACCTTGAGTCTAATTATCTAAAACTATTGGCAGCAAAATGTAAATCAAACAACATAAAAAGTTTCCAGATCAAGAATTCAGGCAAATTTATTTTATTTATTTAATCAGATCTTGACAGACTTATGATACAGTAGGGCTTACTGGAAGAGATGGTGGAACACAGTGCATGTGAAGACTACTGACAGCAGCAGCTGTCATTGTCAACAGATTAAGAATCAAGGGACAGTATTAAATATGTTTCTATTAACTGAATATGTAATCATTTCACTTAAGAGGATTTTAATTACACTCAGTCTGAGTGTCCTCATTACTCAGTTACATATACTGAAGACAAGTGGAGCAGGAAGAAAATGGGAAAATATAAGAGAAGAGATTTAAGAGAAACAAACACTGAGCTGGAGATAAGACAGGAAGAGCTTTTATGTCTGGAATGTAAAGTTCTCCCTGCCCAATGCTGCAAAGAAAGGAGAGCAGTTGGATATTCAGTTTGGACCTCTGCTTTCCCAATGATAATGTAAAAGCATAGTTAATCACACATGGCAGAAAGTTTAGATTTCCCTCACTAGCTATATTCTGTCCCATTTGGGAAAATGTATTATTATGTACTTTATTAAGTGTAAGCCTCAATATCTCTGTGTAATAGAACCTTTCCACATTACACAGGAAATTAATTTTCTGACTTTTAGTGCTTTTCAGTTCTTAACTGTCGTTGCATAAACCCTAATTTCTCTTTCTTCTTAAAGCGGCAAGTAGAAAAAACTTTAAGAAAATTCCAAATGTTTCAATGTGATTATTATGGGTTGAAATTTGTTTTGTTTGAATGTTGTCTTATATACATAGGAGCCAGTATACATATAGGAATTATCTAAATAACAAGGTCAAGCAGGCCAGATCATGAGATGCCAGACTTACAGTTACCCCTACAACTTTAACTCTACGCGTCCATCATCTGCATTCTATGAGATATGGCTCCTATGGAAAAAAATAGGTGCGGAAAATGGAGAAGGCAGCTACAAAATTGTAAAAGCATTTTGCAAAATAAGTAACATTTTTGGTAAAAATGGCCACATCTACACATGCGCTTTACTGAAGAGTAGATGAATTAGCTGTGGAGAAAAGTGTCACTGTCTATACATGCAACAATACTAGGCAAAAGTAAACTAATTTTAAACTGCAGTAAGATAGTACTGTCAGGAACAGTAATTATTTTACACTGGGGTAATTTACTTTGATTAAATGCACATATAGATACTGACTCTGGGTGTAAATTGTGCCCAGTCAGCCTGGCCAGCTGGGGGCCAGACTCCTGCATGCCACCTGGCCACATGGCTCCACACTTTCAGCACCCTTGTGCCCCAGGCAGTCCCTTTGGCACCCAACACTACCACCTTGAGCCTAGGGCTGAGTGGCCCTGGTATAAACTGCTTCACCCAAGCTCAGATTGCTGCTGTTCTGGATGTAGTTTACTTTAGCTCAAACTGCTCTGGAGTTTATTGCTTCAAATTAATTACATGTATAGATACACACAATAAGGTGCCAGTTCTTAGGCTGTAGACAGGCGTAGTGCTATATATGTCCTTGTAGCTCTACAAAAAATGAGTGCACATCTGTTCAAGCCATTTGCAGTGCTGCAAAGATGGCAAAGGCACAAGAAAATAGTATCACTTTCAAAGAGGAACATCTCAGGAGGGCTATGTTTTGAAGTGCTCTGTGTAATGCCTGTACCCTTACAATAAAGCTATAGAGGCCTCTAGGACCCCAAATACCCCACAGCTCTCTCCTTCCTCCCTTGCTCCCCCACTCCAGGGGGGAGGGAAGGAGAGTGGCTGACTCCCTGACCGCACACCCAACCACAAGCTGTCGGCAACCCCTGCTTTAAGAGCCAGTGAAAAATAGTGCTCTTGAAGTGGCGTAGTGAGGAAAGCAGCTCTTTTCACCCCTGTCATTCTTGCAGGCAGTTGGGGGCTGTCTTTACTAGCTGCTGCTTTTCAGTGGTTGCCAGCTGATCACTGACAGCCTCCCCGCCTCCCTTGCATGGGAGAGGACAGGCTGTCAGCCATCAGGCTTCCCCAGGGAACAGGGGGATCTAAGGAGCAACCCCTATCACTCCCTGGCTGGGGAGCTTGCTTTTGAGATGACTTTTCTGCTCTCCTCCCAGGGTACTAGTAAACTTGTAAACTGCCATAAGGCTATATTTTTGTAGTGCCACAAAGTGCTGGGGCACTTCATAGCACTACAGATTAACTCTTATACGTACCCTTAGGTTAGGGTTTTTTTGTAACTCATGTCCTTGTTCTTTTTTTTAAAGAAAATGATTTAAAAATGTACAGCTGTGAACAACACTCATCATGGATCATCAGGTAGATCTGCAATTCATCACTGCAGCACAGGTTGTAGCCACATGAGCTATAGGACTAACCCCACAAGCAAGAGTTAGAGCTGCATTTCTAGGTCTAGGCATAGACCTCCAGAGGAGGGAGTGCCCAGCTCTATTGCACAGTTATTCACACTTGCTTCCTAGACATTTGGGGAAGGACCTGGGACACCAGCATCATATATTGTGTCCTTAGGAGAAGTCTACCCTTTCTGTCTTGCCCTACTACAGCTACTTCAGCATTACATACATGTTCCTAGCATAGCATGTACTCCCATTACTACCTCAGTGTCAGCATGAACTGCTGCACTGTAAAATGTTCTGTTTACTTATTAGTCTGGCAGGCTGCCAATATTTTTCTCAGGAGCATAAGCAAGAGAAAGGAATTTGTGCTTTAACAGCTGATATCTCAACAATACCTGAACAAAATTCTTTGGGACAAGGAAAGATATTCCCTTGCTTGTCTGTCAAAGTCCTGCTTCAAACAATGGAAGGATGGAAGCTTATCAAATAAGCTAGGTCAGTATTCTCCCTAGATCTTATGCAGGCTGTCAGAAAAGAGGCATGCTGTTTGCCCTTCCTCAGAACCCCCTGTGCACCAGCCCAGGACATGAGAGAGTTTTTCCTTTATTTTTGAAATCAACAATGTAATAGTTTATGCTGTTCACTGTTAATCTTTACTGAGCTCCAGGAACATAGCTTTCCCTGCCTTTATTTCAACAAGTGCCAGGTAGATTGAAATTTCTTTTCCAACCTTTGATTTACCTCTGAATTAGCCACTGTCATGAATGAATCCTGCCAATGCAGTAAGCATGAAACAAAAGACAGATTGCACAAAATACTGTGTACGTTATGTGCTGTGTATCAAAGCTCATGGGCTGAGCATGTATCCGAGCTCTTGTGGAAAGTACAAGTTTATACCCTTATTTTTCAAGAATGCTAACATGCTAGATCAGTGATTCTTATCCAGGGTGATGCAGCACCCTGTGATACCTTGAGATCCTTTTATGGGTATTGTGGATGTACCAACTCAATGTTTTGGGGATACAGGTTGTAGCTGTATTGGTCTGCAGGCGAAAATAAATCAGAATTCATGGTAGAGGTGATATATTTTATTAGACCAACTAGGTATTTGGAAATTTTTATTTATTTATTTATTTTTGCAAATACCTAGTTGGTCTAATAAAAGATAATCATTGCTACCACGAGTTCTGATTCCATTCAATGTTAGCACTGTTAGGTGTGTGAATACTTACATGTGATTCATAAGAGAAACCCAGAAATTTCAAATAGTAATTTACAGCATCCAAGTTCTTTGCAACAGAAGAATTCCTCTGTTATTTTTCCTTAGTCAAAAAATAAGTGAAAGATAAGAACTGGCATTTTCTGGGAGGGGACAGGGGTGCCTTGAGTTTAATGCAGGGTGACTCAAGTATAAAAAGGTTGAGAACTAATGTATTAGGCTTTCGCTTCACAAACCTCTGGAGTTCTCATTGCTCAGAGAAGCAACTTGTTAGAAGAAATGGGTAGCAAGCCTGAAGGGACCTGACTGTAGTCTAGTGATTAGGGCACTTATTTTGGACGGAAAGCCTATTCACGTATTTTACATGAGGCAGTCACTGGGTAAAAAAACGCAGAAATAACCCTTGGAACAGGAAGCAGATCTCCCTGATCCCAGGTGAGTACCTGAATTATGAGTAGGGTGGCCATCATAGAGGACAGTCTGGTTGCGCTCTGTCCTCTATTGATGCAAAACCCGATGCCTCTATGTCCTCTATTTTTCTCTGTCGGGTTTCGTAGAGGACAGAGTAGCAGAAAACTGTAATGTCCTCTATGATGGCCACCCTAATTATGAGCCTACAGAATCAGGCTCCAACTTCTTCATTGTCCTTCTAGCCTCATACCTCTTGTATTAAAGGTACTTTGTGGTTCAGTTTCTTCAACAACAAACGCATGGTGTCTCTACCCAGACCATTCTGTAACTGCTAGTGAGAACTTTCAGGGAAATGGAAGCAATGGATTTGAATCCTTCAAACTGAGAGAGAGGGATGTATAACATGAGTCGGCCACTTCCTGTGAGAGTGCTCTGGCTAGACTATTATGCAAAAACTCAGAGGCACAACCACTAATTCTTCCTGCCCAGTTCTTGAATGAGAAGACTCTGGCTTCTGTGGTTTGTACTGAGCCTTGGGGATGTTTGTGGTGTTTAAGCACCACTGCTTTGCATCTGGATTGCAGTTGGGTATGGGCAGTTAGGCACCTACTTACTTGGACTGAAGGCCTTGTTATTCTGTAAGCTTAATAAATGTTAATTGGCATAGTGTTGTTCTGCTTAGTGAAGCAATTGCACCTTAAGACAAAAAAAGATCTGTGACTGTCCTTCACCTGCACAGCTGTGACTTGCCACTAGAGTCTTGGTGAGCAGGGGCAGGACTAGGAGCTAGGGGTAGGACTTGCTTGCTGTTAGCACTGGGAAGAGTGAGGGCCACAGCCCTGGAGCACCTGGAGACTGCAGTGCCTCCCACCACTGGCTCACTATTTGATATCTGAGGGACCCAATCCTTTTTTTCTCCAGAGCCTGTGCTCCAAGAAGGATTCCACCCCTCAGAGCTCAGGCATTGCCTGACTGGTAAGCAGCCCTGCCGGTGCTGGCACAGGGGAGTGAGCTCTGAAAAAAAAAAAATCAGGTCCCAAGGACCCAGACACTCCCTGCTGGGGCTAGGCAGCTGGAGCCGGACAGAGCTCAGCAGCTGCCGCAAAGCAGCCTGAGGCCAGTTCCCTCTGACCCTGTGCTCCACCAAGCTGTGCAAGGGCGGGCTGCTGGCTCTCCTATCTGGTTCACCCAGCACCAGCTGCAGTTGGCAAGCATCTGAAGCCCTTGAACCTCTCACAGCAGTAAAGTGACTCCAGGCAGAGCTAGCACCACAGTCCTGGAGCCTGCTCATTTTGCTCAGGCCCAGCAGTCCAGGAATGTGCTGGGGCAGGGGGAGAGGGAGGTACAGGGATGGGACTTCCCACCTCTGTCAGGCTTGGGAGGTGGCTGAGAGTGGCACAACCTCCGCACCTGCTTTGTGCAGCCCCAGACAGAGCCCAACTGCTACGTGGGGTTCAGGAGCTTCAGGCACCTGTCAACTGCAGCTGCTCCCGGATGAGCCAGGTGGGAGGAGCTAGTGACCAGACCCTGAACAGCCAGGTGGACTGCGGGGTTAGCAGGAGCCAGCCTCAGGCTGCTGCACTGCAGCTGCCAAGCTCCAGCTGCCCAGCCCTGTTGGGGCATGCATGTGTCTGGGTTCTGGGGGTGCAGGCGCCAGGCAGGGAATGTGCTGCAACAGAATGCAGGGTTGGGCAACCATGGGTCATCAGGAAGGGTGAGCACCAGTCTGCTGCCCTCCACAGGCACCACTGCCCAAGTCTGACCTGGGTATTTGGGGCAGCACGGTGGTCCGGGAGGCATGCCTGCTGCCAGGCACTCCACACCTTAATGGAACAGGAACAAAATTAAGCACACTAGAGATAATCCTGCCCCAGAGTGGCTTAACTGTAAGATAAATAACAAGTGCTTTAAACCATTTAACAAGTGTTAACATGTAGCCAGTCCAGGGCTAAGAGGTCCAGCTGCCCAAAATTACCATGTAATGAGGCCCTGAGGTGCCTCTGCACATGCATGGGAGCTGAAGTTTAGGCACATGGGGAACCTTGCAATCCAAAATGGAGGTATCAAATTAATTCAGACAAGAATGGATGGCTTTAGTGCATCTTTTTTGTTTTTTATTTTAACTATTTTTTATTTAAGCACTTAGGATCTGCCTAAGTACATACACTGCTACTTTTAATCTCACCCAATGTTCTCTGACTGCAAGTATTACAATTTTAGTGTATTATATTTTGTACTTGAAGACTATGAATAGGTGAGATTAAAAGTAAGGGCAGTGCTTCTGTTTACTGGGTTTTTTACTGAAGTACAGTTATGTACAAAGTACAAGGTTTTTGGCACAATCACATAAAACAACTAAAAGCCTTTTTGGCTTTACAGAGATAAAACCAACTTTATTGAGAAAAAGTCTGACTTTCAAATTATGTGAGAACATTTGTAATTAATATAGGAGTCTTGGCTAGACATTCATTTTTAAAAGGGCTATTTATCCTTTTAAAATGAGACATGAAGACCACACCATTATTAGGAAATATCCTATGAATTAATGAGGTGGAACATTTCAGCAGCAAGTGAGCAGATGTACTTAGGGTGAAATTCCAGTGCCAAAAAGCTAAAGGTGTTGGGGGCAGGAGTGGAAGGGGAGAAGGAGTAAGGCCTAGAAAGCCTTAAGTTGGGACATTTGCCATTGCACAAGATACAATACAGAAAGTTCTCACTTACAGTCCAGGAACTTTGGGTGAGAATAAGAGGTGCTTTCTGGGCCTTGAGCAGAACTTAGGCAGATTCTAGGGCTGTAATATTTAAAAAACAAAAGAAGAGAAAGATCCAAGTAAGCCCTGCTGAGTGATAGCCAGATTTGATTTGATGCCTCTATGTTGAATTGCAGAGTTTCCCATGTGCCTAAACAAAAGCTCTTAAATTAGTCATAGATATTGGAGGACAGTTTTCTTGTAGGAAAATAGTCTTTTGGTCCCTCCCTGTGCAAAATATGCTAATAATTGAATGACTTTGCACATGCACTGGTTGTAATAACCTTTACAAATATGCATATAAGTAGGGAACACCACAAAATGCTGATTTCGCTTTTTTAATAGAAAACACAAAAATCAGACATTGTCCATGAAAAATTGTAGACTCTGTGACTTTGGTGGGCTTGCTGCAAAAAAGAAAAAAAAGCCCAAACTTACTGGCAAGCAGAGAAAAGTGTGAGAAGCCCTGCTGCCTTGCCTTGAAGCACAAGGAGGAGAGAGGGGGGTGAAAAAAGCAAATAAGAGGCTGAGCATGTGATGTAGACTAGTACAGGCATCAGTCCGGGGCCAGTCAGGGAAGTGCTAGGGTTTTGGTGCCATCTTTTAAGCAACCAGAGGCATGCTGCTGCAGCATACTACAGTCCTCCTTCAAGAAAGACTTCAAGTGCTGTCCAGGCCGTAAGATCCAGTACAAGGAGTTCCTCACCAGTCAAACGGGAAACCCACATGCGACTGTTGCTGCCACAGAACCCGTGCTCACAAGGTGGAATTCATGGTTCAATATGGTCCATTACCATGTCAAGCATATGCTGTACTATCAGTAGTTTGTGAGCAAGGAGCTGGAAATCATACCCAGAACCGTGTGTGCTTAGTCCATCCAATCTCTAGAGCAAGGAGACATTCAAGAACAAGAGAAGTTGTAGCATAAAATGCCACCCAGTTCATGGAGTTTCTGACATTGTTCGAAGGCTGGTAGGGTTTGATCCACCAAGCACACAAGTTAATGAATTTGATAAGTTGGATCAATGATATGGCATCACAACAACTGTCAAACTGTCAATGTGAAAACCCTCAGAGAAGGCACCTCTTCCAGGTATGACAGGGGGCCTTTGATAGGCCGGTTACAATATCAGCCAGCCCACCTATTTAGGGCAGTCCACCCACCTGATTCACCCACCAGGCCTTTCCTGCAATTAAATGTCTCTAGGTGGGAGACTACCCATTCACTGCCCTGATGCCATGTAATACATGGCTCCAGCCTCCCCTTTACCATGTCCCAAGCCTCGCAGATGGCAACCAAAAATCACTACCCACTATTACTCCCCTGGCCTCTTAGCTGAGGCCACATTCAGCCTTTGGCCTAAACTTGGCCTCAGGAGTCCTCAGACATACTTTGGCCACATACCTCTTACAGGGGCCCCTACTCTGGCCAGCCTATGCTCCATCCTTCGGGCCCCACAGACCCTATTCTATGAAGCCTCTGGCTTTCACTCTGCCCCCGCACTGGCGCCACTACTCCGCCCCCCACTGGGGCTTCTGGGCCTTACACCCCTTGGGCCCCAGGTGTCTGCCGATGTGCCTGGACCCTGCCTCAAGCTCTACTCAGTGGACCTTGGCCCTGTGCTTTTCTGTTGGGGTGCGCTTGCCTAATCTTTCCTCTCCACAGGGTCACCCACAAGGCAGCAGGGGCTGAGGATTTATGGCACCTCAACCTTGCTTTTCACTGGGAAGGTAAAGATGTGGCATTTCCTGGAGACTGCCCCACCATAAGCAGCCCCACCACACCATCCATCCCAGCAGGGTATAGTTTCAGGTCATGCCCCAGGACCAGGAACCTCGTCCATCCTCATATTTCCTACCCTGACCTCCAGGATGTTCTGGAAGCAGACTCCTCCAGCTGGGTAATGTTACCCCTTCAGCTTCTCAGTCACCACTGGCAGCCCTGTTCCTTAGATCTGGTCTTATACCCTGGCTGCCTAACCCTATACTTATCAGGCAGCCTCCTGGGCACCATGTGACCACCTGATTGGGTCTGCTCCCACCTGCAGGCTGTTCAAGCCCTTAAAGTGGCAGGCACCAAAGGTGTCCTGCCACACAGCCAATAGTTGTGAAGGTGAACCAGTACTACAGGTACAACTCATCACTGCCACTGCAGATCAGACAACCGGCTGCCTCCTTCCTTAATGCTGTTTGCATTTTGGACACCAGTGAGGTGCCTGTTCTGAGTTGTGACTCTCAGCTAGTGAAATCAATCTCTGGATAGGGGAAAGAGCATGACAAGGAATGTGTTGCTTACATGAATTTTGCCAAAAAGTGCCAGATGCATGTGCCTATACCTGTGTTTTGGGACCCTTTTAGTGACCAGCTTCCACCTCTGTACACCCTGACAAAATGCTGCCTCATCATTCCAACAAACTCAGCGGACATCTCAGCGTATGAGCAAGTGTTCATCCCACAGAAACAGAGAATGTCAGCAGCAACAGCTAGTGGATGCTACATGCTAGTGCTTAACAGCTAGCATGAATTGCCTGTCTCAAAGTTAGCATTGAGTAAGCTCCTTTTTACAACATCATTTAATAAAGTATAGTGATGGTATTAGTTACAATTAATGTTGTGTATAGCTTGAATTTTGTAAGACATTTCAGTTTAGAGTTTAATTCAATGCTTAGATTGCTTAATAATGCTTCTGCAGGCTTAATCAGGGTAATTAAACTGCAGTTTCGGGCCATCTGCTGATCTGCAGTATGGGGCGAGACTGCCAGGGCCCCTTTGCCAATCAGACATGGGGAAGCGGGGGGAAAGCAAAGCTTTTGAAAATGGTGGCTGGTCCTGTGATCTGCCTGCAAAATCAGCTGCCTGCTTCCTCAATTTCAGTATGTCCCTACATATAAGTAGTATTTACACATGCTTTAGTGTTAACTGTTCATTCATTCTTAGTATTAAGTTGTGAAAATGAATCTCTCTAAATTCTGTATTAATTTTCAGCGTTTAAGTGTGCAATCATACATGCAGTTTTGCAATTCAATTGGGATCTCTCCCCACAGAAAACAGCCCCCTCTTATATTTGTCTCTGTCATGACTCTTCCACACAGTGGCAATACTTCTAAGTGAGTCTAGTTCTCTGAGTCTTGGAACCTTCCTGAGACTTATGTCTTAAAAATGTAGCTGTAGGCAAATCAGTAATGGGTTGATTAACTTCCTGTGGTGGTGTATCTCTTTTATTGTCTATTTATTGGTTTCTTTCCCTAACTACAGAACTGTAGAGTGAAATGGCAGTACAGTGTATGTAATTTGGTGATTCTCATCTCAGTGGCACATAAAAAGGGATTTTGTCACTTTCTCAGATCATAAAAATGAGACATTAAAAGAAAGCATGTTAAAATTTTAGAATTGCTTATATACAATTTGAATTATTTTATTTTAGGTTGACCGTATATTATTTTAGCTCTCTGAGCTT
This sequence comes from Crocodylus siamensis, assembly GCF_052110815.1. Taxonomy (NCBI): domain Eukaryota; kingdom Metazoa; phylum Chordata; order Crocodylia; family Crocodylidae; genus Crocodylus; species Crocodylus siamensis. The sequence goes on along the minus strand of NC_143399.1, from coordinate 147,781,971 downwards.
GACCATATCTTCTTTTTATCACTCTGAGTACAGGAAGAAAAATTAATTAGGGTATAACTTTTGACATATAGTTTCATTACCTCAGATGCATTTTGTTGATTATTCTTGCTGTTAGCATTTATATAGAGAGTCCTACTGGACTTGTTACTTTCTCCTCTGACCTTTGTTGTTTAATCTTTAAAAACAGATGTTGACCTTTCCTTACTCCAGGAAAGGTAGTTAGCATCTCTGATTCAGTTAGTCTATGAAATACATCTCTACCATGCCTTCCGCCTTTTTTTGTTGTCCTGCATATATTGATATATGGCTCTTTTTTCCCTTCAAACCAATATACACTCTAAATAAATATGGCTTCTCTTAGATCTGGAAGACTTTTTGCAATTTATTCATACAGGCTAAGTCAAAAAGCCAAAGGCTGAATCAATTCAATCTTCACACGTTAGTCTAAGCTGTGTAGAGTGAACCAATAAGCAAGTGAACAGACATTCACTTTTGATTCTGGAAATGCAGCCACATGCCTACAGTGGACCAGGCCAGAATTAGGGGGTTCTAGAGCATGCCTCCTTACCTGACTGAAGCAGAAAGCTTGGGCCAAGGCTAGCCTGCCCACCCTGCAAGGAGGGGAGTTGTGGGGAAGTGCAAAGCATCCAGGAATGCTGGGGGACTGTGAGTTAACTTGAATCTGGACGGGACCAAGCTGGTCTCACACTCGTGAACACATGTGTCCATGCGCATCACTTTAAGGGCTTATTACATAGGTTGCATCCTCCCTGATACCTATGCCTCACAGATGTCACATATTCTAATCAAATCAAAACCACCCTTATGGGCTTCTGGCTCTGTTCATCCTTACACCAGCCCGTCCTTGGGGTATGGGCACTCTGGCCTCCTTAGTCTCTGACTGTGGCCCTCTTGGCCTTCAGACCTTCTCCTTAGACCCTGGCCCCACTCTAGGCCAGCTGAGACCCATGAGCTCTCCAGCCCTGCCAGCCTCCAGCTTTGGCCCTTCTTGGTCTTCAGCCCTTTCTGAGCTGTGGCCCTGCTCCCAGGCCAGTGAAAACAATGAGCAACCTGGCCCTACATGCTTCCTGGACCCTCCAGTCCTCTCCTTTCTTTTAGAGCCCTCTAGTTCCTGCTGTCTCTGTGGGCCCTCTGGGCCCTTTCTTCCTGGATCAGTTGGGACCTCCTTCCCTCCCCTTAGTCCAAAGGAAAGCAATTATTTCGGTCGGAAGGCCACTTACTGAGTTTTGGGAAGATGTTGAGGGCCGCATGGGTAGCCACACTGCTTGACAGGTGCCCTGCCCCCCGATTGCCATCTTGGGACAGGAAGTTCCATGCCTAACCTCTGGCCTTTGTCACCAGAAGTCCCTCCCCTTGCCCCTGGAAGTACTCCTTTGGGGAAGAGGGTTTGCCATCTTAGGGGGAAAAAAACAAATTACATACTAAAAATCAAACACCCATAATAATATATTTTAATTTAATTAAAAAATATACTTTTGTCCTGATTTGTGTGTGTTTCTGCTGTATATGCAGAATTTCATATATTTCATAGACATTAGGGCTGGAAGGGACCTTGGAAGATCATCGAGTCCAGCCCCCTGCCGAAAGGGCAGGAAGTCAGCTGGGGTCATAGGATCCCAGCAAGATAAACATCCAATTTGCTCTTGAAGGTGTTCAATGTAGGTGCTTGAACCACCTCCAATGGCAGGCTGTTCCAAACCTTGGGGGCTCGGACAGTAAATAAATTCTTCCTTATGTCCAGCCTGAAACGGTCTTGTAGTAGTTTATGACTGTCACGGAGTCACAGAGGTGCTCCGTGATTGAGAGGGTGATTGGCAGAGCTGCCAATCACCCAGGCAGCTCAGGTGCCTGGTTGCCAGGACAACCAGGCGGACACATGGCCGGAAGAGGGCAGGGCCTGGCCTTTATAACCAGCGTAGGCCAGAGCCTGAGACACAGTTCCCTTCTGGCTGCCGCAGGAGCAGGAGCTCTGCGGCTGAGCTGAGCGGCCTGGGTTAGTGGCTGCTACTTCATTGCGCTAACCGGCTGCAATGATGCAGGGAACAGACTGGAGGTAGGATTGCGGGCCCTGGTGGGGCTTGGAGTTATTAGGCGTGTGGAGCCTTTGCTTATGTTATAGCCAGATGGCTTGAGTATTAAGTTACAGTTTATCCGGAGGACCGGGTGAGGCTGTAGGGGAGCGAGGAGGCCTCAGGGGAGCTCCCCAACAGCTTGGGGGTCCCCAGTGCCCAGTTGAGGCACAGTGCCAGGGGCACTAGTGTCGGTGCGGCTGGGCATTATATCGCGCCAGGGAGGTGCAGTGTGCGGGGTTACAGACCCCAGCCCCTAAGGGCGGTGTTTAGCCCCGGAGCGGGGCAGGGACAGGGCGCCAGAGGTGCGGAAGTTAGCCCCGAGAGGGCAAGGCCCCGGAGCGGGGCAGAGACAGGGCGCCAGGGGCGCGGAGTCAGCCCCGAGAGGGCAAGGCCCGAGAGCGGGGCAGAGACAGGGCGCGGGGCACGTGGCGTGTCGGCCCCGAAGGGGGGAAGCCAAAAGGGGCAACGCGCAGGGAGCACGGTAGCGGCCCCTGAGGGGCAAGGCCCCAGAGAGGGGCCGAATAGCCAGGCCTAGCTAGCCACCCGAGGGCGCCGAGATTAGGGCGGCGATAGAGCTAAGGCTAGCGCGCCAGGCGAGAGAGAGCCGGCCCGAAGGCGCCGAGCCTAGGGCGGCGAGGCTAGGGCGGCGATAGAGCTAAGGCTAGCGCGCCAGGCGAGAGAGAGCCGGCCCGAGAGCGCCGAGACTAGGGCGGCGAGAGAGAGCCGGCCCGAGGGCGCCGAGATTAGGGCGGCGATAGAGCTAAGGCTAGAACCCGGCCCAAGGGCGCCGAGGCTAGGGCGGCGATAGAGCCGGCCCGAAGGTGCCAAGGCTAGGGCGGCGATAGAGCTGAGATCCGGGAGAGGGAGTGTGCCGGCCCAAGGGCGCCGAGGCTAGGGCGGCGAGAGCGTGCCGGCCCAAGGGCGCCGAGGCTAGGGCGGCGAGAGTGCTCCAGACTCAGGCAAAGCCGGCGATTAGCTAGGCGCCGGCTAGAACCCGGCCCAGGGGGGGCCGGTAGTGAGCGGCGCTGGTGGAGCCGACCCAGGAGGCGCCAGCAAGTGGCTGGGCGCCAGCGTGATAGGCCCAGGGCGTGGGGAATGGGCCAGAGATTGGGGCCCGACCCAAGGAGGCGCCAGGTGGGCGAAGAGCCCCGGTGCCCGAGAGTGAGAACAAGGGCACCCGAGGGGCGAGGGACCATACAAGCATCCCCCGGAATAGCTGCGAGGCTTGGGGCGTGCTAAGGGGGAGGCTTGGAGGCACGCATTGCCCTTAAGGCAGGACGCTTATCAAATCCCCAGTCTGGAATAGGGACGTACAACAAGACCGTCTATTAGGGAAACTGGCAGCCTCCACATTATATCTTTTACCATCAAAGTCGTGGCGGGCGAGGTTCTGAGGGTGCTACGTCACCCTAACGTGACGGTAGGGGGCGCTAGGGGGTTCACGGCCGCCCCGGCGCGCGCGCCCTCACAATGACCATTCGACCTTATCATCTCTTGGGGCGCTCTGGTGAACAAATGTTCCCCCAGATACTGGTGGTCACCCCTGATAAACTTATAGGTAGCCATCAGATCACCCCTGAGCCTGCACTTTTCCAGGCTAAAGAGCCCCATGGCTCTCAGCCTGTTGTCATAAGGTCTGTTTTCCTGACCTCTGATCATGTGCATGGCTCTTCTCTGGACTCTCAAGCTTCTCCACATCCTTTTTGAATTGTGGAGCCCAAAACTGGACGCAGGACTCCAGCTGCAGCCTCACCAAGGCCGAGTACAGGGGGAGAATGTTGTCCCGGGATTTACTTGAGAAGCATCTATGGATGCAAACCAGCATTTTGATCGCTTTACTAGCTGCAGCATTGCATTGCAGGCTCATGTTCATCTTGTGGTCAATGATGACCCCCAAGTCTCTTTCTTCCGTAGTGCTAGCCAGGGTAGCATTGCCAAGCCTATAAGGATGCTGCAGGTTTTTCTTCCCAAGGTGGAGAACCTTGCATTTTTCAGTGTCAAACACCATCAGGTTCTTGTCCGACCATTTGCTGAGTCTGTCCGGGTCAGCTTGGATCACTCTCCTGTCTTCTGGTGCAGATGCTTTGCCCCAAAGTTTGGTGTCATTGGCGAACTTGGCCAGTCCACTTCTGACTCCAGTGTCCATATCATTAATGAAGATGTTGAATGATATGGGTCCAAGGACAGAGCCTTGGGGGACCCGACTGGTCACAGGACACCATGATGAGTGACTTCCATCAATTACCACCCTCTGGGTCCAGCCACGGAGCCATTTTTCCAGCCAGTGGATCGTGGTGGACCCAAGGCCACAATTGGCCAGGATTGCCAAGAGGTGATCATGGGATACCAGATTAAAGGCTTTTTTGAAGTCAAGATACATGACATCAATATCTTCTCCCTTGTCCAGGTGATAGGTCACCTGGTTGTAGAAGGAAATGAGATTGGTCAAGCAAGACCTACCTACAACAAACCCGTGCTGGCTATCCCTTAGGATGCTGGTGTCAGCCAGTCCATTAAGGATGGGCTCTTTAATAGACTTTTCTAAGATCTTCCCAGGGTCGGGCTGATGGGCCTATAGTTAGCCGGATCTACTTTCCTCCCTTTCTTGAAGATAGGCACCACACTGGCCTTCTTCCAGTCTTTGAGCACTACACCAGAGCACCAGGAGTTCTCAAAGATCCATGCCAGAGGCTGGGCTATGATGCTTGCCAGCTCCTTGAGTACCCTGGGGTGTAGATTGTCAGGGCCAGCTGACTTGAAGGTATCCAGCTTCTCAAGGTGTTCCTTCATGAGGTCAACATTAACGGAGAGCAGGGGATCTCCCTCACCCAGACCTCCCTGTCCTGTAGCAGGCATGGGTGTCCCATGGGACTGATGAAAGACCGACGGAAAGTACCCATTAATAGATTGTCTTTTTCCTGGGCGTCAGTTGTTGGTTGCCCCATCTGGTTTAGCAGGGGTCCAACATTGCCCTTGCTTTTTCTCCGGCTCCCCAGATATCTGAAAAGGGACTTTTTATTGTCCTTGGTGATTGAAACTAGTTGGAGTTCAGTTGCAGCCTTGCCTTTCCTGGTTTGCTCCCTTCAGGACCGGACCAGTGCAGAATAATACTCCTTGGAGGTGAATCCCATCTTCTATCCTTTGTAGGCCTCATGAGGTCTGCTAGGTCCCTGCTCAGGAGGTCTGCTAGGTTCCTTCATTTCATAGGGAGGCTTGTGAGGATGGATGTGGGTACGGGAGCCAAGTAATGCAGAGTGGCTGGCTGCTGGGCAGGCAGGAAAGTGGGGAAAGCAGCAGGGGGTAGGGGGGAGTGGAAGCGAATGGGAGTGCGGGGCCTGCATTAATGTCCCAGGGCCAGTGTCAGCTGGACCCAGAGCTGGGTGGCAGGAGCACGGGGTGTGGGCTGGCAGGGGTCTATGGAGCTGGGCTGGGCTGCGCCAGCAGGGAGAGCGGGGAAGCTGACCCAGCTCCACAGGGCCCCTGCCAGCTGGGACCCCATGCTCCTGCCACCCTGCTCTGGGCCCCACTAGTGCTGGCCCCGGGACTCCGGCACAGGCCCTGCACTCCCACCCAGCTGCCACTGGTTCCTGCATTTGTGCTTACTCCCAATGTCCCTGCTCCAGCCCTGCAGTACAGGCAGGGACCAGTGTGCAGTCCTGACCTCGTGCACCCTGTGCTTTCCTGTCTGGAAAGAGCAGCAGCAGTGGGGAACAAACTGGTGCTCAGTGCAGAGGAAAAGCCCCCCCCCACCCCGCATGGCCAGCACTTCCTGCTGCCGTTGCTCACAGCCTACACAGGGCTGTCCTGACTCTGCACCACGTGGCAACAGAGAGTGGGCACAGGCAGCCCTGCACAGGCTCTGAGTGGCTGCAGCATGGGGTGCCAGCCACAGATAGGGGGAGTGGCCGCTTTTCCCCTGAGCTGAGCACCAGTTCGTTTCCTGCCACTGGTGCTAGTCTGGGCCCCACGCCAGGTCCAGGCTCACCCACTGGGGCTGAGTGGCAGCGGCAGCAGCAGCTGCTGGGCAGAAACTGCTGCTCAGCGTGGAGGAAAGTGCCCTCACTATGTGGCAGCATGGCTGCTTCACTACTGCCTCTGTGCTGCCCTGTGGCTGCTCGACATGGCCACTGCTGTTGTGTTGGGCAGCACAGAGGTGGCGGTGAAGTAGCCTCACCACCACCTAGCACAGTGCAGGTTCCAGCAGGGTAGCTGCAGCAAATGCTTCTGCCCAACTTCCACTTCCACTGCCACTCAGCCCCAACAGGTGAACTCAGAAATAGTGCAAAGCCCAGGCTAGCAGCAGGAAATGAACTGGTGCTCAGCACAGGGGAAAAGTGGCTGCTCCCCCTCCCCCTGGCCAGTGCCCCATGCTCCAGCTGCTGGGGCAGCAGTGATGTGGCAGAGAGGCAGGAAAACCCCGTGCAGGCTGTGAGTGGCTGCAGCAGGAAGCGCCAGCCATGGGGAGGAGTGGGGACTGCTTTTCCCCCACACTGAGCACCAGTTCATTCCTCGATGCCACTGGTCAGCCCAGACAGGTGAGTGTGGGGTGTGTGGGGTTGGGACTGTGCGCTGGTTCCCGCCTGTACCACAGGGCTGGGGAGGGGGCACTGGGAGTAAGTGGGCATGCAGGATCCAGTGGCAGCCAGGAAGAAGCATGGGGACTGCACTGGTGTCCCGGGGCCAGCACTGGTGGGGCCCAGAGCTGGGCAGCAGGAGCAGAGGGTCCCAGCCAGCAGGGGCTCTATGGAACTGGGTCAGCTTCCCCCTCTCCCTGCTGGCATAGCCCAGCCCAGCTCCACAGACCCCTGCCAGCCCCCACCCTGCGCTCAGCCCCACTGGTGCTAGCCTGGGGACACAGGTGCAGGCTCCATTCTCCCAAACACCACTTGCTTCCTCTCCCCCACACCCCTGCTGCTGCTTTCCCACCCACCCTCTGGCTGGGGGCTCAGGAGACACCAGCCTGGCCCTGAGTACTGGGGCGATGCATGCAGTCCTCCCGTACCTCTTCCCCCCCCACTTCTTACTTGAATTTCCCTGCATCAGTGCACCCATGAATAGACCCATGGTCCTAGGCCAGAAACCCCTGCTAGGCAGGGCTTCCAGCTGGGGGCGGGGGGGCTGGGTGGGCCCTGCTGTTGTGGGAGCCTGTTGTTTCCATCCCCTGGGTCCTGCTGCCCCTGGCTCCTGCCATCTTTGACAAGAGGCAGGGGCAGACAAATATTAATTTTCTAAATTTTTGAGGGGCCCCACGGGCTGGATAGAATGGCCTGGTGGGCCAGATGTGGCCCACAGGCTGTATTTTGCCCACCCCTGCTTTAGTCCCTTCCACAAGCCACCAGATACTCCCCAACCCTAAGGTGTATGCTGGCTGTTCTATCATCCCTACAGCTGAACTCTCAGCCCTAAGGCTGCCAACCCAAACACATACTTGGTGTGAACCAAAGTCACTCTCTCAGTGGCCTGCTTAGGAACTCCTTCCCTGTCAGCCTGGATGAGACTGCCCACCTAGCTCAGGCCCTGGACTAATATATACCTCAAGCCTCACCCCCTGCTAGCCAGGTGTCTCCCCTGATTGCTGCTTGAGCTGTTTCTACAGCCTTCTCTCCTCTTAAAGTGACAGGCGTGCTAAGAGCTCTGTAACAATGACCTTGAGTAAGGCTCTTCATTTCTCAGCCACTTTTTTCTTTCCCATTCTTTGTTTCCCTGTCAGAGATTGTAGGTTGTAAGTTCTTTAGGGTATGAACATTACATACATCTTTAAACAGTGTCTAGTATAAAGTAGGCTCCCTTCAGGTCCTGTAGATGCTACTATAACACAAATGATAATTTTTAACTTCTGAAAAATATCACTTGGCTTATCCAGAAGGAAACATCTTCACTTAATTTCTGTTCAAGTTTTCCTGTTAGTCCTTCTGGCCTTGATGGAAACACATGCTCATATGGAATTTGGTCTATTTTTTCCTATGCCCTTTGTTCCATTAATATCTTCTAGAAAATACAATTGCTGTTGGCATGTAAAAAGACTCCCAGCTTCATCTCTTTGTCTGCATTCCTGTGATTGTGGTCTTTTAATTTATTATACAAACATCATCCTCTTTATCCATCTGTTGGATAAGGTACTGCATACTCTCCCCATAATCTGTGGTGAGGGGTCAGGCAATTGGACCACAGGGGTCTGCAGCAGAGCTTTGATTTTGTCCAACGCCCATCCAATCTTTTGTGGCATTTTGCATCTGTGTGGCACATCTTGGTAACAGACTTGTGTTACAGTGCTGTTTAGTCCTTGTGCTCCTTGAAGAACAGATTCCTGCCCTTCCTTACTGTAGAGTATGATGACTTCAAGAAATTGAAGTCAAATTTTCCTCTTTACACTGGTACAAATTCAGAAGAATTCCACTGATTTATCAAAATGAGTATTGCAACTCCCTGCCTCAGGTTTTGTTGTATCTTTTTTAATATCTTGAGACTTATTCTACCTTCTTAGCCTTAATTCATCTTATTTTACTCCTGTTGCACCCCATTCTGATTTAAACTGGCAACTGGAGGTCTCATAGAGTTAACCAAAAAATAAAAATGAACATGAATTTCTTGATAAAACAAATTAAACAATTTCATTCTCCCACCCACCCCTACCCCACCATGTACTATAGCATCCCTTTTCCTTTCTGTTTTCCTACTGGTAAAGCCATTACAGAGAAATTCCACGGACTGTCACTTGAATGCATTTGGCTTTGACAACTCCACTTTCATTCATTAACTTCCTGTTGTGAAAGTCTGGATCACAGCTATGCTATGCCTAACAGGGCCTCACGTGTAACACAAGAGAACTAACAGAATTTTATTTTAAACTGTCTGAATAACCACAAAGCTATCCTCTTTTCATTCAGATAGACACCCCTCAAAGTACTGAAAATAATTATAGAAAAGACTATGGCTAGTATTTACCAGGACTCTTTACCCTGGAAAGTGCTTGTTGTCAGGTCTTTACCAGGATCAGCGGTGTTCTCCTTCTCAGAGTTTCAGATTACTGTATTCCTCAAAATAGAAATTATAAAAGGAAATTGAAACCAGAGTCCTGTCCCAGTTAGTAAAAGCAGTCTTTAATTGAATGGGCATTTAGAACTCTTCCTTATATTATGCATGTTGAAATCCTCAACGGAAGACATTGTGGAAAAATGGTTTCCAAGAAAATCACATTCTTCTTGCAATAGGAAAATACCAACAAAACCTTCACTTAACATTTATAACTTGCATACCAAGGGCATGCTAGCTAGATACTTTGCAGACAGCCATGGAAAGGGCCACTTTTTTAGTGGAGGGCAGCTACTTTGTGCCATAATAATTGTAGAGTACCTGTGAAAAAGATCTGGCCCACAAAGAATTACTTCAGTATAAGTGCGATGCTTCTATGGCATAAAGCTAATGTAAATGGCTTATGCTTTACCCAGCTTGCTGGTACATCAGTGAAATGGTAGTGCTATGTATCATGTTATTCATTGTTTTTTATTTTAGGTTCTGGAACTGTTTTTAACCTTTGCAAATCATCAGATTAGTCTGTTTCAGGGGAATGGTGTGCACATGGAGAGAACACTTTAATTGTGGTACGCAAATCAGGACTCTTAAGCTTTCTTTGTGTATATGTAGTCCTTGTGTGTTTTGTGTTGCTGCTATTCTCCAAATCCTGCCCCAATGAGTTCAGAGGGACAATGTTGACAATGAGTTCAGAGGGACAAAGCTGGAGGGATAGAATGAGATGAAAATGGAATGTTGGAGAGGGAAGTTTATTGTTCACAAGTGATGTCTTCAATTTTTGCTTGGCTTTAGTGTAGATTTATACTATCTCATCAGGAAGGACTGATTTTTAGGTCAGTGTTACTATATTTTTGACTGATACTAATATTTAAGAAAACTAGAGCTGGATGCCTTCAATTGAGGTCTTATTCACTTTTGATCCCCAAATGTTGTGGATGCATAGGAAGTTAGCATATAGGTTTTCTTTAAATGGTTCTTATTTGTGCCCAATATCTATTTCAAGTAGAGGAGAGCAAATCTGGACATGTTTTTTTTTCCATAAAACCAAAATGTAGAGTTTATATCTTGTACCATTTTATCAGAACCTCCAAAATTCAGGTCTCACATAAATGACTATAGTCCACTTCTGCTATGCTCATCTATTTTCATGAAATTAGAAAGTGGGATTTGATCTGTCAATATGGGATGGCTGTTTTACCACCAGTCCTACTTACTGAGCTGCGCTTAGTCATTATGTTAGACCTGCTTTACATGAAAAGCTATATTCTGATGTTCTCTCTCACTTTTTACCCAGTAGTTTACTCAAGCAAACCTGCAACCACTTTTACAGGAATTTGCCTCAATAAGGGTGAAAACTGTGTTAGGACCTCAGGATTTTTCCCATTTGATTAGTACTAATTCAGTAGGTATATTCAGCTCCAAGAGATGTTAACATCTTCTGACAATATTCTTGACAAAACTAAAAAAAAACTGCCTTGGCCTTACTCTCAACAAGATGGAAGAGATACTAAAATGCACTATTTCTAAACACCGTAAGCAGTAGGGAATGATTCCCAGCCTGGATACAAATAAGGGATAGATTTCATATGATTAAATATTTTAATCATAAAATCTCACACCAGACTATTGCATGTTTTGTCAACAATGAAAAACAACAGATGATTAATGTCTGATTACTGTTATAGACAAATTTCAAAGAGAAGCTAAGAACAATTAGAACTGTTGGGTGTTTATACATGGGCTCTGGGAGGCAGGGACAGAGTGTGCTTTAATTAGAGCAGCTCTAAGAGCTGCTCTAATTAAAGTGCCTGGAGTATCACATGTATGAGCATCCTCACGCTGAAAAATGGCAGCGGGGGCACTTTAGCTCAAGCTTAGTGACCAAGCCTTAGTTAAAGCAGCTTAGCTGCCATTTTTCAGTGCAGGGACACTGATATACATGACGCTGGCATCTGCTAGAGCACGGTTATTACCATGCTCCAGAAGACTCAATTAATCAACTCTGCTCTGACATGCTGTAATTACAGTGCCTTCAGAGAAGCCTCAGTGTACATCTGTAGCCCCCCCTATGTCCCCATCCTTTATAAAGACAGTTTTGGGTAAGCTCTTCTCTGATCTCATTTCAGCAATTGTAGGAGAGCAATGTAGAATTTGCATTCACTGAAAAGCAATGCCCAGCAACTGAATAGAATCAACGTGTTTAAACTGGATTCCAGCCATGTGCTCTGCAGTACTATCTATCTCCCCATCTATCTGTCTGTCTATCTATCGAGCTATCTAATTTTTTTTTTAATTTACGTTGTATTTGCTGAGCAGACCTAATCAAGAAAGGAGATGCATGATTGGCACACTAGGGATTCTTTTAAAAAAATGTAATTGTGTGGCATTTTACACCATTGCTTCTCAACATTTGTGCTCAGACTCAGAAACAGGGGGTCAATGTGGAATCTAGACTGGGGTAGAAAGTAGCAAGCCAATGGGCTGCAAACCATACTGCTTAGTTTAATATGAAAAGTCTTCAGAGTGATTATCGGAGTGTAATAATCTGTGTAGAATCATGTTATAAAAGTATAACCATAAAATGAAGATATTCCAAAGGGAAAGAAATAAAATGCTGATGTAGGTTTTAGAGGCTTGTATTCAGCTTGTATTTTACATGGAAAGTTTGTACAGTGCCCCAGGGAAGACAGTAAATGAAAATGCCCATAGGCATTAGAGAACTATTACTAGTTCTCTAATGCTTTTTTTTTCTTTAGAAGAGGCCAGGAAACTGACAGATTGATAGAGAAGTATAGAATTAGTTAGAATTATTGTTTCTGCTTTCTGGGTGTTGGGTTGACTTTCACAAGTAGTTAAAGAAAATCTGCTCTTCTATTTCAGAAAGGTATTGGTTCAGAGAAGCATATGCTTTTGTAGGCAACAGCCTGATAAAGTAGACTGTCGCCTATGAAAGCTTATGCCTCTTTAAACCAGACAGTCTCTAGCACCAACAGAAGGTGCTACCCTTTCCTGCCTTCTGCCTGACTTCAGACTAGCATGGCTAACTACCCCTCTTCTACTTTGAAATGCCTACAAGTAGAATAGTGTTCACTTTTTGTTACTGCTAAATTATACAGACCGAGACTTTAGTTAATATAGACCTTCAAATTGAAAATCTCATGTTTTGGTGGTGCTGAAGTGATATTGTTGCATAATGTTTTTCATGCTCAGAGGAAATCTACCAAACACCTTTGAAAAACAAACCTGGGGACAGAAATGTATTACCCTATTGGACACTAAGTACCAGGGATTTAACGTAGAGAATGACATTATTGACCATTATAATCAAGATGATACTTGCTAATCTCTGCACTAGGTTAGTGGTGAATAATTACTGGGGCTGACTTCCTGGACCTGGAAAAGGAGTAGAAAACCTTCACTTCTGCAAGGAGAGTCAAAATGTGCTGGGAATAAGATGTGGGGTTTGGATGGTGGAGTTGACATGGAAAAGGGACAGGTACATGGGATTAGCGGGATCAGAGAATTGAATGGTTTAGGATTAGAGGTTTGGGATTAGAAGTTGTCACTGTGGGTTGCAAAACATAAAATTATTTATATGGGGCTGATAAAGACAGAATTAATTCATTTGGAACTGAGAGGTGTGTAATTAATTGGGGTGCTATGCATACAATGTATTTAGTGTGCAATTAGAAGACGTGGTACTAGTGGGGCACTGAATTAATTAACTGGGTTTTGGGGAGAAACTGGAATTCTTCATACCACTAGGCATAACTTTATGCAAGTACTTATTATTTTATGAAAATTATAAATAATCCATTATCTTTTTGTTACAAGATGTTAACGGCTATGGTAATATGACCAAGCATCACTGGGCCAAAGTCTGTCCTCTTATAGATATGTACATAAATTACTTCACTGAAGTTGCTAAGATGTAGTAGAATGAAGACCATAAATTTTGATCTTTGCACTTGGAGAAGGTGATTAGGAATAGTCAGCATGGATTCTCCAGGGGCAAGTCATCCCTGACCAACCTGATTGCCTTCTATGATAAGATGACTTGCTCTGTGGATGCAGGGAGACCAGTGGATGTGGTGTACCTTAACTTTAGCAAGGCTTTTGATATTGTCTCCCACAACATTCTCACAGGCAAGCTAAGGAAGTACTGGCTGGATGAATGGACTGTACGGTGGATAGAAAACTGGGGGGAGCATTGGACTCAGAGGGTAGAAATCAATGGCTCTATGTCTAGTTGCCAGCTGGTATCAAGTGAAGTGCCCCAGGGCTCAGTCCTGGGGCTGTTTTTGTTCAAAATCTTCATCAACGACCTGGAAGATGGTAGAGTGCACCTTCAGCAAATCTGTAGATGACACCAAGTCGGTGGGGAGTAGTAGATATGTTCGAGGGGAGGGCTAGGATTCAGTGTGACCTAGACAAATTGGAGGACTGGGCCAAAAGGAATCTCCTGTGGTTCAGCAAGGACAAGAGCAAAGTCCTGCACTTTGGATGCAACAATCCCATGTGCCAGTACAGGCTTGGGGCTGACTGGCTGGGCAGCAGCTCTGCAGAAAAGGACCTGGGAGTTACAGTGGACAATAAGGTGGATACGATTCAGCAGTGTGCCCTTGTTGCCAAAAGGCTAGCAGCATATTGGGCTACATTGGTAGGATTGTTGCCAGCAGGGCAAGGGAAGTGATTATTCCCCCCTATTCAGCAGTGGTGAGGCCACATCTGGAGTACTGTTTTCAATTTTGGGCCCCCCACTATAGAAAGGATGTGGACAAATTGGAGAGAGTCTAGTGAAGGTCAACAAAAATAGTGAAGGGGCCGGAGCACATGACTTCTGAAGAGAGGCTGAAGGAACTGGGTTTACTTAGTCTGGAGAAGAGAGGACTAAAAGGGGATATAATAGCAGCCTTCAACTACCTGAAGTGGAATTCGAAAGAGGATGGATGTAGACTGTTCTCAGTGGTGGCAGATGACAGAACAAGGAGCAATGGTCTCAAGTTGTGGTGAGGGAAGTTTAGGTTAGATATTAGGAAGAATTTTCTCAGTAGGAAGGTAGTAAAACACTGGAACAGGTTACCCAGAAAGGTTGTGGAAACTCCCTCCTTAGAGGTTTTTAAGACTCAGATAGACAAAGCTTTGCCTGTGATGATCTAGTTGGGGGGATGGTCCTGCTTTGAGCAGGGGATTGGAGTAGATGACCTCCTGAGGTCCCTTCCCACTCAACTTTTCTATGATTCTGTAATTATAAACCAATGCATTTAAACTACCCAAATATCATGAAAAATCATTGGCTCATGATTCTGACTTTTATCTACATCAGTGTAACTCCAGTGATTTCAGCACAGCTACTCCTGACTTTCAGCACTGTAAGTGGGAAAAGGATAAGACCCCCTACAAAATTAGTAGGTTTTGTTTTCCCACTTTGGAAGCCAGAACGTTCTTTTTTCTCTGGAAGTTACATTTTTAACCACAATAGGAACTTAGCCAATATTGTATCCATTAAGCCTTTGTAGAATGTGAAGAAAACTGCACATTCACAGCACAGCTAACCCATATGTATGGCAGGTCCCTTCAGCCTGTTCTGTGCAGAATCCAATTGGCATCAGAAAAGGCACTTTAGATTCAGTTTAGTGATCTTCCTGGTAAGTTTGAGAAAATAGTTTAACTCTTAAAATATATAATTTAAATACAAAGGAGAAGTGTTTAAAATAAAGAATGCCTTTACCCCTTGTCAAAACTGACTCCATCAACTGCTCTAATGCCTTGTGTGTCACACACCAAAGCAAGGGAGGGACAGAAAGGCAAAGGCACAGTGATGAAAAGAGAAATGGCAACAGCACTTCTAGATCCAGTTACTGTCTCCATCTTAAGTGTTGTCATCAGTGATGAATTAAGGATCTGTCTTCTGAGGCAGCACATGTTGTGATAAAGGTTTTGGCAACTGAAGGATGGTGCTGCTTCAGTCATGCCACACTTGCTGCCGGAATTTTGAAGACACTTCAGCACTGCTGATAATCCCCTGTTTTGACCCTTTCTGGAAAAAAAATCTATCCAATCTTTCAAAATGAGAACTAGAACTATGACAGCTTTCAAATTCTAGTTCATCATCACCGTAGCTCTAAAGAAGATGCCACAAGAAGAATTGTTGTCAATCTAATTCCCCTGCTGGGTCAAACCAATATTGCTTAGCCTGAAGGAAAGCTCAAAGTGCGTGAACGTATACCCTGTCAGCATCTGTGCCCCATGCATCTGATTCATGTGAGTGCCCCAGTCTGAACAAACCAGGCATTCAAAACCTTTTCTTGGGCAATCACACAGTAGAGGAATGTCTCTTCTGGTACCATAGTAGTTTTTTGCACTGGGGAGGAGTTCTTAGGATGTTTTATTTTTCTTTTTTAAATTTCTCCCCCTTAAGAAAACACTGAAATATTGTGATTTGGGGGGGGAGGGCGTTATACTTTGAATCTGCTGAGTTTAAAGCAGGGGTGCTCAGTCTGAAGGCCAAATGGAACCCACAGTGCCATGGCATCTGGCCTGCACAGCTCCCCATGGGTCAGGAAATTTGGTGGTAGGGGAGCAATGATAGTTAATACCGCCACCCTCCTTAGCTGCCAAATCCCCAAGCCCTGCATAGCAAGTCAGAGCTGGACCATGTCCCAGCTCTGACCTGCCTCCTCTCCCCACCCTCTTCCCCTCCCCGCCTCCTCTCCCCATCAAATCAGAGCCAAAGCCACGCCGCCTACCCCATGCAGCCGAACTGGGGCTTAGCCATGCCCTCTCTCCACACATGGCCACACTGGGGCCAGGCCATGCGCCCTTCCTCCTGCAAGTTGTACCATGCCCCCTCCCCCACCATGGAGCCAGGTTGGGGCCAGGCGAAGCTCTCTTCCCCCATGTGGCTGGATCAGGGCCAAGCTGCCTCCCATCTCCATCTGTGTGGCTGGGTGAAGCCTTGCCATGAATGCGCCAGGGGTCAGATCAGCACTACCATCCACATCCAGCCTGCAAACAGACTGGGCATTGTCCATAAGGCCTGATGAACAAAAAGGTTTACTGATTTAAAGCATTAAAATTATGTTTTCTGGTGCTTATTAGAATGGTCTTTTGGTGTTTATTTTCCGATAACTTAATACACTGAAAACAAGAGACTAGTATTCTACCTCTGTTGTATTTTGATAACTATCCATGTTACAAGGTATGCAAACAACCCATAGGGAAAGATCAGCACCACTCTCTCCATTTTACCCACCTAAGCACACCTTGACAAAGCAGCATGTTTGATTCTTACATTTGGGTCTATGCTAAGAAAGGCCACAGAAAATACCTCACCTTAGTATTGTCACCAAAAAGATTATTGGCAAGTATCTTGTCATGGACTATTGTAGTCATGGCATGCTGGAGGTACAGTAGAAACCCTAGCATGTTGGCAGCACAGCAGAAATTAAATGGAAAGTATAATGCAGAAGAGGTATCAGTTTGCACAGGGTTATAAGAGGAAACCATAAAAAGAATGTTTTATTTCATAGTGGCCATCTGGCATTTATTGATCTACAGTTGCATTTAACATGGAATGGAAATACAGATTGTGACATTACCAATCAATACTTTTTCTGACTATTGATCACTGGCATGACTATTAACTAGTTTTTAGGCTACTGCACAATCAACCATATTTACTCAAATCTAAGTCAACCCTAAATTTAAGACAACCCCATAATAATTAGATTCTGTACATGAAAAATGTATAGATTTATTATAAATTTCCAGGTACATAATCTAATTATCTGGGGGGGAGAGGGAGGGTGTATTAAATTTGGCCCCCTCCCACTGTTACAGCAGGGAAAATAGTGGCTGTGGAGGTCAGATGGCCCCTTTGCCTTCTGTCCCCTCTTCTTCCGCATGCAGACTTCTTATACCCCTGCCACCAGCATCCACCACCCCTGGGTCCCCACAACTTCTGCCCCTTCCCCCTTGCTTCTTGCAGTGTCTGTTTGCACATTCTAACCACATCCACACCATCAATCTGTATATCTTGGCATACTGTATCCAACTTGAAGACAAAAGATTTTATTTAAAAACCTCAGTGGTATCTGACAGTCACCCCCTAAAACTATGTTTTTCCTCCACAGCTTCTATACTTATGAAAAAAGTCATGTTATCATGACTGTAAATGAAGTGATGGGATCCAGCTCTCCTCACTGCTACAGAACACTGTTTCGCTTTCTGTCTTTCTGGTGGGCTTAATCCCTTGTTGAATTCTTTAGTAAAAACATGAGGTTGGTGGTTCACTGTTTGGGATTTTTATATATTGTTCGGGACAGGTCAGGTTCTGCTGTCTGGAGCATTCAGCTGTACTCAGCTTTACACCCAGTACCACATATCAGCTGACTCATGCTCTCTGCTCAGCAAATTCTGGCTATTTTGGGAGAGTTGCTGAAGGGACTCCCTCACAAAATGCCATTTAGTATAGGAGACAGGGAACTGAGCTGTATGCCGTGTGGCTAGGCATTTAAATCTCAGTTCTTGTGACTCCTGCTTATATTGAAATGTACTTTATTTATGAGCATGGACTCATAACTCTACCTTAGAAGACAGTTATCTGTCCATTTTATAAGGTAACTCAGAGATTGTAGTGTCCAGTCACTCCTGTCAGAACTGGAAACATGCCAGATATCTGATACAGTGGACTTAAGCATCATCTATACTGATTTTGGGGATAAATACTATGTCAAATTTATGTACCTGGCTAGATATTTGTAACCATTAGATCACACATTGTCCCCTACTTCCTTTCCAGTTGGGTAGAGAAACAGAAATCTTACTTCTCAACTTTCTATTGCCTGGAAAATAGTTGCATAAGCATACTGGCAACATGCAGTACCTCTGCCTCTTGAATTCAAGTGATAGATCTGTATTCTGGTAATCTGAAGACACAGGATTCAAACTCTGCTTCCGTATTGTAAACTATAATCACTTAAGACAGAGTTTGATTTCCTTTAGTGCATACGAATAGCAGCTTTATGGTTGCGTAAGTGGTATTTTTGGCATTTCCAGGCAGGCAGTGATTCTATTACCCCAACATATAGGATCCAGGATATTAAAGAGGGATTATGGAAGCAGCAACCAGCATTTCAGGGATGACTGCTGTCCCCTGTTCCTGTTCCTCACCACCACTGGGAAGGGCAAACCACACCATAGGTCCAGCAGCCAGAAACATTTTTTTTAGTGCCAAAAGTGGATAAGGATCTCTCCCGCCTGTTCCCTCCATGCTCAGCAGCACATTCTCTTGTTTCCAGTTTCTGCAGCAAATGGGGGAGGAGATGAATGAGAGAGCAAGAGGACCTGTAGATGAATAGAGGGGGAGGAAGGGGAGGATTCTAACCTGATTCAGGACTTAAAAGTCCCCAGCTGCTGCTCCCATGGTTTGATCTGAAATGGGCATGCAACTACATCCCCTGCATCTGCTTCTGCCCCTTCCCTGAAGTGTGTGCGCATAGTCTGAGCATGCACAGAGGGCTACACACCAGTGCCTGGGAACATACATATGTAGCAGATCAAATACAGCAAAATTGGAGGGAAGGATATTCCTATGTTTTAGCTCTTGTAACAGAGGCCAAGTACAGGTGTACAAGAAGCCTGCAGTGGAAGCACTCTAACTTTTGAGCTTTACTCCAAGCATAGCAGGGCTCTCCCATGTCTCCCAGCATGCCCTGTGGACTCCCCAGGCTGTGGAAGACTCCCAAGCAGTGGCAAATAGTTGAGCCAGCCCTGACTGGCTGACAGGGATATCACAGACACCCACCTGGAACTGATGTGGCAGCAGCTCATCATAGCCACAAGCCACCAGCCGGCCATCCTGCACATGCCCCACCCAGTGCACCCCACCCCCATCGTGTGTGTGTATGTGTGTGTGTGTGTGTGTGTGTGTGCGCGTGTTAGATGACTGGGTTCTGTGTGCATGTGTGTGTGCCCTAGACCCTTGGGTTCTGTGTGTGTGTCCTTGGGTGCCTGGGTTCTGTTTGCGTGCGCGCGTGTGTTTGTGTGTCCACTCGCACCCCTCCACACATGCACACAACCTAGGCATCTGGGGCATTCCTGGCCACCAACTTTCATGCGGCTGATAAGGACAATGCCCGCCACTTGCGCAACTCCCCATTCCTCAGGGTGGTGAAGAGTGGGCACTACGCTCCCAGGGTCCCCAATTTTGCCATTGGTGATGTCTTCCTCCCCGGTCTGCCCCCTCCTGTCCTGGTCCATGGGGCTCTGTGGGGGGCAGATGAACCACCAGAAGGAGCATTTCAACTACAGACCAGGTTGCAGGGATGGGGAAGAGGACAAGCATCCCACTTATGTGTGTGGTCCTAGGCCCGCACTGTGACAGGCTGTCCGGATCCCTATCCTGATGCTGAGATTCTCTCAGCTCTGCTGCGCCACGAGGTGTTTTTCTCCAAACAACAGTTGGCCATCTGGAGCCCCCATGTGACTCAGCAGCCCAGAGGTAAGCACCCCCAGGGGTGCAGCAGCCCAGAGGTAAGCACCCCCATTTCCCCTGTACACAGCCCGAGTTGTTCCCTCTGCCAGTCCCATAGCTCCTAGCTACAGGACTCCATGGTGCAAGAGCTGAGCTTAGAGGCTGTTACCAGAGATTGTCTTGTCTCCATTTTGTCAGCACCTTGGACACACATCTTTCATTCGTCCTGGACTTACACACTGGCCGCTGCAAGCTGGCCTTATGCGCACGGATGTGGGGCCTGAAGACAAAGGGAAGAGCTTGCTTTGCATGCAGAAGTGAGGAGGGGGTTTGGAAAGGAGGCAGTTCTGGGGCTGGGATGGGCCTGCAATCACAGGAGGGGGGTTGGGTATTGCCCTGAGGGGTCAATGCTGTGAGTACCTACACTGAGAATTGGAATCAGCTAGTGCCCACTGGAATTCACCCATGGATTGGATCAGAAGGGAGCAGGAAAGGTGCTGTTGGGCCGCTTGGCAGCCTGTCCAAGTGCAGAACCCAGGAGTCAACCTGACAGCAAGAGCTGAGCAGCTGAGATAACTGTTTTCACATGGTAATCCTTCCATCACATATGTCCCTTTGCAGGACTTGGAGGGAGGGAGGGACGTCTGGGGGTTTCTTGGAAAGGGGATTTTTTGTCTTGTTCCTGCTGCACCACAGTCTCCTATCTCTGACCTATGGGTGCCCTCTGCAAAAACTTCTGTTTACCCTTTTGCCTGCTGAGCTCAGTAAATGGTATCTATGCCTTTCTGTGAGTTCTTTGGGGGAGGGGGAACTGTTTATGCTCAAGTGCTTGAGTTATCTGTACTTAGGCTTGAATCTCCCATGGAGCACAGCATGGCGCTGACAAAAATGGCAAGGACATGTTAGTTATGCAGGTTTATGATTCCATTGAATGGGACATGCTCTCTTAAGCACCCAAGGCGGGTTGGGAGGGAATTGGTGCCTTGCGTGGGCACCAGCCTTCATCTGGGGTGGAGGAAAGTGAATGATTCACCCTACTCCTGTGCCTCAACATTACCAGTCCTGTCCCCCTCCAGCTCAACCCCTTTGTGGGCTTCTCAGCAAAAATGGCCTGCGAGAGGGCTATGAACACAGGTGCTGACCTGCGGTGACCTTGGCTCTCCCCACTGCTCCTTCCTTCCCTCCCCTCCCAAGGGGTCCTGTATTTCCCCCAGGAACTGAGTCCTTGTCACAGCTGTGTGGAGCTGGGGTGAACCTTACCATCATGGGTTGCACAGTGGCCTCACACATGGCCCGATTCATCAGCAGAAGTGTTGGGAGAACTGGCTGTGGGTCCTGCAAGTCATGTCAGCACAGCAGCCAGTACAGGAGAGCAATGGCAGTGAGGGAGGGGAGGGGGCTGCACTACTATCTGGGGTCCTGGGGATGGTACATGCTCCATGCCTCTGGGAATGGGTGGGAGGGGGGATATATGATAGGACTTGGTCTGGAAGAGACATAGCTCCTGCATTAGCAAAAGTGTCATGGGGCTTCCTTTCACTACCTCCTCCTCCAGTGGGGTCCCTGTGGATGACTCCTCTGGAACACCCATGGCCCAGTGGGAGTGGGAGAGGTCATCTGCCCTGTTCTTGGTGAGGAAATGGAAGAGGTCCTTGTAGAATGGCATACTCAGCTACCAACCCACAGGCCACTTTCCATCTGGATGGATGAATGGAAGCAGCAGCAGACATGTGAGGGTACAGTTCCTGGCATGTGGTTCTCACTCTCACTTTAGAAGCTTGGGGCCCCTGCTCCCACCTGACCTGGGCTCAGCTGCTCAGGTCACCTCCAGAATCTTGAATCATCCAGGGCCTTTCAGCTGGTGCTCCGTGTTTCTGGCAATGCCACACACCCCACCTGCACTATAAAATCCAAGGGTCTGTGGCTCACGTGGTACCTTAGGATGATGAGGTGTCTCTCAGCTTTCCCCAGCTTGGAGGTTCAATGCATATCCCTCCCCTCACTGGCAGAACTACATAGTTGATCACCTACTAGCTCTGATCAGTGAGGAAGAAAATGGGGAGTCAGTCTGCATTGAATGAGAATGAAGGACATGGCAGGGGCCTTCTCTTCAAAAACAAAATAATGTTAAAGAAGGGATGGGAAATATTTAGGGCACAACTCAGCCACCTTTACTTTACACCCTTATAACATGCAGGACTTTAGTTAAAAGGATTCTATTAGTGGGATGTTATGAATTTCAACTCCAAAATTTGACAAATATTATTAGATTTCATTTTTTCGCTTTTCCTTTCCCCAGCCTTTAACTGGCACTGGAAAAAGTCCCTGTTTTGAGGAGATTTCAATGTAAATATAGATGTCACAAGTGAGAAGGCACAAGGCATCACACTGTTAAGTGGTTGTTTTGTGTTATGATGGATTGTATATCAATATTTTAAAAAAGAAAGAAATACATCATAAATACATCTAGATACGTAGTTTATAAACCTGAGCAAGGTAGGAAGTTGGGATGACTCATGGTGGCAGATGCCATATGGAGAGGCTTGAGATTTTAAAAGGAAGAAAATTATAGAGATCTGAGACAGAGTTGAGGAGAAATCAGCTCTCATTACTTTCCAACATTGGGAGCTATAACCCTTCAAGAAGAGGCATAAGCAGAACTATTCTAGTGATGGAACCAAAACCATATGTTAGGTTCAGATCCAAGACTTTAATGCAAACACTCCCCCATGTACCTAAATTTAAATTTCATATTTAAGGCTTTATCCCTTCTGTGTATGAAAGTGATTTTTGAATGAACTAAGCAAGTCCAGAGAGTTTTTGGTTTAGAGTTGAGAACTAACCTAAATCTCAGGCAAACACAAACTTAGTTTGAACAACACATGGTTTGTATCAGGATATTACAACATACCTCTGAGCATAAGCAGCTGCTTACTGCATCAGATGTATCTGAAATCACTTTGGAAAATGTAAGATGGAGAGAGTAGATTTTATGGGATTGTAGACATCTAAAACAAGAAACACAATTTACTTTTTGATTTTTTTCCCCTACAAAAGCCTTCAAGGAAATGGAGCTAGTAAAGTATTTCAGGCAAGATTTGCTTCCTAATTTATACCCCTGAACAAAACAGGCTCTTAGTCTTATTTTCTTTACAGGTGTATAGAGCCCAGCAGCTTCATCTGATAAGCCATAATTGGCTTCATTCACCCCTGAAGGTGCTATCTTCCCTCCCCCAACCCAGAAACTGTAGAATAGTTGTATACTTGTAACTGCTTTTATGATTACCCAGTTGGGGCAGTGATTTTCCCCAGCTCAGGCCATTTCTCTAATTCATTTCAAGGAGACAAAACAAGGACAGGCTAGAGATTGACACAGTACTGAGTACTTGGTGATCCTAAGTCATCTCTTCTGGGGCATGAGCTGGCAAATGGGACAACCTGACTGCCTCCATTCACTAGGGCTTCAGGAGAGTGACCTTTTTTGCCTGGTGGCTTCCAAAATTCTGTACAGATTTTAGGGAATCGACTGGATTCACAAGGGGAAATTAAATCACTGCTTCTTTTGCAGGCAGTAGATTGAGAAGGTGGGGAAAGTGTTTCCTCCTCTCCTCATTGAAGAATGTGAGGTTTTTCCTAAAGGGAACATAATAGATGCTGTATCCAAGAGGGTTTTTTGTTTTTTTGTTGTTTTTTGGAGGGGTGGGGGGGGGTTAATGGGCTGTTTCTTTAAGAAGGGAACACTACATTAAGGCTAACAAGAACAGTGGATATTACTATTCATATAGCCAGGAAAAGTGAAAACTGTAAAAGGGTAACTAATAAAATAAACAGACAAACAAAGTGTGGGAGCTTGACAAAAAATGAGTTCCCAGAGCTAGCTGCCCTACATATGTATCTGTGAGACTCCCAGCACCATACTGTAAACTCTGTAACAGCTGCTGTCTGAACCAGCTTTCTACCACCGGCACATGGTTCCAAACCATTACTCAAGTGACCAGAATTATTAGAAATTGGTGTTAAGACATAAGAACAGACAAACACTTTCTGCTTTTTTATGGGCCATTGAAGCATCCAAGATTTCTGGGACTTTGTGTCTGTGAGCTACACTCATGGGTTTCTGGTCCTGCATCCTGTATTGAGCACAGGCAGTGTAAGTGCTTCTAACAATCTACATTTTATACAAGCATTCAGTTTTCCCAGACAAGTAAATAAGTAGTGATGCTACATATTAGTATGCATAGGTGTGCTGATGTACATTTTGGGCATGTTCTAGTATATTTTTTACTTCCATTAAGGAACTTGTCCACTGTCAGAAACCACTGCAGATGAATCACTTCTTAAGACAGGTTAACTGTGAGCAGAGGTAAAATAGCAGCACACCCACATTTAGCACTGGTTCACCTGCACCCATGACCATATGCAATAAGAGAAATTTAGTAATAAGCAGTTGTCTTTGTGTGGATGGATCTATGGTACCCAGAGAGAGGATGCAGGGAGGCCTAGGGATAGAGGCTTTGCTGACTCTTGTCAGTGACAGCCCAGGGGCAGGGTTGGCCCATCACTTGGGCAGAGGACTCAAGCTCTGGCCAAGGCTAGGGCACTGCCCTGGGAAGGGAGATAAACTACAAAGCCCCAAGGGACAACAATTTGGTTTATCTAGCCACAGGATCTGCCATTTATAAAGCACTCTGTGTGCCCTGATCTTCTGTTCAGTTATGGCTATAGAGTGCTTTCTGCACAATAAGTGCAACTTCTGTACCTGGCCTGAATGGTTAGGGTACTTGCACAGGAAGCTGAAGACCCAGATTCAAGGGTACTCCTTCACAGAGAGAGGTTTTGAACATGCTAGCTCTCTGACTCTCTTGTACAGTGTTTTATCTACTCTGCCACAAGCTAAGCATTATCCAGACCCTTCTCCAGCACTCTTACTGGAGATGGCTCCCCAGGCAGCCAAGCTAGCGGGGATATGTGGTAAAAGTAGGAAGGAAACAAATAGGAGGCTGTGTGTTTCAGTGAGATGGCTATTACCATGTATTGGATGGGAGCCCTGAATTCTTGCTCCAAGCATGCACTGCTTTGTCCATTTTATCCCATGACTGATAAATGCAATAGACAGTGGCTAAGCTTCAAAAGGAATCCTAGAGAATGGACAATCTGTGATGTTGTGGCTGAAGTCCTGTGCTAGGAAAACAGAGAGATGCAGGTTCAAGCTCCCTCCAGGGTCAGAGGAGCCTAGATTCCAGGTCTCCCATTACCTGGGTAAATAGCTGAACCACTCAGCTATGGTATTAATTTAGATTTATATCCCACCCTACTCAGAAAAGCTCAGATGATTGCCTGTCACAGACCCTGCTTTTTTCCCCCAGGCTTACAAACCGATACATGTGTATGTAGCTGTATACATGCTCAGCCAGAGCATAGCCAGCTGAACATACTCTGTACACACGGGGCAGGGAAGCCAAAAATATCCAAGTTTGTGGATAGAAAACTGTCATTCAGGTGTTCAAAGTGAAGTTTTAAAGCTACTAGAAACCACAGGAAATGTAATATGGATAAAAGACTGTGTTTGATTTATAATGGGCAATATGAGTCTAGAGTCACTGTCTAAAAGATCAAGCAGGTATTAGCATCATAATCTGGATTTCTAGTCTTCTGAGATAAAACCTGAATCTAGACCCAAATACCAGATGTAGTATCTCAGGCCACCCCCTCACATCATGCTATGATGTAAGATAAAGTATTGGTTTGGGTTTGAGCCTGTCTTTAATACCTGTTCTGTAATACACACATTCTCAGGCAAGTAAATATTAATCTTTCTTAATTGTTTCCTTTACACCACACTCTAAAACAAAACAGAAAAAGTCCCAACATTACCATATGGCATTTATTTAATTTTCATCTAGAAAATACTTAGAAGTCCACTTAAAAGTAGATGATCCAGCTAGTTGCTTGCTGCTGTAATTCTGCTTTGCTCCTATCTTGTTGTAGTTTTGCATAAGTGTACAGACCTTGCAAGCTTGTATTTGATCAATAATTGTTATGTGAAGTAACAACTAGTATATAGGTTTTCTGCACTGAGTAATAGTGTAGTTATGTTACTGCTATACAGTTCACATTTTTAGTTGGAGTTTTGTGAATGTTTTTCAATTTGTGTATGTGTGAAAAAAGGAAACATCAATGCTGTAAAGCCCTGAAAACTTCTCTGGGTGTTAGTTGCTTGTCAGACAGGGCAATATTCCATGATATTTTCTTTTTTTTTTGAAGAACTGTGCAACAGTTAAAATGTAATGTTCATTATGGCTTGAAGTACATATACAGCATATTATTCTGTCACGTAGTAACCAGTGAGAAGGAAGAACCTTGGACATGCCAAGTGGGAAAAAGAAAGCGAAAGCTAGATCACACATACTAAAGAGGGGTTAACATTTTATAACCAAGCAGACTCTATCATGGTCAATAATTGCCTTTTTTGGAAAAAAAAAAAGTTAGTAGCTTCTACAATAATTTTTTAAACATGAAGAAAAATTGTCCTCTTATAACAAAATAACACAACGGTGTTCTAAATTATAATCCTGAAACATAACAGCTCATAAAGATCACAAAGTACATGTTTTCAGACCGAAAAGGTTGCAGAAATATTTTGTATTGTGATAAGAAAATTAAGAAACAAAATTTGCTGAGTCAGGCAAGCCAAATATGTACAAAGAGAAATAATGGCATTCTCTGTAATATGGAATCATATTTTACTCAGAATTCAGCCAAAATATAACTTCCTTTTTATATGCATTAGAAAATCAAATTAAAATTAGGGGAGGGTGAATCCATTGCTATCAAATCCAAGCCAACCTAACATCTGTCCAAACTCTCATAAACTGCTGTTGAAGTTTGAAAGGCATAGTTAACTTTTTTTATATATTTTTGCATCTCTACTTCCTGATTCTGGCCACTATCACAAGCAGAAAGTCTTTTCACATGATCACAAGCAGGAAGTTTTGAACTCTTGCTAGATAGTTTGTTACTGCAAGTTTCAGCACAGGGTATTGGGGAATGAAAAAGTTCATGCAATTCAGATAAAGTTGAATTAGTCCCTAATGTTTTGGATGTGTAGTTAATCTAAAGTGAACTAAGTTCTTTGATTTTTCCCCATTAGTTAATTAAAATGTCCAATTAGTCATTCTTACCTAATGACTAATGTTTAATTGAGGTTAATGAGTGAGATACTTAGAAAAAGGGTGGCACGTCTTTGACAGTTTATCATTCCACTGATTATTATACATTTTAAGAAGTAAGGTCATTCTTTTGTAACAATGCTCCATGGAGTTCAAATAATAGCAAAGAGTTCATGCACAGTAAGAAGCCTAGCGTGCAAGGACACCATTATGTTCTTCTGAATGTATTACTGAGATCAACAGATTAATTTCAATTTGTTAATTCCCTTAGTTACCCCTTAAGAAGTTTCTGTCTTGTAGGCCCCCTCTACACATTACAGGTATTGCACAATTAACTAGTTAATTGTGCAATTACCTTAAGACCAGATACAGGTGCAAAGTAGTTATCACACAATCAAAGAATCATAGAATCAATCAGTCGGAAGGGACCTAGACAGATCATCTAGTCTGACCCCCTGCCATGGGCAGGAAAGAGCACTGGGGGTGGCAGGGGTCATAAGACCCCAGCCAGGTGCCTGTCCAGTCTCCTCTTGAAATAACAATAACAAGCTCCAACCATCTATAAAGATAGACTTTGAAAATATGTACTAACTTTATACCTAGTTGCTATTGAGCTTTAATTTGCACATGGAGCACCATCAGCTGACAGGGATCCTAGCTGTAGGGGTGCACCATGCCCAGCATGAAACCCCTGGCCACCTGGGATCAAGGCAGCCATAATCCTCATCAAGGGTGCGTGAAACCCCACATGTGGCATGGCAGGAGGTGTGATTGTGTGGATCATAAAAGCCCATTGTGCTTTTACCTGCTTGTGTAGAAGGAGATGTAGAGACAAATTTTAGATCTACCATGCAGTTAAATATACAACCTGGGCAGGAGAGGTCTCTAAAGTCCTCAGATGACAGACCTTTCTTGTCAAACTTCAGGTAGCCTAAGCACCTTCTGTTCCATACAGGGGCAAGAAGAGACTGAGAATAGACACCAAAATGTTTCTTACTGTAAGGGAAGAGAGCTTATGACATGTGAGGATTGTGAACATCTGCTTAGGAACCTCATGCAGCTGAAACACACCAGTAATGCTGGCAGACAATTGTTTCATATTTCTGGAGGAAGGCAGAATTTGTGACATAAAGAATAACAGATCATTCTAAGAGCAAGTCCCATGTTTAATAAATGTTGTCATGAAGGGCAGAGAGTAGACTTTTGCAAGCCATGACTCTAGGACTCACTTTGTCTTGCGGGAACAGTACAAGACGACTCAAGGTAGGCCAGGAGAAATGTATTTCCAGGTGTACCTTGATGCTCCCTTACAATCAACTGTGATAGCTTAGAGGTCTGACCAAGTGCCCCAGATTCATAACATGCTTCCTTGAAGTGGGCTGGGCTATTCAGAAGCCAGTCTTGCCCCAGAGTCCTTTCCAGATCACTATAGAGATTTTAACTTTCTCTGTGGCCTGGCCATGAGAAAGAGTGACTCTAACATCTCTTCTCAGGTTATCATGCATATGTGCCATGAGGCAGACTTTGGGGCACCCAAGACAATCCATCACATCCTTTCAATTTTCAAACAGCCCAAGGTACATATACCAAAGCAGTCAGACATATTTGATGCTCACTGGAGGTAATCCTAGACCTTCATTTATATTTCTGGTTTGAATATATGGGAAACTGGAATTTTCCTGAGAAAGATCAACAACCAAAACCTGAGGGGAGCATGTAAGCCCAGGACTACCTAGTTGCAGACCGTGTTCTTTTTTATCAGCTCTTCAGTCCCCTGGTTCCCGCTAGCTCTCAATTAGCAGTATCAGAGACAACCCTATTGCTGTTTCTGGCATCCTTTGCAAAGTATTGTGGGGATGGGGTTATGCAAAAGTTAATATCACTTCAGGACTAACTTTGCAGTAGAGTGACACACATTTCTCCCTACTAACTCTCTACTCTCCTGGGCCCATGAGGTAACCCTGTACTATCCTAAGCCTACCCTCTGCAAAGATGAGCGAGGGAGATGGGCAGTGGGAGTATTTGACTTTTCACTGGCCACGTCTACACAAGACACAGTTTACACAGTCATTACTGTGCAGTCATTTAGTACTTGTATAAACAAATTACTGCACAGTAGCACTGCAGAATGGCTTTTTCGTGATGCTGACTGCACAATAGCCCGGGACTACCGTGCAGTAGTATGTCTTTATACTTTCTGCCAAGTGGCACTACTGTCCAGTAGTCATGGGCTACTGCGCAGTTGGTGTCTTGTGTAGATGCAGTCACTTTCTCTTAAGAGAAGATAGGGATATATTCAACCCCAAGCATATGTATGGGTCAAATGGAATATAATCTTGTGAACTCAGTTGTGATACTAATTACCACGTGGAAATCTTTTCAGAATAGTCTGAACATAGTTTACATGCTATGATTCAGAACCTCCACTTGTATAAATCAGCATAGTTCCATCTTGATGGATAATATCAGTAAATCACTCTTATTTTCAGGTGCTCAATTGCTATTTTCAGGTGCTCAATTGCTTTCTATAAGAGAAAAGCTCTGTTCCTTAGTACTGGAGACAAAAATGACCAAAATACTAAACTGCATAGATGTTAGCAGAGTATACAGAAAGCAAAAAGTCTAGTAGTAACATAACTTGTTTAAGCTTTAACTATAGCCATAGCTCACAAGATGTAAAATATTTTACATCTAGCTTCAACCCCGCACTTTTTGTTCCCAAAGGGAATAGCTGTCCTCTCTTTTGTACTGTGTGGACCTTCTGCCAGTCGGATGACTAAGAAGCACACACATCACCTTGAGACGCAGCACAATTTCTTTTTTGATTAAGAAAAAGCATAAGAAAAGATGTACCTGTGTATGCTCTACCATTTGAAAGAAAAATAGCTATATATGCAGAATGGTATTTATAACAATATTAATGTGTTCTAAAAATATTCAAACCATTAGATTAAAGGGTAAATCAAGCTGAAAACCTTGGTTGTCTGACAGATGTTGCATTTAAGAACGTAAGTTGGAAGGTCAGCATTTCTCATGAAAAGAGAATGACTGTGTATTTTTGTGATCCTATTAAAGTTTTGAAAACACACTAGGTGACTGAAGACAAATGTCAAAAATAGTTGTTGAGACAAAACAAAACAAGCCTGAGGCCTTAGAGCTGTGTAAAGAATCTATGCCTTCATAAATGGTTCATTTTGGGCTCCCACTGGATTTACAAAGTTTTTATTTTTCAAAATCTTAAATAAATAGATTCCAAATCATAAAAGGAAGCAAAGTAGGAAGATATGAAATTTACTGCTTTTCAGGATCCTTGGGCAATAAATTTTCCATCCTTCTTTTTTGGGCAAGTCATATTCATAGTCTCATCCAAGGTTATATATATTTTTTCAAGCAGTCACTATAATTGCTACCAAGACATCACTTTATGTGGAGTTGTTCTACTTCTCTCAGGTCTATATTCTACATAGGAGCACATGCTTTATGTGGCTTTATTTTGTTTCTCTAGGGAAAAAAATATTTCATTTAAAATTAGCCCCCTCTCTCTTCCCCCCTCCCTACCCCAAAACCATAGAGAATGAAACTCAGCAGGGAATTTCTAAACCAAGGAATTGGTCACAGGAGTGCTATCACAAACATGTATGTCTGTGCATGACAACCATCCAGAAAACATACTGGTCTAAAATGTGAAACAAAGTGCTATTCATAACTCAACAAACAAGATACTAAAGGACCTGCCAAAGAAAGCTGTTTTCTCACTTGAAACAACATGTTAACAGTTCTGAAAAGGTACCCAAGTCAGAAGTAACAAGTGAGCAATGTTACCAGTGTTTAAAGCTCTGAGATGGTCTGTGCAAAAAAGCAAATAAGTTTTCCAAAGAGCCAGAACAAACATATCTATATGTCAGAAGAATTTGCGAGCCTCCTTGAGACTTTGAAAGTTATGAGGCTAAGTAGATGAGTTGCTGCCCTTCATTGCCTAATATGTGCTTCATTGTATTTTGTTAAAAATAGAGCAACTAATGAAACAAAAATCAAAATTAAATTAAATTAGTTTTATTTTCATTTATATCACAAGCCACTATGTATACACAGGATCTCTTCTATATTACTAGTGCTACTACAACTCCTACTCCCTGGAGCCTTTGAATCAGCTCACAGTATGTCAGGTGACTTATGGTGGTTAAAATATAAGAAAACATGAGGGGGAGGCTTTCTAGTTCTTGTAGATGTTGTCACAGGTCTTGAAGATAATTGGATATGCAATGTTGCATCACTTTGTGGTAATGAGACAGAGAAAGAGGAAGAGAATGAGGATCAGAGAAGAAACATGTCTGAAAGGAATTTAGGCCAGTGATCAGCACAACAATAATGTACATATATGTCAGATAGTGTAGTTATCAAAGTGGCTTGTGTCTGGCAACATCTAAGGTAGAGTGCCACTGCCCTTTTCCTATAAATGCCCTCATTTTGATTTTGCTGGATGAAGATTTTGGACCAAATTATAAGCTGTCATAAGTTAGTGTGTGTGTGTGTGTGTGTGTGTGTGTGTGCATGTGCGCATGTGCACACATGCACGCACATTTGAACAAAGATTGTTTAGAGCAGGGGTGGGCAAAATACAGCCTGTGGGCCAAATGTGGCCTGCCAGGCCATTCTATCCAGCCTGCAGGACCCCTAAATATTTTAGAAAA
Source organism: Crocodylus siamensis (assembly GCF_052110815.1). Taxonomy (NCBI): domain Eukaryota; kingdom Metazoa; phylum Chordata; order Crocodylia; family Crocodylidae; genus Crocodylus; species Crocodylus siamensis. The sequence goes on along the minus strand of NC_143399.1, from coordinate 147,750,509 downwards.
TTATTTTTTATCTGCCCCTGGCTGCCTGTCAAAGATGACAGGCAGACAGCAGCAGCAGGACCCAGGGGGAGCCAGCAGCAGAACCCAGCAGCTGAGCAGCAAGGCTGCCCCAGCTCCACCCTGCCCCCAGGCCTCCACCTCCCCACCCCCCCAGTCCCCAATTGGAAGCCTCTGCAGCTTCTGGCCTTGTGACCCTGGGGCTATTCCCTGCCTACCTCCAACCATGTGGGAAGTAAGATAAGATCAGAAACAGAGTGGGGTGAAAACCACTGTGATCAGCCCAGCAGTTGGGAGCCATGTGGTGTTGGCCGGGCTGGGCTGGACCCAGAGCAGGAAGTGGCAGGCAGAGGGAAGCAGGGGTGGCAGGGGAACTGTAAGAAGCAGCAGGAGTATGGGGCGCAATGGGCGGAACAGCAGTGGGGCTGTGGGAAGTGGCAGCAGCATAGAGAGAAATAGGGGGAGCAGCCAGTGAGACGTGGGAAGCAGCAGCAGTACTGGGAGTGCTGAGGGCTGCAGAAAATGGCAGTGGCACTGGGAGGGGGGAGCTGAGGAAAGTGGTGGCAGTTGGGAGAGTGGTGGTGGCTGGGAAGCAACAGCAGCAGTGGTGGGTAGGCGTGTGGGAGAGAAAGTATGAAAATGGGAGAGTGGTGGTGGCAGGCAGGAGCGCAGAGCCCATCCTGGTGCCATGGGGCTGGTGGGGATCCAGGGTGGGGCGGCAGGAGCCTGAAGCCTGGGTACAGGGTCTGCATCATGTGAGACTCATATGCAGTCTGTGAGAGCTATATGCAATGGAACCAGTGGCCTGGCCCTGGCTCTCTTCCTCACACCACCCACCACAGCCCCCACCCCAATCACATGCCCCACACCCCTCCACACCCACCCAGGATACCCAAACCCTACCACACACACACACACACACACACACTCCCCAACCACATCCCTCCACATATATCCCCTTACCATCCACACACAATATACAGTAGGACTGTATCTTGAGCTGTTATGCAATCACCTCTAGATTCACTTCACAAACACATAAATCAATACAAAAATATTTTTAAATAAAATTGAAATAAAAGTTATAGTAGATGTTTTATTTTTTTGTTCATGATTTGTGGGGGCGGGTTCTGCTTTGAAGATTGCAGCACCCTCCTCCTCAAAAGGAGTGCTTCAGGGCAAGGGGAGGGACTTCTGGTGGCACAGGTCAAGGGTTGGTGGGGACAGGATGCCCAGTCCTAATATGGTGACTGGGAGCAGGGCAACTGTCAAGGGGCAGGGCTACCCATGTGGCCCTTGATAGCTCACCAAAGCTTAGTAATCGGCCCTCCACCCAAAATAATTGCCTGCCCCTGGTTTAGAGAAAAAGGGCTGTCCTGTATTCAGGAGGAGGTTAGATCTTCTCCAGTCACAAAGGTAGGCCTAGAATATATACTTGGTACTGTCAGGGTCGGATGCTCTAAGCCCACTCTGCCAATATGCTCTTTTTTTGCAAATGATAAACACAAACATGCAGTGATAAAGCTTATCTGGGCAAGTCACCTGATATCCTGTCCTGAGACCTCAGCCTCCAGGTTTTAGAGTGTCTACTGGAGATGCCTTGGGAGCCTCTTCACTGCCTAATGTCCCATTTTGGAAAATGCAAGCAGGAACAGGTGACCAGGGCAAACCTATGTGTGTCCCTCCTAGGACATGCTGAGGGTGTAGTGAAGTTATACTCTAAATTGTTTGTGTTCTTGATTCTCTAAATGCAAAGCAGAGATAATAATATGTTCTTCCTCTCACCCAATATAATGCAATCACTGGATCATCAAGTTAAGGAATGCTTTGTGCTATTTATATGTACAATGCCTATCACAGTGGAGCCCTAATCTTGTTTAGGTCCTTAAGGCATTACATTACAGTAATGTTTTCACTACAATGCTATACAGCATTATATGATTGCTTTCTGTAATATGGTATTACAGTATTGTTATATAGATAATAAGTAACAGAAGATACAATTACAAAAGAATAACCTGGTAGACTTCAGAAATGTCTCAAATGTTCTCTGCGTTTCAGAAGAATTCAAGATATTTCAGGGCAGATAGTAAATACAGCAAAAAAGCTAAAGTTCTCCCTCTGGAAAAGAATTTTATCAGGTGTTTAAATTGTCAATGGCAAATTATGTTCTATTAATTAAGAAAAAACAACTGCATCCAACCCCCAGTCATGTTCTGCCATCCAACATGCACAGTAAAGTGTGCCACCATTGATGATGTCATATGAAGCAAAAAACTACATAAAAGCCACTCTAATCTCATCCTCCATACGTAAGGCTATCTGTTTATATTCCATTCACAACTAAGTTTCCCCCTGTATAATAATGTCCCTTGGCCACTAGATAAAACGCTGGTGTCCATTTCACTATAATGTTTTTGTTCCCAAATTTTTTCACAGTTGTTTTAAGTTACTTTTTCGTAATTGAATTGACCTCTTTTCATTTTCTTGTCTGCCTGTGTCATTCTCTCATTTTTAACTTGTTACTGTGATTAACTTTTCTTCTTTCTTTCTTCTTCCATTTTCCCATTATGCCACCTTCCTTCACTTGTTTTTCTTTCTCCCAATTCATTCTCCCCATCAGTTACACAGTAGCCAGTAACAAGAATAGTACCAGTCCACTTCTTATAAATAGATCTTGATGGCTCTATCACTAGCCTCAAGCTATTTTCCGAATGGGAGGGGCAAAAGGGAGCAAAGTGAGTTTGGTCTCCCCTGCTGGGTATATTGGAGCCTTCCCCGAGATGGGGGCTCCAATTCACCTACCTCATCCTCCAGCATTGACTGGGGAACCCCGAGAATGAACTCCCTCTGCTCCCTTTCCCCACTCCCATTCCAAAAACGTTGCAGCCTAGCGGGGACCATTGCTGGGGAGCTGTACTTCTGTCTGCACCCTCAATGACTTTTCCTTTCCATTCCACCCCTCAATTCTTATTGCTTTCCCATTCTTCTTTTCTCTTTCCATCTATTTTCCCCAAAGTTATTTCTTCCCCGTCCCCCCAACATTTCTCTGGGATTCATTTGCTATTTATACAGGAATTTTAGAATGCCCATAAAGATCTAACACAGTTGCTGTCTTTTTATCTTTGAGTGGGGGGAGAAAGAGTTACCAGCAAGGAGGCAGGTTGATTTTTTCTTTTATCTTTTCCTTTGGACTTAAAATTGAGGGGAAAGAGGGAGTCTTAGGTAGCATTTCTTAGCCTGCTACTGCTGCTTCTTATCCTTTTACATAACACCTAAAATCTAAGTGATCCAGAAACTCCCACAGTACATTCTTCCCTAACCAATAGGAGAAAGAAGAGCAGCCCCCTGCCATGTCAGAGAATAGACATGGGAAAATCTTTTTTTTCCTATTGCGAAAATGGTGCTCCATCATACTCTAATTCCTGCTGATTTAGAAACCAGGAGTGAATTTGGTCATCTTTGCTGTGGAATAATGTAACTTCTGTATTGGCAACTCACTGAGCTTTTACATTAATTTATCTATCTGGACAAGCCAAACAATATAACAGGTTATCTAAATCAAAACCCTGATTTAATATAATCAGGAGTCTGATTTTAACAAAATGTTTATGTGCAATACAAGGATTTCCCATTAAAGTAAAAAGTGTGTATTTTTCCTACCTGCGGTACTGCTCTCAGCCTGTTGTAATAACAACATGGGTGTCACATTTTCTGACCTGATCTTTCAGCCATCAAGCCTGAATATTTTTGAATACGCATTCTAAGATCTGTATGGATACTATAACATTACTAAAAGTCTTATTTACAAAAACAATAATAATAATATATTTATCAACTTGTTTATAAAGTTGAAAGACAAAATACAAATTAAGTAATAGGATTATCTGAAGATCCTTCTACTGATTACTGCAGTAGGGTTGTTCCTACTTTCCTTTATGAGCAGGATTTAACTTTAAGTGTGTGAGCAGCCCTACTAAAATTAATAGAACTACTTCAAGACTTAAAGAACTTCACTTCATATTTCAGTAAAATTACAGCTCACACTCATTGTATGCTGACATCAGTCTCCGTGTTAAACAGCAAAAGGGGACCATTTCATTACATCTCAGTACTGCTTTTTCTTTCCAAATCAAATGTGCTGTAATTCTTTTAAAAGGAAAGGGATCGGAAGTAAATGCAGCATTTTTAGTCAGTGTATAAGTTCCTCAAATATTATACTCTACAAATGCAAATCTGCAGAAAATGTTGGCAACACAACTTACAATTTGACATTGAAAAAGGTGCCTTGGAGTACAGACTTCTTCCATCTATGTCCTCACTGAGGAACTGCACTGGCTATCTGAAAGGAAATAATGTTTGCTCACTTCTAAGTATACAGCCATGCAGTCTGTCTGGTCTTCATAAGAACAAAGAAAATAATTAATAAATTAGTACAAAATAAAATATATTGAGCATAACAAACACATTTTGCTCTGAGATGTTAGTTACATATGCAGAAAGAATCTGATGACATTTATTCATACCAGAATTGCAAGTATAATAGTAGGAATTTGTTGTAGTAGTTTTTACTGCAACAGGTCATATTAGTTTTAGGTACTAAAGGCTGGGTAAAGATGAGACAATATCTTTATGGACTGTTTCCAAAATCCTTGAATCAGCTTCTCCTTTCATCTGTTTAGGCATATCATATAATAGTTGTGATTCTGAGAGGTTAAAAGGCTAAAATGGTATATGGTAACTGTCAACCATTCTCTTCAGGACTCTAATTCCCTTTTTATGCATATTATCCCCTCTGTTAGCAGTATAATTAGTCATCAGCTTTCTGACTAGCAGGGTACATTGATACCAATATGAATCTAGGCACTGACCATCAAAAATTCTTATTAGTTACATTTTTATTCTCTTTTAAGATTGGGTCACCACAATACCTGTTAAGCACTTACAGACCCATTGTTTGCCAGCACAGAGATGTTAAAATTAGGAGACTTTTAGATGGGATTCAGTGGGCTGAAATGAGCTACTTCTATTTAGTTTAATTTCCTGTAATATGGGATATTGAGGCTTTTTATAAAGCTAGTGAAATATGTAATACTATGAACTGATATTGCTTTGCCAATTCTCTTCAAAGTTAGCAACTAAAGCCTGTAAGTTTTCAACATAGGAATCAAATACAAGACCTTGATGAAATTTTAACATATTGGTTAGTTTGCAGAAGTAAATTTTTTTTCTAGGCTATATGGGGTTATAGACTTCTATTGCAGATCACTTTATTTGCAGGCTCTTGCAATAGCAACTAACAGAATGTGTTAAATCTGAAAAGCATCCAAATTTGGGGATTCAAGAACTACTGAACTTATCCAATAGCTACTCACAACTATAACAAGGAACAAAAAATCCCCACCCCCTCAGGCAGAATTCTGGCTCTCAGCTCTTTATATAACTCTCTCACTTCCCTGTTCTCCTTAGAGGGCAGAGTACAATATGCTAATGAGGAGGCAGCAAACATTATTCGTTTGCTCCTTTCAAAGATGCATCAGAAATACTTCCAGAACAGATTTGTTATTGCATGCTTTCTAGTAAAACATATGTGATATCATACATTGTTCATGCTCACGATACAGGTCTTATGAGCTCTGTCTTTTAAACAGGATTGAAATATGCCTTCTGCCCTATAATTATTGTGATTTCTTAAAGAATTCAAAATTCTGTAATTAGTACCCAGACTAACCTCAGATATTAGTACGCTGAGATTTTAATATTTTTTCCAAAACATAATCATGTTGAAGTGATTAATCATGTTAAAGTTCAAGAAAAAGATCAGATCTCCAGCTTTTTCAGGAAATGCAACAAAAAACCCCCAAATTGCTGATAACAAATCCCATTTCTGTTTAAAAGAATGTAGGATTTCACAACATGGTGCCTAAAATAGGCACCTAGACTAACATTTTTCACAAGTGACTAGTGATTTGGCATGTTTTCAGTTTTAAGTCCAAAGTCCAAAGCCTTAATGCAGTTTTATTTTCTGAAAATGACCCTAAAACCATTAAGTCCTTATCTGGGCATTTAAAAATATGGCCTGGTTTTCAAAAGTGCAGCCAAATAACATGCCATAGAATCTGAAGATGATGATACATAACTTTAAAACCAATTGACAACAAAATCTGGTGTGTCCAGAGGCAAATCCACTAGGGTGCACTTGCACATGACCACACTCTGATTCCTGCTGCACCAAAACCAACTGCCTGGGAAGGGCAACAGCATTTTTATTCAGGCAGCACTGAGAGACAGTTGACTTCATGGTTCATTATCATCTCCTGATTCCTGCTAATTTCTCTCCCCTCCACAGCTGTTAATAACCCTTTATATTTTTTAATGGGCTTGATGTTCCACTATGGAAACAGAAAAGGACAATTTTCTTGCAATTTCCCAGTTGGTCTAATAAAAGGTATCATTTTGGAACTAAGAGTTCTGGTTTTTTGTATATCTTCACTATTGAAACTACCCTTTCTTCCACAGCTTTACTGTCTGTTAGCCATTCATGATAATGTCTCTGTTAGTTTACAGCCTTGCAGACTGTTTTTAGCTCTAGCTAAAAATCTTAACTCAGGTGTGGTAATATTAAGTCAGGTGTAGATATGACTGACAGTGAAATATTGGAGACATTGTCAAAATGCGTGAGAAGGCTAGATTTTGTTTTGTGAATCTGAATAAGAGATGTACTTTTAACTATAATGACTACAGCTTTGATCTTAAACTGGATAACAGCACAGCCCCTTAGCATATTAGCAATGCTTCTGGATTCTCTTAACTGGAGAAAACGTGTGTTATACTATATATGTTAATGTGCCACACTTTCTGCAGCCCCCTTTTCAAAAGCCTAGATCTGCCCAGGGGTGTGTCAGTAATAGTTCGAGGAAGAACCTTTAAGTGATGGTGAATGGCGAAACGACTCCTTGAAAATTCAAATGTCCAGGTTAGTGGGTAAAGGACTTAATTTAACTAGTTCTTGATAATCTTCTGTTGCTAAACTGAATACAATTCTGTGCGAATGGTTTGGAATGACTGGTAGGAGAGATACTAAAGAGCTCTTTAGCATGCAGTCAGTGGGCCAAAAATGCTTAGTATGTATAAATGGATAAAGAAAAAAAGCTATTATCTTACTCCTCCTTTTACAGTGAACTTTGTCTAACTACAGACTTAATTAAATGCAAGTACAAAAAAGGTAACAAATATTTTCCATGAAACAAAGCTATCATTTCAGCCTGCGTTCACCCACCTACACTTTCTCTATATTTTGTCAGATGTCCGCAATCACAAATGTATGATTTCTTTCACATACATGGAAACACACACACTCCACAAATGTGTGCGATAACACATTATTGATAACTAAAGGTGCCTGTACATGAGCCTGGAGGCTGCATGCTGTCATTACAGTGGAGCAGACTCAATGAATCATTAATTACCATACTCCAGCCAGTTTCTGCATCTCATGTATCAGTATCCCCACACTTCAACATGGCAGGGGCAGGGCTAAAGCTTGTTGGATGAGTCCCCTCCCTCCCACCCCCATTTTGAAGTGCAGAGCATATTTAAAAATGCCCTAAAGTTTCCTTTGTATCAGTTAATGAATTAGATCCAGATTTCAGCGGGACTGTTCACATGTGTATGGGCATAAACAATTGTGAGATTAGGAATCAAATTGACAATTTAGTTCTTGAATCAAATTGATTACAAAAATATTACTTTAAATTCAGAAAACCTTCCAAAGGTGAAAAAATTGTAAGCAGAGATTGTAGTAGACTCTTATCTGAACAGGAACTTCTATCAGTACTTTTAAATTTTTGGATGTATAAAATCATTTCAGGTACTTGTAGTAATTTGGTGTTTGGCTTCACAGGTCATTTAATTACCAGTCAAAGGTTTAAAGGTTTTTGCTATTTTGTTTTTTTGTTTTGGTGGGTTATTAATTCTATAAGTAAACACTTTACTTAGAAGAATTCAACAGGTAATTTGTGTACAGTTGTGGAACTTTGATATTCAATAGTATTGTATGAAAAATAGCTACTGCACATGTATGCCAGTTTCTTTTCACAGTTAAACATCTTCACAGCATGTTTTTCACTTCCATTTTAATCCTTAATTAATTAAAACAACTGACTAAGACCATGACATCATAATAATGACAAATAATGACAAATAATTTAAAGTTCTTTGAGATGAAAAAGGACATAAATATTATCCCCCCTGTACAGGTGGAAAAACTGAGGCACAGATAAGTGAGAAGACTTGCTTGAAGTTAGGAGGAGTTTACAGTTACAACTGAGAACTGTGCTCTGGTCTCCTGAGTCCTTCAATAATATGCACTCACCGCTGGACTACACCATCTCCTCATAAAGAGATAAATCAGTGTAATTAAGCATGAAGATAAAACAAAATTACCTGCTTTCAGAAAGAACAAAGTGCCAGGTTTTCAAAGGTAATTAAATGCCCGAATATGTAGTTAGGTGTTTACTGGGAGTTTTAAAAGGATTTAAGCAACCAACTCCTGCTGGAGACATCTAATTCTCATTGGGAGTTAAGTATTTACTGAGGGTTTTTTAAATGTCTGGTAGCTATTAGCTTTTTCTTATGCTTAAAACTGCCCTAAGGGTCTGATCCAACTCTCATTTAAGCCATTGCTTAAAATAAATTGAACTAAAAAAAGTAAGGCGGGGTATTAAAGTTACTTGGTACAAGGTGCCCTTGCACTGAGAGGGTACTTAGTTACATAGGACTGAAACCAAAAGATAGCTTTTTTCCAAAAAGTTTACTAACATTGGATATTGAAGTTTGGATACTTTGGGATTGATCTGCAGGAATACTGAACACCCAGACTTATAGATGAAACTTTTGAGAGCTGTGCATATTCTGGACCTTTGAATCTCCAGGTATAGAGTCATTCATGCACATTGAGCACTGTTGTTACTAGTCCTCTTAGCTTCACTAGTACTCTTGCACTTAATAAGTGCTCACTAGTGTAAATAGAGACTGCAAATTTAGTGGCACTGTTGAGAATTTGTATCAGAACTTTGGGGAAGTAGTTTTTATCTATCATGCATTAAAATATATGAATAAAAATTAATCTATTACTAAAATAGAATAAAGAATTAACAGTCAAAAATAAAGTGACAGAAGAGCTCCCCAATGAGAAAGAAAGCATTTTTTCTGTATTATATTAATCAATCTACACAGACATTCAAGCACAGTATTTGATATTCACATCAATAGTTATTAGGAATTTACATTGTACAACACTAAAAATAACAACAACACTAACTATATAATATCTACACTATTGCACTTGCATGTAAATATATACTTCTAAAACTGAAGTTAAAGGATTTTTAATGATCCTTGGTTTCAAGTATCTGTACTGCTGTAATCATCAGCTGTGTGGCCACAGGGCTTCTGGAATGATACATCTGTGTTACTTGCATGAAGAAGAGTTTGGCAAGGGCTACAACTCCTGGCATCATTAGTTACAGGTCTACCAAGTTTTAATTTAAATGCCAGATCTTTTTTTTGATAAGAGTCATCCTTTTTCCACACAGAGTGGACAGATAGGTGGGGTAGTAAAGGGAAGCTAATATTTTTTTCTTATATGGATCATTCAAATTTTGAGGCAAGCCTGAAAAAGCAGTGGTTGGATGAGAGGTTATGTAAATGTGCACCTTAAATAGCAAAATGGCTGAAACATAAATCTTCCTTCTCACTAGGTTACTGGCAAGGCTGTGTAACAAATGAGTCTAATAACATTTTGTACCTGTGGCTTGTAAATCTTATCCTCCGGAAGAAACTGTGATGATGCTAATGAAAAATGGGAATCTCATTCAGGAGTTGTTGATAGTTTCCATACCTAAATATATACTGCTGCAATTTCATCCTGAATGTTTATGACAGTCCTCTTACATAATTGGTCATGAAGAAAAATATTAAGATGTCTTAAAGGATAGATCATTAAGAACCTAAAGTTAGTTATTTCAAGTTCATAGCTTTGATCAAAAACTCATAAGACTCAAATTTCTAGGCTAGGGACAGACATTACACATAAACCAATTTCATGATCAGAAACTGGTTTAAACTTGTAACAGAATAGACATTCAGTGCACACAAACCAGTTTCAAAATGGCCAAAACCGGTTTGAGATAAACCTGGTTGAACGTAGTATCAGACTTAACTGGTTTATGCAATGTCTGTCCCAGACCCCTTGCTGATTTAAGATAAACCAGACTCCCCCAGCATTCCAACATGCTCTCTGGGCTGGGTGGGGCTCTCTGCTCCACAGCAGGGCTGGCCTCACCCCTCTGCTCTCTAGCCAGAGCAGGGACCAGACTTAGCAGCGACACCAGCCGGCATCGCCCCATTAAGGCAAAGTGCGAGGGTTAGTGGTGACTTGTAGGGGGTGCATGAGGGTGCACATGCACACCCTGATAGGCTGCGCTCCCTGCTCAGGCGACAGACAGGGGAGGCAGGCAGGAGTACCAGTGCTGCTACTGCGAGTGCTAGCCAGGGAGTGGGAGCACCACGGCCACTTCCAGGAGTGCTGCAGCTGCTTCTGGGAATGCCCCAGTCGCTTTCCGGCCAGAGCAATAGACTGTGGTGGACATTTTGTACCTGTGGGGTGGGTGGGGGAGGAGTGGAGGGAAGAGTCCCCCCTTTGCAGCTGGGCAGCATCCCATAGAGCCCCGCCTCCCCACCCTGCAGTGATGGGGGAGAAGCAGGGGGAAGAGTCCCCCTCTGGGGGCAGGCATCTTCACAGAGCCTCCTTCCTCACCCCACTGCAGGGGGGGGAGGGAGGAGGGAGAAGAGCCCCCCCAGCACCAAACATGGCCCCCTTCCTGGCCCTGCCTGGGCCTGACTAACCTGCAAAGACTGAATCAATTAATTTTGAATGTCAAAATGTTCAAATCCTGCAAATGTATAGAACTTCATTTAAGCAAGTCATTACTACTGATTTCTTTAAAGTTAAGCATGTGTATGAATGCTGGTAGTATCAGAGTCCAAGGACCAGATCTGTATTTAGGTTCTTAAGTGGAATTTAGGTGTCTAAACTTGAAGCTGTGAGCCTGAAACCTATTTTATACCTTCCACCAAATCCTGGAAGTGTCTAAATTTCGTAAGTGCCACAGTTATTGACCCTAAATTCCCTAAACTTCTGAATGTTCTGCTTCTGTGAGTGCACAAAATGCCTGTTTTGACACAGTTGAACAGCTCAGCACCTTCTTCATACTTAAGCTTAGTTGATATCTAGAAACACTGTTTTTTCCACAAAAAGTCCTGTGAAGACTTTGATCTGGCAGGCATTCTCAGAGCATGCCTAGCACTCCCACAGGGGTGCACTGTAAAATTCAGCTGTAGCCTCTGGTTCTAGTCTTATGTTATAATCTAATGTTTTGAACACTTAGTCTTTGGGAGACCCAGGTTCAATACCCTTCTTTGAATTTGGCCTGCTGGAAGAATGCCTAAACTAGCAGACTATGGATTGCTTTGAGTGGTGCCAGTTTCAGTTTCTGCTTCTTCTGGTGAACCTGTGCTATTGTGCAGAAAAAAATTTGAGATCATTTGCTCAAGAGTTCAAGAAAGACTGAATCTATAATCATTTAGTGGTTAAAACATTCACTTGAGTTGGGGAGAGAGGTGGCTTCTTGTTCCTGCTCCTCAGTCTGTTCTTGGATTTTAGCCAACGATCGTTTCATGGGCACTGCATAAATCCTCCTGTGAGCAGGGACCAAACCCTGGGTTCTCCTACTCTGCAGGTGAATGCCATAATCACTAAGCTACAGACTTGTGCTCTCTGATCCCTTAATTTTTTTTTGCACAGCTTCAGCAGGACTGCCCCCTGTCCAGATAGCTGACATCCTGGTGGCTTGTTCAAGAATTCTTCTGGGAGGTGAGAGATGTGGGCTTGGATGCCCCGAGGCAGTCTAGGAAGTTGAATCAGTCTCCCACATCCTAGCTGAGTGCTGCAACTACTGGACTACAGTGCACACCACCCCCACTGTCACTGCTTTGGAAGCGTGAACCCTGCTCAGTTCTCTGAAAGAAAGTTCACAGGTGCCTGGTTCAAGGAGAGGACTCTATGCTTTGGATCTAGGGTGAATAGAAGCACCTCCCTTCAGTTCTGAGATGGGTGTTATAGGAAACAAAACTTAAGACTCAGTCTTGTCCTCAGTGTTTCTAGCATCCCTAAGCATCTGCACACTGACCGTGCTTCTCTTAGGTGGCTCCTTCTCAGTGCACTGACTATTCTGCATCCCATTCTCAGACACCAAATTCCTCCCCCGCGGGGAGAGCTGTGCCCCACACTCGAGTCCTGCATTCCAGGACCCCGAGGTGTCTAAATCCTTCACGTGTGCTAGTGTAGTCCTACACCGCTAAATAAGTTATTGCCAAAATGCCTTGGTGTGAGGAGATGCAGGAAATAAATAATAGAGCGATGCATAAAAAAAAAAAATCCCCAGCCTTGGTGCATCAGCTTGCTCTCACATCTGTTGTGTGTGATTGGATTAGAGACCAATATAATTGTGCGCAACTGCCCTGGTGCACAACTGCTGGTTTTTTGTAGCCAGAACATTTCTTAGGGTGACAAGTCATTTTCTTCATTAAGCTTTAATAAGTCCTACAGTTCATCATTCAATCCACCCTTTGCTGATGAATAGACCTTTCCAGCTGTGCTGGCTAGACTCTGAAACTGGTGCGGAGAAGGACTTTGTTTGAGCAGCCCCCCCCCCCCCCCGAAATCTGCCGACTCAGGACTGTAATGCAAGGTGCAGCTCCCAGTCTGGAGAATGACCAGCTTGTGTCTGAGGAGGTGCTTCCCTGGGGGGGGGGCCCCGCAGGCGGGGAGGCAGAGGTGGACCAGTGCCCGTCCGAGGGGGTGCAGAGGCTGCACACGTTAGACTGAAGCGGAGCCTGCTGCTCTTGCCTTCCCCGTCGTTGTGGAAAGCAGGGCACGTGCCCTTCACCCTCCATCAACCGGCTGCAGCACATAGCGGCGCAAGGAATTTGATGTGGGTTTTAGGAGCCATCCCAGGGCAAGGACCCGGGCCAAGCCCGCACAGCAAGCCCTCCACGTGGCTTAGGCGGTGCTAGGGCAGAGGGGGCAGCACGGGAAGGGCCCCCGCGGGCGCTAGGGCCGGGCTGAGGGAAGCACCAGCTCCGGGGGGGACCTCGGCCCCGGGGACAGGGTTTGTGGAGACGGCTCGGGCGGCGCCTCAAGTGCGCGCCCCGCTCCTGGCCGCAGCGCGGGGCCGCCCGGGCCGCGTGTGGCCCTGCGATTGGCAGCGGCGCGGCCCGGGGCGGGAGAGGGCTGCGGGCGCCGAGCCCCTGCGCCGTCTCCCGCTGGCGGAGCCCGGGCCGGGGCACGCGGCTTCGCATCCGGGGGGCGCCTCGGCTGGAGGGAGGTGCGTGCGGGGCCGGGTTGGGCCGGGCTGGCGGGAAAGTTGCGTGCGAGGCCGGGTAGCGGGTTAGAAACGTGGCCGGGGGAGGGGGAGGGGGAAGGACCGGGCGGCTCCAGGGGCGGCGCTGTGCTCCCAGTCCCAGTCAGCCCGGACCCCCGCGGGCGGGCGGTGCAAAGGGCCCCCGGGGCGCCCCGCCTGCACCCCCCGCGTGCGTGTGTGTGTGTGTGTATGTGTATGTGTGCGCGCGCGCGCCGCCCCCTCCCCCATCGCGGCGCGGGCGAGGCGAGGCGAGGCGAGGCGGACACACGGTCACGTTTCGTTTCTCCTCGTTTCCCAGGTGCCGAAGGGCGGCTGCGGATCCGGCTCCCCCTCCGGCCGCTCGGACCCCGCGCGCCCGGCTCGGAGGCGCAGAAAGCGGAAGAGGAGCCGGCCCCGGCCCCGGCCGCGCGGAGCGGAGCGGAGGCTGATGGCGGAGCTGGGCAGCCGCGGGGCGGGCGGCGGCGCAGGGCAGCCCGCGTCGCCGGGCGCCGTCCAGGGGAAGGTGGCTTTCAAGGCAGGCGATGGGGAAGGCGGCGGCGGCAGCAGGAGATCCTGCCTGAGCAGCGGCGTCTCCAACGGGGACTGCGCCCTGGGGGGAGCCGGAGACGAGCAGGCAGCGGCCGCGCCCGGTAGCCCCGGTTGGGAGAGGGGCTGCGGCGGGAGCCAGCAGCGGGAGGGCAAGTCCGGCATCCCCCGCCGGAGCAGCATCATCAAGGTAGGGGCTGCCTTTGTGTCCGTGCGCGGCGGGCACGGGCTGGGCTCCGCTGCCATGCACCTGTGCCCGGCAGGGTTGGGGGCCCGGCGATGCGGCAGGTGGTGGGGGAGGCGGGCGCCCTCGCTGCGGCAGCCCCGGACACCTGGCCGTAGGTGGCTCACCCCGGAGCGGCCACCCTCACATGGGCTCGCCCCCCTGGGGCTCTTGCCTGCTGCTGTTGCCACCCGGAGAGGCAGGGAAGGACTGTGTTGTGGTATGGCAACCCCCAGAGAAAGCGCTTGGGAATTTCAGAGCGTGACCGTTATGCAGATACGGATATTTTCTCCCTTAAACCCAGGGGCCTTGGAGACATGTCAGTTTGTTTTGGAGCTACAGAACATCATGTAGCCAAGAGAGAGGTCTCAAGCTCTGGAAAACCCCAGTCTGTTTGTACAATAGCATATGCAAAGGGAGGAGGAAGCACATTCTTTTATTTCAAAATGCAGAGAAGTGCCTTTCAATTAGACGGTTAAAAATCACTGGTTTTGTTGTCCTTCTGTCACATTTTCACGTTTGCCCAGTAAATAGGACTCTGAAATTACACTGTGTGAGTGTTGCAGCTCAGATGATAGTGAGGTGAGGTTGGAAAAATCTAGCCCAGGTAGAGCATACTTCGAGCAGTGCTACGGACCACAGTACCTTGGTTTAACAGCCAAGGGGAAAACAAGGACAGTCAGCGGTGAAATGCAGTTGACAGCCATGCACCCACCCTTCCTGTCAGAGCAGTGATGCTGATAGGGGTGTGCATGTGCATGTGGTGGAGAAACTGCAACAAAAGGAGAGAGGCAGCTGAACTCTGGGTTGGCCTAATTTCCCCTCCTCAGTTGGATCTGCTAAGAAATATTTTGATCCAAGCCTGCAATTGATTTTCTAACCCCATTATATCCTTGGGTAGCCCAAAGAAGGATATCACATTGCCTGCTGCATGCAACATGCGGTCATGATGTTATGTTTTCAGTGTGTCATTTGTTTACACACAGCCAGCTCATGCTCTTGCAGGCACCAGAGAGGCACATGCAGTTTAAAGGCACAATATACTAAAATGAGAGAGCACAAAATATGGAAGTATTAAAATGGATGTTATACATAAATGGCACATTTTAGATGCAGCTTCTTATTAGATGCATCATTTTTAATGTGACCTGCTTTAAAGGCTTCTGTTTTCACAGAAATTGCTTTAGCAACTTCAAGCTCTATCACTTATTGATAATTTTTCATTTTTAAAGCTAATTTGGATACTAAGATGTTTATATTCAAGTACTGATTTATAACGTATTTTATATTATAGTTCTCATAATTAAGATCTGAGATGAAAATTCCAGTAATCACCAATGGTTTTGAAGGTTATTTGCCCCATATATTTTCAGTTGGGGGAAAAAAGTATGTCTGTAGCAGTCTTGACTTACAGAAGTGTTGAGTTCTCTTCCTTTTATTGACTTCAGTATGGTTCACAGGTAGTTTAGAAACTGCATTGCTAGTGTAGGTACCTAACTTGTTAGGTGCCAAAGTCTGAATATTTGTCTTCAGTATTTAATATTAATCTTTAGTTTGCTAGAGTTGTGTGCCTAATCTTGCATAGATAAAGTCAGTATACCTATTTTGACTATTTTTTCTTTGAATTTTAGTGCCATATTTTTATACGAAAATATAGGATTGTTATTTTAATGGCATTTGAGTGCTGATGGAAAATCTCAGAAAACTCTTGTGCTACAGGAGGTGGGGCTTTCTATCTTAGCATAATCTATTTGAAGCACAGAACTATGTTAGTGGAGCTGGCTGTAGGGATAGTAGTACTTGGACACACACAATAATTGCTGGAACACCTAGACATTGTCCAAGTGCTGTGTTTTGTCTGCTGAACACTGCCAAAACTGAATTATAATCAGTAAGTTGACATTCATTTAACAGTCCCAGTTAAGATGTAGTTTTTGGAAGTGCATGTCTGTACAGGAAAATTGGGAACACAAAAAAAGCGGTGCTTCAGAAGCCATTATGGTAGGTAGCGATTCTCAATCTCTCTGTTGTCTTTTTCCCTCTTTTCCTTTTTTTGAAATCTGTTCTTTTCTCTTTTTTGTTTGTTCTATGTTTTTACATCTGTTGGTTTGGAATTTCTTGTGCTCATGTTAACAAGGATTCTTTGTCAATCAGGATAAAGCTGTATGTTAGCTAGAGATTGAACTGTCCATTATAAGCTTGATATGCTTGAGGAGGTGAGCAGAGTGCTGCCAAAAAAGAGATATCATCTTAAGGGGTTGGTGACTGCTCTAGATTACTGCCAAAGGCATGTGAGTTGCACCCGTGTTAAAGATTGCTGCAGGAGTAAATGAAGGCAGAGTATTTTTCTAGCACAACCTGCTGCTGTACTTAAATCTGTTGGGCGCAAATGTGGGGCTACGAAAGGATGTGTGTTCATACTTGCTGCACCCTTATTTACTTTTCCCTTTCCTCTTTACCCTCCCATTCTCCAGTATTCAAAAATAAAATATCTAGGATTATTCCACATAATTTTTTCCCCAAATGTCACTTTGCTATTTTGCTATTTTGGTGGGCCTTGGAGATGTCCTAACTTTAGACATGTATTTTATGAGCTTAAGTAGCTTTCTTCTTTGCAAAGAGAATAAAATGCATTCACAAACATTCCAGAATACTCCATTTTGCATTACTATCCTAAGGTTTTCTGTACATTTATTTTAAATATAGAGGTTCATTACTAGTGAATTCTTATTTCTATCCCGAATGAATCAATTTTGTGCCTTAGCTCTGTTATCTTCTTCCATTGGACCTGTACCTGGCTGTCTGTCTTTTTGTGATCGTTTTTCATTCATATTTTTTTCACCTGGAGCTAAAAGAAAATAAAACAAAAAGGTAAATGCGTTGGAGCATGTACATATATCTGAATAATGTATACTTTTGCAGTATCTCCAGTAATCTATGTAATTATAGAAGCTAGCAACTTGTCAGTGCTGCAAGGCTAGACAATACAAGACCTGACAATGCTAGATAGATGTATTGTGTTAGGGTGGGTGCTGAAGTAATGAAATAAGAGGAGATGTACAGAATCTGGAAGGGAGTTATTGTGGAGGTTGTAAAGGGAGGGGGGAATTGAGGTCTGGCATTCTTTGAGTAGTTTTGACAGGCCTTCTCTAAGGGTATAGACTGAGGTAACAGTTCCATCAATATGAAGGGATAGGGATAAAAGCTGTTACATTGCATCTGCTGCCGCTAGATGATTTTGTACGGCAAAACTACTGCTTCAACTTCATGCTTTCCTAAGGTTGGCTAGCAAGGAAACAATTTAGCTAACTTGTATTACTACAGGTAGTGCAGTTAGATCATCATAACAGCTGAGGTGCACTGCAGTAGCTCCCCCCCTTCCCTTTTACAGCAGTTAGAGTACGTTTGTCTGTATTGTAAGTATATTTAGCAAGGGTGGGATTCCACGTTTCTTTGATTCTGTATACATTTATCTCTCTGGTGATGAGCTGTTCTTTTTTTGACTGCTAGCTTATACAGATCCGAATTCCACTGCTCAGTTTTCTGTACAAACTTACTCTTTGAAGCTCATGATTTTACAGAAATGGTAACCACTGCAGTTCTTACAAAGAGCAAAGGGAGGAATTTAAGCTAACCTTCATGGATAAATAACATAGACCGCATCTACCCCTCACCTGAGCTGCCTGATTATTGGCAGCCTTGCAGCGTAAGCGTCAGGGTCACTTTATCTTATTACAGTGCCAACAAACAGGAGGTGATAAGGCCTTCAATTTGTGCAACCTCGGGAGCACCTAGTGCATTCTGAATAAATATTTTTTGTTGTATCAAGTACAGCGTAAGAGCCATAAATACTCTTAACAAGCTCTACAACTGGGATACTTTTAAGAATTGTAGTACACTTCCTTCCCGTGATTTACTTAAGAATTTCAGACTAATTTCTTAGTAGATCTGGACCTCTGGTAATCTGGTGGTACCTGGGATAGATTGGTATGTTATCTCATGCCTTGGATCTAAATCCTGCCATTCACTAAGGTAGTAGTAGTGTTAGAAAAAAGTGCTGCTTCAGTTTTAGAAAAAAGACAGACCTCTTAGTGATGACCAGTTGAGGTCTTTAAGTTGTCCCTGCTCAGTCAGATCTTCCACATTTATAATTATTTTCCTAATTTTTTCCTAAAGTATAATTGTGCATAAGGATGTTTCTGTGTGAATGCAAGACTGAAAGTTGTTCTTCTTAGCTAGAATAACCCAATCTTTTGTATTGTAGACTCCTTATTTTTCCATTATAGGAAAGGAAGAATTAAGGAGACCCTTTAAGTGAAATGGACACATTATCATATATTTTCAGTTTCTGGCCCTGTGGCTGAAAGGTGGTTTGCTTGCTGGTACCAGTTTGATATCTTTAAAGCTGATCAGTTTTTTTAGAGCTCTTTAGGCTTGCAGTTAGGCAATCAAAATGTAGCTTCCTATCACAAGCTATTAGCTGGCCTCCCCTCCTGCCAATGTCTTTATTTCTCTTAGGTGCTTTATGGCAGATAGTGTCATTCATCCAGATGGCCAGGTCATACCTATAAAGCTCCCACCTGAAGATCTAATTACTACTTTTTAAACTTTCTGTACTTCCCACTATTAGATACTTTTTTTCCTCTCCCCCTGTGAACCTGCATGGGATGATGAAAAACAACAGCAGTATTATCTTTATTTAAGTTTTTCCTTGTATCACCTTCCACTCAATAACAAGGCAAAATCCTGCATAGTTACAAATAATAGAAATACCAAGAATTGTAAATGAGCTAAAATCTCTATTTTTTTCTGTCATGAAACTTAAAAAAAAATAAAATTTAGGTGAGGTGAAAGGCACCTGGCTAAGGTACAGCAATGTCAGTCTTAACCTGTGGTGGGCCACACCTAATACCCACATAAAACAAGCATCATGTTACAAAGTGCAGGAAGGTTTTCTCCCAGTTTGTTAAACACATATATTCTTATTTTATTCTATAAACAGTTCTGATCAAAATATTGTCAAGGCTTTTGCAGTATTTTTAAAAACAACAAAAAGAAACTGTACATATATTGGTGCAATTCCCCCAAGACTCCATCTCAAGAGAAAATCTATTTATCTCTGCCTGAATGTGAAAATATTTAGAAAAGCTTGTGTTCAGTGGCAGCAGAGTCAGCAAAAGATTTAAAAGAATTAGTGTGGACGTATAACTTTTTTGTCTACTCCCACAATAGGTCGAAAACCAACAAGGGGAAAATTGGATTTTTTTTTTTAGGTATAGTTGCAGTATAACCAGGACATTTTAGGATTGCAGATATTATATTACTTCACCATAACCTTTTTTCTAAATGAAGGTTTGAGTATGAGGGACATAGGCAAGATTATCATTATCAAGACATTTTCCTGAGGAGGGCTCTAGCATCTTTAAAATAAACTGTCATACATAGCTTTTAGTGAGTGTTGATGGGTTTTCCACCCAAAATGAGGCTTTGTGTATCCCTACTAAATTTTGAGTGAAAGACAAGGGTCAAATTGTAGGCAGTTAATCAGAGTTCTTCAAGCACTTCTGGATCTTCATTGAGCAAAACTGGCTGAAATTCAGTGAAGGAAATTGGTCACTTTCCCCCTCCCTTCCTGATGTAGAATTTATTCTGTGGGTACAGTCAGTCCAGTCTAGATTCACTCAGCCTTTCTATGAAAAAAATAGCAAATTCTTCATAGCAGTAAATACTGTGATTCACACAAACAGCCAGATTCACCAGGCTGGGCACTGCTTGGAACAGTTCCACTGACTGACTTTTGCAGATGCTGTGGTGAAGGAATAGAGAACCTTCTGTGTCTCCTTCTCAGCTTCGGGATACGCTTTCCAATATTTATATAGTGATTGGTTTAGTTTGGAATATGATTTCTGCCACCAGAGTTCTGGCCTCCTCTCTAATCACTTTGTGATGTAGATGATCATACTAGTGTGGCCCAAGAGACAAGCCATCATTTCTGGAGGGTGGCAGTTGTTGTGCTAAAAATAGTGAAAAGAAAACATGTACCTTTTGTGCTGCAGCAGAGATCAGGAGTGTCAAAAGAAGATACCAAAGAGTTCTCAGATTTCTTAGTTTATTTGTGCCAAGAGATTAATCCTAACTTTTTAAATTTTGAACTTAGTCACAGAATTTGATCAGTAGACTTTTGAAAACCAGTTTTGTACTGAGAGCCTTAAACAGCAAACTGTATGTGTAATGATAGGGAACATTTTTTATTAAGATTGTCCATTGCTGTCTATTGTAAGTCTATTTTCAGTTGTTCCCAACTTTGCAGAACTTTAAGTATTGGGCTGAAATTTTCTGTGGTGGTGCTTTGCCCGCATAAATAAAACACTTTGACATTTTTCTTTGAGCTGTTCTAATTCCACATGCAGTGGAGTAAGGATATGTCATTTTCCAGGCAGTGGCCTTTTTGTCATAAATGTCTCCTTTGCTGTCCCTGTGAAAATCCACTCAAATTAAGAACAAAATCTTAGTTTGCACATGCTCAGTATAGAATTATTTTGATTTGGCAGTGAGAACCTTTGAAGAGCCCATCCTTACTAAATATGCTTAAAACTTCAGCAACTCCTAGCACTGTCCTAGTTAAGACTGCACCTGTCTTCCTTGCTCTGAGCAGCAAAATACATCCCATCCACCCTAGGGCAGGAGGTTGGACTTTGTGTGGTGGATGCTCCCAGCTGCTGTGAGTTGGGGTGGTGCTAGAACTGAGTGGAACTTTGTATCGTCTGTGTTGTCTTCCTCTGTCTCTTCTCTCTTCCTCCCTTTCCCCTCCTGTTTGGTGCTCACATCATGCAGAACAATAATCTGTTGTACTGAAATGCAGAAGGGACACCAAAATAGGTGAGGATGAAGGGAAAAGATAGATTTAGAGCAGGAGACTTGGACTAGATGGACTAAAACTTTGATTTAGTAATGGGTAGGCACGGAGCCTGGCTGGAAGATAGAAGGATTAGGAAAAAGGGACTGGGAGCAAGTGGTAGAAAGGGGGGAGGAGACTGGTAGCCTGTATGCTGAAGGGAGCACTAAGCCCAGATGAAGATTTTAGGGCAGTGGAGGAGAGGGGTGCTAGAACTGGCTGGACAAAAAGGATAGTACATATCCACTGTGTAGGTAAAATGGAGGAGAGGAGATGGATTTGAAAAAGAAGTTACGGGGGGATAAATTGGGTAAGTAAAAGGGGTGGGTGGAGGAGAATAGATCTGAGAGTAATTGAGCTGCAGGATGGATCCAACAAGGAGTTGGGAGAACCTGGGATCAGCTGGTATGGTAAATGGGTGAAGATAGAGAGAGTCAAGCTTTATCCAGCAAGTAGAATTAGCCAGGCAAGAAAAACTAGCATTGCATGAGGCTTCTGAGATGGGGACTATGCAGAAAGGGAGAATACAGTTGGGTCTGTACAGAAAACTGTGGGTGGGAAATAGACTGGGAGTGGAGAAAAAGATGTCGTGTTTGAGGGGAACAGGCAGAAGACTCTTGGTTTACTGAAGTGGATACTTTGCTCCCGATCCTGGAACAGAATCCAAGATTCCCAAATTATGCCATTCCTCTTCTGTGTGCAAGTGTCTGTGAAGCCTTCTGATAATGTGTATTCTCATCCCCCTCTAGTGCTACCACATGTAGAATTTGATGCCCTACCACTGCTATGAATTACTTCAACTTTGCCCCAGGTGACTGTCAATGTGATACCATATTTTGAATGCTCAAAAGTTAGGCACAATCAGACTTTGCCCATGAAACTTACTGTATTTTCTGCAGGACGCCAGGCTCATTCCGTACACAAGATGGAGCTGCTTACAGGATCAATCACAGTCGTGTAGTTAAGGAAGCTATAGTCTAGGATTCCTGCCTCATTTGGTGTAGAAGCAGTAATGTGTGTAGTGAATAAGACTGTAGATTATGAAAAGAAAAAGGAGCCTTACGGTTAAGTGTTCCCCTGGAGAATCAGACTCTGTTTTTGTTTTTGTCACAAAGCTCCTTTGATGTAAGACAAGTCTTTTAAGACAAACTTTTCACCTTTGTTCACTAAATGTGTTATTTCCTGGGTGCCCAGTAGTATAGGGCCTGTTTTGCACAAGTGCTGAGCATTCTCACAGCTGTCTCTGAAAACAACAGTTGTGTACTGAATTCATAAAATGCTTTATGATAAGCGTCCTGAAAAATCTTAGCTTTGATGCCTCAAATTGGGCATCCAAAATTAATAGACAAAATTTGACCTTAGTCTGTCTCTACTTTCCCACCTGCAGTGTGGGAATACAGTACACCTATACCTGGGCATTATGAGAATTAATGTTGCTGATTAATTTGATGCTATAGTCATATTTGTAATAGAATAGAGCCCATAAGAAAATTAATTGTTTTCCTTTCAGCTTTGGTTTGAATAGTTTAGAGTAAATAAGGCCACACAGTGAACAGTGAAGAGAAAATGAGTTAAGTAAATGTTTTTGCTCACTGAATGAGGAAGAGGTTCTGTGGTGAAATATTGTATGATCTGGTAATTAAAAACTGGATCACAGTGAATATGCACAAAGGGGCTGAATTCAGGTTGCCTAGCCAGTTTTAATTTTGTCATTTTCTGTCTTTTAAGTGCTTTGCAGCCTTGCAACCTAATTGACCTTAAGTCTTTCTATTATACAGTTCATGTATACATATAACAAACATTAAAATCACTAGTGCTTTCTTATTGGAAAAGGAAGATTTATGGGTTTGATATGAAATATACTTCTTATTTCAATGAAAGCTCCCTTTGAGTTCCAGAAAGTTAAAGATACAACTAAGGGATCATATATCTTGGTCTTGTCTTGACCAACAGGGAAGAACTGGTGGGGGATGTGAAGGCAGGAAGCAATCGGAATAGATAGAATTCATAATCTGAGATGAAGAAAGCATGAAATCAGCAGATTTAAGACACTGGACTTAAAAAGGCAGATTTTAACTGTCTTGAGGTAGTAAGCATGGTGCCATGGGAAGACAGACTGAAGGATAAAGGCACTGAGAGGGGCTGGAAGCCTCTAAAGCAGGACACCCAACAGTACTGAACCCCCACAACAAGAAGCTAATCAGACATGATGGAAGCACAAGGGGAAAAGCAGATGGCTGCACAAGGAGCTTATAGTATGCCTCAAATGCAAAAGGAAAGCATAAAGGCAATGGAAAGATGGCCAGGTCACCAAGGAAGCATACCAAGAAATAGAAAGAACTTACAGGGATGAAAACAGGATGTCAGAAGTAATAAATGAGCTGTACCTGGTGAGTGTAAATGAGGACAATAGGAAGAGGTTCTATAAATATGCTGGCCAGAGAAGAGAGACCAAGGAAGTTGCGAGTCCACTGTTAAATAGCCAAGGTGAACTCTAAACAGAAGATGCAAAAAAGATGGACCTCAACAGTTACTTTGCTTACAGTCGTCACAAAATAATTAAACTGTAGGGTATTTGGATAATAAAAATTGCCTGGATAAAGGAAGGTGACAGACTGAATGAGGAGACAAAAAAGGAAGAACTGAAGAACTTTTGATGGGTCTGAATGAAGTAAGGTCAGCAGGGCCTGAGGAGCTTCATCCCAGGGTACTGAAAGAATTGGCAGAGGAGATCTCAGAGCCCTTGGCAATAATATGTACAAAGTCATGGGAAACAAGTGAGGCAGAAAGAAAAACCTGGGGAGCTATAGAGTGGTAAGCCTCACCATGATGCCCAGGAAATTACTAGATCATATCATAAGGAAGAGTATTTGTAAGTGGATGAAGAAGAAAAGGCTGATCATGACTAGCCAGCATGGATTTGCTGTGAACAAATTGTGCCAAAAAATTGGTCTCTTTTTTACAAAAATAATTAGTTGAGTAGATGAAGAGAATGTAGTGGATATAGTGTATCTGGGCTTCAGCCAGGCTATTGACAAGGTTCCACATGACCTTCTCATAAACAAATTGGAGAAATAGAGACACAACTAATATAAGGTGGATAGACAACTGGGTCAATAGCCACAAGCATAGGGTAATTATAAATGGATCCATGCCCGAATGGCAGGAGGTTTTAAACTTAGTGGAGCTGGCTGTAGGGATAATAATACTTGGACACACACAGTAATTGCTGGAACATCTAGACATTGTCCAAGTGCTGTGTTTTGTATGCCAAGCTCTGCCAAAACTGAATTATAAACAGTAAGTTGACATTCATATAACAGTCCCAGTTAAGATCTGTTTTTTGGAAGTGCATGAGAGCTTCTTGAGCAAATTTGCAAATGACACAAACATGGGAAGGTTTATGAATACTTTGGAGGACAGGAGAGCAATTCAGAAGGATCCTGACAGATTGGAAAGCTGGGCTGGAGCTAACAGAATGAAGTTCAATGCTGACAGATGCAAGGTGCTGCACC
The DNA here is from genome assembly GCF_052110815.1 of Crocodylus siamensis. Lineage (NCBI taxonomy): Eukaryota > Metazoa > Chordata > Crocodylia > Crocodylidae > Crocodylus > Crocodylus siamensis. The sequence continues at coordinate 147,725,870 of NC_143399.1, read as the reverse complement.
CCAGGAAGAATGATAAATAAAATTAAAAACACAGATGCAAAATGGGTGACAGCTGGTGTAATGACATCACTGTGAAGAAGGATGTACGCATCTTGGGGAATCAGACTCAATATGAGTCTGCAGTCTGAGTTTTGTCCCTCCATTTAGGGTCAGACAGATTTCCACATTTGTGGTCAGAAAGGCATTTTAACTCCATGGTCTGATTGATATGGACTGTGCGGAGGGGGGCGCGTGGTTGCCTTCATCTCTAGGGCATGGCGCTTTCCACAGCCTATTTTAACAATCCTTGGAGCAGGACACTGACTGCCATTGTCCCCCTGCTTTACATGTGGCAGGCTGGGGTGATATGCCTTCTAGTTGTGTGACAAGTTTTTGGAATAGGTTAGACAAGAATTTGTATGGGGTAGTTTGGTTAAGTATGATCCTTCCTCAAGTGGAAGGTGGGACTGGATGACTTCCAGAAGTCCCTTTCAGCCCTATTTTTCTAGGATTCTCTTACTTTAATTCAGTTTTGTAGCAGGACATATGTTTTTAGTGGGTAGTTCCGTGTTTACACTCCTACTCCCACAAAAGTCAGCCCTCCAAAATTGGGGTGCATGTCATAAGTAGTGAAGCTGATTTTTTTTCTTTGCTGGAATAGAAACATGGAGGAGACTTTGCCTTAAGATGGCTGCTATGCTTCTTCCTCTCCTGGCCTCAAGGAAGGAGAGGGTGTTCACTGTGCTAACGCTCTCACAGTCACAGTCTCTACAGTGGTCAGTATTCAGCCATGATTGGAAAAAAAACTTTTTTCTTCATTCTGCATTCCTAAAACGAGATGCATATCTTACTTGGGGGGTTGTGCTATGCAAGAAAATAAAGTTTTTGAAGAAAGTGTGTATGTGGGTTGGTATATAAATGGGGTGGCCATATGTGCTAGTTTAGCCAAGACAGTCCCAGATTTCAGAGGCTGGTGTGGACTGGCTGTTGAGCCCTGGAAACAGGGGTGCAGGTTTCAGTCTGGATGGGAGTGCAAGCAGTGTGGATTGCCTTGCAGGCGGGTAGGCAGGCATGCCTGTCCATCATGCTGCCCAGCCCGGCTGACTTGTGAGAGCATAGGTGGGGCAGCAACCTTGATTTCCTTATGGTCAGCCTATGTATAAAATGCTTTGCCTCTAAAACTGCATGGTGTTTAATTTCATATTTTTGGATCTGACCATATTAATCCAGAGGGGTTAATATAGGAAATAGCAAATAACTGGATGAAAAAAATATTTTTCATGTGATTGTTTGAAATAACTGTCATATTTGAGGTCAGCTGCATGGTTTAAATTTTCATTCTTTTCGTATTCTTATACTTGAAAATATCTGGTTACACCATGCAGTGAAACATAGAGCTTACTGGGAACATTGTATTAGCTCTTAACGAGGACAAGAAACTTAACCCACTAAAAACACTATTTATTTGGAATCTTATAAGCCATTAGTACTATTGTTTTTCTATGCATGTGTTGTCCAAAATGTTTTTACTTTATCTTGATTTCCTTACCATCAATTTTTTGAAGACATTTGTTTTTCAAATGGAAATTTTGAGAGAAATCAATGCTCCAGTTTGTAATGGGTGTTTATATAATGAGATTGTGAACGTGGCTGATAGTGAAGCAAAAAGAATAATGGGCACGTGAAAGTGCAGTGGGTGTGTAGATATGTGTGGTATGGTGTGTATGGGGAGGACTTTTTTTTCTTCAGAGACTGTTTTCTGTATTGGCTTTAGTTACAGAGATGACTTAAAAGCTGCTAATGTTCTAAGCAGTGAAACTCCTTAATTAACACTTAGTAAGAAATTTTAGATTTGTTTTTTTGGGGCAGCATGAGGGTGACAGGCAATAATTCCACTTTCTCTCGTATTTCACCTCATCAAAAGTTTCTTCCTTATTCTGATATATATTTTTGTCTGAGTAGGACAATTTGTTTAATTTTTTCTCACGCACTGTCTATCTGTAATTTGGATGCTGAAGCTCAAGACAGTCCCATGAATCTGAATAGGAGTTCTGTGCCTAGATACTGTTACGGGATCTTGGCCTAAGATCTTTTACTCAATATTGTGTACAAATGTTCTTTAATCAAAGTGACCTAATTGTCTGGCTTAAAGAGATACATTCAGAATTAAAGCTGAAGTCTTTATTCAGCTTTTAATAATGGTTAATTTTGTACCCCATTTGTATTGCTCATTTATGGTAAAATGTTGTACGTAAACTGTGCCTCTCTTCTTGTTAGAGTATAACAGCTCCATTGTTAACTTTTTGACCTGGCTTGTCCTATTTTTATTCTTTTAAGTGGCTAGTAGTCACATTACTCAGAAGTGACATTACAGCCTGTGAATTCAGGATTTTCTAACAGGCAGTCAGTAACTTTCTTTTGGGAACATGTTTTCTTTTCTATCAACTATTATGCATATACCATGGACATATTGCAGAAAGCTTTTAAAAATAACTTATTTTTCTTAATTTTTTTAATTAATGTGTTACTTTTTTTGTATCTATAGTAACTGGCTTCACGGATAGAAGGTTTTCCTTAAATAACTTTGTCTTGTGGGAGAGAAGAATTATAGTTTCAGAAACCTCTTAACCTAGCTTTTTGTGCATCATAACTGATATTTCCAGGGAGAGTGTACTATTATACATCATTGTCCAAGTATACTTTTGGGGGAGGAGGAATAAAGCCTTCATTGCCCAGGTATTTTAGGAAAAGCTTGTAAATGTCTGGAGTTTGGAATGTTAAGTCTTGGCAGAAAAGAAATGGGCAGAGTACAAATGAAATGGAGAAAAGCATTTGGTGAATTTAGTTTGTCACATGGTTTTGCATCTCTTGTATTGCTATTGTCATTACAGATGTATGTTGGAATGTGTGTATTTGATCTTTTTTTTTCCAGTTTAAATGAGGATAGTTTGTGGGCTTTGTTTGAAGGATAAATTCAGATCCTGGGCTTTTTTTTAAAGACCGAACTCCAAATCCTGTAGATTTTATTTCATTTTATTATGGAAACTTTGAAAGACCTTTACATAGTGTAGACTCTTAAAAGAACCTTTCCGGGTTTTTTCTATCCAACCTCAAAATCAAAAGTAAGCAAGGGAGCACATCTTACAATGAAATTTACGTTGTCTTAACATCCTGGCAAAAAAAGTTACAATGATGGCGATGCAAGCAATATTGGGAGTCTGCTATGTGACTATCAACCTCTCTATATTTTTAATACAAACAACAAGAAGAAAAACTTAATACTCTTGCAAAATATAAACATACAACATAACTTATCGCTGTGATTTTTGACGCTAATTAGAATGATACCTTATGACAGGTTTTGAAAATCATTTAATTCGAAAACTGTTCCCTAAACCTTGTCTCCTTCTTTCTCAATTACAAAGATGATAATTTGCAAGCATAACCATTATTTTGTATACCTTAATTTTTACAGTCTATTGTATTGCAGCAAACAAACATGCTCCTGTGTATTTCCTGTTTGAAAGATCTAAATCTGCTCCCATTGAAGCCAATGCAAAGTTTTGCCATTGGTTGAGGGAGAAGGAAGCAAAAGATTGAACTTGAAGATTTACTAGTAATCCTTAAGAGTGGATCAATGTGATATGGCTTCTTATTTCTAATTAGGGGAGCTTTCATTTTTTGAAGATACATGTTTTTTAAGGAAGATGGAGCTTATAAACCATGTAGTTTAAAAATCCTATTTGATTGTATTTTTGTGGGGTTTAAAAAATATATATTTAGCATCTTATTCATCCAAATATGAGTTCGTGCCTTTGGATTGCTGTGGGACCCAATGGAGTGCACTTATGGTTTTTGGTTTTTAACAAAAACTGTAATATTTTTAGATCTTGGTACACTCCATTTTCTTTGTTTAGCGAGTAAGGATATTAGCACTTTTTAACAGTGAACCTGTGTAGCTAGCAAGCAGTCTATACAAGGACAGTGATATCAGTCTAGGATTTGCCTGTTTCCATCTGATAGAAGGGTATGTTATTAAACACTCTTGACTGATCTAGATGCCAAATTACAGAACAAATTGCTTTTCCAGAAGGGTTAAGATAGAAGTAGGTAACATTAGCCCCTGGATTGGAGTGTCTCAGAGTTCAGCTGAATACTTTCAGACTTTGACGTCCCAAAACTGAGAGGCTCAAAGGAAATAGGCAGCACATTGGGGTGGGGTGAGCATAGAGACTTCTGAAGGTGGAAGAGCAGTACACATTGGCACAATCTGGGTTATGCCAACAAGTTTGACTTCTAGGCTTTGATTAGCTGAGGAAAGACTATGACCCAGTGTTTTGAGTCTTACTAGACTGATAGTGTTAAATAAAACAAGCAAGTTCTAAAAGTTACAAAGTACTTTACAATATGTGGTATGTTCAAGTATCTTCCTGTTACTATTTTTTGGAAACTACAGTCATACCATAGTAGACTGGATGCACTATCACACTTATAAAGGAATCAGAAGCAAAGAAAGGCAAGGGGTGGACTTCTGTTTCCTCTTGCATGCTTAAAAAGCAGGTATCTAGCTTGCTAAGTGGGTGTTACATTCAGGAACTGATTCTACTTCCCCCACACTGGCCAGGCAGGCATGTGGCTACATATACCTGCCCATTGTGGCTGTGTATGTTCATCTAAGCCAGCGGTTCTGAACCGGGGGTACATGTACCCCCAGGATGTACGTGAAGCCTCATCAGGGGATACATGAGATATATTTCATACATTGTCTAACACAGGTTGAAGCGCCTACAAAATTAATTTCCCATTGAAAGGGGGTACATGAAGTCTCACTCTTAGACCAAAGGGTATGTTGACTGAAAAAGGTTCAGAACTGCTGATCTAAGCCATGGAAATAGAGCAGGCCAGAAGTCTATGACTAATGGATGTTAAATGCTGGACAGGGATGACAGTATCAACACTCCGGTAAGTGAGTGGTTAAAACACTTACCTAAAAAACAGTAGGAGTTCTAGGGCTTCTCCTCCCCATCCTTGCCTAGAGGCACTTTGAAGCTGCATTTCTCTGACTTTCTACCAGACCACAGGTTATGGATTATCCAATTCTCTTTTCACTGCCTTTGAAGTAGGCAGCCAACTGATAGAGCATTTGCAACTCAGTAAGGTGGATGCTGCCTTGGCTTCTAGCCTAGAACCTTGCTTTCAATGGGGCAGAAACTTCCCTGCTATATTATTTTCCATCCAGTGACTAGTGACTCTTAAAAGCAAGGGGACTTGGACAAGGAATTGGCTAATGCATTGCTTGTGGTATAGTGGTTCGAGAGCATTTTGCTGGGAAGTAAGAGAAATGTGGGTTTAAATCTCCAGGGTGGAGGGTGTTGGAACCTGGGTCATTAGTTTCCTGGGCAAATGTCCTACTTACTGAGCTGACAGAGCTTAATCATGAGGCCTGTCTTACCCCTCACCCTTCTTTTTTCCTGGCTTGTACTCAGATATATGTGGATGTGCCTGGCTGGTGCATGGCCAACTGAGCTTGCTCAGTCTCTATGAATAAGTTTACGCAGCCACAGTGAAGAGGCAGGGCCAAGAATGCGCAGGAATGCAGCTAGAAAACTGCTATTTAGGTACACAAAGTGAAATAGAAGTCCACCCAAGGCATGCCTTTTCTTCTCCTTTTCCCTACTGTATTTATGAAGATCCTTCCACAGTACTTTGTGTGATGTTATAAAGGACTGACCTACACTGAAGGATAAAGAAATCAGCTTTGAAATACAACAGTTTATTAACGGGTTTCATCCTTGTGAAAACAACCAGTGCATTTATAATATATAGCAAATTGCTGATAATCTGGTACAATTTGCCATGACTGCTCAATACCTTTGTTTCACAATTGTTGTTTCTGCTAGAATCCCACTCTATGGCTTGATATCTTTTTGTAAGTAGAATAGGGCAACATTGCCATAGGAGAAGAACTATTATTGGCAGCAGTTTTGTTAGAAAGCATCTGAGGGATTTTAAAATTTTCATTTCTGGTCCAACTTTCATGATTTTTTATTCCTTCTCTTAGCTGTTCTACCATTTTCTAGCCTTGTTTTTTAAACAACTGATTTATTTTCTGTTGTTGGATGTGTTTATCATCCCTATTGAAAAATATCTCTTCCCTTTTCTCCTCAATATTTCTTTCCAGGGTGGCATGAGAAAGACAATCTAGGGCTCTGTATTTCTGGTGCCCTGAGATTTTGAATCCAAAGGATGGTCGGACATCCCTGTCTATTTTTTAAATTCCATTATCCAGCTCTCAAGGATAATATATATATATAAAAAAGTGCTTGGCATTGCCTGTTACTGCAGTGTTTTAATGGTAAATTAAAATTATGAGAGAATGCCATCTAAAAGTTCTTTAATTAAAAAAAAATAAGTTTTTTTTTGTAAGATGCTGTGTTTGGTCTGTGTGTCAATTTAGTGTTTCAACAAAAGAAAGGAATTTGTTTGACTGCCAGAGTCTTTGTTTAGACTGGTCTCTGCCAAGTAGTTGCTCTTGATGATGTTTTCATTGTAGGCTTTTGTTTACAGGGGTTACCTAAGGACTCAGTAAACAGAAAAGAAGAAAGCATCATTAACATTTCCATAATTTTTTTAATAATTGGTGGGAAATAAATTTGTTCTCTGTAGTGGAACCCAATATATTGTGTTGTGTCAGTTTCTGTAGTGTTCAGGAACAAAGTGTAGTATTTCAGGAACAACCTTAATTTATATTTTATATACAAATTCTTCTATACTGCTAAAAAATTATTACAGTTGTTTCTGTATCTCTACCTTCTGAATACAATGCACTGTATTTGTTGCTACATCTGGTAGTAAAAAGACTGACTAATGTTCTGTTATGGATAAATTGTCTCAGGAAATAGCTTGGATCAATTAAAAATCACTTTAATTCACAGGATGGTTTTTAAACAAGCTTTTTCTAACAGGCCATGTTACATGGGACACTTAGTATGTGTTAAATATGCTTAAAGGTGAGCATCTGCCTGTTTAAGTAAAACACAAGTTTGTGTAATAGCAAAGTTAAAAACTTTTTGTACTGTATTGTATCAAGTAACACATGTTCAGCTTATTCCACAGTTCTTCCTTCCTTTTTGTGTCCTTGTGACAAGGTATTTAACAAACTTCACAGATTTGTTGGACTCTGACAGGCTGCACTGTAAGTGCTTCTGCCTTGACCTCAAATTTGCAACCTTTGGGCTGTCAACCATGCTCCTTAGTGCCTGCACCATCTTAGCCCGGTGCTCCACAATGATAATACAAGCAATTTTCAGCCCTCCAGCATTTCTGATTCAAGGGCTGGTCTATCTACTCATCTAAACTCCATTGCCTGGGGAGTAATCCCAAGGAGCCATTCTTTCCCACTTTCCCAAAGTGGGCCACACTGCTGTTCCCTGCCAAACTGTGCACTGCACCCAGATGACAATGAAAATGATGATGGAGTGCCAGGGAATGCTGTCATCGTTTAGGTCTTGGCACGGTAACTGCCTCTATCACCCCAGAAAAACCAGGTATAGCCATTTTGGGTGGTAACAAAAGCTGTGATCTTTTGGGATTCCAGGTTCCCCTCAGTTCGAGGTCACAGCAGCAGTAGGCTTGGAATACTCATCCAGGTCCCTGGACAGGGTATCATTCTTCAAGAGAAAGCTTGTGTAGCATCATGTCCTTTTTGAAAGTGGGCCAGCATGATGCCCCATACCAGCATCATCATCCTTAAAGTAGCACCTCACCAGGCCTAGAAGCTTGTAATGATGCAGCATGGGGTTCCTGTGATTTAGACAGGTCAGGGTAAGGATTTGCTAGGTTTTGCCAGTTGTCGTGTCCAGGAAGCCCTTGGAGATTCAATCCCAGCTGGGACAGTCAATCAAGGAGAGATTGGAGATCCCTTGTCAGGCCAAGGTGGATTGGAATTTTCATCCTCAGCAAGACGGTCAGCCAGTTGAAGCTTTTGTCTGCCCTTGGCTGTTTTTGGCTGTTGTCAGAAATATATAAAAACGTCACTCCAGCATGACATGTTCAGAGGCCTGCTTACTGGCCCCTTAGCAGCAGAGCACAAACTGTGCATGTAGGGTTCATAGTAAGCTTCACTGTTTGCTTGCTCAGAACAGGCAACTTTTAATACCGCATAACATTTTACAGATTTAAAGCATACTAAGTGTGCCATGCAGCAATGTCTTTAGGCATCCACACTCAACATTTCTTAAATGTATCTTACAAAAGGCCTAAACTAGTAGTTCAGAGTAGAAGTCCTCAATTTCAAGCTTATAAACTCTTGAAATTCAGAAGACCAAGAGAATATTTTTCTTTGTAGTCTATTACTACCATGCAGTAGAGAGAATGAGACCAGCTTTAAAATATTTGAGTTCAGAGAGATGTGCTTCCCAAATAATTCACCAGAGTATTTTATAGTTTATGAAGTGGTTCTCAATTTTTTAGACTTGAGCCACTCTGGGATAGATTTGAGGCACCTTGGGGGAAAAGCCAGCTCATAGGTTTTCATTATTTTTGTTTTTCACTAAAGAAAAATGATAGAGCAATTTTTCTGTTGCAGAGAACTCAGAAAGATGACAGCTATGGTCTAACTCTGGGTTCATCTTGTGAATTATCTTTGTAAACCCAACAGCACTAACATCATATGTCATGCTGCAGCACCCTCGAAAGGATCTTGAGGCCCCCCAGGGTGCTGTGGTATCCTGGTTGTGAGACACTTGGCTATTATACGTGCAATACAATTGAAAAACATATTTTTCTGGGGTGATAGGACAGGTGCATTACCAGTATACAATACACAGCAATGGAGATTATCTGACCAAATAGACAGTCCTGTACTGCCACAAAAATACCCATGCAGTTGCCTTCTATTGTTTTTTTCCATAAAGTTTTCATATGTTTCTTTATATAAAGTGGCCTGTTGTTTAGCTAGCATGCATCATTGTGTGAGCCCTGTGTGATCTGGAAAGCTTGTAGGCATTATTCGTTATTGAGCTTTTTCTCTGATGGCTGTTAGATTTATAGTTCTGCTTTAATCTTTCTGAGATGTCTGTTTCTTTTTCATTATGCCTTTTACTCTTTCTGTTTGTTTGTTTGTTTGTTTTAACTCCCATCCCTTGTGTCAAGGCACTCAACAGCTTCTGCATGAGAAGGTAGGTAGTTTTCAAATCTACTTGTCCTTTCTGAGTTAATTTAATTTAGAGGAACAATGCATGTTATGCACCTGGTGTTTCACCAGTGTGAGCCTAGAATTTGCTTTTGAATCAGGAATGGTATTAAACCGTCACTAGGTTATTGTGCTGGTTGTCATATCAAGATGTATCGAGAGGTGTTAGTCATAAATCAGGGAGAAGGCAGGGTAGAAACGTACCTTGGACTAGAGAAATAGGATTATGGAAGTCTGTTAATACATTTAAGCTGTCCTCCTTGAAGTGCATGTGGCTGCCTTTTTTTAACATCAGTGTTCTTGAGGGGAGGAAGGGAGAATAACGTGTATTACTGTCCTTGTAGGAAACTGGAAGCCGTATTTGAAAAGATCTGTTACTGTGCTCTATCTAGCCTTTTTCAGTGGTAGTTGCACACAATTTTGGTAATTAGCACATATATCTTTTAGTTATGGTTGAGTACATTTATTTGCATAATAGCAGAACAGAAATATACATAGGGCTATAGAATATAATATTAGAACATATGCTTTAGCATTTCAGAATAGATTCCTAAATATGAGATGGAATGAAAAAAATGGTATTTATGCTTACATTGGGGAGGATTTTGGACATTTTAGTTGTGTGATTTACATTAGCTATTAAGCAGGAGACTACTCCTTTTGAAGTAGGTTCTAAAGTCTTGAAATGCTTGCCATGTTTAATTAAGCATATCTTTTTCTTTAAATAAAGTTTGCTAGCCAGGTGTTGTGTTCCTGACTAACCATTTATTGCTGTTGCTAGTCAATTATTGTGTACGCCAGAAATTAAATTCTCTGTGACATTTCTACACTGTTAGCCCCCTTCCAGCCCCATCCTGATGGCTTCTAGCTTGTATTATGAAAGTGGCAGGCATAATCTCAGTAGAATGGACTAAAAGATCTGAGGTTATAATCTTCATGTATATTGGGTTGGTGTTTGAGATCATTACTGTACTCTACTCTGCTCAAAAGAGCAGATGATTTTGCTTAAAATATCAATGATGAAATGCTCTAGGGTAGGGATGGCCAACATGTGGCATGATTTATGCAAGTGGTATGGGCAGTCTGTGTTGTATACAGCAGATCAGGGAGTGGACAGGCAGCACAGCAGCAGATAGAGTAGGAAGCAGAAAACGGAGCAGGAGATCAGATAGAAAGCAGAAAAGGAGATTGGGCAGGGAGCACAAAGTAAGATGCAGAAAGTGGAGCACCAGGTGTGGCAGAGGAAGGGGATTGAAGAGTGGGAGGCTAATTTGTGGCACACCTGACAAAAAGGTTGGCCCTCATTGCTCTAGGATAGGGATTCTCGGCCACCTTGCCGTGAGATCTTTTCAAGTATGTTACAAAGTGCCATGCAATAATAGCAGTATTCGGTATGCAAACACCTACACTTAATTCACAAGATGAATCCATAATGTCAAAAACATTCTGACCTGTTATGTTCTTTCAGTTCTTTTCAGCAGAAGAATTTTTCTAGGTTTCCATAGTCAAGATGCGAGTGAAAACGAAGAGTTGACATTTTCTGAGGGGTATCTCAGGTCTACCCATGGTGCCTTGAGTCTAAATTGTAAATAATTTCAGTATATTTACATGAAATGCATTATATTCTTGCATCCCCCTTAAGTGTGAGCTGAAATAGAGAAATTTTGGTTTTGGTACTACCCGGGAGAGGGACTCGGCAATTATTCCATTAGAAGAAAATGTTATTCCCTGGGATCCTCTGGATTAAAAAGATGGATAACGCTCATATAAGGTCTTTGATTAATGGCAAGCTGGGCTTTCCACTGGCCAATTTGCCATTGATGTTGGCTCTTCCTACAAAGCTAAAGCACTTACTGAATGACAAGTGGAAAAATCAGTGTACCACCTCCATGGAAGTTATATTCAAGGTGTTTCATAAAGGTTTCTTCCTTATGATTTGGCTTAAGGGACAAACCCCCCTCCCCCCATACTATGGTGCAAGATATTTTTTGTCCTTTCTTTGATATATTTCTTTGAAATAGGGCAGGGCTAACTGTTAGGAGATTTTTTTTGCTTAAAAAACTGTTGCTGTCTGATCCTTGTGCTTTCATTTTGAACTGGCAAGGCTCAAAAGTTCCAGAAGGCTGCAGATTGAACAGTCTGACACTGAATTGTGAGTAGCACAGCCTAATCTCTCTCCCTCTCTCTCTCTCTCTCTCTCTCTCTCCCCCTCTCCCCCTTCTGTGAACAGCTGTAGCTACTCAGACTTTTTGGCTTTCTTGCTTGTTCTTAGTTTTCCTCCGGATTTTTTAGCTGACTTTTATCAGTATCATTCACTTCCATCTGTCTGTGCCTTAACTTTCTTGACAGAGAAAATAAATTTAAATGTAAAGCATTTGGCTAGTTGTTCTTTGTGTACATGTTGCCTTGGGTGGCATTGCATTATTTTTCATGGTAATTAGACTAGTTTTTCCATATTTCCATCTGAAAACAAAATGACATAAGCTTACCCTTACTTGAACAAGGCATAGCCCCTTAAGTTTTGCCACTTCCTTCAGTGAGTTCAGAATTCTGTACTGGGTCATCTAGCCTTTTTTTTTTTTTTTTTTTTTTTTACAGCATGTGAAGCTTTTCTAGGATGCATATATCAGAGCCCACAAAAGTAGACAGGGAATATCTAATCACATGGGAGGCGCTCTCTGAAGTGAGACAGCTCTCTGAAAGCTACCTGGATCATCAGAAACTGAGATCCAACTCTTCCCATGCTTGAAAACAACTCAACAGGAGTTTAAAACATTTTTTTTACCAAATCATTTTATGGTACAGTAAAATGTACAAACCAGAAGTTACTAAAAAGGTTTTAGAGACAAGATGCAGTTTTTTACAGAGAAGCCCAGTCCCCAACACCTCAACTACTAACAAAAGGCGGAGTGTGGGTATTTACCAGGATGCTATCCCTGCACCTTGCTTGGGGCTCCTTTTTTTTTTACCTCATTAGCTTTACCAATTTGAAGCTCCATTGTCTGCTTAAAGAAAGAGATGAATGTTTCTTTTGTTGGGTCCCCCCACATCTTCCAGACTGTTGTAAGAGGTACTGGTTTCTGCTGATACGCTCCTTCTCACTTATCTGCCTCCTAAGTGAAGGTAGTGGAAGACTTCATACCTGTTCAGACTTCCCTGCATCTGCTTTTTATTTTGTCCATCCTGTGACTAAGTTTAATGACTGCTTGCCTCATAGCTTTTCCAAGCATCAACATCAACATGAAATTTAATGTGAGTCTTGACATTTTCACACTTCCCTCATGGTTATGAACAACCAGAGTGAAATTGACCCAGAGGCTTTTTAATTGTATTCTGCTGCTGGTTATAAAAGCTATGCAGTCAAGCAAGGGAATTGGGGACTGTTTGTCTGTGACTAAGAAGAAACCATGTGGTTTTGCATTAAGTTCCCAGTTCACAGATTATCTTTTCATCCATTATATTAACACCTTCCCCTACCTCCCTATTCCCCCACCCAATAACATTTAGGCTCTAGAAATTGTTAGTTTTAGGCCTTCACACTGCTTTACTGCCATGGCCAGTGGTGGCTGGTTGTGGCAATTTGGTCTCTATTTTGTTTTACTAGTTGCAGTTGATGGCACTAAAACCATACATTGCTACATCAGTTATGCTTTCCTTTCCATATTTAATCCTGTGTCTGGTGCAGGTTCTTTCTCTGTTCTCTATATTCATAGGCATGTGAAACTTACCATGATTCTGCTTTTAGACCTCCTGCAGAGCATGATTGTAACAGATATTGTTTCATTGTTTTCCTGAGTAATTTGAAACTGAAGAGAGATGCACAAAAACATAAACCCAAAAATGAGACTTGTGACAAATTTAGCCTTTGAAAATGTGTTTTGAGTGTTTATCAGTTCTCACAAATCTAAGTCTTTGAATAGCCTGAAGTTCATTTGAAATTTGTTTTTACAGTATAGTAAAATAATTTATATAGATGGAAAAAAAATTGAAGTGAATAGTTACTTGATTTATTTTGAGCCTTTCAGTTCCATTGCTTGCTTTATATATTTTAGAAATCAAATATCAGTAAAATAAAGAGATTCTTCAGTGCTTTACAGCCTGGAACTAAAATAATTTTTTTCTTTTGCACAAATATAATGTGAATATGTGAATTTTTCTATTGCAATAATCTGAATTGGAAGAAATTTATATAATATTTCAGAGGTTAAGGTTCTTTATTTTCAACATAGGTATTTATGGCTCATGTGATGTAGAGCTACATCTGGGTAGTATTCCTTTTATAATGTGATATGGCTAACTAACATAAAAGATTGTAGGTTAAAATTGTAATGAAAAACATAGTTGTCTATACAACAGAGATCCAGAATTAGAAAATGTTATTTCTTTATATTACTTGGCCAACAGTGGTTCTGTTTCCTTCCTCCCCGCCCCATCAATAAGTTCTGCAGTGGTTATAATTAGTCCCAGTGAGAGGTTGTTGTTTACAATATTAAAGGTAGAGTGAGTTTGAAATACAGTATATACTTTTCTTGCTTTGTAAAGGTGAAGGGAATGAACTTGAGGATTAGCAAATACATTTCTTGCCTCTAAATTCAATATTTTATTAATAGTGCCTCTTGGTAGATATGCCATTTATACCTTAAGACTAAATGGGGTTCAAATCCAATCTGACCAAAGAAGCCCCTCAAATGAAAATTCTTGTGGAACAAATCAAAGCCATGTCCTCCCCACTACTCCATAGAAGTGTTAATGATTCAAGTGCTTCTTTGTTTCTGATTATTGCACGTTAATAGACTCATTGTTACAGAAACAAATAACAGATGATCATTTCTCTTTAAACTTGAACTTTACCAATGCTGTTTATTGTGTAAGGAAAAAAAAATGGTAGTGCCTTTTTGTGTCATGATATCCTTCTTATTTTTTGTAGTCAGTGGGTATGTCTACACATGTACTTTAATGTGCACTATTTTATTTTAATGCACGCTAAAGTGTCACTAAAAAAGTGCCATTTAATGAGCATTAAAAAAGGCTAATGTGCATTAAGCATCATTTAAAAACTGTGCTCTTTAGTTAATGCACATTAAGACAGGCTAATGTGCATTTTCTTAGTACCTCACAATGGAGGTCATTTTTACATGTGCTCCAGGGGTGGCAGGGTGGAACTTTAATTACAGTGGCTCCACTGTGTCTCATGTGTCAGTATCCTCATGCTTAAAAATGGCAGCAGGGGTGCTTGAACTAATGAGCATTTGACAAACCTTAGTTAAAGCGCTTCTGCCACCTTTTTTAAGCATGGGGATGCTGATACACAAGATGCTGGAGACTGCTGGAGTGCAGCAATTGCCATGCTCCAGCAGACTCAATCAAGTCAAAACAACTTTCACATTTGTAAAGTCTGTATATGTATTAATTGAGTCTGCTCTGATGTGCTGGAATTCCAGCACGTTGGAGCAGACTCTGCTTTGTGTATAGGCACCTGGTGATACTAGATTTAATATGCATTGTCTAAAGCATGTTAATGCACCTGTAGATGTGACCAGTTTCTTCTAATGTACTTTAGTCATTTGTCTTCTGATTATTAGTGAAATTCAGCTGTATGAAACAAATTACAAATAATTAAACCCATTTCTGAGAATGACACAGCCTTTCAGCTCTAGAAACAAATTGAATTACTTTGGCATGATTTTTCAGAAGAAAGTGTAGAATGCAAAGTACATTTTAAAAAATAAATATCTAGACACAATGGAAGAGAAGGGAAGCTGAATTAACCAGAGTCATGTAGTACATCAGTGGCAGAGCCCAAAACAGAGCCCAGATGTCCTAACTTGAAGTTTAGAGCCTAGTCTGCTATATTTTATAATGGGAAGCAAATCCCATACAGCTATTGTGCACTTTCCTTTCCTTGCTTCATCAGAGAATTAAGCTGAGGTGCATGGGCTGGAATGGTCTTTCAGGACTTTTCCAAAAGCATGACATGGAATCAGTAGCAGGGACACTGCATTAACAATTTTGTCAGTAATAGCTTTCAGCTAGCTTCAAAAGGAAACAACATACCATTGCCTAGTAAACAGTCATTTAATACATATACAGACTTTATAAAGACTATTTCAATATTTCTTAATTTCTAAAACAAATGATATGATGCAGTAAATCTACTAGTATTTTTTGCTCTACAGCCTCCAGTTAATATGAGGTATTCTCTCTCATTACAACATCTGGGTTTCAGCTTTAACATTTACACTTTTATACTTACCCACAAAAATGTGTTCTGGTTCCTCTGATCTAGTTCAGAGGCGACTACTGTGTAATGTGGCCTACAGTGCGGTGTTTATCACCTGAATTTCTTTAGAGCTTGAAAAAGAAACCTGCAGTTTCAAAATTTAAATTATTTTGTTTTGTCTTCAAAGAAAAATGGTTTCTTTCTAGCTATTGACATTTAGTCCTTTGGTTAATGGACAACATTTTCTTGTTCTCTAACTTTCCACATTACAGGGTTCTGACTGGTTTAGACTCTTGAGGCTCAAGATTACTTGCCCATAAGGCAGGCTTTCTATAATCCTTCCAGAGCAGCAGTCTACTGTGCAAGACTGATAACTATCTTACCCTTTTTCTTGATGTTTCTGGGTACTTCTAACTATGTTTCCTTATTTTGCAAACTCAGATGTTTTAAACAAAAATCATGTTCCCTGCCTACTGCTTCTCTCTCTTCCTTTGGATTAAAAATAATAAAATGCTGCAGGATAGAGCATATTGGTTGCACTTACTGCATTTCTCTCTTCTTTTAATATATATACATTCTTATGTAAGCAGTATGGTCATACTTGAATATCTAGAAATCATTAGGCTCCCAAGAATTAGAGCTTGTCTTGAAATCACATTACCTAAAAAAAAATCCTTTGGGCTCAAATGAGAGAACATTTTTATCATGTTGTCAGTGCTTTATTCTTTTAATCCTGAAGGCTATGAACAGTAGAGTTTTATGTAGATTTAAAGCTGAGCTTCTCATAGAGTCATGTGAATACAGGTGCATGATACCATTTATCAAGAGTTTTGGGATGAAATAATGAAAGCTGGCAATGCTGTGGGTTGGGGGTTTTTCTGTTTTTTTTGTTGTTTTTTTTTACATGTGTGCAACTGTTTATAGTGCACATCCTATTCAAGATGGTACCTGGGTTTTATGGCTAGTTGTCTAAAAACAGACTTATTTCAAAGACAGATTTATTGTAATTCATTGTCTTTTCCCCTTACTTCTTTTTGTATTTAGAGTTATTTTGACTTGAATAAATTTTTATTGGATTTGAATTTTTGAATGTGCACCTTATCCAAAAATACTCACAAAATCCAGAAATTTCACACCCATTCTTAGCAAAGATTTAATGAGTGTAGTCATTATTTGTCTACCTAATTGCTGTTTGGGAGCAGGTTAATTGTATATTAAATTGACCATATGCATAGTTTGTTTAATGTATTCCTTTATAACAACTTTGATGTAATTACTGTACCATTTCAAAATGCATTAGAATAAACTGAAGAAAAGAGGCCTCTCAGGATTTGTCCAGGCACCTGAAGTGATAACAGGAGTCAGAATAACAGGAGGCTCACTTAGTCATGTTTAGTAGCAGAATTTATTAAAATACTTTTGGAGGAATATTTGTTTGGGGAACTTAAGTAGAATTATTTATCTCAATTTGTAAAATGTGTTCAGGTGCAGAAATTTCAGAGCATAAATGTACAGAAATTAGTAAGATAATTTAAATAACTGAAGTGAAAAACCTGCTCTTCCCCCTATATAAAAAGCCCAAGAAGAGAACAGCTGTATGATTGGGACACACAGACAAGCTTTGGGAACAAAGCACCCTTCCTTAGGTCTGAGTGTGGTAGAGAATCAGGTACAGCCTAAGCTAAGGAGATAAATCAGTGGCTTATGATTAATTCCATTAGTGAAGAAAAGTAATCTTTTGAAGGGATGGAGGAGGGGTATAAATTAGGAGCAAAAAGAAGTTATCAGAAGTAGTTTAAAGGAAAGAGAAGTGAAGTGAATTTGGATCACCTGAGTCAAAAAGAAAAAGAGTCATTATTAGCTGTGAAGTACAGAGAAGTTGGAGACATAATTTAAATTTATAATGAGCCATGAAACCATATCCTATGTTTAGACCAGGTATCAAACATATGGTCCTTGGCACTAGGCTTCTCATGAATTGGACGGCTTGGGGATTGTCAAAGCCACAGTATTAGCACATAGCTCCAGAACCCATGGGGTCAGTACTGCCTCCCCTCATCCAATTCCTTACCTGCAACTGAATTGGGGGTGGGGAGTTAGCTGCCAGTCAGTGGCAGGGAAAAAGTATGGGGGGTGGTAGCCCCATTAGCCACCTGGGTTTTGGAGCTGTGATGACTCAGGAGCTACAACAGCTGCAGGGTCTAATGCCGCTTGTAGGTTGTCTGGCCCATGAGAAGCCCCATAGTCCACATTTGGCCAGTGCGGTCAAATGACCTGCTCTATACCATGGTGTTTAGTGTCTAGGGAAATTATGAATATTTGTTTCCAGGCCTGTCTTCTGAAAATGTATTGTAGGTCTTCCTTGAGCACGAGGACTGGGAGCATGTAAGTGGAGTAGTTGTTTAATTTCACTTGCATAGTTTCCTGGAGGGCATTTTGGTGCATTGGATGAGATGTATAACATTCAGTGATGCACATGTAAGGTCTGTGGACTTTTAACGGGTTAGTCGAATGTAGATTCTGGTAGTAATGGAGATGTGTTGATAGATTTTTGCATTTGCTGTTTAGGCAGAGTTTGGGCTGCCTGTTTTTTTGGATCAGCATGGAATATATTTCTACAGGGGACAGTAGAAGTGCTTACTATTACTTTGTATTGGGAAGCTGATTAATTTCTTACAGGAAATTAATTTGGGAGTTGCTATTAAGAGGTCAGATTACTAAGCAGCTGTAGCAGAATTCCTTCGTAACCATCAAATCATCCACACCCTATTTACCAGTACTCTGCCCAGTTTATCAAGTGTTTAACACATTACGTGTATACTGAAAATTGGGATTTTAACTTTTACATTATATGCAAGATCCTTTATTTTCAGGAGCATTTTGCAGCGTAAGATTTGTGGCCAGATAGATGGTCAAGAGTGAAAACTGCTAATTTATTTTTTAAATGGATCTTAGGGGAGGGACCCAAGTGCAAGAGAAATGCAAGCTTGTTGTTTCACTGTTGGCTGATAGCATATTGTTAAGTGTTGATGATGATGTTCCTAGCTTGTATGTACTTAGGAGTATACTTCTTCTGTGTGGTAGCATGTGGTACTAGCATATATAACACTCAGTTAAGCATCCAGTTCAGTATTTTTCATCATGTTTGGTTTTAGGACATAGCAAGAGGCCAAAGCTATAAGTGGTATATTTGGAGGACTTTTAGCCTCCTCTTTATCAAAATGTCTAATACAATACCTGGGTAATGTACCACCAAAAAGGCACAGTTTTCATTGCAGCAGCATATATGCTAGCTACCTTAGTTAGGCTTTTGATTCTTATGTTTTTAACTATTATCGTAACAGTAAGAGTTCTGAATAATTTGGATGTGTATCAGTGTTATCTGTTTCTCCTATCCAGTTTGTAGCTGTATTGGTTTAGAGGCAAACTAAATCAAAACTCGTGGAAGAGATGATATATTTTATTAGACCAACTAGATATTGGCAAACAAATTATAAAATAAAATGATTTGTTTGCAAATATCTAGTTAGTCCAATAAAAGATATCATCTTTTCCATGAGTTTTGATTCCTTTTATCTGTTTCTCAGCACTTTTATATAGTTTTACATAAGGAAAACTTGACAACCATTACAACTCAACAAAGGGCTTTTTATTATAGTTACTATGCATAATTCAAGGATATATAACACCGTATACAATTTTGTGAATTTCAGTCATAGGTTGACCTAGTTTGATTAGGGATTTTGCCAGTATCTCATCTCCTACTCCATTGTTACTTTCCAGTTATGCTGTGATACTCGTAGGAGTTGAGGGTTGTGCTTGTTTCTCTTTACTAGGTGAAAAGCTGGCATTTATTGGTATGTTAGAGCAATAAGTGATCAAAGGTTAAAACAACTAAGTTGAAACTTTAAAAAAGCAAGCATGTGTTTAGTATTAAATATTAAAATATATTATAAACTATTGCAACATTTTTTCCTAAAATACAGTTCTGTTTATAGTAATTCCTAAACTGGAAAAAGTTTGTTATATGTATCTCCAATATACCATGTTGTATGGTAGATGGCCTAGATGCTTGCGTGAAAAAACTTGCTTCCATCCTCTCTTGTCTCCATCCTGCTTTTGACAACAGTGAAGTTTGCCAGGGTTGGCATCCCAGGGAGGAGGCCACATGGTCTCTCCAGAAGCCTTAGCAGAAGAACAGAAGGGACTGCTGTTCTGCACCTGCTGCCCAGTGTGAAGAGAAGAGGCCACATTTTACAAATGCAACAGCTTCTGTGTTTTTATTTTGATTTAGTGAGTATTAAGGACTTCTACAATGATTTTTATTCATCTTCAACATTTATTCAACATTCAAGTTGGTTGGTTATTCCTTCATGCACTAAAATTTTTTTCAGAAGTCTGATAATAGTTACTTTCCGCATTGAACTCTTGGATTTTGAGCCACATTTTTGATAGGTGGTATTTCCATTTCTATCCTTGTTAATTATGTATCTGGGTAAAATGACTTGTTAAATAATCCATGAAAAACATGGATTTTTCTTGCTTTCGGGAATTTTTTGTGGCAACATTGTTTACCTTTGTCTCATATTTTTTATTTAATTAAATACCATCTGAATTGATATAATAAAGCAGAAATAATTTGTGAAAGACTCATGTAAATCTACATAATCTGCTCTAAATGGAAACCTCTGCTTTAGTATGTAATAATTTTTGGTGGCTACATGACCTTCTGTCTTGTATTGTTTCACCCAAAGCTGAAATGCTGTTTCATAAAGCTGTTAACTGCAGAAAATCTTTGAACTGTTATCACCCTTGCAAAATCCCATAGGCAAATCAAATAACTGAGGGTATGACCCAAAAGTTTAAATGTTTTAAAATACTATATATATTTTTAGTTCAGTCTTTTAAAATCAGCTGAAGACATTTTTGCCCAAAGCGCATCACGTCGGTCTTCAGCTTAAAATAGAATGGCAATGCATGGGTTAGACTCTCAATGGAAAGTCATTTTTTTCTCTTTACAGGTGCATTATATGGCATAGCCTTCAAACTGTATGCATACAAGACAGTTTTGGCAGAATTAAGAAACTAAAAACTTAAAACTGAAGAAATGTATGTGAAACCTGCAGTGAAAGAGGAAACACAAAGGAGTTGCAAAGAGCTCAGCAGGACTGCAAGGACTCAGAAGCCTTACATATTGGGCACTGACAGATGTGATAGTGGCACTGACAAATGTGACAGTTTGTCACGCGATCAACCACTGAAGGCATTCTTCAGTGGTTGATTGCGTGACATGCACTGAGAGCACTTTAAAAATGCTTGATCAGGCAACAATCTGAACCCTCCTTTTCAAAGTGGAGCATTTTCATTAACATCTGTAAGGATGGCTGGAAGCAGGGCTCAGCTGATGCAGCTGAGCTTTGTTCCCTGTGCTGTCTTTGGAATGGGAGTGGGGGAAGGGTGCAGAGGGAATCCATGCGCTCCACCCTCCAGCACTGGCTGGGCAACCCCCAGAATGAGCTCCCTCTGCTCCCTTCCTCTCCCATGCCGAAGACAGTGCTAGGGCTTGGAATGGGGAGGGGTAGGGCTAGAGGGATAGCAACTGCAAAGACATGGCCACTCGAAACTGTAGCTTATTTTCCAATCCCAAGGACCCAACAGTGAACATCAGTGTGTTTCCCATTTTCAAAAAAAGGAAGGAAGGAGGACCCAGGAAACTATAGGCCAGTTAGTCTTACCTCAATCCTGGATAAGCTTTTTGAGAGAATTATCCTGGCACGTGTCCACAAGAGACCAGCAGGGGAGATTATGCTTAGGGGCAACCAACATGGGTCCTGTCAGACCAACCTGGTGGCCTTCTATGACCAGGTCACAAAATCCTTAGATGCAGGTGTAGCAGTGGACGTAATATTTCTGGAATTTAGGAAGGCCTTCGACACTATCTCTAACCCCATTCTCATTAAAAAACTAGGGGACTATGGCGTTGACACCTACATAATCAGTTGGGTCACCAACTGGCTGGAGGGTCACACCTAGAGAGTGGTGGTGGACAGGTCCTATTTGACCTGGAGGGATGTGGGCAGTGGGGTTCCGCAGGGCTCGGTCCTTGGGCCTGCACTGCTTCAACATCTTCATCAGTGACTTGGATGAGGGGGTAAAAAGCACCCTGTTCAAATTCACAGATGACACTAAGATGTGGGGGGAAGCGGGTATGGTAGAGGGGAGGACTAGGTTGTAATCAGACTTAGGTTACAGGGGTGGGCGGATGAGAACAGGATGGGTTTCAACACTAACAAGTACAAGGTACTGCACCTGGGGGGGAAGAACCAGCAGCATACCTACAAGCTGGGGAACTCCCTTCTTGTCAGTGCAGGGGCAAAAAGGCATCTTGGAATCGTTATTGATGCCAAAATGAACATGGGCCAACAGTGTGGGGATGTGGTCATGAAGGCATCCACAGATGCATCTCAAGCAGGTCCAAGGAGGTGATCCTCCCCCTCTATGTGACACTGGTCAGGCTGCAGTTGGAGTACTGCATCCAGTTCTGGGTGCTGCACTTCAGGAGGGATGTGGACAGCATGGGGAGAGAGGGTCCAGAGGAGGGCCACTTGCATGATCGGGGCAGCAGGGCAGGCCCTACGAGGAGAGGCTAAGGGACCTGAACCTGTTCAGCCTCCACAAGAGAAGGGGGATCTAGTGGGCATTTACAAACTAGTCAGAGAGGACCAGCAGGCATTGGGGGAATTCCTGTTCCCCCGAGCACTACCAGGAGTGACTAGAAATAACAGTCACAAGCTGGCAGAGGGTAGATTCAGACTAGACATAGGAGGCACTACTTCACTGTCAGGGTGGCTAGGATCTGGAACCAACCTCCAAGAGAAGTGGTGCTGGCTCCTACCCTGGGGGTCTTTAAGAGGAGGTTAGACGAATACCTTGCTAGGGTCGTTTGACCCCAGTACTCTTTCCTGCCACGGCAGGGGGTCAGACTTGCTGATCTGCTCAGGTCCCTTTTGACCCTACCAACTAGGAAAGTATGAAACTATCCTTTGGTTCCTGTGGGTAACTACAACTCATGGCACTTCCTGCAAAGCACCATGAGTTATAGGGGGGACTCTGCACGTCTCTCTGTGCCCAGTGTTCTCAGATTAGTCTGTTCAAGAGTGAGGAAGAGCTCTTTGGAGTTCTTGATCAGGTATGCTGCTTTAAAGTTTAATAGGTTAAGGAGGTTTGTGTTGTGAACATTACTTATGCTCATAGGGCAATGCTGCTTTGATAGTTTTTTGAATGAGGACAGCAATAAATTAAAAAAATGGAAAGATTTTATTTAGGGTAGGCAAAATGCATTCAGCCTGGCTGTGGGATCATACTTGCCTTGAAAAAAGGGTACTCCCTACCATTCTGATGTGAATCTTTCTCTTTGCCCTTTCCAGTACTCCTGCCCCACCTGTGAGGTCTTTTTCTTTCTTGGCCTGGGGTAAGATTTCCCTCTTGCCCTCGCTGCCCCATCTCTGTTGCCAGCTGGTCCCACTTGCTCACTCTAATTAATAGTACCTGGTGGTTCACCACAAAGCACCATTGACTTATGAGTATAATACAGTAAATACCCACATCATGCAACCTGGCAAGGAATCTGCCACTACCAGATAAGCCTTTTGAGTTCTGCCTTATGGAATAAAATACTTCTTTTATTGCATAAAGAAGGAATTGAAATGTCAAAAGTCACAGTTTGCATGATAGATCAGCAGTCAAGAAAGTGCATTTCTTCAGCAAAAAACTGTGGCAGCTTCTTGGGCACCAGAAACAGCATGTTACATAGTATTTAGTCTGAAAATCTTGGATCTCTTAACACCCTCATTTGAAATTTCATACACGTTTTTCTTCTTTGACATTGCATTGTTTGCACTTGTAGCCAGTCCTAATTATTTTATAGTTTTACTAGTTTTATTCTCTCTGCTGCTGGTTGAGTTCCAGTAATTTATCTGAATTACTTACTATGCATATCAAAGGGCAATTTTAAGTTTTTATACAAGAGATAAAGTGTATATATTTATTTTATAGTATCTGTTCCTCTTGTCTTTTCCACAAAGTGTGCATGGTGATTGTAGATCACTTCATAATGCTATCTTTGGAGTCAACCACCTGTGAACTGCTATCATAATGTTGTAACACTTGACACACGAAATAAGAGACATCCTTTAATATGTTGTACAGGTTTGATAGAGTAGCCAGTCTATATGAGTGAACATATATTCTATGAGAAGTTCATTTCTTAAAATAAACTATACATATCATAGAAACACAGGGAAGCAGGTCTGGGTGGGACCTCTACAGGTTATTTAGTCCAACCCCGTGTCTAAGGCAGGAACATCCCTATCTAAACCTTCCAATAAAAAACCATAATCTAAACTCTGCATCATGTGAGCTGTTGATTGGTAGCTTTGGCCTAGTTGTAACATGCATCTGCTATATGGTACATAGAAATCTTGTTTGTATTTAAATAACATGCAGACTTGTAGGTAGATGTGTTTTTAAATGGTCAGTACTTTTCTCTAAAATGAACTTCAAATTATTTGTTGGTTTTCATAATTGTACTACCTTGGAAGTTATAAAAGAAGATAGAATTTTAATTTTGAATGTGCTGCTTCTAACATAGCCAGCATGATCCTATTGTACTTGAAATCTTAATGTAAAAACAAAATTAGAACAGGGATTGAGAAGGAAGGGATTGTGAGATTAAATTTCCTCCTTTTACATACCTTTCACTTTGAGACCTGACAGGTGTGGGAGTACTGTCCCTGGTATGACTTAACGTGGTTTCATGCATGGCTGCCAAAACCTCAAGGGATCATTTTGATTGTTCTGATATAGGAACGCCCCAACGGTGCCCCTTTCCTCTTAGCCTCAGTGGCCGCATCTACATGAGATGCTGTGACTGCACAGTCATTACTATGCAGTCATTTAGCACTTGTATAAACAAATGCTAAATGACTGTGCGTAACTGGAGTTACTGTACAGTTGTGCCAAGAAACAGCTCTTTGGTGATGCTCACTGTGCAGTAGCTTGTGACTACTGTGCAGTAGCATCGCATCACACTTCCTGACACAACGCTACTGTGCAGTAGTCACAGGCTACTGTGCAGTCAGCATCTTATGTAGATGCGGCCAATGTCTACATGTTGGCACTATAAAAGGGGAATTGTTGGAGAGCTGTTTAGATCAGCGTAACAGCTGTTTTGTGCCAAGTGTGGTGCGAAGAAGTCAGAGTGTGTTTAAGAGCTTCCATTCCTTGTTCCTCCTAGAATTATAGGAAAGTGCAGTAGTGCATGTTACAGCAGCTGGTCAGAAAACCCAAAACCCTACTCCCCTCTTCAGCTGTTCCACTGATCCTTAAGCCATCTGCTGTTTCTCCAACATCTTGGATCTGTTCAGTTCAAGAACTCTGTTCACTGCCATTGTCTCTGCTCAGAGTGAGGCACGTTACAGTGATGGCAGTGTAATCTTTTTTTCCAAAGCAGATTCATCTACTACAGGGCTGTTCAACTTCTAAGTAGCTGGGAGCTGCACACCATGGGGACTGCACTAGCAGGAGCCACGGGCTCCACAGACTAAATATATGTTAGCAAGTGCTCCCCCACTCTGCTATACCATGTACATGGGCAGGCACTTCCCCACCCATAACCAGAGGAAGCAGCAGCATCTGGGTTGGAAGCTTGGAAACTGCATGTTTAACCACTTTCAGGCCCCATGTGACCCATGGGCCACTAGTTGGAAACCCCTTATCTGCTACTACCTGGTGGAGGGAGATTTTCCATCCATAACCCTTCATCAGTTTTTTTATATGGTTGCCTGCTTCTGGGGATGAGAGAGATCGTAAATCCTGTCTCCTTTCCCTCCGTTGCCTGTTATCTTTTACCAAGGAGTTTAAGTTAGCCTGTGTAATCCCTGCCACAATTAAAGGAAATACACTAGTATAGAATTTGGGTACCTGTACCTTCTTGGAGGAGAAGCCATAAGCTGTGCTTCATTACCATTGGAAAAAAAAGCAAGAACTTAAAACCAAATCTATAACTGGTCCTTCACTCTCCACAATGGCATAGTAATCTGTTGATGAGAAACAAAGTTAATAAAAAGGTCTTTCTGTGGGATTTGGAGCCAGAGAGCCCACCACCTAGGCAGAGGACAATTCACTTCCTCAAAAGCTAGATTTACAAAAGAGGGGAGTTCTCCAGCTTCTTCTGAAGAAGATTCAGGCTTCATCAATTCTAAAAACTTTATAACTGATGAATAAAAATTAGTATTTAAATCAGTCCTATTATTCCTGCTTCTTTTAGGCTTGGAAGACTAGTCACCTAGTCTGTGGTCTAACGATTTCTCTAACGATTATAGAAAAAGCATTAGCGAACTAATACATTAAGATCATTCTTGTCCTAGTATATTGGCAACAAAAGAGAATCATCAAGGCACTGTACACATGTTCAGATGATTGTGGAGAATTCTCCCAGGTTTGTTCTCCTGGTATAAAATTTACCCAGAGACACTTGAGTTGATATTCAAATGCTGAGCCCCTGAAGAGCAGACAGCTTGTAGTATTGGCACTATGCAGCCAGGGGACATACAACTCAGTGTGTTCTGGAGGCTCCCTCAGTCCTCCTGGAGACAATGGCAGCAGGGCACAGGCAGTCTAATTGCATGACCCAGGCTGCTCACAGTCCATCTTTCTCTATGTGCAGCACAGTGTAGGGATTGTGAAGGGGGGGGGCTGTTTTGGCCCCTGCCTGACTGGAGCAGTAGAGTAAGTGACATGCTGTCTTCCTGGTGGTAGTGGAAGGAAAGCACTGTGGGATGCTGGAGGGCTGTGCTGTTGCTTTTGTTAGAAGAGAGTGTGTATAGACATTTGCTGTCCCAGGAGAAACTCTTCTAGGAGTAATTTTATTCTGGTTTTTCCCAGGTTATTTTTCTCCTGGGGTGGATATTTTTTCTCTGGGAGAAAAAGCTTGAACATCTGTACTGTTGTGATTTCTCCTGGGAGACCAGCAACTGCTCCAGGAGAAACTGAATGTCTGTATGTGGCCTGAGAGAGTGACTTACAAGTGTCTCAAGATGCACTCTTTTGTGTAGAGAACTCATAGAAAACATGAAATCGTTTGGAAGGAATTACAATCTTTAGCATTACTTAAAATATCTTTGTTAAAATATTTAGAGTAGTCCTGGTGAAGACAGACTTCTTGTTAAATTCTCTTTCTCACAAGGGAAAACTGAATTTGTTTGGTCCTGCAGATGATTTTCCTTAATTTCTGCCTAGTACTTGGTCAGTGGCTTCTAATGCTGTATCTGGAATGTCTCTATGGATAGATGTATGGTCTAATAAAAAATATCACATCTACCCAAAGGACTTTGCCTGGTTAGACCAAACAGGTTTGGTCAGTATTTTCTAGAGTATTAAGTGACCTTTTGGCAGGTCACATATTGGATATTATGGGGAAAAAATAGGAAAAATAGGAGAGTGTTGTTCCCAACTAAGAGTTCTAAAATTTAAATTTCTTCTACTACTTACAAAGATGCCTTTGTTTTAATAACAAAACAGTGAAGAAATAGTCCTAACATGAGTTGAATTTACAGTTTCTTTTCTTTAAATAGATTATCTATTTTATCACTGAAAGTGAATTACTTGTGTGGCTATTTTTCTTCCACATATATTTGTTAGTACTTTTAATATAAGAAGGTTGATGGGATAAATTCACAAAATGAGGCTGTACCAATGTAGGTTACATTAAAAGAACTTTTGCTTCTTCCTAAGTGGAATTCTGTCTGATAGATTTTTGTTGTTTGTTTATCTGGGTTTTTTTTTTGTTTGGTGTTAAACCATTTTTAAGATTTAGTGATGTGGCTAGAAAATATGCTGTGTCTAAGGAATCATTACAAGAAGGCTTTCTCAGGAAGAGTTTCTTTGTTACCGTTTAATAGATATATCCAGGGCCTACAAAAACTTGCTTCAAAATGGCAGCAGGGGTGCTTTAACTAAAGCTCATTTGACAAGCTTTAGATAAAGCACTCCTACCACCATTTTGAAGCATGGGGATGCTGATATATGAGATGCTGCAGGCGATTTAATTAGAGGGGTTCTTGAATTAAAGCACATTTTCCCACCCACCCCCGCCCTGGGAGCACATGTAAAAACTCCTGTAGTGACCACTAACTGTGGATTCACACCAATTTTGTCTCCCACCTCTTCTTTCTCTGAAAGTTGTTCATAAACCTGTTTCCCTTCCCTTTTGCAACTCAGTTCCTATGCTTGGCTGGCTCCTATTGGGAAATGGGAAACACTAGCCATCACTGCAGAAAGAATACCCCTTGCAAAGTCCCATCAAGACTGGCAATTCTGAAAAAGCATTTTGCCATGATTTGATTTTGAGGAGAGCTAAATTGTGACTCACCTCTCAATTTTTGTGTACATGGCAATGTCTGTACAGAGGACACACAGACAAACAAAGTTTGGTTCTGGGTGCTACATTTTTTAAAGAACTTATTTTAGCATTTATAAAATAATTAATGGGATTAACTAGCAGATTGCCAGAACTCAAAATAGAAAGTTCTGTAATTTGGGGAGGATAAAGATGTATACATTCTTTATAAATAATGAAGTATTTGACTCCATTGCCTCCACAATGCATATAAGCAGGCTCACTGAAATGACTTAATCTTAAGTGTAAAGTGGTTTCCTGCTCCCCTCACTACTCTGTGCCTCATTCTGTGTCCGTTGGATTGAGTCCTAGATTTGTTATAAGCTGTACTTTTATTTTTTTCCCTTTTAATTTAATATAGTAACATTTTCAAAAGTGTTTTATTTTGATGTAATATTGCCCCTGTTGAAGTCAATAGCAGAACTGCTAATGATTTTCCCTGAAGCAGAGGGAGGTGAAAGAATACTTCTGAAAGTCATGCTTTTTTCTGTAAAATATTTTGCTATGATAACTTGACTTTTATATAAATTGTATGTAGGATTGAAATTTATAATTTGTGAAGAAACCTTATTCCTGAAGTTTTGGACTGCTGATCCATGTGTAAGTGTAAATAAAATATATAGTAGTAGGAAACTTCAGACCAACTTGAACCATGTTTTGTTAGAACTTGTTACGTTGGCACAAATAGCACAATTTTATAGTTGAACAATTTTGAATTCAGTGACAGATATACCAAGAGCTAGATAAGCATTAATTAAATTGGCATATGTCTATTGTTGCTTTCTGGAACCTTTAGAATGCTGTCAGCTAAGGGGCACTGCAGTATGTGATCTTAGACTGTATATTTTGACATTGGCTGGGGGATTGGGAAGAGAAGTCTTTCTTTAACCATCTGCCAAAGCAGAAGGCAGTGCTAATTTTACTTCCAGGTTATTAGAAAAATCTATATGCCAGTGGGCTAAGTATCTGGATATATCCTTCTCAGACCAAGTTGTGGTTTTATGCAGTGTGCAAATGCGGGCATAGGGAAGAAGGCCTTTTTGACTAAAAAAGAAACTTGCAGGTTGGTTTGCTGTGGGATGTACTGGCCTTGCATGTAATATCTGTAGAGGCTAACAAACAAGCTGGCCAGAAGGCAAGCTGGGAAAGTAGCCACAGGCTGAACTGTTGCTGATGGGAAAAATACACTCCTGAATCTGGCATCTGAGCTTGCAGTTGCCAAAGATACCCATGGATGGCCATTACTGAAACATGTTTAAGGATAAGAAGTTAAAAGAAGCCCAATTAATACTACAAACAAGAAGCAGCAATACCAAGATGGTATTGAATTTATATACTACTCCTAGTCCAGTTTTCCTTCTAAGTATGGTATTTTACAGGCAGTCCTCAGACTTATGACACAAATGGTTCCTGAAGACCATTTCTTAAGTCAAAACATTTCAACTTGGAACCAATTTTCACATAAGAAACAATGTTATAAATGGGGAATTGGTTCCTAAACCAAGGCCTTATACCCTATTTTCACTAAAAATACCTCAGAATTTTGTACTTCATCAATTATAGATGAGTAATATAGGTACATTAATGTATTTATAGTCTAAATAGCAATCATACTGATTTGGAAGGACTTCTTTGAGGTGACTTTGTTGGACTTTTTGAATGGCTCTTTGTTGGACTTTTTGAAGGGTTCTTGGCTGAAGTCTTCTCAGGAGTCTTGGCTGCAGGTTTTTCTGGAGTCTTGTCTGCTTTCTAAAGAAAGTGTCCAAGGAAGTTTGGACAGATGTTCTCCAGGGAGATGAGCGACACAGCGAACTTGTTTGCTGGCATGGTGTTGCATTGGATCAAGTGTTGTAAAGTCGAAACTGACATCATAAAGTTGAAACGGTGTCAATTTAGAAATGTTGTAAGTGTGAAACGTTGCAACTTGAAATGTTGTAAGTCGAGGACTGCCTGTATAAGACAAATCCAACTAACAAACTAAGTTTCATTCATATTAGGCTCTGGCTGCAGGGAAGGGTTTACAGTGCAAATATTCACTATCAGGAAAGTTTTGGTAGGTGATGACTAAGGAGCCAAATAATAGTCCCTTTAGGGTTTTTTGACTATTTGTTTTTAGTATACGTATGTTTTCTTATGTAGTGTATGTGTCCATATAGATAGATACACATTAACACACACACAGTCAATTGTTAGACTTATTAGTCTTTCTAAATCTGCCACCTTTAAGCTGGAGCAATAAAAGTCTCAAATGGAAATATGGAATGATGGGGTTAATACTGAAAAATAATATGTATTTTCAGTATAATTTAATTGCTTTGATAGATCAGGATAAGCATGTGTATTATTTTTGGAGGATTGTGTATTTTTTAATACTTAGTTTTTTCTCTTGTCTTTTTTTTCTTGAAGTCTTTCTCCATTAATTTACCAACAGATTGTATATGTAAAATTGTAGTAAAGTTAAAAAGAATATGATAAGAGTATTTCTGTTGTTCTCAAACTGTTGGGTATCCACCTGGTACATGGGGGGAAAAATAAGAGAAATTTACTGCTTTCAAGAGTAAATAATTTTTCTACTCATATCTGGCACAATTTCATTTTCTAGCCAAATCATTGCTCTGCTCTGGACTTCAGAAATAAGACTCTAAAAACGTAATTTATTATTTTATAGTGTCAATAACAGGAAGATTGGCATGAAACAACAATGTATGTGCAAACTAGTAACTTCTAGAGTAGTGGAGAGGCATGTGGGCCAGTCAGATTCCTTTCTTTTAGCTTTATCCTTCTAAGGTTGGGAAAATGAAAAATAAAAGTGTATCAGTATTGAACTTTGCAGGTATGAATACAATAAAAAGTCAGAAACTGTTTTGCATAGTTCAGTATTAAATGCTTTTGTTCAGAGGTCATTCAGATAAAAGAAGAAAATTAAGATTTGAGGTATGGAGGGCAGGTACATAGTATAACTCTAGAGCAAAGTAAATCCAGCAAATTGTAAACATGACCAGTATTTACAAAACTATTCCTTCACTGCCACTAAAGCACTACATTGTTCCAATTACCTGAGTACAACCTTTTAGAGTTGTTTCTTTTTTCATGTAATTGTTTACAGTTTGCGGTTATCTGTATGGCACATATTTTGTCTCCAACTGAGGTCAGAAGAAATAAGAAGCTTGTAAATAGCAATATCAGGGCTCAGATTTCAAAAGAAGTCATTGAATCATAGAGAAGGAGGGCTGGAGGGACCTTCAGAGGTCATCTAGTCCAGTCCCTTGCCTGAGGCAGGATTGTTCCTATCTAAGCATCCTATAAAAATTAATTGACTAACCTCTTAGAAAAGCCACGCAGTGGAGCCTGACACAAAACCCAAGACATAACATTCTAATCCAGGGGTCGGCAACGTTTTTGAGTAGGGTGCCAAAACACCCACAGCTTCAACTTGCAAGATGTTGGTGTGCCAGGAGCAGATGGCAGGGGAGCCATGAGGGACTCAATCCTTGTTGTGGCAGTGCAGCCCTGAACACTTCACTGCTTTCTACCCGAAGTTGCACATGCCCAACACATAGCCTGGGCTGCTTGTGGCAGGCAACAGGGAAGCTACAAGCACTGCACCAGGGTCCATGGAGCCCCACCCCAGCTTGTTACTGGCAGTGGGTAGGGATGGATGGTAGGGAAGGAGCCAGGGCTGCAATACAACAACAAGGATCAGGCCCTTTGCAGCTCCCCACCATCTGCCCCAAAGCACGCAGGCTAAGCAAAATGCCTTTGTGTGCCACGCTGGCACATGTGCCAGCAGTTGCCTACCCCTGCTCTAAATTGTCACAGGCAAACTAGGGGGACCATGGTAGCCAATATCTTGCCACTGCCAAGGTTGTTAATATAGGCTTGAGAGATCCCAGAAAGAGGGCCACTCCCCCCACTACAGAGGAAAGCAAAACCCCCCACAGTCCATATCAATCTGACTACGGGGTAAAAACTCTTTCCTGACCATAGATGTGGCTATTAGTCTACTGGGTGGATGAACAAGACTCTAGCTAAGACCATCCAGGTTTTAGTGCCAGCAGAAGCACTGGCAGATCCCAGAGAAAACCCCCAACCTTGGCTGCAGCCAACACCCTTGAAAAACCGAACAAAATAATCCTTCCCCCCAAACGTGTAGGGGGAAAGAGGAAGAGGAGGGGTATTTCCATCTCAGCTCCATGTGGCAGCTTGCAAAGCCATGCTACTACATTGCTGATCATGCTACATTATGAATTAAGTCAGTGAGAAAGCTGTTCTTAAATTAAAAGTGTAGGCAGTATGTGGTTGAAACCTACAGGGGAGGCAGGAGATGGAGGAGGGGAAAGGGGAGCAGGGCAGGGAAAAAGAAATATGCCCCAGGAATAGTTGGGCTCTCAGCACAGCTGTTTCCTGCTGCATGGGTCAGGAGCAGCCCCTGCCACAGCTAGGGCTATGTGGAGCTGCTGTGCAGGGAAGCGTGGCTTGCTGAAGACCTGAGTGACAGGTCATAGACCCCTCTTTCCCTGCCTGGCTCTCTGGCAGCAAAGAAGAGGGGGGAGGGAAGCCAGGCAGGGACCATAGCTGCTGCTGCTGCTGACTCTGCCCTAGCTCTGCTCCCTGTAGTCAGTATGGAGCTCTTGCAGGCGGCTGCAGTGGTGTTGGCAGCGGGGGTGGCGAGTGCCGACTGGTGGTTGGTGACCACCCCCAGACATCACCAGCAGAGTTGCCAGTGGCCAGTAGCAATCGGGGATTGTCCATAGTTGCTGCCAGCGCCAGGTGGAGGGAGGTGCGAACGGCAACCACCCACAGGCACTGCTGGGAGTGTCGGCAGCATTTTTTGCAGTGGGTGCACCGCCAAGCTCAGGGCGCACATGCACCCCCTACATGTCACCAACGATATTGTGTATCATAAAGAAGGTCTTGGTTTCATTTAGATATGTAGGTACTATTTCAATACATATCATAATTTCACTGACATAATGTGGCATCCAGATTTCTTTAAACTTTGGAATACAGAGGTTATTTGTCCTCCTATTATTGTCCTTTTTGGAAATGGTTAACTTTGTACAAACTGTTGTACTATCTCTCATCTCTGAGAAATATAAAGACAAATACTTGCATAAATATTTTACATTCTCTGTGCCTACTAATCATTGTTAATTTTTTGCTTAGTTTTCTTTAAATGGCAAAAAACAAAACAAACATATAACTGACTAAAGCAACAGTTAATTATAAAATATTGACTCATAGAAATTGAAGATCATGAATAAATGCAAATATTCTGTATCAACATTTGTGCTTTGTCTCTTTTTAATACGCTTCTATGAGAATGCTATGTTATCATCATATTTTTTTAGACCTGAGTTAAAAATATTTGTATCTAGAGACTGACTGTCAATTGGTTCTATTTTTTCCAGTGTTTACAGGTAAACAGTAACCATAACTGCTCTTCCAAAGTGTGTTGTTATTTTATTTACTTAATGACAGAGTGCTCATTTGGAATTTGCACTGTGGTATCAATACACAGTCTTCTCCTTGGCTAAAGTCAGTTTGAGTAAACAATATGAAGTGTCGTTCTGTAGTGGTTACAAGCAGTACAATCACATCAGATAGACCTGACAAGGTAATGCAAAAAAGCAGTGATGGAAAAAATGTGTTAAGAGAATAATTTTTATACGTACCATGTATAAATTTCCCCTTTTTGGTACAGGGAAATAAAAAAGGGTGAGAGAATGCAGTGTTTTTTTACGAGAGTGGAAACTGCTGAGGCATTATTTAAGATAGAGGATATATAATATCTGCATAGAGGCAATGGATAGAAATTAATGAAAATCTGGGAAGAGTATAAACAAGATACGAAAGGTAACAGAAAAGTTTTGCTGAAGAATTGCTTCAAAAATTGAAGTATCCAGCAATAGAATTTATTCTTCAGAGAGGAATTCATATTCAGTTGCTGCAGCTGTTACAGCATGTAAGACGTTTGGCAGAAAAAGGCTTAATACTGCAATTAGATGATGGCAAAATGTTCATGTTCAGAAAACACTGTAATCAAGCTTTAACATCATGTTATTTTCTATCAAGTATGATTGAGCCCCACATGGGACAGTTTCCACTTGAAATAATCCGTGTAGGCTCTTGAGTATATGGAGTGATTTATGCTAGAAATAATCTAACTGCAAGCTAGGTCAGGTCTTTAGTTTTCAATATTTTGGTTTTTGCTTACTGTAACTTTGAAAAATTCAGATACAATACCCCATCAGTAGTGATATTGAACTAACAGGTTTTTAAAACAGCATGGGTGCATCTACATGAGATGCTTACTGTGGAGTTACCTAATTAGCTCCACAGTCAAGTGTCTCCATCTACATGTGCAGAGCTAGTGGGTTGGAGTAAACTAATTAACTCCGCTGTAGGTTAGTACTGCTTGATAAAACTACTGTCCTACAGCGGAGTTACTGATTCAATCACAATAAATGTATAGATGCTGACTGGCACATGAGTGTACTTCAGTGCAAGGCCTGCCTGCTTTGTAACCCCACATGCCCCAGCCAGCCCCTCTGCAGTATGGTGAGCTAGGTCAGAGCAGCCCTGGGATGGCAAGCTAAACCCTGGGGCCTCTTACCGTCAAGGGCTGCTTTGCCCCTGCTCAATGTGCTGTGGTCCCAGGCACATATGTAAATACTGCACCCAGGAGCAATAAACTGTGGTACAAACTGCACCAGAGTTTATTCAGGCAGGCTAATTTCACATGTAGATATGCCCCGTTTATAGTTTACTTGAATATATATTCTCATATGAAACTATAATAACACAAATCCTGTAATTAAGCTAAAGTCTTAAAAAACCTTATAAGTCATTGACTTTTTTAAAAATGAAAGTGATTTAAATCACCACCCTGATCTGAATTGCTTTGGTATTGGGCATTTAGTCTTCTGCAGTCCTGGGAAAGTCCACAGTTCCTGATATTTCACAGCCCAGAACAACAAGGAATGGTTCATTGATAGGGTGGGATTTATTCTATTCTGGCACTGATAAGAGACTTAATTAATTTTGGCTTCAGTTTCTCCCATTTAACATTATAGCAGGGGTGCTTAGCCACCAGTCTCTGGCCAAATGAGGCCTGCAGAGCCTTTGAATCCAGCTCACAGGGCTCCCCACAGTTTGGGAGTTTTGGCGGCAGGGAAGCAGTTAGTAGGAGTGGTTAACACCCTCTTTCCCCCTGTTGCCAAAATCTTAAGCCCTGTGTGGTGGGTCAGAGCCAGACCAGGACACTCCCCCCCATGTGGCCATATCAGGGCCAGCCATATGTCCTTCTCTCCCAACACCTTGGCTGGGGCTGTGTCATGCCCCCTCCCCCTGCACAGTTGATTCTGGGATGGACCATGTCCCCTTCCCTGTTCAGGGGCTGGTCCATGCCCCCTTCCCACAGCCCAGCCAGCTTGACCTCCACCTGGCCATGTAGAGAGAGACACGGGCAAGGGGAGAGTCCTCACCATGCATATCCTGGCTGCAGATGGGGTCCACCAGCTCGATCTGGCCCTTGGAGGAAATGGGCACTGCCCATCTGGCCCTGTGGACAAAATGGTTGAGCTCCACTGATTTATAGCATGTCTGTCAGTAAGAACTTGCATACTTCTGATTCTTGCCTGACTCTTTCAGTTCTTGAATAGTAATGCTGGGCAGTGGGGGTGGGGGGCAGGGAAGTCTCTAGGCCTAGATTAGAGCAGGGGTTGGCAACCCCTGGCATGCGTGCCGAGTATGGCATGCGAGGCCATTTTTGCTTGGCATGCTATTGCCAGCCCCGGCTCTGGGTAGATCCTCTCAGCGATGGAGCCCGGGTTACTCCCAGCAGGGCTTGCAGCGTCCCAGCTTCCTGCTGGGAGCAGCCCAAGATCCTGGCTGGCAGGAGCTACCCAGAGCTGGGGCCGGCTGCAGCCGGGAGGCTCCAAACAGCTGTGCTGGACTCCGGCATCAGCTCTGCACCATCACGTGCGGGCGCACCTCAGAGTGGGCAGTGGGAGAGGGACCTGAGGCAGTGCAACCCTGGTCTCTCCCTTCATCCCAGCACGGAGGTGATGAGCCCGGCGGAGCTGTTTGTAGCCAGCCTGGGCTCTGGGCAGCTGCAGCAAGCAGTGGACAGGCTGCAAACAGCTGTGCCGGACTGAACAGCTCCGTCATCAGCTCTGTGCTGGTGGTGACTGCATGGGCACCTTGGGGCGGGCTGTGCTGCCCTGCTGTCTGCTCTGAGGTGCACTCGCAGTCATGGCCAGCACTGCATGGGGCAGGGATTTTGGGTGGGGGACAAGGGGCCGTAGGGCTGGAGGGCAGAGGCTTTGGGTGGGGGGCAAGGGGCACAAGCAGGGAATCCTTTCATGCATCCCTTGCCCTCATTTTGTTTTTCTGCCATGCTGGCACTCCAGCACCTTCCAAGGTAGGCATTGTGGTGTTTTTTGGCGCTCCTGACAAAAAACGTTGCCTACCCCCGACCTAGAGAGTCTACCTAAAATGAAAAAGACAAGAAGCTAGAAATTTTAGTGCATCAGGTAAAATTTCACAGACCTGCAGGTATTTAGTGATAGAAAAAGTAACTCTTTTGGAGAAGTTGCTGCCTTTTTTACTTCGTGTTGAAGTAACAAAAGAAGTCAGTTCAGTAGTGTATCAGGTTGCTGCAAAGGGAAGTACGGTGGTAGCAGCAAGCTTGCTGTGCATGGTCAGCGAGTTTAGTGCATGTGCGTCTGCTGGCTGAGAACAGAGCTCTGGGGCTAGGGACAGAAATTACATGTAAACTGGTATAAGTGATCGGAAACCAGTTCAAATCTAACACAACAGAAGTTCAGTTCACATAAATGGCTTTCAAAATGGCCGAAAATGGTTTGAGAGAAACCTGGATGAATGTAGTATCAGACTTAATTGATTTAGGTTAAATTGGTTTATTGAACTTCTGTCACAGATCCCCTCCAGATTCTGTCACAGTCCCCTCCCAGGACTTCTTCCCCGGAAGTCTCCCCCCTCGCAGGGTGGGCAGACTAACCTTGACCCAAGCTGTCTGCTCCAACTGAGCAGGGAGGTGTGCTCTAGCGCCCCTCAGCTTCTGGCCCGGGCCACTGCAGACATGTGGCTGCGTTTCCAGAATCAAAAGTGAATGTCTGTTCACTTGCTTATCAGTTCAATCTGTGCATTTTAGATTAACTTGTGAAGATTGAAGTGATTCAGCCTTAGGCTTTTTGACTGCCTGTACTTAGCCTTGGTGGTAAAAGGAGGTGCAACTACAACACCCCCACACTCACCCGGATCTGCCTCTGGGTCAAGTCAATCTGAGAGTTGGATGGTAACAAAACATCCCTTATAGAAAGAAAATAATTTGCCTGGCCCTCCTATCAAGGCAGTGGTCATAATTACATCAATCTTCCCGACTTAAAAGCTTCAGTATTTCAACAGAGATGGAAGACCTTTATATTTGAAAGCCCAATTTATTTGATAAGACCTTGCAAAATAAAAAAGTTAGCAGCCAGCTGTCCCATTTCAGGCTTTTTTTATAGCCTGATGGTCAGGGAAAGATCCACTCCTTTTTAGATTCAGGGGCAAACCTTTTAACAACCTCAAGTAAGCTAGGTATGCTCTATCCATTTGTGTACACCTCCCATAATAAAAATATGTTGCAAAGTGTAGGAATGGACAGGGAAGAATCAAGACTGAACTCATTATGTTCTGTTCAGTATTTAATCTAACTTAACACATGCAACATAAAAAATGTAGGAAGCATTAATAGCTGTATTTAAATAGCCCAGATGCTGTTCCTGATCTATTTCAGTGCTGACAAACAAAATTGTCTCCAGAGGATGAAAATTAAGATACACGTTTTGAGGACCAACATTCCTGTCAAATGCAGATTAATTAAATTTGTCCTAAGATCTGTGACCTTCTGTGTAGGAGTTAGATGGCACTTGTGGCTGAGCCCTTGGAAGGCAGTTTTACAGGCAAAGCACTTGCTTGCTTTTTACAATGTATTTGGTGATAAGATTTTTGGCATGTGCTAAATGTAGTAGCAGAAGCAGAAAAATATTTTCTGCCATTGCCTAAAGAAAGCTTGCTGTCAAAAGCTTTCACCTTTTTTTGGAAGTTTTGCTATTAGGGATGTGAAAGGTTAAATGATTAATTGTTTAACTGATAAGTGCAGTGATAACTGGTTAGCTTATCTTTCAGTTTGCACCCCATGCAGTCTTGCAGGGAAGTGGGGAGAGGGAAGGGAAATGGCGGGTGTCTCAGCAGGAATCGGAAGGCAGTAGGGCAGGCAGGAGGGAGGGAGAGGGAGCAGGAGAGAGGGGGTGGAGGGACTAGTACCCATAGCTTAAGAGAACAGCAAGCAGTCTAATGACTTACCAACTAAGTGGTTAGCTCTTTTTCCCAGTGCTTCACGTAGGCTGTGTTGTCTGGCTGGGCTTGCACCTTTTCCCCTCCACCAAGTCAAAGGGCCCTTGGGAGCCTAGAGCCTCTTCCAGCTGCAGGTGTGTCCCAGCTTCTGTGTTATTGCTTAATTGTTTAACCAATATAAGAAGGTTAAAAGAGTATTTTTAAATGATATTTACAGCCCTACTTGATACGTAGGACAAACTGGGTAGTAGCTGGATAAGTTGTAAGTGGACCACTTTTCTTGGAAAATGACAGAATTTTACTAGTTGAGCAACATTGTGTTTTGGAAATCTTAGATGATTTGGCATGAGTCCTTCAGGACCATTGTGAGTGGTATGTGTATTTCTATAACATGATGACGTGGTAGAATTTGTAAGAAGAGGCTATTTGATAAAATTAAGTATTCTTGCTGTAGCAAATATCGTAGTTGGCAGTCTGAGGGGAAATAAAAACTGGAATGTAGAGGACATAAAAAAGTTACCACAAGAAAGTCCTTTAACAGTAAAAATAAAAATTTATTCTTTTTTTAAATTTGCCATTACCTTCTTTTTTTTTTTTAATTTGAAGGCAACCAGTAACGTCATGCAGGACTCCTACCAGTAACCAGGTCTCAATAATATATTAAGAAATTATTAGGAAGGGTCAATTTGTAAATCATGTCCAGGTTTCTTAAATTAAGTAGCTTTGCAGATGCTTATGGCTCCAGGTAGCCTTTTTAGAGCCCATGGCCATGTCCAGACATGCAAGGGCACGTGCTTGTAGTGGCACAAATAGTAGAGGTACAAATTAGTGCCACTACGTTGTGCCTCGGCGCACGCTTCTGCACATGCGCTTTGTTGCAGGACACAGTGTCCCACTTTGGACAAACTGCCCTTGCCCAGTTCCACCTGGTATGCTGGAGAATCAGGGGCACAAATGGAGTAGTAGAGATACTTTGGCCAGCAGCCAGAGCATCTCAGTGGAGGGGAGGACCAAGCCTCTGTTTGTTCCAACACATGCTATTTTCACGTGCTCTGTGCCACTTTTTTCCCAGCACCTTTTTTTTTGTTTTTGTTTTTGTTTTTTTTTGCTATCAGGAATTCCCGGTAGCAAATTTTGCCCTGTGCTGTAAGTTCAGAGTGTGTATTAACGTTCCACGCGTATGGTTTGTGGTGTGAAAAGCCTCATATGCGTGCGTGTCTGGACATGACCCGCGTGTTCAAAAAAGAACACTGTTTCAGGACATTAAGATAATATCTTTCTCGATATTTGTTCAAAAATACGTATTTGAAGTGAAAACCCGTTTCCTCCAGATGCTAATTTAGCATGCTTCAAAGTGTTTACCCCAAAATTCAAAGATGTTGCATTCTTTTTGGACTTTCTTAGAGTGTAGGAAATGTTGGAGGGGTCTATTAAAGAAGCAGCAAGAACAGTTACATGTGAACTGAATGCGCTTTATGGCTGCTTTGGTGCTTATTTAGAATCAGTAAAACAACATTGATATCTTGGGTTCCAATCTTATAAATTAGCTGCAGTAATATTTTTTTATTTCCACGATGCCATACAGTATGTAAATAATTTACTTTACTTAATTTAATACCCCTAGTAAGATGGCAATTGAATTAAATATATAATACCTTTAATATTATTTTTCACTATTTACGTTCTTTATGCTGTGCACTGCACTCATCTTGGAGAGTGAACATGGACATTCGGTCTGGTTCTCATACTGTACCCTAAGATAGTATTGTTTGAACTTCAGACACTGGAGGAATCACCTATTCAAAACATTTTTTTTCACTGCAAGTAACACAAAAATAATGAAACTCTTCAGCAGGAAGATTTTGTAAACTACTACAAACTACCTAATGGGATTCTTTTGATTGGGAAAACTAGATGTAGTACCAATGGGAGTAAGTACTCAGCAAAAACACATTAGTAAAATGTCAGACACTTTGCCCACTTTTCCTTATCTTAAAGGAAAATATATATATACAGGGAATTATGATATTCCTAATGGAACTGGTAGAAATCAATGCTGTATTGATAAACTCTCTGAACATCAAAAGCCTAATTAGTTTCAAAGCACGCTGGTTAAGTTTGACAATCTATCTGCCAGGGGAAATGGAAATAATCAGATTTGTAACAAACCAATAAGGTTGCCCCTGTCTAAGCCTATATGTATCAAATATATAAATGAGAGATTTACCCTTTTCCAGAAAGAATCAGGGAACTATAGCAGTAGATATATTATCTTCAAATTAGTCAACTCATTTGTGCTTTCACAGAGATATTTTCTCCAACATTAGCAGAAGGGGATAGTTAGCCATGAAGTTAGGAAGAAGGTAGGGTACAGTTGCACCTTATAGATTAATGGAAGTAGAGATGCATAAGTCTTTGTGAACAACAGCTCACTTGGTTGGATATTATTAAAGGACAATGTTAACAAGAATAAAAAAATAGTACAAAGCAAATTTTAATTTTGACAGCACTTCAGAGAAGATTATAGATTTTTTTTTAGCTGAGAGAATATTCAGCAGTATAAAATGAATAAACCTGTTGAACTGGAGATGTGTTGATACATGACCTTTGAAGCACTAAGCACTAGGACCCTTATAGCTATCATTTTGGTCTTCGACAGTTAAAAATACATAGTCTAAAAATAGTGTTAATTTGAAATATTATGTTTGCCATTTCAAGATTTCAAATCACATTGCCAGTATTACTGAATAAAACCCATGATTACCCACAATGAAATAAAGCTCTGAGACAGTCATTCCTGTTTTCCAGATAGGGATGCTGAGACACAAAGTGTGAAAGTCATCCTTATATAAAGGACATTCGCAGAAAGATATGCACCACAGACATTCTATTTAATACCTCAGCTAGGATTAATAATGTCAGTAACTTATCCAAGGTCACACAGCAAGCTTCTGGCAGAACTGGTACTTTGTTGACATACCAG
Source organism: Crocodylus siamensis (assembly GCF_052110815.1). NCBI lineage: Eukaryota > Metazoa > Chordata > Crocodylia > Crocodylidae > Crocodylus > Crocodylus siamensis. The sequence continues at coordinate 147,684,673 of NC_143399.1, read as the reverse complement.
CTCCCAGTTTTGTGTTCTGCCAACTGATATATTCCCCTAATCCCACTTTGCAGGCTTTTCTTATCTCCTTGCTACTGTGATAAACATCAACATGGGTATAGAGCTCACAGTGGAACTTGAACTAAGTTACAAGCATTTTAAATCATACTTTACAGGAGTGGTGCTCAACATTTTGATCTGTGGGTCTGGATGGCCAGTGCCCAGTCAATCTTCAGGCTTGACTCAGCCTATGGACCCAATCAGGTACCCAGAGCATGTGTGGTGGGGTCCCACCTGGCCATGCAAGAGAGGGTGGGGGAGGAGAATCGGGATGGGGGGAGGAGGGCAAGGTCTGGCCCAGGACCAGCTGGGTAGGGAGAGGGGGTTGTCCTGCAGGGAAAGAGGGGGCATGACCTGGCCCTGAACCATCTGCACTGAGGGAAGGAGTATGGCCCTCTTCTCATACTGGAGAAGAGGGTGTGGTTTTGTCCCATCTGGTCGACACGGAAAGAAGGGGGTATGGCCCGTTCACAGTCTGGTCCTACATAGGAAGAGTTGTGGTCTGGCTGTGACCCACTGCATGGGTCTTGTCATTTTGGCAGCTGGGCGAGGGGGGTGGTATTATGCTACTGCTCCTCCACTACCAAAATTCCTCATGCATGGGGAGCCCTGCAGGCTGGATTCCAGAGCGGCCTGTGGGCTGGAGGTTAAGCACCTCTGCTTTATAGAGTCAATAAAATCAATTTTTCATTTCTTTAAAAGCAGTGTTTTTGTTTGTTTTTGGTCTTGCAAGGATCATCTCTGACTTAGTGGAGGAAAAATGTTGAATTTTCCCTTCAGATACAGTAGTACTGATGTCAACACCAAAGTTTATACTCAAGATCAACTGTCTTCTATTGTTCTGACTAAATACAGAACACTGTAAACAACAGCTTTGGAACAAATGATGTATTTTGATTATCTATAATAGCACTTTGTTGCCAAGGCAACATACCCAAACAAATAGGATAGATTGTAGACAAACTTGCAGTAAGACGTGTGTGAGCACAGTTGTATTGTTAACAATAACTAGTTCAAGTCACTTAGTACAAGATGCTTATAGTTTTGGCCTAATGCTGTGTTCTGCTTCTTCCAGCCTGAAGACGGGGGTGGTGGTTGTGGAACTGAAGATGGCTTTCCCTCACTGTACTTTATTCTCATGATATAGTGAACATACTTCTTCTATGTGTTTGTAAGTGTGCATTCACACAACACTAGCTTTTGCTTTCCCTGAAATTTGCTACTGCACTGTTTTCCTTGTCTAGGTCAAACCATAACATTCCTGTACTGGAGCTGTCTTGATTTCTCCTGCTGTGAAAATCAGAGATGTAGGTTTTCTGGAAAATTTTGAATGGGAAAAATTTTCAGTGCCCTAAATAGAGCATGATCTAATTTAACATGTTTATTTGACTTATATTTAGTAAACAAAACTAAAAAAGTACCCCCATGTTAACTTTGTCCCAATAGCCACAAGTATTTGAACTGAAATTTTTTATTAGGAAAAAAATTAAATACAGCGCACTTAATGTGGTTTAAATGTTATAGTCAAAGAAATTCAAAGCTTTATGTGGAAAGAACTTGTTTTATTGGAATACTTATAAAAATGTAAAGACAATACACAATAGCGTGTACCTCCCTTACATTGTTTGTTTAAATTTAAGGGGGGAAAAAGAAGGCACTGAAAACTGTTGACACACTACTTTTAGCACATCCAAAGAACTGTGCGTGATATGCTGTGGTTGTTCCACTCATCTGCTTCAGCAGAGTTTAACTCTTCCACTGAGGTCATTGTGGCACTTCCAGTTTCACTGTTCCTATCTGTAGACTCACTTGCACTGTTGACAGTGATCTTGCAGGCGAGGAGCCTGCTGCTTCTTCCCTCAGACCTGGCAGCTCAATATTTTCAGTTTCCGTTTCTACACGTTATTAAATGTTTCTTCATTTTTGTTCCCTTGTTAGCACACTCCTGCCTGCAATATTTACATCCAGCAATTTTCCTTCAGTGGCTTGAACTTTACTGTAATGATGCTACACATGAGTTTTTTTTCTTCTTAAGCATTGTTATGTCTACTTCAAACCAAAAGCACTAAAAAATTAACATCTTATGCAAACACTTCCAACTTCCCCAACTCAAGAAAAGGAATGAGACACTGCTCTTTGTGTTTGCTAAACTGAAAGTGAAACAAAAATTATTCATAGTTTTAGTTTTGGTTTTGATTTGACCTGCACTGCCAGTTAGGTGAATTCATAACTTGATCTTTGGTTTGGATTATTATGCAAGTGTATTTACCCTCCTGTTTACAAATCAGTAAAACATATACGTACTCTCTTACACACTTCCTAGGGATAATCACTTGAAAAACATTAATTATAACTTTGAAACTCCCAAGCTTGCCTAATATTGTACTGGCATCCATTCATTGTAACGAATGAATTTTATGAAACAATGAATTTTTAGAAATGGAAAATTTCCCATGGAAAAATAAAATCTCCCCCACATCTCTGGTGAAAATGAATTATTAACCTTCCTGTTATTAACCTTCCTGTTAAATTTAGTGTTTTGAAACAATAAAGAGAACAGTATAAATAATATGCTTATTGATTTCCAGGGTTAGAGGGAATGAAAAAGAAAACTAAGTTATTCCATCTTTATTTCACTTTTTAAAGATAGGCTACTTTTCTTTCATAAGTGGAAAAATTTCAATACCAGCATTCAATCTTAAATCTAATTTTTCTCTCAATTTGTGTGCCTCAGTTTTAAATAAAAGCTTTTGGTGAAGTGAGAGTTTTAAAATATGGCCAAATGCATGTAGTTTGTGTAAATTCAGAATAGAAAATGTTTTCTGGGTAAACTCTGCTAATATTATATGGTGAGAAGTATTTGAAACAGTCTGTTGAATTCATAGTGACAGTGTGATAAAAAGGTGGTTTTCAGGAAAGGAGATTCATAATTTATCTTCTAATTTCTTATATAAATTAGATATATTTATTTTCTTGTACACATAGTGGTGTACATATAGGGCAGGGGTCAACAACTTGCAGCCTACAGGCTGGATTTGGCACCCAAAGCCTGGGAGCTTTGGTGGCATTTGGAAGTGAGGGTTTCACTTGTGTCATGCCATGGCCAGGAGGTGGGGAGAAGTGATGATGACAGCTGGGTTTTAGTGCTAGCCTGTCTCTCAAACCCAAGCTAGGCCATTCTGACCTGCTGCTGGAAAACGTCGTCAATCATTGTTATAGAGCATTTGAAATCATGCATGGCAGGGGACAAAAAAAGATAAACTCATTTTTTTGTTCTTTAAAATATTAAATTAAAGACTTGGGTCTTAAGCAAGAACTTAAGAACTAAGACAGGAATGAAGTCCATGCCTACTTTTACGTACTGCTGCTCTGCAAACATTTATTATTAATGAAGCACATGGTGTTGTGCCACAACATAGAAACTAAATTCTAGTTGACTGACTAGAACCCCCACAAGGTACAGTGTTAGCATAGGCAGAAAATGGTCACCAAAAAGGCCCAAAGTAACGATAGTATTTTCTGTGTCACACTGCAGTCTATCATTCCCTGCCCTACTCTTTGTAGATGGGACATATGCAACCTACAGGGTCCAAAATTCCAATAAGCATATTAAACTCTTCTATTTAGTTTAAATAGATGTAGCACATTTAGCTTATTTATACATTACTATACAAAATCAACATAATTTTAATGCAGTGGTCCCAGAGATACCTGCTATTCTTACAGTCAACTCTTAAGTCAACAAGAAGGAAATGGAAGTTTCAAGATTCAGAGGCTAAAATGGTCAAGAGGACATTTCAGTATCTGGTCTACCACGCTTAATTAGTATCAGGTGTCCTTAGTCAAGGAGTTCTGGAGATAAGGATTTTTAGTTGGAAAGATCAGGTCTTCTTCCTCCTCTGCTGTCCCAAAAGCAGGATAGATCTGTCAGCCTTGATTGCTTCTATGGCATTGACTCCTTAGATATTTAGAGCACAGATAATTCAAGGTTTTACCTGAATATGAACATGAATTTATAAAATATATGTATGTGTATTGTATTTATATGATTTATATGCATATTTTTAAAATATAATTTTATGTTAGAACTAATTTATCATTATAGATTTCAATTCTGGATAAGTTTGTGTATGTCTTTTCAGTCATGTAAATTTTTTTATCAAACTTGAATGTAATTGTTTTCAGGAACAGATTCTAATTAATTGGTTTTATAAGGATTTCAACAAATATTAAAACTGCAGGACAAAATAATATGTACTGATCACATTAGATAAAGTTAAAAGCATTATATATTGCTGTTAATAGCAGAAGTTTTACATTACACAGAGCCAAAGTATGAACCATTTCTAGCATTTGCATTAAAACTGAACTGTTTGTTTCAGAATTCTTTGATTTGCCAACTTTTCTGTTGTGCATGCAATGTAAAACTCAGCTATTATTTACTCAGAGGGTATGTCTACATGTCAGCCTATGGTGATGTAGCGATGTGCTACATAACTCTGTGGCATGCTACAACAATGTAGTGATCACGTGTGTCACCATAGCAGTGCGGTCCCTGGGTATAACCATGAACCACTTACACAGCACAGTAACTGCCCATAATGCGCTGTGATTTAGTACTTCCTAAACAAAGTAGTAAAGCACAGTGCCATAGCAACGTCACGATATGGCAATGTGTAGATGTGCCCTTAGACTATGTGGTGTTTTTAGGGTCTTGCTTTAACAGGGCACAATTTAGTTTACATTTACAAATTTAAATGACTTCTTTCTGTTCCTGATTATTCCCTAGGCTTTTAAGATACAGATTTGTTGCAGATAGTGTCATCATTTATTAATTTATGACAGTGCTTTTCGAAAGGAAAACATTAGCCCAGTATGTAATTAAAGTAGTAACTAATCAGTATTGAATACATGATTAAACAGGAATTCATCATGATTTTAAATCAACAGTCATAATAAATCTTCCTGTAAATTTTACTATAAAGATATCAAGTGGGTAACAATCTGGTATTCTGAATGCACAAAAAGAAGCAATCATTAACAAAATACAAACATATCTTAAAGACTTGTAGAATATACATAAAGATCTAATTCCTATAACTAAACATATGTTATGACCCTGAAATTCCAGGGATGCAACTTTAAACTTCATTTTAAAATGTAGAGACAATTGAATGGAAAAATAATGGAAAAAAGTAGGCATGTAAATTTGGAATTGCTTGACTGCTTCAAAAAAGAAACAGTCATGGTACTGTTATTTGTGATATAACTGAAACAAATCATGATTTTAGTGGCGGACTGAAAAAAACCCTTCAGTATTTAACATTAATTCTAATAAACTCAACTGACTAAAATAAAGATGTTTCTCATGGTAAAATAATTCCAGCTAATCTCTAGAAACTGAGAAGAGACACTTTATTTTCTTGCAAGGATAGCTTCCCTACATACTGGGTATGTGTGCACTTTACTGAGGAGTAGTCTAATTTGCTTCACAGTAAAGCATAACTGTCTACACATGTGCTGCAATTAGGGCACAGTAGATTAATTTACTCTGGCGTAGGATAGTCCCATCAGACACAAGTCTTTCCTATGCTGAAGTAAATAACTGTGATTAAATGACTGTGTATATGGTGACATGGGTGCATGTTGCACCCAGTCAGCTGAGCCAGAAAGGAATCAGGCTCCTGCCTGCTGCTGAGCCTGAACTGCTTTCCCTGGGCTCAATTTGCTCCTGTCACCTCATGCATGTTCAGATGCTGCACCTGAATTAGTTTACTCTGATGCAATTTGTTTGTGCTGGAGTAAATTCAGTCACATTAATTGAACGTATAGACATGCCCACATTCTAGCAGGAACATTTAGTGACATGTTGTTTTCCTAACCTATTAACAACTGTAGTAATATAAAGTAATTAATAGAGTGTGGCATGGCATGAACTTGTATAGGAATATTTAGAGAACTCTGCTTGACCAGTAAAAAATCATCCTTCTGTTTATGAAAAGAATTGATGCTCCTCCAACTCAAAATATTGGGCTGCTATTTCCTTAGCTATGTAGTACTCTCTTCTGATGTCATATGCTTTCTTGTATTCAGTGGGAAATTGACTACTTATTTACCATGAGGTTAATCTGATTTCGAATATTGTCCTGATGATCTAAGTTGGAATTTACCAAAATCAGATAATAGCACCATGAAGAGAGCTTTGATTGCACTACAGTGTTTTGTGCTGAGATCCTTGCTAACAAGAGTTTTGGCTGCTTCTAATCTGCCAGGCTGGACTATAGCCTGAGGTTATCTAGAGTTGTGGTTAAGTACAAAATATGGTTAGTTTTAAAATAAAGTGTCTATTCAGTGTATTCATTACAAAGGTTACTTTAATTCACCTGTTTTGGGATATTTAGTTGAATTTTTTACATAAATTTAAAGCAGTCTGAAAGCACCCACCTGGTCCTAGAATTCATTCTAGTAATGGTAGGTTGCCAGAATACAGGATTAGGCTTGGTATGCATGGTTTTTCTTGATCATGGCACCTGGATCAGTAAATTTGAAGAGGTACCACATGTACCACTACAGTTACTCCATGCAACTATAGGGTTCCTTAGCCAAGGATAGGTCTCTAGGTAGTAGCTAACTCTGCTGCAGTTAGGGTTGTTTTGTATAAAGGTTGAATATGTTAGAGAATAAGGCCCTGTGTGTACTGTGTGTTGGTTAGGAAGGACTAAATAATTGTATTTGATAGTTTAATTAGATTAAAAGAAAAAACAATTAGAACTCCATTTACAAATAGTATTACTAAATATAGATACTGGTGTAGTAATCAAAATAATACGCTTAAACTTGCAAAAAACTTTGGATGAACTTCCTCAGAGGCGGCTAGTAAGAAAAATGTAAGTTCTGTCTTTCATCAGAGTTTGAATAAGAGATGCACAGCCAAAAGGAAAACCAACGATCAACTCTAAACTTGGAAACACATTGTTACCAGGGCCCCCAAGTATTTGTCCTGGAATTGGTCTTTAGATATTATGTAAAATAAATAAGCAGATGACACAGTTCCTTTAAACTTAAAAATGGCTGTAAGGAATTCCAGAAGGACCTGTGATAGTATGTGTAGATTAGTATGGACAAGTGCAAGGAAGATGAATATTGGAAGGCATGCTATAGATTACTCATACATGCAGACAGGGTCTAACTTAGCTGTTGTCATTCAGGAAGGATACTGGCATTGTGCACAATTCTGTAAAACTGATAAAAATGAGGTTAGATCAAGAGCAGTCTTGAAAAATATTATTTGAATTAATGGTATATTCTTACTGTATTCAGCCTTGGTTACCCTATCTCAAACATGGTATTAAAAAAGGACAAGGGTCCAGAAGGGCAATAAGTATTTGAGTTGTGGAAAGACTTTCGTACGAGGAGAAACTAAAAATATTAGGATGATTAAATTTATGGAGGAAGTGAATAAGAAGTAAAATAATGAACTGGTATATAATATAATGAATGTTATTGAGAAAGTCAACTGGGCCCATTAATTGGCCCTCCTTTTCCCCCTCAATCCTGTTGTTTCCATTCTACTCACATTCTTTCCTGTATTTTAACCCCATCTTGCTTCTGATTCAGCTGAATTTTCTGGCAAGGTGTGTTTGCTTTACTTATTTGGTAAAGCTGTATTTATTAAGACAGAAGCAGACATTGATACACATTTTGCATTTATACACAATTTGCCAGTTGTTTTACTTTCTGCTTTTATATTATTTGTAGAAAGATTGATGTCCAGATACTATTATAACAAAACTCTCTGCATCTACCTAATTAAAAAATACAAATTTTATGAGGATTGCTGCATAATAATGATGGAGCCACCTCACATAAAAGTAGACTTAAAACTGTTATTTAAGATATAGTCATTTTGGAACCCATTTGTAGATTAAAGATTTTATGAAAATATTTTGTGCGTGATCTAGAGTAATGGAACTGGGATTGGGCATATTTTGGGGGGGGCAAGATGATTTAGTGTAGTTAGTTGTTCTCAATCTAGAAGAAGGATATCTGGATAAAAACAAGTTTGCACTATTAAAATATATCCTTAGCTTCCTCATATGAAAGCTGTCTAGGCTGCTGGGGAACAGTTTTCAATTGATCACGGATGACGATTTCATGTCAGCATAATTCTCCAGAATCTGAGCAGAGTATAATGATCAAATGGATAGATGATGCAAATATTTACTTCCTATAATGGCATATAACTTTGTATATGTTCCTTTTGAATTGGCTCTAGCACTTCTGTAGAATCATAGAAAATTAGGGTGGGAAGGGATCTTGGGAGGACACATAGTCCAGCCCCCCTGCTCAAAGCAGGACCATCCCCAACTAGATCATACCAGCCAGCCCATATTGAAAATTTGATGCTTCAATATAAATTATGGTAAATATAATACATATTTAAAAGATAATTACGTTACTCTTAATGATAAATATTGATTCCCCCCCCACAACTTTTTATAGCCAGGAAGAGATTTATTACTTAAATAATGGGCCATTGAAGTAGTAATAACAATGTGCATTTTTTAAATGGCATTTAGTTCATAATGAAAGCTGTACTTTTTAGTCATAGGATGCATCTTGCATCTCATGGGAGTGAGAGATCATTAGTCTCACATAGTCATCTGCGCTTCAAAAACAGTTTGCTGTAGTTCTTTTAGTACAGGGGTAGGCAATGTTTTTTGGCCGGAGTGCTGAAAAACCCCACAATGTCTACCTTGGAAGGTGCCAAAGTGCTGGAATGCCAGAAAAACAAAATGAGGGCAGGGGGTATATGGCAGGATCCCCTGCTTGTGCTCCTTGCCACCCACCCAAAGCCCCTGCGCCCCAGCCCTGCTCATGACACTTGCCTCCCACCCAAAGACCTTGCCCTCAGCCCTGCTGCCCCTGTCCCCCAGCCCTGCTCATGACCCTTGCCTCCCACCCAAAGCCCTTGCCCCAACCTGTGCTGCCCCTGCCCCCCAGCATCTGGGCCAGCTGCAAACATCTGCTGCCTCTCCGCCCCAGCCTCAGCTGCCTCCCATCCCCAGACCTGGCCCTGGGCTGGGGGGGTGGGGCAACACATACCAGCAATGCTCCCTGCTGTGCTGCCCTTGCCACTTATGCAAAGCAACGTTGGAACCTGGTGTGGCAGGGCACAATGGGGGGCTCAGCTGCCTGCTGCCAGCTCCTTGCTGCCCTGCCACACTTCCCCTGTGTGCACAGGAGTAGTGTGGGCAGCGGAGCAGGGTTGTGTCCCTGGCAGGGCAGCTGGGAGCAGGCAGCTTTCTGCACCCCTTGCTGTGCACTGCCGCGCTGGGTTCCAGCACTGCTTTGCAGAAGCACCGAAGGCAGCACAGCGGGGAGCATTGCTGGTATGTGCTGCCCCCCTACTCCCAGCCCAAGGCTGGGTCTGGGACTGGGAGGCAGCAGATGTATTTGCAGCTGGCCCAGGTTCTGGGTAGATGCTGACAGCCACAGAGTCTTGGCTGGGGGGCAGGGGCTTCGGGTGGGGGTCCAGGTGGGGAGGCAACAGATGTTTGCAGCTGGCCCAGGTTCTGGGTAACTGCTGATAGCCACAGAGCCTGGGCTGCTTGCAGCAGGGCTTCCATGGGAGAAGCCTGGGCTACAGCTATTAGCAGCTACCCAGAGCCAAGGCTGGCTGCAGCCAGGAGGCTACAAACAGCTGCTGCCCTCTGGCCCTGGCTCCAGCTGCCTCCCAGCCCTGGGGCTGGGAAGGGAGTGGCTGTTTGTAGACTCCCAGCTGCAGCCGCCCCCGCTCTGGGTAGCTGCTGATAGCCACAGAGCCCAGGCTGCTCCTAGCAGGATTTGCAGCGTCCCAGCTACCTGCTGGGAGCAGCCTGGGCTCCTGACTGGCAGCAGCTATCCAGAGCTGGGGAGGGGGGGGCTGCAGCTGGGAGGCTGCAAGCAGCTGCTGCCTCCCCAGCCCCAGTGTGTGCTGAGGAAAATGGTCTCGCGTACCATGCTCGGCATGTGTGCCGGGGGTTGCCGATCCCTGTTTTAGTATAATAGTCATGTATTTCCATATATAAAAGGTAGATTCTAAGAAACAATTAAGTTTCCACCATCAAGAAGAACGTATTTTTTGTATGTGTGTGTTTAGAATTTTTGATGCTCAGTTTTCCAAGGTATATTGTGAGAACAGGCATTAGTCCAGAGTCACTAAAATGTACTGCTTTGTACTATAGTTGGAATAAAAACCAACCATAGGAAAAACTATGGGTGTTTTTACACGTGCTCCACAGCAGCGGGCAGGAGAGGACACTTTAATTAGAGCTGCTCCAAGAGCCACTCTAATTAAAACGCCAGCAGTGTCTTGTGTAATCGGTGTCCCAGGCTTCAAAATGGCAGTGGGGGTGCTTTAATTAAAGCTTGTTTGACAATTAATAGTCTGCTTCGACATGCTGTAAAGCATTGGAGCAGCATCCCTGCAGGTCTACAGGCACCCTATTTGTCTACAACATAATTGTTGACTGGTGAATAATACTATTGAGCAGAAATAATAATACATTAAGCAAAGTGTGACATGTTTCCAATGTTTTAGGTATTCTGGAAATATTAGGAAATTATGGTGCTAAAATAAGAGTGGGAGTACTTAGTTTCTGGACAAAACCTCAATATGTTCCATTTAAAAAAGAGTTAATCATTTTTCTTTCTGAGTTAATCAGTTTGTGGTCACAGGCCTTAGTTATTTAATTACTGAATTCAGATCAACACAAACCTTAGATCAGTGCTGCTGACTTGACCATATCAAATGTCCAAGCAATATGACCCTCAAAGTCACAGGTTCTCATCCTCGGCCTGCTGACCTATACATATTAGCTTGCAACAAAAACATTCCTGAGCAACATTACTATGTCTTATGGTGTTGACTGGGAGGTAGAGAGCAGTTCATTGAGTTTCCCTGTTAGTGACTATTTAAGACTATGTAGGATCTCATACTTCAGTTTCAGGATTGGTTCCCTAATGACTGCAGATAAGGGGTACGAGCAGGCTTAGTAATAAATCTTTGGGATCAATTTATTGTTTAAAGTAAATGAAAGCAAGTAAACCTCATACCAGGTAGATATTACATTTGTTGGGGGTTGTCCATGTATCCATCTTTATAAAGTACTTTGAGATTGGTGTAATCTACAAGGGCTGATACTATTTATGTACTCTTATGTCCTTGCTTGATGAATCTGTTTATAGAATCAGCTAGGGACAGCTGCAATCTAGTCACTTGCCTCCATTGCCAATCAGATTTTTTGGGGGAGAGGGGAAGGGGGAACTTCCCCATATGCTAAAGCGTGCACAGGGTGGTAAGAAATCCCCTTTTTTCCCATAGGCAATTGCATTTTTTTTTAAGTGGATAAGATAAATTCTGAATAAACAAAGGAAACCTCTGAATATCATAATTGTTTGCATTGTATAATCTGTCCATTTGGAGTCTGAAGTAATTAATTTATTAAAAAGCTTAATGCCTTTATCTTGCACAGTGCTATAAACATCATTCCAAAAGTAATTTGTTAAAATACGAAGTTTAATTTATATTTTAATGTTCCAAACAAAGTTTTTACTCATTTCATATCTGGTTTATAACTGTTGTTAAGTGTAAACGTTTATATAAATGAATTATTAATTAATTGGTAATGCTTTTCTCTATTTTCTTGGCTAAAGTGAATTTTAAATCAACTGTCAAAGCTACAGTATAACTTGTACTGGATAAGCAATGCTAGTAATTAAGTTGTGTAGATCTGTAGAAGGTTAAGAGTTTTGCCATGCGTTTCTGAATTATCTCCTAGTCAGTAAAGGAAGCAAACTGTCTGTTGAAAAGACAATAGAAGGTCTTTCCATTTTCTTTTAAAGTGGAAGAATCATTGGTACAGCTAAAAACCAAGCACATCGACCCTTTTCCTGCAAGTACTTATGTCCTTTATTTAATATGTGCTAGCAGTCTCATTGAAGTACGTGGAACTGTTGATACATATAAGTTGGGCATGTGCCTCAGTGTTTTCAGGACAGATGTTTTTGTAGGTGAAATATGGTAACTATTCTTTGGCTAACATTTATTGTACTGTTTTCTTTGAAAATCTGTAAGAGTGAAATTAGTATCTCTATCTAAAAGTGTATTATACTACATAGCCTAGTTATAAGTTCCTTTATATTAATGGCCATTACATTTCCCTTTGAAGGGAAAATGATCCTGGACTCCTGCTTGCAGTAGTTCTGACATTTGCCCTGCTGCCCCTGCCCCCCCCACTTTTTTTGCAAGTATAGTGATTTTTTATTCCTGTTTACTCAAACCCAGTGTGAGGTTCCCCTCCCCCCACCCCCATTCAGCATGGGGAAAAAAAGCCCCTTGTCTTGGAATTGAGTACAGCATGGGTGGGCAGTTATTCTCAGCAGAGGGCTGCAAGCCATCAAGGGCTGCATGACAGGTCGCCCAGGGCTGATAAATATTAATTTTCTAAATTTTTCAGGGGCCCCACAGGCTGGATAGAATGGCCTGGCGGGCTGTATCCAGCCAGCATTTTGCCCCCCCGGACTACAGGGTGGGAGGGGGGCAGTGGGTGGCTGCTGTAGCTCTGACTGTGGGCCTGGGTCACCCTTCTGTGTGCTGTGTGCCCTAGAAGGGAATGGAGCTAGAGCCCCATCTGACAGGAAGGGGGAGGGGGAACAGGGGCAGAGGCAGTAGGGGGCTGGAGCCAAGGTGGCTCAGGCATCAGGTGGCAGGCAGTATAGGTTCAAGCATCATGAAGGGAAGGTAAAAGGTGGGGTAGAAAAAGTGGGGGGGCCAGAGGGAAAGAGGGGGCACCTGCTGCCTGCTCCCCTGCCACTATTTTCCTTGGTGTAGAACTAGGGAGACCAAATTTTAAGTGACCCTCCAACAAATTAGATTCTATACATGGAAATGTGTAACAAATTTATAAATTTTCCAAATATAGAATTCAGTTATTGGTGGATCATCTTAAACTCAAAGTTATCTTGGATTCAGGTAAATATAATATTTTTCTTATAGCCTCAACTCCTGGAATCTGTAATTGTGAGGCATATATCACTGTTTATAGCTCTCATGGCTGTGGGGAAAAAAAGCTTACACATGTGCAACCCAGAAGTTCAAAATCTAGGAGTTTTTTTATTAGAGATGTGAAAGATTAAACAATTTATTGTTTAACAGGTAAGTGCAGTGATAATTGGTTAGCTTACTGGTTATCCTTTAGCTTGGAGTGAGTGCAGTCTGACAGAGATGGGCAGAAGGGAATCTGTACAGTGCTCCAGCAGGAATCAGAAGGCAGCAGGATAGGGGAGAAGTAGGAGGGGAAGGGTGAGCGGGGACTATTGCCCATAGCCTAAGAGGAAAACAGTGAGCAGCCTAATAACTCATCAGTTAAGCAATTAGCTGCCATTCACAGGTGCTACCTGCCTTCCAGCTCAGGACTTCCCATGGAAAGTACTGTCTGGCTGGGCTTGCGTTCTTCCCCCCTCCCCCAGTCAAGGGGCTCTGGGAGCTGCTCCCAGTAGCCGGTGTGTCCTAGCTGCAGTGTATTGGTTAATCATTTAACTAATATAATTAGAGAAGGTTAATCAGATATTTTTAAGACAGTATTTACAAGCCTATTTTTTATACAAGGTTTATAAAGTTTTTGCGTTTTTCTTAAATCTCATTATTTTCTTTTAATCCTTTGTGAATGACATTACTGCTTACAGTAGGACTGCTCGCTTTTGCCTTTTAGGCTGCATCCAAAGAAGTATGGATGTGCAGTATGTGGCACTGCAGCCCCATCTGCGATGCCACACACAGCATGTGCAGGCATTCCCTGTGCTGCTACTTTGCAGCGTAGGGTGTTTTTCCCCCGGAAAATCCTGGGGTAAAACCCCCCCAAAAACCAGGGCAACAGATGCTGCCCAAAACCAGAGCCTGCCTGGCTGGAGCCATGCTCTAACTACTGGCTAGGTTTCCTTCCAGGACTCCAGTCCCAGGAGACCCCCAGGACCCCAGGTAAGACTGCTGGGGCCAGCACAGTTCTTGGCCCCAGCCTCCCCTTCACTTCCCATGCTAACCTGGCATGCACTAGAGAGCACAGGTGTTCCCTGGGAACAAGTAGCAGTAGCACAAGGTGTGCCATTACTACTTGTCCTCAAGGAAACAAACATCCACGCTTGTTTGGATGTACCCTTCTGCTAGTGCATAGTGACCTTTGTGGCCCTTTTATGTAGTGTTTGGAGTGGCCCCTGGTGCTGAAGAGGAAAGTTGTACTATCATAAGTCTGCATAGCTCTATAAAACACTGTTAGTAACGATGCTCCTTTTTAATAAAAAGATCTAATGAATAGAGATTGACATTTAACAGGACACCGTCACTTTGACTTCTAAGCATTTTAAAATTGATTTCAAAAGCAGTTTCAAGTACTGCTCCTGCTTTGCACCTCAGGCAGTCAGTAAACTTCTTTTTGCTTTGTTGTAACATCTTCCTATTAAACCAGTCGAACAAAAACAGCCTGTCTTCTGTTGGCAGCATGAAACACACAAATCTGGAAAATAGATGGTTGATTAACTATACTGCCTGTACACATACTTTTGCCAAATAAAATAAACAGTCTGAAAATATGCTACTCTTCTTTCCTACTCCCTCTGTCTCCATAATAATGGCCCTGGATAGATGTACATTTGAAGCACTCCAAATTCCACTTCAATTTGGAGTGTTTCAGATTCAGAGCACTTCTAGCCTTTGACAGCTGTGAGTCCCAATTGCCCCCGCCTCTCACTGAAGCACTTCAGAATCTCTGCAGCACTGTGCTCTGCAGCCAAGGGAAACAAGAGCGAGTTGCTTTATCCTGTAGCGCCATTCCGAGGGGGACCCCAAGCCCTCATACCAGCATGCAGAGGTTCCTGTTCTCCACCTCTGGGACTGGACAGAAATATTCCTTGCAGAGCTCTTGGGCTCTGGAGATTGCTGAGGGTAGTTGAGCACAGAGTGTGTTCATTGGCTATGTACTATTTCTGTCTCCCACCCCTCCATCTGTGGGATGTCAGAGGACCAAGCCACATGTAACTGGAGGCACTTCAAAATTAAGTTTTTCAAAGATGTTGCTGTTTGATCCAGGGTCAGTTTGGAGTATTTTAGCCATTTACAGGGTGCTTCATGGGGTGTGTACATCTGTCTGATTGCTTTTTGAAGCACTTCAAAGATGTTTGAAGCACTTTAAATGTTATGGGTGTTCAGGGCCTTAGAAATTTCTTTGTAACAGCAGTGGGTATAAGAAATTGTTGTATTTATGGTGTCTATTTCACTGTTTAATCTCAATTTTAATAAGTGCTAGAGCACTATTCCATTTGGACTCTTCTTTCTTTAACTCTGTTGCTAATATACAGTGCCTTGATTATGGGTTTGAACTGTATCCGCTACTAAAAAATCTTTGCGTGAAAACAATACATGCCGGATACACATCATCTAATTTTGAATTCACTTGATTTATAATCTCAAGCAGAATAGTAGCATTTTTGCTAGCTTTAATTTAGATTCTTAAGAATCAGAAATGTTATTTCATAGATTTCATTTCATAGACATTAGGGCTGGAAGGGACCTCGGGAGATCATCGAGTCTAACCCCCTGCCCAAAGGGCAGGAAGTCCGCTGGGGTCATAGGATCCCAGCAAGATAAGCATCCAATTTACTCTTGAAGGTGTTCAATGTAGGTGCTTGAACCACCTCTGCTGGCAGACTGTTCCAGACCTTGGGGGCTCAGACAGTAAAGAAATTCTTCCTTATGTCCAGCCTGAAACGGTCTTGCAGGAGTTTGTGACCATTCGACCTCGTCATCCCTTGGGGTGCTCTGGTGAACAAACGTTCCCCCAGATCCTGGTGGTCACCCCGATAAACTTATAGGTGGCCATCAGATCACCCCTGAGCCTACGCTTTTCCAGGCTAAAGAGTCCCATGGCTCTCAGCCTGTCATCGTAAGATGTGTTTTCCTGACCTCTGATCATGCGCGTGGCTCTCCTCTGGACTCTCTCAAGCTTCTCCACATCCTTTTTGAATTGTGGAGCCCAAAACTGGATGCAGTACTCCAGCTGCGGCCTCACCAAGGCCGAGTACAAGGGGAGAATGACGTCCCGGGATTTGCTCGAGAAGCATCTATGGATGCAAGCCAGCGTTTTGGTCGCTTTACTAGCCGCAGCATCGCATTGCAGGCTCATGTTCATCTTGTGGTCAATGGTGACCCCCAAGTCTCTTTCTTCTGTAGTGCTATCCAACGTAGCACTGCCGAGCCTATAAGGATGCTGCAGGTTTTTCCTCCCAAGGTGGAGAACCTTGCATTTTTCGATGTTAAACACCATGAGGTTCTCGTCCGCCCATTTGCTGAGCTTGTCCAGGTCAGCCTGGATCACCCGCCTATCTTCTGGTGTGGATGCTTTGCCCCAAAGTTTGGTGTCATCGGCGAACTTAGCCAGTCCACTCCCGACTCCAATGTCCACATCCATTAATGAAGATATTGAACAGGATGGGTCCCAGGACAGAGCCTTGAGGGACCCCACTGGTCACAGGGCACCACGATGAGTGACTGCCATCGATTACAACCCTCTGGGTACGACCACGGAGCCAGTTTCCCAGCCAGCGGATCGTGGTGGAGCCAAGGCCACAACTGGCCAGTTTGGCCAAGAGGTGATCATGGGATACCAGATCAAAGGCTTTTTTGAAGTCAAGATATATGACATCAATCTCTTCTCCCCTGTCCAGGTGATAGGTCACCTGGTCATAGAAGGAAATGAGATTGGTCAAACAAGACCTACCCGCAACAAACCCGTGCTGGCTATCCCTTAGGATGTTAGCCTGGGCCAGTCCCTCAAGGATGGCCTCCTTAATAAACTTTTCTAAATCTTCCCCAGGATAGAAGTCAGGCTAATGGGCCTGTAGTTAGCCGGATCCACTCTCCTCCCTTTCTTGAAGATCGGCACCACATTGGCCTTCTTCCAGTCTTCGGGCACTACACCAGAGCGCCAGTTTTCAGAGATCCGTGCCAGGGGCTGGGCTATGACGCTCACCAGCTCCTTGAGTACCCTGGGGTGCAGATTGTCAGGGCCAGCTGACTTGAAGGTGTCCAGCTTCTCAAGGTGTTCCTTCACGAGGTCAGCATTTATGGAGGGTAGGGGATCCCCATCACCCAGATCTCCCTGTCCCATAGCAGGCATGGGCATCCCGTGTGACTGATGAAAGACTGACGCAAAGTACCTATTTAATAGATTGGCTTTTTCCTGGGCATCAGTTGTCAGTTGCCCCATCTGGTTTAGCAGGGGTCCAACATTGCCCTTGCTTTTCCTCCGGCTCCCCACATATCTGAAAAAGGACTTTTTGTTGTCCTTGATGCTTGAAGCTAGTTGGAGTTCTGTTGCAGCCTTGGCTTTCCTGGTTTGCTCCCTGCAGGACCGGACCAGTGCAGAATAATTCTCCTTGGAGGTGAATCCCGTCCTCCATCCTTTGTAGGCTTTCCTTTTTAGCCGCAGGAGGTCTGCTAGGTCCCTGGAGAGCCAGGAGGGCTGCTGTGCCTTCTTGCTGCCTTTCCTCCGTGTTGGAAGAGATTTAGCTTGTGCATTGAGGATCGCTTTCTTGAGAAGCAACCACTCTTCTTGAACTCCCATCTCCCTGGGGTCACAGTCCCTGAGGGCCTGACTGACAAGTCTCTTGAGCTTGTCAAAGTCGGCTTTTCTGAAGTCAAGGACTTCTGTGTTGCTAACTGACTTGCCAGCTTTACGGCGGATGGTGAAGGTGATCAGCTTGTGGTCGCTGTCACCCAGCTTCCCTTCGATCACTAGGTCGCCAATTAGGTCGTCCCCCATAGCCAGTACCAGGTCGAGCAGCGCTTTGCCTCTCGTTGGCCCATAGACTTCTTGAGTCAGGTAGAGGTCATCCACGCACAAGAGAAAGCTTTGCGACCGCTCGGATTTTGCTGAGTGATCTTCCCACGAGGATGTCCATGTAATTGAAGTCACCCATGACAACTGAGGTCCTGGAGCAAGCGGCCTCAGTCAGTTCCCAGGCGAACTCCTGGTCAAGCTCAGGACTTTGAGTGGGAGGTCTGTAGTAGACTCCCACTGTTGTGTCCCCTGTGCTGTTTTTCCCACGAATTTTTACCCAGAGGGTCTCTAGCTGTTCATGCCGGTCGCCAACATCAGCTTGCAGGGACATGTAGCTTTCCTTCACATAGAGAGCTACACCCCCGCCCCTTTTGTCAACACAATCCCTCCTGGATAGGGTATAGCCCTCTATCCCCGTGGTCCAGTCATGGGTGGAGTCCCACCAGGTCTCCGTTATCCCAATGACGTCATAATTCTTTGCACTGAGCAGGAGGACAAGCTCCTCCTTGTTGTTACCCAGGCTCCTGGCATTAGTGTACAGGCAGGCAAGTGTGCCCTTGGGGGCTCTTGCCTTGCCCACAGATTGTGCCAGGGCTGGGGCAGGGGTGGGCTCCCTTAAGTGCCTTGGTCTGCTGGCTTTGCAAGGGTCGCTCAGCGGGCCAGCAGTGGCAGTAGTCCCCCCATCCCCCAGCGGGCTTAGTTTAAAGCCTGGTGGAGCAGGTCAGCCACCTGGCTGAGAAGAGCCTCCTCCCCAGGGGAGAGAGGTGGAGGCCATCTCTTCCCAGCAGCTCGCTGCCTCTCTCTCCAAAGAGCGGGCTGTGGTCATGGAAGCCAAAGCCTTCCCGATAACACCAGCGCCACAGTCTTTGGTTCACTGCGTGGATCCTCCTCTCCCTCCTCAGCCCGTAGCCCGAGACTGGGAGGATCGACGAAAACACCACCTGAGCTCCCAGATCCCTAAGCCCCGCTCCCAACTCCCTGTAGCGCCTCATGACCTGGCTGGGGGTGCTCCGAGCCGTGTCATTGGTGCCCACATGAATAAGGAGCATGGGGCAGTGGTGTGTGGGCCGGAGGAGCTGCGGGATCCTCTCTGCAATGTCTCAGATGCGGGCCCCCGGGAAGCAGCAGACTTCCCGGGGTCAGGGGTCGGAGTGGCAGATTGCCCCCTCAGTGCCCCACAGGATCGAGTCTCCCACAACAAACACCTTTCGCTTTGACTTGGGGAGAGCGGGGCCAGTAGCTGTGGTTGAGCCTGGGTTGCCTGTGGGAGCTGGCAACTGAGCAGGCTCTGCTGGGGCTGCAAGAGGTGCGAACCTGTTGCTAAGGTCCGGCGAGGGAGGGGCCTTGGTGTGGTGGGCCTTTGGGCCCTTGACCACCTTGGTCCATGCCCCTGACTGGGCAGAGCGGGAGGTCCCAGAGTCCTCCTTAGTCGTGGAGGGAGATGGTGCTCTCCCCTGCGGCTCCTGGGGGAGAAGGGCTGTCTGGACTGTGGCCTGGAGCTCCTCCAGCTGGCGCGCCAGAGACCCCAGTAGGGAGCAGACCCCGCAAGGGGAGGTGGCCATGCTCCCGGGCCCCAGAGCGTGAAAAAGGGACAGGCAGCCCCTGCAGCCAAGAGTCAGGGGCTCCGTCTGCGTGGAGCCCGGAACCATGGGCTCCGTCTGGGTGGCCGTCTCTGAGGTGCCCAGTGGAGGGACCGTAGAGCCCGAGGGGACCCGAGGGGTGCGGCGCGTGCCCATCCGTGTCATGCCTCTGGTAGGCTGGCTATGGCTGGGGGGGGGTCGCAGGCAGGGTCTCGTGCCCTCTCCCACGCGAACTCCGCGGTAACTCAAGCACTTGTTTACACAGCCTGTTCTCGCGGCTCCGGTCGCAGGGCTCCCTGGGGGGCTGAGCCAAGTAGGGCCCTGGGCGGGGGCTTGACCCGGCCTGGCACCAGGCAGCGGCCTCCTCCCAGCAAGCGAGGAGTTAACCCCTTCCCACCACGAGCCCGCTTACCTCCGGCTGTGCTGGGGGTCGGCAGGGGGCTCGGCGGCTGCTGAGGGGGTGTCTGGGGGGCTTCGGGGGAGCAGGGGCGCAGCGGGCTTCACCTGCGCGTCTCTCACCGCTCCGGAGCCTTACTGAGCTTTTTGTAATTCCTCCTTCTGTTTATGCTTAGATACTGTTATAGTCTTGCAAACAAGCAAACTAGTACGTGATATATGTGATTTTTTTTTAAATCTGACAATTTTTTCTGTATATTCATTCTTTGCTTATGGTATTCAGGAAGTAAAATCAAGTCACAGAGATATTTGCATGTAGGGTACATTTAGCACTGAAGTGCAGTAATCTACTAAATATAATGTAAAATGAGACATGAGACACCAACATGCACAGTTTTGTGAAGTACAACATTGGTGTTGGAGTGTTAATTCAATTACTGCTAGCTTGGTTGTGAACAAAATGTGTTTACTTTTGTAAGAATCGGCATCTAATCAAGATAGTGACCTTAAATTTGAAAAATATCTACTGATTTTTTTGGGGGGGGGTTTCAAACTTGTAACTTTTTAAAGGAACCTGATTTTTCAGAAGGTGTGTGGTCAGCAATTTCTGGAAAGTGAGTCATATTAAGTGTCCTGGGCATCTGGAAATTGTGCGCCAGATCTCACTAGTCACAGCAGTTACACTGGCGTAGGTTTTTAAAGTATTTCATAGAATTCTTGAGTTTTGTGTTTGTGCATATCTACTTACAAAAGGCTTTTATTTGAGTAGTTTGAAGATGCTGATAATTATGATTGGTATAGCTCAGTGGTGCTCAGCCTTCTGGTCTCTTGGGCCAGATGAGTGGTGTAGGACCAGTTCAGGGGCCAGACTGGGCCCACATACCAGGATCAGTCTCTGTTCTGCCTTTGCTCAGCCACATGCTGTCCCATTGGGTTCCACACCATTTTCATCCAGATCTGTACTGCCAGATCGGGCCCTGCACCGTTGTGTCTGGCCCCATGCCACTTCCAGTCAGCCTGTGCCATTGGATTGACCCTGTGCTACATTTGCTGAACCCCTGTGTGCCCAGATTGGCCTGCCCCACTGCCTCTCTTCAGCTCTTTGTGCTATCTTTGCTTGGCTGTATGTACCCAATCTAGCATGCAGGGCCATGCTGTCTAGCTGTCTAGCCTGTGGGGCTCCCCATAGGTCCAGCAATTTGGCAGCAGGGAAGTGGCAATTAATGCTTCCACTCTTCCTTTGCCAATTACCAATTTTTTGGACCTGTGGAGAGCCCTGCAGGCTGGATGACATGGTTCTGCAGGCCAGAGGTTTTGCTCCCCCAATATGGCTTAATGCAGGGCTGTCACCTGACCTCTAGGCTAGATCTGGATCTGGATGCTGTAGTAGTAGGGTGAATGGTGGCAGTGGCTGAAGGTGGCAGTGGCAGTTACCTGAAGTGCAGTGGCAGTGGCTGAAGGTTTCTGATGTGTTACAAACAGAGCTTCATGCCCCAGGTTTTGGCAGGATATCCTGCCCCTGCTTGCAGTGCCTCATGTCCCATACAGTATGGCTCCATTGGCCAAATTTAGGTGATGGACTGTAAGTTTGACATCCCTGGGTTAATGAGTAAGCTGTACTATATGTAATACTCTGGAGACGGGTTTCAGATATTGCTTTCATTAATCAGGGCTGTTTTGTCCATTAGAAGGGGCATGGGTGAGATCGTCTAATAAAGGGTCAGCAGCATTTTTGGGCAGAGTGCCAAAACCCCACAACCTCAACTTGTAAGATGTTAGCTTGCCAAGGGCAGACAGTAGGGGAGTTGCGAGGGCCTGATCCTTGTGGCAGTGCAGCCCCAGACCCTTCCCTGCTGTCTCCCTTGAGATGTGCCTGCCTGCCATTGAGGCCAGGCTGCTTGCAGCAGGTGATGGGAAGACTGCAAGCAGCTGCACTAGGAACCGTAGAATCCTGCTTCAGCTCATTGCCAGTAGCAAATGCACACATGGCTCGAGGTGGATGGTGGGGAAAGGGCTGTACTGTACTGCCACAAGAAGGATAGGGCCCTTGCTGTCTCCCCTGGTGTCCACCCTGAGGCATGTGTGCCAAGCAAAATACCTTTGTATGAGCAAGTTTTGTCCAAGACACAACA
This sequence comes from Crocodylus siamensis, assembly GCF_052110815.1. Classification (NCBI taxonomy): domain Eukaryota; kingdom Metazoa; phylum Chordata; order Crocodylia; family Crocodylidae; genus Crocodylus; species Crocodylus siamensis. The sequence continues at coordinate 147,662,653 of NC_143399.1, read as the reverse complement.
GACTTTCTACGAAAACTAAAAAACATAGACTGCCTTCTCAGCAATACTCTCCTAGACACCATGGATGTTACCAGCTTATATACCAACATCTCACACTAGGATAGCATCCAGGCCTGCCTTACATATCTACAAGAGCAAGAATACATCTCAGAATACAGACCTAAAGATATTACTGAACTTATACACTTCATCTTCACACACAACAACTTCAGTTTCAATAACCAACACTCCCTCCAGACCATGGGCACAGCTATGGGCACCAAAATGGCCCTACAATATGCCAAACTTTTTATGACCCACCTAGAAGAATTCCTTAAGAATTGCACCATTAAACCCATGCTATACTTAATATATATCAATGACATCATCATTCGGACCAAAAACCTGCAATCTGATTGATTGCCATCACAAATTCAATAACCATCACCCATCAATCAGACTCTCTCTTGAATACTCCAGCACCAATATTTCCTTTTTAGACACTATGATCAATATTTGGCATGGTAAAATACAAACCACCATATACAAGAAACGCATGGACCAACATGCATATCTACACTAGTTAAAAAATCTATCTAAGATTTTAGAACTGCCAATCACTCTTAAACACACCAAGAAAGCTGTAATGTATAGCCAAGCCCTCTGATACCACTGAATTTGTACTGAGGAGAACACCTGTGATCATCAGTGCACAAATCTCAAAAGGACTTTCACCCAACAAGGACACTCCTCCAGAGAGAGACACACTGTACTTTTGAAAGAGCCACCTGGATATCACACAAAGAATCGCTGCAGTACAGAAGAAAACTCCACAAATCACACACCATTGGTTATGACATCACATCCTTCCCTGGAACCTATATAGAAAATCCTCAAACAGTTGCAACCCATACTAGAAGAAGACCCAATTATTAAAGAGATCTTTTCAGAGCCACCTAACTTAGCTTTTAAATAAGCATCGAACCTTTCCAGCCTCATCACCAGAAACAAAACTCATTTGGCCCAAAGCACACCAAATGGATCCAGACCATGCCAGTCCAAGAAATGTAAAACCTACCAAAACATCTCCACCACTCCCACAATAACTACATCCCACAACAGAACCATTGCCATTCCTGGATCTTACCTCCAGAAGTGTAATATATCTCATCCAGGGCACCTGATGGAAAATATGTAGGAGAAACCAAACAACAACTGAATACCAGAATGAATGCACACTGAAAATCTAACAAAGGCATAGCACCCCCACCTCTCAACCAGGCAGTGGCATGCCATGGGACCAGGGCTGCTGCAGATAGAAAGCCCAGACGTCTTTCCTTGCAGGCCCCCTGGCCAGGCAGCAGCATGCTGCGAGGTTGGAACTGCTTCAGGGAGAGACGTTCTGGACCCCTTCCCCCACGGCCTCCCTCCTCACTGGACCATCTGCGGCTGCCTGCCGCATACAGCTGGCTGGAGGAAGGAAATGGGGCTGGGACCAGAGGTTGTCATTGACTCAGGTCAGTCCTTATCTCCCCAAAGTGACTGAGAGCCTCCTCTGGGATTGTACGAAGTCCCATCACATCAAAAACCAGGCGCATGTATTAAAGCTGAATGGGAGCAGATAATCAAACTGAGATAGGCACAACAAGAAATAAAACACAAAGTTGTTCTATAAAAAACGTGTAATAATTTTGTGGCTTGTTCTTATGCCGTTAATTGAATGTGTGTCCAGGTGCTTTGCTCGGGCTAAGAGCCCCATCTGTCCTGGCTGTGAGTCCCACAGCTGAGGAGGCTTGCAGCTGGGTTGAGCACTGCCATGATTGTAAGCCTGTCAACTGCAGAACTCAGCTCTGCACCAGCAATAAGGGTTGATTGGATCTGATGCTGGATCCCACAATCACAGCTCCTGCTGTGCACATGTAGCATAGCAGGATCCACATTAGATCATATCATGATTTACCTTTGCCTGAATGTCTAGAGAGGTACCAAGAGATTTTAGCTTGTGGGATCATTTCTGTTAGCATGGTTGTTTGAAATATTCCTTATTTTCAATTGGAACATCAAATATCGCTAACGTCTGTCATGGAAGAACAGTTTTCAAATCTTTCCCGCCTGGACCATACTTGAAAACTCGCATAGCTTGGCGGTCTAGTGTGAACAAAAGCTTAACTGTCATCTGTTCTCAGATGAATACTGTAGATATAATTAAGTGATCATTTCACCTACCACTTTTGTGGTTTCACTTCTAGATTGAAATGTAACAGTTTTTTAACAATGTGCAAGACTAATGAACTGTTCAAGACAAGAATTTGAGAATACCATTTGAAACTTAATTGGGTATTTAAGGAAGCAGAATACTTTTACCCTGAATTTAATTTTTTGGTACAATTTGGTTGACATCCCTGTTGTTTTGAAAAGTGACGTAGGAAGTTTCCCAGTTAAATGTAGTGAGACTCCCCTGTTTAACTCGCAGTATCTGACATGAAAAAAACTTGAGGTTTCATGCCTGTATAATGAAATGCCTGTTGGCATTTTGGGGTTTTGGAGGAGGATTTTCTTTTGGTTACTTTCTCTTCTACACAGCCAGTATACTTGTTTTATGGGCATTGTTAGAAGGACTTGCAAATTTTGCTTAACTATGTGAAATCAGGGAAAAAAAGAGATTTCAGATTTTCATTTCATCTTCCCTATTGTTCCTCCTCATTTTCTGAAATATGAAATCTGACTTAATTCACTTACTTAGTGTCACATATTATGATACAAAAAATAAAATGGATGAACGAAAAAAGAAGTTTGATCCATGACCTCCACATCCTTTTGCTCAGATATCTTTTATGTCTACTACAGGTAAGTATTAACCTTTCTATTTTCAAAATCATGTCATATTGAAGTAACATTATGTTCATTCTTAAGGAGTGTAAGAGCCATGATTTTTATATCCAAGGCTTGACTGGCAATAGTACATGAAGTTATTTTAAAAAAGAAAGGCGCCTGCCTGCTTTCTCTTTTGACAAAATATATTTTTAAAAATATTCAAAATCTCTATTCTGACAAAATCTGTATTTTTCATTTCTAAGGCTTTGAGCTGGGCTTGATTCACAGAATACCAGATGGTTTACAAAGGGTAACCGCAGTAGCATTCATTAAATTACCTGGGGATAATTTATATCTGCAGCTCTGCTTTATCATTCACATACAGTGGTTTCCTTGCATTTGTACTTAATTAGCACTGAGAAAATTCAGATGATTGCAAACTGTATCCAGGGGTACATGAAGCTACTGGGAATATGGAAAACTGTTTTTGTTTTCCTTATTAAAAATTAGCTACCATTTTGAAAGTTTTAAAAAGTTAATAGGTCAGTATAATTATCCTAAGCTGTTCTGATTGAAGAAAAGAATAAGTCTGTATTTTTTCATTTTGGAAAAAAAATATGCATAATCTAGTGCAGAGAGCTATAGCAGGATCTAGTTACCTGCCATATCGTAATGGGGGCATGCTTTACTAATTAAAGTGATATCTTAGTAAAACCATAAAAATTACATTAATGGATTAATGAGAGGAATAAACTTGAGCTAGTAGGTACCAGCTATTTGAACGTAGATTATGGAAGTTAAGGAAAATCTGTTCTATTTAATAGGAATATATAGAAAAGCCTTGCCCTTTTTCTTTGCAAAATCGCTTGGTTTTAATTTAAGGTTGCAACAGAGTAGGGATGTCTCCATGTTGTCTGTAATACTACCAAGACTATTATTAGACTGACTGTATATACAGATTGGGTGCATCTACATAAGACGCTACTGCACAGTTATCACTGTGCATTTATTTAGTACTCATGTAAACATGTACTAAATAAATGAGCAGTAACTCAAGTTACTGTGCAGCAGCACCAGCAAATGTCTTTTTTGTGATGCTACTGCTCAGTAGCTTAATACTACTGCACAGTAGCATCACGTTACAGTTTTTGCCATGTGACACCACTGCGCAATAGTTTTGGGCTACTGTGTGGTCAGCATCTTGTGTAGATGTGCCCACTGTGTACTTAGGACCAGATAACAGAGCGAGTCTTAATTACCCAACGTTACTCCATCTTTATGAAGCTTAAAATCTCCTTCTTACCATTATTGTTCAGCCAAATAGAAATAATATTTGGGACAGCCTTAGCTTCTGAGTAGAATGGGGAATTTGAAGATAATGTCTGTGATTCTTAAATTGAAATGAATATTTGTTTTCAAAGAAACCAGTGATCAATACATCTAGTGAGGCAAAAATAAAGTTCTCTAGCAAAGGATGAAATAGAGTTGCAACATAGAACTCTACTGAAATGTACTTTCAACATACATTAGACAAGAAGTTGCAACATACAAATGAAATACATGAGGTACATGAGTTTAGCCACAATGTTCATCTTAATGGCTCTAGCAGTTTCTAATACTAGAGGAAGGTGAGTCTAGTCTCTGCAGTTCTGTTTTTTTTTTTTTTAATTGCTACACAAACCATCAGTAGCTTAACTTGGGGGTGGGTGAGTGGGCACCAGCTCTAAGCTTTCACTTAGAGGGGGCCACTAGAATGGTGGCTTCTTGAGGAGTGCATGGTGCTGCATGAGCAGCAGCTCTGTTGCTGCAGCTGTAGCCTCAGAAACTGAGTGCGGGGAATCTTCAGTGCTGCTTTAGCAGCAGCAGAAACAGTTGTGTCCATCAGACCTCTCTGCATGAGCAGCAGCTAGGGACTTAGCCCAAAACATGGTAGTTTCATAGTTTCTAGGGTCAGAAGGGTCCTGAGCAGATCATCAAGTCCGACCCCCTGCCATGGCAGGAAAGAGTAGTGGGGTCAAACGACCCCAGCAAAGTGTACATCTAGCCTCCTCTTAAAGACCCCCAGGGTAGGAGCCAGCACCACTTCTCTTGGAAGTTGGTTCCAGATCCTAGCCGTCCTGACTGTAAAGTAGCACCTCCTGATATCTAGTCTAAATCTACCCTCTGCCAGCTTGTGACTGTTATTCCTGGTCACTCCTGGTAGTCCTTGGGGGAACAGGGACTTTATAGTTTCATAGTTTCAAAGTTTCTAGGGCTGAAAGGGACCTGAGCAGATCATCTAGTCCGACCCCCTGCCATGGCAGGAAAGAATACTGGGGTCAAACGACCCCAGCAAGATGTGCATCTAACCTCCTCTTAAACACCCTGTGGCAGGATGGCCTAGGGGTGCCGTGACCTCCCCTAGTGCCCCTTGCCTATCATGCCAAGTCTGGGTCTTTAATGCATCCTCCGTCTCTCCTGCCACGTCTTTGATCTTATTGGTTCAATTAAGGAGGCTGCCTTCCTGCCCTTGTTGGCACGGGGCCGGTCTTACTATACCAGGATTTTGGTTCTACTCCCTGTGCTGGTCCTCTCCCGGGGCCAGCGCAATACACGCGCTCTCTGACTGTGCCCCTTCTCACCCAGCTCGGACTTCTCAATGGGCTTACGCCCCACTCAGGTCTTCGTAACTTTCAAGCAGCGCCCCGCTCAGGCCTGCCTCCCCTATGTTCCGCGGCCGCTTACGTACTGGCCTATTCCGCGCTTCCCACGGTCTGTATGCCCACACTTGGGCCTGTAATCGCGCCTCTTGCGCTCCACTGCCCCCCACTGGGGCCCTTGTGCTCGCTCGCCTGCACTGTGGCCGTCTATGCCCCCACTGGGGCCCTGGCTTGCGCTCCTTGCGCTCGCTCGCCCGCACTCGGGCCTTCCATGCCCGCACTCGGGCCTGTGGTCGTGCCCCTTGCACTCCCCACCCACACTCGGGCCTGTGGTCGTGCCCCTTGTGCTCCCCAGCCGCACTTGGGCCTGTCTATGCCCGACTCGGGCCTACGCCCCACTGGGGCTCTTCCCAATTGGGATTTCCAATTGGGGCCTGTCCCGGTAATGCCCACACTGGGCTGGAGTCGGGACCCCCCACTGCTTAGACCCAACTTCCTGGGCCCGCACCCTACTGGACTGTCCCAGTCGCCCCAATGTGCTGTGGTCGGGACAACCCCACAACATGGCACCCTCCGTGGTGCCAGGAACTCCCCCACCTTACTGGGGAGCTCCGGCTGAGGCCTTCTCCACCCCTATAGCCTCGCCCGGTCCTCCGGTGTAATAATCACCACTCCACAAAACTATAAGCCAGGCGGCTATAACACATCATAAGCCCCCGAGCTTATAATACCAATTCCGCTTTATGCTGGACTTCCCCAATGCCTGCTGGTCCCCTCTGACTAGTTTGCAACAGGCCACTAGATCCCCCCCTCAGCCTTCTCTTGTTGGGTCCCTTAGCCTCTCCTCCTAGGGCCTGCCCTGCTGCCCCCGATCATGTGAGTGTTCCTCCTCTGGACCCTCTCCATGTTGTCCACATCCCTCTTGAAGTGTGGCACCCAGAACTGGACGCAGTACTCCAGCTGTGGCCTGACCAGTGCCACATAGTAGTTATGCTTCTGCAAACTGTTAAGATCAAATAAAATAGAAGGATCAATAGGCAGCAGGAAACTGTACCTACAGATGGACATTTACAGTAATTTTATTTAAAACATGAATATTTTAATTGAAATCCTCAGAAAATTGTTAGAGCATAATTAATCTAAAGGAAGATTTTCAAAAAGTTCATGGATATAAAATGTAATTATAAATGATTGTAGCATTCACTTCAGTAGCTTTAGAGCTAATATAAATAATACAAAGCTTAGGTAGCAGGGATTGACCAGCCTGGTATAGAATAGTACTTGGACCTGAATTCTTGTGCGTGAGGTCTAGGATAGCATTAAAACCAAAATACATAAAACAAACAAACAAACAAAACCCCCTCAAACAGTAAAGGCAATTATTAAGAATTTTTTTCCAAGATTGAAATATTAGTCTAAAGAACTTGACTGGGGTAAAATATTTATCCAAGGTGTAATATTCAAACAATTTAATTGAAAAGGTAATATTAATAACTATTGTATCACATAAAGCATACCATTTCACTATAAACATCCCTTTCCTAATGTTTTCTCACACACACACACACACACACACACACACACACACACACGTGTAATACAAGAAGTTTAGAGGAAAATATTGTTTTGTGAGAGGCGCTTGGGGCTGGGGGAAGTGTGAGGATGGCGATCAGGCAAGGAGCCACCATGTAGATGTGTGCATGCACACATGCATGTGGCAGCCAGGCAGCATGGAGAGCAGCCCCTGCAGCTCACCACAGGTAAGTCTATGGGGGGAATGGGATAGGATAGGGCGGGGTAGGAAGGAGCGGGGCATAGACAACACATCAGGGGGCAGGGCAGGCATGGTCAAAACTGTCTGCCACCCTTCCTTCTCTCTAGGATAGAGCTGTGGCCTGAGGGGAGCAGTGGTGGTGGCTGGGCCATGGTGGCGGGGCAGCCTGGCATGAGTGGCTGGCAACAGAAGGAGGTGAGGAACTGCACAAATCCCCCTTCCCCATTCCATTACTCCTTACACTGGCACAGGGTTTCTGCTGGCAGTGGCAGCAATGAGTCTTGCCTCCCTGCTCTGCCCTCCTGTACCGACTTCTACCCACTGGGCCATGGAAGCTACTCCTCCCATGTCAGTCCAGCCAGGCTGTAGCCCCATGCCCACTGTGGGTGCACAAATCTGGGGGGAGGGGCAAGTGCCCCCCCCATGCCTCACATCCCCCATGCCCCACACACTTGGGGGCAGGGGGCTGTGGTTTGGGAGTGAGAGTTAGTGGCAGGGCCGGAGGTCTGTTTTCTATTTAAACTTTTTACTGGGTTGGGACTGGCCATTGATATTTACAAGTGGGTTCTGGTCCAAAAAAAGGTGGAGAACCACTGATCTAGCTCACAGAGGGTGATCAAGTCCTTTACAGTGCATGATTTCCTAGACCCTTTTATGTCTCTTTCCTCTGTTATTACAGGACTTGTATATTAAACATTCATAGTTCACTGTTCTTTTTTAACTACTTCTTAATATTATGAATATTTAATTATCAGAATTAAAAGGGAAAGTGCATTTGATGTAGTGTTCAGATGGAGAAACTCACTTTTTCCGCTGTGATTATATATTAGGCATGAATTAAATGCATTTTCCTTTCCCTGAATGGGTGCATATGGACTCAGTCGTCATGGAGTGGTGTCCTTTTATTCCATGTTCATTATTTAATTAGTACCCCCGTACCTCAGATATGACCAATTATGATGGTACACTTTCTTCTAATGCTTTAGAGCAGGGGTTCCCAATGTTTATGTGCCCAAGGGCACATCCAGATTTAAAACAAAAAGCAGTGAGTGCCAATATGAATATTAAAGTTTAGAATTTAGAATCCTGGATATGCACATGCACATATTTTTGTTTGGGAAGGGAGTAAGTGCCACTCTGTCACTGTGTCGGTCTCATTTTGGTGGTCGTTGTGTACAGCCTGTGAAAAAAATTTTAAGTGTTGATGTTCTGAGTTCAGTTGGCAGTTACAGCATTTTTTTGTTGGAATAATGATTTTTACTGATTGTGAAAATGCACACGGGCACCTAAATAAACTTCGGGGGGGCGCCATGGCGCCCGCATGCACCACGTTGGGAACTGCTGCTTTAGAGTAAGTAGTGTAGAGGCAAGTTAGATACCTAGCTCTCAGTAAAGATAATTTGCTATGAAAATCTGATTCCAAGTTATTTATGATTTTGGTGACCAATGCCAAAAATTTCTCAGGATCTATGCTTTTGTTTCTTAAACAAGTAATTTTCAGAGTGTGTGAATGTCATGCTCTTCTAAAATTCATTTGCAAGGACAGGGTTCTTGAAAATCGTAAATAACTTGGAATCAGATTTTCATGAATTCTCAGTGCTGATGTGCATTTTGCCATTTATACAAATGTATGAACCTCAGTGCCAGGCACTTTTAAAAGCACCCAGCGCTGTGGCGCATGCATGTGTACAAATGCCCATCATCTCTGTTTTAAAGGCATTTGTGCTTTGTGTTGTCCATATCTGCAAAAAAACAAAATACAGAGTAACTGTGGAGAATGAAGGTTGAGACACATTACAGCAAGAACATCTACCTGTTTTTGAACAGAAGACTTAATTCTATAGTCAGTATTATTCAGTTTCCTAATAGTGAGCCCATTCTGTCTCAGCTAGTGTCAGAAATAGAGCATGGAGGTGCACAAAGATTGTCTTGACCACATAGGAGGATGTTTGGAGTTGCTGAGAGTAGAAGGGTTGGTTGATTGTATTTGGGGAAGGTGGGACTTGGCTACTGATATTTCTGTTTATGTTGGCTGCTTCTTCCCCTCTCAGTTGCTGCAGGGGGAACAGCAAAAGAAGAGGTAAAGTAGCTTCCTGGCCATCCCTAGAGCATGCGCCAGAGCTAACATCACAGCTGGTGTGCGGGAATGCAGACAGTGCTGCCAAATGTGTGAGTGTTTTAGAGATGCATAACACTTGGAAGCCCTGTTCCCCAATTTTTTAATGGTTTTTGTGTTTGTTTACCGATATACAATATTTTTGGAGATCAGAATATCTCATTACTGACATCCTGCGTGGTCCCACTTCCCTGGCATGGCAGAGGGCAGGCTGTCAGTGAGCAGGTCACTGACATGCTCCCTGTGGGAGCAGGGGAGAAAAGGAGCAGCCCCCTATCACTCCCTGGCTGGAGAGCGTGCTTTCCAGTGATTGCAGTGCTCCAGCTAGCGGGGCTCTGAACATGTGTACACCTCCATTAGGGCTCTAATTCTGTAACTGAAAGTGTTGAGGCACTTTGTGGTGCTACAAATGAATGTGTGGCCAAGTCATGTGTCTCCAGTCCTGCAAACTCTCATATACTTAACTTTCCTCCTTTGATTTTTTTTTTTTTGAGGGACCCAGACCTAAAACAGAGGGTAAGGGTAGTCTTACCTGTATTGTCACTGTGAATCACAGGCCAAGAATGTCAGTCACCTAATGCTTGGCCCTGTGCTGTAACCACTGTTCTGTACCACATTCTGGGGGGAAAAAATCTTAGTGTTTTGCTTTATCGTTTTACTAACATTGCACAACCTCTGTTATTTTTCTTGGATTATTAAAATTTGCTCTAAACCAAAGAATTCCTTTTCTGTTTATAAATAATATGCATGATCATTTTTCCTTTTAAAATATATAGTTGGAATCATTAAAAATCTAAAATTGGTTATAAAAACAATGCAGAATCTATTGTATATGTCATAAAATACATATATTTTAAAAAGTTCAAACATGATTAGTTATCTTTGTAGGTCATCTGCACAGCATATTTTTACTTTAAACTGTGAAATCACACAGCTGCATTATGAAAGATATATATTTCACTAATTTAGGCAAATTGTTGTTTACACATTACAAATGAGATAATTTTATGCTTTCCGTCAGTGAAACCAAAGTTACACTACTTGGAAAAATATATATTTTTAATTCTCTTCTGAATGTTTGCTTAACTATAATATTCTGAAAAATGTCTGTGGTGTTTATAATTTGTAGATGTCTTATTTAACTGTAGCAGTATTTGATTTTAAAATATTTGGATACTGTTGAAAAGTGAAAAACAAATGCTACTTGCTGTTAGTAGAAATATTCTGTCACAAGCACTGTTCCAGCTTGAGCTGCATGTTTACAAGGAGCATGTTTCTCCTTTATGCACGCATTGTGGGCTGGTCATACAGTTATTGCCTTGGATTGGACTATGTTGAAGAAGAAAAAATTAGTTCAGAAGGTTACATTAAGTAATCTGTGATTTTGAGATAATTGTACTGTGAGGCAAAGATTGCATTAGATATTGAAATGTTTGCATCTCTGTGTGGGCATTTTTGCTTGCTGTGTTATGAAGGATAACAGCAAAGATTGGAAACTTTTGCTATCAAAAGATTTATTGATTCTTTTTGAGCCAAATGTGATTTTTTTTGTATCTGAAGTTTTTAAAATAGCTCCAGATTGCCAACAGATTTTTTTTACAAGGAGACATTTAAAACAACCAGGAAACTACCAAAACTCACCTACTTTTGCTGTCCCTCTAAACTGGAAAAAATCCTTGTCCAGCAGTAAGTGAAATTGAGTTATTTACAGCCAGTTGAAGGGGCTTCTAGCTTGCATTTGAGAGAAGTGGGTATATTGACACTACTTGAGGATGAAAATCAATGGTCACTTTGTGCCTTATTCCCACTTACTTTCAGAATAAACATGCAGTCCACCATTTTCATAAATTCTTTATCTGGTTTGAGTCATGCTTTGTACTGGATACTGTACTTTAGTAAGAATACATATGATTATGTCATTTTTCTGGCATTTACAGAATGAAATGAGACAATAACTTAACTAAATTGAATTCAGATCCAGGTATTGCACATAATAGACCCTCCCCCCAGTATAATGTAATGTAATCTCATTATGTTATAATTTGTATACTGTAGTTTCTCCATTTAATTAAAACATTCTTTCAAGATGGCCTAAAAATAAAATTCATGTTTTGTAACTAGGCAGTTTTGTTTGAAATAGAAGTTGTCCTGCCGCATTTACTGAGAGAAGTTGTGGATTCTCTATGCTTGGAAATTTTCAAAAGCGGGTTAGACAGACACTTGGCTGGGATGGTTTAGTCAAGGATGATGATTATGCCTTGAGCAAGGGGCTACTTTCCTATGATCCTGTTTCATCTGGAAAAACTCTCCTAACCTGCCATCCTTTATAGTTGGTTGGGAGCCTTTTGATCTGTACAGCAATTATTTCTTTGTCCTTTGGGATTTTTAATTACTTTATTGGATTTCATGTTTGAATTCTGCCCAAGAAAAGCAGAATTTTGGAACTTGCATATGGTTTTTTGGACATCTGTATTCTGTGAAGGTCAGCAGCATGGACACCTGAAAAATTATGCTGTCTCAATACTTTGTTCCTAAGTTGAAGTAGTCACTCAATCACTGATAAAAATAATTACCTAGTTAACCTTGGAATGGTACATAGTCCATGGTATCAGTACTATTGACTGCAGTTATGCTGGCAGTTAAAAGCTGGTATAACTTGATGAGTTTTGCTCCTTTTTAAAATATTGATGGAAAAAGTTAATGTTAGTAATACATTTCAAATTCTGCCTATTAGTAATATTACAAAAATGACATATAGTAACTGTATATTTGAAACTAAAAAAGTCTTATTGGAACAGCCTTGAGTTGCTTCAAATCCTAAAAGAAACTCATAAGTTACCATTCCAATAGAAATGTCAAGGCAGTTCATTTGCATAGTCTATATATGGCATGGCATAAATTTTATGATGTAGACTCTGACATTGTAAACGCTTCCACACTTGAGTAGTTCCATTTTGTTGAATTATGGGTTTCAATAGCCATGTCTTTTTCATCTTATTTACTGGCTTAGCAATTTTCCCCACAGATATGCTTCATGTTTTTTTCCTCATTTCATCTTGTTACCAGATTTCATTGTTTTGTCCTCTGCATAATTATGGAGAATCTTTTTTTTATATGTTTACTTTTTTCTTTATCTCTTTTTTGTTATAGTTACAGAGCTTAAGCCACTCTTTCTCAAACAGTCAGGGTATGCTACTTTGGTGATAAGATTATCCCTGTGGAAAACAGGGAGCTCATTTGTGTGTAAACTGAGTTTGGTGATGTGATTTGTGATGGTGTTTAGTTAACTGAATGCCCGAACTTAATTTTGTATTTACTTTTATTAGTAAAAAAAGTAAAATAGAGTTGGATTACTCTGTTTGCACCTACTATAGCGTGATATGATAATGCCATATAGAAAAGGGGTTCTGCTCATTTCAGGCTATTATAAATTACTCTGAATTGATTTAGTCAATTGAACAATTTAATTTATTAAACCAGTCAAGCTTACTGGAATTTTTATTATTCACAATGTTCTGTGAGCACTGTGCATGCAAACAAATTTCAGGGAGTAAAACAAGTAAACAAAACATGACATTTTCTGAAGTTATTACCCAATACATGGGATTTTTGTTTTGTGACCCAGGGTTATATTTCAGATGAAGAAAGTGCCACTGCTGATCTCAGGGTTTTATTCTGATTTGTGTAACTATATTTATTATTGATCTTCAGGTATGCTGAAACACATTTTTCATATTGCTAATTTTTGTCTGTAATATATGGTGCAGAAAAGTAATGAAAAAATGGTAAGCCCTTAGATTAGAACTTTAATGGTCATACTCCTATCAGTATGCCAATTTCTATATGGAAAAAGCAGTAATTTTGTTAAGTTTTTTTCCTCTCCCTCAGAAAAAAAATCAGTACATCAGTACAAAATAAGTTAGAATGAGATTCCTTTGTATATTTGGGTTGTATTCTTACAAATAACCCTTTTCATTTATAGTGAGAGAACTATTTTCCAGTTGTTTAGTTGTGGTTGATATCATTTTCACTCTGGACAAATGTTTATTTTAGTCCATTTTACTTATTATGTCTTACTATCACAGCTTAGCTCTAACATTAATATTTACAGGTTAGCCATCTCATTTAAAAAAATGTTTAACTACTTGAATCTGAAATATTCGAAGTAGCCCAACCAAGTTGAGTTCTCAGATAAAGAATTTGGTAGGAACTTGGTCTTCTTCGGAAATTCAGCCTAAAGGGTGAATTTAAAGCCAACTAAAAAGAAATTCCAAATTGAGACTTCTGTTCTGAACTTCACTCACTCCATTACATTTAATTATGCTGGCAGCAGTGTAAGCAGCTGTCTGAGATGTACTTATTTTCTGCAGAGTTTAATATACAAGTGGCCCCATTCCTGAAGTTGATGAATGTTACCTCCTTTTTTTACTTTTTTCCAAATTTTAAAAATCCAAAGTAAAACTTTAAAAAAACTAGCTCCTTTTGTTATTACATATTAATTAGTTAAGATTAATTTGTGAGACACATCATTTGTTAGTTTCATTAACTGTGCAATGATTGCAGTCAACCCATGGCAATCTGTTCTTTATTACTGTTTTGCCTAACAAACAGAGTCACATTTCTGTCAGTAATAGTAAATATTGCTATAACTGACATTTAGGTGATTTCACCCTTCAACATCAAGCTACAAACTAGAGAGAGCTTGGTAACAGTTTCATGTTTTAGAAACACAAGGGATCACATTTAGATATACTGGAAGGGAGCACATCTCTTCTGTTTCCTTTGACCTAAGGAGTTTTAAATATGTCAAGCAATTTTATTAGCTTTCTGTTTCAGAAAATCACATCCAGTGGATTTGTGCATTTTTGATTGCTATAACTATGTAGTGAAATAAATCTCTAGTTCTTTATGTTTTAGAAAGTTACATTATGAATCACAAAAGCTAAGCACAGATAGTCAAAAGGTCTTAGGCAGAATCAATCCAAACTTTGCAGGTTTCTCTGAGCTTTGAAGATTAGAGCAAGAGCAAAGGGAACTCATGTTCACTGGGGTGTGGGAGGAGGCAGGGAGGAAGATCAGTGCCTATACTGGCCAGGCCAGAAGGCAGGGGGGTGCTCTGGGATGTCTCCCAGCATGCTGAACATTGCCAAAGGCAGGCGAGCCCAGCTGAGCAGGGCCATCCCTGATTGGCTGTAAGGGAGATGCCCAAACCCCTTGCTGTCACTGCAGACCCTCTTCTGCACCCAGCTGTGGCTTTCAGAGCTGGTTGCCATGGCAACACTGGGTGGGGCAAGCTCAGAGCTGGTAGCCATGGCAACACTGAGCTGGGGCAGGTGCAGAGCTGGTTGCTATGGCAGCACTAAGGTGGGGCAGGCGGGATGGAACCAACCCAGCCCTGGCAGCAACCCAGCTCCAGCTCCTGCACAGTGTGGGGGGCCCCCATGGTGAGAGCTTTTTCTCTCTTGCCCCTGCAGCCCTACTGGATGATCATCTCAGCCCTGTTCCTGCACTAGACCTGGTTTCTAACTGCAGGGAGGGAAGTAGGGGGGCAACGGAGACCCCCTTTGGCATGGGATTTTCCCCCAGCAGCCCAGCTTCCCCTCCCCCTACCACAGCGTAGCTCCATGATTGCCTCAGCTTCACCCCTCCCCCAACAGACTTAGCCTCTCAGCTGTGGGGGGCATGTGAGTGAGGAGAATGTTGGGGGGCCTGGGGACTTTTCCCCCTGGAGCCCAGCTTTCTCCCCTGAAGCCCAACTGGGCCATCACCACAGCCCTGTACCACACCCAGCCTTTTAGCTGTGAGGGGCTGGGGTAGGAAGCTCTGTTCCCCTCATGGCTGAGAGGTCGTGTTTGGCTGGAGGGGTGAGATTAAGGCAGTTGCAGAATTGGGCTGTGGGGAGAGAAGCCCCTGCCATGGGGACCCCTCCTGCACTGTGCAGACCCCAGCTGGGTTGGGCAGGGGGATCTGTTCCCATCCCTGGCCCTCTCCCCACCACAGCTGAGAGGCCAGGTCTGGCAGTGGGTTGGGAGGTGAAAGCAGAGCTGGGCTGAGGGATGGGGGGGCCCCATTGCGGCCCTCCCCTCTGCACTGTACAGACTCCAGCTTGGGAGGGTTGAGTCTGGGATGGGGGATTCCATGTCCCCCCTCACTGCCCTGTGTCCCCTGCTAGCTGGGTTGGGGAGCAGAAGCTTTGCTGCCTCAGCTCTGTGACAGTCATGGGGCAGGTCTGGCCTGGCTGGGCCAGAGCAGAGGTACACTGGCAGAGGTTAGTCCACCCACATCACAAGGGGGAAGGTTAGCAGAGAGCTGCAGAGCATCCTAGGATGCTGGTGGACTGCAAACTAGCTTAATTTGGGAGGGGAGCTAGAACAGAAATTCGATAGACTGGTCTAAAATAACCTTATTAAATCTGATATTACATCCATTCAGGTCTGTCTTACATTGGGTTCCACCATTTTGAAACCAGCCTATGTGAACTGAAGTTCTTTTCTTTTACTGGTTTATACTGGTTTCTGATCACGTACACTGATTTATGTGTAATTTCTGTCCCTACCTGTAAAGACCAGGTGCAACTTTTTATCTCTGAATATATGACTTAAGGAAGAGGTGGCCAAAATATTTTGGTCTGTGGACAGCATAATGTCCACAGATTGCAGATTGAGTCTCTGTGCTGTAAATTGTCTCAGATCTTTCCTTTCAGTTGTCAAGACATTGTGCTCTCTCAGGCCCACTTGCCTAGCCATTGTTGCTCCCCTGCCATTTCCTACTTCCCTTTTTGTGGTGAAACTGTTTTTTCGCCAAGTTCTGGTGTACTTGTCTCCTACATTTTATATCTATAAATTCACAATAGGAAGAAATGCAGACAGAAGTCAGTGATTGCAGCCTTTGTCTGTTCATTTTTTGTTTAGCTGCAGTTCACAGGTCACATATATGTACTTCTCTTAGAGGGCTGCATGTGGTCTCTGGACAGTTCTCTGTTACTTGCTCTAACACTACTGGGACAGCAGGAAACTTCAGAATTAAAACCTGAGAAAGCCTCTTTTAAAGAGAGAAATACTGGAATAATACTGTTTAGTTTCAGCATATTCTAAATGTTCAGAAAGTAAGCTTATATAAATAGCCTTTCAGTTTTACATGCATGTATCCTGTGAATGTATGTGATTTGAGAACATTTACAGTAAATTGTTACCAAAATATCACATAATTTTTAAAACATACAGTATGTTTACACTGCTTTTGTTAGCTTTGCAGATCAAACCTGAGCACTACTTTTTATCTGGATTATTTTTAATAACTTTTAAGACTGCCTAGCTTTCTTAGTATTATTTATAATCTAATTGAATATATCAGATGGCTGTTCAAATCGTACATTTTCAGAGTATATTTAAAAGTCAACTCAAATTTAACTTCAGCAAAGCCTTTATGATACACTAGTATGTATTTCTATGTTCTGCCTGGCATTTCCTAACATACATATTTTTACTGGTTTCTTTCTTGAGAGAGAATTATATTTTCACGTGTGAAGTCTGTGCCAATACACAAAGTATGTTAATTGATCCACTCATTTTGTAGGAGAGAGAGATGCTATTTTTTTTAAAGATGGACTTTAGCACTTGATTTTCCACAGTTCTTCAAATGTACACATACATATTAAAGGGTAGTTGTGAAAATCCACAGCTGGTGTGATCAAAGGTTTAAGCATATGGTCTGGTAAGTGGTTTTAAAGTGAGGTTTTGGGTGGTAACTCATGAACACGCTTACCAACACAACTACCATATTTTTTTCACATACAACATTAATTTTTTCCCAAAATTCAGCTGCTGGAAACTGGGGTGCACATAAGCAGGAAATATGATAATAGCAGTTTCTGCATCTGCTGAGGGAAAGCAGAAGTAATGCAGAAATGTTGTATATGGGACTCCCCAGCTGCTGGCTGTGGACAGTTTTTTTTCCTGCCAATTGCAGGGGCTGCTGCTGGAGAAGCAAGGAAAGATCTTTTTTTTTCTGCCTTTCAAAAACTAGGTGTTTAGCTTTTTGGGGCACATATTGTATATGAAAAAATATGGGCCATATTGATTGTACAGATCGAAGTGACCATACCTTAGCTTGTCATTTCACTTGTTACTCTTGATTTGGGAAAAACAATTGTTTCCGGTAGTTGCTGAATATCTCTTTCTCTCTCCTCCTTCTTCTTCCCCAATTAACCTGAGGCAACAATTCATTCTGTGTTACTATAAGGTAGTGTTAGTACTTTGTGTGGCAGTATATGTGTAAAATGTTCTCTAAAAACTTGCTGGGTTCAGGAGTATATATTTTTGCCCCTAATTAAAAAGTATATATAATATATTTTGATGTACAGTGCACTGAAAAAGATATTTCTTTCCCAGAAAATTGTATTTTATTACATGCTCTGAAGGCTTGGAGTCTCTCAGATATTTATTTTTTTTCAGTTTGCTGAGAGTAAAGAACAGATGCACCAAAGCAAAAATAGAGTTCAGATATGTGAGCCATCTTAGCATTACTTTGACTTGTATTGATTTTAAGTCAAGGGTGTCAGACTCACCAGAGGTCCTGGGCAGGATATGGACCATAGGGCTTCTTGTGTGATGGATTCAGCCTGGAGCACAGGGGTGGCTGCCGTGGTGGCAGCAGGTCAGGAGTGTACAGGGATTTGGAAGCAGAGGCAGACCCGGCAGTGGGCCTGGGGATGAGGGTCTTCTAGGGACAGGCGGGGATCTGGAAACAGTGAAAGTGGGCTAGTATTACCCCCCAACATCTGAAGGCCTGTCGTAGCCCAGGAAGCTAGATAGAGAGGCTCCACAGGCTGGCTTTATGTTTGACACCTGTGTTTTAAATCCATCACTGATGGAATTTATTTTTTAAATGGCTTCCAAACAACTGATTTCCCCAAAGGAGAATTATGATAAAAGTCCTTTGGAAAATTAAAATAATTTAATAACTGAAGGGGTAAAACAACTTCAGCAATCCAGCTGAGTTTATTCTACTTTGTCCCAGAAAGCACAAGATATGGCAATGGGCTTAAATTACAGCAAGACGGATTTAGCTTGGGAAAAGCTTCTTGATTATAAGAATAGTAAGACAGTGAAATAAAGGAAGTTGCAGAATCTCCTTCTTGGTGGGTCTCAAGAAATAGTTGGAAGGGCATTTTTCTGGGGTGATTTAGGAACAGCAACTTCTGCCTGTACAGGAGGCTGGACTTAATATTTCTGGCATTGCCTTCCAACTCTGTGATTCTATGATTAGGTTTTCTGGTCACCTATTGTATTTACTCAAATTCAAGATGAGGTATTCCCCACACTTCCCCCTTCAGAATGAGGGGGAAATAAGCCTCATCTTGGATTCAAGTACTGGTCCAAGGCAGCCACCTGCTGTGGTTGTGGCTGCAGCCTCAGCCCAACCCTGGTGCCAAGCCAGGCTAAAGGCCAGAACTGCAGCTGCTGCCTGCCTCGGGCTGCAGCTAGGACCAGGGCCAAGGCTGGAGCCACTGCTGCTGCCTGGCCAGGGCCCCTAGCTAGTGCCACCATGTGCTCCATGCTTTATCCGGATCCAGAGCTGCCACATAGTGTAAATAATGATACGGGACGCAGGCGGGAAAATGGCAGGAGACTTTGGAGAAGCAAGCAGCAGGGGAGGCATGTAGCCGAGGGGAGGCAGGTACCAGGAGGGGAAAATGATGGGGAAAAGGTAGCAGGGAGCAGATTCTGGGAGTGCAGGCCCCCAGGTAATGTAAGATATGGGTGACAGGCCACCTACCCTCCCCCGCATCCTACACGTGCCTCCCCACTGCCTCAGCCCTTCCTCCTTACCGTTACTTTCCAAGCTGCTTATTCCCTGCCTCTGATTTCCCTACCTCTGTGGCAGGGGAGATGTATTTAAGATATATCCTAAATTTATGTGCCTCCGATAATTAGATTCTATGCATGAAATATTACAACAAATTTAATTTATTGGGTGAGTAGTCTTAAATTCATAAATGTTCTGGATTTGGGCAAATACAGGATTAATTTTCATTGGACCCAGGGTAGAGGGATGTACTGTTCCACTGCCAAGTTGCTGTCCTGGTCTGGGGTACAATTTTGTTCCATAAAGTTTCCACTCATAATAAAATCGGCTCTTGTGTCTTATCTTATTTCTTTAACTGTGAGAAGAAACCAGAAAAATAATAAGTTGTTACTTGAGTAGCTGATCTGTATATGTTTCATAAATTTCATAGACATTAGGGTTGAAAGGGACCTTGGAAGATCATCGAGTCCAGCCCCCCACCCGAAGGGCAGGAAATCAGCTGGGGTCATAGGATCCCAGCAAGATAAGCATCCAATTTTTTCTTGAAAGTATTCAATGTAGGTGCTTGAACCTCCTCTAATGGCAGGCTATTCCAGACCTTGGGGGTTCGGACAGTAAAGAAATCCTTCCTTATGTCCAGCCTCAAAAGGTCTTGCAGTAGTTTATAATTGTTCGACCTCATCATCCCTTGGGGTGCTCTGGTGAACAAACGTTCCCCCAGATACTGGTGGTCACTCCAATAAACTTATAGGTGGCCATCAGATCACCCCTGAGCCTACGCTTTTCTAGGCTAAGGAGCCCCATAGCTCTCAGCTTGTTGTCATAAGGTCTGTTTTCCTGACCTCTGATCAAGCACGTGGCTCTTCTCTGGACTCTCTCAAGCTTCTCCACATCCTTTTTGAATTGAGCCCAAAACTGGATGCAGTACTCCAGCTGCAGCCTCACCAAGGTTGAGTACAAGGGGAGAATGACGTCCCGGGATTTGCTCGAGAAGCATCTATGGATGCAAGCCAGCGTTTTGGTCGCTTTAGTAGCCGCAGCATCGCATTGGAGGCTCATGTTCATCTTGTGGTCAATGATGACCCCCAAGTCTCTTTCTTTCATAGTGCTAGCCAGCGTAGCACTGCCAAGCCTATAAGGGTGCTGCAGGTTTTTCCTCCCAAGGTAGAGAACCTTGCATTTTTCAGTGTCAAACACCACCAGGTTCTCATCCGCCCATTTGCTGAGCCTGTCCAGGTCAGCCTGGATCACCTGCCTATCTTCTGGCGTGGATGCTTTGCCCCAAAGTTTGGTGTCATTGGCAAACTTGGCCAGTCCACTTCTGACTCCAGTGTCCCCATCATGAAGATGTTGAACAATATGGGTCCCAGGACAGAGCCTTGGGGGACCCCACTGGTCACAGGACACCATGGTGATTGTCTTCCATCACCCTCTGGGTCTGACCATGGGGTCAATTTCCCAGCCAGCAGATCACGGTGGACCCAAGGCCACAATTGGCTCGTTTTGGCAAGAGGTGATCATGGGATACCAGATCAAAGGCTTTTTTGAAGTCAAGATATATGGTATCAATCTCTTCTCCCTGGTCCAGGTGATAGGTCACCTGGTCATAGAAGGAAATGAGATTGGTCAAGCAAGACCTACCCACAACAAACCCGTGCTGGCTATCCCTCAGGGTGTTGGTTTCGGCCAGTCCATTAAGGATGGCCTCTTTAATAAACTTTTCTAAGACCTTCCCTGGGATAGAGGTCAGGCTGATGGGCCTTTAGTTTGCCAGATCCACTTTCCTCCCTTTTTTGAAGATAGGTACCACATTGGCCTTCTTCCAGTCTTTGGGCACTATACCAGAGCTCCAGGAGTTCTCAAAGATCCGTGCCAGAGGCTGGGCTGTGATGCTCGCCACTCCTTGAGTACCCTGGTGTGTAGATTGTCAGGGCTAGCTGACTTGAAGGTGTCCAGCTTCTCAAGATGTTTCTTCACAAGGTCAGCATTGATGGAGGGCAGGGAATCTCCCTCACCCAGACCTCCCTGTCCTGTAGTGGGCATGGGAGTCCCGTGGGACTGATGAAAAACGGATGGGAGGGCAAATCAAAGCCATAGGCCTGCCACTTGGTGCAGTGACTTCTAATGGTAGGATGCCAGTTTTTTAGAAGCTCAGTTGTTCCCTTACTTATTTTTCACTTATTTGGATCATGGTAGATTGAAATAAACCACAATCCTTCTGGAATAATCAACCTATCTTGAAAGCAATATAAAAAGCATAGAAGTTTTACTGAGATTCCAGAACACCCTTAGGCTGCAGCCAAACAAGCAGGGGCACGTGCTTGCACCAGTACAATGTTTTGCCACTACTTCGTGCCACAAAGCATATGCTTGCCCATGCCCTTTGTTGTGGGATACATTGTCCTGTTGTGGGCAAACTGTCAATGCTCAGCTCCTCCTGGCTTCCAGCTGAGCTCCATATACTATGGGGAAGGGGCTGGCTGGAGCATAGGTTGCTTCAGTGCAGGGCTAGTCACCAGACACCCTGTGCCCTTTCCAGCCAAGGAGCAGCATGTGGAGGTGGAAGAGCAGGCAGTGGAGCCCCCACACTGAAGCACATGGAGACAGTTACATCTGGCTGGGTCATAGTGTGCCTTGAGATGCGGGCTCTGCAGTGTGTGGAGTTGGGGGAGCGGGCAGTCCAGCCATCTCCACTTTTGTCCTGGCTCACGCTATTTTTGCATGCTTTGCATTGCTTCTTTTTCCTTTGCTGTCGCGATTTCCCAATAGCAAATTCTGCCTCTGCACTGTCAATTAGCAGCACCACGCATTGTTTGATGTGCAACACGTGCAGTTTGTGATACCGCAAAGAGGTTTGTGGCACCACAAACTGCACTTGCCTGCATGTGTGGACAGGGACTTAGAGTCCAGTCAAAGATTCCAGCCTCTGAATGCTCTTGTGAGAGTGAAAGAATCTAAAGTTTCGTTTTTCTTTAAAAGTAAGATTCTAGACTTTATAGATTCAGAGTCAAATAAAACCACTAAGATTCATTATTTTTTAAATACTTTTTTTTTTTACTGTAGATTTCAAATATGTAGCATGTATAATCTATCAATAGAAATACATAAT
This sequence comes from Crocodylus siamensis, assembly GCF_052110815.1. Lineage (NCBI taxonomy): Eukaryota > Metazoa > Chordata > Crocodylia > Crocodylidae > Crocodylus > Crocodylus siamensis. The sequence continues at coordinate 147,640,415 of NC_143399.1, read as the reverse complement.
TTCCATGTATGGATGCAAATTGCTGAAAAGTTTATAATTATTGTCCCAAAATAAATGCATTCAGTTTCAGCAGAACTAAACATCTGTGTGTCTTCTTTGCTGAGAACCTCCTGTTTAGTTGAAGCGAGAAATATTAGTATTTTTGGTATATATTATAGAATTTTTGGAAGCAATTTTGATTTTTACTTTTGTACATATTTATAAGAACTCTCGAAGTGTAAGCTTATGAAATAACTGATTTCTTTTGTGCTCTTATCATGTGCTGTTCATTTTAACAGGTTGTTAAGTACATTTATTTCCCCTGTCCATTTTTGATTCTGTGCCAGATCAGACTTAATATTTAGTTCCTCCCCCCTAAACAAAATTCCTTGAAAGGTTGATATATATGATATACCAGGGTGTAATGTTAGCCCAATTAGTTACATCCAGACAATTGCAACAACGCAGTATGTGGCGCCACGCACTGCACATTCAGGCGTTTCCTGCACTGCTGCCCTGCAGCATGGTGGGAGGCGGGGGAGGGAATGGAGTTGACCCTGGGAGATCTCAGGGTAAAAAAATCTGTGCAAAAAAAAGTAGGATATCATATTTGGCTGCAGTACATGCTGTCCAAGCAGGAGCCTGGCCCACCGGAGCCATTCTCCGCCTGTCGGCCAGGCTCCAAGCTGCAGGAGCACCACGGCTGCAGCTTCCCCAGCCCCTAGGACCCCAGGTAAGGGTGCTGAGGCCAGCCTTCCCAACCCCACCCAGGGTGTAACCTGCCATATGCCAGAGAGTGCATGGCATGGGCATTCCCCAGGGACACGTAGCGGCAGCTACTGGATGTGGTCATTGAGATTGAACCCTTGGAAGATGCCAGCTCTTAGCTTTCGCTCATTATTGTAGCATGCGCCACTTCACCTTTTTTCTCAGCTTTTTTTTTTTTGCTGAAAGCCTGGTAGCAGATTTTGACTCCACACTGCAAATTAGCAGCACAGAGAACGTTTTAACATTCCGGGCGTATCATTTGTGGTACTGCAAAGAGGTTTGCAGTGTTACAAAACACACATACCTGCATGTCTGGACACAGCCTATGGGTTTATCTTGTGAATTCTTTTTAGGTGTTTGCATACCTTATGGTGTTAATATTGCGTTGTAGCCCTAAAAGGCTCTCACAGCACCCCTAAAGTTGCTACTCAGCCCTGCCTTCTACTTTGCTGTTCTTTGTAAAGTTTGCAGAGGTAGTGAATTACCAGAGTTTTATTTTTGTTGTTTATTTTTTTAAGTAAGGTATTCTGATTTAGCACTTCAGCTCTCCTTTGCTTTATTTTCAGTGCTTTTTGTTGTAGTGAAGAATAAGTTGGCAACTGATGATGAATTCTATCATCCAGCAATCACAGAGCAAATTGACCTGTTTGTTAATGCTACTTGTAGATATTTACTGAGGAAACAATTTACCTTAGCCATAGAAAACTATATGTGTTTTTGTTGTAAAAAGATATAGCAAGGCAAGAATAAAATATTAAAAAATATTTTGATTTTTCTCTTGTAATTGATCCATTGCGACTTTTTCTAGTAATTTATTTGCTCATCCATATCCGTCTAAGAGCATTGTTGCCATTTTCTTATTCTCAGAAAAAAGAAAGTTTAAACATTAAAATCTGTTGCTGTTAACATATATTTAGAAAAGGTTGTGTTTGGAAATATTCCTGTAAAGATTTACATTTTTCTTCATCTGTTTTGGCCTTATTCTGTAAATAGATGTGGAAAGATATAATCTTAAAAAGTATATAATTCAGATTATTTGTTATGCAAGATGTTGTAAGGATTTTGGAAGTCTTAATTATATAAACAAGGTCTTTCTTCTGTTTTCCTCTAATAACCACTTCCTGAAATAGACTAAAATTGTACAATTCATTATTAAGTTAGGCAGTTTCATAAGAGCAACAGAACTGCATTCGGGGAAGGCAGGCAATTTTCAAGCTTAACTGCAGTCTCAGTCCATAAATTAAAATTCATCAGAGCAGTATAAAAGATCAGAAGTGTAATTTACTGTTTGTATTCTTGATAAGATTGTTTTCTGTTGGTACAACGAGAAAAGGAGTTTTATTGTAATTTATTGTGGATACATTACACTTTAAATATCCAGTGTTTCTTGGATGCAAGTTTGTTAGATGACAATTAGGTTCTGGACGAACTTTCAGAAAGCCCCTGACATTAGTTTAAGTCTGCTAAACTTGACATTAGTTAACTCTATTCCCATGCCTATTCTAAGGTGAATAGGGCATACGTCAGATGATGGAGATGCAACAATATTGAGTACTTTGGAAAATCTCACCCTTTTTTGTACTTTGAATTAACTTTGTTAAAAAGAATTCCATGGATCCATGCTGAAAAGAATAATACTTCCCATACACTGTTTTGAAAAAAGGTATGAATTGCTTATCAGATGAACTCAGTGCTAACATCTAATTAGATCTTGGCTTAGAAGGTTTTGTTTTAAAAGATGTATAAAAGTCTTTGTGTACTTTTAAATAACAAATAAAAATTTTTATATAAGCAATTCAAAGTCTTTTTTGAAGGTTAAGTCATAGAAAAGGCTTTCTAAGATGGAATATTAGCAGTCTGATCGCTATTTCCTTTTGAAGAGTTAATTTTAATAAATACATGTTTACTGATTAATTGGTCATATAAACTATATTTTGGTATCTGAATATGTGGAAACTTGGCAATTGAAGGAACTTCTTTGGGTCACTGAGTCTAGACTTACAGGCTGCTTGCAGACATGGGGGGAGAGAATAGCACTTTAATTGAAACTCGGCGTGCTCCTAAGTTGAGCCGACTATGTGTCCAGAAGATGCAGCATGTTAGTTACACCTGGCTTGCCCAATATCTGTAGAGGTTTAGCTGATTCAATCAGCTATTAGCTAAAAGTGCCAAGAAAAGCCCTACTGAAGCACCTGATCTATATAGATGCTGCAGAGCCGGATCAAAGTAATGTGCTGCTGCTTCTGGAAGAGTGCTTTTTTTTTTCTCCCACGTTTATCAGTGCCCCTTGTGTCACAGGAAAGTATGTCATAGAGGTTGCTTATAGATGTCAAAAAAAACTGGCATTTGAAGCTTGGCACGCCCCCACACTGACTGCAGAAGAGGCATCATGTTAGTTTGATCCAGTTTGCCCCGCATCTGTATAGATTGGACGCTTCAGACATGGGGGGGAGAGAATGGCTTTTTGGCACTTTTATTTAATAGGTGATTGAATCAGCTTTAGATAAAAGCGCTTTTTGGCGCTTTTATCTAAAGCTTTAGATAAAAGGGCTGAATCAGCTGATCTGTACAGAACCTGGGGAGCCAGGTTGAATTAACATGCTTCTTCTTCCTGTAAAGCACTAGGTTTTTGGGTGGTTTTTTCATATCTATCAGTGCCCAGAATCCCTTTAATTAGGATACAGAGCGAATTTCATTAGCATACATCTTTTTTTTCCCTCTTTTTGTGTTTTCTGCATATTCATTGTTCCAGTCCTTAAAACATTTCTTGATCTTCATTGCCTTGGCATGCCTTTGCCCTTCCACACCCAGAAATGACCAAGCCTTCACTTCTTTGAGTGTTTTCTCTAGCCTGGCATAATCATCCATTATCTATTCCAGTGGGAAGCTGGCAGTGTCATTAATCTTGACATTATTCCCCATTATTTTCAGGGCTCTTCTCAGCCTCATGTCCACACCATGTATACTTTCTTTTGCAAGACAGCCCTCTCCTTTTCTCTTAGTTTTTCTTACCCAGGAATTACGAATGAATTTCGGGTCCTTCCTTTCTTCCCTTCTGTATACACATCATCTGATTTTCTGTTCTCTCTTACAAGCTGCTATATGTCATCCCAGTTTTCTTCTGCCTCTGGTCCCTAGCTGTCCCCTTCATCTTCTTTATCTTTGTTCGCCTTTCTTCAAGCTCCATCTTCAGTTTCTGCCTCTTCTTCATCTTCATTTTCCAGGGAGGCAAATCTTTCCCTAATAGGTACTTGCATTTTTCTTGTATTGATATCTTTCTTCAAGCAAGGTAACATGCAGCCTTGTTTTTGGACCTGTATCATGGTTTTTGCTTGTAGATTTTTTTTTTTACTTTATACATCAACATATTTAACACTAAGTAGCTATATTGAAATATAATGGCAATTCCTTTCCCAAGAGGGAATCCTCAGTAACTACTTCTGTTGATTTGAATATTTTCTGAATTTAACCATTAAGAGCTAGTGCCACACACTATATATATTTTAGTATTGTAGTAATATTATTCCCATTGATGTTATAGCTTCATTTGGAAATGGCAGGAATTATTTTCTGGTACACAAGTTATGGGAATAGCTATTTTGAATCTACTGGTATATTATCACCAGTAGCATGGGAGACTTCATTTTTCTTTTTCAACTTAAGAACACCCTTGTTCTTCTCTTGACATTATCATAATTTTTGAGCTCAAACCTGTTGACTTCCATTTTTAATGTTAATACAACAAGCTGTTTTAGTCTATGATTTTCTAGTCTGAGCTAACATTGTTTCAGGTATATTTAAGTTCTTTCCGGAACTTCTTTGAGCCCCTACATTTGTTGATATCCATCAAATATATATTTTATGGGCTGCAATATTTTTGTGAATTTTAAGTTATGCACTTTTACACAGTCAGGCTGTAAAAATGTTTGAATAAATAACACTTTCTTATACATTTTTTTAATTACCAACATAGGTCATGTATTTTTTAATTATTTATATTTACATTGCACCTTTCCCAACAAATGCTTAACTGAACATTTATGTATTTCCTGTCATTATATAGTATGAAGAATGCAATTTAGAAACCGTACAAAGCAGCTACTGCTGCTATAATAAAATAATTTGTTGTAGTTTTCACTAGATGCAGAAAGTAATGTCTGTAAATAAATGGTAAATGTAGTGGATGCTCATTAGCAGCAACAGTCTTCATCTAAATATCTTTGTTGGATAAATAGATTAAAGGCCAAAATAAGAGAGAGATCTATGCCTAGGAAATCTAAGGGCTTGTCTTCCCAGGAAAATTTGGATTAAGATGGAATGTGAATGTAAAGCAGAACACCTATGAATGGTTTAAGCTAATTTTGAATAAAACTTGCTCTTTACAGGATGAAAATGTTACCATAGGGAGTTAAGCTGAGGGGCTGGACTTGATCTTCCGAGGTCCCTTCCAGCCTTAATGTCTGTGAAATCTATGAAAGCAGGAATAATGGTTTCAAAATAACTCCCCATTAAGGGAAATTTAAAATTGCCAACTTTAATGTAATTCTAAAAATTGAATCCATTTGGGAGATTTAGATGTTTTGTGCCTCTCAGGATATTAATCCAAGATTATTATTTCAGTTGTTCAATCTTGAAATGTAGAAGATCAATATAAACTTATCATGGGCTGTGTTTGTTTTGAGAAAGATGGGACATGTGTGACATTGATTCTAAATGCTAGAGAGTTAGAATTAGTATCACCTTGCTATCAAAATACAAAAAATATATGTTACTGAATCTGATTGAAACTCAGAAAAGAATTACCCTCAAGTTAATTTCTGAAGAGTGAATGTGCTCCCTTTCCCCCACAAAAAACACCCGCAACCATGTATTTACGGACCAGTTCCAAGAAGCAAATCCCTGAGGTACAGTGCAATTTTGTTTGATCTTTAGTTACAAAAACATCACTGCAAGGCAAACAGCTATTGCTGGCCTCTTGAGTGATTGGTTAAAAGAAATTGTACTGACATCAAAGCTGCCCTAATCATATATTTGATAAATTTAAATTTTCACAAACATAGCTCTACACAATCTGTTGAAAACTGGTTTTAATAGAAAGGTTTTCTGGTAGAATGTCTTCACACATTAAATCAGAAAAGGATAATTCTACACTTTTACATATCAGTGTATAGTTTCCATATCTACTGATGCGGAGGCATTTGTCTGTCGTCATTCATTACAAGCTGATGCCATATACCTCAGGCACAACTTTATCAGTATTGTATGATTAAGACTGAACATGCATTTTGTTTCAGGGTGGGGTTAGATATCTGTTTAAACAAAGCTAAAATATTGAAGTAATTGAATGTTATTAGCAATGTAAGATGTACCTGGAAGGAAAGCTCAGTGAATTTGCAGTGGAAACATGTTCTGGGATGGGTGCAGGGGAAAATGGCTGCAAGATAATAAATATTAGTATAGCTGTCCAAAAAAATGCAGTTATTTTTCTGTAAGATCTTGTAACTATAAGTTTCAACTCTTGAGCTGGATTCAGATGTGCAGAGACATGTGGTTTGTGGCACTGCAAACCTCTTTGCAGTGCCACAGACCACACATGTTGCACTGCACTGCAAATTTGCAGCACTTCTGGTAGCAGAAAAAACCCCTGAAAAAAAAGCAGTGCAAAGCACACCAAAGTGCCATGTGCCAGGATAGATGCAGAGATGGCACCCTTCTCTGTGCCCCAGCTGCCCGCCCCCATTTTATGGGGGCTCCATAAGCCTCAGTGCGGGGGCTCTGCAGCGGACTGAGGCATGTTGAGGCAGGGGAGCAGCCAACCCAGGGCTGCCTGCTCCCCTGTCTTGAGGCATACTGCATCCCAGCCAGCTGGGGGATGGCTGGCTAGGGCACAGGGTGCCTTAGCATGGAGGCTTCACAGCATGCTGAGATGAGGAAGCAGGCGGCTCAAGGCTTCCTGCTCCCCCGTCTCTGTGACACTCTCTGGCTGGCTGCCTTGGCTGGCTGCTGCCTACCAGCTACCAGTGTCTGTGCTTTTGCCTTGCCTGCTCTTGCCTGCTGCCTGCCAATGTGTATGTCCCACTGCAAACCACATGAGCAGGGGTGTGTAGATTTGTCCCACTAGTATTTGTGCTGCTGCAAACACATGCCCTTGCTTGTGTGGATGCAGCCTTGATTATTTTCACTTACGTCTATACGAAGTGTTAGTGGAACTGGCTAAGTAGAGTTGTTGGTAACATTTTTTTCTTTAAGAATAAACTTTGCTTAGTGGTTAGTATATATTAAATTAATCTTGTTGGGGATTAGACCAGTAATTGCGGATGGAATAATTGTTCTGAAAACCAAGTCAAACTGCTTTTGCTTTTCTTCTCTGCTGGCTCTTAATTTGTCTTTCTTCAGATTCTTCTTAAGATATATTACTATGAAACCAACCACACCTTAATCCTTTTAAGAAAGACCATCCCCCCAATCACTGTTATACATCTTAGTACTTAGACTGCGTTGGACAAGACTATTGGACAGTTGCTCTGGACCATAGTTATTTGTGTATCTGTAAGTTAGATATGGCTAGTCACCACGTTTCTCAGTGCACGGTGGCAAGTGGGAATGTTCTGGGATGGTCTGAGGACAAGAGACTGAGGAAGCGCAGTAGAGAACAGAGCTATGTGCACTGTTTTGTCTTTTCCCTTACATCAGGCATGCTCAATCTCTGACCTGTGTGCTAGATCCAGCCTGCAACCCCATGTCATTTGACCCACAAGGCTCCTCAGAGATCTGGAAATTTGGCAGCACAAGACCAGTATCACTGCTTCCCTACTGCCAAATCTCTGAACCCACGGAGAGACCAGGTACCTACATGCTGGATCTGGTGCCTGATCCTAGAGTGTGGTGGGGGAAAGCACGTCAGGCCCCTAAGGACTCAATTCTGGCAGGCAGAGGGCAGGAGGGGGTGGCACCAGGCCCTGGGACCCAATCCTGGTGTGCATGGGTAAGAGGAGGTCTCGTGCTGGGACCCTGGAACCCAATTGTGGAGGGAGGGGGCAGTACTGGGCCCCGGGGCCCAAATCTCAGTGCACAGTGGGTGGGAAGGTGTGGTGTCAGGCCAGGTCCCCAACACCCAGTCCTGGTGCACAGGAGACAGGAGGAAGTAGCATCAAGAACCCAGGACCCAGTCCTGGCACGTGGAGCAGGGAGGAGGTGGCACCAGACCCCAAGGCCATATCTGTCCCTTTGGGCCAAAAGGTTGAGCTCCACTGCCTTAGATTATGAACTCCTAGGAATCTTTCTTTTAATTTGTGTCATAATCTGTGGACGTGTCTACATGTGTGGTATTGTTACTGCACTGTCATTTAGTACTTCCTTTTGGAAGTAAGTAATGGCTCAGTAACAGCCTGTAGCATGCTGTGCGTACTGTGCATAGTTATTTTTAGCTGCTCTGTCACCATAGCAACATGTTATAATGAGAGAGTGCATTGCTATGGCGATGTAGCTGCGGCATTGTGGTTTGTAGCCACCGACACTATGTTGCCATAGTATATTGCTACCGCGATGTAGTATCACATGTAGGTGCACCCTGTACATCTCAGGTCCTTATCATTTTGATATCCAAGCATCACATTCTGTAGTGTCAAAAGGTCAGTAAATAATAGCTATGTGAAGCACATAAGGGGCTGGGGGACAAATTGTTCCCCCCTATCTAGGCAGTAGCACATTGGGTACATACATAGTCCTAGGATTCAGAAAGAGAGGGTGTGACAGATGCAAGAACCTTTGCAGTTCAGGCCATGGGAGGAATGAGAGCAAGGCACCAATGAAGCCATTGAGCTGCTGGGGGCAGGCTGGGAAGGGAGCAAATGTGGGAAGGGGGGACCCTTCCAATATTTTTGCTGTCCCAGCCACTCCTGGCTTGCTTCAGCCAGGTGCTGAAGGGAACGACTGCCTGGCCAGGCACAGTAGTGACAGTGGTAATGGGGGTCCTCACTTCCTGCTCTTGCTATCTGACCACCCACGCCAGGTGTCCCCTGCCAGCCTAGGAACAAGTGTTGGAAGAGGAGCCTTCCCACTGCTGCCTGTGTCCCCAGCCAACAGCAGCACCTGCACAGCCATTCCTCCCACTCCCAGGTCAGCCAGGGACAGAGGCAGTGGGTGGGCAGGTCCTCTGCTTCTCATGCCTACTATGGGTACTACCCACCTTCTCCCTCCCCCAACAATATTTCCCTGGACAGGGTGATGGACTCAGCCAGTCACAGTGGTGATGGGTGGGTCTCCTCTTCTGCTCCCTGCTGAACACCCCCAGATGTGCTCTGCCAGTGGTGGGGAGGGGGTCATGGGCAGAGAAATCACTGTGCTACACAGTGGAAGGGGAGTGTAATCATATCACTGCACCCTCCAGGATCTTTCCCTAATTGATATGTAGAGTCTGACACTAAAAAAATATATATTGTTTTATATTTTAAAACTTTTTGTTAAGCATTGTTCTCATATGCACACACACTTTGTAAAAAATAAATTTCTAAAACCCAAAACTTAAAAACACAGTCATTAACCAGTTGTTAATAGGTTATTTTTTTCAAGAACATTAAATTTAATCACCTAATGCCTTTGATTGATTTTTCTTAATTCTTTATTTGAACTTTGAACATAAAAATTGTTAAGCATTGAAACAAAATCATATTGACAGTTGTTTTTCTTTTTTTTTTCCTTGGCCCACCAGGATGGTACAAAGCAAAAGAGAGAACGAAAGAAGACTGTGTCATTTAGCAGCATGCCAACAGAGAAAAAGATCAGCAGTGCAAATGACTGCATTAATACAATGCTTGAAGGCTCTGAACTCAAAAAGATTCGGTCCAACTCTAGAGTGTACCACCGGTATTTCTTTTTAGAAGCAGATATGCAGTCTCTGCGTTGGGAACCTTCAAAGAAAGATTCTGAAAAAGCAAAGATTGATATTAAATCAATCAAAGAAGTAAGAACAGGAAAAAATACAGATATATTTCGCAGCAATGGCATTTATGATCAGATATCAGAAGACTGTGCATTTTCTATCATTTATGGAGAGAACTATGAGTCACTAGATCTTGTTGCTAACTCAGCAGATGTTGCAAACATTTGGGTTACTGGGTTAAGGTACCTGATTTCTTACGGAAAACATTCTCTAGATATGATAGAAAGTAGCCAGGATAATATGAGGACTTCCTGGGTTTCACAAATGTTCAGTGAAACTGATGTGGATAATTTGGGACATATACTGCTTTGTAAAGCTGTACAGTTTATTAAAAATTCAAATCCTGGTTTAAAAACAAATAAGATTGAACTAAAGTTCAAAGAATTACATAGATCCAGGGACAAAACTGGTACTGAAGTCACAAAGGAAGAATTTATTGAAGTTTTCCATGAGCTTTGTACCCGACCAGAGATCTACTTCTTGTTGGTTCAGTTTTCAAGCAATAAAGAATTCCTGGATACCAAGGACCTTATGATGTTTTTAGAAGCAGAACAGGGTATGGCACATGTCACAGAAGAAATAAGCCTTGAAATTATTCACAAGTATGAACCATCAAAAGAGGGCAAGGAAAAGGGTTGGCTTTCTATAGATGGTTTTACTAATTACCTTACTTCACCGGACTGTCATATATTTGATCCGGAGCATAAAAAGGTGTGTCAAGATATGAAACAGCCTTTATCGCATTATTTCATAAATTCATCTCACAACACGTACTTGATAGAAGATCAGTTCCGTGGGCCTTCTGATATCACAGGATATATTCGTGCTCTTAAAATGGGTTGTCGAAGTGTTGAATTGGATGTATGGGATGGTCCAGATAACGAGCCTGTAATTTACACTGGACATTCAATGACATCGCAGATAGTCTTCCGTAGCGTAATTGACATTATTAACAAGTATGCATTTTCTGCTTCAGAATACCCTGTTATTTTATGTTTAGAAAATCATTGTTCTGTTAAGCAGCAGAAAGTGATGGTTCAACACATGAACAAAATTCTGGGGGATAAGCTACACACACAGTCTCCAAACATAGAAGAGTCTTATCTTCCCTCACCTGAGTCACTTAAAGGAAAAATACTAATTAAAGCAAAGAAGCTTTCCTCTAATTGCTCAGGGCTGGAGGGAGATGTTACAGATGAAGATGAGGGAGCAGAAATGTCACAGAGAGTAGGGAAAGAGGGTGTAGAACAACAGAACATTGTGGCAGGGAAACGATTTCAGCTTTGCAAAGAGCTTTCTGAATTGGTAAGCATATGTAAATCAGTTCAATTCAAAGAGTTTCAAGTTTCCTTTCAGCTCCAGAAATACTGGGAAGTGTGCTCATTTAATGAAGTACTTGCTAGCAAATACGCCAATGAAAACCCAGGGGACTTTGTGAATTACAACAAACGTTTTCTTGCTAGGGTTTTTCCCAGCCCAATGAGGATTGACTCTAGTAATATGAATCCCCAGGATTTTTGGAAATGTGGTTGTCAAATAGTAGCAATGAATTTTCAGACACCTGGTTTAATGATGGACCTCAACATTGGTTGGTTTCGACAAAATGGGAATTGTGGCTATGTCCTTCGTCCTGCCATCATGCGAGAGGAAGTATCCTTCTTCAGTGCAAATACAAAAGACACTGTGCCTGGAGTTTCACCTCAGCTGCTTCATATTAAAATTATTAGTGGACAAAACTTTCCTAAACCCAAAGGTTCAGGTGCCAAAGGAGATGTTGTGGATCCTTATGTTTATGTGGAAATTCATGGAATCCCTGCAGACTGTGCGGAACAAAGGACAAAAACTGTGCATCAGAATGGAGATAATCCAATCTTTGATGAAAGTTTTGAATTTCAAATTAATCTCCCAGAACTAGCCATGTTGCGTTTTGTAGTACTAGATGATGATTTTATTGGGGATGAATTTATTGGGCAGTACACTATTCCCTTTGAGTGTTTACAGACAGGGTATCGGCATGTTCCTCTTCAGTCTTTAACTGGAGAAATGTTATCACATTCTTTCTTATTTGTTCATGTGGCCATTACTAATCGAAGGGGTGGAGGGAAACCTCATAAACGGGGCCTATCAGTGAGGAAGGGAAAGAAATCAAGGGAATATGCCTCTATGAGAACATTATGGATTAAAACGATAGATGAAGTGTTCAAGAATGCTCTCCAACCTATACGGGATGCTACAGATCTGAGAGAAAATATGCAGGTACAGTTTGTTTGTTTTTTACAATGAAATGCTCAGTATTGATGTTTGGGGTTTTTTTACTTTTTTGTATTATGATATTTATGCAGCATGTGTTTTATACAGAGTTGTATAAATGCTCGTTATGTTTTATAATAGTGATTATTATCAAGATTTATCATTTGTCAGTTTCAAAACCTCTGTTGGAGCAACAATTGAAAGATGCTGTCTAAAAAACTAACTCCTGGTATGTAAACATGTTTTTTTTCCACACTACAAATTTCCGCTCTAATACCATAATTCATGTCTGTTTCCTGAATGAAAGGTGTAGAAAAAGTAAGGAGGAAGATTTGCGTTTTGATGTCTCTCACCATTCTAGAACTAGGGGACTTGCAATAAGGTTATTAGGAGGGGAGTTTAAAATAAAGTTTGTTTTGTTTTCATAGTGTGTAGTTAACTTGTAGAACTCATTGCCACAAAGTGTTTTAGAGGCTGGGTCAAAAGAGGATCAGACAAATTCATACAGCACTGATTTGTCAGTAGGTATTAAACATGATGAGGTTTAGCCTCCAAATTAGGACTTCCTAGGCTTCTGAATAGTCTAGATAGGCCCTGCATGAAAACTTTTCCCCATAGCCTCTATTCTCTGCCACTGTAAGGTTATCTTTACAGGGTTTTCTACCCTGTAAGGGCGCCAGAGTTGATAAACCTGTGGTGTGACTTAGTGTGGTATTTCTTAATTTTTTAAGTTAAAATCCTAGCACAGAAAAATAAAATTCAGCATATCCTATTAAAACTTTTTATGTAACTTTCAGGTTAGAGTGCTTCAAAGCAATATGTCTGAGGCTTAATTCCCAATTTTAAACTTGCATTTTCTTGTACTGCATATCGCTATAGATAATTCTCTTTATGAATAAAGTCACATTGAAAGCTACGTTAAAGAACATTTTGCCCATAGTTTAACTTTTTAAAGTTGTATTTACTCTTATGAATTGCATCCAGTTTCCCATGGCTTCCTAATTCCATTCGGTATGATTTATATTAACGACATTATTGTACTGAAATATTACAAACAGAGTATAGAAGCATGATTTTAGCTGATTAATGACTTTATAAATATAAGCTATTAAATTAATTTAATTTATAATTAATTAAACTATGAAACTATAAAAGGCACACTTCTATTATTCTGTTATTTTATATAAAATATGTTCTAGTATGTAAATTAGAATGAGTAGTGCTCATAAGGCTTTATTGTTTTATTTTATTCTAGTTTATTTTTCCTATTTCATGTATTTTGGAAACATTACATTTATTAAGCGTGAGTTTCATCTATTTTGTTTTGTCTCTTTGAAGGATGAACTTGAACTTGAAAATTTACAGCTCATCACTAACATATCAAGAAATATCCCCAGGAGATATATAGCTTAGCTGTATGACAGAATTTTAAATTTACATATCTTAACTGACTGGATAATAGAATTGCAAACTATGTACACGTGCTAGATATACCACACTTATACCAAGAATACAGGCAACCCCCACTTAACGCTGTTTTGCTGTAATGCTCATTTTAAATTGATCTGATTTCACTTAGTGCTGAGGAAGTTTTGCTATAACGCTCACAGCTGCCATCATGAGTCATTAAAAACACTTGTCACCATCTTGGGTCATCAAATACTCTTGGTCTCCCTTAACACTTGTTTTGCTTAAAGCTTGGTCTTTCAGGAACCAATTAAGAGCTGTAAGTGGGGGTTGCCTGCATTTGGCTGCCTGATATGACATGCACTTTGGACCTAAGTAGGTTGTCCAAGGTCATTAAGCAGGTCAGTGGTAGACCAGTGCGTAAAATTATGGTCTTCTGACTCATAGCCCAATATTGTATGCAGTAGGCCATAGTTCTCTATACCAGTGGTGCCCAATGTTTTGGCCCCATGGGCCAGATAAGTTGTGTAGTGGGGCTGCAGGCCTGATACAGTACTGGTCATGGTCATGGTCACTGCTCCATGCTGGGCCTGCCACCCTCCCCTGTGCATGTCTGCTCAGACCTTGCAACCCCAGCTTCAGCCCTCTGTGTGCCAAATCAGGCCTGCTGTCTTGCCTCCAGCCCCACACATGCCAGATAAGGTCCCACTGCCCTGCTCTTACTCATACTGGTGGGATGTCATGTGCAGAGCCATGTCATTTCGTCTGTGGAGGCTGGAAATTTGATAGCAGGAGAGCGGTGGCTATGTTAATTGTCATGACTTCCTCTTCCCCCACCCAGCCAAATATCCAAACCCCTGTGGAGCCCCACAGGCTGGATCTGCTCCAGTGACCCAGGATTGAGCCACACCTGTTCTAGACTGTTTTAGACCCCAGGTTCCCCACTGCCTAGGTGGGTGCCGTAACCATTCAGCTATTGAGACTAAAATATAAGGGTGGTCAGTCCCTTCTCCCTAACATATGGTCAAGTATTCACCTACTTGCCCAACTAGTGTGTAGCCTGGCTGCCTGTTTAACAAATATGCAGATGTCTAAGTCCACAGTGCACTGTTATGTGCCAAAAATACTGGGTAAATGGCTGGAAAACTGCTCTTTAGGTGCATAAAGGATAATAAAATTCAACTATTAGTTTCCGTATTGCTAAAGCTCCTGTTTTTAATGTGTATCTACAATACTAGTTTTTGAGATTATAGGACTGTAGGAAATTAGGGGTGGAGGGGACTTTGTAAGGTCATCTAGTTCAGCCCCCTGCTCAAGGCAGAAACACACACACACACACACACACACACACTGACTTGCTCTGTTGAGTGTACCCAGTCTGAGATGTTTCATTTTTTAAAATAAATTTAAATGTCTTTACAGCTTCCCAGCTCTGTGTGTGTGTGTGTATATGTGTGTATATGTGTGTGTGTGTGTGTGTGTGTATATATAAAAAATACATCTTTAAATCTATAAAACAAAATCAATATAAAAGTGCTTTCCACAGTTTACCTCTTTGTCTTATGTTTCATTAAAATCCAATATAATGATTACAGATTGTTTTGGCTTACTACTAACCTTTAAAATTAATTACTTTTATAAGTAAATTAGGTTAGTACATTTGACTTTACTGGAAATAATTTGTATACACAAATATTTATATATCGTGTGTAGCTCAGCTTTCATTTTATTTGATAATAAAATAGACTTGGGGGAAATGAGAATTTAAACTTTATCATGTGTTAAAGCACATGCAGGATAAGAGAAACATTCAGCACATTTGTAACTTTTAAATATACATTCTTTTACAGACCCACAAGCTCCAGACCTGCCAGAGATCAGTAGTTCCCACTTGGTGCAGCTACCCTAAATTTGTTATGATGATGATAACATTCCCATCATGAAATTTCAGTGGAGACTAGTGTCACCTCAAAGAACTAATATTTACTATATTGCAAATATTCTTTAAGCTTAAACATATATATTTTTATATTCTATTCCACAGGATATAAAATAGAAATGCTAGGAATTTGGAAAAAATGTGCAAAATTGGATTTAACAAATAAAGTACCCATAGAAGGCCACTTCAGTGAGGTTCTGTAATAGGAGGGGCATTACTACTGGGAATACAATGTTCAGATATTACACCAAGTGGGAGCCATCAGATCCACAGCATGTCTGGACTATACTGAGGTAGAACAGGTATGTTTAAAGTTACAAAAGTCCAACTTGCTCTGTTGAGTGTACCCGGTTTGAGATACCGTTTCATTTTATTAAATAAATTTAAATGTCTTTACAGCTTTTCAGGAACACATTTTATCAGTATGGTTTAGTAGTTCATTGCTTTTGTGTTTACTTTTAAGTTAATGGTGGCATGTTAAACTTTTCTTTCGGTAGACTTCCTTTTCTGTGTCTACATTTTAATTTTATTTGAATTTTAATATCTCTGATAAAATATTGCAAATATCTGACGCATTGTTTGCTTTGGAGAAGTGCCACTTGTTCAGGACAAAACTATTGATGTTTCACACTGCAGTTTGGTTGTTACTATTATGCATTTAAATTAATTTGTTAACCTGAAGCATTGAGAGATTAAAATTCATGGTTAACTATAAAGCAACTTCTTTCTTTTCTTTTTAACAGAATGCAGTAGTTTCATTCAAAGAATTATGTGGCCTCTCTCCTGTAGCAAATCTTATGCAGTGTGTTCTGGCAGTGTCTACACGCTTGGTTGGTTCTGATAATACACCCTTGGTAGCACTGAATCTCAATGATCAGTATCCTACAATGGAACTCCAAGGGACTGTTCCAGAGGTCTTGAAAAAGATTGTAACAGCATATGACACGGTGAGTAGTCCTTTGTGATTTTGTGTATGCTACTTGCAAGACTTTTTATAATATACAGTACCCATGTCTGTTTTGAAAGGTCATTCTAATTTGTGACTTTCTATTTCATGCTTCATTACTTGTGATTGAAAAGTCATTCTTACAAACATACACAATTTGACAGTGCTTTTATATGATGTGAAATGTAAAAATTAATATACTACATGCAAAGTGAAAAAAACTTTATTATTTGTAATAAAGAATATGTTAGTGGTAGCAGTTAACCTGTTTGGACAAACTTGTAACTCTTTGTGCATCTATAATTTTATTACAGCTGTACAGTAATTTGTTACTTCATATTTTCAGTTTATGGAGATGCTATTCTTTTTACCTTGGATTCAAACAAAGAATAGGAAGTTTTGTTTTTAAGCACTATCATTTTATGAAAAGCTTGATACGGTTGAAGTCTGCTTGTACTTTTTTGTAAATAGGCTATAACACTCAAGCATCTTGTGCATTCTGTAATCATCTTTAATGTTCATTTTAGCTTTTTTGTACTGAAGTAAGGCTACAAACTTGAAAAGATTTTTCTGGAAAGAAAACTCTTTAAAAAAATACTAATGGATATACTGCAGTAAAATAAGGAATTCTTAATTATAAAGCCTAAATTATTTAAGCTTATGGAGGAAAATCTCCACAAACTACAAGCTAATCTTCCTGATTTCATTTAAAGCAATAAGGAATAGGACAAGAAACAATCTCTCAGGTACCCAAAACTGGCATACAATGCAAACTGATCTCGCACATACAGGTAGAGTTTGAATTTTTTAAAATAACTTCTACAGTTGATATAGTATATATTATGCTGGTATATAGATATTTTAGAATGTAGATATTTTAGGATTTTTCTACCTGTTTTATGTTTAAATACAGAAAAAGCCAAACAGCTGAACAGACTTCCTAAAGAAAGAATAAACTGAGTAACATTTTGGAGGCAGTTTCTCAACTCAGCCTTAGAATAGTTACTGACCAAAGTACAAATTGCGAATTTTGTTAACCAGTAGTGCAGGTTGAGTGTTATAGATTGTGCATAGCTAAGAGGTATAAATAAAGCTACAGGCAGCTCATAGGCAGCGGGAGAAAATATTATTTGTTGTGGGCTGGGGGCCTGGAGGATGGAGTGCAGGGGGCAGTGCAGGGTGCACCTGCTTGATCCTGCCCCTCACTCCTGCAGAGCTGTTGTGGTTGAGGTGCTGGGCATGGTGCTGCAGCTGCGGGGTGTGGTGGTGGCACTGGAACAGTGGAGCCACGTTTGGAGGGTCTAAGCCCCATTAGCCCTGGCCTTCCACTGTTTATGGTACAGCTTGGTTTAAATGATATTGTAATCGCTGAAATCCAGTACAAAGTGTTCCAAATCTGTTGGGATTACAGATGAAAATAAACTCTTTAAGCATGGACAAATTTTGCTTGGTTTTATAAGGAGAGGGGGAACTGCTGGTCAGGACCATGCAGGGACTGTTACTCTGTTATGTGTGTACAAGCCTATAGTAATACAGGAGAGCTATGTTTCCCCAGTTTTAACCCTGGATTAAGCAGGGTTAAAGTCAGAGTGATTTTTGTCTGAAGCAGCAACAGCTTGCCCTCACCTTTTGAAACTGCTCCAAGTGAATGTTTGACAATGTCCCATGTTACTGATGGAAAGCTTTGTCCTGAAATGTCTGGTTGTGTTGAGGTTGGTGACACATTAGTGGAACTGCTCTTTGCTGAGCATTTCTGTGCTGTGTTTTCCATGTATCATCTGGAATATTTAAACAAACAGAGGTCACTGGTATGTCTGATCAACCATAATTGTATGATATACCTTTTGGGCTTTTTTTTTTTTTGGTGGGATGGGGGGAGGGAAGGAAAAGGTAGAGGTTGCCTGGGCAAGTTCATGCATTAAAAGAAAAAAAAGACTTTCTCCGACAAAACTCTGCAAAACTTAAAAGTTTAACAAGTTTTCAGAACAAATTGCAGAGAGGCCATTTATTCTCAAAAAAACCCTTGTTCTATATAAAGCTTACTTTTACTTACTTCCTTGGAACAGATTCCTCATATGGTTTTGTCTTAGTGCATGTTTTGAACATTAAATAGCTTTGTTTTGATATGTACTTTGGAGAAAATCTATCAGACACACATATGTTATTCTGTAAATAAAATATCTGTAAATGTTACACTGAAACTGTTTATCTCAAAAAGCCACTTTAATGATATAATAAGCTGCAATAAGCAAGTAAGCAAATGAAAATTATTTTGAGAATTAGTGGTATTTCATTTTTGAACCCCTATAACCTCCAAGTGTGTGGCACAATTTGAAAGAAACTTTTCTGGAAAAAATGTACTTTGAGCTAGCCTGTAAACTTTCATATGGTTTGTTAATCCTGGTTTTGGGGAATGTAATAGGATGTACAAGTCTTTCTTAAAGGTTTGCTAAATCTTTTGGGACAATATTACCTATGTCCCAGGTTTGCCTATCAAAACACTTAAGAGATGGGTAATGTCCTTGAAAGAAGGGAGCTGGGGAAGAAGTGTGAAGAAGTCTATTCTGTTGACCTTAGTTTTATGGCTAGAGATTGGATTTCCATGAGCAGGTGGGACAAGAACTCCCCTTCCCTCTCATTGAAGCGAGAGAACTGAGGGGTTCTGCTAGTTCTTGGTGGTCCCAATTACACTACTTTTCACAGCCAGGAGAGCAGGGCAGGTCAGTAGTCACATCATTTTTTTTTTCTGAGAAAGCATGATAGAAATGAAAGGGACTCCCCAAAATGGAAAGAAATCCTGGTTGGACCTGGCCCGTGCAATTCAGTTATTTACTATGGTAGAATCCTTGTAGTCTGATGACATCGTTCATACCATGGGTATGTTGTTTTACTTTTTGGGGCAAATTAAAATAAAGATCCCCTGGCAAGCAAGTACGCTGTATGCAGATTCCAAGGTCATTCTTTTTTGTTGTTTGGTGTGTTACAGCTAAGTTGGGAGTACATGTAGGAAAAGTACTTTCCTATTTTTCTTATTTTGGGCTTGCATGTGCTGAATGGACAGGTCAGAATTACATTTTAATGGAGTTGTTCCAAGATACATCACCTATTATCAGTGTGAAATCAGGGTAATAACAGGCATTACTTTGCAGAATGTTTTTCAAACAAACCTTGGTTACCATGGTAAGTGCACAAATTATCTTTGGTTTACATTGTTTCATTCTGAATATGACACATGGTCAATATGGATGTTTTCAAAGCATCCACTGTTTCAGGGTTAGTCCATCTCAGACAGATACAGTAATTGGATATTTAACACTTCTTTGTCAGAAATACTTTCTGAACTAAAAAAGCAGGACTAAATATTTACACTAGCATGGTGGTCAACAGAGGTTTTTAGTTATTCAGTAGAATTTGTTTGCACAAGGAGTGACTACAGAGCTCAATATATTCGTTCAATAAACTATGAAAGGATGCAAGTCCTCTTCACTAAAAGAATTTGTCTAAAGAGTATAATTCTACAGGGATGCATGATACTACTGAAAGTGTCTTTAATGTAACACAGGAACAACATAGTTATTGAAGAAACAATGAGCCAACTGACTGTCAGTTAATTAAAAGCATCTCAGGATACTTGTTACTTTATATATTCTTGCCATAGAGCTGTAGCACACACAAGAATGTATACTGTGGTCTGCATTCACTATTGTATCAGTTAACTTTAGAAATTTCTATTTGGGTATCTTTGCCTTGTTTTCTAGGGCCCAGTTCAGCTGAAATCTGCTAGTTCAATGATGATTCAATCTTTTTGTTTTGATGGATAAAATGGCCACTCATAGTTGGGGAGATGCAAGTGATACGGGGTAGAAATTGGGTGAGAGGGACAGAAGCCTGGTCACAGGGTTTTGACATTTGACTTGATTAGAACCAGTATTTCACTAAGGAATGTTTAAAAAAAAGTATTTTTAACTTTTGTCTGTGCATTAGTGAGTCAAGTAATGCCTTCCGAATAATATAAAGCAGCAATATGACTAGGAACAAAATAAATCTGTTTCTTAGCACATAAAGGTACTTATTTTTCCTCTATTGATGAATGTACAAAAGATTCCTTAAAGACACTCTGTAAGCTTGATAAAAAGATCAGAATATTTTGTTGAGGCACTGGGAAAATGGACATTTATAACATCTTTTTCAGCATTTAACAGTGTTTTATTTTTTCCTCTCAAGTTCATGAACTGCAGCTTCCTCTGTGTGATACTTCAGCATACACTCTGCTGGTGTCATCACACCCATCACTGAACACTGCTGTATACTGAAGCCTGGAGATAAGGCAAGTGCTTCTTCCACACCATTGCATGTTTTTTAATGTCTTATGCCCTATAGGATAACTCATGGGAAAAGTAAAAACTTTATAAAACTCTGCAATGGCAAGGGAAAAAATACTTATCTTGTTCCCAAAGTCAGGCTTCAGTCTGCAGCACTGTTCAGTAATAAGTACGATGACACCAGCAAAGCATATGCTGGGACATCATTCAGCGGAAGCCAGCTGTCACAAAGAACCTGCTTGTCTGTGTATCAGTTTTTAATTTAATGATGAGGTAGCTAATCACTGAAACTTGGTTGGATAATACTGTGGGATCAGCTTTGTTGCAGTTGGCATCTGTCAGGGTTTTGGTTCAGTATGCTTAAGCCACTTGACATGTCTGCAAGTAACACAGGTAGCCATGTAAATTGGGCAACTGGCACTATCCATTAACCAAGTATCATTGATTCCAATGTTAAAAGATCCACTCTTATCAAATTAAGCACTCTGTTTAATTTGTGCTTCCTAGAGATAGGGTCTAGCTGCCACTGGTCTTCATTTACTTCTGCATATTGATACAAATGAAAGCCATCTTGTTAGTTGACAGAGGCCATATGTGTTTGAAGACACCAAAACTGATTTTGCTTGATGACCTTGGCATGCACTTGGATGATGAATCCTCAAAATAATGTTAGTGTTTTGTCTGTATTATAAGTAGCCATGTGGTTATTACAGATGGTTACAGGTTGAACTCATATACATGGCTAAGATGACATTGTAGTTAGATAGTGGCAAATTAAGACAGTGATATGAAGCAATTTGCTGCATTTTTACCTTAGGGGCTGTCTGTTCCGTTGGGACAAGTAATTCCATTTGGACTGCCCACTTTAATGGAGTCATAGCAGTACTAGTAGAGTCTGAGAGAAGATAACCTTTATTTGCCAGGCTGCGAGGTAAAGGTTTTTGTAGGATGTTACAGTAATCTTTTGTTTATGGCCACTGACAGGACTTTACCTTCACAGCTTACAATGGCTTGCAACAGAAGAATTTAGGGGAGTTGAACTTCTGTGATAGAAATATTAAACTGAAGCTGACCTATTGTGTTATAAAGAGTAACTGAACTCTGTAAGATAAAGATGTGTGGGAAGTAAAAACAAGTTCATTGCCTCTTCCACAGACAGGGTTCTTTGGGTAAATCTGATATGTTTCATTAGATCAACTCAGATAGTTGGAAAAATTCTTCTTTGCAAGCTTTCAGGTATAGATACCCTTTGTCAGGCTGAGGAAGTATCTGCAGTTGGTCTGTGCTCTTCCTTGATCAAATAGTAAAGCAGCCAGAGCCCAGTATGTGTGCAAGAAAGCCAGTCAGTGAAAATGTCAATGAGGAAAAGACAGGTGTGGGGGAGGGCGTGCGGGGAAGGGGAATGACTGCAGCTGTAGTCAATGGATGAGAGACAAGTGGGGGTGGGAGGAAAGGGGAATGAATATGACTGGTACAAAGTGGAGAGGTAACCTGAGGAGTCCGAGGTTAGGCAGGTTATAATTTGTCATAAATACAGTGTCTATGTTTAGTCCATGATTTTTTTGTATCCAGTAGACTAATGCAGTGAAGTTCATAGGCTTGTCTATGAAAGGTGTTTCGTAAACTCCCTTTGAGGATTAAAATCGAGAGATTGGAGAGAGAATGGTTTTCTTGTGAGAAATGTGCCCCCACAGGTAATTGGATATTCTTGTCTTTGATAGATTTCTGGTGTGCATCCATTTTGGTACACAGTTGTTGTTTGGTTTCTCCTGCATATCTTCCATTAGGGCATTTGATGCACTGGATGAGATGTATAACATTTCTGGAGGTACAGTTGTAAGATCCAGGACTGGTGATGGTTCTGCCGTGGGGGTGTAGTAATTGTAAGGGTGGTGGAGATATGGTGGCAGATTATATTTCTTGTCATGGCATGGTCTGGATCCATTTGGTGTGTTTTGGGCTGTAGGAAGTTTGTTTCTGGTGATGAGGTAGGCAGGGTTTGGTGCTTGTTTACAGGCTAGGGTGGATGGTTTTGGGAAGATCTGTTAAAGAATTGGGTCATCTTTCTAGCATGGGTTGCTATTTGAGGATTTTTCCATATAGGTTCCAGGGAGGGATAACGTGTCATAGCCAGTGATGTGCGATTCATGGGAGATTTTCTTCTCTACTGCTGAAGAATTCTTCAGCAGACAGTAGTATCTGGGTGACTCTTTCAAAAGTGCAATCTGTGTCTCTGGAGGAGCGTCCTTGTTGAATGAAAGCCCAGTTGAGATATGTGAGGTGACAATTGTGAGTGTTTTCCTCAGTGCAAATTTGGTGATATTGGAGGACATAGCTGTATATCACAGCTTTCTTTAGGGTGATTGCTGGTTTTGTGTAGCTATGTATGTTGCTCTATGGGTTTCTCGTATATGGTAGGCTGTATTCTACCATTCTGGGTAGTGATCATTGTGTCTGAAAAGGAACTGTTGGTGCTGGAGTATTCAATAAATAGTCTGATGGAGGGGTGATGCTTGTTGAATATCTGATGGAAAGCAGTCATAGATTGCAGGTTTTCAGTCCAAATTATGGTGTCATCGATATATCTTAAGTATAGCAAGAGTTTGATAGTGCAGTCCTTGAAGAATTATTCTTCCATGTGAATCATAAAAAGCTTGGTGCATTGTGGGGCCATTTCTGTGCCCATAGCTTTGCCCATGATCTGGACGAAGTGTTGATTATTGAAGGTGAAGTTGTTGTGTGTGAGGATGAAGTGTATAAGTTCAGTAATATCTTTGGATCTGTACTCTGAGTTGTAATTTTACTCTTGTAGATATATAAGGCAGGCTTGGATGCCATCCTGGTGTGGGATGTTGGTGTATAAGCTGGTAACATCCATGGTGACTAGGAGGGCATTGCTGGGAAGGTGGCCTATGTTTTTTACTTTTTCTAGAAAGTCTGTGGTATCTTGGACACAAGTCACTCTTTGGGTCACGAGAGGTTTTAGGGTGGAGTCAATGAAACCTGACATTTCCTTGGTGAGGGTTCCATGATTGGATATGATAGGTCTGCCAAGGTTCCCTTGTTTGTGGATTTTAGGAAACATGTAAAAAGTCCCTGGGTTAGGTATTGAGGAGATCAAGTTCTGTAGCTTTTCTTGAAGTTCTGATGGAAATGATTTGATAGTAGTTTTGAGTTTCAAGATGAAAAGGGGAGTAGGATCTTCCTCTAGTTTTTTGTAGTAGGTGGTGTCAGAGAGTTTTCTGTTGGCTGCTTTTATGTAGTCTTCATCGTTAAAGATAACTATAGCTCCTTTATATGCTGTTTTTATTACTATTTGATGGTTAGATCTTAGGGATTCTATGGCCCTTCTCTCTAAGAGGGAGAGGCTGTTATAGTGGTATGTGTTGTTGGTTATTTCCTCATTCATTCTTTCTCCGAAGCAGTGACTATAGTGGTCAAGGTTAGAATTTTGTCCACTGTAAGGTGTCCAATCTGAGGGTTTTTTTGGTTTTTGGGGGGATTTTTTTCCTCTGTTGTCAAAGGATGAAGTATTGTTGGAAGTGGATTCATTTTGGTTGTAGAAATATTTCTTGAGGAGGAGGCACCTTCTAGTTGAGGAGGAGAAATCTTCTGGTTTTCCACATTAAAGTATTTTATTAGGGTATTTTTCTGGATAGAAGTTCAGGCCTTTAGAGGACAGATTTTTCAGCTTTGGTAAGTGTGTACATGGAGAGATTGATGATATTTGAGGGTTGGTTGCTTCTTTCAGTTTCATCAAGTTTGAGGTTGGAAAGCTGTAAGGTGTTGGTATTGTTTCTCTGAAAGCCGTTTTGTTGTTGGGGAAATTGTTCTTAGAGTAATTGGTTCCATTTCTTCTTTTTATGTTGGATGGATGTTGTAGAAGATATTTGGTAGTCTCTTTGTATACATTGTATAATGTTTGGGAAGATGTCTGGGTTTTTTCTCTTTTAACTTGTAGCATGTGGTGATTTCCTTCCTGAGTTGATCTCTTTTGCAGTAGGTTAGGTGAAGAAGATGATTTCTAAGTTGCTCTGAAGTTCTTTTGCAAAATTGTGAAACATATTTGGAGGTGTGTGTAGTAGTCAGGGGATTGAAGATGTTTAGTCATCTGGAAATGATGTTGTGTTTCTTGCACAGTCTTAGAAAATATGTTGCTGTTGAGTCTGGCTTCTTTCTTTTTCATGTTGTGTAATTGCCTCTTGCAGCACCTGGGAAAACTTGTTCAGCAGATATGAGTGCTGTTCAGCGCGCTTAATTTTCATCGCCCACCTTGGTTTCTGATTTCAGTTTCTGGTTACTTTGCAAATAAAATAAAGTATCTCAGTCCAGTTAGTATGCTTCTGTGAATGCAGAATGGTATCTTGAGGGGAGAAATAGTAAGAGTTTTGTGGTTGAGTTTAGGCCACCAATGCTCATCCAGAAGTACTAGAGATGTTGGAAGCTGTTTATCCAACAAATTATCCCTTGGACTCATGGTCTGACTGACTGATGAAAGCCAACAGAATAAAGAAATGGGTCCAGGTTACATGGAAGTTATTAATGCCTCCCTTAATGAGAGCATAATGTATATGTAACTTCAGCTCTAGAAAGGGGCATTTATAATCAGTGTAACCATTATTTAATATCTAATCTTAAGTTTCTTGTTAAAAATGTAATAGGTCTGGCTGAGCCCCACTTTTGATTGGTACTGGTCTGCTGTAATTGAACCTCTGTGCTTTCAGGTTAGCTGAGCCTGTCCAGTATCCAGTCACTGTTTTTAGTTCAGAACCTCTACAGCCCATTCCTTCTACAGCACAAGTACAGATTTCCTTGCTGGCACCCTTCCTGGGAAGGAAGGATTCTGCAGTTTAATTTGCCTAGGC
Organism: Crocodylus siamensis; assembly: GCF_052110815.1. NCBI lineage: Eukaryota > Metazoa > Chordata > Crocodylia > Crocodylidae > Crocodylus > Crocodylus siamensis. The sequence goes on along the minus strand of NC_143399.1, from coordinate 147,614,998 downwards.
CTAAAGCAAAGGCTTTGTATAGGAGTTTATAAAACCATGATAATCTCTTGCTTCCTGCAGTCCTTTTGCTGTGCAAGGCTGATTGGCCTATGAGAGAGCAGGAGAGCCTTGATGGACCTTGCTCTTAAGTAAAGTTTTTTTTCTTCTGCTGTGTGATCGATCAATTTTCAAGCTCCAGTTAGATTGGTAAAGTCCCAACCCCTTCAAGTCCATTAGGGAGAACTAATTTTCTTTATTCTGGTCATTCTTGTAATAAAAGTATTGTTTAGACAGTCTTCCTTAATGACTCTTGTATTAGGGTAAGTTTACGCAGCAAATAAAAGTGCTGACAAATTGTGGGTAGGTATGCCTACACCAGCTTTAATCTAACTAGCAGAGGTATGCTTGCCCATGCTATAGTCGCATCTTCCTTTGCTCTCTAGACGCAAGTCAGTTTAGGGAAATGAAAAGTGTTAAAATAAACTGCCTTGGTTTGCCCTTGACATTTTCAGGCAGTTGGTGACATGCATAAAATGTAAATCCCATTTTTCAAAATAGTGTTTGCAATGTCAAGTTAGGCTTACATTTTAACATTGACTTGTATAGTCATCATATCGGTCCATCACAAACACTGAGAAGGCTGATAAGTGATAAATGCAACCATGCTTTCAATGGCTACTCTAGCACTTTTTTTCTCTTCAATAGAATATTGCTCCCTAGTCTGGAACAAAAGCGTGCACACAAAGATTGTTGATACTAGAGGTGCACCGATACATCTGTCCCATATCAGAGTGGTACCTATATAACGAAAATTGACTGCATCAGCAATTGGGTTTTTTTGGCTGAGGTTGCCAATTAATGCCACCAATAAATGCCCTATGCACATGAGCAGCCAAAGCGCAGCATGCAGGCCACCAGGAGCTCAGCCTGGCAGCGTAGAGAGCAGCTGGGTCTGGCTGGTAAGTCTGTTGTGAGGGAAGGGCCATGGGTTGGAGGCAGATCAAGGCCAATGGTGTGGGAGGGAGTGGGACTGGGGCTGCGGCAGGCACTGCACAGCCAGGGTGGAGGGTAGGATGGAGCCATAAGTGGCTAATCCAAGGGGCACAGGGAGGGGTAGCAGCTCCCGCCACTACATGAATCCCTGAAGGGGCATGGGGGGTGCATGCCCCCGGATCTGTGTGGGGCATGACTGGCTACCACTGTGAGCTGGGGCAGGGGCAGTGCTAGGCTCTTCCTGGCAGGGCTTGAGCTTGGGCTGTGCTTGGGGCAGGTGGTGGCAATGCTGAGAGGGAGTTATGGTGAATTTTGGGGTGACTGCAACCTCCACCCCCCATGACTCCCTCCCACCACCTCCGCCACCCACCCCAAGCACAGCCCTGGCCCAGCACCTCTCCACTGGAAAGAAAGAGACCAGTGCTATCCCAGCCCCAGCCCACCCCTGCCCCATATGCAGATCTGGGGGCACACAGCTATGCCCTCCCAGGGTGCATGCAGAAGGGAGCCCTACACACACACTCTTCCCCACCTCCACTCTGCCCTGGATGTGTAGCACCTTCCCTCACCTCAGGGGCCTTGATCTGCACCCCTCACGCCTTCCCTCCTCCCTTGCCACTTCCCCTACAACAGACTTACCAGCCAGACACCGCTCTCCAAGCTGCTCAGCTGCATATCAGAATTGGACAAGTATTGGCCAACATGGCTTATTAAAAATTGGTCACCAGTATTGGCCCAAAAATCTCTATTGGTGCACCCCTAGTTGATACACAGTTAAATGCAACTGTGCAGATTATATCAGAAATGCTAAGTAGTATGCCATTGCCATGGCTTCCAGTCCTAGCGAACATTACTTCCCAGCAGCTCCTCCACGATGCCACATGCATGAGGGAATACCATAAGGCCCAAACCTCCCAATAAACAAGGACACCACTGCACCATCACCGGATAGGCTCAAATCTAGAAAACCCTTCTGGAAATAAGCCAAGGAGCTCTCTGATGATAACAAGAATATTGAAGAATGATGGAGGGAAGCCTGGGCAATACCTGCCACAGAAATATACTGTCACTGACCCTACAATCCACCAGCCAGGATTTGACCTACCGAGGGAGGTTTCATCCACCCTGAATCACACCTGGATGTTTCATGGAAAGTGTGGACACCCACTCCATAAATGGAAAATCAAAGAGAGTCCTGGTTGTGATTGTGGTGCAGCTTTTGCAGATGGTGCAACATATTGTGAATGATGGCCCAGTTAGATCATTTAATGGTGATCTAAAATGAATCCATGCAGCTACCCCTAAAGCAGTCAAATAGTTATCAAATTTAGGTATTAGTCTATTAATGTTGTAATCCTAAAATGTGATACGAAAGAGAGAGAGACAACTGTGTGCACCTCAGATGTCCTTGATTGTTGCCAATCTGGTTATAGATTTGGCACAAAAACTATGCTGGTGGCTTTGGTGGACGTTTGTCCTACCACTGAATGAAGATCAGGTGTCCATGTTTCTATTAGTTGTATCAGTTTTCTTTGGTATTATTGGTTGCTCCCCACTTACCACCGTAGGGTATTATAACAGTCATTTTATGCCGTGTAGCTTATTGGAAGATTTACCAAGTACCTGTGCATTTAAGGGAAAATATTATTCTTGTTATTACATTTTGATATAGGAAACATATAATGCATTTTAAATTTTGTCATAATTGAAGTATTTTGAAACTAAAAAAATTACTTACTTCCCTAACCTTTAAGAAATTGAACACTTTATTTACCTGTACAATTCTCACTGACTGTAAGTGACACATGACTACATTTTACATAGATGTATGAAAGTTCAAGGGTTTTGGTTTTCATTTTACATACTTCATTTTTCCTTTATACTTTCTGTTTTACTAATTTGATATAAGGTAGAACATGTATTACATAAAGAGTTAAGTTATAAAATTGGCAAAACAGTTCAGTATTCAGTAAGTACGGGTCTTTGTTGTTGTTGCCATTGACTTTGTATAGTACGCTCCTTTTCATTGTCAATTCCATGTAGAATTAGAACCATTTTTCTTGAGAACTAGATACACATCAGCAGTGAAAAAGATCATTGATTGCAATTTAGTATTACAAATAGCTCTGGCAATGTTAACTAAATATCTACAGATTTTGATTCTAAGAAATGGTTAATAGATACTGATGTTAATCTGCTCTAAAAAGAGAAGACAAAATATTGATGGAAAATACAGTGAATAGCCTGGGCAAGTTCTTTAGGAAAAAATAATTAATCATCATCTGTCGCTGATTTTTTTTCAGGAGTATAGTCATTCTCATCTGGGCAGATTTAGATTATGCTGCAAAATCCATAGTTAATAGAGGGCATTATCTGATTTGTGGTGAGGTTTCCAGTGTGCCAGAGGTAGATTCAAATGCTAACTGTTGTTTGATGTTCAGGCTATAGTGCCACATGATGCAGAACGTGACTTTTTCTGTGTGCTGAAGGGAAATCTGTGCTGGTGTTAACTTCACCACCAAACTGAAAGATTGTTCAATTTCAGTATATGATCATGGATGGTGCACATTCCACGTGTCTCTTTTCTTCTGTCTTCCAGTTCCTCGCAGCTAATTATCTCAGATATTAACAGTTTAAAACATAACACTGAATTAGACCTATTATTTTTTTCCAGGGTGACTTGGGATGTTTTTCTTGGTGTTTTTATGATGTGTTTTTTCAGGTTTTTTTACTCTGTATTTTTCATCAGTTTATAATACAATTGTACAGGTTAAGCTTGGTTCATGTACCATGTTTCCCCTTTTCTTTTTATTTCACTGGAGTCAGATATTTATGAAGCATGAACTAATGACTGTTGAAGTTGAAATGGATTTTAATGTCTTTGAGGTGGAGAAGATGACAGCCCTTACATATTGGAGCATCTTGGCTATATACTCTAGCCATTGTCTTTCCTGAATGGTGTGTTCACAATGAACTGAGAAGCATGCATAAACTTACTTATTAGTCGGGACTTTGTAAACTATTTGTTACTTCCATGATTTTTTTTGTTACCTTGGTACTTTTGATTGTTTTTACTTCTTTCCTTCTGTTTTTGGAACCCTGCAAATTCAGGACCAGTTTTTTTTCCTTGCTTCTTTCTGAGGTTCTCCCAAGGAGTAAGTGTAAGGAGACCCTAATGTTCTTGCACAGTAGTGGGGTATAAATGTGGTGTTTCCACTTCCCAAGAAAAGTGACTTTACCTTAGATTTGGGAATATAAAATCCTAAAGCTGGTGAGGGGGGACACTGAGATTTGACTCACTCCCTAGAGCATCACATGTGGTCCCATAATATGCTAGTGAATTCAGGAAGGAATTCTCCTCTGGAGATTTTGTCTGCAATGCTTGCAGTGTGGGTGGTTTGTTAAAGGCACCATTGGGCATAGAATAACTAATATACAATATACTTGTTTTCTCGGGGAAATATGTTTTTGGTTTAATTTGCAAATATGATTTCTGTGAAAGGCATGCTTTTTAAACAAATCACTGTCATCAAGCAAATTTAGTTTGATTTTAAGTCTTTTCCAAGAAGTGGAGCATGGGTGACGAGTGCTTGTATACAGAAATAACACCCAGAAGCTGTTATATTTTCTTATACAGGCACTTTTGAGCATCACTTAAAGCAGTAGAAAGATTAATTACACTTCATTATAAATCGACCTCGACTGTCTGGGCCAAACCACAGCTGATATGTAATGAGGTTATTATTGATTGCTGTCTTATTTGCTGGTTCTTTTTACCAGTGCGTGGGTTTTTACCACAAAGCTTGGCGTTCAGAATTTTTGGTCTGATCCCTCCTCCCCTGTCTCCTCCCCCTAATATCAGCTGATAAAGGATTGGGCCCTCTATTCTTATTTAGATGCATATGACCATGTTGTTAGGCATATCCGTGAGGTCATCATGTTTCATAGTGACTCTAATCCATGTCGGGAATGTGTCAACACAGTTGCACAGTAGCCTGAATGATTATTTCCTAGATCACATCCAGATCCAGAATCTTCTCTGACTGCTTCTGAGGCCTTGAGTTGAATGACTTTGAGACCTTTCAACCTAATGTTCCCATTCTAATTTTCTAACATGTAATGTATACTCATTTTGAAAATGTTTCATCTAGTTTTCAGGCCTCAGATTGCCCATTCTACTGCAGCATATTCTTAAGAGGGGGAAATAATGGGAATGTTCAGCACTCTGAATTCGATGCTTATTTTTAAATGATGAATGACTATCCAGTTGTCTCCTACTTTAACAATGTTTGCAAATATTGTTACTTTCATTTTGATCCAGGTCAGTCACGTTTTCATTAATTATCTTTATCTGTAGTTGTGAAAAAATATGTAAATCTTGTTAGAGAATGCTAAAACTAAGGATTGACTCATAACAGAAGCTACGAAAAACTTGTTTTTAATCTGAGTCTCAGAGTGGAGACTTATGTTTTCAATACACATATACTTGTTCCATTTCCGTCTGATCAAGCAAAAGAAGGTATGTATTGCTGATCTTCAGTTAACAAAGTTAATTGTTGTTAAAACTAACCTGATGAACAGATCATATACTTTTTCTAAGTTAATAGTAACTACTAGAGGCCAGTGTACTCATACACATAGCATTGAGTATATATAAAAAATGTTCAGTTAAATAGACATGCACACACTACTTCTTTTGACATCAGTGAGACCAGGAGGGAACTTGTTGTTCTCTTTAAAATGCATAGGACCAGACTTGGTCCTAAAACTAACAGGAAAAACATCTTTGATAATCACAAGCTTGTTTTTTTTGTTTGTTTTTTTTAAATAAAGCCTCTGCACAGCTTTTCAGTGAGATTGAAGGATTTAAAAGAAACTATTAACTATTGTTGGACTAGAAAAAGTCAAAATTTCCTGTCAGAGTAGTTTTAATAACCTAACATATGAAAACAGATTGACAATTTTCTACAAGTACTGTGATTTAAGAGTAAAATGATCAGTTTACAGGCCAAACAGTTTTCAAAGTCAAGGCTCTGAAGTACCCATGTAGGGCATTATAATGGAACCTGATTTAACCACTCCAGGATACAGGGTTATTAAAACAACTATTACTATTTGATTAAATTTCCTCCCGTCTGAGAAATTAATTTGCCTGAACTATTTTGCAAATACAATATATAAATAAATAAATAAGAGCATAACTAGTTAGAGAATCTTTACTTTGCAACCTCTTCTATGTTAGTTTAACGTAGAGCACTTATACTAAGGAACAGTTTTTATTATGCTTTTGAGACTTGTTCCTCACTGGGGGTATGTCTACATTTGCATTTGATCTGGCAGCAATTTACTCATGAGTAAACTACTCATGAGTAAACACTCCTGGGCAGGTGTCTATAAATTCATAGATTGTAAGGCCAGAAGAGACCTTGGGAGATCATTGGGTCCAGCCCCGTGCACTAAGCAGGAAAGATAACTGGGGGTCAGGTGACCCCACCAAGGCGACAGTCTAGTCTCCTTTTGAAGATTTCCAGGGTAGATGACTGCACCACCTCTGGAGGGAGCTTATTCCACAGTCTGGACACCCTGGCTGTAAAGAAGTTTTTCCTAATGTTGAGCTTGTATTGATCTTCCAGGAATTTGTGGCTATTACTTCTGGTTTTCCCCTTGGGTGCCCTGGTGAACAGTTGCTCACCAAGCCCTTGATATATAGTCCCCTAGTGTAGCGGTAAGCTGCTACCAGGTCCCCTCTCAGCCTCCTTTTCCTCAGGCTAAGGAGTCCCAGATCCCTCAGCTTTTCCTTGTATGGCTTGCCTTTTAAGACTCATCATATGGGTGGCTTTTCTTTGGACTTTCTCAAGCTTGTCCACATCCTTCTTAAAGTGTGGTGCCCAGAACTGGAAATAGTACTCCAGCTGCAGTCTCACCAGTGCTGAGTAAAGCGGAATAATCACCTCTTTGGTTTTGCTGGGGATGCATCGATTGATGCACGCCAGAGTATTATTGATCATACTGGCTACAGTATTGCTGGCTTATATTTATATTGTGGTCTATTATTACCGCTGGGTCCCTTTCATACGTGGTGCTAGTCAGTTTGGTGCCGCCAAGCCTGTAGGTATGTTGGGGGTTGCTTGTCCAGGGGTGGAGCACCTTACATTTCTTCATGTTGAACTTCATCAGAGTCCAATCTGCCCAACTTGCTAGCCTGTCTAGGTCTGCCTGTATCTGTAGCCTATCTTGAAATATGACCATGCTTCCCCATAACGTGGTGTCATCCGTGAACTTGGCCAGTGAGCTGTTCACCCCCACATCCAAATCATTAATAAAGATGTTGAAAAGTACTGGACCAAACACCAATCCCTGCCGAACACTGCTGCCCACTTCTTGCCAGGATGATACAGATCTGTTCACTACAACTCTCTGGGTTCTATTCTGCAGCCAGTTTCTCACTCACTTGACAGTCTTGGACTTAAGCCTACAATCCTCCAATTTTCTCGCAAGGATATTGTGGGATACTAGATCAAAGGCCTTTTGGAAGTCAAGGTATACAATGTCATCCTGCTCTCTAGTGTCCAGGTGGCAAGTTACTGGATAGAAGGAGATGAGATTGGTAAGGCAAAACCTGCCCGTGACAAAGCCATGCTGGCTATCATTCAGAATCTTACCTTCTGAAAGCTTATTGCAGATAGACTCCTCGATGAACTTTTCTAAGATTTTCCCTAGGATGGAAGTTAGGCTGACTGGCCTATAGTTACTCCTGCCCTTCTTGTGGATGGGCATACCACTGGCCCTCTTCCTTCTCCAGAGTGCCGTGAGTTGTGGAAGAATTTTGCCAGGGGTTCTGCAATGGCTTCAGCCCCTTCAGCACTCTTGGATAAAGATCGTCTGGTCCCTCTGACTTGTTTATGTCTAATGTTATTAACTGGTCATACTCTAGTTCTACGGCAATAGTAGGAAGGCGATTATTCCTACCATGCTCATCCTCTACTCTACCTGTCGTGGTTTTCCCCTTGGTCTGGTGAAAGACTGAGGCGAAGTAGTCATTCAGGAGTTCAGCTTTCTCCTGGATGCCAGTAACCAGCTCTCCTGAGTTGTTGAGCAATGGCCCCATGCAGGGTGTTAGGAACAGATTTACTGCTCATGGCAGCAATCTGACCCTGAACAGGCCTCCTGCAGCAGCCAAGGGGAGCTTTAGGCTCCTCCTGAGTGCTAACCCAGGGGCTGGCAGGGAACACTGGGCCAAGAGACAGCTGTTTCCTGGTGGGGGCTGGGACATTGCTCCTGCCCCCAGGAGGCAGCAGGGAACTCTTGGCCCCAGCTCCCCAGTCGGAGTCAGGGGACTTGGAAAGAGCTATGGAGGAGGGGGAGGGGCAGGTCCCATCCCCATTCCCCTAGCTGTCCCACCAGTGGATGGGAAAAGGGGGCTGGGACCTGCCTCACCCCTGCATCTCTTTTCAAGCCCCATGCCTTAATCAGCCAGTCAGGGCACAGGAGTGCCCTGGCAGTAGGCAACTCTTGGGGTCAGGGAGCAAACTCCCTGCTCCCAGTCCCTGCTGCCTGGCTGACTGGGAGCACATTTGGAAAGACTCCTGGTCAGGATTCTTCACGTGCACTACTGCACAATTACTAATTTTGAGTACCTTTTCTACATGCATTTGCAGGTAGCAGATTTACTCATGATTAGAACCAATTACTGTGCAGTAAGCATCTGCACATATAGACACAGATGCTTGCTGCTCAGTAATTAACTCTACTGTGCAATAAAGAGTCTTGTGTAGACATGCCTACTATTTCTAAATATTAATGAGCGTATCTGATTTATGTGTAACAGAGTGGAAGGTGTCCTGAATGTAAAAAATACCAGTGTTTGGGTTAGAATTGAACTGATCCATGTCTAATAATATTGTATACATGTAATATGATAGGAGGCAAACACAATGCACTGCCAGTGTTCCACAAATCAAGTAATTTTGGATGGGCTACACAAGAGCTGTCTAGCTGGGCTAGAGACAGAAATTACACATAAACCAGTGTAAGTGATTGGAAACTGGTTCAAATCTGTAACACAACAGATGTTCAATACATGTAAACTGCTTTCAAAATGACTGAAACCAATTTGAAATAAACCTGGATGAATGTTGTATCATACTTACATGATCTGGGTTAAATCAGTCTGTTGAACTTCTGTCCCAGATCCCCTCCAGATTCAAGTTAACTCAGTCCCCCAGCATTCCAGGATGCTTTGCACTTCCCCACAAACCCCCTCTTGCACAGTGAGAGGGCTAGCCTTGGCCCAAGCTGTCTGCTCTAGCTGAGCAAGCAGGTGTGCTCTAGCACCTCACAGCTTTTGGTCCGAGCCACTGCAGGCATGTGGCTGCATTTCTGGAATCAAAAGTGAATGTCTGTTCACTTACTTATGGGTTCAATCTACACAGCTTAGACTAACCTGTGAAGACTGAATTAATTTAGCCTTTGGGTTTTTGACTTTCTATATTTAGCCTTGTGCACCTCACTCATGAGGGGTTAATGTATGGCCTGTGGACCAGTGGCCACTCCCTGCATTGCTAATACTTGTGTGGCAGCCATGGTATCTGAGGCAGAGCTGTATAGTGATAGGGGATCTGGTGACCCCACTCCAAGGTGGGGTGGGGAGGGAAAGGGACACACTACCTGTGTAGTGGAAACATAGAGGGGTGGAGGGCTTGCACTACCTATGTGGGAGTCTCAGAGTGCCCATGACATGCAGCCACATGGTGTGTAGCCTGTAGCTCATGCCCAATTCAGCATGCAGCCCCCTGACACTCAGAATAGACCAGGGCTACACAACTCATCTCATACTATGAATAATCAGTAAAATTAGTTTGTAAGCTAGAACTTTGTCACAGAAGGGATTATCAAAGTGAGTGAATTCATAAGAGCAGAGGTATTGCCAAAACTATGAAAACTATTCCTGTAGGAAAAGTTCCTTTTTTAGTTAGTCCCAAATACATTGTAGGCAGCAAAGTACAGGATTAGACAGATTTTATTTTAAATTGTCAAAAAAGAATTTTACTAGTTTGTGGTATTGCCTATGGTGAATGAGGCATTTTCTATTGACATCAGTTAGGACAGGGCTGGTCTGCTAATTATCACTGAAATAAACAGGAGCAGAAATCCTTTCCCTAACAAACTAAAATCAAAGGATAGGGGAAGGGATACCAGAAGAGAAATGAACACAGTAATGATTGGCCATATCTTGGTACTACAGTGTTAAATTAAAATGATGCTTCTGTTTAAAAAAAAAAAGAAAAGAAAAGAAAAAAAACAGTGCATCTCAAGCAAGACCCAAGACCCACTTTACTCAGCCTTAGTAAGGCTGCAGCTGGAGTACTGCATCAAATTCTGGGCTCCCCACTTCAGAAAGGATGTGGAGAAGCTTGAGACAGTCCAGAGGAGAGCCATGCGCATGATTAGAGGCCAAGAGAACAGGTTTTATGAGGAGAAGCTGAGAGGCATGGGGCTCTTCAGCCTGGAGAAGTGAAAGCTCAGGGGTCATTGGCGACATGTAGGGTATGTATGCAGGTGCGCATGCACCCCCTTAGATAGGAGGTGGCTGCCATTCACCCACCGCTGCCTGTGGGCAGTCGCCGTGTGCCCCCAGCCTCCAGGGGCACACATCATGTCAGGGGTGACTTGGTGGCAGCCTATTCTAATACAGGCAGTCCTTGACTTACAGCTTTTCAAGTTATGTTTTGCACTTATGTTTATAAATTGACACCCTGTTTCAACTTTCTGACATCAGTTTCAACTTTACAACGCTCGATCTGATGTGATGCCATGCCAGCGAACAAGTTTGCTATGTCTTCCATCTCCCTGGAGAACATCTGTCCAAACTTCCTTGGATACTTTCTGTAAGAAAGCAGACAAGACTTCAGAAAAACCTGCAGCCAAGACTCCTGAGAAGACCCCAGCCAAGAACCCTTCAACAAGTCCAGCAAAGTCACCTCAAAGAAGTCCTTCCAAATCAATATGATCACTATTTACAATACAAATACATCAATGTAGCTATATTGCTCATCTATAATTGATCGAGTACAAAATTCTGGGGTATTTTTGGTGAAACTAGAGTATCAGGCCTTGGTTCAGGAACCAATCCTCCATTTGTAACATTGTTTCTTATGGGAAAATTGGTTCAGAGTTGCAACGTTTTGACTTAAGACCTGGTTTTCAGGAACCAGTTGTGTCATAAGTCCGAGGACTGCCTGTATAATAAAAGGCTTAGTCTGTGTGACTGTGTGTCCATAATGCTTTTGGGCAACTGCGCATGTGCAGCTGAGAGGGCAGGTGGTGATTGGCTGCACGGCCCAAGCTGTGTGAGCCCGTTTGAGCCACTGCCCAGGAAGTTTGTGGCGATGGTGAACGCACCTTGGCCACCTGAGCAGCAGGGCTTCCCCACATCTCCCTGCCTGAGGGTGAAGTGGGGGGTCATGGTGGTGGTGCCCTCTGGCTCTGACACCCCCCAGAACAGCCAGCAGGGAGGGGGATGTGGTAGGCAAGGAGGGAGGGAGGGAGACACAGGCCAGGTGGACACAACGGCGAGGGTGGGGGGAGAGAGAGAGACTGGAATCAAAGTGACGGAGGAAGGGTGGAGCGGGGCCGGACACAAAGCAGCAGGGAAGGGGGAAGGCGCAGGGCCGAACTCAGGGCTCTGTCCCTGCCCCCCCTCCCGCCCCGTCATTCTTGAGAGGCAATTTGCTACTAAGTATATAAGGAGTGTGCATCAGGAACTGAGAGGACATCTCTTCACCAGAACACTCCAAGGGAAGACAAGGTGTAATAGTCACAAACTGCTGAAAGACCCTTCCAGACTGGATATAAGGAAAAACATCTTTACTGTTCAAGTCTCCAGAGTCTGGAATAGACTCCCTCCAGAAGTGGTGCAAGCACCTACTCTGGATACCTTTAAGAAATGCCTGGATGCTTATCTTGCTGGGGTGATCTGACCCCAACTGACTTCCTGCCCCTTGGTCAGGGAGGTGGACCCGATGATCTTGCAACGTCCCTTCCAGCCCTAACGTCTATGAACCTTTAACAGGTTAATTGTGTAAAATAGGTTGGTTTCCCCATTATGTTTTTCGGTTATAGTTGGCTACTTCTCAGTAGGTATAACAGCAGACACAGCTTTACAGCATCTCTTTGTGTCTCTTCATGAATGACATGAATATGTCTACAGCAGGGTTTGGCAACCTGCAGTGCAGTGCATAGGCCACTGTGTGTGGCATAGGCAGCTGCTGTGCTGGACCACTGGATCCACTTTGCAGAGCAGCGGCTTTGGCAGTATTTGGCAGTGAAGGGTTCTATCTGTACTGTAGCCAGGCACTTTGCCCATGCTGCAGTACAACTGGACAGCAAGGAGAAGCAGCAATACTGGGAGTGGGTCCTTCCACCAGCCTGCCTTTGCCCTGAGCTGGTTCATTCCACTGCCAGAAGAGGTTGCTGACTTCTGGTCTGGAGTAGTGGCTTTTCAGATGAATTCTACTCAGGAAAGGTGTATTGTGTGTTGGGGCTGGCATAGAGGCAGTTGTGGATGGAAACAGCACAGAAGATGGTGCCAGTCAGGAAGGAAAGGGGAAGGGAACACAGACAAAATAAGGGCAAATAGTGTAACTAGGAAAAGGCAGAGTTGTTATGGGTGTCACAAGAAACTAATCCTGTGGAGCTATAGGAGCTTGTTCAAAAAAAAAAAAAAAAAGGGATGACATGGTCAAACACCTGGTGAAGAAGATGATCATAGTGACTGCATTTTTTATTGTCTGGAGGAAGAACCATATGGGCAGAGCTCAGGTTACTTTCATCAAGACAGATGGGAAATGAGGTTTTGATTAATTAATAGAAAAATATAATGAAAGCTGAACACTGATGGGCTGAAAAGTGTTGCCATCCTTGCAGAATGAAGATGATGTCTGTCTCTTCAGACTTGTAGATTTTTACTTTCACTATCTTACTTTGGTCACTTTACTGTGGATACAGTTATTAGTATCTGCAGTAATCTAGTTAACTTCCTTATGTTAACTATATAAATACCTTGAATTTAACAAATACTGAGAAGTTCTTTAAGATATAACTAAACCTGGACTGTCAGACTTTGGCATAGCTGGGTGCAGCCTCCCAGGATTCCCTCCACCACAGCTACACCCCTCCCTTCCCTCCACCATTGTGCAGGTTGTACTGGGGGTGTATGGGCTTTCCCTCCCTCTCTCTCTCCTTCCTTCTGCTCCCCCCTTCCCCTCCCCCAAAGCCCATTACAGAAACAAACATACATACACTTCCTGGCATAAATGTTGAAACAACAAACAAATTCTCCGTCTTAAAAAACATCTATAACAGTGGTTTTCAAAATTTTTAGACTCGAGGCATCCCTGGACAGACTCAATGCGGCCATCAGAAAAAGGCAGCACTTAGTTTTTACTCTTTTTTGATAATACAAAGAAAAAGGAAGTTTTTTTGTTGTTGCAAAGAACTCAGAAAGATCACAACTGTGGTTTTCTATTTGAAATCTCTGGGTTTATCTTGTGAATCATGTTTGTAAACCTAACAGTGCTAATATTGTTTGGCTTGAAATCTCAAGGCACCCCACAGTGCTATGGCACCCTGGTTGAGATCCACTGATCTATAGTGTGGATCGACTGTAATTACTGAATGTTGCTAAAGAGAGGTACCATTAATGATGAACACTATTAAATATAAAGTGTCTTCAGCTTTTTCATAGCAGATCAGGAATAAAAAGCTTGTAGTGATTCTCAGTGAATGGTCTTGGGCTTGCATACAATATTTTGGTTACTAGCACCTTCTGTTATAGTACAACTATCTTTAAAATGTTAATTAAGAATTGTATGTTAAATAATTCTCTGATAATTGCTTTAACTTGTTTATTAGACAACATTTGCCTGAATGGAGAGCCAGTCAGCACAAATATTTCATGTGTACCTTTGACATGCTTGAGAAAATCATATTTTTTCTCATTTAGTTCTGTACATTTTTTACTTTCTAATGGATTTTTCGGATATAATCAGGAAACAGGACAATTCAGCTTTTTAAAATTGCATACAGGTTACTTGGAATGGGAGAATAAGTTGTATAAAATTAATAATCCATTTGCTGTGACTCTGACACCAGGGGAAATGCTTACACTCAAGCTTTGAGAGTGCCAGAGTGTAGGTGACTTGTGGCTGGGGTTGTTGTCACTTTCCTGTTTTCCTTCGTTTCTTAAACATGAATTTGGTAAACTGCAATAGCCTGCAAATGATGGAAGTCTTCAGTGAGGTTGCTCAACTTGGGGGTGGAAGCAGGGAGAGTGCCTGGATCCTGGTATTTTGGTTGCTAGGAGCTGGGGAAGGCATGTTGATGAGCCTTGGTTGAGTAGGGAGTGAGGACACAGCTGGTTGTTAGAAAGACAGCTTTTATTAAATAAGCAATGCAAGGTGCTCATTAATAAAAAGTGCCAACAAGAGTGGTTAGAGATCAGAAAGGAGCAGTAGAGTTCTGGCTACATACCAGACTGGCCAGTTGCAGCAGTATATGGAGAGGGGGGAGGGGCTGTTGAGGAGCAATGCAGTGTGGGATGCCTGAATGACTGGCCAGACCCATGTTCTAGAAAAGTTGGTGTCCACACATAACATTGAGCCAGTTCACAGTGAAGCAGTTCAACATAATATTTGATTTTCCAGGTAGGTTTAAACCATTTTAACAGGCTTGCAGGTCTGTCAGCTTCAGGTTTAAACTTCATTTAAACCATTCTGTTAAATATGTTCGTGCCCTCAACAAACAAAATTCTATACACATCCCAGAAGGGGGTATTTAGACAGATTGGTCAGAGTTTAAAAAACTTTTTCAAAAATACCAGTATCACAATTGCAATGATTCTGAGATTTATTAATATGTGTTTGAACAGTTTAATCTCATATTTTCTCTACAGATGATTCAGACCATAAAGATTCTTGTTGAAAATTCAGATAGCTTATATGAGAAAATCGTACAGTGTCAGAAGGCAGGTAAGTGCAAGCTCTTTTTCTGAATAAATTAAAATACAGGAAGGGATTTCTCTTATATTTTTATTTTTACAAAACCATGAATGGCGTTAATTTAATCCTTTTGTGCTCAAGTAGAATAAAATTTAGGCATGTACAACAGTGGTGAAAGTGTACCTTTTGGGTGCTTATCCAGTACTGAGTGAATTGTTTACACTTGGATTGATAGCATTGCAGCTGGACTTCGGAAATCATTAAAAATGTTAAGTTTATGCAGTTGGTTGATGATAAATTCTGTTATGCCAAAGCAAAGATGGAGTGTAAAAATACTGATATATTTGAGAAAAATGTGCCATTTCTATACAAATGTCAAGGCTATGTCAGCTATGTTGCCTAACATGTTGATGTAAGGGGAAGCTATAATGTACACAAGTGGCTAAAACATTGCTTAACTTTCTGTTTTGCAATCTGATGAATTATTATGAAAACACATACTTGTTAGAGATTTTTATATTAGAGAAACTTGTCAGATGTATTGTTAATAGTAATGCCTGTATTAGTAGTCCATGTCTCATTTTCAATTTGCAATTTTACTTTAATATCATCTATTTCCTTTGGGTTGACTGAAGCACAAATTGATCAAGTGAGATGCTACACAAGATAAATTAGTTTAGCTGGAGTTAGAACCAAGCCTTTTTTAGCCCCTTGTCTTTGATCAACTAAATACTGTGAAGCCTGTCACATAAAAATGTCTTGACAATGCTGAGTGATTCAGGCAGTGGTTTTCAACCTTTTTAGACTCAAGGCATACTTCACATCTTGTGTGAATTTAGTGGGACCCCATTTCAAAAGCTAATACATTACAGTGCCTATATCTCTTTGCAGAGGGGCCAGGCAGTGGAAGTTAAGGGAGTGCCAGGCAGGGAAGAACATGAGTTTAAACTTACCTCCTCATGCCATAACGCACCTTTCAGAGGCTCTCTGGGCTGTGGCACTCTGATTGAGAAACATTGGATTAGAGAATATAATCAGTGGCTTCCACTAAAAAATGAAATTTTAAGGAATTAAAAGTTATATGTATATATCACTTAAACTACAGCTGTATTTTCTCATTCCATTATTTTTATCTTTTTTTTGACTGCCTGGGGTTCCATGAGATATTTTTAAGGGGGATTCAGGGTGTTGGAGTTTTAGCATGGTTAGGTGTGCAACATGATATACAGGATAAACCCAGAGATCTCAAATAATAATCTACAGAGGCAAAAAACATTTTGAACTGTTGTGCTTTTTTTAATTGTTTGCAAGAGCGGAATTGCTTTATCTTTCCATTGCCAAAATTGAATTAAAATAGAGTTGGAAATGAGATTCTGCTAAATTCAGAAAATTATGGTGGGGGATGCCTTCAGTCTAAAAAGGTCAAGAACCATTGCCTTACAGAAATGATAGTGTATGTAAGAGTGTTGTCATCTGGGAAGGTTAGACCAGGGGTTGGCAACATTTTTGGGCAGAGTGCCAAAAATATCAACAACCTTGACTTGTAAGATGTTAGCATGCCAGAAGCGGATAGCAGGGAAGCTGCAAGGGGCCTGATCCTTGTTGTGGCAGTGCAACCCTAGCCCCTTCCCAACTGTGCGCCCCAAGGCGCGTATACCAAGCAGAATGCTTCTGTGTGCCATGCTCTGGCAACTGTGCCAGGGGTTACATGGGTTAGACCAATGCATAGACATGTCAGGGATATGACTGACATAAATATGTTGTGCTGTTGAACTAAAATGATGCATCTGAAGTGACTTAAGTGGTAGAAGTACTGAATGAAGATAAGTATCCTTGACAATTAGACTAATCTACTATACTATACAGTAACAGCTATAGATGGAGCCAGCGGCAGGTCTGAGAAATATAGATATGGTGAATGTAACTATGAAGAACTGCTGGACTGAACTTTCACTGCTGAAACAGAAAATAAACAGAGAAAATCAAAACAGAGAAAATAAAATTGAAAAGATTTTCTCAAGATTTTTTCCTAAAGTCAATACCTTAACAGGTACTTAAAAGGAAGAAAAACAAGCACATTATTTATGGATAGACAAGGTGAATGATTATTTGCATAATCATTTACATGAGCAGTGTTTTGGGGGGGGAGGGAGGAACACAAAAAGAAATGGGAAACTAGGCAATACTTGTGCCTTTGAGGCAAGGCACTGCGTTCGTTCATTGTTAGGAGGGAAATGCCTTGACAGCTGGAGGACAGGGAGAATTTCACGTGGTTATAATAAGAATTTTCCTGAAGTTCTTATTGAGTTTTTGCTGCAGTAACAGCTGCCAAAGCCTTGAGGCAGCTGCAGTGTTTCTTTTCTTCTGAACCTTAGCCACCTCTGTAAGTTAAGATAGGAGAGAAATGTAGTACACTGTCCCACCTTAACCCTACATCCTTTGAAGATAGTGCTGCTACCAGTAACAGTGTGGGCTTCTGGATTGATTCCAGGTCACAATGCAGCTGGATGCTTTACAAAAGCATCACTTTGCACATACTTATGGACCAACTACATTTTGGTTCAAACCAAATTGTTGGACATCTAGAGAAGAGGATAAATAAGTTTGGGAAGTAAGAGGCTCCATCCAAGATGACCCTTTGAAGAAGCATCTTGTTGGAAAGTATGGCGAATTACTTACTAAATTTGAGCGTATGAAATAGGGGAAATGAAATGAAACCACAGCCCCTCCTTGGTCAGGTAGTGCAAAATCCTAGAGTTCAGTCAGGTTTCTTGCTGAGGCATATGAAAATATTTCCTATTTCAAACAAAATAGCTGAGGAAACAATACTGGCATTTGTCTGAAGAATATACTACAGTCTTTATTTAAAAGAAAATCTGCTTTGCACATATCTTGTCAGCACCGTGGCATTCTGCACAAGTACGACTTTGTTAACCTTCAGATAAATTCCTTTTCCCTGATAATATGCTTTGCTTAACAAAACATACCAGGATTAATTTTGGACTTTGTCCTTATATACCAACAAAGCAGAAGATTTTTGCTTCTTAACTGTGCTGAAAGGTGCTATTTTCATACCACTCTGTGTAATTGTTATATTTGCTACAAAGAATTAGTCTGTAAAACTGAACAGGAGTGCAGGTTGTCCAAGAGGTAGCCTGTGTATTATGTGGTTTATATAATTTACAATTCTGAGAATTCCTTACCTTGGTACCATAAGACCAACATGTTTAACAGCAATATGTAAAATAAATAAAAATGAGGCATCCTAACTCCTAATTCAGAGATTCAAAAAGAAGAATCTCTTTTAACTACAGGGGAAAAAATTGTGCTGATAGAAAAAAAAGGTGAACATTTTTAAAAAGAAGCATAGCACTATGCTGTTGGTATTTTGAAGGAAAAAACCTGTATTATTATATTACTTGACTAACACTTTCTATAAACTTAAGATTCATTGTTGGGGAATAGAGGTGGATGCACGGTCCATAAAGATTTTAAAATCATATTAAATTTCATCCCATTTGTATAATTATCTACCAGTATTAGTTTTCAGATATTATTGGATGGGCCGAGAGCTTTATAAAAAAGAAACCTTCCTACTGTACTTAAAAAACATAGAAGAAATGTAAAACTTGCATGGCAGCAGATGAGCACACCAGAATCCCTAAGTTTCAACTTTTTGCGATGGGCATTTCTAGGAACGTACAGGTGGAAGGGAGACCCTGGGTCTGGGAGCCCAGTCACTACTCTTGCAGGAAACCATGTTTCAATCCCTTTCATCAAACTCATGAAGTTCTGTTGTAGGGATACTTACTCCCTGACTCCAAATGGAAGTGCTTTGATAGTAAGAAGCCTAAATTATAGCTTACATTTATTTATAGCCAATTTAATATCCATTTATTTTGATCATCCACTTCCATCAGCATTATTCTTTAGCTTTAGTAGGTCTGTTCCCTGTCTGATGTTTATCTCCCTCCCAGTATCTTTATGCAAAGCAATCATAATCCCCCTCAGTTTTCATGTTCCTAAGATTAAATAGGCCTGTTCTTCTAGTTTTCTGCTGTGAAACAGATTCTGTCCTCCTGATCACCCTTGTCACTGCTCTCTGTGCCTGTTCCAATCTGAATTTCGTATCTTGAATGTGGGGGACTAGAACTGTATGCTGTATATCAGATGAGGTCTTAACAAGACCCTTATACAAGTGCATAACTTCTCATTTTTACTATTAAATTTTATCCCATGCCTATTATTTTAATCCTCCATGTCATTCTCTTCCTGTAAGAGGTTTCAATCCCCTTTTGCATTATGAAGCCTTCCAGCTTTGCATCATTAGTGAAATTTCTTTAGCCTTAACCTGCTTTTTTGTGCTGAGGTCATTAATGACATTATTAAATAGCTTAGGTCCTAGGACAGCTGCACAGAGAAAGTCACTTGGTAACCTTCCTCCATCACATTCAACATAAAATACTATAACCTTTTCTTTATCCAGTTTCTTTCCAACTTTGTAATTCTTTTGATAATGGAAACCTCCAATTTAACGAAATTTCCCTTATGGTGCTAGAACAGATGCTTTCCTGAAGTTGAAATAGATTAAATTACTCCATTTCCATTCTCTAGAAAGAAGTCATCCTTGGAAAAATGATAGCATAATTTAAAGTTGGTAAATACATACTGTATTTTATCCCATTTTCTATTTCTTTTAATGTATTCTTAATTATTCTTTCCTTCAAGATTTTTTGTAAAACTGTGCATAAAGTCATGATAGCATGCCTGTAAATGACCGATCACTTCTCTCTCCTGTCTTAAAACAATATGCACTGTGTTTGGTATTCTTCAGTCATACAATGCAACCCCCCAACTTGAGTGTTTTATTAAAGTTCTTGTTGCGGGACTTGCAATATCATCTTTTGGGAATTTCAGAATTCTGGGATAGGGATGATGCCCCCTACCCCACCCCCCCCAGTCCTGACCCCTGTGAACACAGTGAATTCTGAGATCTGCTCTTCCATCAGTTGTGGTAATTCACATTGCCCATCCCACCTTTGTCCCAGTGGTCAACATTGCCGTCATTGGAATTGGTGGCCAAGAATTAATTTAGTTTTGGGGACATGCCTAGATTACCTTTAGTTTTTACCTCATCCTTGATATACTGCAGCCTCACATCTTCCTTTCTTCTTTTTATTGGTACTGCTGAAGAACTTCTGCTGTTTATTTTAAACTCAGTTTAATTTTTCACAAGTGTCACGTTACCCATGTTTCCCGATCTCAAATCAGCTTTCTTTGCTGATCAGTCTTTTTTCCCCATTCCTTGTAGACTCTTTGGTTATTATCAGCATCCTGCTCCTGATCTTTTATAATGTCCTTAGTACTAGAAAATTACAAGTAGTATAGCAACTTTAGATAGTTCTTCTTGAATCAAATGCTGGAAGTGTATAATAGATTCTCAGTGTGGTCTGAATCGAACCTTTGTTAACATCCTTCCCCCAAACTAATTTTGAACCTGTTTATTTTATCGATGGTATCCAAACTACATTTACCTTTATTTCACTCTCTCCTAAACAGCACATACCTTCAATACCCGTTTCAGTTTTTCAGTCCTGATTTCTACTCTACCCTGTTATTACTGTAATATCCTGTTTCATATCGTGTACTGGAAGCTCTAGTTCCTCTGTTTTGTTGTACCAGGCACTCAGGCAAACATTTCAGTGAATTTATTACTGATCATACCTCTTAGCCTAGTTGTATCACCCACTAACTACTCTTTTAATCAATATTAGTACTTTCCTCACAATGTCCTTTAACCCTCTGATTCTTTTGTGTCCATTATTGTATCCTGATTTACCCAGTTTTTCTTTTCCCATGTTCTAAAATCAGGCGTGGAGATTGAGTCTCTCTCAGCTGACTTCCCCTTATTTCTTTAGTTCAAAGCTCTTGTGATGCCCCAGCCCCAGAAGGCCAGTGCTGTTAAGGTGAGTCTTTTTCCTGTGAATATTGCTCATTCTTCAAACATCCCCAAACTTTCTTTGTATCACAATTCTTCAGCTACCTGTTGATCTTCATGATCTTGTCATGTGTTTGCCACCCAGAAGAATTCCACTGAAGGTCATCTGAGGCTTCACTTTTTTGAATACCTTCCCTAGTCTGGTGTAATCTTACATGAAATATTTCAAAGGGAATCTTAAAGCTTCATTTGTTATGATGCAAAGACTGATCAGAGGGTTCTTTCCAATTCCAGTTAGGAACTTTTTAAAGCCTCTTTTGACATTTTTTTTCCTCAGGAAAATATAGAAATAAAACTCCAGCGCTGGAGTGGTACACAGGAATTGCAGGCTTTTATATTTTTACCACTTTCCTAAAATGTAGACAATCATCCTAACACTCAGATGTAAAGGAATGTTTAACACTTCCACACCTGAGAAGTGAACTTCATAGGGACAGTCATGGCACTAAATTATAATATGTCATGTGTTGTTTCCTGGAGGGACTTGTACAGAGCCATATTTCAGGCCTCCCCGGAAATCTCTTTTGTATCCCCATACTGTTTAGTTTTAGCCTTAGAATGTGTTTTTACTTCCTGATTTTCTTATTATTTCAGTTCCCAACTTTACCATTTTAATTTTTTCCCCTTGTAATATTTTCACTTCCATTTTTAATTTTCATTTGCTTCATACTGTTATTCAGTCCCACTCAAATCCTCTTCAATACCCCTAATTCTATGACTTCCTCTGGTCTCCTTGTCCTTATCCTTTGGTATCTTGTTTCTCCTGGGCTTAACAATTTGCAGTCAATATTTTGGTGTTGCTTTTTGCTGTTTACGTCCATCTCAGGCTGAGGTTCCAGGGTGCCTTCCATTCACTTTAGCTTCTCAAGGAATTTAAGGCTTTCTTTTTTCTCCTTTATAATGTACTGCTGTTCTTGATGTGTGAAGAAACATTTAAAAGGAAAACCCTATCTGTTTGTTTGCTTCTCTGGGAGATGCTATAATTTCACTCAGTTCCTTCCTTTTCTTTAATGTAGCTTGTGAAAATTCTTGAAACACTTGTATTTTATGGCCTCCCAGAGTAGCATCACAAGTGTCTTTAACTTCCTTGAGAATCTGTTCTTTTCAGCTTCATGTTCACATGTTACATCTTTGCTCTTGGCCAGCCACCCAGCCTCCTGTGTTCTAATTTTTTTTGGTGGCAAGACTATCAGTTCTTCTC
This sequence comes from Crocodylus siamensis, assembly GCF_052110815.1. Taxonomy (NCBI): domain Eukaryota; kingdom Metazoa; phylum Chordata; order Crocodylia; family Crocodylidae; genus Crocodylus; species Crocodylus siamensis. The sequence goes on along the minus strand of NC_143399.1, from coordinate 147,592,830 downwards.
CACAAGGATTCTCTACTCATACATTGGTCTTGTCCTGATGCTGTTGTAAATAACTGTTCCTCTCTCTCCCATTCTTTCTTCCATTTGCAGACCACTGTTTTAGTTCCTTTACAAACTTCAGTATATCTTCATTCCTCTTTTTCTTGTGGGACTTGATTACCTATTTCTTTTTTCACACACCCATCTTCCTGCTTTCTCTTACTCTGCATCTTTCTCTGTGAAGGAGTATATGTCCCATACAGCGGCTCCTCAGAAAGGATTAGTGAAGAACCCGATTACCTGTCAGATGTGACCAAGCAGCCAATTAGAAACTGCAGCCCAGACAATGAGGATACAAGGCTATACAGGTTGAGAGATGCAGTGGAAGAGGGAACATGGGTAGAAAAAATCCTAGGACAGGAAGGTAGGAAGCAGTCCAGGGAAATGACAAGGAGTGGTTAGGGGTGGTACTCTGCTGATCAAATCAGGGTTTTTGAATTAGAACCTAGAGAAGGTAGTTTTCATCTCCCTGTGGGAAGGGATGCATTGTCCTTAGAGGGTGAGCCATAGAATTGGCTTTCACAAGTTTACCTTGGAGTGTGTTTTTTAATTAGGCTTGAAAAGCCAATCAATTGATTGCCTATTATTTGACTGCAGTCAAAAATGTTAAATATTCCGTGAAGCCCAAACTGTCCTTGTGTAGGTGGCAGCCTACCTCTTCTGTTGCATCATAGTATCATTTATTAGCAAGGGCAGGAGTGAGGGGTCAACTCTGCAGGAGTCAAGACATGGACATGCATCATTTAGGAGCAGGTACCCCCTTGCCCTCTGTGAGCAAGAGCAAAGGGTCCTTGCCCTTCAGTCCTGCAGGCATCAGGAGAGACACACAAATACATACATACACACATATCTCTATCCATGCTCTGCTTCTTTCTTGAGTTCTTCCAACCTCCTTTCCCTTCTCCCCCATAAAGGCATGTGGGGCTGCAGGAGTTAGTCTGTGCTGAGGGAAGAACCAAAATGAGCAGCACAGAAAGACTTCTTCTGTTGACCATCTATTGCAGCTCCAGACATCTCCAGTGCATCTGGCAGGGTGCCTACGCAGAATAACTACTTTTCAGAAACTGACTTTTGTCTCGTATAGTTGCTATGTATGCTTTATTTCTGCTTATTTTCATTTATTTATTTTTATGTTCTAACCATTTGGGCTGACCCTGGGGTTTGTCAATAAAAGCCAACTAAAAGAGCGTTGACTATTCTCCATGCACTATTGTCGTTCTTTGTGTGAAGGGGGACTTCTGAGTTTATTAGTAGCTGTCTGCCAAATTTATGTTGTCCAAGTAGTCTTCTCTCTCCTTTCAGTCCTTATGTCTTCAGATACATATTTCTATCTACATGCCCAAGTCCTTGAATTCTTTTTTCCATAAGTTTCATCAAGTGACACTTCAAGCATAAAAAGCTTCTGTCAGGTACCTGTCATTCCACTGCTTCTATATCTGGTCATCTTCTTCCTCCCTCCTCTTTAGGGCATGTCCAATGCTGCCATAGGAGCCATTATTATGGTCTCTTCCTTGTCCCTGCCATCAACAGAAAAAGAAAAAAAAATCAAAGTTTTTCTGTGAAGTCCCCTCTTTGCTGCCGAGTTTACTGGGCTACCGTGATTGCTCTCTACTTGCCTTCTTAAAGCATTTCATCTAGGTCAGTACTAACCCCCTCATTTCAATCTATCAGTTAACTCTGGCTAAGACCAAAGGCAGGAAGTCTCAGCTGCAAAACTTCCTTCCTGCTCATAAGACACAGGCCCCAAATAAACTCTGCAAACCAGTCACCAGGCAAAAGATAAATTCACTGTAAGAAGCCAGAATGAGAAAAGAGGAAATCTAAGTCTCAGGCAAACTCCCCTGTTTACTATTATGTTTTCTAGCAACACTGAGCTCTATGCTCCCCTAAGGACTAGCGGCTTGGCTTTTCAGGATTTCTGCTGTGTTCAAGCTTGTTCCTTTCTTTAAGCTCCTGAATTCACAAAATATGAGAAACTAGTTAAAACAAACATGGATTTTCTATTGCCAGTGCTCAGACTATATAATTAGTATACTTGTTTACTCTATATAAGTGACTTTTCTGTAGATTACTGGTCTTTTGCTATTTGGTCATTGCGCACTTTGTTCTAATTTTTTCCTATCCTCTCAGGTCAGTTTTCTGAGAAGTTAAACATTGAAAATTAAGTTTTGTATAATAGCAGTTAAGATTTCCTGATGGGATGCAAGAACATAAATGTGTTAGAGGGATCTCTCTTGTCAAGAATCACAGTATTCAGAAAAGCTTTTGTGATTGATCTTGTATTTCTTGTACAGAATAAATATTTTTTGCTTTACACCCCTATTACTTTTGGAAGGTGCAACATGCATTCTCTGAAGATGTAATCCTGTGACCCTGTGGGATTTTCATTGTTTTATCAATTTTAATTATATTTTTCAAGCAAAATTAATACAGGTTTCCTTCACTATGCTGTACCTCCATTCATTTAAAAAGGTGCAGAACTCCAACTCACATAAAGGGAACCCACTTTACAATGTAATAAATAGGGTGATGTCCCAAGACCTTGACTGTACTGATCCCCAGACTCATTTCTACCATTTTTACAAGACAATTTTGGTACTCACCCACAGCAGACAGTACACACAAGCACAGGGTGGTGGTGAATGTTACCATAATGGACTTGGCAGCTACAGAAACGCATGCCACAGGCAATGAGTGAGGAGCACAGATCCACACAGGAGATTATATTTTGGTGCATGTTACTCCCACAATGCACCGCACAAAGCATCTGACTGCAGGCTTCCACCACACCGATTGCATAACAGGTTTTGGTATAAAAAGGGTCATTGCGTAAGAGCAAATTCACACATACAGAACACACGTAAAGCGGGGGGAACTTATAAAATTAATGTGTAGCATTTCCCCTTAACTATCAGTCACAGTACATAACTTTTGTACTTTCCAACTATTTGTCTATAAAGGTGTTTGAATTTCCGAGGGTGTGAGACTGTAGAACCAGAAGCTCCTATTGTCTTGATCCACAATGAGGTAGCTAGAATAAGCTATAGAATCTCAGGGTGTGTCCAGATGAGCCCACCTGTGCCTCCTGCAGCATCGCAAACCCCTTTGAGATGCTGCAAGAAGCACACGCAGGAAAGGAAAACATTCCCCTGCTGCAAGTTTGCAGCACAGGACGAACATTAGATCCCTGGATATCCAGGGGTCCCAAAAAAAAAAAAAATATATATATATATATCGAGCTGAAAAATGTGGGATAGGTAATAGTCTCGGACCGTGCCATGAGGCAACCAGAGGCTGGGTCCTCCACAGAGATGCTCTGGCTGCCAGAGCATCTCTGTGGTTGGGCCTTGCCCTGGTGCTGAAGCACGCTGCCTGTCTGTGGCAGAGTAGGCAGCATGCCAGCAGCAGGGCTGTAGTGCTGGTAAGTAAGGTGTTGGGGGGGGGCTGGAGGAAGGAGAGGGGCTATGGGAGGACCCCCCCACTGGCCCTGGCCACTCCCCCACCCCTCTGATTGCTTCCCTGCCCGGCCCCACCCCCTGCCTGTCCTCCAGGCTCCCCTGATCCCTGCCCCGCCTGGCCCCATCCCCTGCCTGCCCCCAGGCTTCCACCTGTCCCTTCCCTGCCTGGCCCCATCCCCCATCTTCCCCCCACATCCCCCAGATCCCTGCCCTGCCCCACCCATCCCCCAACTGCCCCCTCAGCCCCTACGATCCCTTCCGTGCCTGCAATCCCTGCCCCCCTACCCCAGCATCCCCACAATAGAACAAAAACCCCAACACATACCAGCAGGTCCAACTGCCATCTGGGTCACTGGGGCCCCACCTGCACAGTGTGGGGCAGGGTGACAGCCCCAGGGGCCAGGCATGGCAGCCATTGGGGGGTCTGGAGGAGTGGGGGGGTGCTGGCAGGCAGCCATCAGGGAGGCTGCAGCAGCTAGCAGGGGATGGGGCCAGGTGGGGCAGCAATCAGGGGGCTGGGGTGGGCATGTGGGCCCTGCAGGGGAGGGTAGCCCCTGCAGGGGCTATTTGGCCCCTGTTGAGGGGGCTCTTACCACCGGTGGGGGGGCAGCAAAATATATATTCATGTATTCATGAAACATGTATTTAGAGTTCACTTTATTATTATGATAGAGACACTGGTAGTCTTCCAAATTGCTTTAACACTGTAGATATATCCATAAAACCTTGCCCAACTGATGTCTGTGTCTCGTGGCCTTTTGTTTTAATTGTGGAGGAACATGGATTTTGGGGTATTTTACAGAGTGACTTTGGGATTTTTTTTTGTTAGGGATTTTTCAGTTTTCCAATAGGGAACACCAGGATTCCTGCTAGGGAGACCAGTGGCAGGACCCTGGCACCTTGGACCTAGCTGGCTGTGGCTGATCACCTGGCCAAATGGGGCCAGGAGGACATGCATTGACAGTTCAAAGCAGGCCACCACACCCGGAACATCTTCTGGGCAATAGTTGCCTAGATGGCCAGGCAGGGGCACATATGGCAGTAGTGCCGCACAGAGGCCAGCTCTACAGCCACAGCTCATTGGCAGCTGGCCCAGAGGGGCAGATGGCTCTACTGGCTGTGCAGTCCCCATCCGGGACTGGCAGGTGTGCAACAGGTCACAGCCAGGCAGCAGCCCCCACTGCCAGACTGTCGCAATGAGGAAAGGGTGCAGGGAGCTCTCAGGGCTGCTTCATCAGTTCAGCTGGCTCAAGGGATAGTGACCCCAGGTACCAATTGGCTGGGGCCCAGAAGCTCCTGAGAGTGAGTAGCTCTAAGCTACTTGCCAGGGCAGGTTTTTGTCCTGCTGGGGCCAGGACAGGGCAGCTTTTTATACTCCTGGGGACAGCACAGGTGCTGGCCTTGGGCTCTAGCTCCCCCTGGCTGCAGATCTGGGAGGAGCCAGGCAGGGTTATTATGCCCCAAGTGGCACAATTTGCTCCACATCAAAGTTCATGTCCAAGCACGTGTGCTGAGGCAAAGAGCCCTGGCTCAAATTTGCACTGCTTCTATTTGAGCTGCTGCAAGCACTCATGCTTGTATGTGTAGACGTACCCTCAGGCAGTATTGAGTTTTGGGGTCCCTGCACCTCTTTGATGTCCCATCCAAATGAAAAATGCCATCTGAAAACCCAAAATGTATCAATAATTTAATAAAAGCTAAGACTTATATTTGCAGACAACTTTTTCCTTTCTGGAAAAGAAGGGCAGTATTTTTATTAATGCCCCTTTTGTAATAAACTACCGAAGTATTTATACTTAATAGGGTTGCAAGAAATGTTATACAGTGACATTTAACTTGAGTGCAGTGTTTAAGTAAATCTAGGACAAAATTGCTTTCAAAACAGATGGCTCATTTTCTTTCTCCCATTTAATTTCCTCTGGTACTCGTGCAACAACAGCGCAGTTCCAGAAGATGCAGGATTTTGTATTAGCTATGACTAACAGGGGAAAGAAGTGCCACTAGCATATCCTCATGCAGAACGCTTTTCTAATGGGCAACAAAGTCAGTCTGGATAAATTGTTTAAAATGAAGTGGATTTTTTTTATTTTAAAAATTATTGCTTTAATAACAACAAACAGCTTGTGTTTTCTTTATATTTTAAACTTATTAATTTTCCTAGAGTGATAGATTCCAAAACTTTTCATAACATAGACAAAATCTTAGTAGGAAAGACTGCTTTGTAGAGCATCAGCCTCCTCCTATACCATTGATGATCCAATAGTATGCCTGTGTTGTCTACAACAGTTCCTTAGGAAAGTATTTAATGCATTTTTAATGCCTTAAACCACTAAAAACAAGAGACTAGTAGCATGTAACTAGCTGGCTCTCTACTGAGCTCCTTTTCAGAATCATTGTCTTGCAGGTCATATTGTTTTCCTAATGGATTTGTTCATAAGAATCCCGATGAACTTTCCTGTGCCTAGTCTTCAGGTTCAGCAACATTGTCAAGCATTTCTTCATACAATTTAATTTGATGACATATTCCATTATTTTTTGGTGTTTTAGTAATATGAGATTAGTGGCAATGTGCACGAATTTAAGTGCAACTTTGGTCTTTTTTAAATGAGTAACACAATGTATTGATTTAATTCCTCATTGTTTAATAGACTCTTCTAAATTGAACAGTTTCACTCTTACAGAATCTGGCTGAGATAAATTAAGATGAATGTGTTGATCTAAGTATGAATAAAATTGTCTTGATGTATTAGAGATTTCGAAAGACTTTCTGTAAAGCTGTATTTGTTTCCCAATCTCAGTAGATGCTTATTGCATCAGGATGTTGTGGGCATTCTGGGTCTGTTTGTTGTAGACTTTGAGGGTGTAATGCTTTATCAAACAGCATTTTAACTGAGTAAAGCCAATAATTACTATCTTTGTAAGAAAAGGGAAAATTACACTATTATCATTCTAAAGCCTTTTGTTCCATGACTCAAAGAACAAAGAAAGAGGACTAAAATAAGAATAAATCCTTATCATTACAAGCTGCCAACAAGTAGCAAATTTATATGGTCATTAACATGCTCAAAAATAAATTCTGTTAACTGGACTTGTTCTGTTAATTAAACCAATTCCTGGTTTAAGTGACTAATAAGATTCTGGGCTTCTGTTAAATTCCCAGCACTTATTCTGCAGAAAAATGTACAATATTTTTTCTAATTTAAATTAGTGAGGAAAAAAATAAGGAGTAGGGGTAGAATTCTTGTTCTGTTTCTTCCCATAGTATGGCTTTGGTGTTTTACATATATTCATGTAAACAAAAAAACCCAGAAGGGTTTAGACTGCTATCATAAGCTGCTATCCTTAATATTAAGTTTTTAAAAAATCCAAATGTTTGTATTTGTTTTCTGAAAGCCAACATGTTGTTTTTGTCTTACTAGTTAAAGTATTATTTCAGGGATTTTATAAACACTAAATATTAAAAAGACCTAGCAAGACAATCTTATTTGTTTTTAATTATACATTGTTACCTTTTATACTTAAACAATTTAAAATTCTTGGGCAAATTTCCTGCTACTGCAAAATGAGCACAGTTTCAGTAACTTTAAACATCAGGTCTACATTGCCATAATTAGAGGGTCAGATTGTCAGTTGATTTAAAATTAGCATAGTACAATTTTTTTCATCCCCCCCATTGTCTGAGACAGAATAAATAGATCTACACAGTTTGTCACAAATTTGTCCAACCTGTACGTAAAAACCAGAAATAGCAATGGGATTCCATGTCTCTAGGTAGCCTGGTATAACTATACTTACAGCTTTAAAGTTTTCTGTAACATCTGCCCTACATTTTAAAGCCAATTAAGCCTGCCCCAGTGGACACAAACACCAGTTGGTTACTGTCCTCCTTATAACAACCTAATAATATATGAGAGTGTTACATCTACATTAAACAAAACCTGTTCAAATTAATCAAACTTCATATTTTTATTGCCCTTTGGGCTCTTTCCAGTTTCTGTACATCTTTCTTAAAGTATGGTACCCAAAATTAAACATAAGACTCAAGTTGAGGCATCACAAATATGAAGTACAGCCGAATTTTTAGTGCTTGTGTTTACATATACAAGTCCTATTAATCCATCCCAGAATAAAATTTCCTTTTTTTGCAGCAGCAGCAGCATCCTATTGTAGAACCATTAAGATTGTGTTTTATTATAATGCCCAAATCTTTTCTGTCATGCTGATACCTAACCAGTTATTTCCTATTTTATATTTCTACATTTAGTTTCTCCTTTTTAAGTGTAATACTTTGCTTTTCCTTTTATTGAGTCTCATGTAATTGATTTTTGACCATTTCTCCAATTTATTAAGATCACTTTGAATCCCAGTTCTTTTCCCTAACACTAACACATGGGGGGAGGGATGGAGACTGAGTGCCAGCACCCCACCCAGTGCTACTGCTCTGCCTCCAGCCCTGTGCACCCCCCCTGGTCACCCCACACCCCCTGTGTCCAGCGCCGTGGACACACCCACCCCCTACCTCCAGCCCTGTGCGCAGCCCCAACTCCCTGCTGCTCCCCAGTGTGGCCCCGTGAGCCACCCCAACCCCTACTGCTTCTCCCCGCAGCACTCCTGGTACTGTGTTGCCAGCACTCTGAGCAGCTGCTGCCTCCAAAGGGGGGGGGGGGCGGCAAGGCCAGTACTGTTGGCCTCACTCCCCCCACCATTTCATCTCCTCTGTCCCCGCTGTCATGGTGGCACTCCGCTGTATGGGAGGCTAAGCCAGCGCTGTGCCACCAGCACCCTGCACCTCCAAGGAACAGGGCCTGGGGGGTAGGGAGGAGGGTGAAGTCTCCATCCCCAGTCCCTCCCCACTGTCCATCTCTGCCTCCAAGGAACAGGGGGCAGCACTCCAGCCCCTCATTCCCTGCTGTCATGGTGGCGCTCTGCTGTATGTAGCTGTTTGTGCAGAGCACTCTGATTGGTTGCCAAAACAACCAATCAGAGTGTGAATAAAGCTTTATGGACAGACAGACAGACAGACAGACAAAGGCTTTTATTATATTATAGTGCTTGCAGGACCTCCAGCTTGGCTTATTTTCAAATTTTATAAGTGCCCTTTCTATTCCGTCATTTCACTAAATGGAATCAGACCCATGATAAACTGCTGTGCAGCCCCTGTTTCCCTGCCCTCTCACTTTGACAGCAAACTATAAATGACTATTCTTTGGGTGCATTTTCTTTTCAGATATTTATACTCCCACCATATTTCCCCACTTACGAGAATATTGTGTTAGACTATGTCAAAAGTCTAATAAAGTCCAGATAAATTGCCTCAAGACAAGTTCCACCTTATCCACAAAGTTGGGTTTTTTCTCAAAGAGAATTACGTTGGCTAGCTAGCATTTGTTCTTGATAAATCCACGTTGGTTGTTTCTCATTCCCTTATCTTCTAGTTCAAGTCTATTCACATTCTAAGCCCCTAGGGACCACATGCCCTGGAAGCCACATTACTGGAGGCTATATACCATGCGAGACATAGGTCACTAGGCTATGCAGACAATCTCCCAGCCCTTCACTGCACCACACACCCATGTGAATAACCCACCCTCACTGCTGCATTGTGCATCTTACCCAGTAATGTAGCAAGGAAGTTTGGTGCCCAGGACAAGCCTGCAGCAGCAGCCCACCCTCACTCCACACACAGATCCTGGGGGCACATGCCCCCCATGCTTGCCCAGGAGTGTATGCAGCAGCGGGAGCCACCCTCCCTCCATCCCTGAGCCCCCCAAATGAGCCACTCATGGCTCCATCCCATGCCCTGCCCCAGCTGGGTAGCTCCTATTGGTACCCCTTCACTTCAGTGCCCAGGGTGGTCACTCCACTTGCCCCCCCCCACCTCTTGCTATGGTACTTATTTTACCCCAGCTGCACTGTACCATCATGCAAGCACAATCTGCCCCCACTGCAATGTGTGAGTCTTGCAGGCACCCCCCACTTCACTGTTGCACCACACAATTGCAGTCCCCAATCCATGGCCCTGTTCTTCCCCAAATCCCTCCTTCCATAGCCGTGAACTCACCCTCAGCTTCCTGTGCTTCTTCCTGCCCCTTTCTGTCCCCAAGTAGAGAATCAGGGAGCTACAGTTGAGGGTCAGTTAGTGGTGACCTCCATTGCACCTGAATTCTGCCTTGTCTGATTGGTATTGGAGTGGTCAGCAGCATGTGGGCTCAAACTCTTACTTGTTCACCACTGCAAATTTTTTCAAGAGGTTTAAGCAGTGTATCCCAAGACAGAAGGCTAGATTTACCCCATGATAAGAAAAATGTATCTTGCTGAGAATGATTAGTTAATAACTGATGAAGAATTGTCGTGCGTGGGAAAGCTTGTCTGACTATCCAAACTATGCAGTTGGTCAAAATAAAAGATATCATCTAAAGAAATTCTTGCTTCTGACAAACATAGTTAACATCATTCCCTGACAACCTGCCATACCCTGGAATTAGCTAGAGCCTAGCTGTTGTAGAGTGGTTTTTTTTTTTAATGAAAACTGTGTTTGATATCTACATATATATGAAACAGGATTAAACAGCATTCCATAAACTTAAATCCCAGCTTAAAATAATCCGGCTTCGTGTTTCCAGAAGTCATTTAAAGAGAAGCCAAAATAAAGGTGAGTGACTGGGTTGTCAGGAAAAAACCTCTAGGAATTGTATATATTCCATTTTTAATTATGGAAGTAAACAACAAGATTACAATATAATATCTCAGACAATTGGGTTGCAGGGAGGAGTGCAGTTAATGCAAAAGATGTTGGCAGATTTTAGTTGGCTATGGACAATGCTGGTGAAACTAGGGGTGCAAATAAGCTGCAAACTTGCCAAATAAGCTTCAAACTTGCCAAATTTTACCTGACAAATAGCAAACAGCCAAATTCACTTGCTATTACATATGTATTAATTTTATGAAGTTACAGTACTTCCAAGTTTCTCTCCTTTTTTTTTGACAGACTGAATATTTGAATAGGGGCCATCATTTTTCTGTGAAAAAAACTATATTTTTTCCTACTTTAGTTAACCAAGGAAATTCTTTTTCAAAGATCTACTGGGATTCAGGAGTGAGCTGACAGATGTGCTTTTAGCACAGATTGGGCATTTACTACACAGATTGGTAGTGAATGCCAACACCAGATTTGTTGGGGGATTGTTCATAGTGAGATGGGTAAGCAAATATTTTACAAACCATACACTACTGTTAAAGCAATAGGAAGAAGTAATGTGAATCAACTACAGTTTTGTGTCCAGTCATTGTTCATTACTTTAATTCAGAAGTAAGAAAGGGGTAAAGGAAGGTTAATTCATTATGTTCATCTCCCTCATCATGCAGATTTCAGTCCTATAGTTCCTAAATTCACAGGATAAGAAACTGTGCTACACCATTTTTATTGAGGGGCGAGCTACCTCACATATGCGGTAAATGTATATGTACGTTTGGGGAGTTATCCCAGAGTAAATAACACGCTGTAAGTTCACCTTCACCTGTAGCTTACCTTGTGATAACGTCTTTGTGTAGGTATACCCCAGAAATCTGGCAGCTTCTCACCCACAACACTTAAGAATCTCTACATTGCTGAATACTGTGACTACACCCTGACACGTGCGTATGTGTGCGTGCATGCGCACACACACATACATACTCTTCTTGTACTGCTACTTCCTATCCCATGTCTTAACTCTGGAAGATCCCCTTGTAATTCCATGAGAAAACCTCTTTCCTAGCCAAAATGGAGACTTTTTAAGCAACTTTATAGTAGCTTTTTTTTACCAGTTATAATGGGTCTGGAGCAGAGCGAACATCTCAGCTACAGATTTTAACTTTAAAGATACCACTACAATCACTTGATTTGAACTCCTGCAAAACCCAGGACATAGAACTTCACATGAAAACTCCTAAGAAGAGTATAACATCTATTAAGTATTCAGTCTCAATTTAAAGATTTAATGCAGAATCTACCCCATCACTAAGTTGTATCAGAGATTAATACCCACAGTGTTAAAAACGTCTTTCATATTTCTTTTCAGATTCTATCTAGTTTCAATTTCTTCCTTTGTCTACTAGAATAGAGAGTTGAATATCAGAAAATGATTGAACTGGTGATCAAATCATAACTTAGCTACTCTTAGGTATATCCAACAGGTTGCACTCCCTAAATCTCTTAACATGAGGAAGGTTTTCACAATTTTCAATCAGTTTTATAGTCCTTTTCCGTTAACGATTTCTAGCGTCTCAGAATTCTTTCAGAAGCAGTGTCACTAGAGCTTGGTCATACCGTCAAGTTCTCACTGATACCATATGGCAAATTAATATACCATCCAGATTCCTACTTATTTTTCCTTTGCTTATACATTCAGAGAATATATTAGGTAAGCACCACTCTCCAAACTCATGTTCAGTTGGTTGTCTGCCTGACCCCTACATTGTTTTCAGAGTCACTGTTTTCTAGGACACAATTCTCAATTCTGTGACCGACATTCATTTTTCATGGTTGTATGTAATCCCTTGCATCTGACGGTATTAAGAAAATGTTCAAATGAAACCCAAGCAATATAGATCACTTTGTGTAACAAAGATTTTCCTTATCGTTGTTTACATCCTCCTTTGTTTTTATGAGTATTATAAATTTGACTTGCAATAATATATATATTTTTCCAGATCATTTATAAAACTACTGAATAACATTTGGCCAAACCCTGTAGGATCCTGTTAGAGACATCTCAGAAGGGTGGCGATTTCCCTTTTAAATTACATTTTGAAATCTATTAGTTAGCTAAGTTTTAATCAGTTTATTTATACTAGTGGTTCTCAAACTATGAGCCAGGACTCCCTGGGGAGGCACAGCATCATGTCGAGGGAGGCACGAGCTATGAGTCATCTTTTTTTTTTTTTTTTTGGAAATGAGGGCAGTGCCCAAGGCAGCAGGTAGGAAAGAGGGAGAGGGTGAGGGGAAGCTGCAGCTGGGCAGGAGTATGGAGCGCAGGACTAGGGCTGGCAGAAGAGCAGAGCTTGAAGCATGGGACTTGTGCACAGTGGGGCAGCAGGAGTGCAGAGTGCAGGCTAATTATACCTCATATCAGTTTTTCTTCAGTTTTGCCCACAGTTAACATCTGATCTCACTTACCTTGATCATCCTGTTTGCCTTTGTAAAGTACTGGCACAACATTAGCTTTCTTCCAGTCCTTCAGAGTCTCTTTGGTGTTCTAAAATTTGTTAAAAACCAACCCAACACTGCAGTGGGAGTGCAGGGGGAGGGGATGTCTGAGTGTTAGTTAAATGCTTGATTGAAAGTTAGCTCTTCCTGCAGATTAAAAAAATTAGTAATTATTGTTTCATTATCTCCCCTTTTTGTTGGACTAGAAAATAGTTCATTATCACTGTGTAATGTGAATATTATCATACAAATTTGTCGCAGATTCAGGAATAGCATTTAGTGTCTAAAAGATCTCTCCAAATAATACAGTTGGTCCAATAAAATATATCACCAGAAAACCTTTATTTTGAGATTTAGGACAGGAATATTTGTTTTTAATAAGAAAATATTAAAATGGTGAGTGCTTTTCATCTCTTGTATGTTATAGAAAAAAGATACAATTAATTTTCCTACCTTTATTCCATCAGTGAAATGTATAGCAGTATCAGGATACAATTTTATCTGCCTGTTTTGAGATGGGCAATATTAATTTGATTGAAAATGTTTTACTCTTAATTCATGTGCTTTGAATTATTGGTGATTGACCTCAGTTTTTATCTTGCTGGGGCCGGCAGTGGCATTGGGCTCTTCCCAGCAGGTTGTGGGGGGCTACAGCAAATTTGAGCTGTAGGGCAGGTTGTTGGGGCTATGGCAAATTTTGGGGTGGCATCAGCCCCCCTGCCATTGCTGCAGCCCACCTTGAGTGCCGGGAAGAGCCTGGTGCCACTGTTGTGCCCAGCCTGCTGTCCTCCTGCATGCAGATCTGGGGGCATGCGCCCCCTGGGAAGAGCCTGATACAACCCCGTAGCCCTCCTGGGATGCACATAGCAGTAAAAGCTGTGCCCCTCCGTCCTGTGCTCTGCACCCAGTCACAGTTTCCTCTACCTTGCTCCCTGCTGCAGCCCTGGGAGTGGCTGACGGGCTGCACCACACCCCTTCCCCTACAGACTTACCTCGGTGCACCCCAGGCCTCCGCTGCTCCCCACTCACCCCAGTCCCAGCTGCAGCAGCTCCGGGAGCAGCTGATGCGATCTGCCTGCACCACATCACAGCGCAGCCTAGGAGCTGAGGTGAGTGGGCACAAGCAGCACCCCAGAGCTGATTGCATAAGAGTGAATTTACCTCACATATAATGAATTTAGAGTATAAAAAGAGTCATTGTATAAGAGCGAATTCACATATACAGAACCCACATAAATCGAGGAAACCTGTATTTATAGGTACTAGCTAACTGTGCAGGAGACTAATTTGCTGTGCAATAAATGCCATGCACATGTAGTCAGTGATGCTTTACTGTGCAGAGCATTAGTCTTCTGGGCAGTAAAGTGTCTCATGTAGATGCGCCCCATGTGTAACAAAATGGCCAAATGTGTTGTAGAGAAGAAAAAGACAGTTATACGTTAATCAATATGTAGTGATTTTTTTTAACTGCTGGGCTGTCAAGTGGATAGGACAGAATTCATTATTGAGGAAATGAAATGCGTCTCATCAGGTGCCCAGGAGTGAAAGGCTGTAGGATTGCTTCTGCCAGGCAACACAGAAGAAAGTAACTCAGAATTTTAAAAAATTGTTAGATGCTTTGATGTAGAGATGCTATGGGTTTGCACACTGTTCACAGAAATATTTAAGCTTCATTGCTCAAATAGGAAGGGCATAGTAATGAATTTACAACCCTTGATGATAAAGTTTCACCAAGAGCTCTATGTTTTTCTTTCCTTTTTAAATGCTACTTTGGGCTATTAACCTAAAGTCTTATACATATCAATCACATGCTGCTCATTTTGGCCAACTTAAATTAGTGAAAACGAGTGTATCATCAGCCTATGTATTAAACATAGTTGGTAAACAAAATTTTTTCCTTATGTTTTACCTTCAGCTAATATATATTAACATTATAATATAATTACTGTCAGCTAAAGTATGCTAATATATTCATTTTACTTTTTTGCTGGTATCTGTGCTTACAAAAGTTCTTCTACAAATTTATAGCATTTATCAGCAAAAGAAAATGCTTTTGCCAAAATATTTCTATCAGCTTGGGAAGGAAAAATATGGAATAAAAACATATTTTTGCATTTATGTCTCGGTTAGGACCTTTTTTCCGGTATAGAAGTATCACTAAAAGGGAGGGGGAAATCACATTCCTAATTGATACAGCTGTACTGATTGTAGCATAGACTGAACTTAGAAATATCAAATATATTAAGTCTTGTTCTCATTATCTGGCCAAGCATTCTTGGCCAGCTTCAAGGAAGTTCTCTTAGCCCATTGTTGACGCAACAGGTGGAATGTTTCTTTTCCTACAAATTGAGCTTCTCTCAAGTCTCTCTCAGGAAGTTCCAGAACTGATAAAAAACAAAACAAAACCCAAGAGAGTTGTAGAGAGTTACTTGACTAAAAATCCATCTCCTCTGTTGCTTGTGTTTATTCTGATGTTATCTCACTTAACCCTCTAGTTCTCCAGAGTGCTCCAATGAAAGTCAGTTTTTACACATTCATGTTCAAGCACATGCGCACGTGCGCACACAAGCATGTACCCATCCATGCAAGAAAACATAGTTGATCAAAAAAAGGGCAAAATCAATTTTTGCTACATCGCATCACTTTCCAGCACTTAAAAATTTGTACAGTATTGCTATAACATCTAGGATCACCAATTAAAAAGGTTTGCAACTCATGGCTTTAAAATAAAAAGTTGTCCTTTCCAGAAAACAAATATGACTATTGACAGCTTTATATGAATGTTATTTAATTTTGAAAAGGATTAAAGAAAAACTCTCCAGTGAAAGCACACAGAGAAAGTGAGGTAACTTCGAGTTTGTAAGTTATCATCTCATACAAATAGGCAAAAAAAATAGATAAATAGAACTAGCTTTTCTGAAAAAGGACTGTTGGCACTTTAAACTGATGGACCTAGTACACAGGATAGCAGTAGAAACACATTTTGCCTGCTGCTCCTGGTAAATTGCTCACTGGTAAAATGGTAATGTGTGGTGTCTCATTTGCATGTTAAAAACTATGCAGGGCCTTATTTTTGTCTGATAAGAATTGTGTTGTTATAATTATCACAGTTCAGGAATCAGAAAGTAAACCTAAACTCCAAGCTCTGAATTATTTTGGCAAATGATAACTCAGAATTCTTATCAGGTGGTCATCCTGTTTAACTTGCATGTTTTCTCATTTAAAATACAGGTTGTGTTTATAAAGCATGTCAGAGCAATAAGATACTCAGTATGTGAATTGTCGTATCAATTCAAGCTTAGTTTAGTTGTTGGCAGTTAGCCTTCTGTCTCGTCCATCACAATATACTAGGTGTGAATTAATGTGGAATTGTTCATAGCCTATCATGCTGTATTGTTTATAGGATACATCTGCTTTGGCAGATGGATGGAGAAATTACATTGTTATAAGGAATGCAGAATAGAAAGGAACTCCTGGGTCCTGGAGTCAAGTCCCTGGTGTTTCAGGCAACTGCATTGTTGAATCCCTTTCATAAATTGATCATACTCCATTTTAAAAATAGCAAGGATTTTATTTCTCCCCTGCTCCCATTAGAAGGCTCTTCCAGAAACCCTGATGGTTAGAAATCATCTTCTAATTTCCAGGTGTTAAGTTTTATTCCCAGCCATGTATTCCCTTTGTTCTTGTAGCAACATTGTCCTTGAACATAAATGGTTCATTCCACCTTCCCTTAATAATGTATGAATAGAAAACAAATATATTTATTGTCCTTTGTACACAGCATCCAGATGTGTTCTTACAAATATCTTGTACAGTGGCATTAAAAAATGTCCTTTCTGGGAATATCTTGCCTGATATATCCTTATATCCTAATTTATTTACCTTTTCCACATCTGTATCATGCTGGTGGCTCATCGTAATTGATTTTTCTCTCTTTCTTGCTAGAGTCAGGCATATTAGGAAACTGCTAACTAACCGGTGCTTACAAAGAAAAACAGAAAGTAATTTACCATTGAAAAGGGGGACCCTCAAAAAACAGAATAGTCTAGAAATATTTCTTCAGTCTGGAGAAGAGAAGGCTCAGGGGGGACTTGGTGGCAGCCTATAAGTACATAAGGGGAGTGCATCAGGATCTGGGAGAACAGTTGCTCACCAGGGCACCCTGAGGGTTGACAAGGTCCAGTGGCCACAAACTCCTAGATGGCTGATTTAGACTGAACATAAGGAAAAACTTCTTCACAGTCCTAGTGTTCAGGGTCTGGAACAGACTCCCCCCAGAGGTGATGCAAGCACCTATTCTGGACTCATTCAAAAGGCGTTTGGATGCTTATTTTGCTGGGATCATTTGATCCCCACAGACTTTCTGCCCATGGCTGGGGAGCTGGACTCTATGATCTCGTGTGCTCCCTTCCAGCCCCTGTGTCTGTGAAATGTATGAGTCTGGCAGAGGGGGCAGGAAGGGGCTTATCCTGCTGCTTGCCCCACACAGGGAGTGAGCAGTGGCAGCAGTCCGGGCAGGCAGACACTGTTGTGGTCCCCTGGGGGCAGTGGAGGTATGGGGGGGGAATAATCCTCCTCCCTGCCCCCTCTGCTTCAGGGGCCATGCTAACCAGCATTTGGCCACACCTCTGGCCCCACTACTGGAGTAGCAAGGGGGCAGCACCCAGCAGACCCCAGCTTGGTTCTGTGCTGGTGGGACAGGGAGGAGGGAATTGAACCCCTTCCCTGGCCAGTTCAGTCCAGGCTACTGCCAGGGCTGGCCATACCCCACCCCCCCAGCACAGCTTCCCTGCAGCCAAGGGCTGCTGTAGCACCCCCCCAGCTTCTGGCCGGAACCACTGCAAGCATATGTCTGCATTTCATGAATGTCTATTCACCTGCAAATTGGTTGAACCTAGCCAGGTTAGACTAACCTGTAAAGAATGAATTAATTTAGGCTCCAGCTTTTTTAATGTCTGTCCCTAGTCCAAAAGTTCAGTGCACATGAACCATTTTCAAAATGGCCACAACTGGTTTAAGTTAAATCTGAATGGATGTAGTATCAGACTTAACTGATTTAGGTTAAATCGGTATATTGAACTTCTGTCCCAGATCCTCTCCAGATTCAAGTCAACTAACAGCCCCCAGCATCCCAAGATGGTTTGCACCTCCCCTGCAAATCCCCTTACACAGGATGGGTGGGCTTGCCTTGGCCCAAGCTGTCTGCTCTAGCTGAACAGGGAGGTGTGCTCTAGCTCCCTCCAGCTTCTAGTCTGAGCCACTGCTGGCAAGTGGCTGCATTGCCAGAATCAAAAGTGAATGTCTGTTCTCTTCCCTATCTGTTCAATCTATGTGACTTAGACTAACCTGTGAAGATTGAATCAATCCATTTACGGGCTTTTTGATTGTCTGTACTTAGCCATAGTATTCATGTAGTAAATTTCCCTGAAGGAATCTTCTAGGGGGTGATCTTCCCAAGGTAGGGCATCTGAAAGTGTTCTGTGCCAGGGTGGAAGCAAATGACTTTTGATGGTCAATTTTTACCCACAGCAAAGCAAGAATTTCCAGTTTGCATGCTAGGAGATTGGAAATAGAGCATTTTCATGAGAAGACCTGTAACCAACCTAGTTTCTCCCTGATAATCTGCTGGAGCTAGATCTTTGTGCCTTTGGCACATCACTTCAGTCAGCCATTTTATTGCTAGGTGATCAGTCCAATATTTGATACTCTGCAACAATGGTAGGTTGATGTTTTTATTTAATAATGATATTATTGTTCAGGAAGGTGCTACACATCTTTATCGGCAATTCTAATTAATGGATTGTCTGTTTAATTATAAAAGGGCATTTATACACATACCTTTTAGTTCTCAGACACACCGGAGATCTGCCACTTCAGAGCAAACTCGATTATGTTGACGCGTGGGAGCAGACATGCACCGTGCTATGCCACGTGCAGTTGTAGAAGTGGTGAAATGCACGTCAGCATAAAGAAAACAGTGGCAGTGCACTTTTGAACTAAAACACCTTCAAGGTATTTTAGTTCAAAAGCGCACCACTACTATTTTCTTCATGCTGATGTGCATTTCACCATTTATACAACTCCAAGCAACGCAGTACTGGGTGCTTTTCAAAAGTACCCAGCGCCACAGTGCTTGCATGTGTGCAAATATCCATAGCTCTTAATGCTACAGAACAGGCACATAAAAAGCCTCCAAGAGCTAATTTGTGAAACACCATTCTACAGATGCGTAAGGAAGGGGAATGCAAGGAGCTTCCTATTCAGCACAGAATGGCCGTTCAAGAAGAGGAGCTGATTCTTGCAGTGCTTACTTATTTCAGTTTCCAGAGGTGCACACTGCAACAGCAGCTAGCCAAATGAGCTAACTGAAAAATTACAAGAAATGCTTTAGAATGAAGCTTTGGCCACTGAGGGAGGGGACTGGATTCTAAAGAGACAGTCCCCTTTAGATCTCTGCGTAGGGCAGCCTTGCTTACTTCTGTTAAACCAGCAACGCAGAATTAGTATTGTTGATGCTGAATGAGTTCTCATCTAAATCAAGGAAGATCATAATTAGAATTGTTTGCCATTTACTTACATTTCAAGTTTGGTCCTGACAAAGAAGACAAGATCTTCTGACCAATAACAATGAATTTAACTATCTTGTGCAGGAGTTTTCCTTGTGTAAATACAGCAAGTCATTATGAAATAAAAATTGCCTATGCATTCTCAGGCATATGTATTTTTCAAAACTCTCTGAAAAACTTGAGCTTGTGCATTTTAACAGCTGTCAGCAAAGATAGAAAAGATGAGTAATTTGTGCTTTGTGAATTAGACAGATGGTATATACAGAAATACATCTATGAATAATCTAACACATCAGGTTTAGTGTAGTCTGGGGTATGTTAGCGACTGCAGTGCTGTCAGTCCAAAATATTAATGAGATAATAATCCTAAATGTAATGAAACCTCCTAGAATACTAGATTCATTTCATACATCTTAATGAGAGCTAAGTTAGAACTTGTATTTACAGGAGGGTAGGAAGTTCTCTTGCAAAAGCATGTTTTTTATGCCTCCAGTATGAAAGACCATCTATATTTTGGGATTTTTACATTGGGTTTATACCAATGGGTTTTTGTGAAAATGTGTTTTTATTTCACTTTTAGTAGCTTATTTATAAATAAGAAACTATCCTTTCTCCTTTGTTTTCTCCCCTACATCAATATGAATGTATTTTTCCGTTTTAAGTTGTTATTATTTGGTTGCTAGTTATAATACAGGAAGTGGCCACCTCCTAGCACAAGCAAAATATTCAGCTACTTGGGGTTAGTTTGAGGACTTAGGTTCACCATGTCAGTGCCTATTTTTGAGTTGTTCAGTGCCATCTGGTGGAATTAGAACCCTTAAGTTAGGTGTCTGAACTCCGTTTACAATGCAGGGGGTAAGTCTAATTATGGGATTCACAAAAACTATTGGACTGAGCAAAAAGAGCTGTCCAAAGGAGTGGGCTGTGGTTTATGCCCTCCCCTTCTCGGGAGTACCTAATTGTGGATGGAGGGAGATGAATATCTTCTGTTAGATTGGTGAGAGGCAGGAATTCTTGTGGGTGATATCTTTTATTGGACCCACTATGCTTGGTATAGACATAGGCACTCTTTTGCATATCAGACTGAAGAAAGGTACTATGATACCTGAAAGCTCACCTGTGTCTGTAACAACCATCTAAAGGGTCCAATAAAAGATACCACCCACAAGAATTTATGCCTCTCGCATATTTCCTAGACCATTCTGGCAACAGTATCACTTCAATGTATCCAATTAGGTTTCACAGATCTGAACCCTCCTTAGGAAGTAGCTAAACCAAGTTAGTCTTGAAAAGATGCATCATTTCCTAAGCCTCTAATATTTAGCAAAGGAAATGGAAATGAAGGCTACTCATGGACTGCAAGCTTTGAAACAGTTGGAGGCCTGCACATTACGGTTGTGTTCGCACATGCAAGCATGTGTGCTTGCAGCAGCTCAAATACAAACAGTGAAAATTTGAACTGGGGCTTTTTGCCTCAGTGTACATGCCTGGTGTGGGACAAATTGTGCCACTTGGGGTAAAATAACCCTGCCTCGCTCCTCCTGGATCTGCAGCCAGGGGGAGCTAGAGCCTGGGGCCAGCACTTGTGCTGTCCACAGCAGTATAAAAAACTGCCCTGGCAAGTTACTTAGGGCTATTCACTCTCAGGAGTTTCTGGAGCCCAGCCAATTGGTACCTGGGGACATTACCCCTTGCGTCAGCTGGACTGCTGAAGCAGCCCTGAGAGTTCCCTGCACCCTCTACCCATTGCAGCAGTCTGGCAGTGGGGCCTGCTGCCTGGCTGTGACCTGATGCGCACCTGCCAGACCCTCTGGGCGAGCTGCCAGTGGGCTGTGGCTGCAGAGTTGGCCTTTGTGCAGCACTACTGCCATGTGTGCCCCCTGCCTGGCCATCTGGGGAGCTATCACCTGGAAGATGTTCCAGGTGTAGTGGCCTGCTTTGAACTGTCAAAGCATATCCTCTTGACCCCATTCGGCCAGGAGGCCAGTCACAGCCAGATGAGTCCAAGGTGCCAGCTCTGACAAGGCAGGGTCCTGCCACTTGCCTCCTTAGCAGGAATCCTGGTGTTCCCTATTTGAAAACTGAAAAATCCCTGATAAAAAATTCCAAAGTCACTCTGTAAAATACCCCAAAATCCATGCTCCTCTACAACTAAAACAAAACACCACTATATATATATAGAGAGAGAGAGAGAGAGAGAGAGACAGACAGTGATCAGCCTACCAGTGTCTCTATCATCAAAATAAAGTGAATTCTAAATACCTTTATGTTTTGTTGCCCCTCACAGGGCCCCCACAGGGGCTAACATTTCCCCCTGCAGGGCCCACATGCCGCCCCACTTGCTCCCCCAGCCCCCTGGATTGCTGCTTCACCTGGCCCAATCCCCCGCCAGCTCCTGCAGCCCCTGTAATGGCTGCCCCACCTGGCCCCATCCCCTGTTTGCATCCCCAGCCCCTCCAATGGCTGCCCCCCCCAGCCTCCAGCACTTAAAAAAGCCTCTACTCACTGGCAGTAGCCTGTGATGGCTTCCTGGCAAAGCGCCACCCCCATGCAGAATGGTGAAAGTGGGGGGCAGGGGAGCCCCAGTGACCCCAAAGGCAGCTGCTACTGCCGGTGAGTGCAGGGGATATTTTGTTGGTTTTTTTAATTGCCAGGATGCTGGGGCCCAGAGGAGCAGTGATTGGGGTGGGGGCTGGAGCCAGGTGGGGCAGTGATGGGGGGGCTCAGGGGGCAGGCAGGGGATGGGGCTGGGCAGGGCAGTGATGGGGGCCTTGGGGGGCAAGCAGGGGATGGGCAGGCACAGCAGGGATCAGAGGGCCATGGGGGGTGGGGCCAAGCATGGCAGCAATTGGGGGACTGGAGGGAGTGGGCGGGGCCAGCGGGGATCCCCCCATGGTCCCCTCCCCACTCCTCCAGCCTCTCCCCCACTTACTGGCACTGGTCCAGCTCCCTGCAGCTGGCACACTGCTTGCCCTGCACAGGCAGGCAGTGCGCTTTAGCACCAGGATGAGGGCCAGCCATAGAGACGCTCTTGGCTGCTACTAGAGTGTCTCTGTGGAGGACCTAGCCTCCAGTTGCCTCAGGACATGGTCCGGGACTGTGCCCTACCCTGCTTTTTTCCTCTGTGGTTTTTTTTGCCCCCTGGATATCCAGGGCTCTAATTTTTCCCCCATGCTGCAAATTTGCAGCACGGGGAATGTTTTCTCATTCCTTCATGTGCCTCTTGCAGCTTCTGAAAGGGCTTTGAGACACTGCAAGGTGCACATGAGTGTTCACCTGGATGCACCCTATAAGGTTTGTTCCAGCAGTGTTAGTGAATGGATTTAATATAGTAGCCTTTTTGATATTCACTGAGAATACTGGACTGTACAGTAGCTTTTAGTTAAATTAACTTAAAATAGTCAGTCATTAGTTAAATGAATGGAAAAGACAGTCTATAATCCTCATTCAAAAATATTACTATTTACAGATAACTTTTAGAAATAATCTTCTTTGACAGAAGATAATTTTGGGAGGGAAAAACTGTAATATGTGAATAAAAACGCAGCTGTAAAAGATAAGTCCTTTGTTTGCAGGTGTATGAATTATAATTAATGTTAGATCCTCTTGATTCTAGAATTGGATGATAGTAATATGGGAGACTGTGTTTTTTGTCACCCTTTCTGCTTTTCTAATGAGATCCAGAGGTTTTGTAAATGTATTGATACACAGTGATAACAGAAAAGAAACAATACAAACAATCAAACAGTTCCATATATCTGCCAATCCTAGAGCTGTCATTAGAGTCAAAGTACATCTGGTGAAGATGCAGACTCTACTTTGAGGCTCTTTTTCTTAGGCATCAGCAGTCTGGAGGTGGGATGCTGAGGCCCACAGCTCCTCTCCAGTGGGGTGCATGAGATGGGCTGCTGGTATGCCCTTGTTCCATGATGGCCTCGTGGACCCTTCCTGGGGGACCAGTGGTGACACATAAAGGGTGCAGGAGGGTGCACATGCACCCCCTGAGAGCACTGGTGAACCCTCTGTCAGCCAGTGTTCCCAGGCGGGGGGGGTAGGCAAGAATGCTGGTACAACCCCTGAGAGCACCGACTGGGAAGTGTGCCAGGAAAAGCAGTCCCCCCATGGCCAATCCTGCTGACCCAAAAGTGCCAGTGGCATGCCCCTACCAGGTGCATGTTGGCAGGATCAGCTGCCGCAGGGGGACCCTCCCCGCAGTCAGCAAGATTGGCTGTGGGGGGAATCCCCCCAGTTCCTGAATTTCCAGTCAGGGGGGCAAGTGCCCCCCAACTCAGGAGGCACCAGTTGCTCATGCAGGGGAGAGGGACAGGGACCCCTCTCAGGGAGGAGAAAGAGGGATGGGAGGGACAGAAAGGAAGGAGGGACCCCTTTGTTACGCTCAAGTCTCTGCTTTTGTATTCTCCTTCCCTCCTAATGATTTCATTTGTGGCTATCTCTGGTTGGTAGGCCTGTGCAAATAGGGAAGTATTCAATTCAGATTTGGATTTGCTGCATCCACACCATGGGGCAGGTGTCACACAGGTGCCAAGGGGGGAGGGCAATCCTTGCTGCCCCCCACTGCACGGGGGATGGCTCTGCCATGAGCCCTCAGAGGCTCTAAAGCTGCTGCTGCAGTCAGTGAAGGCGAGGCTTTTTAGTGCCAGGAGGCTGTGCTGGGCAAGGCAGCCATGGGGGCTTCTTCTGCAGCTCCACTGGTGGTGCCTTCCTCTACCCTGGTCGGGGGAGCCACGGGGCCTATGCCCTGCTGCCGCTTGCCCAGCTGGTGCGGGACTGGACATGTGATGCAAGTGCGACTCGCTCCAGGAGGCAGCAGGGCATAGCGTCTACTCCCAGTGCTGCCATGCCCACATCAGCTCTGGGAGTGGGGGCTCTGCCCTGCCGCCACTTGTCAGGCGGCACAGAAGTTACAGGATGTGGCTGCAGCAGCGCTGGGAGCGGGGGCTATGCCCTGCTGCTGGTTGCCCCCTTCTCCCTGGAGCGAGCTGCACCTGCATCCTGCCCCCCTGCCTGCCCTGGCTGGGCAAGCAGCAGCACTGCACTCCCCAAGTAACGCACCCCTCAACTCAGCTAGACAACTTGTCCCAGCCCCAATCCCTCCCTCCCCCACACCCTTTCCCTCCCCTCTCCCCCAGCCACAACAGACTTAAACTTTATATAGACCGAACAGACTGAAGCTTTATATAGCCCTACTGGATAGTTGTGTCTCTGTGGTCACACGTCCATGTAGCCTTCTGGGCCTTCTCCTAATTTGGTCTGTTTGGCCAAAAATGGGACTTAGGCCCCGCTGCTCTGAGGCCTCGTAGCTGGTGCTCCTTGTCTCATGTTATGAGCAGTATAGTACATACTCCCTTGGTTCCCAGACTTTGTGTCCTTGTTGACCTTGTTTTGTTAGACAGTGTGGTACATGCCCCCTCAGTTCTCAGGTTGTGTCCATCCATTGGCCTTGTCGTGCTAGACAGGCTGTCTGCCTCCAAGGCTATATGGAACTGTGTGTGTGAAACCCAGGCTCTTAGAAATCAATTAACCCTTGCTGCCCATCTTGAACCCTTACAATACATATATTATCTGTACCTATAAGCCAGTTCCCAAAAAAACAGACCTTTAAATGCCATTTCAAATCCAACAGTGAGGACCACACCTGTACTGCAATGCACAGGTGAGTTCTGCTACACAGGCCCTCTGCCCCCGTCTCCCTCCATTCCCCCCAACACACCAGGCCAGCTCTCGGAACCTAGCTCACAGGCAGCCCTTCAAACCCCCAAAATATTTTTTGAAATAAAATTAAAATTCATTATAGTAGATGTTTGATTTTTAATATATGATTTACTTTTTACCTATAATTTGTTAAGACGGTATCTTCCAAAAGACTTTGTGTGTATGGCTCCCAACAGCTCACCAGAACTTAAGTGGCCTGCCATCTGAAATAAGTGCCCACCTTTGGACCATAATAGTGCAATGAGATGATTACTTGGTTGTGGTTTGAGGTTTAGTGGCACATCCACAGGTCCAGCTTTGTTCCAGAACACTCCTTTATGATGCCAAAGCTAATCCACAGAGCATGATTTCCTATACCATGTTCTTCACCTTTAGCAGAACTCACTGCTGAACTGTCTGTTGGGCTATTGCCTGTGCCATTATGAAGATGGTCTACGGCTCCATTATGAAGAAAATAACAATGTTTTATTTACAGTGTTCTTTATAGGATATAAAACAATAGCAATGTTGAAGGCAAATTATTTTTCTCAAAGTAAAGTTCCATCTGTGTTGTTCATTGAAATCAGCATGTTATAATTTGGGCACATTGTATGGTCTACAGTCAAACACCAAATGCAAAAAAAATTGTCAAAGGATATTTATTTCTGTTTCCATACTATAGGGACTCACAAAAAGCCCCTTAAATACAGTGCAACAAATCTGAATGCAAATATTTCATGTTTTTGCATAGTAAATATATCTGAACACTTTGTGTATTATTTAAGTAAATATATTACAAGTAATATATTACTGTATGATAATACTTTTATAACCCAATAATACTTACACATGTTGACTTTTACTTAGAGAAGAGAAATGGATCAACTTGCTATTTAAGTTTATATGACAGAAACATAACATTTGGCCAATTTTTACACCTGTCCTTTGCTTTTATTTTTCTTTTATTACTTTATTTTCAGGCTCTTACCTTTGCCTTATTCTAGTTGAGATTTATCATAGCTTTGGACAGCAGCTCCTGGAAGTGTTTAAAATTAAATGTTTCTAAGAAATCTAACTTTCATAAAATCAAATTTAAGTACAAGAGATACTAATTTAATCTTTTTTTCACCCTCTACAGCAATGGAGTTCCATGAAAACCTGCAAGCTATAGGAGCAAAGGAAGGTTTAAAGGAGAGAAAGCTTCAAAAATCAGTAGAGAGTTTTACCTGGAATATTACAATCTTGAAGGTAATGTCTCTTCACTTGTGCTGACAGTTTTAATTATGGAATACATACTTGGTCTTTTAACCAATTGCCATTGGTATTTCATTATAGGTCATAATGCTCCTCAAGTTCTTTTCTTTTAGAACTGTTATAGATGAAGTTCACATATCTAGAAAGTGTAGCAAGCTGTCAGTGTGAATTTAGGGGAAGTAGAATACATTTTTCCTTTGTAATGTCTTTCAGGACTTTTGTTTGATTTGTTTTCTGCCTCTGACATTTTCTCCTGAAAGCCTTTTAATGTTAGCAGGATCTACTGTAGTCTTGCATGTATGGATGGAAGAATGATTATTGATTTCTGTGGAATGATTAGGGCTCTGAGAAGACTATGTTACTATTCAAATTTGTTCAGTGATTTGAAAGAGAGCATCAGCATTAAGATTAATGCAGATGCACAGAAAACGGGAAATTGTTGCTCTCTTATAATCAGTGATGAATAGTGCTTA
Source organism: Crocodylus siamensis (assembly GCF_052110815.1). Lineage (NCBI taxonomy): Eukaryota > Metazoa > Chordata > Crocodylia > Crocodylidae > Crocodylus > Crocodylus siamensis. Next base: position 147,566,141 of record NC_143399.1, on the reverse strand, counting down.
ATGACAGATACAGAAATGTATTAATACTCATGATTTGAGTAATTGAGTATATTTGACTTGGAAATTCTCTCTTTTGGCAAGCACATTTTGCTTTCATTTTTACTGAACATGAAGCAGTGTAACAAAAAGTTTTCAGATGGAGGCCCTTATCCAATTAAAATGCAGAACAGTTTTCAGATTTGACATCTAGTCTCAGTACAGTAAAAATAAACCAGTTTGGTAGCTAGCACAGCTGTTTCCCTTAATCTGCTCCCCCAGTTCAATCCCTCCAGCCTCATTTTAAAATATTTTCCTATTTAAATTTAATAAAGATTCCCACCTCACACCCAATCAAGTATTTCATCCCTAAATCTGCTTTAATTACAAAAAGGTTTGTTGCTCTTCACTGCCTCGCACATATTTTAACCCTTTCTAGTCAGAGAAAATCATTTCTTTCCAGCTCCTGTCAAAGTAGAAATTCATACCTGCATTCCTGTTAAACCCACTATAGCATGGGTTGGCAACCCCCAGCATGCATGCCAAACATGGCACACAAGGCCATTTTGCTCTGCATGCCATGGCCAGCCCCAGCTCTGGGTAGCTGCTGCCAGCGATGGAGCCCGGGCTGCTCCCAGCAGGGCTTGCAGCATCCCAGCTGCCTGCTGGGAGCAACCCAGGAGCCTGGCTAGCAGCAGCTACCCAGAGTCAGGGACGGCTGCAGCTGGGAGGCTGCAAACAGCTGCTCCGAATTCCAGAGCCCCAGCATCAGCTCTACCAGTGCATGCACCCATGCCTCGGAGCAGGCAGTAGGGCAGGGGCCTTAGGCAGTGCAACTCTGGTCTCTCCTGTGCTCCCAGCCAGCATGGAGCTGATGCCAGGGCTGTGGAGCCTGGTGTAGCTGTTTGCAGCCTGCCCGCTGCAGCTGCCCAGAGCCCAGGCTGGCTAGAAACAGCTGCACCAGGCTCCGGAGCCCAGTCATCAGCTCTGTGCCTGGAGCAGGGGAGAGACCAGGTTTGTGCTGCCTCAGGCTCCTCCCCCACTGCCCACTCTGAGGTGCATGGGCATGTGCTGGTACAGAGCTGATGCCGGGGCTTCGGATCCCGGAGCATCTGTTTGCAGCCTCCCAGCTGCAGCCAGCCCCAGCTCTGGGTAGCTGCTGCCAGCTGGGGAGCCTGTGCTGCTCCCAGCATGCAGTTGGGATGCTGCGAGCCCTCCTGGGAGCAGCCTGGGCTCCAGCAGCTACCCAGAGCCAGGGTAGCTGTTGACAGCCACAGAGCCTGAGCTGGGGGACAGGGGCTTTGAGCAGGCAGCACTCTGGCACCTTCCAAGGTAGGCATTGTGGTGTTTTTCAGCACTCCAGCCAAAAATATTGCCTACCCTGGATCTATAGAAAGGACATTAAATATAAAACTTCAGCCGTATCTGGCTTTTCATGCCTGTTTCAATGTTAGGCTTTGCTGTACTATGCTGTTCATTGTTTGTTAGTCATCTTTGAGCCACACTGTGCAAATAATCATAAAACTAAGCCTGACACTAGGCACAAACAAACTAACAAACAAGTTAGTTTTACAAGTGCATTAGAAGTAACAATTTCCAAAAGTAAAGTTGTAGGTTCTGTTTAAAGATATGAAGGGCAGGATTGCTCCTTCTGCTGCTGCATCTGATGGGTCCTGGGTACCCAGAGTGAAGTGGGGCATTCAGACATCATTTCCCGGCTTCCTGGTGCCATATAGTCATTTCAGGACAAGATCGAGGTCTGGCAGGATAGCGGTTTGCATTGTTCTTTACTGCACATTTCCACTCTAGGCATTAGATGTTTTGGATATCCAAACCTACTTTAATTATGCATGAAACAGCAGCAACTAAACTTCCATGTCTGAAGTTCCATTTGGGATGTAGGGAGTCTCTTGCAATAGCTGAGTGGTAACATGACTTCTGTAGGAAATGTGCAAAAAGTCAGGGAACCAAAAGAACCATATAGTGCACCTGGCTGTTTATAGTACTGTATAGCCATGTCCTTAAAATTGTCCTGGTTATCAAACCACAGGTTTTCCTTTGGAAAGAAGGTCTTTAATGTTCAGTTTGTTTCTTCTCAGATGAAATTCTCTCCTGTGAGAAGAAACAACCTGTTCACAGTAGCTACCTTACTAAACAGACCACTGAGCGTTTTAATTAACCTCTCATCTCGGGTGATATATGCCTAAAAGGTGCTGGGAGTTGTATCCATGGTAGCTTTATTTTGGCTGGCTAAAGCAGCAGTTACAAAGCAGTGATGACAGTATGGACTTTAGCATAGCTGTACAAGCCAAATATGTTCTCACAGTGCCTAAAAGACTTGTAGCATTCAAAGGAAAGTCTGAACCACCATGTCTGCAATGCTGTTGGTCTCCATGCTAGCTGGTTTAAAGGTAGGGGTGGTGGGCACTTGTAAGCTTTCTATCATGGGCTTCAACAGAAAAAAATTGTCTGCTAAGGAAATACTTGAGACCTTATAGGAGAAGAATCTAATCACATCTTACAAATGTCACAGTATAATTAGAAGAGAAATCCTGAAGCAGAAATAATATCAAAGCAAACTGGTACAGTATACTGGGAACTCTGATACTACTAACAGATGTTTGTCTGCTCACAAATTTGTGTTTTCCACAGCATTTCCAAATATAAACAGTTAATTGATTTGGGAACAGACCAATTTAGTGACTTTAATATTGTAAGTGAGCACTTCATTTGCTTTCATTTAAAGGAAGAGGAATCTTCAAGCTAGATTTGGGGTCTGCATCTGGGAAGAACTGACTGAGTTGAATCCCTGTGCAAGGAAAACTATATATTCAGTCTAGTCAAGTGTGTTCTTCAAAATTACTCGCCACTTTTGACCATCTCAGCTTCAGTCCAGCCCTAAGGTATATGTTTCACATTCTGAACAACCAAGATCTGTTTTATCTTAGAAAGGAGTGAACTGAAGCCAAGATGGTCAGAAGTGATGAGTAATTTTGGAGGAACACTTGACTGGGCTGAATACCTAGTTTTCCTTGCACAGGGATTCAGCCCATTCAGTTCTTTCTAGTTGCAGACTCCATGTTAGTTGACATAGGTCCCCAAAATATTGATACCCCCACTCACAAACCTGCTGTTCTAGAATAGCAGAAGACTGCACTGTTTGTCTTAGCAGTGTTGGAGTATAGTTATACCCTGATAGTCCAGGAAATGTATGAGAGGCAAGCGTTTTCTGTGATATCTTTTATATTGGACCAAGTGTATGGTTGGGGGAACTGTTGGACAAATTTTCAGGCATCGGATGCTATTTCTCAGTTGGTGATTCTGTTGGTGGCCAGGATATCCCTGTGGGTTGCTTTAAATACAGTGGATACCACTTCACACTCCATGGCCATAGATTCTTGGCTCTCGCCTTCTAGGGTGTAGATTTTCAAGAGGTGCAACATCAATAGGACTTCCTTTCAAAAGGAAGCTTCAGGACCAGTCCAGGTCTAAGAGTCCATCTGCATTTACACACCTACCCTCAAATTAAAGCAAATTTACCAGTTATATTCTCGGCAGATATTTCTGACAGGAACAGAAGACTTCTTTATACATATAGATCGATTGATAGATCTATATAGATACGTCTCTGTGTGTGCGTGGATCTATCTGTACACACTCATGGACACATCTGTCTATATATAGATCTAGCTATATATAAAGAAGTCTTCTGTTCCTGTTCTGCATACATATCTGTCCATCTACCTCAACTGTAGGAGCTACTGAGAAAGTCCCAGTGCTTTCATAAGAGGAAGCACTCCTGTCACAGAACCTTCTTTGCAGCACCCATTAGCAGCTGGCAAAAGGGATGATTTTCCCTGCTGCTCAGGTCTTCAGTTGCATGACAGAAGGAACCATCCAGTGTATGCAAAGAAGTCCCATTCCCTTCCTCCCAGCACGGGTGACCCTCACGACTGACAATTCCCTACTGGGGGGGGGCATATATTACCACCCTCAGATGAAAAGGCTATAGTCATCCAAGGAGGCAAAGCTTCATATTAAAATGCTGAAGCTTAAGGCAGTATGGAGAGCGTGTCACAATACCATTGCCACGTTTCACGTTAACAAAAAGATGCAAGGTCTTTGGTCATCCCAAGCCCTGGGGCATGCATAAGATGCATCTCTCAGTGGCACACTTCCAAAGTAGACAGCCTTAGCAGAGACATAGCCCTGTACCACATGTGGGAAATCCAGAACTTGGTCCTGCAGGTTATCTTTGCAAATGGGAGAGGGTCCAGCAATTGATTGGTTTGCCATAAATTCCAGCAAGTAATACAAGTCCTTCTGTATATGGTAGGGGGAAGGAGAGAGGAAATTTTTAGCACAGGGTCATTTTCCAGTGCAGTTCTCATCCCATGGGTAGGGAAAGTCCAATAAGCTCTGAACCTAGAACTCATCTCTCTCATGGAGCTGCTATCCAAGGCATGCCACTCCAGCCTTCCTGGTGGCTGTCTTCTTGGCAAGAAGAGTGGGAGAGATCCAAGCACTGGTAGCAAATCCTTTCCATATCGTTCTCTACCTATATAAGATATCTTTGGTCACTTGCTCCAAGTTTATATTTCAGATTATCACTGAATTCTATTTCTACTACATCTTCTCAGCCCACAAGAGAAGGCTGAGAGGGGATCTGGTGGCCATCTACAAGCTGGCCAAGGGGGACCAACAGGTTATGGGAGAGTCCCTGTTCCCCCCGAGCACTACTGGGAGTAATGAGGAATAACGGCCATAAGTTGACCAAGAGTAGATTCAGGCTAGATAACAGGAAGCACTACTTCACAGTCAGGGCAGCTAGGATCTGGAACCAACTTCCAAGGGAAGTGGTGCTCGTTCCTACCCTGGGGATCTTCAAAAGGAGGCTAGACAGCCACCTAGGAGGGGTCATTTGACCCCAGCATCCTTTCCTGATCCTCCCTGCAGGGGGTCAGACTTGGTGATCTGCTCAGGTCCCTTCCAACCCTACCTACTATGAAACTATGACATCTAAAAAAAATCTTGGACAAACAATACAAAAAGAAACCCCCCCGGCTACCCCCCCAACCCCATTGTCACATACCATCCCACACTAGAAGGTATAAGAAGGATCATCAGACAATTAGAGTGTATACTTGAAGACCAGACCTTGAGAGAAATCTTTCCCCCTCCCTCCCTTTTCTGTGCAAGGCTTTTCAACAACCTCCCAAACTCACCATCAGAAAGAAACTTGCTGCTGATCAACAAACACTAAGTGGAACAGCAGAAGCAAAACCAGTCAACACACCCCACAGTGAAACTATCAGAATCCATGGATCCTATTCATGCCTAACACTGATTCTGATATATCAGCCAATGCACTAAATGCCCTCATGGAAACTATGAGGGTGAAAGTAATTAACAGCTAAACCTCAGAATAAACTCTCTCAAAAAAAGGAAACACCCAGTCCCAGCAGGAGAGTGCTTTTTAATAGCACCATCACTCCATATTACCTCACAGTCCTTTTACTCAAGGGTTAACTGTACTGACCAGGAAAAACCATGAACAGTGGTTTTATGGCTCATTACAATTTACTTGCCTCCCTCTGCTAACTTCTGTGGACTTCACATATCATAATAATGCTTTCTCTCTTTGAACAGTCTTATTCTCATATTTAATTACTGCTCCTTACTTGGTTTCTAGCTACTTCTGCTAGCTTCTTTGCTCAAGGTTTACAGCCTCTTCCCCTGCTTTAAATGACCATTTTCATTTACCTAATGGATTTACACAAAAGTCATTGTTTTATCTGGTATTTAGCTTAGGCTGTAACTAACTTCTCTCCCAGTTTCACATTTGGTTCAATACAAGTAAAAAAAACCCCATGCTTCTCGCATGTTCCCTGGTCATCACAGCTACATCGTGCCACCAACACTACTATACTGGGACATGGCAGTTAAGAGGAAATGAGGCATGGAAAAGCAGACAGCCCTTTTATGCCCATAATACAAACTACAGGAAGAGGTGGGTTCATGCACACCATCTGGATCACGCTAAGGCAAAATAGTCTCAAGCTGAAAGGGCTTGAGACCCATTGTGCACACACCCAGTGAAATGTACCTGTGCTCAACACATCTTATATAAATCCTGTTTCTGGTAAGGAACTTCTCTTTTTCTTCTCTGATGTTTAAGAATATCTTAAGAGGAAATATTACATGTTTCTCAGCTGAGGGGTAAGTATATTCATCCCACTTGCTTGACAAACCCAAGTTCAATATGTTAAACAAAAAGAGAGTTAACAATATATAAAGCATCGGCTCTCCCACCCTCCTCTCAACTAAGAACTGGGGGAAAAAAGTTTCAGCTTATTATATTAGACTCCCAATTAATTTCTCCATTTATTTTAAGGAAAAGGTGGTCTAGTCCAGTGGTCTCCAAACTTTTTTGATCACACACCCCTATCAGTAAAAAATTTGAGCATGCACCCCCAATATATGTATATTTTTATAAATAGACATATAAATAGAAGTTCTAATATATTCTTCCCGTACCCCAGTGGATTGTCTTGCGTACTCCCTGTGGTGCACGCACCCCACTTTGGAGACTACTGGTCTAGTCTATGGGAATGAAAACCTCAGAGCCCTAAAATAAAAATCAGTCTGGTAAGGAAGAATTTTAAAAGCACATAAGGAAGGAATTAGAAATAATAAAAATTGTTGGGTTTTTCTGATGGGTTTTCCCTGCAGTTCTTCCTGGCTATTTAAAATCAGCTTGTTTCTCAGAAACCATAATCTTTTATAATTAAACAAAGTCACGTTGGTTGGAAGACAACTGGAGGCTAAAACCCTTGAGAGTCAGTCTCTGGTCCTTCACAGTGAAAGCCTAGGAACATATCATTAAGCTGATACATTTTCTAAACAAATCAAGGCTGCATTTCACCCTCAAGTCATAGATATTGATCTTTTTTTAATTGAGACAACTGGACTACAGTTGATGTAATGGAAAATTTGATAAAATAGGAAAAATATGTTTGACAATATTTCTATTAAAAAGTTCCCATAGAAGCAGTTGAGCCTATTAATTGCATGCATGTTAAAACCACCATTCCCAAAGCTTTACTTCCTTTCTAATTTGTAAACAGTGCTTAAATTCATCCTTGGTGTAATATAATTGCTCTCAATAGAAGTTAATGCTTGTGCCACACGCTCTTTATTGCACATTTTGGCAACATTTTAAAGTTAACTACTATAAACAAAGTTTCCAATCTGAAAGTCCCAATAGTTGATTCTTGAATCCATTCTGTTGGATTAAGTTTTCTCCATCTGCACAGCTGACTTGCCACATTTATATTAATGATTTTTTATTATTCAGACTGTAGTAGTGCTTATATTTTCCAAACAATTACTAAAAGTCTTGATCTAAAGAGCTGCAATCCATGATGACAAAATAACAGCTGAAGGGTGTTAAGACCGTGTTCGCACAGACTGGCTTCTACAAACCTCCTGTGGCTGTGATTTATTGTCACACTGGACACAGATCTTCCTGATATTCTTGAAGCAATCTGGGATAGTGAAAGACACATGGGGCAACATTGTGGAGACTCAGAGTATACAGCTACCTGAAGAAGTGTCTCCTGTCCAGAGGAAGAGGAGGAGGAGCCTGGTAGCTTCCTCTAGAATTTGCCACTGCTGCTGCACTGAAGTAGTGAGGGACCAAGGACACGTGGCAAAGATTTACCATGGAATACAGGGAGAAAAGAACCCAAGAGCAGCTGTTACTCTGTTTATGTATTTAAATATCTCATCTTTGTACTGGGGAAAAAATAAGGTTCCTTGTATAAATGAGACATTTTTGCACTATGTGTTGAAGGCATTCAAGCTATGTATGGTAAAAATTAGTGCAAGTTTGTCAGAGGCTGATTTAGGAATTCCAGAACTTTTCCAATAGACCCTGGCTTAACAGACAGATTGTCTAGGGGGTTCCCTACCTTTTCAAGCACAGATCATCCTCCTCATAGCTAAAATTCAGAAGTTATAGAGGAGGGCCTTGAGGCTAACAAGTTTGAGAACCACTGTTTTAAACCATTGTTTGGGGATCATAACTTTGAATTTCAGCATTTTTACAATTAGGGGCTGGTTCTTTGTGGTCCCGAGTCTTGACTCCCTGTTATTTCAGTGGGACTGAAGGGCAGGCAGCTCTCCCACTTTGAGTAAGTGCTGTAACCACTCAGCTGCATTCCCACCATAGTTTTGGATTTCTGAAAACTACATTTTCATGACATTTTTTCCTCAGTCATCAGTTACTGAACATGCTCAGTCTGTATACACACACTTATGTACACATAGTGCAGAGGTATCAGAATTTCAGTAAGTGCCAAAAATGCCACTAAAGCAGCCAGAAACCTACCAGTTAGATGCACAAAGGAGAATTAATAGAATCCTACCCAGCCCATTGACAAGAGGAAAAGGAAGAACATTCACCAGAAAGAGACAGGTATGCATTTAACCACCATTAAAAACTTGAGATAAATTATATTGTATGGAGATGGCAGTACCATCCCTATTGTGGGTGAGAAAAATTGTTGTGCATTAGCATATATATCAGTGAGTCCTAGGTGTTAGCCAGCCAATCCAGTGGCCCAGCACTGTCCCCTGACAAACAGAAAATAACAAATAAAGGCACTGCACTGGATTGTAGCATTTTGTCTGGGGTATTTTTGCATGTGCCCAAATATGGCCAAAGGTGAAATCTTATTTCTACTTAGGATAAGAAAAATTCAAAATGTAGCACAAAAACTCACTGCATCAGCTCTTCAATTTTCCTTTTGTCAAGTTACATCAAATATACAATAGTAAAGATAACAGTTGCATTGTACTGTGAAATCTGTGACAAAAATATGATTAAGTACTAGGGCTGTGTGAAGCTTTGGTCCTTGATTTGAGTCAGTGGATATTCGGCCCAATTTGGGCCAAATCTCCAAATCTGATTCGAATCAGAGAAGCCTTTAATCTCTCCAAATCGAATCGGAACCCTCCGAATCAATTCAGAGATTCGGACATAGACGTCTTTAAATGTTTTTTCTACATACCTCTAGGTAGCAGGGGCTCGTAAATGCTGCGATGCTAGGGCACATGAAGTGTCCCACAGAAGCATGGGGGGCTCCCCAGTGCTCTTGGCAGCAGACCTGGATGTGGACCAGAAGCACTTCCAGTCCACTTTTGGGTCTGCTGGGGAGCTCAGCTCAGTGCCTGGTGCCTCCTGGGTTTTGGGGGGGGGGGAAGGCACCCAGAGTCCCCCCATGGCCAATCGCCGAGCCAGGGGGCACAGCAGGGGCCCCCAGCACACTCCCCAGCAGACACAGAAGTGGACTGATCCACTTCTGGGTTCTCTGCCACGCACGTGGAGGGCCCCCCTGCACTCCTGTGGGACACTATCCACCCCAGCATCGCAGCGATCACAAGCCATGCCTGCTACCTCAAGGTATGTAGAAAAAACTTTTAAAGCTATATCTATGTCTGAATCACTGATTTGCCAAATCAGCATCGAATCTGAATAGAATAGGGACCTGCTTTGCACACCCCTATTAAGTACCCATTATATAGTAAAGAAAATGTAGAAATATTGAAACAGTCTGCTTGTTCTTGGGTCACAGTGAATCAAAGTCTTTAATCTAGTTTTCCAGAGTTGGGGTGAAAAAGAGCATTTCCCCTTTTTAAAATTATTTTTACAAACTCCAGACATCAAACAGTGGTGCATCTCTTACTTGAAATCATCAAAGCAAACTAATGCTTTCCATGCTGCTGAACTTGCTTTTCCAAAATACGATTCAGGTCAATGAGAATATAAATACCTAAAAGAAATGTAATTGGCTCTGCATATTAACTCGCATCCTGCTGTGGATTTTGCTTATCTTGTTTAAACAGTTTATGAATGATTATCAGTGTTGTTGTGTGGTATATTTAAAGAGTCAGCATATGGCTGCCTAACACAATGATTCTCAACCCGCACGATGCAGCACACTGAGGTGTTGTGAGAATCCTTTAAAGGTGCGCCTGATATTAGGTGTACAAACACCTACATGTGATTCATAAGACAAACCCAGATGTTTCAAACAGGAAGCTATAGTGTTAAAAACAGTCTGACCCGTTGTCATCTGCCTGAGCTTTTTGCAACAATTACAACAAAAAAACCTCTGCTAATTTATGTAGTCAAGAAATGAGTGAAAGTTAAGCTAGCATTTACAGAAAGGTGTCTTGTGTCTAAAAAGGTTGAAAACCCCTGGCCTAACATAACTGTCCTGTACTGAATTCATTTGATAAAGCATGAGCGAGTGTTAAACACAAAGTAGACATCAGTGAATTTTTTTGACTACTACCATCTTGTTGGTTCTAAGTATGCCTTTGTTATGTGGACCGTTTTTGAGTGGAGACTAGGATCAGAGCTCAGTTTACTTAAATTATGACCTAACCCAGATTTGGATCTTCAAAAGAAAAAGTCTGGTAAAACTAATGCCATAGACCCTACACTGCCTTTTAGATTTGGTTTTGGAACTGCTCCAGGAATTTGTAGTCTCTCAGAGGTAGATTCCTGTTGGGATAGAAAAGCTGCTTTGTTTCCTCATTTTCCTCCATCTTACATTGAATATGGTAGACCTGCTTCATTTTTTTAGGTTTGCATATATAAGAATAAGTTTCATGTGGGAAGCTATAGTGTTAAAAACAATCTGACCTGCTGTGGTCTCCCTGAGCTTTTTGCAACAACAACAAAAAAGGCTCTGCTATTTTATGCAGTCAAGAAATGAGCGAAAGTTAAGCTAGCATATACAGAATAGTGTCTTGTATACTTTTCTGTAAAATATCATTCCATGAGCTTTAGTTAAAGTGCCCCCACCACCATTTGAAATGCAGGGACTCTGAGACATGGGACACTGTGGGTGCTTTAAGTATGTATTATATATTGGCCTTGAATCATAGATTTAGAGTATGGTGTATATCTCTCTCTCTCCAAGTAGAATGAATGGCCCAGTGTCAGTGTATTTATGTTCCTACTTGCATGTAGTAGTAATTTGTTTTGTTAATCAGAAGCATATAGTGCATTAAGAAACTGAGGACTTCTCAGTCTCATTCGGGTGCCTGTAGATATGTGCAGAGGCTGCTCCAATGCACTGTAATAACAGCATGTCGGAGCAGACTCGATTAATCGAATCGGTTGGAGCATGCTAGCTAGCGCACTCCAGCAGCCTCCACGTGTTGTATGTCAGCATCCCTGTGCTTCAGAATGGTGGTGGGGGCACTTAAAGCTCATTGGATGAACTTTAGTTAAAGTGTCCCTGCCACCATTTTGAAATGTGGGGATGCTCAGACATGGGACACAGTGGGTGCTTTAAGTAGAGCAACTCTTGGAGCCGCTTTAATTAAAGTGGCCCCCAAAGCACACGTAAAAATATGCATCCCATCCCAAAGTATTTGGTTTATTTATTTTTAACATGGGGAAACAATGTTTTTTTCTTAGCCTTGTTCTCAGAAATGGACAAACTACTTGGGCTAAAATTTTTCCAAAAGATTACATGGAACCAGAAATCCCAGTGCAGATGGCTAAAATTTGACAGTTATAAACAAAAGAAAATGGTCTTATAAGTCTGACAACCTTAATAAGCAGGGTTAACCCCACATATAATAATATAAACAGCTTGATTCAAATTCTAAAAACCATTCTAATTAATGCACTAAATGAAACTTGTGCTAGAAGCAGATGTACTCTTAATATGACTCATTTATTCAGTTGGAATGTTTTTTATTCACTTTTCTGGTCATTATGTTTCAGTGGGGGGGGGCGGGGGGAGTGTCTGGCTGAACCTTCCCAGTTGCTTATTCTCCCCATAGTCTGAACCGGTGTTGCCAGTTTCAAGGAGAGTGGGTTTTGGGGGTTTGTCCCCCCCCCCCCCCTTTTAATTCTTTTTTCAGGTCTCCCATTTGTGTGCTTCAAAGAGAAGTAATTTAGTGCATTTTGATTACATAGATTCCCAACACTTCATCAGCTGTAAAATGCAAATACTGTAACATTCTTTAGTAGGTAGCCTGCCAATCTGGTTTATCCAGACAGTGACAAAACTTGCCTGCATTATCCTATGTATTCACACATGAGTGCAAATATAGCACCATCTCCTTTGCCTCTGCAGCAGTCCCCCCTTAAAGTCTTCTGCATACAGATTTTCAAGGAAGACGACACACCGTAACATGGGCCCTTGTTCATCTTGTGGATTCCTGCATGTAAATAGAGTATGGAATGAAGTGAAGTGACCTGGAAAACTTTAACCTCCCCCCCCGCATGCATGGACATACACACACATCACATGATCCCAGACCTCCCCTCACACATGATCCCAACTGCTGTGTGAAATAAATCAATCATTATTACAATTTTCTGAGCGCACAAATTTTAAAACTAGCAAGGGTTAAACTATAGCACAAATTCCCTTGTTTTAAACTGTTGACTAGAGAAGGTTCCTGTTCTTTTGTTTATTTAGTCAGTTGGCTCCGGAGCAAATAAATGGCATAGCTTCTTGCTAACACAAAGTAATCTGGGTTTGATCTTAAAGCACGCAACAATTGTACAACAAAATTGGAACTGCAAGGAGTCTTCTTGATTGGATACTTTAACCGCATTTGTTCTTGCAGGGACAAGCTGATCTTCTCAAATATGCTAAAAATGAGGCATTGGAGAACTTGAAGCAAATCCATTATGCCGCACTTTCATGTGGACTTAATAAACGAGGCACTGAAAACACAGAAATCTCAAAGCCCCGTCGAAGCTTGGAGGCCATACCTGAGAAAGCAGGTGATGAAACTGGAGACTGAGAGAACATTCTGCTCATAATTATGGAGTTTATAACTCTGTGACCAATTGTAGCTGCACAGGCATCTGCTTTGCACTTGTACTCTTGAAAAAAATACTTGGAATTTTTAAAGCACAACTGGAGAAGCTAATTACAATCTATTGAAACTGTGAATGTACGTAGCAATTCTGCGGGTGAAGGCAATGACATTGTTTAACACAGAAATTATACTGCTGGCCAAAATTTACTGTATATGTATAAAAGATGTCATAACTCAGTAACAGTGTGCTGAAAAGTTCATTGTAGTTTCCTAGAGAAAACTGCTTTTTCTTAAGGAAAATGAGCCGTAACTTAGGTGAAGGTGGGTTCACAGGTTAGAAGTTGACACGGTGCCTTGATTTTCAAACAGTTAGGTGTGCAAATCCTTGATTTTTTTTTAATGCACAATTCATTACATACTTGTGCTAACCAGATATGTAATTGTACACCTAATTTATGAAAATCAGGGTCAATAATATAAATCCACAGCTTTTATAGAATGTGTAATTCAAACACTCAGAAGTATTTGGTTTTGAAGTGGTATTGTTTTGTTGTTTTTTTATTGTTGAGCCATAATAAAAAAGAGAATGTAATTAGACAGTGCTCGCTGACTACTCAGTGCACTATAGGAGAGCCATTGCATAAAAGGAAAAATGTGCAATCTGTCTGATACTCTGTTAGAAGATGCATACTTATTCCTGCCTAAGAACTTCTGCAAATGTGTATACATAATGTAAAAGTGACCAAACTGCGAGTAAAATGTTGTAAATAATTTTTCATTTTGTGAAGTGAAGTGCTCACATTAAAAAAAGTTTTATGATATTACTCCCAGACAAGTAAAGCTTTTAACTAAAATTTTAACGTTTTTTATTTTTTGATTTTCAAGTATTTTCTTCCTTACAGAGTAGGCAATAACTCAGCTAGCAGGTTTGTAAAAACCTTATTGCTGTTACTTTAGGTAAAGGTACAGTGGTTAATATTCTCAATGTAAAATAGCTATACCAGCTAAGTTTCTTCTCTTACTGCTTCTGATTTGACAATAATGTGAAGTATATCATGCAGTACAATAAATTAGAAAATGAAGTATATTCATACAAAAACTAACATGCATTTTTTCAGCAGGGAGAGATTTTTATTGAGAAATATTATTTTTTTATTTTTAAGGTATATTTACACCACAATTTTTTTTAGCTACCAAAGCAAGGCCCTGAGCCTGCAAAGTCTGTTGAATTAACCACCAAAACAGGCGTAATGCATGAGTTGAAGTGGATCATGGGGAGTTTTAACTTGGTGACAATGCTTTCAATTCAAATGCCCATGAAACAATAAATCATAAATCCATGTACACCCTATAGTTATCCAATACCAATAAAATTTGTTCTCAAAAAAAAAGAGAGAGCGAGAAAGAGAAGAAGAAAAAGAGTAAGTCTTAAAAAAAGAATCACTCCATTGTGATGTGCTTAAATAAAACGAAAAAGTACAATTAAATACAATATTTGTTTATGTAACGTTTAACCATTTAACAAAAGTTTTTTGGATTCATTCCTTGAAGGAAAGTTTCTTTTTATACATTATTCATACATAGTCCTGTTCTGTATGTACTATAATGCCTTAAAATGGCTTATAATTGAGAAGATGCATCAAAAGATCACATGGACTTGGAAATCTACAAGAAGCATGCATATTGCATTCAGAAGAATGAAGTACAGACTTCTGAAATCATAACAGCAGATGCTATTGTTCAGTCTTCATGAGTAAGACCAGCTACCAGATGCCAAGTCAAATTGGCAGCAAAGATAGGAGAGGAGATAAGTAGCTTAGAATAGTGGAATAACCTGTTATGGATTACTTTAGAGAAGCTGGAAGGTTTCAAGTCAGCAGGGCTGGACAGGATGCATCCTCAAGTAATGAAGGAGTTGGCTGTGGTAATTTTGGAGCCATTGAAAACACATGGAAGTTGGGTGAGGTCCTGCATGACTGGAAAAAAGCAAACATAGTGCACATCTTTTAGATGGGGAATAAGGAAAATACGGGGAATTATAGACCCATCAGTCTGACCTTCATATCGGGAAAGATCATGAAGCAAGTCATCAACAAATCTATTTTTAAGCACCTAGAGGAGAACAAGTTGAGCAGGAACAACCAGCATGGATTCATCTAGGGCAAGTCATGCCTGACCAACTTCATTTCATTTTATGAGAAGGTGTCAGGCTCTGTGAATGGGGGTAGAGCAGTGGTTGCTATAATAGCTTTTGACACCATTTCCCATGATGTTCTCATTAGTAAGTTAAGAATATGCAGACTAGATGAAAGTACAGTAAATTATCAATGGTTGATGTTCAGTTGGATAGAAGAATCAAGTGGTGTTCCCCAGGGGTCCATCCTGGATCTGGTATTGCTTAATATTGCAGACAACACCAAATTAGTAGTTGCAAGGCACTCTAGAGGGTAGAGCTCGGATTCAGAATAACCTTGATAAATGGTCTAAAATCAACTGAATTAATTTTAGCAGGTGCAAGATCCTGCTCTTAGGCTAAAACAGTTGCATGCACACACAGACTGGGGAATGATTGGTGAACCTGCAGTATTGCAGAGGAGGACCTCAAGGTTACAATGGACCTTAGGCAGAATAAACCAACCGTGTGATCTTGTTGCAAAAAAACACCAAAGCACACTGGATTGTATTAATTGTAGCATTGCTTGCAAATTAAAGAAAGTAATCCTTCCACCCCATTTGGCACTGGCCAGGCCTCCTGTGGAGTACTGTGTCCAGTTTTGGGTGCCGCACTTCAAGAAAGATGCTGGCAGTTTGGAAAGAATCCAGGAAGGGCAACAAAAATTACCAGATGTCTGGAAAAGATGGCTCATGAGGAAAGGCTGAAAGAACTAAGATTATTTAGGTTGAGAAGAGAAGACAGGGAGGTTTGATAATGATTTTCAAATATCTGAAGGGTAGTTATAAAGAGGATAGGGACGAATGATTCTCTGTGGCCATGGGAAATGAAACTAGGAGTAATAGTCTCACATTGCAGCAGAGGAGATTTAGGTTGGATATTAGGAAGAACTTTCTTACTGTTAAGTGGCTAAGTGTTGGAACAGGTTATCCAGAGTGATTATGAAATCTCTATCCTTGGAAATTTTTAACAGGCTAGACAAACACTTGACAGATGGTTTAGTCAGGCATGATTCTGCCTTGAGCAGGGGAGTTTGACTAGGTGACCTTCTGGGGTCCTTTCTATCCCTACTTCTCTCTGACTGTATGATTGTTAAGCAAGGACCCAATTTGTTAATCCATATTTCCTAAATTGTATCTTCTCATCAAAGAGTCCTTTCATCCCTGATGCAACTTAATTTAATTGCTGTTATCCTTAACACTGTTTATTTTCAGGTCATAAAGCAAGACACTGGTGGCTCTTTTCCAAGTATTCAGTACAAGAAAAAAAAATCAAATTATAGTTTGCTTTAAATTTACACACTGTTTTTAGGCAGTTTTTCTTTCATGTACCATTAAATGCATGAATTGCTTATATGAATTTGAATTGTGATAAATGGTCCCCAAAATATTGTTCTTCAATGAACTGCCTTTCTTCTTTTGCTCAGCCCTGGCAAACAATAGTAAGCAAATTAAGATATTTGTAGAGGCATAGGTCAAATATAGTATCATCCAAAAAGAAAACACTACTGCACTGAGAAAAAGGTCACAAAGACATGATTTGTCATTTAAATGTTGACTGTATTTTGCTCAGTAAAAGAACTGAAAGATATGACTAGACGTGCCCAAATTAGGTGTTCATCTAAACTGTGATCGCAGTCTCCAGCTGTTCTCAGTAATCATCAAGAACAGCTGAGAAGGGTAAGCAGTACAAAGAGTACATTCATGGCTCCATAATCCTGGAGACAATCAGTGGCCGTTTCATGGTATAGAGGTGCCTCAACAATCGATGGAGTCAATGGGGGTGTGCTGTGCGTTTGACATGTTGTCTGTACATTGAGCTGAAAGAAGGATAATAGAAGAGCAAATTCAGGAATTCTACAATTCAGGGATTCTCCTGCCCAAAAGGAAGACTTAACTCTAAAAATCAACCCATTTTTTAATTCTTTTACAACATTTGGATTGCAGAAGTGGAGTTCAGAGTTCAGCTCTACATTTGAAATCCTGGCTTTGCTGAGTCAGTGGCATAAGCCCAGGGACTTCAGTAGAACTGAGATTTCAGTTTTCTCCTCCTTTTCCTATGCTTCTAATTTCTCCCTTTTTTTGTCCATAAACTCTCAAATACATGTGTTGCAATTTTCAATGCAATGATGGGGTACCCCTTAAAATCTCAAAACCCTGCTGCCTAAGAAAGTACAAAGTGCCTCTTGCTGTATATGTATGTTTTTTTAAATCTCATGGCTGGCTGCCATATGAATTTTTCCTGTTTTAAAGTTGAAGTAACAGAGAGATGATTCAAAAGTGTCAGCATGGAAAATGGAACTGATTTCTAGATGACTGAAAATGACATCTGTGGTCTCTTAATCAAATGAAACAGTTTGTGAAGAACCAATTCTCCATTCTCCCAGTTTAGAAACTTTCTTTCCCTTTGTATGAATTCCCTGTTTTGGTGCATGAATGTTGTTCTATCAGTAGTACCGATTTTTCCTTGCTGCCTGCAGGAATTGCTGTGTGCTTGATGGCCACCCCTAAATGACCCAAGTATAGCATGGCCATCTGTCATCCAAACTGTAGCCAGTTTTATGTCATAAGTAAATTAAAGTCCAGCATAAAACATTCAGTGATACACTTTCAAAAGGGTAAAAGTAAATATTTACACTCATGAGATTATATATGCATATGTGTAGAGCAGTGGGTCTTCACCTATTTGTCGTAGTGTGCCACATTTGCAGCTCTCAATGGTGTTATGTGGGCCGCATCCACACAACTTACTTCCAGTTAAAAAATGTTTTGTATCTATTATTTGACAGTAATGCACGATGTCACGTGGGCTGTAGCCCACAGGCCGCAAGTTGAGAACCACTGGTGGAGAGACAAAGAGAGGCACGCATGCATGCAGTAGTCAATCATATGAAGTTATCCTCACTGCTCCACAGATATGGCCCTCTTGAGATTTAACGTTAAAGACAGACTGAAATCATTAATTGAATTTTATAGTTTGAGTGAAAAACTAGTACTGAAGAAGTCAATGGAGCTCTTCTATTGACTTCAGTCAGTAGAATTTCATCATATTTCTCCACATTTATCACGCTTACTTATTCTGAAGCTACTGACTATGCTAGGTAAAGTATTTAGCAATTTTGTTTAAAAAAAATCACACATTTGTTCAATCCTTCCCCCTCCCCCCCCGCGACAACTTCCTGGAGATAAAAGACCAACAGATCTTTCAAATCCCAGCTCTTCTTATACATTTTTCAAATGAATTCAAGTACAACAAATTTGAAAATTTCCAAACTGCAAAAAAACCTTAAGCCATAACGTAAGTATAGTCAATTATTCTCAGCAAGGAGGTGACACAACTGTCAAGTTCTGCTGCTGATTTCTGTTTCCAGACAGCGGCAAACTTCTCCTTCTGCTCGTTGACTCTGCTCCCCAGATAGTTAAGGAGAGAAACTAAGCAGAAAAGAGGGGCACAGCAGAAAAACAGGAAGTGAAAAGAGGACAGAAGGTCCTCAGGAGGAGACAGCATTCAAAGCCACTGGGTAACCTCAAAGACGCATGGGAACAGCAGCAACAACAGAGGGACATGAGATCGTGGGTGGGCAGAAGATTTTGTGCAGAGAAGTAGGGGTGCTACAGGGAGCCTGGAGCTAAAGATAGCCTATTTCCTCTGCACCAACATATAAGAGCTTGGGGCTCCCTCGCTGCTAATACCTTGGCTTCCTGAGGCAATAAAGCTGTAGCGTCATGAGGATCCATGGTGGAGTAATGCGTTGGACAGTGCTGTCAGGAGAACAGAAGGGCCAAGACAGCAGGCCTGAGGGATCTCATCAAGGGCTGATGTCATCACAGACAGCACTTCCCTTCCCAGATTTCTCCAGTCCAAGTGCTTGGTGAAAGAAAGGATAGGAGGCAAAAATGATGTAATGAGGTGAAAGAGAAGCAGAGTTTTGTGAGGTTTACAATTAGCAGAGGTGCCATTGACCTGCAGTGAGAAAATCACTGATAGGTCAGGAGGAGCTGTGCTCTCGGGAGGCTCCGTTCATAAAAACCTTCTCTCTGGGTAAAACTTAAGTTTATGCTGGGAGCTGAGCAGGTTTTTAGAGCTTAAATATGGATGTGCAAAGGGGCTTTTGGGTAGGCAGAGTAGTTTCTTTGTTGCTTACAGTGGTAGGATATTTTTGGGGCAATCATAGTTGTTAGTCACCAGGATTCTAGGAGAGGAGACAGGATGGTCTCAGAGATGTATGGCCTTATGCTGGAAGCTGCAAATTGTTTCTGGCTTTGCCATTTTGCTATTCACTTAACCTCTCTACCCCTTTATGCCTTGGCTCCTCCATCAGCAAAATGGAGATGATTATATTTCCTTTGTAAAGCACTTTAGGATCTGCAGATAAAATATGGTATGTAACTGGGTAAATGCACGAAGCAATCCTAAGCACCCCACCCATAAGGGTGATATGGATTAAATACATTACACAGCATTGGAATTAAACTGTCTCTAGAATACAGTCAATTTTTTTGGTCCTTTGAATGTTCACTCAAAAAAGATTTCACAAGATGTTGTTTTGCAAAGTGCACTACATCCTGAAGCTTTTTTTCCCCATTGTTGTGTGCTGCTCATAGTCAGGAGTTACTAATTGGCTACTTAGTACAGGTTTTAAAATATGAGCCAAACCAAATAGATTGAGCTGTGGCAAATAAGTTCTGGGTTTCCAAGTACTGATGATGTCAGTATTGTAATCTTGTGTACTCGTTGCCTCTGCTGTATAGCAGCAAATAAGAATTTTTACATTTTCAGCACGGTGGTTGCGGGCTATAACAGCCTCAACACTTTTTCCACTTCAGAAGTTTTTCCTTTAGAACCAAAAAATCTAAGGCATTCAGGCCCATGATTCAGATCCACATTTCAAATCCTAAATATCAGAGTTGTTGAGATCTGGGTTTGTACTGATCTCTAAGCATATTTAATTTCTAAATCACCAAAAAAAAAAAAAATCAAGAAAGGGCTGATACCACAGACATCATTTCATCAAGACTGTGACATGCCAATACTTAACATTTTGTCATATTTATTAAAAAGTAAGTTGAAATTTCCCTGGATGAAGAAATTACACTGTTTGCAAGGCTAGGAATCTTGCTGTTACATAGGAAACTAGCCTTTTCCATCCACATGTCTCCACCTGACAGGAGCAGTTTGTCAGCACTGCATCCTTCTTTCTAAAGATCCATCTACTACTGTGGGGAGGTAGAATATGTTGTCCATAATATGCTCTGAAGACCCTACTAAGATGAAACTTTTTATTTTTATATTAATTTTCCCACTGAAATTTTAAAAGCCTTCTATTTGCTTTTATTACCTTAGCAAATTAGCCAGATCTAGCAATAAGAACCAGAATATAGTTATGAAATAAATGAAAACTGGCAAGCTTCAGGAAAGTTTCTACAAAGCAGGACAGAATCAAAAAGAAAGTAAGGATCACGTATCTCTGAACAGTGATCCAAAACAAATCCTTGAAAACAATTGCACGGATCAGCCAACTAAGCACCATTATAAGCAGGCTTTCCCATATGATTTTAGCAACCAGTAGACCTAAGAGTTAGTATAACTGGCAGAATACTGGACTACTAGGCTCTGTGACATATGTATGGCTAGGACAAATGAATGTTGTATTTTTCCCTGGATAAATTAAGCCTGCGATTATCCCGCAAGAAAAATACCCTGAAATCGATGCATACACACATCACCCTAATCAGGTTGTAGTGAGCAGTTGAATATATTTACTGCCATTGATTCAACAATGCAATAACTGTAGAAACGTACTTTGCAATAACTCAGGATAAGCTGTTACCTACCTCTTATCCAGGACATTTTTTTTTAGTATTTATCGTGGAACAATGGGCATAGACATTTGTATGATTGCACTCTGTTCCAGAATAAAATATTTTGCCCTTGGGATAAATCAGACTTTTGTTTGCAGGCTACAAAATATTACTTTGCAGCGCTGGTAGTCCCCAGGTTACGAGACTTTAAAATGCACATCAGGCCCATGGCAATAGAAGCACCAGCCTGGACACATGCTGAATCTCTTCTGTGCTGATGAAAGTGCCTATTTGAAGAGTACTCAGTAACTCACAGGAATAACTTTGCTGTGCTTTTATCACATTAAGTCAGGACTGGGTCTAGAAAGCTTTGACCTGAGACAGAAGAAATATTTGGCCCATGTAGTATATGGTCCATGACTAACTGGGGATGCCTTTATACATGCTCTAGGGTGGGAGGGGGGAAGGTGGTCCTTTAATAAGAGCAGCTGTTAGGAGCTGCTTCAATTAAAGCGCGCACAGCATCTTACGTATTCAATGTCTTGTACTTCAATACGGCAGCCGGGGTATCTAGCTGGGGTAATGTAGGCCCAGCACTCTTTCCTGCTTATGCAGGGGGTCGGACTCGATGATCTATTGAGGTCCCTTCCGACCCTAGCATCTATGAATCTATAAAGCCTGTTTGATGAGCTTTAGCACACATCGGAGCAGGCATTGGTACCCTGGGTTCCCTTCCTGCAGGAACTCGGACGGGAAACTGCACCAGGGCCTTGGATGTTATAAGTTGCTAAATGGCAACTTCAGAAGACTGACTTCTAAAGTATGAGACCTCAACATTGCAAGTGTATTCCACACCCAAGGTAACTCACCATTAGCTGATAATGCAGCATCTGCACTGCAGTGTTCCGGTAACATCTTTCTTGGCAAACCCTCACAAAAAAAGTGTTTTCTTCACACAATTTAAGTTCTTGCATTTGTTCTCTGTTGCAGCTGAACACCTGGGGGAAAAAAGGCTATATTAATACTTTTATATTTGGGGTTTTTTTTGGCATCTCAGACTCATTAGAAGGACAAGTTACATATTTTGACCCACTATAGGCAAGTTCCAATAAATGTTATGTTCCACAACTGAATATAAAAAGGATATACCCTCTTTTAATGTTTATAACATAGTCAACACAATATAATGGAACATGATCCAAACTGATCCAAAAGAGAAACTTCATGAGAGTTATTGAGTTCTTTGTTACAAGTAGTCTCTTTCTATACAATATAGTTGAACACAGTTTTAGCATTTAAAGCAGATGTACATTTTCTCTACAATTCTTGAAAGTTTGCATTGATTTCACCTGCACTTATATCTGTGTTAATCTTATTCAGGCCCTCCTGTTCTACCTCAAATGCTGCCATAAGGTACATCTCTTTCTTGCAATATTTTCCAAAGAACCAGACCAGAAGATAAAAAAATCTATGCTCCAAAATAACAGTCACTGACTCAACCTCAAGCAAGACACGAAGTAGATACCATACTCTGATGAGTGAAGATTGCACATAAGAGGTGAACAGTCCATCCCTGTTCATGTCTTACTGTTCTTATATTCCCTGTAACCTTGTACCACCATGGGCTGCTGCTTGTGATGCTGTCCCCAACATGGGCTGCATCCCTGCACTCCCCAGTGTTTAGGAGATTCTGCAAGGGGAATAGATAAATAAAATCAGGTGCTAGGACCTGAGGATGCCTCCTTTGCTGCAGCAGCGAGAATAAACTGAATGTGATAGGCGATACACCCCCGGAGATGCTTCCTCTCCTGCTGTGGCTGCAGCTTGCTGATTTCTGCAGTTGCTGCAGGCCAGATCCAGTATCTTCACATGTTGCCTACCCCTGGTATAGAACAATCAGTGACAGCCAACCTTTTGGGTGGATGTGCCACAAGTTAAGCTCACCCCCTCTTCTTCCCAAGTGTCACTGATCCTTTCCCGCTAGACTCTAGAGCTTGTGCTCTGGGGTCCCAAGATGGAGGGCAAAGGGGATATTTGAGCCTCGGGCTGCAGCTGCATGGAGCAGAACACCACTACAAGAGAAGATGTCACCACCAAGACCCAGTTTAACTCTTTTCTGGCCCTGCAACTGCTGTTGTTTTATATAGTGGGCAAGGATTCAGAGCCCTGAATTCAGCAACAGCCACAGGAGCAGAAGAGGGTGCAGGCTCTTGGTGGTGACACTTGACACCTCTCACAGCAGCATTCTGCCCCTGCCCTGCTGCCATTCTGGCACCTGCCTTTTACTGAGAGCCCGAGACTCACCTGCCACACATTGTAGCTGCCTATGCCACTTGGTGCAGGTTGGCCACTAGGGTTAGATAAATACCTACAGGCACTGCCAACCCTTCCTCAGATTCAGGAGCATCTGAGCTTTCATTTGATATGTCAGTGCTCTTATAGACTCATCTGGTTGCAAAGGCACTTCAGACAGAAGGGTGTAATAAGGCCTTATAGTTTCACCAGAAGTAGGGAGCGTTCATCCAGGTTGAAGTCAATGGGATCGCCATCTGTTCAGCACCTCAGGAAGTCAGGCCTGAATGCCTTACATTTTATAAAGAGCTTGACATTCACTGTAGTCTCTCTAGGCTGCACGTTCTACCACTCCTTGACTTCTAAAATGTAAATAAATGGGGAAGTGATTAAATGAAATTAAAATGTGGAAAACACAAAAATCAACTAAGAAATTTCTACACATTATTAAAACACACTAAACTCATTGCCACAGGAATCACTGCCACCTAAGCCAAAAAACTGCAAGTTTTATAAAAGGTCTCAGATGCTTCTATGGATAACAATACCATAGAGGTGTGACAGCTAATGCTAATATGGGAAGAGAAATTTAGTGTCATGGGAAGTTTCTTGCATCATTTTCTGATGCACTGGTACTACTAACCAGTGTCAGAGACAGGTCATTAGGCAAGCTAAACCACACATGCACATCCATATGCAATTCTTCTTATCTTGCATTTTTTAATTTGAAATTAATTTTAACCTGCTGTAAGTCTCTGACATTACCAATAATTTTAACCTACTGCAAGAACTACGTAGATGTAGCTTTACTCTGTTCTGTATCACTAAAACTATTCAGGACACTCATCTGAAATTCTGTGAGCTGAATCGGGTTCCCCAGGTTTCACAAGATTTCAGTAACTCACCCCTTCTTCATGGGACCAAGACCAATTCCAGGTGACCAGAATTAAAGTGGTTCTTTCTTATGCAACTTCTGCAGAATCTGATTCCAACAGAAAATGGGAGTCTTCAGGGGTACAACTCAACATCTATGCCCAGAAGTCTGAGGAACCCAATAACAGAAAAGCATGTTTGCTTTAGCAATACAGCTGGTGCCTATTACATATATATGTGCAAAGCCCTCAGGTCTGATAGACAAATTTAAAAGCAGCTGCAGACAGCTCTCATTTGATCTTCTAGAAAAGACAGGCCCACAGACTTGTATTCAAAATCTCTGTAGGGTGTTTTGGCTTTGAAGAAGATCAAGAGACTGATGTGAGCATACAGACAAATCTTGTGGCAGTGGGAGCCAACCTTTTTTGGCAGGTGTGCCACAAATTAAGTCCCACTCCCTCCCTCCACAGCACCACTCCAATCCCCTTCCCCAGCAATCTGCTGCTCTGTTTTCTGCTCCCTGCCCACTCTACCACCGTAATGCCTATTGGCTGCCTGTGTCATTTATGGCACATGAGCTGCAGGGTGGAAACCCTTGCCTTAGGAGTTCTGGAGCCTAGAAACTCCCCACATCAAGCCAACTTGTCATGACAGTACTACTTGACCCTAACATCTGTATGACAATAGGTTTGTCCCTTATGGTACCCTTCCAAGTGCAGCATGACTAGCTTTGTTACAGATATTCTAGCACAGTCTTTTTTCAGGTATGAAAAGGCCTTGTGCCTCCCTGTTTTCCCAGTGATCTCTTTTGCCCTTGTAGACTTGTATTCTCCATAGTTAACATGCAGGAAACAGGAGTAAAAACTATTAAGCTACCACTTCTGCTCCTTTTGTGTGTAGAAACCCTGTCTAACCAAAAAATACTGGAAAGCCTGTATTTCATAGATTTCATAGATTTCATAGACATTAGGGCTGGAAGGGACCTCGGGAGATCATCGGGTCCAGCCCCCTGCCCAAAGGGCAGGAAGTCAGCTGGGGTCATAGGATCCCAGCAAGATAAGCATCCAATTTACTCTTGAAGGTGTTCAATGTAGGTGCTTGAACCACCTCCGCTGGCAGACTGTTCCAGACCTTGGGGGCTCGGACAGTAAAGAAATTCTTCCTTATGTCCAGCCTGAAACGGTCTTGCAGGAGTTTGTGACCGTTCGACCTCGTCATCCCTTGGGGCGCTCTGGTGAACAGATGTTCCCCCAGATCCTGGTGGTCACCCCTGATAAACTTATAGGTGGCCATCACATCACCCCTGAGCCTGCGCTTTTCCAGGCTAAAGAGTCCCATGGCTCTCAGCCTGTCATCGTAAGATCTGTTTTCCTGACCTCTGATCATGTGTGTGGCTCTCCTCTGGACTCTCTCAAGCTTCTCCACATCCTTTTTGAATTGTGGAGCCCAAAACTGGACGCAGTACTCCAGCTGCGGCCTCACCAAGGCCGAGTACAAGGGGAGAATGACATCCCGGGATTTGCTCGAGAAGCATCTATGGATGCAAGCCAGCATTTTGGTCGCTTTACTAGCCGCAGCATCGCATTGGAGGCTCATGTTCATCTTGTGGTCAATGATGACCCCCAAGTCTTTTTCTTCTGTAGTGCTAACCAACGTAGCACTGCCGAGCCTATAACGGTGCTGCAGGTTTTTCCTCCCAAGGTGGAGAACCTTGCATTTTTCGGTGTTAAACACCATCAGGTTCTCGTCCGCCCGTTTGCTGAGCTTGTCCAGGTCAGCCTGGATCACCCGCCTATCTTCTGGCGTGGATGCTTTGCCCCAAAGTTTGGTGTCATCGGCGAACTTGGCCAGTCCACTCCTGACTCCAATGTCCACATCGTTAATGAAGATGTTGAACAGTACGGGTCCCAGGACAGAGCCTTGAGGGACCCCACTGGTCACAGGGCACCATGATGAGTGACTGCCATCAATCACAACCCTCTGGGTCTGACCACGAAGCCAATTTCCCAGCCAGCGGATCATGGTGGAGTCTACCTATTGGACTCGCCTCACGGAAGGTGCCAAGGAGCTCAGATTGTTTTTTCCAGTCTCCAGTAGGCAACCCTGCCCTCTCAGGAGAAACTAGCCTGGATGTCGAATCGAGCCTTCAGGTAAATCAGTTTCAGGGAGAGTGGAAGAGATCATTGTAGCAGACTGACATGACAAAGACGTCCTTGATGAATGAGGTCCTGTATTCTAACTGGGTTCTAGGTTCTCTAGCTACGAAGGAGAGCCTGAAACAGCTCATCTATAGTTACGACTACTTTTCAAAAGGTTATGAAACCTCTTTTCTGAGGGGGTCTATGGACACAGGTCTGGGAATCTCTTTTAAGCTGGAAGAGCATAATCATAAAGGGAAGACACGTGAAGGTTTTGGCTTTGTAGAAATTGTTCTGACTTCACCACCCTGAGGACAGGCTTCAAAGGACTCTGGGTAAAATGGGCTTTCCTGAAAGACATGTTTAAACTCCTAGATTCCTAGAAGCTCTGCACCCCACACAACCTGAAAAAAATGGGGCAGACCCTTAATTAGCAAATCTGATGAAGTCTTCATGGTTATTGCTGAAGTGAGAGAGTGCATTGTTGATCAGCAGAAGGAGATGAAGTATTTTGGAGCAGCAGGAACTGAAAAAGTGCTGAATATGTAGAAGTGAAGGTGTGACTGCAGCTTCCCTTTTTTGAACACCTGAGCAAGCCAAAGAAGAAACTGGTTGTGAGAGAGGACTGAAGGAAACTCCAGGGACAAACCCTATGTAATCATGTTCAATAAAGAATAGACTCAACACCTGCAAAAAGTTGCAAATATACTCTAGTTAGCAAGGTACTAGCGTTAGCCAAAACAAGAAGAGCCTTAAGAGTGGTGATGTCTACTGTGAAACATGACATTATAAAATAAAGTATTATTTTAATCTCTGGTGGAGCAAATAACAATGCAATGGACTTGTTTTTCTCTTGGCTACTTGAAGGACTTACTCCACCTAAATACTAAGAAGTTTTTTGAACTCCAAGAATTGATTACAGCCCTAACTAGTAAACTCTTTCCCCACCCATATAAGAGCATTAGCACCCTACAGCCCTTGACTAGTTACTTAACTTTTCATATCTAGAAAGAGTGAATTCTCTCTCAACTCCCATACTATGCAGTGAAGAGTGTGCAGCGTAAGTCAAATGGCATACAAGGGATCAACGCGGATCCGTAAATAGTTTGGAAGGAGATTTAATAGCATGCACTCTTAACTAATTCTGGACATCAAATGAATGAAGTGTACAAGCAAATGGAAAAACCTAAAGAATTCTTAGAACTGTTCCACATGCACAACAAAGACAACTGACAGAAGTGAGGGCTAGTCTTACAGTCTACAGTGCAACATGTCATGTCAAAACATGCCTTTACTTATGGCTTCAATGCAGCTATTTATTTCAGAAAAGGCAAAGGTGCTAAATTAAACTATCTGTCTTGTTTTCAAAACACTGGAGCCACAGCAAGAATGTAGATGCAGGCAAAGAAAAAGAAAATCATGATACATGTTGAAATTAAACAACAGCTTTGGCCTGGGTCGTTCTAGTCATTTCAAACTGAATATGGAGAAAAATAAGCCCTTTTATAGTAATTGGTTCTGCTGCTGTATTTATCCCCAATTTTCTGAACTGTCAAGCCTCATTTCTTCTGTTATTTGGATTGACAATCCTCTCAATAGTGGCTCTCATTATGACTTGAAGGACACCATGGCCTAGTTTCACTGGGGAAGCACAAAACAAGTGAAACATAGGCTGCTATTACTTTGTCTGTAGTATTCTGTAATGCCGATAATGATATTGGGTTCCTCTGTGCATGTTGGTAATTTGCTAGGCAGGGCAATTGACAGAGCTGTTATTCATCAGCTGTGGTCTTGGGTGTAATAGACTGTGGCAGTGTGGCAAATCCCAGTGTAAATTATTTGGATTAAACAAACTGGAGAGGATTTCAAAGGTCCAGCTGCTGCTTTCATATATTGTAATGAAGGCACATGGAATAATAATTAACTCAGGACTACAGGAGAAGTTGTTAAAAGGGGAGGGACATTCATTAAAATACATTTGGTAGGCAGGGCTTTCTTTGTACTTGTCAGTCGATATCTGAAATGAAATCCTTCACAGAATTCATTTACTTCATTACCAATTCGCTATAAGACAAAAAAAAAGTTGAGTTTCTAGTGAGCCTTTTATCCTTTAATTAAATTTTCCTGTTATTGATGCTCTCATAATAAAGGTTACATTTGGAATTTATACATTTACATGACATTTAAAATCACATAGAAATGCTGTGCAAAGTCGTTGCATGCAAAAGTGGTATTAACTGCCTATCATTTTCCAATGAATTTTCTGCACTATTAATCATCTTTTTTTTTTAATCCTCAGTTTATCTGGTGTTGTGACATTTTATGGCCTTTAAATGTCTTACTGTGGGACTTTGTTCCTTCCTTCACGTGCACAAACACTTTAACACCAAGGCAGATATAGCATGGCAGAAGCAGCAGAGAAGAGGTAGGGATGATTAGAGGACACAGGCTGTGTTGCCAATTATTTCTGATGTAAATGGTGTTGAGCAGTGAGGCTGTAAACACCAGCTGAAGGCTGAGACATTGTCAATGGTTTCTAGTAGTATAAATCTATCAGGAACCAGGAGGGTTGTTATGTGGTAAACAAGATTTAATTCAAACTCAGTTGGAAGCTCCAAGAGGGGAAGAACAACACTAAACTAGCATTTTTGTAAGAAAAGACATGACTGCACCATCAAACATGATACAATTTTCAAAATTTTTGAACAGCCAACCAGCTTCAGGCACATTTAGGTTTCATAAAATGACACCCAAATGAATGGAAATGGTCTCAAGACCCTGGAACAAAGAAAAGAGTCTCTTTCTCATTAGCCTCTCGTCTCTACAGCAGAAACAATACACACATAACAACACTGGGCTTATGGTTAAGTATCAGAAAAACCACCACCAAGGGAAAGTGACCATAAACTCAGCAGTTCAGTTTCACTGTCCAAGCTCCATGAAATGGAAAGAGCAGACAGCAAAAATACTAAACAAGTGTCTGATTATTTAAATCTCCATATTTCTTTCCATTTTGATAGACAAGTACAGGAACAGTAGTCCTTCCAGATGTACTGTGTTGTTCCTGTAGCATAGGGATAGGTGGGCAAGCAGGACGTGATCCCTGGACACAGCCTAAGAAGGTGGGTACCTCACCCTTCTGCAATCTTTTGGCTTCAGCTCCAGAAGCAGTGCAGCAGCCTGGGTGAGGGAAGGGCATCCTGAGAAATGTAGTTCTGTCAAACAGCAGTACAGTAGTAGAGGGGGAGCTGATGTCATCCTTCCTTTTTTCCACCGAAAACAGGAGTTTTTGGCCACTCAACATGAGCATCCATGGCAAAAGAGGTGGCATCTCCCTTCAGCAGCAGAGAACTCCAACTGTTGCTTCTTTGCTGCCAAAGCCTCCAGAGCCATAGCCCTGCAAAGATGGTACAGGAGGAAGGAGGAGGGAGGACTGCACCCAGCCAGTTATACCTCTGGGTTGATTCATGGCAGGGATTCCATTCCCATAGGACCACAGACTTTTTTTTTCCAGCCTGACTGGGTGCAAGTATGAGTCAAGCTATCTTTGTGCACTGTCCCAAAGTCATAAAGGCATTGGGATGTAGCAAAACCCGAGTTTTTCTTCTTTTTTTTTTTAAATACATTCCCTCCCCTTCCCCTATTTCTGACTTTCTTTCTGCCCTCTCTATCCCTTATAAGTGATTACAAGTAGTACTAGATAAACCAAGATAAGGTCTTATACTCCCTTATAATAACAAGCCCCTTCTATATTGCAATAGTGTTCTATTATGTTTGTATTGATTTTTACGGTTTTATATTGAATTTATATGATTTAGGCCTGTGTCTGTAAAGTAATGTCAAGTAACGTCAAATTTCCATTTTGTATGTCAAACCTCCATCTTGTGTCCTTTACCCAGGTATAACCTATTGTATAGCATGTTGTAACTGTGACTGATGTCTAACCAATCTCATGTAAATTAGTTCCTGAATGAATGGGAATGAACAAGAGTGCTTGAGGCATAATGGTAGCAGGCCTCTACTGAACAATCAGCTCAATGACTGGACCATTGCTTTGCATTGACTCACCCAGGAATAAAGACAAAACCCAGCATTTGAAAGATAAAGAACCTAAAGAAACCTGTAACCCCACCATTGTGTCCCACCAGACAATGAGGACACCTGGATCTGCATGTACGCATATGAGCAGAACTGTCCTTGACTGGACGTGTCCTTCCCATAGTAGACACAGGTAGCCCACCCCTATAAAAGGGGTGGTAGAGTGTGACCTCTTTGGGATGCCCTCTCCATCTGGACCAGCACTATGCCATGCCACCTATCCACCCAGAGGGCCTGCTGGCAACCCCCCTCTGGACAACACCTTGCTGGAGAAGACCCCAACTGGCTATCAAGGATCAACTCTGAGCCTGGGATAGATAGCTATCACCCACCTTCTTCCCCCAAGCAAGGGACCTGAACTCTGCCTCTACATACCTGGACCTCAAATCCCCCTATTAAGCCTTTCCTCTCCTACGACCATATTTTGTGTGTGTGTGTGTGTGAGTGTGTGTGCGAGAGAGAGAGAGAGTGCCAATGACTTCATGGGGCTGTGTAGTGTGTTGCCTGTTTAATAAAACTGTTATTTTGGAACCCTGAGTTGGGCTTTTGTCTTACTGACCTCCTGGCCCTTCTCCAACCTCTGCTCTCTGCCCCTCTGAGCTTCAGACCATCTCTCTTGCTC
Source organism: Crocodylus siamensis (assembly GCF_052110815.1). Classification (NCBI taxonomy): domain Eukaryota; kingdom Metazoa; phylum Chordata; order Crocodylia; family Crocodylidae; genus Crocodylus; species Crocodylus siamensis. The sequence goes on along the minus strand of NC_143399.1, from coordinate 147,535,307 downwards.
TCTGCCACCTCCAAACACCCAGCTTTTTCCCTTGCTTCCACCCCAGCACCCAGTGACCCTCAAGTAACCCTAGGGCACTGAGTGATTCTAAGTAACCCTGGGGCACACTGACCTCAAGTAACCCCTCAAGGGGCCACTTGACTCTGAGTAACCCCAAGCACCAAGTTACCCAAACGCCCCCTAGAGTTAACACACAGCCATGAAAGTGTGTGTTTATGTGTGTGTGAACTCATAGTGGTGCTTGTGTAGTTTGTGTGTGTGTCTATAATTTTGCATCACACCCTCCTGTCTAACATCACAATATTGGGATCCCGAGTGTTGATCTGGCATGTGTCAAGTCAACAGGGGAACCAACCACCATTCCGGTTCCTTCCTTACTGTGGTGTCCCCAAGCACAGGAATCTGAAGTGGAGGGGTAACGGCAGGTAAAAACAGGGGCAGTGTCAACTTCAGTTACGGTACTGGTAAGTAACTCTTCTTTACTTTCCAACTGTTAGTCCTTGTACATATCACAGTGGGAGATGCCTACCAACAGCTTAATAGTTAAGTGGGTAAGGAGGGCTGCCTTCACTAAAGATAAAACCAAAAAGAGAGTTGCCTATACTACTGGAAATCATGTGTAGAGATACACATGGAATTCTGTCATGGTCTTGCAGATGGACACATTTTGAAGTGAACTGAAGCCATGGGGTTTGGTAGAATGTGCTCTCACATTTGCTGGCTTTGGTATCTGAGTCAACCAAGAGTGAAGTTGGATACATCCAAGACATCTCCCTGAAATGGCATCTCTTCTCATTCCCTTAGGAAAGTCAACAAACAGTGTAGGAGATCATTTGACGGTCTTTGTCCTATGCAAGTGAAAGGGAAGACCATTCTGGTATCTGAAAAATTCAGTTCACAGTAGTGAGATTTGGGAAAGAAAACAAGCAATGAATTGCTTGATTAATATGAAGCTCAGACTATTCTATGAACAAAGAAGGGTTGACACAAGAGTTTTTAATCCAACCTCTTTTTCAACTGTCGTTATGGCCATAATAAGGTCATCTTCATGGAAAGTATAGAAATGCATGCGAGACCAGCATGTGAGCTTAAATGAATGCTTCTTGTAAGTCAAGACCCAACAATGGCATTGGTCTGAACATTGGTGAGAAGATATGCAAGACGTTTTAGAAACTGCACCACGCTTAGTTATAAGAAAAATGTGAAGGCCTCTCTAGGAGAGGGGAAAAGGCACAAACCAATGCCAAGTGCTGTCTCCAAGAATTAAGAGAGAGCTGCACAAGTTTTAGAGAGAGCCTATAGTCCACTATTGTCTGGTGACTGTAGGGAGCATGTATGACATTGATAGCACCACACTTTTTTTACTGGACATGTATGCTTTTCTTACAGGCCAAGTACAGACATACAGAAAGCCTAAGGCCGAGTCGATTCAATCTTTGCAGGTTAGTCTAAGCTGTGTAGATTGAACCAATAAACACATGAATGGGCATTCATTTCTGATTGTGCAAATGCAGCCACATGCCTGCAGCAGCCCAGGCCAGAAGCTGGAGCAAACAGTGTAGGTCAAGTCTAGCCTGCCCATCCTGTGCGGGAAGGTTTGTGTGGGAGTGAAAAAGCATCCTGCAATGTTGGAGGACTTAGTTAACTTGAATCTGGAGGGGATTTGGGACAGAAGTTCAATAAATTGATTTAACCTAAATCAATTAAGTCTGATACTATATCCACCCAGGTTTATCTCAAACCAGTTTTGGCCATTTTGAAAGCAGTTTATATATACTGAACTTCTGTTGTGTTACAGATTTGAACCAGTTTCTAATCACTTATACCGGTTTATGTGTAATTTCTGTCCCAAGCCATGGAGATCTTCTTGATACTCAACACAATAGACCAAACTTGCACTGAACACACACTGAGTCCAACATACATCCAAACATCATGTTGCTAAATGAAGGAAAGGCAAACCGAGGTTACTTAAAGGAGCAATTTGATAAGAGATCAGAGAGGTTTCAAACAAAACAGGATCCTTTTCCTGTTAACGAACATAACCTACTTTATGGTAAGTATTAACAGGACATTTAAAATTGAACTTTAGTTCACCTCAGGATGTGCTATAAACATACAAAGCAACTCCCTTCCAACCACCACACCTCCTAAAGTTTTACTTAGTTCATTTACATTGCTTTTATCAGTTCTTTTTTGTGGGCAGAGAAAGCACAGCACCAGCATTGCACTGATGATCTGACCTTCAGTATTTTTTTCCTTAGTTTTCCCACATTTTCCTACTGGGTAGTAGGCTGAAGAGCCAGCTATTGATACATTCTCATTCATGACACTGTTCTAAATCGTGCCTATTGTATCAGGCAAATAAAACCGTAATCGGCTGCATGCCAAAGATATCTAATGGCCTGAGCTTTTTCACATACCTCTGAACAAGAAGGAAAACACCATTTTTAATTATTCACGGCCGCTTAGAAAATGGCATCTCTTCATTTAGACATGACTTGCTTTTTTGCACCTTTTCTTTCTGGCAATGTTATATTAAGCCACAGTCTTTGCAATAATATTATTTTGCTAATTAATCTAATTAAGTGGTTTATGTAATTCTGGAGAATAGAGTGAGCTTCTCATGATTGTCATCATTAAGTTAAAGAGCTGACAATTGATGGGGATAATTTTGCCTTACCAGGCTATAACCTTTCCCAAGGCAACCCCCCAGGGGAGCTCTTCAATTAAATCTATAATAATGCGTGGAGGGTAAAAGAAGAAATTTCCTTTTTAAAATTTATGTAAACAGATCTTCAGTAGCTTTGTGCTTTTTGTTGCTTTGCTGGGAAAGAAAAAGCAGTGGCTGCTTATTAGTGCCCGCTGCGCTCAGCTTTGATAAGCCTGAATTTTTCTGGTGGTAGCTATTCTTAGCTGGGTGCACTAAAGGTTGGGAGGTAGCTGTTTGAAGGCATCAAGTGAGGTCGTCTGAGCCATTGCTACGATAATACAGCACTTGGATCAGGCAAATTACAGGTCAACAAGTACTTGGAGAGGCCCCTGGGGAGGTAGGGAAGTTTATTTTAAACTGCTGGTATTGAGTTATTTTTAGGTCTGGACACCAAAGGGCTGACAAGAGGGAGATAAATGTAAGTAAGGGAGCGGATGCGAAAGCCTGCTATTGAAAATGTTGCCATCAGAATTTGGGAGCTCACACAGAGGGTCATTTATTTATTTTTTTAAACCATGGGTAACTACACTCCTACTCAGACAGATCAAAGCCAGCTTGAACCACCTAGCTCTGAGGCCAGTAGCAGAATAGCTATAGGAGCAGAGATCTCAATGTGGATTAGGCATCCACTTATTTTCTATGAGCTGTATCCTGGTTTTGGTGGTCTGCTCAACCTCCTTTCTGTATCTTAGTTATGGCTACAGACATTGCTTGGGATTGCAAGTGTACATTCAAATTCCTAGGGAGACATTTTCCAGCGACTCCAATGGATTTTGTATCAGGGCTTCAGTCCTGTTTCTTGTATTAATTCCAGCAGTGCTTGCCAAAGGCACAGTGTTATAATAGATGTCTACTTACTTTTGCAGGCTGCTGGGTGCCCAATTGTCCTTTGAATCCTAGAAAACCCTACCTCTTTTCCCTAAGCACTGCTCCATTCCTTTGGCTTATTAATAGAAGATTAAGAATTCAGTCACAAGTGTGACCTTTCCCATTTGCAGGGGGTTGGGTTTCTCCCTTACAGGACATCACACTGTGGGTTGAGTGCAAGTCTCATGGTTCCCTGTTTTATGTCAAATTTGCCCCTATATGTAGGAAAAGAAGATGCAACTATCCAATGACACAAATAATCATTGAAAGTATATATATTTTCTGAATATTAAATCTCTCAGTCTAGTGGTGGTGACAGATGTTATTTAACTTCCAAATTTAGAAAACTTTCTGGCCATCCATAAACCACTAGCATAATTATAGACTAGGTCACTCAGACAAAGAGAAAGGAAACTGAAATGTGTGGTTATATGTTGTAGTACTAGCAAAGGGTGAATCTCAAATACATAGGCCTTATCTTGAGAAATGTTCATATTTGTAATCAATACAAATTTCCGTATCAAGGCAAGGATTACTTTTAATTCATCTGCACTATTTTGCCAGTCTCTAATTATCACATGTTGTTCATTAACAACAAGTACATAACCAGTTAAACACAGACACCGTTGTTTAAAGGTAGCCGCCCACTGTAGGTAGGAAGGCAACTTACCTACTGCTCAGGTGACTACAAAATCCATATGCATATGGAGCCTCCTGCCCTGATCCATTAAACAAGTTTCTAAAAAGCTCTTAAACTCAATAATATTCTTCATTCCTCCAACTCTGGCTTTTAAATGTTAATGGATAACACAAACCATAGATTCCTCATTCATTTCTCAAGTCAGAACATGTTGTTTAATGGTATAGAAGCTAAATAAATTTATTTTTTTGCACCAGTCACAACATACGTTTTTCTTTAAATTACTTTTCAAAGGCTCCTGAAGCTAGACTTGCAGAAAAACATGCAGGAAGAAGGATGCATATTTTCTTAATTTAAAAAAAAAAATGGTATCCGGGGTGAGAGTGGGGGGAAGTGGTTTGCAGTTTTGCTCAAGTCTTTACTTTTCCCCAGCTCTCCATTACTAAGGCAAAGTTCTCATACAGATGCAAGCGCCAGGGCATTGCAGAGGAAGTGCCATAGTAAATCTGATTATGCCATAAAAGGAGGCAATTGCATAATGCTATTTCTATGACATAGCTATAAACTAAGAGACTTTGTACATAAAGTGAAACCTGCTCAGATAAGACTGGGGAGAGAGACTGTATTGTTTTGGTATTGTTGATCTTGTGTGCAATAAGTTTCAAGACGTATGCAATGAGGAACTGTTGTGGGGTTCAGAAGTACAGCTACCTTAATAGCATTAAACAGAATGATTAGTTCTCAGACTGAAGTCTTAGGGTTAAGAAATATGACAGACCAGCATAAAACAACATCCCTGAAGTCTAAGTAAATACAATTTTTCCTATTCATCTTTCATAGTCCAGTGCTCCACATTACTTCCTTTGAAGAAACACAAAATGCCATAAGTCAGAGCTTGACAGCTGCTACTGCAGTGATTTATATACCTACTTGTCTGTAGTAGATGGACTATGGAAAAAAGATGGCTCTAACACAGACTGAGCAAATAACTGAAATTCAAAAGTCCAGGGTAAAGGATAGCTTTGCCCAATGAACTACCTAAATTTATCAAGCTCTGGAAAAGCTTGAAGAGGCAGGGGATGGGGGCAGGAGGGGGAGCAACATTAACCCTCTGTACAATAGGAATGAAAATACAATTCCATCTTTCCAGTATGTTGAGAGCCAAAGGTGAAAAAAAAAAATCACAAAAATAAAACTTCAGTGTTAAAGAAGGGTAGTGGACTCTCTACATGTTGATGCTAAAAGAAAATAATATAGAATATTACTACAGTTTTCCATTCTGATTTTTTTTTGACAAATGGAAGTTGGGGATATTAAGAAGGTAGACCTGAATTGATACAGCACTTAGAAGTATAACCTTTTAATATTTTGTCATTTTTTTGTGTTAAAGATCCAAGTGCATGGACAATTTTGTGTTAGGGGGAATAAGTTAAGGGGCAAAATAAATTGGGTTAAATGACACTGGCTTGATGTTAACCTCCACCCCCTGCCTCTCTTGAATGCATATGGAAATCTTGAGGAACTAGACTGAAGTTAATGCAATTTCTGCAGGCTGAGTTCCAGTCTAATGTATCACTTGTAAAGGGATAAAACTTTTGGTAGTTAGGAGCCAATGTCAGTCGAAATTAAATTAGAACCCATTTAGGTATTGTACATCGTGAATTAAATGGACAAACAAGTGTAGCTGGCTTGTACTTTAATATAGCGTGCTTACTGATGTTTACTTTCTGTGACGACTACAATTCAATCAGTTAAAAATTTGTCTCGAGTATGGATTAGTGGATTTTTCTCTTTTATTTATGCAGACATCTTCAAGTATGGTATAAATAAGAGATGATCAATCATAAAGTATATGCTACTACAGACTGTTTATAAGTTTTTGTCTCTACTGCAACATGAATGAAGCAAAGATTGTGAACAAAACCTCCTTTAAAAAACAATTGCAAGTTAATTAAGCATTATGAATGTAAAAGACATAATAAATATAGCTGGCAGGCAACCCTCCGACATGGTTTTGCACCTTGGTTCTGGCCCCCCATCATACTAGTTCCCCTCTCCCACCATATGTTAAGTTAAGGAAATCTCCATAAATTACTGTGGGTAAGTATTTGCATCATACAAAGAGGTAATTCTGTTCTCAGTTTTACTATGTAACCTCACTAAAAGCATTAATGTCGCCTGGGTAACTAAGGGCAGATGGTACATCAGTATGTGTCAGATCACCTAGTGTTTTGGGATTCCGGTAGTAACAAGGTGCTATGGGCCAAATTCTAAGGATTTTATTCAGTCCTTTCTCAAAGTCCCAAAATAAAAACTGAGAAAGGAACAAAGAGTTTGGCTCATTGCAAATGATAGCAGAACTAAAGCCCTAATTCTGGTGGTACACTACATCTCCATTTCAGCAAAGCAGAAATTAAATCTGCTTAAGTTCCAAGTGAAAATAAATGTAGTGGTGCTCGCACATCATCCCTGTGCTGCAATTGTTGTGACAGCCAGATATCCTACTGGGACTATTACAAGACACTCTGGTATGAGGCTGCACTAGATTCTTTTGGAATCAACTGGGAATAGTACATAACTTGCTTCTGGTCACATCACATAGCATGCTTTATGCTAAAAGCAATATGAACAGATGGGATGGATGGAATGGGAGTGTAGATAGAGCTCCTCCAGAATGTATGCATTGGAGACTAGTGCCCAAGGTACAGAATAGGTTGAATTTTAAAAAAGCACAGAAAAATTGACAGACACAGTTGAACTTGAAAAATCTGACTGCTTTAAATATAAGTATAAACAAAAAGGGGCACAAGTAGGGGTGGATCCAGAGGGGATGCAGTGGTGTGGATACACCCTCCTTTGATTCCTGCTCCACTCTGCAGGTTCCCTGTGGGAACCTGACTGTCCAGCACAGTGTAAGAATGGGTTTGAGGGAGAGGAAAGAGCTGGTAAAAGGGAAACTGTAGGGAGGGGCAGGCAGAGTGTGAAAGTGGACAGGGCAGTGATTCTCAACCCCCAGGGAAGGGGAAATGGAAAGGGCAACCACTGGGATGCAAGTCCCTGGCAGAGTGGCTCTGGCAGTAGAGGCTGTGCTTGCTGCCCCAGGTACAGACTGGAGAAGAGTCCCTCTCTGTAAGCCTCATATTCTGCTGCCCCAACCCCTCTACTCTCCTTCCATGCTTCCCATGTGTGTGCATCCCTGCACCTCATCCCTGTCAGGTGAATGTCCTCAGACTGTGTCCATTGTGGCCCTGGAGCTGGAGTTCAGGGGGAATTGTCCCAGGAATAAATAAAGCCGGGAACTGCATGACTGGTTCCCAGTTCCCAGCTGTGATCTGGACCCATGTTCAGATGTCATGCTGACAGCAAACCTGTACAGAGCCAGGTAGATCTGGGGAAGCTGTCTGAAGGTTTACCATTTTACTTATCTAACACCAATATAGTGGTACACATAATTAATAGCACAGTTAATAATGTAACGTACATATTCTAATATCCATACTATATTTCTGTTCTTTTTTGAAATGCAGTGCCACTAAAATCTGAAATAGTGCAGGCCTGGATGCTAAGCTACTGTTACCAATCAATCATGATTCACTCAGGGACCAGCTCAATATACAGTTGCTAGCTAATGTAACCAGTTAATTAGCAACAATTAACACCTACAAAACCACAGACTAACAAGGAAAGAATCAATACAGACAAGCAACTGCCCCAAGACAGAGACAGTCAGTTGCACAAGCACCCGTGTCACAAGTTTTGCCTGTCAGCAGCTAGAGGTGCAGGGCCCTAGAAAACAGAACCCCTGCACCTATCTCCTTGACACCTGGCAGGCTTTGTGGCCTGAGCTGGGGCTACCACCCCTGCAGTTTTCAGCCCGCTGTGCCTTAACACATACAGGATCATCTATGTCACGAGTTTTTCCTGTCAGCAGCTTGAGGTGCAGTTCCCCCCAGACCCCTACACTGATCTTCTTGAAACTTGGCAGGCTTTGTGGCCTCACCAGGAGCTACCACCCCTGCAGTTTTCACCCCACTGTTGTGTAACACATACATGTGACATGAGTTTTGCTTTCAAGAATTTGGGGTGCAGTTCCCCACAACCCCCTGCATCAATCTTCTTAAAACTTAGCAGGCACCATGCTCTCAGCAGAGGCTACCAGCACTGCAAGTTTCATCCAACTCAGACAAAAAACAAAGTTATAGATAATTCATTGATTCTCCATTATACCCTATGGCCGGATCTCCAGAGCTGCTTCAGCCAGATCAAAGCAGAAACCTGGTCCGGAGCTCCGGATTGGATCCCTGGCATCCAAAGTGGCTGGATCTGAAGGCGTATCGAATACCTGCCTACTTGTACAGGCCTAATAGTTTGTTCTTCACTACAAGACAGCACCATGAAAAAAAAAAAGGTCTATTCCTTTCCTACTCACAGGGTTAAAAAAAAATTAAGGCACTATAAAGAACACAAATTCAGCGAGTCAGATAATGATGGGAAAAGTCACATTCTGCAGCAGATTCCAACCTCAGAGAAAACCAACGAGAGTTGACTTTCCCAGGGTATTTGGCAAATCAGCAAGCTGTCAACAAGATAAAAATACAGGCCAGCCTGGACATCCTTGGCAGTACCCTGATTTTTATTATGGCTCATTGATGGGTCTTGTGGCGCCTTAAGAGCCCAGTCCTTGAGCCACAGCCATCCACAGAAGTTGAAGTTTTTTTCTGAATGAGAGAGTAGGCTATAGCCTGGATCTCTCTTCTTTTCTTTCCTCTGCTCTCTTTTCTCTGCTTCAAGGGCAAGATGACTTACCTCAAAATGGGCTACCACTTGGTTGAGGTTGCAGCACCACTGGAGTCAGTTGGCAGCCAGCTCCTCTCAACCCTTAATGTCTGTTTTCTTGATATATGCACTCAGTGTGCCCTTGTAGCATTTTCTCTGGCCACCATGAGATCTCAGGATATTACTGAACTGGAAGTAGAGCACCTGTTCTGGGAACCAAGAGTCAGACATCCATGCACAATGACTGGTCCAGTGAACTTAGTGCTTGAGGATTGCCAACTCAATGCTGGTAAGATTGGCTTCAGCAAGGATGCTGGCATTTGTGTGGTGATCTTCTTATTTAATGTGGAGGATTTTCTGTAGGCATCATTGATAATATCTCTCCAGGCTCTTCATATACCAAGAGCAGATCACCCATGTTTCACATGTGTAGAGGAGTGAAGAGAACTACTGAATTTTAGACCTGGATCTTGGTGTCATTTTGGAGATCATTGTGCATAAAGATACACAAAAAGCACCTTCCCAAAAGAAGCACATTAAGACATCTTAATGTCTTATATGGTGTATAGCTCTTCTATATTAATACTTTTCTGTATTAAGAGTAACATATTTTCATAAGTGCATTTTGATCAAGAGGGAGTGCTCATTTGCACAACGTAAGATGCACAGACTATGACCTATAAGAACTGTGTTATATCAAAGGATACTGACTATCACAATGCATCTGTTAAAACTACATGATTCTATAATAATGCAAATTTAGCAAAACCACTATAACCTGAACCCCCCTTCCAGGGTCAAAGTTAGGGCAATTTAGCTCACTTGTATCACTATAGGAACACAGAGATGTAACTGTTAGAGCTAAACCATTACTGCATGCTCCTAAGCAACACGTCCTCTCCCTCTTTTAAAGTGTCTAAAATGTATTATGCTCCATACCCTTTAATTCTGACCCTGGATAAAAGACAACTGGTTTCTCCCACACAGTTCTGGCATGTTGGCAAAATATAGGCCAGAAGCTGATGCCATAGTTGCTGCTGCTGCAAGTTCTTCATGGGTAAATCAAGAGATTTGGATTTTATAGGCTGGTGCCCATGGCAAATACACAGTTCAACTCTGAAATTCTGAAGTGAAAAATGAAGGCTAATTAAGATAAAAAAAGGCTATTCAAGTCTTTGTGGACTAACAGGAATGGAGTGCTTAGAGATGAGGACTGCATACATGCCCTTTTATTTCTTCACCAAGGCCCCTGAGCAACCAGTAGCACTAAGATAATATTATACAAGTATGTGACACTTCCTGAGAGTGCTCAGATAACTCTTCTAGCATATACTATTTTAGGATGCAACCACTCAGCAGAATGTGCACAGATTTGTGCAGCTAAGATGTAGTCAGCATAAACAAACTCAATTGACTATGTAGATAATGGTGTGAAAAGGTTAAGGTTGCTACATACTGGCAACAAAGAGCAGGGAAATGAGCAGACACACCCTGTGCTTTCCCTCCTCTAGGTGACAATGGTTTATCACCATACTGATCCTTTGCCCAGCAATTAATTTTGTCCCCAGCCTCCAAATAATTTTTGCCTACCATGTCTCAATCTATTCTACTCCCCTTACCCTAGGAAGGGTCCCTTGCTCTTTCTCCCCAGTTCAGGGGGCAGCTAACATGGGGTTTCTTCCTCTCCTTCCTCACTGCCCATTGGGTGCTGCAGGAAGGGAGAGGGGAACCGACTGAGCTCATGATGAGTCTCTGCAATACTCTGCACAATGGTGACCATAATACAAGTTATGGACGATAATAACATTTCTCTTGAAATCAAATATAACTTGTACTTGCAAAAATACAGCACTCCAGCAAGAAGCTATGTTTTGTTTTTCTTTAAATCTAGCATGTGCAGAAGTCAGTGCTTCAGATGCATCTTGTATAATCTCTTTGGGAAAGTACACTAGGAGACCAGCTCACAGCTGCTTTTTTCTTCTTGCTACAGGCAATGGTTGGTTTTGTGGACAATAAAAACCCAGTGTTAGTTTCCACCTAAACATTTCCCCTGCCCCTCCAGGAAAGATACCCACAAAGCAGCAGCAGATTTACAGATCCTAGAAATTAGACGGGCTCAGTGAAGTCATGTCTTCAAGGTGCCTCTGTACTCAGCTCCCTTTTATAGGCATCAAGAATGACAACACATGGGATCTTTCAAAAAGCAGATTTAAAGCTGTGGAAGTTAACTTCAATCTTTTAGAAGAGTATAAAAGAATGTCTCAGCAAGCCTCTGTGGAGGTCACCCAGATGACTTGCATCAGCAGTGCTTAAATGCAACTTAACTGCACTATTTATCCCCAGTTGGGTCCTTCTTTCCATTTAATTTCTGCTTGACTGAATTTTCTTGATCCCTTCTTTTGCTTCTCTACTCCTTGATAATAACAGCAGAGCAAAGCCAGCCACTGTGGTTTTTGTACGTTATTGTGGAAGTGGATAGTATCAGACTGCATTTCTGGTCACCAAAGAACTTCTGCAAAAGCAAAGCTGAACCCAGGAAGGTGCACATAAGCTTGAATGTTAAAAATAAAAATGGACAGGGTGTTAGGGGAGGGCAGGTGAAACAAAGAACTGGAGGAAAAGGAGAGAGGAAGCAGAAGAAGAAAAAAAGGTAGAGAACAAGAAATAGAATTCTGCTTGTGCTTGTTCACTAATCTTTCTTAGAGGCCAGATCATATTTGAGTTTATACAAGACTCCTCCTCACACATCCCAGTGTGCTAGGACAACTCTCCAGTTCTTTAGGGGACCCCACTGGGAGAGCAGCAATGTAGTGCATAGAAGAGCATTCACTAATAGGCTGCCCCCCTCCCCACCTGCTTTGGATTTTGCATTTTTCAAGTGGAAAAGTTTTTTGAGCCTTGCTTATGCACCGAGCCACCAGTAAAATTGTAGGGGTTCTGCATAGGGATGACCTTCAGAATTGGGTTACAGGGTTTTACTGCTTTGTGTAGCATCTCCTTCTACATGGAAATGCTGTTGGTTTATTCTGAGATCAAGAATTCCAGAATCTGGTGATATCTGAAATAGAGCTGGTTAAGATTTACCTTAGCTTAAAATGTTTGATATACCTTTCAACCTGCATGGATGGATTCAGATGTCTTTCTACTACAAGAGGAAACTGATCCCTCACAGCAATACATTTTGGCAAAAGGTCTGGGCACAGGCGTGTTAAGCAAGGCAACACCATCTTTGGCCCTCATGCACAAAGTGTCTTTGATGCTTGGGGGCTAAATTGGCAAGGCACATAGGAGCCTAAGTCACACTGAAAATCAATTGAGACCAATTGTTTTAAGAGAGTACTGTGCAGGGAACAAGAGGAACTCAGAACAAAGGCCCCATCCACCCCTGGTAACCCTGCCTGCCAGCTCCCTGCCTATGAGGGAAGGGAGTTATTCATGGGGTAGGAGCTGCCATCCCTTCCTGTCCAGTGATGCAAGTAGCTCATGGATGTAAGGTGGCACTCTTACTTCCCTATGTGGACATGAAACAGAATCCACAACACAGCTGTATGGAAGCCTGTATGACTCCTCAAAGGAAGATGGACCAAGGGTGCAGACAGAAGTGACAATTTTGTCTGATCTGGCCACAGAAAGCAGTTTATAGCTGTGACCAAACAAAAGCACACAGCTGCAGACAAAAATAGCCAATCAGGTGAAAATGTGATCCCTTTTTGGATGATGAGTCAGATGAAGACATTTCAAAACAGTGTCTTCTGTAACTGCTGTCTGTGCTGCCTGCCAGCCTCAAGTTGTTTTCAGAACAGGAAGGGGGAAAGGAAGCAGAGGGACTGCACTTGAAAGGTTTTTCAGCCCTGCTGGAGGGTACAGCAGGTGTATCAGAGCACCCTAGAGGTGGGGGGGGGCTGCAATTCACCCACCCCATCCTCTGGAGCTGGCTGGGGAACCCCTAGAACAGCTCTCTTTGCTCCTTTTCCCCACACGCCCATTCTGAAACAGGGACAGGCTGGGGGAGGGGAGGGGCCATTGCTAGGAGAGACCAGCTGCAGGCTCCTCCCTGGAACCAACAGTGAACTTGATTTGTTTCAGGAGATCGTTGCAACTCAGAACGCTTCCTGCAAAGCCTTCTCAGTTATAGCAGGAGCTGCACTTCTGTCTGTGCCTTAAGTCATGTAAGCGGCAGTTGTAGAGTTGGGGCACTTAGGTGAAGATGTTGTTTTCTAAAAATAAATGGCCTGAGAATGCATGCCATGAACATTGTATTAGCAGTATTTAGGATCTTCACAGTTAAGGCAGCTAGGATCTGGAACCAACTGCCAAGGGAAGTGGTGCTGGCTCCTACCCTGGGGGTCTTTAAGAAGAGGCTTTTTCTCCTGCTCAGGAAGGGGGTTGGACTTGAAGATCTACAAGGTCCCTTCCAACCCTACTTCTATGATTCTATGATAGAGAAAACCTTTCAATGGAAATACAGCAAAGCAATCTAGTGTTAAAAGAAGGGTAAGAAAGAAAAATGTGATGCATTTCCGGTTTCCTGACTCCTGTTAACCAGTGCTACGCCATCCTGCCACCTACACTTTCATATTTTTGATCAACGGGGCACACAGATTACTGCACAAACATAGTTGAGCTTACAGTCACGAGGTGACCAGAAACAATAATGTCAGTATCACTTTGAAAAGGGAGGAGAGGGATCCCCGGCAATTCAAAGAGAGTAGAAAAATCAGTCATGGTTAATAAATACAATAAAACTGTTATTCCATCCTTTCCTTGACAATGTCAACCTCTCTGGCACAAGTTAAAGTAGAAAAAGCTTTCCAGAGTCATCCTCTATAAACTAGGAAGACAAAGTGTAGTCTCTTCTCTCTTTGCTATAGATAAGACAGGAGATATTGTTCATGAAGGTCCCCTTCTCTAGGGAAGCCCAAGGCAGGGCACGTTCTTCCAGGCTGAGACTGTGACCTCTGGAATACAATGAAGTGTTTGGCAGAGGCAGACAAATAAATCAGCCAGTTAAATCCCAGGGTGACTGTTCTGAGTTCTGGTATACTTTGCTGCTTAGTTAATCCATTCCACTAAGGTATGTTAGAGACAGGTATTCTCTGATATCTAGAAGAGGGAGTGGGCTGATATTTGCCCACTCAATATTTTACCAACAGAAGTGTGCACATCAGTTTCCTCAAACCATTTAACACCAATAAAGATTAATAAGAATGACTGAAGATGCTACAAAGAAGTTCCCTTATCCCCTCTGCTCCAGCAACCATAGGCACATTATTGGATTGTTATCACTTACTACAACTCCTTTATAAATTGCATTACTCTGGGCCTGAAGTAAAAGGGACTCTTTAAGAACATTTATAGGGCTCTTGAGAATGCAGTTCTGGAATGAAGAAGTGCCATTTACAACTAAGATGACAAGCCCCAACTGCTAAGCTTTTTGTATATATATAAGTAGTGAAAGTTGGGTTTAGCTTAAGGGAAATTAATGCTGTATGTGAATTAAGAAACAAAACACTTGCCATTGCAAACAGACCGTAACTTCACAAATGTGTTGGGCATTTATACACATGCTTGGGGGGGGGGGGGAGCAAGAGGCAGCTGCTTTAGTTGAAGTGGTTCAAAGAGCCACTGTAATTAAAGTGCCTGAAGCATCATGTCCATCAGTATTTGCATGCTGGGAGCCCCCTTCCCCAAATCCCATGCCTCCTTGCCCCAGTTGGACAGCTTGTCCCAGCCCCAATCTCTCTCTTGCTGTGGGGCATTGATCTGCACCCCCCCACACCCCTTCCCTCCCCCCACCACAACAGACTTACCAGCTGAAGGCAGCTGTGTCCAGAGTTGTAAACCCGGAAACAGGGTTACAATTTGCAAAGTTTGGAAGTGCTGTTTGTCACAACTCAAACTCTTAAGTTGAGGACTGCCCGTATGGCAAATCACCCCATCTCGCTCCCTCTTCTCAGTTTCTGTTACTGCTTACTGTTTAATCAAGGTTTTCAGTTCAATTTGGACCTTTTAACGGGTCTCCCAATTCAATTTAGATTTGGCTGCCGAAATCGGGCCAAATCTCCTCCAAATTGAATCAGCTACCAAAGCTTCACATAGCCCTACTAGGAATTGATTATCTGATGAGGTAGGTTCTTGCCTAAAGGAAACGCATGCCTTTCTGAATAAGTCAGTATCTAAGGTTCCATCCTGCCCCACCTTCTGTCTGACTTCAGACTAATGAATGTACTTGTGTGCTAAAAACCTACTGGAAACGATTGAGCATTACGCATCAGGTCTTATCAAAACTCATGTCAAGCAATAATCAACCTTGACAGAAATAGTTCTAACTTGAAATCTGGAGATTCAAGACGTCATTGTTGAGATACAACATTTCAGAAACCACTAGTACAATTTTACACAATTGAAAAGCCTCCAGTTGATCAAACTTCATGTCTAACTAATGGTTGATTTACTTACTCCCCAATTCTTGCCAACTCCCCCTGCAATAAATAATTCTCCTGTGATAGAAGGCACAAGTAATTTCTTTATGCAATCTGGAGCATGGTAATTACAATGATCTTCCTGAACTGTACTAGAAGGCAATTTGGTATCATGCAAATTATAGTAAAGAAATTCAGGCCATAGTTGTGGCAAGGAAGTCCTGTGTGACTGTAAAATCCTTGCTTATAATTCACAGTGCCTAATAATGCAACTTCCCAGGTATAAATGGAACAAGGCTGCTTCTCTTTTTACCTTTCACTTTTTTATCTTGCCTTTATACACCTTAGTTCCTATTTCATTATGACTCTGTGTGTAAGGTCTTAGTTTGAGGCTTCACACAGCACAATCTCAATAAGGCATGTACAAACTCCCCAGCACAATGCGTGTTAATACTACAGAACATAGCCAATGTGTGGGAATTTTCATGTTAAAGAATTAGTGCACAAGTCTTATACGGTAACCAACTACATATCTCAGTAGCAGTCATGTACCATGAGTAACCACAAACCAGACACTGACCACTTCCACAAAGGACAATTCTACCTAAAGAGATTTCTTTCCCCATGAGAAAATATTAAAGGAAAAACACATAACTTGTGCATAGGGCAAGAAGAACTTTGAAGCAAATGCTATTGGATATTTCCCCATTGCTGATGCGTCTAAATTTTCTCCTGCAAACTGAAGGAAGGTGTCAGGAAGTGGGGGGGCTGATCTCAGATCAAGCCAAAGCCTCCTTCATGATAGACCATCATAGTTACTTTATACATAGAATGACCATATTGGCTTTGGCTAGGAAGTTTTTGGCAGCCACTACAGAGAGATGAAAAATGGACTGTTGTCCAAACCTCATACATCTGGTCTTAGTGCCCCTGTAGTTAGAAGCAGCAAGAAAAAACAAACAATCACTAGGAAAATGAAAAATCAGTTCAGTGAAAATCACAACATGAGCTTCCTTGCTCTCCGTTCTTTCTTTATGCTGAGTCACATAGTGTAAATACACGGCTACAACCTAAGTGATTTTGCATGAACACTATTGAAAATCAGTACAGCTGCTTACCCTGATAAAAGACTGCTTTTAAAAAAAATCCATTGCTCCACCACTGAAACTGCAAGAGCGCTAGAGATTTCACAAAATTCACAGGCACTGCTTCAGCACCAAAAACACCAAACAGCTTTTCTCTTCTTCCTCTACACACAGCAAGTATCTTAAAGATACACAGTGCAGAAGTGTTTTCTAGTCAATCAAAGGCATTAGACAAGTGGCCCTCAAAGAATGGCCTATGGGGCTCCCCACTGCCATATTTGGCAATGGCAGTGTTCTTTGTCACAGCTCTAGGACCCCCATAGCAATTAACACTGCCACCACTCCCCTGCTACTAAATTTTTGGGCCTATGGGCTACATAACATGGCCCCACATACTATATATATATAAAAACTCCACCTCCAACACACTACCAAGTGGCCCCTGTGGTTCACTTGGCAGCTCAAAGTACACTAAAAACCCATTACACAATTCACACCTTGTAACCATGCACTTGCACATCCATCTCTATACCCGTGCCCCCACCCACTGCCCTCCTCAGAGGGTTTACTGCTTAAAAAGTCTATGCCAGACCGCTCTCCACCAGATGAGGTCTGCCATTTCTTTCCAGTCATCCTCTTCTTTCTGTAATACCAGTCCATTTCACTTAGTCCCATTTTAATACAGTCCTTGATTGTGGGGTCTGAGTGTCTGATCAGGTTCCTGGCTTTCCACACTACATACCTGAAGCAGGAGATGAACTGGTTGAAGTGAGCTGTTGGGGTCCCTTTCTGTCTGGTCAGGTACCCCATACAGAACTGCTTCCCTGATCAGGTTTCTGAAACCTGAGCGCACAGACATTTTTCTACACCTCTCTGGCATAAGGGGAGTCCCAGAAAAGGTGGTCGATCAAGCCTCACATGCCAGATGGGGCAAGCATGCAAAGCTGGACCTGGACATGGTCCAGGACTTAGTGCATGGCCTTGGATTTGATGCATAGGGTCTGAACTGGTGTGTGGCCCTGGACCTAACACACAGGATTAGTTTGCAGCCCTGCACCTAGTGCGTGGGGTCAATTTGTGGGTTGGATCCAGCACATAGAGTTGGTCTGCAGGCCAGATCCAGCCAACGGATCCAGCCCATGGACCTGGTCCCATGTGCCTAATTTGGCCCATGAACTAGTTGTGCCCACTTTTTGGCCCATATGCTGGGAAAATTGAGCACCACTACGTTATGCTGTTGGCATTTTCATTAACGCTTTCTGCGGCTCATATACCTATGCTTGGTTCAAGGCTTGGATTGAAGGCCTGAACTGAGCTACATTGACAGACAAGCTGACTAAGATCAAACTGCACTGTAATGCATCTATTAGCCTTCTTTTCATGAGGGCCTATGAAGCTAACATAAAACCTATCCCTCTCAATGTTGTAATGCTGCCTGCTGTGAAGATATAACACTGCTAACCCCAAATAATTGAGTAATTGTATTAATAAACTGCAAATTGCTGCTCTATTAAGTGATCTCTTGCTGACAGATTAATGGCAAACAAAAATTCTGTTTCATTATTATTATTGCTATTACAGGAAATGTAAAGGAACAGTCACATTCCTAAAAGTAAACATTTAGAACCTTTTTAAAGATGAATCTAAGATGGGGGTCACGAGTGACTGCAGTTTTTGTTCAAGTAACTTTAATTATTTTCATTCACTTGCTTTTTAGACTCAAGTCACCCCTTGTCAGAGTCAAGAAACTCTGAGATTACTTCTGTGAATTGAGCGGACCCCATTTCTATGTTACAGTGCTTACCTCTTTGCAGAGGGGAGGGAGCAGCCAGGCAGGGAGAGACCAAGCCAGTCCTTGTTTGCTTATGTTTTCATACCTCCCTTATCACCTCATACTTCCAGCAGCACCATTCAAAAGCATCTCATGGGCCCCTGGCTGAGAATCACTGATTTAGCCATTACTTTAGCATAATAGGTCACTCTTCTGCAGTAAGAGGTAAAAGTTTTCTATTCTTGCCCTGTGACACCCCAATGAGCTGACTATATATGTTATTAATTAAATATAATATATGTATGTGGTCTTTAGGTACTACATTAATAATAAAACAGAATACATTTTGCAAATGCCCCTAAACTACCACTAAGAAGATGACAGAATGCCACATTGGCATGACTGAACAAACTGGGAAGACAGAACATCCTTGCTGCAGACAGCATGTGTCCAGTTCCCAGACCAATACATTTGGTGCTTGTTAGTTCAGGTATCTCAGGTGGCCAGAATGGGACCTGAAGACTGCAGTTATGTCAGCCACCAGGACTTAAAGCTGCATATATGTTTACAGATCAAGATCAGTATTCTGGAAACAGCTAGTGCCAGTCAGCAAACAATGTGTATGTTCCCTTTAATGCAAATACCGGCTTTTTTCTTTGTTTGCATCATTATACACTATATGCTGTACTACAAGGTGATGGAATTTAAACTTTTTATCCCTCACACTTCATGTAAAAAAATGGAACTTTGGGAAAATTAGAAGCAGGATATGAAATCTGTGGTTCTAAAACTTATCTACATTTTCTGAGGTCTGCTTAGCTGAAATGGATATTCTAACTAGATATCTGCATGCATTTCTGAATAAATGTTCTAAAACCAGACAAGAAAAATCTTTAGACCTTTCAATATTTTGGAAGGAACCCTAGTTAATGTGCTGACAACATACTTGTTTTTGATAAATGATCTAACATATAGAATTTATAATCAAAGTAGCATATAAAAATATGGCTTTGCTTGAGAAACCTTTCCCAGTGAAACCTAAATTGCTCCCAAATGTCAATGAAAAATAATGTAATAGCACCTTTGATGTCTTCATGATGAAGATGACCAGTTCCAAGAAACCCTTGGTAAAAGTTTGTCTATGCATAGAAACCAGGTAATTAAACTTCCTACCACTCATTAGCAGCAGCATTTGAGTATGTGCTTCTTTGTGCACTCTTTTTTTCACTCTTACCTGTCAAAGAGTGCTTCAAAATAAACACAAAGCTACATAAAAAGTGTAGAAGTGTGACATCTCCACACTTCCTGCCACACTTACTCTAGCACAGAACTTGTGACAATTTTAGCAAATAAGAGTTTTTCCCTTGAAAATCCTTGCATCACTCTCTCACCTCAAACCATCAAAATAACTCAAAGGAATTTATTCAGTACTGTAATAACAAATCCCACAAAAACTGGGGAGGGGGCGGGGAGAAAAAGGGCATGAAAAGGAAAGGGACAGTATTTCTACTTGGACACTATAGTCATCCTATTCCCTAACTGAATAATGGAAAAATGGAAGTACTTGCAAATTCACACCGTGATCATCTCCTTTGACAGAAGAGAGAGCAGACTAGCAACATATAACCTGTCTGCCTGACTTCAGACTAACACAGCTACCTATCTCCATCTTCTCTGAGTGTTTCTGCTATAAGAATGACACATGCAACTTTGGAAACTCCCTCCACAAAGATCTGAAAGAATAAACCTAGCTCTAACCAAGTTTTTATCTTAAAAAGCCAGTAGAGTTACAGATTTTATGAAGTCCACTCAGAACTTCACTTCATTTTTTGTAGATAGCAATCCATAAAGATACTATATTGATGGATAGCTATGGACAGACAGTCCAGGTTTTTTATGAATCTCTCAGAAGGTGTTTTTGGGCACCCTATAAAACTTTTTCTATTGAATTCAGTGTGTGAACAGTGAACTTTAGAAACCTAGTTCTATATAGCCTAAGGGATAAGGTTTTCAGTACTTAAGATTACGGTAAGCCTATAAGCTAACATGAGTTTTTAAGACTAAACATTTCAAGTGCATTAGTAATTATTTTAATAATAATGAAAAAGCCCTAACACAAGAGAACAGATTGAAGAGTAAATGTTTTCGCTCGATCTGAGCCTTCAAGAGGCCAAGAAGCGATAACTAAACACTTACTTACACCCAAATGACTTGAGAAGCGCTTAAAGTTAGTCTTTGATCTAAGCCATGTCAATGTTCTCAGAAAAACCTCAAATAGTTTCCTAAAGGCTTACAAGTTTCAAAGTGCACACAGCATTTCACAGCACTAAAATTAGAAATTGCAAAAATTTCACACAGGTTACTGGCCCACAGTTATTCTCTTTCAGACTCTTTATAATTAAGACACCTTGGTCTCAGATTCACCCTCTCCCCCATCTCCTGTCTACTTGCTCTGACTTCAAATCTGCTATTGTGGTCTGAAGAAACAGCTCAGAGATAGATGTTAATGATCTACAGCACAGACTTGTCCTATCAACTTAAAATTCAGTTGTGCAAGGAATTTCCTGCCTAGCAGGGTGAATTCATTCAAATAATATTTAGCTCCCTTATTAAAAAATACAAAAGTAAAACACCCCTTTCACTGTGGAAGAAGGACTGGGCTGGGAAGTTCTAGGAATACTTTTTATTTTACCGTGGTTTTTTTTTTTTTTTGATAGAAACCAAAAATTTCCCATAGGTGCTCTTCTTCAGTTATGCTGCTATGCACAATGTAATAGTCTCATAATTGGTATGTTCCACACAGAGTAAACTGGAATATCCCAAATTCTTTGTTCTAGAACCAGATTATTGCTCAATGAAAGCATAAAGCTAGTCCAGCTATAATACAATATAAGCAACTTTTGCAATGATTGACAAATACTGGCCATTCTCCATATTTTCTGCATGTAAGGGTGTGCACATTTGTCAGCCAGAACTTCTGTATCCAAGCAGTTACT
Source organism: Crocodylus siamensis (assembly GCF_052110815.1). NCBI lineage: Eukaryota > Metazoa > Chordata > Crocodylia > Crocodylidae > Crocodylus > Crocodylus siamensis. The sequence continues at coordinate 147,514,037 of NC_143399.1, read as the reverse complement.
GCAAGTGCAGAATGATTTATTGGGGGAAAATACTATTTATATATTTATTTACAAACATAACAAATAGAGAAACAAGCAACTATTTCTAATGTAGCATGCTTAATTGATACTGAGTGTGCATGTCCATACAAACCAGATTGTTGCAGCTGTACTAAAAATCTGCAATTTTATCAAACATACAAACTACAGTGAGGGTGTCAAGCCGCACCTCTCACCATCCTAGTTTGTCTTTCATTGCTAACTTGTGATTCTCAGAAACACCATGATGACTTAACCCACAGTTGATCAAATCTAAGACACTATATATAACCGCTCTTATTTTAAAATCTCACAGGATCACCTTACAAAAATGATTTATTTTTACAAAACATGAAAGTGCTACAATCTCATTTCACAGCTGGGAAGTGGGCAGAGAGCAGCTAGGGGCTGACCTAAAGATGCAGACAGATGACTAGTGGATATTTCAAGGGAACCAAAGCAGGCTTGCTGCCTAACGTTACGGTTAGGGCTGCCAGACTCTGGAATGGACTCCCAATGGAGGTGGTGCTCTCCCCTGCCTTGGGAATCTTCAAGAGGAGGTTGGATAGGCATCTGGCTGAGTACTATGATCCCAGCACTTGTTCCTGCCCAGGCAGGAGGTTGGACTTGATGATCTTCAGGTCTCTTCCAACCCTAGAAACTTCCATGATTTGAACCATGGCATAGACATCAAATCTGCTTGGATCCCTTTGAAAATATCACTGGGTATCTGCCTGCATCTTTAGATGCCTACATATATTTGAAAATCCAGCACTTGCTCAAAGTCACATAAGCTCACAGTGGAGCAGTGAATTGCACCTGGGCCTCACTATCCCAGGCTAACATCATACTGGTAATCCTCACTATGCAATTCTGTCTGGATGTGAGAAAGAGTTACAGAACTACCAGCCCAGCCAAAAACTATTTGTCAAGGCCTATATCTTGCTCACAAGTGGGCACAACTGGCCCTTTTCCCCCTTCTGGTTTCCTGACACTGAGTTGGGTTTACTAATAAGTGACTTGCTTTCTCATGAACCTCGCAGTTGTAGGTACAAACTACAATCAGGATACGGTGTACCTTCCTCTCAGAAAGCTCGGGCCAACTGCAGTCAGATGAGCAGGCTCTGGCTTTTGGTCAGGCCTCCTGAAGTGCCCAGGCAGTAGAAGTCTGTCTCACACTCAAAAGCTGCTAACTACTGAGTTGGGCTTCTTGTATTTGAACTCTTCCTCCAGGTCTGATGTGCTCAACAGTTGTAGGTTAGGGCTGGTTGAGCCCATACCAGCTCCTTAGATCCCTCCTGTCTATTGTGCACATCATTGTAACTCTGAGTGCACCTGCAGTCACCATGGAAGGATTTCTATTTTTTTTTATTAAATGGTAACATAAAGCATTAATTCCAGTTGCCCAACATATTTCATATCCTCAAGATGAAGTAATCTATCTTGAAGAGAGCCTTTTTTAAACACAGACAGAGTTTCTCTTTGTTTACTAAGCAGTAAGATCCAGTTCTTTCAGCACTGTGATCAACTGGAGGTCTGCTTTTAACTTCAACAGCCCCCCACTAAGCTTACTGCTACTGTGGCAGGAACTTGCATAAAGGCAGGTATTACCAGGGTGCTTCTGACATTTTTTCCAATTATTTGGGTAGTCATTTTTCCTTCTACTCTTATCTGCCTTCCCAAAGATACTTGTTACTTGATAAAGGCAAATACAACTCTCAAAGCAGTCTAGCATTCTTATCTTCAGGCTCATTTCAATGAGTTACTCCTGGAAACAAGTGCAGCGAAGTTGTTACTCCATAAACACCACCTCATTAATCCCTAATGTAATTAGCACACTTCTCAACCATCTACGTTTAAATTCGCTGTTTGAGAAATTGTAATGCGTCTGTATTCAGGATGCATTTTACAAGTCTCACGCTCCATTTCTAGCCCTGTGGTGTGAATCAATTCTTTTTTTTCCATACATTTACTTTAGCTGGATTTATGTCATTTTATGCTGAGAAAAAAGGGCCACAAAAACATATGACACTGCATGAAAAGTGATAAAAATTCTGTTATTGGGGGGGGGGTTAACTGAAAACTGTATCCTGGGAAAACTACATTCTGAAAGAAGATTTTTTTATAACATAAAATCGCTTGCTCAGACCACACCATGAAGCGTGAGAGAGAGGGAATGTGATGCAATATAAAATAAGACCTGGGACAAAACAGCAGGTTTTACTACATTTCTACATTTACTACAGCTCTATGCCACCATCACAATTACATTGCAGTTTCTTGGTCACTGATCAAAAAAACAGGATTACTGGTCAATATTTGTCTGCATATAAATCTCTGCCCCCCTTTCCCTATCTCCAAATATTTGAGGTCTCCTCTCCTTTAGGCAACATACCCTTAGTCCACTTGTAGTGTTTCATACTATAGGCACAGTTTATGGGCCAAGTGACTTTAGAAGAAGATACTTGTGGGATTTACTTTGCCTGCCTTTTTCAAGTCTGCTTTTTTATGATAGATTTGATTTTAAAATCATCATGACTTTAGTAGCAACAGAATCCAACCCTTAAATACTATCTATATTCTTAACCATATTCCTAAAATAGATTAGTAAGTAGAAAGTAGGGGAAGAGGAGTGAGATGAAAATCAGCTAATGCAAATCAGTATATTGCTTCTCTGAAGTCAATGGAGAGAGGTAGTTAACTGCATTAGTTTCAAGTCAGGCAAGGTGGAACCCTAGATCCCTGGTGGACATTACATTTATCACACCTTAACAAGTTAATTGCAAGAAAATGGTAACTTATTACATGTTCAATAATGTAACATACCATCCATTTATTACAAACCAGGACTCTACCCACACTCACAAGTTGAAAGTCTCACTTTGTACAGCCCCAAGCTGAGCTACATGGTGTGCAGCTTTCAATTTGCTGGTGTGTGTGTGGCGCCTGGGATTGTGATCCCATATATCACATATTTTATCCTTGATCCCAGAAATCATGTGACCTGCTATGCACATGTGGCATGTTAGGACATGCAATTGTTGGGAATTTGGGATCAGGTCCCATTGCACTATTAAATTAATATCTGCCAATACTCCTAGAGACTAACTGGTTCAGCCAGCATGGGTTTTCATAGCAGTCCTTTTTTAACATCTGATGAAGTAAAGATCTTATTACACATAAGTTTTAGGCAGCTCCTGGAGCTCTTAACTCCTGGATTGTCCACACATTTACACCTAAAACTAATTTTAGGCATGCTTTAGCTGGCTTAAAGTTGCACTGCTCCAGAACAGGTTCATCTCTGATCTATGTTTTCCAGCTCGTGTTCCATTAATGCGAGGCCATTCCCCACAGCCCTGTAGAGGTAAGTCACAGCAATGCAAGGGGGTGGGGGAGCAGTCAGAGATTGTTAGCCTTAAGGTGCAACTGCTCTAAATTTGAGCTAGTACTAACAGCGACCAACATTTGAGCACCTCAAAGTGCAACGTATAACAAAGACCTAGGTCACTGCCTGTGAAAGCTCATGTTCTCTGAACTAGTTAGTCTCTAAGGTACCACTGTGCTCTACCTTCTGCCTGAAGTCAGTGGAGTTATGCAGTTGTACCAGCTCTAAACCAGATCTGACCCAGATTTCCATGTGAAAGGCAGGTATATTCAGCCTATTAGCATTCACAATAAAATTTAACAAGAGGCCACTGTAGCTGATTGAGACTGTTGCTCTGTCTCTTCGGTTCATATTTGAAGTTGTGGTGCCTGTTGTGGTTTGCAATTAAGTTCCAAGAAACGGACAATGTCTTAGTCAGTTACATTTGGTTTTGCTAAATGATTCTGGGCACCCACTGTAGCTAAACTTAATTGGCTGCGTGTGTAGAAAGCAGCATGTAGCAGAAGCTTATGAACCTTTTAACAAAGACAGCCTCTTACACTTTCAGTGCAGCCTTCTGGCACCACAAGGCAAAAGCTTTGCCAGCATCCTGTATCTTTTTTAACCAAGCGGTATTGAGCTGTGTTCACAGTAAGAGTGTCATGCATGGGAGTGCTGGAAAGAGGCATTTTTTTTTTCTTGCTTTTCTGGTTTAGAGTTAAATCTTTGTCATATAACAGAATGCTCCACTACCGTAACTCCAGGGCCGTTGTAAACATGAGTGTTTTTCAGTGTGACACGTTAGCAAACTATATTCTGAAATGTAGTAGGACAAAGTTGAGCAAACAGCTTGAGTTTCTTTACTGTCTTTGGATTTCTTTCCCAGACTCATATGGCAGGAAGTACATATGCTGATTTCTGCCACATCCTGTTTATCTGACTTGCAGGATTACTGGTGTGCAAAATACCCTCCAAATGTATGCAACAACCAGCCATTTTCCTTAAGTGAGCACTTTTCATAGATCCTTAGGGAAAACTCTCCCTACGTAAAGGTAAATGTTCTGAAATTCTTACCAGAACTGTGCCTTGGGAAGAGTTTCCCAAGTTGCATTTATTTGATGGTCTCTGCCACCACCCCATGTCTTGTGGTAACCACCTTTTATTTAGAACCCCTGCTTTCTGCAAGTCCATTCATAGCATCTTATGAAAGCATAAGCCTCTCCGGACCAGTTAGTCTTTAAGGTGTCACCCTGCTCTGCTTTACACCTCTATTAACAGTTCATCCAGACCAGAAGACACATGGCATGAAATCCCAGACTCAGGGACCCAGATGGGTGAATCAGCATCTCTCCAATGAAGTTAACAGAACTATGCTGATTTACACTTCCAGCCAACAGTCAAGAAGCCTGGAACTGTCCTGTACAAGACTGTCATGGAAACATTAGAAAACATTGTAGTCCAGGTAGAAAATATAAATGTGGGGGCTACTACTGGTTTGAAAAGGGAAAAGGGAGACCATAGGGCCAAAGAAAACGATGGAGTAATTAGACTAGAACAATATTTAATATCGTCTCATCTTAAACATCAAGAAAACTCAGATGGCATCAACGGGTGCCTATACACGTGCTCCAGGGTGCAGGGGAGGGAGTGTTTTGTGTATTCAGCATCCTGTGTTTCAAAATGGTGGTGGGAGTGGTTTAACTAAAGGTCTGTAGGTTGTAGCCATGTTGGTCTAAGGACATAGGCAGACAAGTTCTTTGGGTGAACCTGATATCTTTTATTAGACCAACTTAAATAGCTGGAAAAACATTTTCTTAGCAAGCTTTTAGGTTTAAAAATGCTTTGTCAGGCTGAGGAAGCACCTGCAGTTGGTGTGTGCTCTTTCTGAACGGAATGAATAGTAATGAGGCCAGAGGCTGGCGTGTGTGCACTGACTGGCTTTCTTACATGCATGCCAGCCTCTGGCCTCTCTACTATTCATTCCATCCAGGAAGAGTGCACACCACCTGCATATGCTTCCTCAGCCTGACGAAGGGTTTTAAACCCAGCAGCTTGCTAAGAATTTTTTTTCCAACTATTTAAGTTGGTCTAATAAGAGAGACAAGGTTCTTTGGGTGAATCTGATACGTCTCAACTAAAGGTCACCTGACAATCTTTTAGTTAAAGTGCCCCGCTGCCATTTTGAAATGTATGGCACTGAATACATGAGATGCTGCAGCATGTTGGAGCGTTCTGATTAGTTGAGCTTGCTTTGACATATTCTAATCAGAATGAGTGCCCAAGCAGACTGGTGGATGCCCCAAAAAATGGCTGTTACAAAACCCACCACAACCCATGCAACTGACAAAATTCATTGTTATATTTATCTGGTTTTACATACAAGGCAATCATGAAACATTTTGCTTCTGCTGTCCCTCTGGGGCAGAGATGTTTCATTTTCTGTATTTATATAGTATCCAAAACAAATAAACATCACTTCTAATTGCTGTCTATGGAGGATACCTTGAGCATTTTTTTTTAATTAAAAAATTATCACAAAGCCCACTGATATTAAACCTAGCTGTTACCTATTTCAGTTTTTTCTAGCATAAAATCAGGTAGTATATGTGACACTCCCTGACCCCCAAGACAGTTGTGCACACTTTTGAGAAACACTCACACCTTCAAGAGTGCCCTTTTCCAAACCCCTCTCTGCTGTCTGCTGCTTGACAATTAAAAACAGACTGAGACGCTCCAAAGGTCACCTCTTCCTGACCTATGGCACCTCAGCTATACCCATCTCACCCAGGTCTGGCCAGCTTTTAGCAGAGGGGAATCTGGCACCTAGAACAATCTCACCCTCAGAAAAGATAGACTCCTCTCTTTCAGAAAAGAAGCCCGCTTTTATGATCAAGTGTACTGAGATCATAGTTAATACTGACAGTTAATAAGTGAGTCAAAAGATAACAAAGGGATTTATTATAAAAACAAGAACAAGCATAAGAAATCAGTAATTGTATGTTGAGCTCAAGACAGAGATAAAAGAATAAACAAAGAAAATATCAGAACAAAAACCTGTTCTTACACTGCATCTTAAATCTAAGAATGAAGCTCTTACCCCACTCAAGAGGATAGAAAGCAAAGTTGATTTTTCTGTCAGGGTCTTCTGCAATTTCTCCAGCAAGCCTGCTTTACTTGGTCCACTTGCTGAAGTACTCCACTGTTTCCCTAGACCAGGAAAACTGAAAACTAAACAGTGCTCTGAAGGCAAAGAAAGCTTATGTATGATTTTTCTGTTACCTATTTGAATATCAGGGAGCCCCTTCTGACCTGATGCCCCACCCTTCCCACCCAAAGTACACATTTACCAGAACAGAAACCTTCCCTGATTTAAGACAAGAGAATATTTGCCTCCTTTTAGACACTAAGAGCTTTTTTTATACATGCAAGCACCGCAGTGCTGGGTGCTTTGAAAAGGGCTTGGTACTGCGATGCACGCAGTTGTATAAATGGCGAAATGTGCATCAGCACAAAAAAGATATCAGCAGTGCACTTTTGAACTAAAATACCTAGGAGGTGCTTTAGTTCAAAAGTGCACCGCCACCATTTTCTATGCGCTGACATGCATTTCGCCGCTTATACAACTGCACACGGTACAGTGCAGTGTGCATCAGCTTGTGAGAGGAGCCGACTCAATTAGCCAAGTCTGCTCTGAAGTGGCGGATCTCCGGTGTGTCATGAAACAAAAAGATACGTGTATAAATGCCCTTAGATTGCTAATCCGATATCCTAATTATACTCTCTCTCACTTAGTTTTCCCCACTCGGAGAAATGTCCTTCCTCCAGTAAGCTTATGGTTCCCTCTGTTTAAAATGTAAATTCATTGTGGTCTGGAAGGGCCTGGTTCTTGTGCCCCAGGGTGTGGATAGACATAACACTTAGAAATGTCCTAAATACACTTAAAATATCAAGAGTACAGACACACAGACCACTTTAGATCAGTTTAAACTTCCTGGAAGATTTCAAAAGCACACTGGGAGAAATCAAGTACAATTTTGAGCTGGTCCTCTTTGAACTGGTTCAGTGCTATGTGTGGATACAGCATTCATTCTGCACCTACTGGGCACGTCTATATGTACCCCTGACTGCACAGGCCTGGCACTGCATGGCTATTTTTAGACATTATGTCACCAGAGTGATGAGCTATGGCAACGTAGTGTCTTGTGTAGACACACTCAGCATCTGCTCAGTCCTCCAGGTACCCCCCCAGGCTCCTCACCCTAGTCCCCAAGCTCATGAAGGACAGTTGGGGCTCTCTGGGATACAACCAGGACTCTACTTCCCAAAGATCTATTGCTTCCCACAGAAGTGGGGAAGCAGAAGCCTGTGTCAATTTCACTTCCCTGCTAGGGACCGTGGGAAGGGATCCCGTGCTTATTTGGGGTCGGGGATAGCCAGGTGTGGGGTCAGGGGAAAAGAGGGGTTGTTGTCTCCTGTTTGTGTTGTCCTTGTAACAGTAAATACCTGGCAATTGCAGGGTAGTGGTGCTGAGGGGGAACAGAGCCATTGCACAGAGAGCATTTAATAGAATAGAATGGCTCTCAATTCCATGTCTGATGTTGATTGAATTAGCCTGTTAAATGTTCTTTACCCTCTGTGCTGCACTCCCAAAGGCAGTGCTACCTGAAAGATTGGAAAAGTCGGGGAGTTCTTGCGGGGGGAGGGGAAGAGCATGCAGCCCCCTGGGAACCATGTGTAAAAGTGCTACAGGGCTCTCAAACACCTGGCAATCCCCTCCACCCCAACCCCCTGCCCCCCTCTAGGGGAATTCTGAGGAAACAGGGCACTGGCCCCAGAAGAGATGATGGTCTGGGTACTCTACTGCTCCCTGCTGGTATTTGGGCAGCAATGCAATCTCTAAAAGACAAAGGTTTTACTTAGAACCCTTAGCAGTGTATTTGTGCATGGACACTTGTATTCAGGGACATTTGTGAACCAGTTCTCAATTGCTGATATTCTTGTAATGGTTCAAGTGTTGTGTCTCTTCACAGTCTCCAAGTACTTCTTCAAAGGAGATGAGTAAACTCATGTCAAATGCTAATTCTTAGCGATTGTTGTTCTTCAAGCCAGTTTGGCTTCAAGCCCCTTCTAGGAGCCAAGGAAACTCATTGTTTACTACCTGAAAATGGTTATCATATTGTGCAGTCTTGGTCCTATTAAAACATCTAAGAAATATATTTTAAAACAAATGCCACAACGCATATCAGCATAAGGAAAATAAGGCTAAATATAGCTTGATGCTATCAATTATGTCTTATCAGTAAAACAAACGCAAGAAAACATGTACGACACCTCATGAACCCAGCTACACCATAATGGGGTTCATAACAGTACATGAGAAGCAGTTGCAAAACACTGAACCAAAGAAAGGAAGGTAGGTTATTAATGGAGTGATATGGGAATTTAGTTTTGGAGATGCAACAATAGTCAACAGGCAATGCCTGGATTTAGCATATTCTTGGATAAACCACACACACAGACCTTTACGAGCTGATCTATTACAGCTTGGCCTGGCTGCTGAATTGTGACCTTTAATAATGCAAAGTAATTCTGAGCTTACAGCTCAGTCAAGACTCTGATGTTATAAGACAATCTCAGTTTACAACTTTTTAGTCCATGATGGTAATAGCAGTTTTGGATGGGTGAAATTTGAAGCAATGATGGCTGGATATACACCACTGGATGGAATTTCTTCTCTCCTCCTACAGTTCTTGAAACTTCAACATTTTCCCTGATTTCAAATGAGGATAAGGAATAAAAATTTAAAAAATTGTTCTGACTGATAATCTTTAAAAAAAAAGAAGAAAAAGAAAACTGTATTGGCTCAATCAAAATATTTCATTGTTAATTCTGGCAGAAGACAGGGTAAAGATGCACCTTACAGACTAACAAAACCAGCAATTCATAAGCTTTTGTGAGCCTGAGCTCACCTCATCAGGTGTTGTGAAAGGACATGCACAGGACAGCCTATTAGATAGAATGATTTTTTTTTTTTAGATTGACTTTTTCTTTTCTTTTGCTTCTATTATAAATTTAAAACACCCTGAACAATCCCTAGTTTTAAAATATTTTTAATTGGTGATTCATTGAAATAAACTATTTCCTGGAAAGAATTTTTAACTAATTGACTATTTCTTGACAAATAAATTGTTTCTGACAGTGAGTTTTAACTGACCCTTTTGATGAGTTTGATTGGTTATCAAAGCCCATATATGTACCATTGCCTTACTACCAATTATCTGGGCCACTGGCACGTAGAAAGAAAAGTTTGCATTCTGGTTGCTTATTTTAGGGAGTCCTTCACTCTAACACTAGGGAGTGGTAGCACTGTGTTCATTGCTACATAACTTTATTCAAACTGCAACTCCAAACCCTGCCCCTGCAAAGTATACTTGCTAACAACTGATTCTAGTAATGTGTGCGCCTTTTAGTAATGTGCATGCCTTATTTAGATGAGGATGACTAATGAATTAATCTTTTCAGGGTTGTAACTCAATGACTTGTGTCAGGCTGCTACTCAGGGTCTTAATGCACCCTGCCCTGTTTTGCAAAAGAAAAAGCATTAGTCACTAAATGCTTGTAAAACACAAATTATGGGGGGGAGAGGGGGATATCACATTATTTTAAAGTTATAAAAATGAAATGTTGCTGACTTTTAATAGCAGAGAAAAGTTAAGAAAAAAGCTTAAAAAGTATGAACAACAGCTTACTAGAAACTACCAGTTTTTTTGTTTTTTGTTTTTAAAGAAATATAATAAAAATATGCATTCATTTTCTTTAAACACATACTATATTCATTCCCTCATTGGTGACAGTGACAGTGTGGACGGCCACATAGTAAAAGCACTAGCAAGCACTCTTTCCTGTGTCAGCATAGTAGAGAACTGCTGGGGCTTTTGTTTCTCAGCTGTTTTCAGTGTCTGTGTGGCTACAGAGGTTAGAACTAATAACTGAATTGACTGGTCCAGCAACATTACAACTGTACTTCGATTATGAACCCTTTGAGACAGATATTTGTCTCTTACTAGGCATTTTTTCCAGGTCTCTTAATAGGTGTTTAATATACTGGGGAGGAGTACCCCAATGGATACTACAAACAGTAAAAGTCATGTTTTGAAACAAAAATTGCTTCATATGCAGAAGGAAAAGTAAAAACAGACACTGGGAGTTTTCATGAAAGCCCATGTAGAATTTACATTTCACAAAAAGCAAAACACTGAGGCAAGCACTTTAAAGTGAATTTAATACGAATAGTTAATGACACACTGTATCGTACACTTCCAAGTGCACTTGTCTTCCCTTTTTTATTTAGTGTTAAAGCCTTCGAAATGTGCAGAATGAGTCAGACGAACTAATTTACATTCCTCCCTCCCCCACTTTTTTTTAGCAATACCATGGTGCTGCAGCACTTTCACAAATTACAGCCTTCTTGTGCAGAATGCAAACGGCTCTGCTTTCAAGTATGAAAACAAATGCAAAGAATTTCCTTGCGAAAGCTTCTCACTCCTTAGAGTAAAAGGACCCACAACTTGAATGGGTTAGCAAATTGATCAATTAGCCAAGGCTATCCGAGAATGGCTCGGTAGGAGGCTTATGTTTCATGTTACTAAGAGACACCATGTTTTATTGGACATTAACGCAGTACCTACTTACATGTTCAGCAGTGGCTCTTTCAGAGAGGCCCAGAAGCTGGTGGGGGGTGAGGAGACTGAAGGAAATCTGTCGGAAGGGGTGGGGGTCTCCTCAGGGTTCAGCAAAAGGTTTGCAGAGTGCAGTATCTACAAGAGAAAGCTGAAGAGAGGCAGCCCACAGAAGTGCTGCCACCTTCCCCTCCTCCCTCAGCCCTAGCTTGGCTGTCTGGGTAATTTCCTGCGCTTCACACCTGAGCATCTGACCAGGCCCAGCCCCGGGCTCCAGGCCCAATTAATTGTCCTGTGCACCTGTCTGAGGAGCAGCTGGAGAGTTAACTCCCTACTAGCTAGCAAACCAGCAGGGCCCAGAAACCCCGAAGCTTTGGCAACAAGCAACCTTTTTGAGAAAGTCATTGATTAAAGGGGGACAAACAGCCTGTGAAGGCACAGTGAGAGAGCTCAGGGATGAAAAATGGACTGGGGGGGGGGGACGGGGGACTCTATTCTCTGAGATCCCCTCACAATAACGAGCAATGACTTGGGGAGTAAGGCTGGAGAGAGGATAGTTGTAGAAAAATAAATCTAAATTTGGCAGACACCAGGGCACACAAGAGGCTGGGATCACCTGCATGGTCACATAGAATCCAGCTTCCTCCTGGCTTACCTGGAAGGATAGCTCCAATGAAGGGAGAGACTGGCAGGGTCTCCCCCAAGTAGCATGGTTGCTGTGGAGGAAGTATACATGGTAAAGAGAACAATGTGACACAGCTTGAACATGTATTACTTTTTATAATTAAAGCTCATGGGGCTCTGTGCGTCCCCGGAGTCACACTACAGGCTACTTACGCCTTCCTCACATATTCAATTCCCTCACTCAACATGGGTCTCAGACCTCACAGAGAGCATGATGCCACAGAGGAGAGGTACAGAGGAGAGACTGGCACAAGGAGGACTACTCTGCATGTGAAACAAAGGGGCATAATCAGGCCCAGAGATACAATTACCTACATTTAATAATGACATAAAAACAATGCTAAAAGAATCTTGAAAACTAAACATTCTTCATTCAACTAAACTTTCTCTTTTCAGCATGAAAACAAATAGAAAAACATCTCTCTGGTGAACTGAAAATAAAGTTTTGGGTAATATAAAAATTACAAGGAACGTCTGAAAGGAAAAAAAAAAAAGCTTCAAGCCTATCATACTCAAGGGAAGTATCAGATGGCTACCACCTGTTGCATAATCTTTCCCTGAGATTTAGATAAAATGGTTAATGCAGGAAAACAAGGAATACATTGGCTGGGTCAATGGCTGTGTTCCTTCCTTCGGTTATAATGAGATATTAGCTTTGATCTCAGGGACAAAGAATTAATTTATTCAGGAGACTGTAAACAGCTCAGGTCGTCACAAGTGATGTGAAATATCACAAAACTGCCAGACTTTTGGCACAAGAAGCACTGTGGCCTCCAAACAAAGAAGGAATTAAGAAAGTGAGCTTCTTGGGGAGTTTCTCATATCCCCATACCTTTGCTGCTTTGCATGCAATTCATTGCAAAATTGGGGTTAAATTTTACCCATATTTTAAGTTTACAGTCTGTGACACAAATCCAAAATAGAGACAAGTACAAATGGCTGAGAATCCCAAATACCTACCCCTACCTTTATTTAGTACATAGATATTAGGGTCCCATTCCAGTTAGCACTGTAAAAGATGCTGAAAGATGGTTCAATGTACTGAAGAGCTCACACTCTAAGATAAACATAGAAACAACTTGAAGATACAGCATTGAGAGGAGGAAACACAAGGAAATACCAAAACAGTGAGTGGAATCAGAAAGTTATGGCGCTCAGTGAATGGCCCCTGTTGCTTGCAGTGAGATTACTTAAAGACTGAGGTATTACACTGGAATAAAAGTAGCAGACGTGAGCCTTTAAAAGTTACTGTATTTATTCAAATCCAAGATGAGATTTTCTTCCCAGCCAGCACAGGGGAAAAAAAACTTCATCTTGCCTCACTGTGCCTGTCCCCCTGCCCTTGTCTCTCTCACTACCTTCTGCAATTCCCATTTCCTGCCTTCTCCAGTGTGCCCCTCCCCTCCTTACCTTCTGCTCCGGCTCCAGAGAGTATGGGGCGGGGGGGACAAGAGGTGAGGTGCAGGTGGCGGGGGTCAGGCACAGGCATGGAGGGGCAGGTGGCAGGCAGCAGAGGACAAATGACAGCAAGGGCAGGCACAGGCACAAGAGGAACAAGGGGCAGGCAGAGAGGGCAAGGGACAATAGGACAAATGGCAGGGTGACCCCTCATCCTCTGCCACTGATTTTGCTGCCACAGCAGTGTGGGGGGGTCATATTAAATTCAAAGTCATCTTGGATTCAGGTAAATATGGTATTTATTGAACATAAAATACTTTTTGCTATTTGCATGATGAAATAATACATTACTGGCTTTGCTAATTACCACAAGTTGGCCAATTCTGAACTGGAAAACAAAAATGAAATCAGATGCTCTAGCAGTGCAAGGGAGCTGATTTTGGTGGTTGATCTCTCCAAGACCTGCAAATCTTTATAAATGTTAAATAAACTGCATGTCATTTAAATACTCAACATACAACGACTGAATTTGTTAAAGGAACAGACTGGTACTAAATGTACCTCCTCAGCTGTGCTTAGAGGTTGTGTGCCCATTAGTGCACACATACTGTGCATGCTGCATGCCTAGGGCCCCCATTGGATATGTAATTTATCCAGCATTTTAAATAGTTCCTTTGAAAAAGTGCCTGTTAATGTCTGTCTGCCTGATGTTCCTTCTGTTAACAAAGGGAATTTAATGCTGTTTTGGAAGCCTTTGTGTATTCCATAAGGCCTTTCAATTTGATTAACACGTACAGAGAAAAATAAAAATCATCACATTGTGAAAAATTGGCTTCCTTTTCAAAATTATGTACCAGCCTGTACTCTTATTATACCTCAAATACAGTCAGGTCAGCTTCCAGGGCTGCTGACCACTGGTGCCTAGTAAGTCTGAGCTTGAGAAGAAAGCTTAATCTGGAAGCTTCCGTTTAGATTCCTAGAGGAAAGGAGGCTTTCCATGTGATCAGAGTGAGAAGAAAAGCTGTGAAACTTTCCCAGTTCAAAACTAGCTCTGTGACTGTTAGTAATTATTCAACTGCAAAGGCCTACCAGTTTTTCCTGGTGCTTGTGAAATTGCTCAACTTAACACTGTAAAAGACAGTGAAGGTGCTAAATCAATGGAATTGAAAGTCTGAAGTTCTTGAAGTGCATATGAACTAAAACTCCAGTCTCTTTTCTTTATATTTGGTGGTTTTTCATCATCCTTGCATCTCAGCATCAGCTAGGACATTGCAAGTTACAAGTGAAGATCAATTTGCACAAATGACCATAGATACTACATGAAAAACCATATAGAAACCATGGTGACATACATTAGAAAAATACTTACAATCTTTTATGAATGCGTATAGGCAGGTACATTTTTTAATTTCAGGGGAGATGATAGCTGTGTTTTAATTGAACCTTTCTAAATCTACAGAGTTGCAATTACTAAATTAGTAATACTGGACTAAATACGTGTTGTACGTAATTCTAGTGACTTTTGTTGAGTTGTATAACAAATTAAATCTAGACTACTGTTTGTCACAGCAAGTCTACCACCAGAAAATATGAACATTATTATTTGAATTGTGATAGTGGGTAGGAGCCCTAAAGATGAATTAGGCTACAATGTATGAGACCCAGTGTACAAACACAGAACAAAAAGAGTTTCTGCCCAGAAGAGCTTACTGTACACAAAATTCTGCTGCCTTCTTTTCTGTTGGCTTATACTTGCAGGCTGTGCACTTGCATCATTAAACCAGGCACCCGTCTTTCTACATTTCCAAAGCCTTTAGCACACCTTTAGTAGTTTAAAACCAATATTGTATGTGGGAGCCAAAGGGTTACATCTTTGAATGTTTCAAATTGCTATTTTTTCTAGAGACTTCTTAAAATCTCTAAATTTAGCTCACTACTACAGTGAAAGTCTTGCCAACTTGTGACACAGGAAATAGAGGCAGCAACTGTACTGATGAGTGTTCTTAGAAGATCAGTGCAGATTATGAGGCAACAAGATTACTACACTGCAGCCAAATCCAGTTTCTTTCACCAAGTTGCACCTTTTCACGTTTAATTCCTAGCATAGTTATTCACTTAAGACAGCCATGTACAACACAGAAGCTAAAGTATTAATAAAGGGCTGACAGAATAAAGTCAGAGAATTGACCAAGTTAAGGCTTTTATGCCTGTGCTTAAACAGCCCTGCTGTGCTGTAGAACAGATAATCAGTAAGTGATGGTATTGAGAGCATGTGCTGTAACTGTTAGGGTCAAGTAAAACACAGTGTCATGCAGGTTCAGGTAATACAATCATAAACCAAATGCAGTAATTTTATTGTTTAAGGTTAATATTATCTGAATAAGAATACATACCTCAGACTGGTAGAGAATACTTACAAGCACAATCAGGAAAAAAAAAGTGTAAAAAGATTGGGATCTTGGCCTAGGTAAACCAAGGTAGCTACTGACTATGAAAGAAATGCTTACTTTTCAGAACGGTGATGAACTTGTATTTTGAGAAAGCACAATTTCAACATAATCTGTAGTCATGAGGCTTTTTTCCCCTCCCTTTTTGGAGAATACAAGCAGAGACGTCCTCAGAATTTGTATTTGTTAGTTCTTTCTTTAATAAAGCAAGCTAGACATCCTTCCAGAACAAAGATACAAAATTTTCCACAACTAAGTGAATACCCAGTCAAAATACAGTTGCCATCTATCTGCAGTAGGGTACAAGTGACATGGCATGCGAGACTTGAAACATTTATGTTACAGATGTAAGATACAGTACAAGAAGCCTCAGCTAGGCTCAGGTATATTTTTTAAAGTCCCACTTTAGCACTCATCAGTAATTTGTAATGCATATTATTTTCTGTTATCCATGGACAGTATGATCGTGTCATCTCTGGAAGAAAGAATAATCTGATGTTTTAAAGTAGCAATTTCTTCCTCGGTACATCACTAACATAAGGCAAAATAGGGTGAATATCTGACATTCTGTCTAACCTACAACTATTTGGCTTTATATATATATATATATAAAAGTCTAACTACATTTTCAGTATGATTAAACAGCAGCCACAAACATATTTCAGATGTAGAAGAACATGTTATAATAACTGAAGTGGATTCATCTACTAATGGCATTCATTCAAATTAATTTTTACAAGCATCACTCCACCACTGAGATTTTGTTCAAATCCCCTGGTATAATAAGCATTCAGGTAACAGGGATTCACTGATTATTGCAAACTTTAGAACAACAAAAAAATGCATATTTTTAGCATGTCTTAAAAAGTGTATGACATTAAAGATCTACTAACTTAAAAAAATAAAACAACTGTACAAATCATATTCTTTTATGGCACTGAGACTGCTCAGGAGAACAACAGTGAGATCCCTGATACGAAATGAAGAGACAAGAGTATCTTCTAAATCAGTTACAAAAAAGAAAACAGAAAAAGTAAAGGCAAAAAACATCTCCCCTCACTACCAAACTGCTGGAGCATGGAACAATGATGTTTCTCAATTCTCTCAGTCTCAAAAACATTTCTTCCCTCTTAACATATGTGCTTCCTGGACATATGCACCACAGTAGCAACAACTCTTGCTGAATGGGGTTAAGGCTGGAAAAGCTTGAAGGATCTAAATAAATCAACAGCCAGTTAACCCCTCGGCATCCATAAAAAAATATTGAGATTTAAAACCAAACCAAAACTGACCCAAAATCCCACCGGTATATAGGAATACAGGCTGAACACTGAACTACTTTTTGGTGAAGGTTTAAAAAAGAGAGAGCTAGAATTAAACCAGCATAACTGCTCCCCCACAAATCTTATACATTTCAGATGTCATTTAATGTCATTTAAACAAGCTGTCTTCAACAGTGTTCACATCAACCTGTCTCATAGATGTACCAGGCTAAACCTGATCATAACATTTCAGTATTCCTTCATTTTATGAGGCACAAATAGTAGCAGCTGAATTACCCTGTGGCTTTTGACTGCGTAAGCATGCGACAGCTACCAGCTAATAACCCAATAATTATCTCTTCATTTCAGTTTTTGACACCAAGATCTTGTAAAACCCAGGTCCAGCAAACAGGTTAACTAATCTTTCAACTATTATACTTAACTCCAATTACCAACTAATCTGTAAGTATGTACCATTAAATGTCACGGTCCATAACATTAACCACGCAATTAGAAAGTTACTGCACGGTTATATTGTATGCATATTTCAAAACAGTAATTTACATACCCAGGGGATTTCTGCTGTTGTAAATATAGTAAATTAGCAGCATTCTTTAAACAAATGCACATACATAGCTCTGAAAAAGTAGCCTTCTATTTATAAATCATTTCCTGTTGTGACTGCCAGGGATCATAAAAGTGGTTTTGGAATGCACAGTTTTATTTTCAGTTAAAGAAAACACTAAAAAAAAGAGATGCAGTATACATTTTATGGGTATATCATTTTCCAATTAGAAATACAAGTTATGGAGTTAATTAGAATTTTTTCAATGACTCACTTCACTGAACCATTGCTTTTGACTAGCAGTAGGGAAATCATATAATCACATTTACATCTAGAGAATACATGGTTCGTAGCAACTGGATATAAAGCGCTTTTAATTATGAGTGCCTCAGAGCTCTTTCCCCCCTTCCCTGATAAGTTATCATGTTCACCCAATAGCTGGAAGCTGTTTTAATTCAATCTGCTTATATCTAACACCATCAGCTGGTTAAATTCCCCTAGCCAGCTACCGCTTTAGACAAGTTAATCTCAGTAAACAATTAATTCTTTCTGGTGAGATCAAAAATCATCTAATACAATTAGGAAAAAGAGGTGTATTACTGCTTCTGATGGGAAGGAGGACTGTTTTTCAGATCCTCATGCTTTCAAAGAATTTGCTACCTAGTTCCTCTAACACAGGTGAGAAAGACTTCAATATGTCAAACAAATCAATGTGAAGCTCTTGTAGGGTGACAAGGAGCCTGGTGTCATACTAGTATTTGAGCAGAGCCACCTTCAGAATCTAAAAGAAAATGCTAAAATCTATTTGCAGAGGGAGATTTCTTTGTCTCCATTAGTTTTTTTAAATGACCTCTTTTAGACCGAAAACTAATAAATTCATTCATTAATAACCATTCTCTCACTGAAGAGGGAAGCCCCTGGGATCAAAGTATAGTTCTCTCGCTTTTTTTCCTTATCCCAACAGAACTAATTACTCCAATAAGGTAAAAAAGATTTTAAACAAGTCCGTATTTTGCCGTTTCCTCAAAATTTCCATTTTCAACCTCTATCTCACTTTTTTCATAAACATGCCTGCAGCCTACTTCTATAATCAGGAAGCAGAGGCTCCTACGCAGGAGAGAGCAACCCTCCAGCAAAAGCCAGCTCAGTTTTCTGTGGGTGAACAGACAAAAATCACACTGTCCCTTCAAATTCAGAACTCCTTTGGGGAAGTGGACAGTGTTTCTAGTCTACTTATAATGGAGATGATTTCATGTCACATGTTTTGTCAGCAAGTTCTTTTTTCAAACTTGACAGATTTGTGAACAAAAACCATCAACAGGAATTAACTGTTTCTATAGATAAAAGGGGCCATGTAGTTCTTAAACATTTACAGAATCATTTAGCTATTCCAAAGGATCATTACTCAACACAGACATTCAATCATTTGACTACATATTAAAATTCAAGATCATCTAATTGATATTCTAACTTCCCAGTAATTTAAAGTTGCCATTTTAGACTTAAACTGATGCTCTCTTACATTTGATCTGCTGCTCTTTTCTTGTTCAGCATTTCTCTTAAGGATACCACCAAGATATTTCTGCTGTTTATGACTTGCAGTTGTTATTTGTAGTCCTTTTGATATACATCCCTCCCTTTTCTGTCCTTGAAGAACTAGCCTTCTTATGAAGAAAACCTAATGTGGCACATTTTGAAGAAGTAAATAAGTAGCTGAGCTTTGCCTCTATTTTTAGATGTTATGCCAAGTATTAACTAATGTACTAACCATTACAATATATTATTTTAGGTGATGAAAAACAGTTTTTAGTAACTGCAGATGCTAACTAAGATAATTCTACAACTAATAGTAGTTGTATATTAGATCTGGCTATGACAATGTGTGTATTTCAACCAGTTATTAAGAATATTCTCTTCTTTCTTTTCTTTCTCTTTCTTTTTTTTCGTTAAGAGATACAACCAAATTCCTGCTCTGATTTACCATTTAGGCTTCTAGCAGCTGAAATGGGTTACTTTGCATACCTTTTGTCTTCCTGAGTCATCCTGCCCTGTGGAATCAAAGTTATTTCAGCTGAGGTGTAGCAATTGACCTCACAAACTCTCCAAAGCTGTTATACTTAGATGTCCAAAGGACTGACAATAGTGAAGTCAGAATCCTTGCTATTATTGCTACTGTCATCATCAGGGCTGGAACTTAGGTTACTAGAAGATGCTGAAATAAAGCCCATGAGAGGATCAGATAAGAACAAAGAAGAACGAGATGGAGCCTCATTCTTCATGGTTCCCTCCCTGTGTGCTTGAAGGAGTCCATGCTCAGGCAGAGAACTTCTATTTCCTTCCTCTTCTTTGGAAACCAGGATATAGTCATCAGTGCTTCTGCTCTCTCCAGTTCTTGGTTCAGTGGTAGCCTGTTAGATAGATGCATGGAAAGTAAGTTTAAGATTAAAAACGATGTCTTCCCTATTTAATCACATCTATTATACCCGTCGTTGAGGTACTGAGCTCAGGACATACAAGCAACAAGTGTCAAGAACTGGCAAGATTCCTGCCCAATGGGGGCAGGGTGCTGTGCACGCTTTTCAGCATACCAGAGGACTATGTTCTCTTCTGAGAGAAGCCACAACACGTACAGGCATTCACTCTTTCAGGAGAAACTCTCCAGGGGGGAGGGGCGGGGGGATTTAATGCTGGGTCTCGCATTATTTTTCTCCTGGAGCTGTCATTTTTACTTTGGGAGAAAAAGCCTGAACATCTGTGCACTTGCGGTTTCTCCTGGGAGAGAACTGACTTGTAAAGTCATTCATAATCTCCCAGGAGACACTAAATGTCTGTACAAGACCTGTGTTAGCTCCCAAAAAAGTTATTCAGAAAAAAAAACCCAGCCCTTCAAGAAAAGAAGAGCTGGATAGAATTTTTCTGATGAAATTCTGCTACATAGAATCTGAAATGTTTTGCACAAGACGAGTTTCTCAGAGCTCGCAGACTCTCTGTTGCAGATCTTCAAACCAAATCCCAGGTAGAGTATGGTTTTCAGACTCCTTGCTGCAGAGCTGGGAAGCCCTGGTTCTAAGTGGGGTGAGACTCCCAGACCTATAGCAGTAAGTCTGGACACCTTCAGAGAACTGGAGGAACAATAAGAAACTTTAAAATAACAAACTCTCCTATGAACAGCTAAACCTGAGTTTTGGCCAGCTTTACTCAACAGAACTCTAGAATTTCAAAAGAAGGTGCTAAAATCGAGTGGACCCATGACTTAGCAACATAGGGGGCACATCTACATGAAACACATTAATACACAGTAGCCTAATTTAATGTGCATTTTGGGTGTGCACCTACATATGCATGCCCTTAATGGACATTAAAAATGCTGAAAAATGCTGAAATTAGGCTAATCACACCTAAATTTGATACCTGCAAATGCAGGTATCAAATTTAGGCTCAATTAGTTAAAGTGCATTAACGCATGTGTAAACATGACAGCACTAAAATTAGTGCCAGGTCTGCCCAGCCACTAGGGGTACACAGCAGGGCTGCAGGGACTTGGCACTAGTGCCAAGTCTCTGTATGTGTAGATACCTGCCAAAAATTGCTTAATGTGCATTAAATTCACAAGCTAGTGGTCTGTAACCTTGGATGCACCTTGAATGCATGGGCAGCTACTACCTCTCTTTTCCTCCAAGAGTAATGGATTAATATAGTGTTTCTTCAGAGGAAGCAGTTTGTTCATGACTGGGTTTGAAGTCAATTTTACACAGCTATTATTGTGTAAGAATACTATCTGGTGAACAGACCAGGATGATAAGCAGCAACTCCTTGCTAGCCTGAGGTGGGATGCTCTGGACTCTAACTGATTTACAATAACATAAGAGTGAAAAAACAGAGAGGAAGCAGGTAAGGGAGAAGAGAAGGGGAAAGGGCAGGTGGATGATCATCCACATTGATTATATAAGGTTTAATTAACCAATGCTGTGCTTAACTGAGGCAAACCTTCAGCAGTGATTTTTCAGCTAAATGAGCAATGTAAATTCCCTTCAGAGTTAGAGAGAGGTATCAGACAGAGAGAAAAGGAAATATTAATAAACAAATGAAAAATAGGGGAGATTCAGTATGAGAGAGAGGAAAGCTAGTAATACAGTATCTAACGTACGTGGGTTAATAAAAGGTACTAGTGGGCCATAACTTGCCTTTAGGTACCTGATAGGGACCAGCCAAAATTATTTTGTTGTTGTTGCTGATAGAGTCTGTTCTGCAGAAGAACTCTTTTAAGTCTTCCATAGATGGATCAAGGATTGAAGTATAGTGCACAAGGGTAAGGATTATGAAACATTTTAACTATTAGATATTATGCAAGCAGATACTACAATTGTTTAAAAAATTAACAAGGAAAAATATCATTTGGGAGTGAAAACCAGGTCAGACACAGAATCGTGACACAGTTCTTTACTGTAACTGGTCGCAACCACTGGGGCATCCATGACACCTCTCAGTGAAACCACAACTCTTGCCTGGCTCAAACTCTATGGCCTCTCCCTCTAGTTTGCTTATCTGCCATGTCTTGATCTTACTATTAAAGAGTATTTAAGGGAGGCTACCAACAGGCCTCAGAGTGAGCCTCAATCCTACTAGTTCCCCCACCCTGGGTCTCTTTCCAGTCCTTTGTTCTAATAGGTCACTCCCAGCTTGACTACACCCCTGTAGGTCGCCTGCAGCCTTAGGGGCAAACTGTATGGCTTCTTTTCCTTCCCTACACCATGCCCTAAGTCTCATAGGTGTTACAATAATGTTGTTCCCTCTGTTGGGGCCTCAGATTTCCCAGCTTCCACCCCTTTCAATCTCATTAGGCTGGTTTCTTAGGCCACTATGCCGCACCTGGCTTTGAGGCACTAGCTTCAATCTATCACTTTCATTCCCCCCGGGTCCCTGGCTTCTCTCCGCCAGGCCCCTGAGCCACTAGGGATATGCTCTTCTGGCAAGGGGTCCCTGGGCCTCATCTTGCTGTGCCCCTCTTGGGCTCCGGGTCCCTGGCCCTGGTCTTGCTGTACCCCTGGCCCCTGTCTGCTCTGTAGCCTTGTACTGCCCTTCATTGGGCTCAACAATAGCTCAGGCTTTAAGCCTGCCCCTAGCAAGAGCTCCAGGCAATCACATGCCTCACAGGCATTAATGGGATCTCCAAGACCACCCCTTAAAATTACAAGCCCCTGAGCAATAGCAGAAACACAACAACGGTTGAAACAGCTCTCTCTGCCCCTTTACAAAGGCAAACTTCTCATCTTCTCCCAGGCACATCTTCCCACCCAGGGCTATTCTTTGGCCTGTATATTTGGCCCTCTCGAGCTTTTGGATCCTCAACCCTCTGGAGTTAACAAAACCAAGGCCACTTGCCTGTAAAAGTCCACTCTCTCAACCCAGGTAACTTGCCTCAATCCCGTGGTCTGCAGAATCATTCAGTGTAAACTAGGTTCCTTCAGGGACACTGTTGTCTTGCAGCCTGGAGCTCCTCCCTGCATGGTGGCTGGGGAAAGGCATCAATACTGGTGCAGGCTCCAGGCTGATATAGCTCCAGCCTGAGCCCTCCTGGTCAGGTGAGCCTCTTATTAGCTCCCCTCTGCCACCTGCAAGCCATCTCTCAGACTGCTTCTTCTCTTAAAGGAGCAGGTACCTCCCAGGGCCCTGCTATACTTGCACAGAAAAGTTCAGAGGATCATAGCAAAGTAGGACTGGAAGGGACTCGGTGAGGTCATTCAGTCCAGCCCCCTGCTCAGGGCACGATTATCCCCAATTAAAACATCCTAGTCAGTTGTCCATCTAACCTACTTTTGAAAATTTTGAGGGTTGGAGAAGATTCCACAACTTTTCCAGGTAGCCTGTTTCAGTGCCTGACCACTTTCAAGGGTAGAAAGTTCCTTCTAATTTCCAACCTAAATTTCCTCGATTGCAGCTTAATATCATTACTCCTAGTCCTACCCCGTATAGCCACAAAGGAAAGTCTCTCTCTGACATCTTTATAATCTTCCTTTAGGTATTTGAAGACCATAATCAAATCTTCTCAGTCTTTTCTTCAGACTAAAGAAACATAGTTATTTCAGTCTTTCCTCATTCTCCACTGGACTCGTCCCACAGTACTCCAGGCGAGACTTCACCAGGATTAAACAGAGCAGAAGAATTACTTTCTGATTTTTGATTTGCAAGTAACACTCCTGTTAATATAACCTAGTATGCTGCTGGCTTTTTTAGCCACAAGAGCATACTGTTGATTCATATTTAGCTTATTGTCCACTGTAACCCCCAGGTCCTTCTTTGCAGTACCACAGCCTAGCCATCATTCCCGGCCTGTATTTGTACATGCGATTCTTCCATCCCAAGTTCAGGACTTGGCACTTGTGCTTGCTGAATTTCATCTGATTAAATTTTGGGCCATTTCTCTAGTTTATCCAAGTCATTCTGAAGCCTAGCCCTGCCCTGCAGAGCATCTACAACTCCACCCAACTTGGTGCCATCCACGGACTTGCTAAGTGTGCATCATTTAAATAATTAATGAAAATGTTAAACAATAATGATGTAGGACAGACCTCCAGGAAACCCCACTTGATGCCTCCTCTGGACAAGACATTTAGCCACTGATGTCTACTTGCTGAGCCTAATGATCCAACCAGTTATGTATCCGCTTTGCAGTACTTTCATCTAGCCTGTATTTCTTCAGCTAATTAATGAGTATGTTGTGGGAGACGGTGTCAAAAGTCTTCATATTAATGAGGTAAAATTAGGTACAGTTTTACCATAAATGCAGAGTATTTTAAACATTTCTGGGTTCTAGGTCAACATGAAAAATTCTCTGGTTTACATGTGCATATTTTTGTGACCCACTTTTACACTTTTTCATTCAAGCAAACATATCTCTTCTAGTGCATCAGCTGTAATGTGATATAAACCCCAAGTAGTACCATCTATCAATTATGTATGTAAAGGAACAAAAATAAATCAGACTTCAACTGTTCTACATTTGCTAATCTTTCAATGTCCAATTCTACTAATCTTTGATATTTATGTTCTAAAATAATTTCCTTTAGCTGGATTTATAAAACATAAATAACTCAAACTCAACAGACTGTTTTTAAGACCACCAAAAACTACCGGGAAAGCTGTACTGTAATTAAAGTTTGTAATTAATTTATAATTCCCTTTTTATTTTACATTTCAAATGCAAATAAAAACAAAGCAAAAAACCTGTTCTTTACTGTACAGGAGGTTAAAAACAAACACATAAGCAGCTCTACATTGCAAGGCAGGGACTGCATTACTTAAACACCCCATATCTGATGAAACACATCTTTCTTCTTTAATTACTGTTTTGCTTTCATCAGATCTATTTGAATTACTGTCTTCATCATTCATCAGTTACCCTCTCCAGGGGTCTGAGAATATAGGCAGTGTACAGGAATCGCGATCTACTGCATGAGCCCACAGACATCCATGGATATTCAGTGGAACATCAAACAGGATTTGAGCATCCTAATCTAAATTTCATGGCCGACTTTTTCTCTTTACAACATGGGCTACTTTAAACAACCCCCACTGACACAATCCATCTGCTCTCCTTTTTTGCCCTTCTGCTTCAAGGCTTGTAACAAACAGATAAAATTTTACTTTGGAATGGTATACAAGACGAGGTTATAGCATCATTCTGGCCTCTGTTTTCAGTCTTCCCAAAATTCACATCCAAGATGGCTGCCACCACTGGGGACCAGCAGCCTAACAACACTTTCAGCATGTCATCAGTGTTAGCAAGCTCAAAGATATCAATAAGGTGAACAGATTAAACTCCTTAAGGAAGTGAACACGTAGGATGCTGACAGATGTGGGGGAAAAAAAATCATGTTTTACTGGAAGCATCAGCACATTACTTAGACCCAAGTCTGCAGTGTCTAGATCAGGTGCTTCCGCAAGGCTTTTTGGTGCTTCTATCTAATAGCTGATTCAATCAGCTATTAGATAAAAAATGCCCCAAAAAGTCCCATTAAAGCGCCTGATCAAACTAACTTGATGCCTTTTCTGGGCATGTGCTGAGCTTGGTGTGGGAGCACGCCAAGCTTAAAGTAAAGTACCAGGGGTTCTTCCCCCCATATCTGCATGCAGCCATAGTGACTAAAAAAGTTCCCAGAAGTAAAAATACTGAATGGTGCAGTTTCTAATATTACATTCAAAGAAAAATGCTATTGCATGTTGGAAATATATGGACACTTTACACTTCACTAAAGTAAAAAAGTATCCTAACTTATGTTCTTTATTATCATCTTTTTGCAGTCACTGATTTTGCTCGATCCACACCTTAAATCTCGGTTTACCAGTGCAATGTTTAATATAATATGACATAAAGGTTCCGAAGGTATAAGGGATCCTCTGTATCTGTGTGGTGGGATCTAATGAACAATGCACTACCAATAAGGCATGATGGGATCTAATGCACATGTACATGGCAGGAGGCATGACTGTGGGATTGAGGATTAGCTCCCACCATGCCTTACTTCTAGTACAGGGGGAGTCCAGTCCTGGCACCACCTGCACTGGCAATAAAACAAGCTTCTGTGTCTGGGAGCCTCCCAGTTGATGGGGCTTCTAGCCAGGGGGGCACCCCATTCACCTCTTGGGCTGGGATGTTGTAGCTGCTGTGATCTCCCAGCCACAGCTACTACAATCTCCCAGCTGCAGGGTGAAGGAAGACTGCAACAGAGCCCCATGTCTGCTGAGTCTCATAGCTGTTGTCACTGGGTCACAGCCACAGGGTACTGCTGGGACACAATATTTGCAGCTGCAGGCAACCATGGGGCACTGCTGGAACTCCAAGTCTGCAGTTGCTGGGCACTGCCAGGGCGAGACTCCCTGTAGCTATGGGACTTTTCGTTCTGGTAGTGCATGGTGTACCTCTGTGGCTGGAAGCCTGGTCAGTTGATGGGGCTCCTAGCTGCAGGGGCAGATCTTGCTACAAGTGCAAATTAAAGCTGGATAGAAACTGGCTATAAAGTAAGTACACATTTTCCACCAATAACTTTATAGCTGCTTGGACCCTTTTATGGTGCGCTTGTTAATTGACATGTGTAGCCAGTCTAAATTAACTGTGCAATTAACTCGGTAATATTGTGATGCATGTAACATGCAGAATGGACTTAAATGTTTGTTTTTAGAACATACTCGTTTCTAAAGGTAAAATACGGCCCACACATAACCCCTTTACTTTGCCTGTTTCTGTTTCAAGAAACTTGTTTTAACACGAACCATGTTTTCTCCCATCTGCCTCCACTACTGAATAAATAAAAAATGGCAGAACTATACTTTTAATAGCTTTGAAACTTAACAGCCTAATACCCAGTGCCGTATGGCTCCTCCAAACTTTTTCTTCTGATGAATATCAGCTACGAGTATCAGTGCCTACATGCTGTGAAAAAACTAAAGCTAATGATCAGAACACAATTTAAGTAAGGCTGGAGGAAGAACAGAAGCTCATTTTGCTCCCTTCTTGAGATAGTCATAAAAGCAAGCTAATGTGTTAATTATCATTCATTATTTAGCAAGGCTTGGCTTCTGTTTATCAACTGTGCATTGCTACTAATGGCAAATATTCTAGTGAATATTATCCAGCTCATTTGAACCTTTTTTAGTCAACTGCATCAAGAAATTTAAAAAGAATTAAAAAATTCTTTGTTAAATATGTATTTTTTAAATAAAATATTACTGC
The DNA here is from genome assembly GCF_052110815.1 of Crocodylus siamensis. Classification (NCBI taxonomy): domain Eukaryota; kingdom Metazoa; phylum Chordata; order Crocodylia; family Crocodylidae; genus Crocodylus; species Crocodylus siamensis. The sequence goes on along the minus strand of NC_143399.1, from coordinate 147,486,890 downwards.
AGCACATCAGTGTGCTACCATCCCAAAATATATGCAACAGAGAAAGAGAGAGAGTGTGTGCGTTGTAAAATAAAAATAACTAGCATTTATGTGGCACACTTAATCCTTAGGACTGAAGCCACTTTATTAAGGGTATTGGTATTATTATTCTTGTTTTACCAATGGGGAAACTGAGGCACAGAAAGAAAAATAAGGTTCTTTTTCTTATTAATGATGCAGTGAAAAATTATTTGGATTTATTATGTATTCAAGGACCAAGATAAAAGGAGCAGGCTACTCATTTATACCAGAGTAAATCAGTAGTAAATCCAAGACAGCAGTAACTCCACTGGCCTGAAGCCAATGGCAACAAAAAGAGATTTGGATCCAAAACACTTGCATTTGTTCTAGGAATACAAATATGTTTGCTCTGAGAGTAGACTCAGCAACCATAAAAAGCTTTTATTGAACAGAATTATACTTATTATTGCAGTATGAAAAACCCCACAAAACAGGAAAATGTATCTTGCAGGAAATACATTAAATAAGATAGAAACTAAAGGAGTTCAGTGTTCTAATTAATTGTTAGAGCTTTTTCAACCTTCTGCTGCCTTCAGAAAGTGTTCCTAGGCTTGACCTGGAGGCATCATCAAACCACATTTCACTCAGTAAAACTAAAAGGCTGGGCTGTAGTCCTATTTGGGGGAAGAAACCCTCCCACCCCCACTCATTTCATGGGCTAATAAGCTTAGCTGTTTTTACCTGTTTAATTTTTATTAAAAGGGGTCAGAAGTTCCTCTCTTTTTATCTGATTTTACATGCTAAAGCTAACCACAATACAGTTAGAAAGGGGACTAGGATATTAACAGTTCTCCTTTACTGCGACACTACTTTCCGACAATGAACACTGCAAAACCTAATTTCTTATTTTTTGCTACTGTAATAAGCTAACGATCCATGCTGTAATTGGAGCTTCCAGAAGATAAGATGAGAGAGTGCTAATGAGAATAAATGTTCTGTACTGTCAGACATGTACCATTTAGAGTTGAAAGCCTTGCTCAAGTTCAGATTGCTCAACCCTTACATTGTGGGCAGTTACTCACATGAGAAATCCCACTGCTTCCAAAATGTACATTCCTTATCAGCATGAGTAAAGTCAGTACAATGTGTTATTGTTTTGCATTAGGTCCCCTCTACATATTACATTTACACTGTAATTAAGACAAACCAGCCATAAAAACATTCTACATAGTGGCCATGACTATACGAGACACTGACTACACAGTAGCTCATTACTGCTGCATAGTAGCTTGTCACTACTGTGCAGCAGCATTGCATGGCATGAAGCGTGATGCAACACAGTCAGTGTCACCAAAATACCATTCGGGCACATCACTGTGCAGTAACTCCAGTTACTGTACACTCATTTAGTACTTGTGTAGGCAAGTACTAAATGACTGCCAAGTAACAACTGTGTAGTCAGCATCTCATGTAGACATGGCCATAATGCAGAATACTGCTGTAGCTGGTTTTATACGTGGCCTTAAACAGAATACGTAGCAGGTCCAGGGTTGAAAAAAAATCAGGTGACTGTCAGCTTTGGCTAGAAACTGCACCAATGTCTCAAACCACACCCCCAGTGTGAGCATGAACAACAAGCTGATTGTCAGCTCCAGCCCCTGACTGCACCCGAGTTGGCTCAGGACCTGCAGACACTCATCTTCCAGCATGCTCGTCCAGGGGGATCCTGATCCAAGGGCTCCTCCTGCATTGGCAAGTAGTAATGGTATCTGATTCCCAGTCCCAAAACTGAATGTCCTGCCACACACATGGCAGGCGGTGTGATTGTTGGAATTGGAAAAAAAGATCCCACCATATCTTTAAGCAGATGTGTGCCGGGGGCCTTACACTGCATGTTACAGTGTGCATAGTAAATCAAAATTAATGATCAACAATAAGTAAAACATCTTGGACATTTTAATACTAAAGCTAAAATGCTTTTATGTGAAAAGTGAGGAGATATGGCAAAACAACAGGATTGACAGCACTGAAGTTTGGACAGGATTCACCTCCAAGGAGGATTATTCTGCACTGGTCCGGTCCTGCAGGGAGCAAACCAGGAAAGCCAAGGCTGCAACTGAACTCCAACTAGCTTCAAGCATCAAGGACAACAAAAAGTCCTTTTTCAGATATGTGGGGAGCCGGAGGAAAAGCAAGGGCAACGTTGGACCCCTGCTAAACCAGATGGGGCAACTGGCAACTGATGCCCAGGAAAAAGCCAACCTATTAAATAGGTACTTTGTGTCAGTCTTTCATCAGTCCCATGGGACGCCCATGCCTGCTATGGGACAGGGAGATCCGGGTGATGGGGATCCCCTACCCTCCATAAATGCTGAGCTCGTGAAGGAACATCTTGAGAAGCTGGATACCTTCAAGTCAGCCGGCCCTGACAATCTGCACCCCAGGGTACTCAAAGAGCTGGCGAGTGTCATAGCCCAGCCCCTGGCACGGATCTTTGAAAGCTCCTGGCGCTCTGGTGTAGTGCCCGAAGACTGGAAGAAGGCCAATGTGGTGCCGATCTTCAAGAAAGGGAGGAGAGTGGATCCGGCTAACTACAGGCCCATTAGCCTGACTTCTATCCTGGGGAAGATCTTAGAAAAGTTTATTAAGGAGGCCATCCTTGATGGACTGGCCCAGGCTAACATCTTAAGGGATAGCCAGCACGGGTTTGTTGCGGGTAGGTCTTGTTTGACCAATCTCATTTCCTTCTATGACCAGGTGACCTATCACCTGGACCAGGGAGAAGAGATTGATGTCATATATCTTGACTTCAAAAAAGCTTTTGATCTGGTATCCCATGATCACCTCTTGGCCAAACTGGCCAGTTGGGGCCTTGGCTCCACCACGATCCGCTGGCTGGGAAATTGGCTCCGTGGTCGGACCCAGAGGGTTGTAATTGATGGCAGTCACTCATCGTGGTGCCCTGTGACCAGTGGGGTCCCTCAAGGCTCTGTCCTTGGACCCAGACTGTTCAACATCTTCATTAATGATGTGCACATTGGAGTCAGGAGTGGACTGGCCAAGTTCGATGACACCAAACTTTGGGGCAAAACATCCACGCCAGAAGATCCAGGCTGAGCTGGACAAGCTCAAGAAATGGGCAGATGAGAACCTGATGGTGTTTAACACTGAAAAATGCAAGGTTCTCCACCTTGGGAGGAAAAACCTGCAGCATCCTTATAGGCTCGGCAGTGCTACGTTGGATAGCACTACAGAAGAAAGAGACTTGGGGGTCATCATTGATCACAAGATGAACATGAGCCTGCAATGCGATGCTGCAGCTAATAAAGCGACCAAAACGCTGGCTTGCATCCATAGATGCTTCTCGAGCAAATCCTGGGACGTCATTCTCCCCTTGTACTCAGCCTTGGTGAGGCCGCAGCTGGAGTACTGTGTCCAGTTTTGGGCTCCACAATTCAAAAAGGATGTGGAGAAGCTTGAGAGAGTCCAGAGGAGAGCCACGCGCATGATCAGTGGTCAGGAAAACAGATCTTACGATGACAGGCTGAGAGACATGGGACTCTTTAGCCTAGAAAAGCGTAGGTGATCTGATGGCCACCTATAAGTTTATCGGGGTGACCACCAGGATCTGGGGGAACATGTTCACCAGAGCGCCCCAAGGGATGACGAGGTCGAACGGTCACAAACTCCTGCAAGACCGTTTCAGGCTGGACATAAGGAAGAATTTCTTTACTGTCCGAGCCCCCAAGGTCTGGAACAGCCTGCCATCGGAGGTGGTTCAAGCACCTACATTGAACACCTTCAAGAGTAAATTGGATGCTTATCTTGCTGGGATCCTATGACCCCAGCTGACTTCCTGCCCTTTGGGCAGGGGGCTGGACCCGATGATCTCCCAAGGTCCCTTCCAGCCCTGATGTCTATGAAATAAGGCCTTTAATATGATTGAAGAGACTAGTTGTAATTACAATGGTTAAAGCAGTGCCGACTAACATTTGTATCTTTGTATCTAAATAAAATAACAGGCACTTTCATTTTTATTACGATTTTTAACAAGTTACTAGCAAGAGATTTCTGGGTTATAAGTCACAGCACCTTACTTTGCTAGTTTAAGACAAACTCTGTTTTTCTATTTGTTCTCATTTACTCCTTTGGCACCCCCAAGTTGATTCAAGAAGTTGTTCTAGAAAACCGAGTAGAGACTCTTCTGTGGCTATGGGAGTGACAATGCTGGTCTTGATATCCCTGGGTTGTTGACATCAACAACATGGGTGGTGAGCTGTGGCAGATTTAACTCCAGAAGTCTGCTGATGTGCTACTACGGGACACTATCTACGTATATAAAATGATTGCTCATAAGATCATAGATCCATTCAATTAAGCCTCCATTAGAAAGGAGCCTATCACAACTGCTGCTAATCTCACCATGAAATGAGAAAATGCAGACTGGGCAATGCAGATAATCCAGTTGCTAGATAATGGCATTCTAGGGGACAGTGGCATCAAAAGTGTCAATCACTATGGAAATGATTACCATTGTTTATAAATTCCCAGCATCAATAACACCTTTCTCTGCAATATATTTCAAACTTTTTTATGTAAAAAATGTATTGAAAAACAACCTAGAAAATAGTTTATTTGGCAACAAGCTTACAACAATTGCACTTGATTTAGCTGTGCATGATAGACCCATTTCTGCACCAAGGAAGTCAACCGGAGTTTTGCAACTGGCTTCTGTGGGAGCAGGTTTGTGCATGGACAACCATCCATATGCCATCACTTAACAACTAAACATCTTCTATTGTCATACAGGCAGCACAGAGAATTGTGCCTTTAGCAGAGTGAGATGTCATCTATCAGAACAGAATCTCCAACAGCAGAGGAAGAGGGAAACAGACAAACAAGAAAAAGGACCAAGAAGGGCCAAAAAGCATCATCTGCACATTTAAACCAGGGGAAGACTAATGCAAATGAGAGTCCCCCCCCCATACGCTGTATTTTCACGTGGTAAAAAAATCTAAAATTAAACTGTCCTGAAGCTGAAAAACTGTGGGTCCCAAGGTGCCAGGTCCCTGGTTGGGAGAGGAGGTTTAGAAGCCCTGCGATACCTGACCTTGGGACAGTTCATATGATGAGATTCTAGGAAGCCAAGACTCTCAAGCTTCCCTCCATGTGAGCTGTCAGGAACCCAGGTAAGTTTCTGATGGACCTTGGCTCCATTTCAGTGAAAGTTAGTGGAAACTAAGAGGTTTTCGTGAAGAGCTTTGGTTTTGATGAATCGATGTTTTCAGAAAATGTCTGGCTCATTCTACCAGTAACTTGGATGATGTGGTTGTCCCCTTACCTGACATGCTGAAAGCGAGCATGGCTTCATCAAAACAGGTCCTTTTAGGGAATCCTCCGTCTCCTTGTTTTGACTTGTAGAACAGTAATGGTCATCTGCTATCGTGATCTGCTCATTTTCTTCTGCCTCCAGCTGACTCTGATTGAAACGCAGAGAACCCTTCAGAATATCCTTGATCTATTTGTTGAAGAGGAAGTGAAAAATAGAATTCTAAAATATTTGAAGTTTATTCAAACATACCAAAAGCTGGTAACCAACTTCCATTCACTATTTTCTTTGTACAGTAAAAGCTGTGTTATCTGGCACTTTACCATCTGGAATGCTCTATTAACTGGCATGCTGATCGATGTGGCAAAAGCAAAAGTCCCCCTCCCTGTCCCCTGGCACATTGACACAAGGGAGTGAAAGCCCTGGTGCACCGGACACGGTGGTGGACCGAACAGGCAAAGATGCCTCCAACCTGCTGGGCTGGAGATAAATGCAACTCTCAGATAACTGGGACATTTGATTAACCGGCACCCACCATTTCTAAAGAAAATTGCATTAAAGTTACCACTAGCAATGACTTAAAAAAAAAAAAGGCACCAGTGAAATGTGCTTCTACTGGAAACTGCAAAAAAGCAGAAAGTACCCAAGAGACTTAAAAAGAATAAACTGATCCTATTCTCCTTGACACTGTACTTACATAATTAACATACATCATGGTATTTCTAATGAAATGCATTTCAAAGCTAACACAGGGTATTATGTATTCAGAGAAAAAGTGTTAAGAGATAGGTGTTCCCCCTGTCTTATGACAAGCATACAGTACTTTTTTAAAAAAAAAGAAAAAGACTGTAATATTTTATTTTTGTAATGTGAAAAAAATTAATACTGAATACAACATATGCTAGGCACTGAGAGGAATGATAGTATAGTGGGTAGATGAAGCCCAGAACTGTGGGTCAGGCTATATCAGGCTACACCAGTTTCACTTCCAAGTCCTCACAGACTTCTTAGAAACTCAGTATCACTCTTCAGAAAACAATGCTTAACAAAACTCCACACGTTAGCATTTGCAAATCAAGGGATAGCTCTATGATAGAAGAAATGCAGAATTGAAAAATGTTTTCACTACCATTAAAAAAATGTGAGCAACTTAATTCAGTTTGTATCTGTACCTGTTTCAAACCAGCCAGGGATACCAGAATTTCATCTTCTTTCTCCAAGTGTTCTTGTAATATGACTTCTTGAATATTTCCTATAACAAAAACACAGTATTTTTAAACAATCACATCATCTGCTACTAACTTACAGTCAACATTTAGGCAATTGTTGATCTTCTGGATCATGGTGTACCCATAAGAGTTCTACTCAGGGGCCCGATGAATCTGCTTGTATGGAGTCCATCACACCAAGTCTTTTGATGCGTATGCCTAGGCAAGAGTATGGAGGAGTGGAGGTCCTGAAGACCTACCATCCCCGCTTTAGACCACTGTAGGTATTTAGACCAACACATAGGTATTTAGAAACAAACAATGAGAATCCCTGTGACAGACAAGTTTAGGCATACATGTGCAGGGCTATGGTCTGGCACTTTTACCAGTTTTGAAAGGAGATGAGAAAAACAAGATTGGCCAAAGCTAGGCACCAGAATCACCAGAGTCCCTGTTGTACCACTGTTGGATGTACCCTAAGACATATACAACTCTTGTGTCTTTGAAGAACACTGGGAGCTAGGAACTTAATCACCTGCAGTACTGTTTCCACTTTGCTCTGGGTTTCCAGTTTAAAAGTCCTAACTTTGTCCAGGAACTGCTTGGAAATATATATAACAATGGCATTAAATGCACCCCTTTAACTGAATTAAGTATGTGCATGACAGCTGTAGTCCAGAGTTAATGCTAGAGTAGCTGAAATCCTCACTTCCACTCAACTTCTTTATGATGGGTAAAAGAGGCAAAGTAAAAGAGCTCTGAAGCCTTATATCTGTAAGAAAAATGACTTGCCTAGAAGCTCTAACACTGTCCTCAGAAGATCACTTTGAGGTCAGAGCTGAGGGCAGGATGGGAATGTCACAAGTTGAGCTGCAGAAAAACATGCCATGGAAAGTCTGGGCAGTGCTGCAGGCCGTAAGGCAGATTGGAGAGACTGCTGCTGCAATTTACACAGGACTGTAGGACTGTTGAAGTACCTGTAGGAGGTTTTTCAGCCAGCAAGTGAATGAAAACACCAGAGAGGTTTAAAGTAGAGGAATCAAACTTATCCACCTTGGGCAATGTGTGACCCACAGACCAGCCCTACATGCTGGATTCAGCCCACTGGGCTGGTCCACTTGCAGACATCACATCCAGCCTATGCTCTAGACCGGCCATGCACACTGCTTGCACCAAGCATGGTACGTCCTCCAGCCCTGGGCACCACATGTAGCATGAGTCAGTGCCAGCACCAGCTCCATGTGTAGCGTGCAGCAGTATGGGTGTGATGAACTGAACCATCCCTAGATCCAGCATACAGGGCTGATCTGGCGTGGATGCCATATTCAGCATGTGCCCAAATTAGGTGCACATCATGTACAGCTCACAGCAGAGACCTCTGTGGACTGCATACAGCACACATGGCCAGGGCTGGTTTAAAGGAAGAAAAAGACAAGACATCTCCCAAAAAGGGAAAGTGGTGAAGAACTATATGCTATGTAAAATGTTGAAGATGCGACTAGAAGTAAACAGAATAGGAATGGCTAAAGGTGGCATGGCATCCATGTTAGCAGCCCATCTAAATAAAAAAACCCCTATATTTACATTATTTATGTTTGTCCAGTACATGGAAGTCGACTGTAGCTATGAACAGAATCAACAGACAAAAATATAAAAATAAAAAAACCTGGCTAGCAACATATTCCAAAGTACATCATCAGGACGTTGTATTATACAGACTGCAATAAATACAAAGCAAGGATTCTTTTGTTTTCTTCATTATTTTGAGCCTTCATCATCGTGGTTTTAGTCTCTTAATATATTAAATTAATAGTAGTAATAGTTTCTGGCAAAACTTCAATATCTAGCACAAGTTGAGATAATACATTAAGTTCTGACTATCTGTCAAATGTATCCTGTATTTCTGCTATAAAAAGAGTTCTGTGATCTCTCTAGCACCAAAAGTCTACCTTAATATTTGGGTAAAAAAATCCTGAACAATAAAAAACCTAAACCATCAGGTTTTAATCAACTTTCTCATTTCTCAGGTTTTTATTTAATGTTTTTATAACATTATTTCCCAGATGCATAGAAAGATGCATTCTAAACCTCAGGTATGCAAGATGACAAAAGGGATAGAGCAGAAAGAGAAAATAAATAATTCACAGCTTACCACAAACCTACTAAAGACTCAGTGTGGAACACTGACCTTTCAAATACTAAGAGAATAAGATGCAAGACATTCCATGTGATTGTAAAATATTCCATTGTAATTTCTATTCCATTGTAATTTCTTTTTATTCTCTTACACACACACACACAAAAAAACCCAAAACTTATTTTTTCTTAAGTTGGCATTCAAAATTTAATACATTAAAACACCAATGAGATGGGAAAGGTTACATGCGTTGAGGAAACAATATATTTTCTATATTTTGAGAACTAACTTCCACAATAAAATATAATTGCAGCCACTAAAATTAATACAATTCTCACATCACACTTCTACTTTAGCAAGATTTACAATGCGCTTAAGACAGAAAATCAAGAGAGTTAAAGCTTGGAAACACAGTGGGACCTACTGTTAGCATACTCTGCTTAATTGAGGAATTTGGATGTTTGCTTTATTTGTTGGATATGCTGGTTGTTTAATATATTTTATGGTCAATTTTCAATCCATACAATCAAAGTTTTAAATGATAAAATTGTATTTCCAAATCATTTCATACTGTGGGTCTCAACCTCCTATTGAAGTGGCAGCAGAGAGAGGCAGAGAAGCATGAACAGCAACACAAGTGTCTCTCCGTGTTCACCCAGCAAGCGCAGTCAGTCTATGCCCTTCTGTAAGTGGGAGCTATGGACACTTCACTTATTTTCCTACTATACTACTTCTGTCCATTCTCTCACTTTCATTTTCATTTATTTATTTATTTTATTTTTACAGTTCTGTATGTGTATGTTTGAAAGCATCACTGTTCTGTTAAGAAATTCCTAGAAGCAAATTTTAGGCACACACAGTATTCCTTGTTTGGAAAAAAAATGAGATTTATAAATGTAATTATAAAGAAAACTGCCACCTTAACCATAATGTTGTTATTATGGCTTCCTATATCCAGGTGGTTATAAACCTGCATCGTACATGCTAGTTACATCAAAGCTTCTGTAAGAAGAGTTTTAATACTGAAGAAGGATGTACCAAAATAAAGTCTTGATTAAAGTTAGACACATGTATATAATATAAATGTGAAAGATACCAGGCTGAGTAAAACAAAACTATTACGGGGTGAAGAACTTAGGAAAAACACCAAAGGTGATGGCAGATGGGATTTTCTATATTAAAAAGATACACTTTTAATTTTTTCCCCATAGTTTGAAATCTTTCTATACCTTTTAATTTTCTGCACATAAAGGAAGTGGCAATACAGTGAAGAGCTCCTTTCTAGTATTTCTTCCATCTGCTACTTTATCACAGAATTGTAATGTTTATGTTATACTTTATTATAAAATAGTAAAATATTTATGTGCATTGGTATCCGTGTGCATCAACATAATCAAATAAAATCTGAGGACATTTTTCTATCTGGAACAGTGACATCACCTACTGAAGCACAATTGAATTTTATGATTTATCAATTAATTGCAAAACCAATTACATCTATTTCTGTGCAATAAATATTTCTCTTAGCCATACTGTGACATGGATGTAATTTAAAAGTGAACAAGAAGCTAGGAGCAGAGTAGGACACATGATATACTTCATTCATTGTTGATTTGAAGATTTTCTGCAAAATTTCATTTCATAGAATCCAAAACACTTCTGCAAACATGCATCTGTTTTCAGCAAAGCTTCTGTCAGAGTTGATGGGAAGGAAACAGACCAAAAATGTGGAGAAAGTGTCACATTCTATAGATTTGGGTTAGGGCAATGTCACAGGACACTGGAAAACCAGGTTCCAGCCTGCTCTGTCTGATTCAGAGCTGTGTGGGAAAGAGAACTTCATTCCAGGATGAAACAACCAACACTTAAACATTAAAAAGTGAGTACAAAGTGAAGTCACCATCCTCTGAACAGCTCTGAGCTCATCTTAAAGAGCAATACTGCCACGTAACACATGCACTCACTAACATTTAGCATATGAAATAATGTGTGGTACTGTGTTTAAAACCTCAGTAGATTCAAAATGTAGGTCATACCATTTTTTTTGACATTTTCATACAGCCAAAGATAAACAGCATATCAGATAAAAAATGTGGTAAAAATACACCCTCTAGGTTATAAAAGTTCAAAATTAAGATGAATTATACTTCCATTTCCTGTTCTGGCACTTAATGGAACAGAATATCCACGTCACATGAAAATTCAATTTTGAAATAGCTATTTAAGAAATTTGAGATTTCCATTTCCTCAGCTAATTTCTCAACTTTAAATGGAAGATCATTTATCATTTTCTGCATAAAGATAAAACAGTAAAATAAACCACAAAAGCTCACAGGTGGAAAGTGTAGAAAAGGCCTTTTCTCTTTGGGCGATGTTACACCTTATGCTGTAAGCCACACAAATGTTAATTGGTATAGTGTTGTTTAGCTTAGTGGAGCACCTTAAGGTAAAAAATCATTTCTGATTGTCCTTCACCTGCACAACTGTGACTTGCCACTAGAAGTTTGATGAGAAGGAGAAGGACTAGGAGCTTGTGTAAAACGTTTCTAAGGTAAGGTAGCTTTTATTCTGGGTCTTCTTAATTGTGGTCCTGTTCTCTGAACATGAACCACTCTACTTACTCTGTGCTTGTTTTGAGATAAAAAGAAAAGTCCAGAGGATCGGTTTTATTTCAAACTTTTAGAACTTTCAAAATTCCTTTTATTTTTGCTAGTTCTTTTTGGATTCTATTGGATCATTTGTTTAAGGAAAAACAATCAAATGCACAAATCCAAAATGGGAATGGCAGCAGCAAGGGATCTGTAGGGTTTTAGTAAACTGCAAGTTAAAAGAAGAGTCAAAGGATCGGGCCCCTCAAAGCTCAGGTGGTCCCAGGCCAGGTGGCAACCCAGGCAGGGGCAGCACGGGGAAGACAGGAGGGAAAAAAGAAAAAAAAAAAGGAGTGGGCCTCTTGGAGCTCAGGTGGTACCTGGCCAATGGTGGTGCAGGGGTTGAGCTCCAGAGAAAAAAAAGCATCAGGCCCCTTGGGGCTCAGGTCCCACTTTGAACGCCTTCAAGGAGCATACGGATGCTTATCTTGCTGGGATCCTATGATCCCTGCTGACTTCCTGCCCCTGGGGCAGGGGGCTGGATTCGATGATCCTCTGGGGTCCCTTCCAGCCCAAATGTCTATGAAATCACCACACTTAATGGAATAGGAGCAAAATTAGGTGGATTAGAGATGATCTTGTCCTGGAGAGGTGTAACTCTAAACCAAGTAACAAACCACTTAAGGAATCAGAACTTGTGGTAGAGATGATATCGTTTTTTTAGCCCAATTAGATTTTGACCAACCGTAAAAGTTCTCCTGGGTAGAAATGACAGCTCATATTTCATAGGAGAGTTCTGGTGTTTGCTGGTAAGCAGGATGTAGTTCTATTTCCTTCTGGTTAAATAAGATACATAACCAGAAGAAAATATATGACTCCATCCTGCTTACCACCAAACAACTTGAAGGTAAATGGACTACTCCAGCTTTTCTCTGAGCCTAATCTTCATATAAAATGAACTGTCCCCAACAGGAGATTTTACCATACCTTCAGCTCTCCTATGAAATATGAACTTTCAATTCTACCCAGAAGAACTTTTACAATCTTTTCTCCTATGCCTGAAGAAGGGTGTTTGTGCCGAAAGCTTGCAATTAAAGATTTTTTTTGGCAAAAATCTAGTTGGTCTAATAGAAGAAAATCATCTCTACCGTAAGTTCTGATTCCTTTTGCCTCTACACCAATATGGCAAATATGGGATCTACATTTTCAGGAGAACCAACTAAGTGACAGATCTATAAAGCATGACTGCAGCATTGGGAAGGTAGTATACACGCTGCTTGCTCCAGGACACGGGGAAAGGAACCAGTTAGACTCTATGGACTTAAACACAAGCTATTTTGCAGGGAGCCTATCCATTATGTCGTAGAATTTTATGCAGCAGCAACAAAAGTGTCAACTGAGGGAATCCATAACAGAACTTTCCAGATTTTTGGAAATCCTTTGTTAACACAGGAAGTGACTAATCTGCAAGATAAGTGCATGTATAACAAAGAATGATCTGCTTTAGTGGATTACGAACAGGAAAGGTCACTGAAATGAAGAACACTAATGATATTAAACAGAGACTGAGTTTACACAAGACGCTGACTGTGCAGTCATCTGAGATGACTGCACAGTAGTGTTGCATGGCAGAAACCATGACGTGACATTACTATGCAGTACCCTTGGGCTACTGTGCAGTCAGTGTCATAATAAAGCCATTCGTGGACACCACTGCACAGTAACTTGGGTAACTGCGCAGTCAGCATCTTGTGCAGCAGCAGCCACAGTAATGTAGGCAGTGACCAGTTTGGCACCTCTGACTTATCAGCAAAAAGATATGGTTTTGTTTTCATTGTTTTGAGGACCTGAAGTAAGAAGACATGATAGTAGACAAGGCTTTGCTGTTGACAGAAAATCAGGAGATAGCAGAGGGAGGTAGGGAAACCAGTAGCTTGAAGATGCCTACTAGCTTACCTGTCCACTTCAGTTCTGTTTTTTTTCCTTCTACTTCCTACCCATCTCTTATAACACTCATTCTCTTCTAAATAGCACCCACTCTTGTAGAGTCATCACAGTGAGGTCATAGAACAATTTATAAAAGGTTGTGCAAACTTATTTCATGCTTCATTCAGCTGATTCTTGTTCGCTCTCTTGCGATATTTCATGGGTGCGTTTGTGCATTATATTGTTATATGCCTTGTATATTGTGTACTCGTATATATTGGTCAGCTGTAAAAAGTCAACAATGTAAAAACAATTAACGTGCTGTGGCATCTGAGACACTGGTTACAGCACCAGAAAAAGAATGTACAGTTGCAAATGTTGATGATTTTTTTTAAATAGTGACCATAACAACAGACATACCCATTAGAAGTTAAATTGTGCTTATTGCATCCCCTCAAGTTGTAGGCAGTGCACCCAGGCAAGACAGGCACCCAACAGACATCTTCTACAGCCACAACAGATCAAAAGGGAATACCACAGGGGCACAGCACTATGCCACTCTGACAGACTGCAGTGTGTACTTCCCCTGTGCAGGCTTAGCTTCTTTGAGCAGCATCAGAGAATGTAAATTTAATTAGTTTTTGTACCTGGTTGCTGTGGAATAGCAAGGGGATACGAATCTCCTTGCACACCACCTAACGTTATGTACTTTGGGCCAGGGCTGGTCACTAATAATCAGTCAGGTTTGATCTATGTGATTACTTGCATCTTTTATACAACAGCTGGCGCCATCTGCACATCACACCATCTCTACTGAGACTAATTCTAAAACTGCCAAACTCTCAGCAGTTTCAAACAGTTTTTATTAAAAATCCATGCCAGAAAAATAGTTTCCTTCCTTCTTCCCATTTTCCAAATGTCTCCTCTCCTGCTGCAATCCCCAAACACCATAAACAAAAATCTACATTGGACTGAGATGCAAGGTAAGTAATAGCCAGTTCTGCATTAGTGACAAGTTTATAAGCCATTGGCTGTAACAGCTAGAAACTGCAACCTCACCCACTGGACAACTGTACCTCCCTACCTTCCAATGCTATAAAGCACTCGCTTGCCATTACAGTACACTGTAGATACTGAATCCTAGCATTGCAAAAGCTATACATAGGAAAGACATCTTTGAGACTCCTAACATATTTTTTGTTTTCCAGTTCAAAGGCTTGTCTAGCTGAGCTCATTAAAAGTGGAACTTGATTTTACATGTAAAATAATTTACGGGGGCTCAGCGGCCATTGTGATGAATACAGTATAAAAACCTAGATAGACTGATAATTAAAAAACCTAACACGAGTATACTCTTAATCATTTTATTAAAAGATTGTTAAAGGAGTTCTTCGAATAGGTAACTGATATAGAACATACTTGATAATGGTTTTAAGGAATCACTTATGTTAATCAAAGCATCACTTACTGATCTTTTTCATTTATGTCTACGTATTTACACTCATAACTATTAAATAGATTTTGTAAGTCAGCTGGGGTCAGAGGACCCCAGCAAGATAATTATTCGAATGTGCCCAGAGTAGGTGCTTGCACCACTTCGGGGGAGAGTCTATTCCAGACTCTGCATACTTGGATGGTAAAGAAGTTCCTCCTTGTGTCCAGTCTAAAACGATCTTCCAGCAGATTGTGACCGTTGGACCTTGTTTTCCCGGGGGGAGCCCTGTTGAACAGACATTCTCCCAGGTCCTGTTGCCCATCCCTGATATACTTATAGCCTAGACTTAGCCAAGCTGAAGAGTCCTGTGCCTCTCAGCCTCTCCTCATTTGGCCTGCTCTCTTGACCTCTGATTACGTATGTGGCTCTCCTCTGGACTCTCTTGAGCTTCTCCACATCCTTTTTAAAGTTCGGAGCCCAGAATTGGATTCAGTACTCCAGCTGTGGCCTCACTAAGGCCAAATAAAGTGGGAGAATGACATCTTGTTTGAGATACATCAGTAGATGCAAGCCAGGGTTTTAGTTGCTTTGCCAGCTGCAGCATTGCACTAGTGGCTTATATTCATCTTGTGGCCAGTCATGACCCCCAAGTCTCTTTCAGATGTAGTGCTAGTGAGTGAAGCACTGCTGAGCCGATAGGTATGATAGGGGTTTTTCCTCCTAAGGTAGAGCACCTTGCATTTCTCTATATTGAAGGTTATCAGGTTTGTATCTGCCCACCTTGCAAGCCTATCTAGGTCAGCCTGAATCCCCACTGTGCTCATGTTTCCCCCCAGTATGGTGTTATCTGCAAACTTAACCAGTTCATTTCTGACACCCAAATCCAGGTTGTTAATGAATATATTACAGAGTACTGGTCTGAGTACTTATCCCTGAGGGATGCCACTGGTCACCATATGCCATGCTCACTCGGTTCCATCAATAATCACTCTTAGTTTGACCATGGAGCCAGTTCCCGACCCATTGGACCATAACGTTTTCGAGGCCGCAGTTCCCCAGTTTTGCCACGAGGACATCATGGGAGACCAAATCAAAGGCTTTTTTGAATTCTAAGCAAATGACATCAACTTCTCCCCACCCATCCAGGCTGATGTGTCACCTGGTCATAGAAGATAAGGTTGGTCAGAAACGACCTACCTGGAACAAAGCCATGCTGGCTGTCTCTCAGAATGGTGCCTTCTGTCAGCCTGTTGCAAATGTTGTTGCAGTTTTACTATTTTGATGTCATCCTAATTGCTTATGTTGAGGCCTCATGCAAAAATTAAGATTACTATGTCTTGCACTCCAGTCATCTTTAGCTTTCATATTTGACCCAAATTACTGAACTTCATGGGTTTGTCACAGGTAGATTCTGCCTGACAAACCTGATAGCCTTTTACGACCAGGTAACACACTGCCTTGACACTGGAGCTGAGGCAGATGTCATCTACCTGGCCTTTACGAAAGTCTTCGATACAGTTTCACATCCTATTCTAACAAGGAAGCTAGCAGGCTGTGGAGTAGATGCTTACACAGTCAGGTGGGTGGCAAACTGGCTTAGGGACTGCACTCAGAGTGGTGGTGGATGGGTTGTTTTTGACCTGCAGGGAGGTGGGCAGTGGGGTCCTTCAGTCCTTGGACCGGTGTTATTTAATATCTTCATCAGTGATTTGGACAAAGGTGTGGAGAGCACCCTGTCCAAGTTCGCAAATGACACCAAGTTATGGGGCAAAGTCAATACACCAGAGAGCAGGGAGTGGATACAGGCTGATCTGGACAGGTTGGAGCAATGGGCAGAACAAAACAGGATGCAATTCAACAAAGGCAAATGCAAGGTACTCCACTGCAAGGGGAGGAGGAATCCCCTGCACACCTACAGGTTGGGGGATGACCTCCTCAGCAGGTCAGCAGCTGAAAGGGATCTTGGAGTCATAGTTGACTTCATGATGAACATGAGCCTGCACTGTAACAAAGCCATCAATAAAGCCAATCACACCTTATCATGCATTAGCAGATGCATGACCAACAGATTGAGGGATGTGATGCTCCCCCTCTATGCGGCATTGGTCAGGCCGCAGCTGGAGTACTGTGTCCAGTTCTGGGCGCCGCACTTCAAGAGGGATGCGGAGAATCTGGAGAGGTTGAGGGACCTGGATCTCTTCAGCCTTCACAAGAGATGTCTGAGGAGAGACCTTGTAGCAGTCTATAAGCTTATCAAGGGAGGACAACAGAGAGTTGGATATGTGCTATTTGCCATGATATGGAAGCAGAATAGCAAGGTGTGAAGAGATAAGCAGACACGCGCTAAGTTAAGCAGATAAATGCAGGTTTAGGCTCATCTCTGTCTGGATGATCCCCACTTCCCTGCAAGGAGGTAATATATAGATTCATTTTTGAAACTGGCTTCAAGGAAGTTATGGAGGGGTGCCTCAAGTCCAGTGAGAAATGCTTTGAGTTCAAAAAGGTTGAGAACCACTGTTCTGTGGTGACTGATGGCTACATAAAATCCTCATATAAATTTGGGCCCATGGAGAGCTGGAATGGTGCTCAGGACAGCTGAATGAAGAACTAACACTTTAATGTCTCCAAATTCTAGGCATGACAATCCAGAACATACGAAAACTTTTATAATTTAAGACATGCACATAAAATATAAAGCTAAAGAAAGTGAAATAATTTGTATTAGTAGAAATGAACTTTGCCTGAAGTAAAAGCACATGTTCACATGCTTAATAACATAACTATCACAGGCAAAGCGCTACTTTAAATTTTTATGAAATAATAAATAGTTTCCTGTGGTGGTGATGCTGGACAAGTTGTGCTTCCAGTTATAAAAACAACCTTACAATGCATTTACAATTAAAATTCAGAGTACGTATGATTTAAATCTTGGACAGTTTGTGACTTTTCTGAGATGAACTGAATCTAATAAAAAAAAAATTCATATTAGAATAGGACACAGAAAATAAATTTCCAGTATATAGTACTGACTCAGCTGCCTTGGATTCTGCCCCAAAGTGTAGATGTTAGCAAGGACAATTGTATTGAGATACAGCTAGAAGTGCTCATCTATTGCACAAGCAAAAGTGTCAAGGTTTTGTTAGAACTATAGGATTTTTTATTTTTGTTTTCTCACTTAAGGGATGGATCTTGAAGTGGCAAACTCTCCCACTTGCAACCTGAATTTGAGGTGGGAGGACGGGGTAAACCTCTGTGTGCATATATATCAGCAGGGGCTGGGGAGGGAAGGCACTGCATGCCATTTCTTATTGTTTTCTGTTATCCTGATGTATTCCATTATATTTTGTGTGCATTTTCCAATTATATTTAATGGCTATGTGCCCCTCAGTTATCTTTCTTCTTTTTACAAAACAAAAACATGGCATTTGCTTGGTTTCCTCCATCCATCATAAGCCTTTTATTCTCTTGCTTTGCTTGAATCAGGACTGGAAGCATCTCTCCAACACAATAAAGCAATAATGTTGCATCTGCCAACAGGGGGTGGTGCTGTACTTGTAAGACCTGTCACGCTCTTATCTAGGCATTTGTGAGGTATAGCTAGTTATCAGTGAGAGATGAGCAATTTCCATCTTATCACTGCTGAAAAATTAGGCTGCAGAAAGAATGAACAGTCTTTCTCAGTTTGCTGGATATAGAAGAGTTTTGCACAATGAAAAAAATGCAGTTTATTAGAGACTTATTTAATTTGGCCAAAAAAAAAAAAAAAAAGAAATTACAAACTACAGCAAATTCACAACATTTATGTAGAAATCAGTAAGATGCATTACTGGTAATACTGAACTGGTGCTTTAAAGTTAAAATTAAATTGATCTGAATTGAAAGGCATAATTATTTCCCTATTAACAATAAACTGCATTAGAAGAATGTCCCTTCCCTTTGTCTTCATTTTGTTCTGTAGGCTTCTCAATGTCTTCTTTAGATTTAATAAACCTATTGACTATATGTATACTACCTGAAAATTGTGCCAAAACTATGATGTTATTTCACAGTGGCCTTACAAAGTTATCTTGCTGCTCCACTCCACTTTCATATAACAGTCTTCCTCAGAGAATAACTTCTTCAGAGTTGCCTAACTTCATTTTGGCAGCTCTATCCCTTTTTGCTAGTGAGTGTGGACCTAAGCTAGGAAATTTAATTCATGCTAATTAACTGGCATGGTTTTAAAAGAATGCACCAGCACAAAACTGCACTGTATGCTTTAGTGGTGCCACTGCATCTGTTGCACAAACCAGGCCACATTCAAAATGAAGACACAATTAATCTGGACATTTTAGCAGTTTTGTGGCTGCTGTGGGAGGTGGAACAGAGTTGTGCATAGTGACTTAGGATGTGGTTATCTTGCTTCTCTATGCTCTGGGGAAGTGGAGAAGATTGCTTTCAAGCATATTCCACCCACCTGGTCCCCTTGCTCACTCACCAAATACATACACAAGGCAGTGAATCTGCTTTTGGGACATCCCCACATTGTCACTCTGAATCAGTGGCCTTGGGAGGAGCAACAGTGAGTGAGTACCCGTTTCTGGGTCTGGCATATGCTAAGCATGATTGGGAAGGACAGAGTTTGCTCAACAGTAGGGCCCCCAGATCAGCATGGCGAAATGTTGGTATACACTTTTAAGTGAATAAATACATAATGATTTATTTTGAAGAAGCTGTTGCTGACTCTTTCTAGTCAACCACAAATCCGATTCCCAGAGCAAACTGACTTATGGGTGCCAAACACAGATGAGCCTTTTGCTGCTACCCTAAGATAGGGTACCCTAAGACTCGAGAGTGATCCCACTGTATGGTTCTGCCCTGAAGAAAGCCAGGCTTGACAGTGAGTAAGCATATTCAAAACGAGAAACGAGTAAAAGGAAAGCATAGCCCTGTAATTGATGTGAGGTTTTAACTCAGTGTGAACAATCTTTATGACATCTATGTAGTGATGAACCATGAAAAAGAAGGAACCCTGCTCACCTTTCAGAGTCCAGATATCAACCACAAAAAAGAAGTTTGCAAAATCTCCTTTAAAACCTTTTATCACTGAGGCCATAAACAACAAAGACATTTACACAGTCAAATTTCCAGTGAAACAGCATGACACTATAAAACTATGCTTTAAGTGTACAATGGAAGTTAGTACAGTTCATATAATGAATATGCAAGCTCTATAATTTGCTACTGCTTTAATGTGTTACTGCTTTGCTACTGTTTGCTAATTTTTATTATTTTACTGGCAGCATTTATAGTATAAAACAAGAAGAGTGCTTCAGGGAGATGTAGCAGAAAGAGGAGAAATGCTGTTGTCCTTAAACAGATCTGAGCATGTACAGAATCAGTTCCCTGAAAACCAAGCTATACAGTCACTTTTTGTTTTAGGGCAACAGGTTTTATTTAAACCTATGAAATATGTTTTTCGTTTTCTTTAATGGGGTAGCTCTTCTTATGTTCTTTAAAAACGTAATTCTTTTATAAAAGGAACAACCCTCTCAGAATTCAAGGGCAGGGTTCTGAGATGGCCTTTTTACCTCCAGCACTTTCAACAAAATTGAATGTATAAAATATGGATTCTTTTACTTATGCCCCAAGAAAAAGGGAACTAATTTACTTTACTCATTCCCTCTGTAGCTGAGTGTTTTCTTTCAACCTGAGCTAGCAGAATCAGTTCTAATTTCCATTTCATTTTATCCAGAAATAAATTTCATAGCCTTCCATCTCATCGCGTAATACATAATAAAACAAAAACTCAGTACCGTGGTATATATATTTGATGAAGACTGCACATATATGTATCAACCGTAGGCAACCTGCCAGTATTCAAATAGTGAAGCCATAATGATACAGCAACCTAAGACTGGAAGGGGCATCCTGGGCCAGGAGGTCTAGTTCCTTCTGGTTGCAGACTATTTTGCTAATTGGTCCATGAAATTGTCTACTCTGACCCCTCTCATGCAGCACAGCCATAAAGAACCCTAAGGAAATAAAAACCCTACAGTGTGCAGAGGTAAAGAGTATGAGAGACAGGGGTCCTGTCAATGCCTTGCCTCTGCAATGGAAGGAAATGTGTTTGGTTACCTTATGCTCAGATCATCCTAAGAGAAGGACTATGCTAGAAACTATCCTTGACAATCAGACATGATGGAAAACCATTTCCTGACACTGAATCTGACGATCAATTTGATGCTGAGGGCATGAGAAAGATTTCTATGTACTGGTAGAAGCACCAGTGCACCCTAGCCAGGTTATCTACCCTAGTTTTGGCAAATTTCTACAGATTTAGAAGATGGCAAAAACAAACAAGAAAGCAAAACAACAAAAAAAGGGGCCAAGTATTTCATGGGGGAAAAAATTATCTTTGGCCCCTAAAAGTGATCAGCAGAGACCCTGAAGCATCGGATTATCATACACTACTCACATGGAAATTGAGCTTCCTTTCAGTGCTATTAGGCAGATACCAAGTACTTGAATTCATGCATTACATACACTGATTATTGCATTAATTATGCCTCTATTTCATCATACCATCCATTGCATAAAACTTGCTTAGATCCATTTTGAAAGAAGTCAAGTTCCTTAGCTCCCCTACCTTCCTGATGCTTGCTCTGCAAATGTATTTATAAAAAGCAATCGTATCCCTTTTCAATCTCTATTTGTCTAGGCTAAACAAGACAAGCTCTTTTAATATCCTGTTATAAGATTGGTTTTCCATTCCCATACATTTCTTAGTAACCCTTCTGTCTCTGTTCCAGTTTAAATTCTTTTTATTTATTTTTTTTAAGCACAGTAATCAGAATTGCAGACTATACTCAAATGTAATATTATTAAAGCCTTCGATAGTCACCTATTGGGCTAGGTGACCTTCAGGAGGTCACCTAGCCCAATCCCCTGCTAGCCCAACCATCCCCAACTAGATCATCCCAGCCAAAGCTTTGTCTAGCTACGAATACATCCTAGAATCTCATTAGACTTTTTAATGGCTGCATTACACTGATGGCTCACGGTCATCAGTGAGCAACCAGTATATCCATGCCCCTTTCTTCTATTGTCTCCAGTTTATAAGCCCCCATCCTAAAGCAAAAATTATTTGCATTAGTTCCTAAATGCATGACTTTCATACCATTAAACTTCCCATCATTTCTATAGCTTTATTCCACAAGCATATTTAATTCTAACAATCATCCTCTTCTTTATTGGTAATATTTCTAGCTTTGCTTTGCATCATCTACAAGTTTCACTAGTATACATCTAGTTCTTACACCAAAGTTACCAATAAAAGCCCCATCAGTTGCGGGAATCCCAGTCCCGGCTGCACATGACGTACAGCTAGGGCTGAGAGCCCTGTCAGCAAAGGGGGCTCCCAGCTGTATAAGTCTGACTCCTGACAGTGCAGGGGGAGCCCAGGATCTGGCTCCCCCTACGCCAGCAATAACGTGCGATTGGATTTATTGTGCAATCCCATAACCTTACCTCTTGCCAAGCATTTGTGGATCATACGTTAGATCCAACTGCACCTTTACCTACATGTGTAGAGGGAACTTAAGTAAACAGTAGCATAACTGAACTGAGCAACTTAGTCAGATTTCCCAAAATAAAATATGTAGACATGCTGGAAAGCACTGGGGAACCACAAACTCCAGCCAGGAGATGTAGATTGAACTGTCCTTTAATCTTCCTCCCAAAAAAAGGACTTCCAAATACTATGTGATTTAGGAATCATCTTGAAGACTTTCATATTTCTGAAGCTGGAGGGCTGGATATAAAATCCAGAGTCTCTTCTGGAGGCAATTCACAGGTCTCTAATTCAAGAAACACTGATGACAGACCACATCCAGACTCTCATAAGGATAAATGACATTTTACAATTTGGCACCTTTTCCACTACGGAAAGAACTGTCAAATTCATCAGCTTTTCCCTTCATATCTCACATTAATATTGGACTGGGCAGGACTGATATTTCTCAGTGTCATGAATTAGATTTATACATCAGGAAAGGCCGTGTTCCGTCTCTGAATCAAAGGTAAGCCGCTCTGCTGTAACAGACTGACAAGACTTCAAATTGATGATGCTGCAGCAGTTGAATTGTTAGAGAGTGTCAAATGGCAGAATTAAAACTTGTGTTAATGAATCTGTATCCACATGCCCACTACTTTATATACAGCTAGGATGCTTATCTTTGGAACGCAACAAAGTTTTGTTTTTGAGGCCATCCACAGAATCATAGAAAACTAGGGCTGGAAGGGACCTCAGGAGGTCACCTAGCCCAATCCCCTGCTAGCCCAACCATCCCCAACTAGATCATCCCAGCCAAAGCTTTGTCTAGCTGAGTTTTGAAAACCTCCAAGGATGGAGCTTCTACCACCTCTCTGGGTTACCTGTTCCAGTGTTTTACTATCCTCCTAGTGAGAAAATCCTTCCTAATATCTAACCTAAACTTCCCATTCTGCAACTTGAGACCATTGTTCCTTGTTCTGTTGTCTGCCACCAGTGAGAACAATTTAGCTCCATCCTCTATGGCAGTGGTCTCCAAACTCTTTTGATCATGCACCCCTATCAGTAAAACATTTTTGAGCATGCACCCCCAATATATGTATCTTTATATAAAGATGCATATAAATAGAAGTTATAATATTTTCTTCCCGCACCCCAATGGATCATCTTGTGCACCCCCTTGGGTGTGCACACCCCACTTTGGAGACCACTGCTCTATGGAACCCCCCTTCAGGTAGTTGAAGGCTGCTATTAAATCCCCCCTCAGTCTCTTCTTCTCTAGATTAAATAAACCCAGTTCCCTTGGTCTCTCCTTAATCATGTTCCCTAGCTCCTGAACCATTTTTGCCACCCTCCGCTGGACTCTCTCCAATTTGTCCACATCCTTTCTGTAGTGGGGGGTCCAAAACTGAACAGAGTACTCCAGATGTGGCCTCACCAGTGCTAAATAGAGGGAAATAATTTCTTCCCTTGACCTGCTGGCAACAAACCTACCAAAGCAGTCCAGTATGCCATTAGCCTTCTTGGCAACAAGGGCACACTGCTGGCTCATATTCAGCTTATTGTCCACTGTAACCCTTAGGTCCTTTTCTGCAGAGCTTCTGCCCAGCCAGCCAGCCCCAAGACTGTCATGGTGCATGGGATTCTTCCGTCCTAAATGCAGGACTTTGCATTTGTCCTTGTTGGGCCAAAAGAAATCTCAATTCACCAATTTATCTAGGTCACTCTGAATCCTAGCCCTACCCTCCAGTGTATCTACTACTTTCCCCAGCTTGGTATCATCTGCAGACTTGCTGAGGGTGCATGCTATACCATCTTCCAGGCTGTTGATGAAGACATTGAACAAAACTGGCCCCAGGACCAACCCCTGGGGGGACTCTACTTGATACCAACTAGACATTGAGCCATTGATTACTATTCTCTGAGCCCAATGCTCCAGCCAGTTTTTTATCCACCTTACAGTCTATTCATCCGGCCCATACTTACTTAGCTTGCCTGCAAGAATGCTGGGGGAGACCATATCAAAAGCCTTACTAAAATCAAGGTACAGTCACCTAATCATAGAAGGCAATCAGGTTGGTCAGGCATAACCTGCCCCTCATGAATCCATGCTGTCTGTCTGTTCACAGGGCTACTTTACACACATAAAAGAAAAACTCTGGATATTTTTAAATGTGTGAACAATAACAGCACAATGTTAAGAATCCAAGAAAGAGAATACTATTTCCGTAAGAAAAGGAGCGGTGCAGAGAAAAAAAAATATTGCTGTGATAATGTAGGGCACTAATAGCAATGGTGAATACATTCCATCACCATCAGCTGCGTTATTACCCTCGGTTTATATTATGAACAAAGCAAAACCCTTGGAAGGTAAGATGAGTCTCTATTTTACAAATGGAAAACTTGAGGAAGTTGTGAATTTTTTTGTTTTTCCTTTTAAATTACAAAATTCTTGTGGCAGAGATGGGAGCAGAACCAATGTCTAGCTTTCTACATACCCTCCCGGTGTACTAATAAAAATCTCAAGATTGACAGTAATAGGCATTTAGAGTCATTAGACCTCTCAACGAACTGCCCTTTGTGGGAATTTAACAGTCCTTCTAATAGATGGAAACAAGAGTGGGAATATGCAGTGTTAAACTGGAAAAATAAAGCTCCCAAGTTTAAAGCCTTATTCATTTACTTGCATAAGTCAGGGATCTTAACTATTTCTCTTAATTTTCAGTATAGGAATAGAATTTTACATTCCTGCACATAAGAAGTTATAATATTCATAGCACATCATTCATTCCCATGGTAACATACTGACATAATACAAACATATAATTATGTCGTCATTGTGTGGTGCAGCAAGAAAAATAGATGAACACTTAAAAAGGAGGCTTTTGTATAAATACGCAAACAAAAATTGCCATTCTAACCCATCTGTTCCTTCTTCACGTTCTATGGAAAAAATATAACGTTAGCAATCTCCTGCTCAACCCCACGGCAACAAATTAACATGTTTTAGGTAATGAAATATGATGTCGTTATATGGTGGAGTAGAAAAATCTTGCAGGAAATTTTAATTAAATAAAATCTTGTTTGTAAGTATTTTTACATAAAAAGTATACTCCACAGAAATATGGATCTTATTTAAAAATGATTACTAAAGGTTCAAAAGCTGAAGGAGGTTATAGAGCTCTAACAGTAGTTTTGATTAAAATAAAATATATATTTGTTAAGTAAACATCAGCAGTTACTTGTTGTGATACGCTTAACCAAGTACTAGGATAAAATTGCATATCATGTTAATGAAACTTATAAAGAAAAAAAAATTGTCCAGCTACTAATCATTTTTGAGATGCAACACACATTTATTCTACAAATTATATAATTTTGTGATGAACCACCTTTCCTACAAGCAAGGGTGATTTACTATACTTTATTCAAGTGTGACTTGCAAATGCAGTGTAGCTACTCAATACAAATCTACGGAAGTTAAGAATATTATAAAATGTATCCATGCAAATAGCATTCCTTGACCACATTATATTTTGATTAAAATCTGCATTTTATGGAGTTAACAAGGCACATATAAGATGGATTAGTAATTCACTGTTATGTCTCCCCAGAAGCATTTTATGATATCAGAGACAGGGTTTCTCTCTGATGTGCTCCTTAAGAACTGGTTGTTGACATAATGCTATTCAGTATTTTTACTGAATATCTATATCAGTGGTGCTCAATCTTTCCTGGGGGTGGGGAGGGGCCTGGATAGGTTGTGCCTGGTTCCCCTGTGAACTGGATCCAGCTGGTGGCCCCAATTCAGCTCCCACAGCAGGCATGGAGGGTCCCTATCTGACTACATGGAGCAGGGAGGGGGCAGCCGAGCCCCAATCCAGCTGAATGGAGGGCAGGGGCATTCCCCAACCCTGATTCAGCTGTACAGAGGGAAGGGGTATGGCCTAGCTCTATCTTGCTGTTGGGAGAGAGGGGCATGGGATTCTGGCAATGGGGGAGGGTGGCAGTACCAATGGCCACTGCTCTCCTGCCACCAAAATTTCCTCATCTGTGGGAAGCCCCGTGGGCCAGATGCAATGGCTCTGCGGGCCACATTTGGCTCACAGGCCAGAGTTTGAGCATCCCTTCATATAGATAATGCTAAATTTGTTACTGGTAAAGTTTGAAGATGCTACAAAGACCATATAGAAGCATTACTTTCTGCCAGGAGAATCACCACTCTCCTGTTAGAAGCTACCAGCATACAGGCCTTCATTAATTTTCTCCACAGGGAAACATCCCCCCTCCACAAGAAAGATCTTTCAGGTTGACACATGCTTGCAAAAGTGAATGCTTGTATGCTCCCCCTGCCCTGAGTCTGGTTTGGGAGGGTAGGGGAGCATTAGCAGCTGCACCCTGCCTCTTCCCTAAACCAGGCAGTCCCCAGTTTGGAGAAGGGGGCGAGGGGGTGGGAAGCTTTATCCTGCTCTTCTCTTTGCTCAGTTCCTGGGGTTTGTCAGGGCAGACTTTGAACATGTCATGTGGGGGCCAAGGGGGAATGGCTCCTGCTCCTCATCATGCCTTCCCCAGACTGATCTTCAGGGAAGGCATGGAGTGCAGTGGGGAGAGGGGCAGCTGCAGGATGAATGCTTGTATTCCTCCCTCTCCCAGAACAGTTTCTGGCAGTGGAAATTTGTCCAAAGTTTTCACTGCTGGAAATGAAAACCTATTTGAAGCTTGAAGCTTCATGGGGTAGCAGGGAATGAAAAGGACAAGTCAGTTACTGAGTAATTTAAGTTGCCTTGTTAAATGGTCACAATCCCAAAAGCCTATTTTAATAGTCATGTTCAAGGAAATGAATAGAGAATAAAAAACACAAATTATACCAAATGGCATGAGATTGTCTTGGGTTTCAGGGATTTATGGTAGTAGTTTTCAACCTTTCTAGACTCAAGGCCTCTCTCAGAAAATGCCAGCTCCTGGCTTTCACTAAGCTTTTGATTACAGAAAAATAATGGAACAAAGAATTTAGAAAGAACACAGCAGGTCAGAATGACATTAACATTATGGATATCTATTTGAAATCTCTGGGTTTGTCTTGTGAATTATGTCTGCAGATTTAACAATGCTACTATTACATGATACCATGGGACACCCTGGAAATCTCAAGGCACCCTAGGGTGCTGTGGCATCCTGGTTGAGAATCACTAATTTACAGGTTGTTGATTGTTACATCAATCTGAGCTTTCAATGCATAACTCTGGCCAATAGGCGCAATTCTTGATGTTTAAGAGGATGAATATCACATAAAAACTGAGATTTGATTTTTGCTTCTTTATATAGCAAGACTGCTATCATTTTAGAATAAAATAACTATGGAGACATTACTTCAAAGAAGACGTGGATGTACTAGATAGAGTTCAAAAGATCTTCAGGCTGGGAAACAAGCTATACAATGTGAGGCTTAATGTACTCAAACTACTCAGTTTATCAAAAGGAAGGTTGTGAGATGGCTTGATCATGTGTAGTTAGGTACTTACACATGACAGCAAGGGCTTTTCAACCTTGCTGCCAACAGCATGACAAGATTCGGTGGCCGAAGCTAGACAAAGTCAACCTTGAAGTAAGAAGCAATATGCTAGTAGAAAGCACGATTAAACATTGGAACTTTATCCAACTTTTGCAAGATGCTCCATGTTCTGTGTGCATGGGAGGAGGGGGTGAGGTGGAAGAACAGTGGTGACTTTCTGGCTTGGCAGTTCAAATCTGAGGCTATGAAGGCCCTGCTCATTCTCTCTTCATGTGTCAGAGATAGAGAACAGGATTTTATTTTTCTGCCTTCCTCTAAAGCATCAAGGAACTGGCTACAACTGGTGATAGGACCTCAGGTGGGGTGATCAGCGTGTGGAGGCAGCACAGATAATTCTCTCAGATGTGTGGCTGATAGGTCTCACTCACATGCTCAGGGTCAAAGTGAAAGACAGATTTTAGGTCATAAATGAATTTTCCCTCAGGTCAGATTGTCAGGTGCCTTCAAAATGTTTCTCCTTCTGCAGCATGGGGCATGATTTACCTGCTAGGATCATCTGGGCATTTCTCACCTAACCTAATAAATTTCCTGCCATTGCAGGGATCTCAGGCACTAGTGGAACCTTATTCTCTCCTATGTTCAGTCTGTAGCATAACAAGTTGCAGACTGAAATTCTTTCATTAACTGGGTAAAAACTAAGGGCATGCAAAATACAGAAGGTCAGAATAAATAGCTAATGTTCCCTTGTGGCCTTAAAATCTAAACAATTCTCTATAAAGCCAGAGGTTGTCAAGGGTGGGCTTATGCTCCATGGTATTGTAGTTTGGAGACTGAAACAATGGACAATGAGAAAACCTAACATGTTTGGTTAGAGACTTTTTGAAATGTAAATGCAGTGTGAAATGATACAGCCTGTATCCAAGATCTAAGACAGCAGGCTGAGCAGAGCAGAGCAAGGGAGATAACAGATGGAGGTTCCAAGTGAACCTATATGT
Organism: Crocodylus siamensis; assembly: GCF_052110815.1. Classification (NCBI taxonomy): domain Eukaryota; kingdom Metazoa; phylum Chordata; order Crocodylia; family Crocodylidae; genus Crocodylus; species Crocodylus siamensis. Next base: position 147,458,229 of record NC_143399.1, on the reverse strand, counting down.
AAAAGTCCTTTCTCATGTGTAGATAAAAAAAGTAGGTACTTGGGGAAAGAACTGAAGTAGTGGCAGCATTGTGAAACCAAAAAACTTTGGCCTAAGATAAAACTTGAGGGGGTAATTTGTCTGACAAGTCTGTGCAGACTTCTGACCACTGCAGTTAGAATCACAGAATCATAGAAAATAAGGGTTGGAAGGGACTGAGGTCATCTAGTCCAACCCTCTGCTCAATGCAGGACCATCCTCAACTATATCATTCTAGCCTGGGCTTTGTCAAGCTGGGCCTTAAAAACCTCCAAGGATGGAGATTCCACCACCTTATATTCCTGCAACTTGAGACCACTGCTCTTTGTTTTGTAATCTGTCACCAGTGAGAATAGCTTAGCTCCATCCTCTTTGGAACCACCCTCAGGTAATTAGAGGCTGCTATCAAATTCCCTCAGTTTTCTCTTCTGCAGACTAAATAAACCAAATTCCCTCAGCTGCTCCTCAGAAGTCACATATGCCCTAGCCCCTGAATCATTTTCATTGCCTTCCGCTCAAATTTCTCCAACTTGTCCACATCCTTTCTATAGTGGGGAGGGCCAAAAATGGACACAGGGCTCCAGATATGGCCTTACCAGTGCAGAATAGAGAGGAATGATTACTTCCCTAGATCTACTGGCAATGCTCCTACTAATGCAGCATAGTTCCTGATGTTGCTAGAGTTGTTATGTCAGCAAAAGCATTTGTGCCTCAGAACTGGAAAAATAGTACCAGAGCCTGCTTCTATGTCTGAAAAAGAGGCACTTCAGGAACATACATTTGATTTTATCTCTGAAGTCTGGTTCAGAACCCTTTGTTGGAAAAGGTTTCTAGGTTGTATTTGGACTGTCTAATCTACTAAACACGTCATAAAGTATTCCCCATCCTCCCCCCCCAAAATAGTTCAGTATTTTAAAGATATCCCTTTCTTGATTTTGATCTCGTGTATGTTGGTTTAGCTGACATATAACTTCAGTCTGCTTATACCTATGATACTAATCGCACATAATTAAGATTAGAATCAGGCCTTTAAGATTAGAGGTTCATAATGTACTGTCAAAAAAACTATGATTTCAGACTATAAAGAAATACTTATTTTCTAGCTATACTAGTTTTTGAGATAAGGGCCACTAAAATTAAATGGGCATTTAAAGCGGGGTAAGGAAGAAGACCATTTGGATGATATGGCTTTATGGTCTCCCAACTTGCTAGAGTTAGATAAAAAGCTCTATTAACTAAAAGATTCAATATTTAAATGATGTAAAGTTTTTACTTCCAGCAATAGCAGTGCTTTTTTCCACTGAAACGTGACTAAATATAACAAGTCCTGGTTCAAAATGATTTTAACACAGAGCATTTATCAGAGCACTGCTAAAAACAGACATCTTAGGCTAGCCCCAGGTTTTTTCTGCCATTTGCTTTGCTGATATGTAAATTCAATAAGTTCCACCACTGATCCTGCTCCTAACATACTGACTTCTGTGTTGGTTAATTTCTCTTGATGTCAGAGGAAGAACTGGCACAGGAGATCAAAAACTTGCCTGAAATAAGTGGGGCAACACATACGTTGTTATATAATGAAGGTAATCACTATGCACTGGATTTTCTAAAATGGCTGCTTAATGTACCAAAGATCACTCTGATAACTGAACTGGAGATGAACTTGGAAAATGACCTATGACTTGTAAGATGCCTTTTAGAGGACAAGAAATCTTAGGAATAAAAAAATGCCATGTGTTCCAATATGTCTGCTCTTTATCTATACTTTCATCAATTGGCTTAAAAGATTCAACATTTAAAAGCAAAAAAGTAGAAAGACAGAATAGCTAGAAACATCTGGTATAGGAATTCAGTTTACTCCTAGCCTTGCAAAGCCATAACCTGTGTACTACATTAGTAATTCTTTAGTTCTAGTACAAGCACAGAAAGAGCCTTTACAAAGATTTACAGCCTAAATACCCAAGGCAGTTCACTTACCAAGATGTGTGTTCATCATCTTTGCACAGTATTTACACATGGCTTCTAGGTCATTTAGCTGTCCTTGGAGAAATGAAATTTGGGCCTCCAGTTCTTCCTCCTGTAATTAAAAGGATAAAAACTTTAAAGAAACCTAATATACACAGGCAAAAAAATTAATAAGCAGAGTCCTTAAAAGGTTTAGAACATTCCAATGGTTATGGCTTCATTTTTTGCTTGTTAGTAAATCATGAAAACAAGAGAACTGTTTCTTTTTTTTTTTGTAGAGGAACTGAATTTTTTTTTTTTTTTTTTTTTTTACTTTTCTCATTATTTTGCATGAGGTTTTTGTTTTCTGCCATAGTGGTTGTTAATAATTGCTAAAAATTAAAAATGCAGCAAAATTCCAGGTTATTATGCCATGGAATATTATTAATTTTATTTAATTTGGTGAGATAATAGATTCATTTCTTGGATAAATATGTATTTTGGCTAGTACAAATCCAATACAGTGGAAATATGGGAGTCAGAAAACTACCCATATTAAGGAAACTCACACTTTGGACAGAGTAAACATTCTATGAACCCCTTAAATGTCATGCTCTATTTGTAAAAAAAAAAAAAAAAAAAAAAAAAGGATTTGTATTCCCATGGTAGATTGATTGTGGTTCCATATGCACTTACACTTGAGCAGGGGGTACCCCCATTGAAAAAAAAAAAAGAAGGTTCAGCTTTCCAATACAGGCTACTCAGCAGAGATGTCCCAGATCAGAGCACTGGCTCTCAGACCCCCGAATGCCCTATAGTCAGTAAAAGCATCTCCACTATTCTGAGCCAACAGAATCCAAAATGATACTGATTCAAATACATTTTCCATGCTACCAATCTATTCTTGAGGAAAAGTATTTTCTGCTAGATCTTACAAATTTATCTCTCATTTCACATGACTGTGTGGAGTTATGCTTTTATTTTACACCATCCTAAGCTATTTTTCATTGGCTTACTCCATTAGAAGTAGAGATGAGAGTTTCATTTCGACTCCCACATGCCCTTGTCTTGACACTTATGTTGTAAGTTATTAGCAGCTGCCATCAAAATGGATCTGGTTGAAACTGATAAGTGTCCTTGACATTGTTTTCAAGCAAAATGGAGGAGCAATTAAATGCCCTCGCTAAGGTGATGACTAAGCTCATGGAAACCACTATCCAAACCACTAGCCAGCATGCCAGAACCTGAGCAAAGGCTTAGTGAGTGAGGGCAAGTGGGTCTCCCTGATGTCTGCTTGCAAATGCATCACTGGCTGGAGCTGGGCATATGTGAAAAAAAAGAACAACTAGAAAACCAACAGAAAGTTAGAAAAGCTGTTTGAGTGTGCTCCTGGCATGAAAGAGAGAGAGAGAATTATTTAAGAAGGATACAACTAAGATGACAGAAATGGATTTTCTGGAAATGAAAACTGTCTGCTATCATTTGTTCCTGCTGTGTTTAGGAAAAACAGGGCTTTGTGTATTCTCTTAAAACTGCACCAAATAAATATCTGACTTCTCTGTCTAGCAAAAATACCATGGTAAGGCCTCAAATATTGGCTAACTACTGGGATAAAGAGCACCCACACAGCGTGCCAAATTAACACATGTTCAGCAAATCATTTTAATTTCTGAGCACCAATTACTGTTAGGAAGTTTTTACATGTGCTCTGGGGATGGGGAAGGGAAGGGATGCTTTAATTAGAGAAGCTCTGAGAGCTGCTTCAGTTAAGGCACACATAACATCTTGTGCTTCGGCATCCCTGCACTTCGAATGGTGGTGGGAGCACTGTAACTAAAGCTCATTGAAAGAACTTTAGCTGAAGCGCCCCCACAGCCCTTTTGAAGTGTGGGGACGCTGATACATGAGATATGGAGGCTGCTGGAGGCATGCTAAATAACATGTTCCAGCAGACTCGATGAATCAAGTCTGTTCTGACATGATGTAATTACAGCACATTGGAGCAGTCTCCCTGCACATCTACAGGCACCCTTAGTAACTCAAAGTCAACAGGACTAATCACTTGCTGCTAGTTAAAAGCAAGTTTCAGTGTTTGCTATATCAAGGACTCTATGTACATGCTAATTTGCTATCTGTCTGGGAAAAGGAACAAATGGAGAGGGTGCCTTTCATATGGGAAAGGAGAGAAATGCATTGCAAGAGTGGCAGGGGTATGCCTTGGCCATTATCTCTAGTTACGGTCTCTAAGATGTTGGCTATGCTAGCCTGAAGTCAGGGAGAATGCAGGACAGAGTTAGAACAGGGGTGGGCAATTATTCTGGCTGACGGGCTGCTTAATAACTTTTAGTAAGCTGTTGAGGGCCACAAAGGTAACCCTTCCCCTTGACAGGTGCTCTGCTTCCTGATCGCTGTCTTGGGACTGAAGTCCTCCCACCTAACCCCTGACCTTAGCCACCAAAAGCCCCTCCCCTTGCTCCTGGAAATATTTCTTGGGGGGTGGAGAGTTTCCTGGAACCGGAAAAAACACCAAATCATGCACTAAAAAGTTCAACATCTATCATAACATTCATTTTAATTTTATTTAAAAAAATGTTGTCCTGATTTATGTGCATTTGCATGGTGTATATACAGGAGATTGCATTATAGCTCAAAATAAAGTCTTATTCTTGTATATTGTATGTGAAGGAGTGTGTGGGGTGTTGTTGGGGGGTGGGTGCAGGTTGTGTACGTGTTTGTGTGGTGCATGGGGTATTTGTGGGAGGACATGTGGGACTTGTGTGGGGGCACTGTGTGTGTGTGTGTGTGTATACACATGTGTGTGTGTGTGTGTGAGGATTTGGGGAGATATGTGGGGGGGTTGTGAGCAGGTCTAGGGTGAGTCTGAGTACATTTGAGGGGGGTGTGGGTGTGCGGGGGTGTGGGCTTTGTGGATGTGTGGGTGGTGTGTGAGCCTGCTTGTCACACACCCAGCCATGGTGCACAGCCTGCACTGCTGACTGCAGCAGTTGCCACTGGTGGGCTCTCGGCAGGTGGAGCCCCCCCACCCCGTGGTGCTCTACTTGAGCCCTGGGAACTTCATGTGGCAGCACAGAGCTGGCCAGCCCACTGGATAGAGCACTGGAGTGCTGGAAGTCCCACATGGTGGTACAGAACTGGCCTGACCTGATGGTGCACAGCTCCCCACTAGAGTGCCAGGAGCTGCAGGGCGTTGTGTGCCGTTGGGCTGAGTGGCTCTGTGCCTCCATGTGGGGCTCCCAGCAGTCTAGCAGGGAGCCGCATGTGAAAGCCCAGAACAAGCCCAGCCCAGCCCAGCCTGGCCCGATGGTGCACAGTTCCCACCTGCAGTGCTTGGAGCCCCACATGGTGGCATGGAGCCAGCCCAGGCTGGTCCTGCCTGAAGGTGGGCAGCTCCCAACTGCAGTACAGGGAACCCCAAGCTTGGCCTGATGGTGTGCAATTTCTGGGTGGAGTGCCAGGAGCTGCACATGGCATCATGGAGACTGCTTGGTCCAACTGTGTGTAGCTCCCTGTGGCTCCCGGCTGGAGTCTGGGGAGCCCCACACAAGGGGAAGCACAGAGCTGTCCTGGCCCAGCCTGATGGTGCATGACCTCTGAAACCCCACATCTCCTCTTGGCTTTCACAGAGGAAACTATAGCCTGGTAATAATTCTTTTCTGGAGGGTCCCCACAGGCTGGATAGCATAGCTTGGAGGGCTGATCTGGACAACAGGCTGTATTTTACCTACCCCTGAGCTAGAAGCTAAGGTGCCTCCTTGTCCTGCCTTCTGCCTGTCCTGTTCTGTAGTAACACTATATGTTTTGCATATTTTTAAAATTTGAATGCATTTCAAAAACAGTGCAGAAGACTCAAATTAGTGTAACTGAACTAGAAAATACCATTCTGAAAATAAAGGTTCAGATTTGACAGAATTAAAACATCGAAGACCAGGTGCTGGTCAAAAAAGCAACTGATTCAGGAAGAGATTCCTTGAACCATACAATTTAAGTGCTGAAATATCACTGGATACCAGTAATAAAAGTAAATAGAATAACACTTTATAGGAAAGACTATACCCCCACTATGGTGTGGGGGTAAATGCCAGAAGAATAGGAACCCCCCCCCAAAAATGACAGATACAGGAAAGGTCAGTGAAAAAGTCAATAAAATTCACAATTCACATACACCAAGTAATTTACTGAAAAAGCAAAAAATATTACAATTAGTTGCCTCTGTTCTTGCAGCAAATGCTAGAAACAAATACAGACTGTGTAAAGGAAAAAGAAGTCCTCCACTGGACTGAGACCAGGTCAGACTTGGATATCAAAAAATTATAGAGTCACCAAACTGCAGGGTCAGACAGGGTTCCTCCCAACATTCTGAAGGCAACTGAAAGGCAAACTATTTTCAAATCTGATAGCATGGACCACTTATCATTTTCAAGGTAAGTCAAAGGATGATGTTTAAAACAGAATTCATACTTGACCACTATTTTAGGCTAGAATTTTTAAGGGATCCAGGCATTTACTTCCTGTTGAATACCAGAGCCGAGTTCCCAGATAATACACAGTGGGTAGATCTATACCAGGGATCTTGGCAAGGACAACCCCAGACACATTCTGTCCTCCTGTTACAAAACACACAAGCTCCAAACTAGGAAATCTTTTGGTGAGGCTGCTTCACTGTGTTCCTTCAGGTTTGCTCTTAACACTGGGATCTCTAGGGTGCTTTAGAGTGGCAGACACCTCAGCATTATCTTCCCCACACAGTTCCAGGTTTGGAGTGTGCATAGAAAGGGTGGACACATTGTGCTTGCAGTGCCTTGCCAGAACACACTTGCTGCAAAACAGACATGTCCTTTATTTCTGAGTATTAATATATTAATTCTCATTATTCCTCCCTTATTAGCCCTTTGCTGGTAAGAGAAACCAAGACAAGTACTCCCTCAGAACTTTCTTAATGTATACGTTCATGAACAGAACCACAGTTTCATAGCAAATCATTGAAAGACTGCATTACAAAATCCAGTATTTATGCATGAAGTACTTTAAGACATTCAAAAAGCTGGATCCTGAATTGATTCAATCTTTGCAGGTTACTTTAACCTGCATAGATCAAACCAATTTGCAAGTGAACAGACATTCACTTTTGACTCCAGAAATGCAGGCACATACCTGCAGTGGCCCAGGGCAGAGGCCAGGGGGTGCTAGAGTGAGTCTGGAGGGAAAGGGCATGGCCAGACCCAGGCAGGCTTGAGTATGCTTGGGGAAGGTTTTAAACCCCCAACATGGCTTGCAGGTCTGCATGGAGGGGGAGGAAGAAAACAGGCCCTGTAAAGGGTCCCCAGCTCTCTACCCCCCCCCACACGCATGCTAGCAGAAGTGGGGGCGGGCCTTGCGGGTTTAATCCTTGCATTGCAGGGGGGCAACACTGACCCCCATCCCCATGGGGTTGCTTGCTGCAGCAGGGGGCAGCAGTGAGTTGGGCTCTGTAACTAGCCTTGGCTCCCCCCACTTCAACCAGGTCACATCCCCCCCTTCCCCACCCTCTCCCCGCAACCAGATGGCCACTTCTCAGAGGGACTTGGCCCAGGGCATTGTGTTGGTACATCCACCACTGCTGCCTGCAATGGGGAGATTAAACCATCCCCTTCCCCTCAGGCTACTGGTGTCTGCCTGCCACAGCCTTGGGTACATGAGCAGAGCCTACTGGTGCCCCCTGCAATGAGGGATTAAACCCCTGCTTCCCCTCAAGCCACTGGGGTCTAACTAAACTCCTGCTGCTGGAGCACTGAGGGAGAGTGGGGGGCTGGGGATGCCTGGCAAGGGCTGTTGCCCCCTTGCCAGGCAGACCCAGCAGAACTCCAGAGCAGGGTTCCCCACCCCCACCCCTTTCTCAGCAGTGACAGTGCTCTGGCTGGGGAGGAGTTGGGAGGGGCCAACCCTGCTTGGCTGGAACAGACAGCCTAGCCCAGCCCTGCCCAAGGCTGCAAAGTAAGCTGGAATATGGGAGGACTTTAATGTAAGTCAAAACAGGAAGGGGTCTAGGACACAAGTTCCATAAAGCAGTTTGACCTCAATCAGTTAAGTCTGATACTACATTCAACCAGACTGATCTCACACCAGTTTCAGCCATTTTGAAAATGTTTTATGTGTTCTGAACTTATGTCTGTTACAGGTTTAAACCAGTGGTGTCCCCCAAAGATCAGTGCTTGGACTTATGCTCTTTACCATATTTATTAATGACTTGGATGAGGGGGTGGAGAGCTCAGTGATTAAGTCTGCAGATGATACCAAGCTGTGGGGAAACACAGGTACATCAGGGGATAAGGTAAAGATCCAGGACTACTTTGACAGATTGGATTTATGGGTGGAACGGAATCAGATGCGGTTTAACAGGGAGAAGTACAGGGTTCTTCACCCGGGTAGGAAGAACCTTTACCATAACTACATGATGGGTAGTGGTCCACTGGCTGGCACAGCATCTGAGCAAGACCTGGGAGTCACGATTGACTGGAAGATGAACGTAAGCCAACAGTGCAATGAGATTGCCAGAAGGGCAAATAGAACTCTGGCGTGCATCAGCTGATGTGTTGCCAATAGATCCAGGGAGGTGCTTCTCCCTCTCTATTCAGCACTGGTGAGGCCATAGCTGTAGTACTGTGTCCAGTTCTGGGCACCACACTTCAAGAAGGATGTGGATAAGCTCAAGAAGTTACAAAGAAGGGGCACCCATATGATTAAGGTCATGGAAGATAGGCCCTATGAGGAGAGACTCCAGGAACTGGACCTGTTCAGTCTGAGTAAGAGAAGGCTGAGAGGTGACTTGATAGCCACCTTTTTAGGAAGGCACCTCAAGGAAGGATGAGAACTAATGGACATAAGATAATAGAAGGCAAATTCAAGCTGGACAAAAGAAAAAACTTTTTCTCTGTAACGGTCACCAGAATCTGAAACACACTCCCAGCAGACGTGATACAGTCACCATCCTTGGAGGTATTCAATACAAGGCAGGACAAGCACCTTCTTGAGTTCATCTGAGCCCAATAACTTCCTGCCCATGGCGGGGGACCGGAATGGATGATCTTACAGGTCCCTTCTGGTCCTTTGACGGTGCAATTCAGTTTCTGATCACTTAAACTGGTTTAAATGCAACTTCTGTCCCTAGTCTGAGAGAGAGAGAAACCTAGAAACTTCTTTGTAACTGTGGCAAATTATAACCAATTTCCAAAAGAATAATGGAAATACTTAAGGACTCTGCAAATATCCAGATCCAGAACCTCTACTACTGAAGCATTAATGCTAGGCAAAGAGTGTGCATTTTATTTACTTATTTTTAGTTATAAGAGCCTTTTCTCCTGTCATTAATTCTAAAAATGGTTGAGACTGTCTCATTTTATAAAAGATAATATTTATCTGCTGGCAATGGTTGTAAGGTTGCACAGGTACTCTGCAATTTATTACTGGGTTACTCCTCACTTTTCAAGGATTTTTTTGGTTAATATTTCTGGATATTAAACATTCTCTCTGTGTCTTTATCACGTATTGCCAGGAGTTTGGATGCTGAACTCTTGAGAACTCACTGTCCTCTAACTGCCTAGTCCATACTGAGAAGACAAATTATAAATCATTATGAAAGGTCATCCATTTTCTGGGCAAGCCCCTTTATCTTATTAACCTTAATAACTTTAATATAAAAATGGAAATGAAGACCTTCAGCTAAATCTTCCCTCAACATAAGGGAATCCTAAAATTTGTACATCTTGTGAGAGCAAAGGGAGCACCAGAACAACACACCAAATTAACGCAAGTTCAGCAAATCACATTATTTTTTGAGTACCAATTACTAATTTAGTAACTTAAAGTCAACAGAACTAATCTCTTGCTGGTAGTTAAATGCAAGCTTCGGTGTTTGCTAGATTAAGGACTAAGTGCATGCTAATTTGCTGTCTGCCTGGAAAAGGGAACAAATGGGAGAGGGCTCCAACTGAAATTAAATTTAAAAAGTAAATGATACTTAGGGTGGGTGCTTACAGTGCATGAGGTACCCACACGAGACAGAGAAAAAATTACAGGTGAGTAAATATATTTTACTTTTCTCCTTTGGTGGGCCGTCTGATATTCTGTGGGCATGTCTACACATGCAATTAATGTGAAGTAATAAACTCTGGTGCATACTGCACTGGAGTTTATTGTTCCTGGGCACTGATGTTTATACATATGCCTGGGACTGAAGCACACTGAGCTGGGTTGGTGCAGCCCCAGCTGGCAGGAAGGCTGCAGGGTCAGCCTACCAGCCTGGGGCTGCTTCAACCCAGCTCAGTGTGCTGTGGAGAGGCTGGCTAGGGTCTGAGGATGCTCGTGTGTGGGGCTAGATGGAAGGAAGCCAGCGTTCAGTGCCCAGAAGGGGGAAAATGTGACCTCCCTCTACTCGCTTTCCTTAACTGGCAACAAATCTGGCACATTTTAGCTGTATATCATAAAATATGAAAGAGCTGTGTGGAATTGGGAAGGACCCCTTAGAGTAGACATATATGAAAAATGTATCTAGGCACTGTTACACATGATGACCTAATGCATTTATTTTTTTTAAACTTATTACAATGTAGCTGCTTAAATATTATGGTGATAAGTGCTATAAAAATGATGATAAATAAATGAATGCACAGTTGAAAATTCCATCCATCTTTCCCTTATTATTATTACTGCAGTATCATACTTGATGTGTGTTTTCGCCCATCAAAATACATGCATTCGTCTTGTAAATCTGAATTGATATGCAATGGGAAAGTAAGACAAGTGTGAACGTAGAAAAATTATAGTACAGAATTAATACACAAAAAACAAGCCTTCCCCCAATTTTCTGATCGTATTGATGTTTGGAATAAGATGCTAAGTATTCTTAAACCCACACATTTCTGGAATTAATAAAGTATGTGTATTAAGTTTTAACATTATTTCTCTAAAATACTTAGCAAAATCTTATTAGAACCATCACATGGGCATGACATATTATGTTTTAAAAAATTTATTCCCTCAGTGCTTGAATTTTAATACACCCCTTTTATTAGTAATTCCCAACCTTATATTAGAAATTAATCTCTCTCCAAAATAAATTTTAATTTAATTTAGGCAAATTATCTATTTTGCCACTTCAAATAGTTGATTTTATTCACAATTTTAAAAGCATATTTTCTGTAGATATTTATGCAGGTAACATAATGCACCATCAGCAATATTTTAATCTTTTCTATTTGCTTGTTAAACATACTATCTCTGTTTTCAACTGTACTTGCATTTTATTCACTTAGGATCAACTGAATTCTTCTCTATTCCAAATGGATATGACAAATGTGATTATGCAGTTTGGGAGTTGGACTTCTTATCTTTTAGGAACTCTGATTATAATGTTCAAAATGTAAGAAGGGTAATACTTAAGTATAATAATTATGCAATGACTCTAAACATTTCCCAGTGTAAACATTTATAATAAGTTGCTGATGAAAAAGAAGTATAAGATCTGCTGATTTTATAGGGAGACTTATTTTAATAGAACATGGAAAAAATCCAAGGCATCCTAAATTTATACCTATACTTTCTCACAAGGAGGAAAGAAAACTACCTCGATTTAAAACGAAGCTTTACATATATGAAGCTACATACACTCACACACACATACACACACACAGAGCTTTATTTCAAGTCCAGGGGGTTTTGTTTTCTTGCTCTATATTATATCTAGATCTAATCTATGCAATATATATTAAAATGAAGGGGTGCGTATGTGTGTTCATCTATACACAGCTTAATTTTAAATCCAGGCGATTTTCTTTCCTCCTTTAGAGAAATTATGGTTATAAATGTAGGATGCTTTTCATTTTTTCACGTTCTACACACACACGTGTGTGCACACACAAGGGGAGGGTGGTAACGGAAGAGAGATTGATCCAGCTCCAGTTCCATTTTCTAATATTTGCAGAAATGAAAAGTAATTCAGAGAGTTAACTGACAGGATAGGATAAGGGGACAGCAAAGGTACAGACACTTTACCTTTAGACACAACAAAGGTACATTACCACTTTAAGTGACTAAGAAACCTAACGCATCAGTGAATCACTGAGTTGTTGTTAGGCTAAGCAGGGTATAACTCTTCATCAACTGCTTCCTAGTAGCTGCCTGTGTGCATGCTATAACCACACAGCAAATTTAAGATGAACTTTGGTAATTTATAGCGGTGTGTGAAATGGGCCATATTCTATTTGGATTCAGCACAAATCGGGGACAGTGATTCGATTAGTTGATTTGGATCACTGTCCCAGATTTGATTTGGCCGAATCTGAAGATTTGATGCTGATTCAGAGAATCAGCAATTTGGCCATAGACATAGGTAAATGTTTAAATGTTTTTCCTACATACCTCAAAGTACCAGGCACGACTCATGAAGGCTGCAATGGTGGGGCAGATAGAGTGTCTCACAGGAGTGCTGGGGGTGGGGGCCACTGCGTGTTTGGCAGTGAACCTGGAAGTGGACTGGAAGTACTTCCTGTCCACTTCTGGGTCCACCGGGGAGTGCATTAGAAGCCCCCATTCGCCCCCAGCTCAGTGATCGGCCACAGGGGGACCCTGAGTACCTCCCCAGACCCAGAAGGCACCAGTTGCCAAGCTGGGGGGCATGAGGCCCCCCCCCATGCACTCCCTGGTAGACTGGAAGTGCTTCTGGTCCACTTCTGGGTCTGCTACTGAGCATGCTGGGGAGCCCCCCATGCTCCTGTGGGATGCTGCATCTGCCCCATCATTGCAGTGCTTATGAGCTGCCTGGTACCTTGAGGTATGTAGAAAAAACATTTAAAGCTGTATCTGTCTCTGAATTGTCAAATCTTTCTGAATCTCTCCAAATCGATTTGGAGGGTTCTGATTTGATTCAGAGACATTAAAGGGTCTCCTGATTCAATTCGGATTCAGAGACTCGGCCACTGAACTGGGCCAAATCTCCACTGAATCAAAATCAGGGACTGAAGCTTCGCATAGCCCTAGTAATTTATTTCTCAATAAAAAGTTATCTCAGAGCAGCTGATATCTGGAAACGTCCTCTCTCTTTTCCCTTGTGGTAACTTGAACTTTGGATCCATTTTTAGCTGAGTAATAAGCATTTGCCAGTCCGCTAAAAAAAAAAAAACAACTTTTGGTGATATGGGCTCCTTTGAAAATGGGTCTTAAGTTTCCAAGGCCCCTGGCAGATATTAATATAGTGCAACTGGGATCTGAGGAATTTTATGCCATATCTCAAAAATCATGTGTCCTGTCATGCCAGATGTGCATGGTAGTATGCATGATTTTGGGAACACAGCATACATTTCTTCAGATCCCAATTGCCAGGACCAAGCTATCCAAACTGGGACTCATAGCTGCCCCTGGCTTGACCTTGATAATCAACACAGGGCAACTTCAGGTCCTAGTTCAAGACCATAGGCTGATGCCCCAGATTTAGAAAGGGGGCAGCCGTGTCCCAGACTCCCGGGGTGCCCTGTGCCCTCACTCAGAACCTGAGGTTGCTCCATGCCTGAATCCAACCATCATGTGATCATCTGGATCAGACACAGGTCAGTCTGAGGTTTAGAAAATATGCCACATGCTCAATTTAAAGCCCACTATAAACCAGACACAAAAATCTTTGGGGCTGCTTTGCCATTTTATCACACTATAAATTGGCATGTTGAAATTTATTGCACAATTAAAGCATTAATCACACAATAAATGTAATGTCTACTGAGGCCCTAGATGTCTTAGACATTTCTGAAAATGTACTTGTATTAAAAAAATCACTCATGATTTTCAAATTGTATGACATCTTCCTTAACAGCTACTAACAAGCTCGTCCAATAACTTTAAAAGCCCTTGTTGCCTTCTGTTAAGGGATGGAACTCTACTAATATTTCTATAATGAGATGAGTCACAATAATGATGTGTAATGATACATATGAGTTCAGCAGTTCTTAACTATCTGAGTTTCTGTCAGCCAGAAAAAGACTACAGTTTACTGCTTACCTCAAATATTTCTAATGTCTTCCAAACGGTCTCACCATTCTGTTCTGTGTACCATTATATTAATCTCAGAAAGAAACACAGAGTTTTGGGGGATTTAATTCCCTGAATGCTTACAGGCCTCTCATCTGTACGACATGCCTCCTCTTTAGATTTCTAGCAATTTACTCCCTGTATTTATTTTACCACAGTTTGCTTTATCTGAAATGAGTAGCATAAATTAAGATGCAAAAGAGATGACTTTAAAGCTATTTAAAAACGAAAGCAATTAAAAAAGTCAAAATATCAATATCAATTTTTAAAAACTGAAGACAAAAGACAGAATATTTCTGACGGTTATAGGCCTTTGATATGAGGAAAAGTAAATACTGTTGTTAAGTGAGGATGAACGCTGTAAAAATGTTGCAAAACTTCTAAAACATCTAAAAAGGGTTTGATGACATGGCAGCTTGTTGGATTTAAATGTTTTCTGTCCATCTCAAGGGTACAGTGACACTGAAGTAAAAAATGCATGCCAACTTCCAAATGTCCAAATTGATTTTGATCTCAAAACAGAACTCACAATATTGCATCAGAATGACAAAGCTTGGAAATCTTCTAAAATACAAAGTACAGTTTAAGATCTATTCATTAAACTGAATACATTTGACTCAAATTTCAGCAAAAGATTATTTTTATGTTAGGTCCAAAAAGCAAGCTGTTTCAGGGAAATACACATACATTCAGTAAGCTCCTAAATTCAATAATAAATTCAAATGTCTAAATTCAATAAATAATGTACTGTAAAATATTATTTATTAGGTGTATTTTGACTGTCAGTAACAAAATAGAATCCTATTATAAAATGTTTAATTTGGAATCTATCTGAAATACTACGAAACACTAAATCAGATGAATACTCTGAATAGTATAATTGTTAAGATTTCAAAAGTAATTTAGTCTGTATGAAAGATTCATAGATGTAAAAGTCTCTCTAAGGTTATAAAATGTTCAGAACATACAAAGGAATTACTTTAACCAAAAGATAATTTGTCCACAATGCTAATGTCATGTCTATTTGTATTCTTATGCACATACATTTTCACACTTTTCACTCTAGTCAAAACGAAGTCTCTAAAGCTAAGCATCTAAAATCAGTGCCTTGATTTTCTGGGGTGTGGAGTAAATATAAAGTCCGTTAAAAACAAAGGCACTTTTTATTCTTTCAAGATGATGTACAGTAGGACAGTGCTTGGCAGCCTTTTGTTGGCAGCAGCTGGAGCTTGAGATCTGGCTGTGGCTGCAGACCCAAAGTCTCTGTCCCTTGGAGCAGCTAGCTGCCAGTACTCACTCTTGCTAGACTCCTGATCCCTCTACAGCAAGGGAAGCATGTATGCAGTGGAGCAGAAGACCTCACGGGGGAGGGGAACACTGTGGATGCGACTGGTGGAATGATGCAGTTCCATGCCAGAATTCCCCTTGCTGGACTGGACCTTTGCAGACTGGATCTGGATGTTACATTTACAGTGCTACAAACTGTAAACATATAGACATGCAAACAGTCTGTAGCACTAGAAACATGGCCCACATACAATGGAAAAGTAGCAGTTTGAAACAGGAAATTCTGTTGTGCTAAATATTTTCTGATGCTACATGTAACGGCTATCTTTAAGAGTCCCAGGATCCCAGAGTTTTCAGCCGGTTTATGCAATGTCTGTCCCAGACCCTTTCCTGGTTTAACTTAAACCAGAGGCCTCCAGCATCCCAGATGCTTGGCAGCCCAGGGCAGGGCAATCTGCTCTACAGCAGAGCTGGCCTTTCCATTCTGCTCCCTAGCTGGAGCTCTGGCAGAGACTGCAGACACAGAAACATTTGCCTGGCTGCTCGCTGCCACCATGCTTGCTCCCTGCTTGGGACAAGTGGTGGAATAAGTCCCCTCTTGCCTCCTTCACTGGAGGGAGGGGAAATAACCTCTGTTCCTGGCCTCCCCACCCAAGGGGCCCTGCTAGCTGGCATCTGGCTGTGCCCCGACCTGGCCACTGCAGCTGGAGGGGGCAGGACCTTTGATGGGGGCAGCAGCTACTGTCATAGCATCGGGGATCATGAACCCCTTCCTGGCAGGGGCTCCTCTACGGGGTGGGCAGAGCTTCAGTGGACTGCACGAGGCAACACCAGGGCCCAGAGGGGCCCATAGCCCTTCAAGCCCCTACTGTCCCCCCAGCATTATGGTCTGTAGCAGCTTTCCCCGCCCTGCAGTGCAGCCCTCCCCTGCCAGGAATGGGCTCGCGCCCTCGGAAACTGTGACAGAGGCTGCTGCCCCGTCACAGTCACTCACCCCTCACCACTCCAGCAGCCAGGTGGGGGTGGGGCCAGACACTGCCAGCAGGGCCCTTTGGGGTGGGCAGGGAGCCAGGTTATTCCCACCCTGCCCCTGGGGCACCGCAGTGGGTTCTGACCACCCCGGCTGCTGCTGCTGGGTTTGTGCCAAGCAAGTGGTGGAATAATCTCCCTCTGCCAGACACTGGAGAAAGGAGGGCAGAAGGGGCTTATTCTGCCGCTTGCCGCAAGCCCAGAGCAAGCAGTATCTTGGAGGGCTCTGGTCCCCTCCAGGCCCCACTCCTGCTGCACGCAGTCTGCCACAGCTCTGCCCTCCCCACAGGGAGCCCCCTGCTGGGAAGGGTCTCGCCGCCTTTAACAGAGGCTGCTTCCCCCCAACAAGGGCCCTTCCCCCTCACTGCTGCAGTGGCTGGGCAGGGGTGCAGCCAGATGCCAGCCAGCAGGGCTCCGGGGGAGGGCAGGGATGAGGGTTATTCCCTCCTCCTTCTGGCTTCTGGTGGAGGGGACAGAAGATGGCTTATTCCACTGCTTGCCCCAAACAGGGAGCAAGTGTGGTTGCAGCAGTGGCAGGCAGACCTGGCTGCAGTCTCCTGGGGCCAGTGGGGTAGAGGGGAGACTAACCCCCCAGTATGCCTCGGGGCCATGCTGGCCCGCTGCTGCAGCAACGAGGGGGAAGTGCCCGGCAGACCCAGCTTGGGTCCTTGCCGGTGGGACAGGGAGGTGGGAATTAAATCTCTCTCTGGCCAGTTCAGCCTGGACTGACCATGCCTCCCCCCCAGCACACCTTCCCTGGAGCAGAGGGTGCCTCTAGCAGCCCCCTGGATCCTGCCCCGAGCAACTGAAGAGGCATATAACCACAACTGCCTCAGTCCAGAAAGAATGTCTGTACTGTTACAAACCAGTTCAACCTAAGCAGGTTAAACTAACCTGCAAATGTTGAATCAATTCAGGCTCCAGCTTTTTGAATTGTCTCTCCCTAGCCAAGCTGTCAGAGAGCCCTGCTGGGACCCTGCTACTACCACCATAACTATTAGAGCGCTGGGTCTTATCAGTGCTCTGGTAGCAGCAGCAGTGCTAGCACAAGTTGCTAGCACAAACCAGCGTTCTGGCAATGGCAGCATCATTACCTGGGTAGGTGAGGGTGAGGACAGCAGTTTTAATTGAACTCCCCACTTCCAGAGGCAGCAAAGGGCTTTCTTTGACAGCAGCTGCCACCTGATTACTGAAAGGCTGCCCCATTCCCAGGCATGGGAAAGAGCAGCCTATCAGTGATTGGGCTCCTCCAGGGGTAGAGATCTATGCAGCAGCTCTATCACCTATAAATGAATGGTTGCC
The DNA here is from genome assembly GCF_052110815.1 of Crocodylus siamensis. NCBI lineage: Eukaryota > Metazoa > Chordata > Crocodylia > Crocodylidae > Crocodylus > Crocodylus siamensis. The sequence continues at coordinate 147,440,577 of NC_143399.1, read as the reverse complement.
CACACTCTTAACATACAACAACTTCTAGTCAGTCAGATGAGCCATATATATCAAAATAATTGACTGTTTTCTACCTCTGATAAACCTGAACCTAGTGGGACAATGTAGGGCACCACACTACATCACATAAGAAGGCTACTAGATGGCTCCAAAGACTTTCCATTTAAAGTATTCCTAACAGAGGAGAAAGGGGAGTGGGGTTTCAGGTATGATTCAGGAACAGAACAGAACAAATAGCATCTCTGGCAGCCACAACAAGTTCCACTGGCTGGATAGGCATCTAAAGTTAAAGATGATCTAAAGTGAAATAACTATAAAACTTGTAGTATGTTCTATTGTGGCTTAAGACTATTATTTTAATACCCTTGTAACAGGGCATGCATTTATATGAATATTTTTTTCTATAACTCTCTAATTAGAGACCTACCAAATCCCAATTTTCACAGAAACAGCAAATTTGGTGGGTCCCCTGTGAAAAAGCAGAGGGGCAGGGGAAGAGAAGGGACCTGAAAACAGAGGAAAGCAGCCCTGGCATCCTGAAGCACTGGGGGGGGTTGCAGGGAGGAGAAGAGACTTTTGCCATGGAATATGGCAGCCCTTCTCATGCCTCTGATTATCCAAGCAGTCCCACCCCAATCAAAGGCACGGGAGGAGCTTGCTGTACTCCGCCACAAAAAATGGCAACTGGTGCCACGCTCAAACTGCGAAATCAGGGGGTCAGCCCTTGAAATTAGGTAGGTTTCTACCTACAAGACTTACTGCAAACACTGAGTGCGGAAGGGTCAGAGGAGAATGGGATTTTCTGACTTAAATGAGTAATTTTTTAAACAACTGACTGGTGTGTGGCCAAGTGCTCTATAAAATAGCCTTCCATAAAAAAATCTTGAACATAATCCACGCTATTAGTTTAAAGAAGGGCTGTCCAACTGGCAGCCCACAGAGTGCATACAGAATGCGAGGGGTTAACATGTGATCTGTGCGTTCCAACTCAGCTGCCACTCTATCCATCTTGCAGAAGCAGTGGCCAGGGTCTCCCCTCCCTCCTCTGGCTTCTGGTTCCTGGGGTGGGGCAGTGCAGTGGGACAGGGATAGGCTGCCCGTGCAGCGAAGGAGGGTGTTCAGCTGAGTGCTTGGAAAAGGATGGGGAGCATGGCTATGCATGGTGCGAGACATGGGGAGGCTCTGGAGAGGAGTGGAGGGAGCCCCCAGGGTATGCAACTTTGGATCTGTTTCCTCTCCTGCATGAGGCCCCCAGCTGCCCGGAAGTTGGGCAATGCTGGTTTAGGATTAGTATCAAATATCAAGCAGTAAGGTACATACTTACGGATCTCTTTCCCAAAAGATGCTAAAAATCAGCCATAATTTAATAAATACATATAATAAAAATCAGCCACAAATTAAATGTAAATAAAGTGAACCCAATATTTTAAAGTCCTTTGCTTCATTTTCCCTTCAGAAACATGCTAAATGAAGCAATTATGAACTACTGGCTTGAGAGAAATTTACTGTGTCTAATTTTAGGACACTGGGCTGCACTGATTGCTTTTTCCCCTTTGCTAAGAAAACTCAGCATTATAAAACACACAAAGAAATACGAACAATGATTTTATTTAGAATAAACTTAAGAAAACCTTTTCTGTTGGGAACTAATATAAAATAAATACCTTTTTTGTTTTATAACACAGCAGGTAAAAAGCTGAATACAGGGAAACAGATTTCAGCAACTTACAGTACATACTGCTTGATTAGTTCTAAGCTACTATACTATAAAGCATTTAATATAGTTTAAAGAACCCAAAGGAATATTCCTTCTCTACTTAGACTGTCAAAATACCAATCTACTGATGCTTCTGAGAAGTATTCATAAATGACATACAGAAAAGAGAAACCTAATTTTTTCCTTTTCTCAAAACCCAGTAAACTATAAAAGATAACGCTGTCAATCTAGGAACAATGAGAAAATACATAATGGAAATCTCAATAAAGCCTAACCAAGTCTCAGTAGTACCACAGAACTTTTTTTTTTAACATTTAATATAACAGGATTAAAAAGGGTATTTGTCTTAAATTCCATTTACAAAAGAGAATTAAAAATCATAGGCAAGCTAAAAACTGCAAGTCCAGTTGACTCAAATTTAGATTATTGCTAAAATCATATGCAAAAATATACTTAGGCTGGGTATATACACATGTTCAAATAATCTGGAAGAATACTCCCAGTTTGTTCTCCCAGTAGAAAAAAAATCTCCTCAGAAAGCTCTGTACAGATGATAGACTAAGTGCTGGCTGTCCATAACAGGGGAGTAGGGGCTGTCAGGTTTGTGATGGGGGAGCAGGGGGGATTAAGGAGTGAGAGAGAGGTCTTGGGTTGGCTGTGGCTGATGTAGTTATAGTAATGTAGTTGTGAGAGTCCAGGAATTATGCAAGAGGAAAGGATTTCTGAGGGTGGTATCTCTGGAGCACTGTATAGTTGAAATAGAATTAGACAAGCCTTTAAAAATGCAAGACACACTTCATCAGAAACCCAACTCCATCCCAAATATCTTTCGTTGGACCAACTGCATATCACCCTAAGAAACCCTTTGTTCTTGAAATCAGTAGAACCTTTTAACATAAGGTTGTAAAAATGTGGAACTGATGATTTCACATAGTTGGGTGAAGGACTAGGGAAGGCCTGTGCCTTAAGAAAGTTTTAAGAAGTTTAATTCAATGCCTTTTCATGTTTTATTTGAAAGAGGGAGGCATACAAGAGTCATTAATTTCAATCTCTTGTGTATTAAGGATGAGAATTTCTCACACAGTATTTACTATACCAGCAGATTTCCTTGTATGAACAAACAAACTGCTTAAGTTTCTTGTGTCTTAAGAAAGGTCAGGCTTCTTGGGAAATTTAATTGCTACTTTAGATTATAGATGCTGCAGACGCTGTGGGAAACCTCCAATGTATTCCAGAACTTCAGGGGCAACAGATGGACAAGGCTGGATCTGATGAGCATGAGGTCCCCCCCACTAAATTGCTTATTATCTTTAGTCTCAGCCCTGAAGTCTAATGAAGCAAAGTCCCTCCTCTCATCTAGTCTACCAGAGGCTTCAGAAAATAAAGCAGGATTATAGGATGGAGGGTACCATGGGAATACTCAGCAGACATGAAAATATCTCCAGTAATTTCTGCTTTGCCATTAATTTTTGCTTATGGAAATAATTTAAAATGCAAGCATTTAATGAATAAGAAAAATAATCAGCTTCAGCAAGTGATCTAATATGACATTAAAAATAGATCACAGTGCTGGGAAACTTACAGACTCCTTCCTGCCCATAGTTTTGCTGTGGGAACGAGAACGGGAGATGGTACTGAAAAAGGAATCTTTCTTGGATGCAGACAAGGGAGGAGACCCCGTATAGTCACGTCCTCCAGACAAGCTCTCTATGCTTGGAGATGCGCTGACATTCTTCGAATTTTGGCCTGTAAAATAAACATACAGTAGCAAAAAATTAACCATCAAACAATCACTCTATCCATCAGTTACCATCTCTCAAGTGATGCTCATCGAGATGCATCTACAGATCAACAGGGGATGAGATTTTGCATCCTTGCCGTGTGTGTCTGCATGCATTGTGTGATATGGAGAGAAATATGCTCTGACATACAGATCTCTATATATTTCTAATGAAAGAGAATAGAAAAATAATTCTAAACCTGAATCACCGTAAGCAATAGTTAGTGGTACTGTAGCAATTTGTTCAACTCAGTTAAAGAAAATTAATACACAATACTCAGCCTTATATAGGACTTGTTTGCATCACAGAGATGAACATGGAAAAGGATTTAACATTTAATGAATCCAATACATTAAGTTGTAAAGAAATACTTTACGATTCATCTTCTTCTCAGATTCCTCTATTGTGACTTGTTATCCATAAATGTAGCTCAAATCCTAGCACTGAGTAAAGAGCCTCAAAGAAAGGAACTAACAGTTACTTGAACATGTACTTTTCCATTGTCAAAGAAAAAGCAATTGCAATTGCATCAGTTAGCTTAACAGAGAAGAAGGCTGAGGGAGCTGATTTCTATAAATCAGCTCCGTCAAAGCCTCCCCTTCATAAATATTATAAAGCTATTTGTTCCACACTAATGAAGCACCAGAGGGCTGCTAACTAAGTATAGAAAGAAAGTCAGTTTTTCTCTTTGATATTTTTCATCCTCAAAACCACTCACTTCCCATCACATGGAACAAAGGTGCAGAAAAATGAACAAACTACAGAGAGGTAAAATGGAGAGGAGACTTACCACAGAGCAGATGGCAAGTGATAATTGCTCCTTTACTTACAGTTACCCCCATGGTAAGAGAAAACTGAACTGGGACAGTTTACTAAACAGGTCTAAGTTGCCCTGGTTTAGCTTCTATCTACCATGAAAGTTAAACATGGGCAGACTGATACTGTTCACTGCTTGGTGGTAAGTTTCTGCCCACATTTAACTGACTGTAGGCTACTTGTTTGTCCACATTTTCAGTATTTTAAGTTCCTTAGGTCTACAAGTGTACTTTCCTATAGAAAATAAAATAAATTCATGACATGATTGAAGAAAGACTGAGCATGTAAGCTCCTAGATCTGCCCATGTTAATTGAACTTTGATAAGTAGATATCACCCCCACCCTGCCCTCGGTCTTCATTAGAAACCTGAAGCCTGTGCCTTTCCTGTGTCCTTTTTCACTCAGAATATTGAAAAAAAGTTTAGAATATACCCAGAAAAATTACTGGGCGACTCAAATGATGTTGATAGCTAAGATGAATATTTTTAAAAGTAAAATTAATGTTAAAACATGAAAACATTATTTTTTTTCCATTGGAAAAAATGTAATATAGATTTTTCACTTCCTAACACTTGATTATCATTTTGACACACAGAATTCCAAATTCTATAGAATTTTTGTGTTCTGAAGTAAGAGCTAAACGTCCCCCTGTGCACACTAGTTGAGATGGTCTTGTAACTACAAGACTGGCTACTGGCAGTTTAGGTCACTGTAAATTAGTCAACTGAGATTTTGTTTTAAGTTAAAATGCTATTTTAATAGTCCCAGAACAAAAAAGTCCAACAAACAAACAAAAAGCCAAAAAAACCCCAAACCTCCTAAATAAATAACATTTGTTTTCATTAACAGAAAATGGATAATTAAGATTGAGAGTACAATCAAAGATAGGTTTTTGTTTTCTTTAAAAAAAAAAAAAAAACCAAAAACACCCCAAGCCCTACACAACAAATGATGCAAATAATAAAACCATTTCAATGATGTAAGTGGGAACCCAGTCTAGTATAAGGGATACAAGGATCACATGAAAGGAAACTTAAATAATATTACAGTGGAAAAAGGAATAAAGTGACATATGAAATTAATTTTTTTTTCACAATTTCTGTGATTTGTTTTTTTAAATTTTATATATAAATTCATGCATGCTTAGCTCTGAGTTCTAAGTACACAATTTAGGTTGTATTATATGGTCAGATATTCTAATTCCTAAATATACAACCCTTTTTACAAATTTCTGACATCAAAAGTGATCCATGCAAGTAAAGTGACCCACATATACACATATAAAGTTATCCACTTTTTTGTTAATTTCTTTTCTAATCTGCCTTTGGTTTTACACACTTTATGAGTGTTTCAGCAGCTCATGTCTATTATATTTTCACATGCACTATATATAGCTGCATACAGCTGCTAGCATTGTCAGTATTTTGTAATGGTTGATGCATAAACCATTTTTGAATATATTACTTAACTCCCTCTCTGTGATGAGTTACATTCTCCCCTTCAATATGGACTGTAGTTTTACCCCTTGAAATAGGATTCTGTAGAAACAAAATATAAACAGCAAACTAGAAAACAAAGGCAGAAAAGGCTGTGAGAAACAAGGAAGAGATTTAAATGCTAAGAAGCCACATGGTAAGCTAACAACAGAGTAATCAAGATAACCCCCCCCCCACAGAATGTACTAGCCTACTTTTTATTATGTATGTGATGATGAACAAAATACCTTAGCACTGTGCAGTCATCTACACACTACTCCTAGAATGAGATCTGACACTGGGGAGTCTCATGCTTAGCTGGAGGCCACTACAGAACTGAGATTAAGCATTAAGTCAGCTATAAAGAAGATTCTGACGCATGCAGTACCTGCTACAATCCTGAATTCATATGGTAATAATTATATACATGTTTAGATGAATTTATAGCTTTATTTGGGTTCATATCTTTCCTTTTAAAAGAGATGTGGTCTTGGAAAATGAAAACAATGAAAGCAGTATTTTAAGAAAAAAAGATGAAGTTATGTGCAAAGAACTATACAAGACACCAAACACATCACAGAATCAGATGATGAGTAATCAGGACACAGACTGATATGAATTTTCAGTGAGTTTTACTGGCTGTAGGAAAGTTAGTGAGAAATCTTCCTCTTGTGCCCTTGATCTCCATCCCACCCCCTCCGTTCCATCTCCTTTTGCCCACTTCCCTAAGACTCCCGTGCATCTCTCCCATCTTTCTGTCTGATTTCTGGTCTCCATAGTTCCTTTAGATCTGCCTTCTCTCTGCCTCATGCCCCTCATATGCCCCTGCCTCCATCTGCCTTCTACTCCTCAGACCTCCTTGTCTCTCCCTTCTGTCCCCATAGTTCTTGCACCTCTGAATCTTCTGGTTCCTTATCTCAATCTAGTAAGCAATCATTGCCTTGTTTGAAGACAACCTTGCTTCAGCCCCCACTTACCAAGTTAGGGAAATGGTTACCATCTTTGCTGACCTAATTATTACCTGTAAATGCTGCAGGGAAACAGCACACACCATACTAAGGGGTGCCAGAGTTCCTCACTTCCATAGACAGTAATAGGAGATGGTAGCCATTTTTGGTAAAGGCAGAAGTATACAACATTGAAGGAAGAAATCATGAAAATCCTTTAAGGGATACCCCAAATACTATGAAATATGATAAAACAATGTGATACAGCAACACTGTTATCCTTCCAGTTGCTTAACTGAAAGAGGAGATGCTTTAGGTAACTTCTTAAATAAATATATATCAAACTTCTTATGCTAATTCTCTAAAATAGAAAGTGCTTCAATGTGGTACTGAACTAGGGGAAAGGGCACTAAACCAAAATCAGTACAAGAACAAGAACTACAGAATAAACGCACAGAACAATCATAACGGGGAAAAAATCATACTAACAATACAGCACAGTAGGATTTAGGCAAGTCATTACATTTTTTAAATAATAAAACCCAGTAACTTTGGCCTTATGCATTGAACAATCACCATAAACATATGGCATGTTCAATGAAATTAGAAAGGAATGAGTGAAAAAGTTTAGATCTGAAATTTGGCTTCAGTTCAAACTTCTTGAAAGTTCAGCTCATTTTGCTCCAGGATTAATGTTTCATTTGGTTCATTATGAATTAAAGAGCTGGTGATTGAGCATTTTCTGAAAGACAAATTTAGTCATATACTTCTCTCCTCCTCCCCTCTTCCTAATTAATTGATTTATTAACTTTTCATTGCTTTTAGAATGCTCTTCCTATCAATTTGACATATAAAATAATCATATTTAAATATTTTTGAGCCATTAGGAGTAAAAATAACTCTGAAGCCTGGTGTGTAGGTCACAAACCTGCAGGGTTCCCAACCCAATAAAATTTTAGTGACAATCCACAAACTAATTACTGACAAACTATTTTTACTGACATATGTTTTATGTAATGTAAATACAGCCCTTGAGACAGGCCCAAGACAGCAGCAACAAGGGTCAGATTCAAAATTAGAGGTTTAACACCAATTTTTAGCAGATTATTCGACTGCAGCAATGATTTTAGACCATGCTACCACCACACCTAGGGTCTCTCTACTCACCCCACACTGAATCACACTGTGCTGCCCCCACCCTAGCCCATCCTGCACCTTACCCCTACAGGCCCCATTCCAGCATGGATCCCCCAGCCACCTCTCCCCCCTCCCACCCCTCCAGCTTTATCCCAGCTGCACCACTGCTCTCTGTCCCACTCAGTGGCTCAGACTGTCCAGGGCTGCAGAGATCTGCATACCTGAGAGGTGATCAGCTTTTACTGTCAGGTGAACGCCAATGAAACACAATGGGAGCATATGGCTGGGGGTTTGGGGCAGCTAGGAGGGGAAGAGACCTATGGAGGTTTCCATGAGCCACAGAGCTCTGATAGAGAGCTCACTGTAGGGTGCTGCACGCCCACTCAGATACAAGATGGAACTGTTCCTTAGTTTTTTGCTGACAGCTCCATTTTTTTTTTTTTTTACAGGCTTTACAGACAAGCATTTTTAGCCTTTTTTCTTACAGACTGCTCATAAATTTACAGACAGTTGGCAACCCTGCTCACCTGAAAGGTGGGACATTTGGATTCCCGTCTGAGGGAATATTTAAGACTTTTATACAAAGTGCCATTGTGTCAACAGCGGCCGAAAATACAAATTCTTCTGCAGAACACTCAACAGTATGGTACTTAAAATCATTCACAGAGGAGGCTAGAGATGTGGGTTCAAAGCATAAGGCAGAAAAGGGACTTGAACCAAGAACTCCACCATCCTAGACAAAGTGCTGACACTTTTGAAACTACTGGATAAAAATAGACAATCCTCACTTTGTTCAATCACAGTTTTGTGAATAAAGTCTTGAAAAGATACCAAACCAGCTGACACGTTTCAGTGAATTTCACAGAATTTGCAAATAATTTTGGGGTGACCAAGGCCATATTTTTGGCAATATATTTACCCCCACTGGAACTTTAAATTTTAAACATAAGAATAACTTTATATAGTGAAAGTGAAATAGGGGACAGAATATGAGGAGAGAAATTGAAGGCATGTATGTATGTAACCTATAAAAAAAAAATAGACTAAGATATTTGTTATTGTATTAGGAGGAATATCCCATAATTGTTCAGGATAAATGAAGCAAAGAACACATATTAAGATGCAAGTCATGTTATACCTTAAACTATATATCTCCTTTGCATGCTCAACTAGTTTTAATGCCAGTAGTGAACACTGGGTGCACCTACATGTGCAATTAAGCTGGCTCAAACTCTGGAGCTGTTTCAGCTGGAGTCAGCTGCTCCTGGACACAGTATCTGCATGTGCACTTGGGACAGCAGCAGTCTGACCTGGAGTGGAGCACCTCTGGGCTCACAGCAGGCTCAGGGCAGGGGCAGTGTCAGGGCTGGCTGAATCACAGGAGTGCTAAAGTGTGGAGCCATGGGGCAGGCAGCTTCCACACCTTAGCACCTTTGTGCCCCAGCCAGCCCTTGTCACTGTCTACATGCGTGTTTCTGGGCACGTAATTACTCCGCCATAGGCTAGTACTGTCCCTGACAGTACTATCCTACAGTGGAGTTAATTTACTGAGCCCTAATAACGGTGGCAGTTGTAGATGGTGAGGCTTTATCGCATAGCTAATTAATCAACTCCACTGTAAAGTGCACGTTTAGATGTACCCACTGTATGTAAGCAGAGGATGAAACGCATAACTTTGGAGAAAACACCAATATAAGTAGAATGTGATACATGGCACTTTGAACATATTACAGGAAAGAATCCATAAAAATAATAATGCAACAGTTTTGATCAAACCCAAACAACAGAAAGGATTAGTTGTAATGAAATGAAAATATTTTTGTTTCCATAAAACTAACCTAAAATACAACATAACAGAAAATGAGACAAGGTAATACATCATTCTTTTGGGGAGAAATGTACCAACAGATAGCTAAATTGCAAAATCAAAACGACAGCTTGTAGAAAAGATGAAAATAAACTAGTACTTAAAAAATGATGTTCCTGATGTGGGGGAGGGAGGAAAAACAAACTTAGCTGTAACAAGGAGTGAAAAGGACAAGACAAAAGCACTGCTCTACTGAGGAATTAATCAAACAAGATCAACCAATCTGAAAATAAATGACTAACAAACATGTCAAATAAAAAAAGCTACCTGGAATGTTCTGAAAATGAAGGCATGAAGGAAAATGAGGAAAACCTCTAAGCAAAAGTGATAACACATACAAGTTATCTGTATGTCCTAAGTGAAAGCTGATACAGACACCAGAACATGTACAAATGGCTCTACAGTAGAACTTGCACAAATTCTGAGCAAACCTAAGGAAAATTATCATTATTGCACTATGTCACTCTTTGTCTATTTCATTCCTGTGGACACCACTGTGATGCTGATTATCATCTTGGAGAGAGAGAGAGAGAAAGAGCATGAATTAAAGATAGAATACCACATACTAGATAGCTCAAACTGAGTGGTAAGGCACAAATAATTAAGCCAAGCGACCAGAGTGATTGTCATAACATAACCACAGAAAACAAGAAATCAGAAAGACAAGTCAATCCAGATGTAACATGCTCTGCCACATCCAAACAGCAAGCTACTGTGCTATTAGTTAAAAATTATGGGACAGTTGCAGCTCTACTAATATGTTTTACCAGTGGTGTCCAACTGGCTCATGTAACCTGAGAGGAGTCAGTGTGTGGTTTGCGGGGCCTGCAACCACCTCTCACCATGCTGTTCAGTGCAGAAGAGTCTAGGAGGGGGATGTGTGTTATTGGCTAGTGCTGTTTGTGCAGCAGGGGGGTGGGGGGCTACATGGTGGCTGGTGGTGAAAGGAATTACAGGGGGTTCACTCTAGCCACACTTGGAAAGAGAAAGGAAAATCCTGGGGTCAGGTCACTGCATCATATGGCCCAGGCAGTGTGTGGCACCAATGAAGTTGGACGCCCTGTGTTGGATGCCCAATGAAGTTGGACGCCCTACTCTATGGAAGTCACGAAAGCCTAACGATAGGTTTGTGTAAATGACTTCCAATTTATTTTAGTATTGCTCATTTTATTTTGGAAGCATACCCTCTACACTGCACAGGTCTGAGGACCTCAGCAGAGTAAATGCAAAGTGACAGTTGAGATTTTGTAGAGGGTTCCAAATGATTCAGCCCACTTTCCAACTAGTGTCACAGTGGATGCTCCCTCCAAAATTGTTAACCACAATGAAAAGAAGCCTATAATTTGGGAATATCACACTGAATCAACGCAAACAAAAAATGAACATAACCCTTGCTGCCAAAATGCGTGAGGTGACAAACAACTACGTATAGCAACTAGATTACAACATTACCAAAACACTGCTGTGTAAAAAAGTAATTTCTCTAGTTAGTTTTAAACTTGTTTCCAACTAATTTCAGCAGGTGCACACTATTTCTTGTATTCTGGGACGTGGTGTAAAACAGAGCTATTTAACTTTGACTACAACAACCCTTCATGATATTATATCAGATCTCCCCTAAGCCTTCTCTTTTCCAAACTAAAGAGCCCTAGGTTTTTGTAGTCTCTCGTGGTGTGACAACTGCTTCATCCCCATGATCATTTTGGTTGCCCTTCTCTGTACCTACAATCTCCTTGAGATGCAGAGACCAGAATTGTACACACTATTCAAGATGTGGGCACACCATGAATTTGTCTAGTGACATGATTATGTTTTCTGATTTGTTTTCAATTCCTTTCTTTATTATGCCCGCCATTTTATTGGCTTGTTTGGTCATGGCCACAAATTCAGCTGACCTTTTTAGGTAACTATCTACAATGACCCCAGTATCTCCTTCCCAAGTTGTAGCAGCTAGTTCAAAACCCAGCACTGGGCACATCTACATGGGCATTTACACTGCATTAAATTTACTGTGCAGTAAGCAGAAATAGGCTGGCGTCTACACATTCAGGCATTATAGCATGTTAACACTGTGTGTGGTCTGACTTGGGACTGAAGTTAGTCCCAAGTCAGCCCACACACACACACACAGCGCGTTACTGCGCAGTAACTAATCGGGCATACCTGCATCATGCCAGGTGACCATATTTACTGTACACATGTAGATGTGCATCCATACTCTGCAGAAATTTAGGTTACTGTGCAGTAAATGTGCATGTGTCGACATGTCCACTGTGTACTTGTAGTTGACGTTATTTTCCCCCCATGTGTATTACCTTGCATTTTTGACACTGAAGTTCAACTGCCATTTTTTGCCCACTCCCTTAGCATGGTGAGATCTTTCTGCAGGCTCCTGGCAGGTTGGGATTTGAATATTTTAGTATCATTTGCACACTTGAAGATATCACTGTGCATCCCCATTTCTAGGTCACTGATGAAAATATTGAACAAAACTGGGCCCAGCACAGATCCCTTCAGGATCCCACTTTTGACCTCCTTCCATCCTGAAAATGACCATTTGGCTCTACTTTTACTTCGTATATTTTAAATCTCAATCCACAAAAGAACCTTCTTGCAAATCCTGTGGCAACTCAGCCTTTGGTGAAAGACCTTGTTGAAAGCTGTTCGAATATCCAAATATATTATGTCAGCTAGATCCCCCATGTCCACACGCTTGTTAACACCCTCAAAGAACTCCAACAGACTGCTGAGGCCTTTACCAAAACCAAGCTAAGTCTTCCCCAAAACCTTCTAGAATAAAAGCTTGCATTGGGAGATCCTTAATCCTGCATAAAACCGACTTAAGAAAACTCAAAGTAAAGGACTCAAATGAAAGTTATGAGGAGTAAAATGCTATGCAATATTGCACAAAAGGAGTCAGTATACTAACATAAGCCATGCTTAATATGGTATACATACACATGGATGTATGTATCACAGATTTGCTTGTAGTGATTGGGTATGCCACTTCAAAAAACAAACTACTACAGCTGTGACTTTCCAGGTCAGAAGCAGCAGTGCTCCTATGACACGCTAATAATTGGCTACTTGCCTGTTGCTAAAGGCATCTGGTGTTCTCCTGGTCCTGCTGCTTCCACATCTATGGAAAAATGGGAGATATAGGAGGGGGGAAAGCAAACGTATAGCATCATAGTTGGTAATATTTGCAATGAAGAGTCTGGGGTGTGTCTGTGGCTGCATTAAAGACAAGAACGTAAGTACTTAAAACTACTTGAAATAATTTGGAAGCCAGCAGAAGGATTGCGAGGGTAAGATGGGGCTGTCACATTCAAAAGTGAAGAAAAGAATTTTAGTGCCTGGATTTTTTAAAGGACTGGGGAAGAAAACAAAAGTAATTATAAAACTAAATAGAAGGAGGTTGTGATATATCAAAAAACACTCTCACACAAACACACCTACCCACAAGGATGATTTGTACAGATGATTTCTCTCTTACTACTTGACTTTCTTTCCTAATTGTTCTTAAATAGTTCTTTCCAAATTGTTCTTAAATATTACACAAATTACAATGACCTTTTCTTTACCAATGCTGAAATTGGTACAAAGTTCAACTCAGTTCTTCAGTTTATTTAGAATTTACCCTATATAAACTATATGGGAAAATGATATTTTAGATGGTGAGCATTCTCTTCATTTGAAGAGAGAGTGCACCAGCTTATCACAGAAGATTTCCAGCCCCGGACACCTTTGCCAAAGATTTCCTTGATGAATACAATCAACAAAAATAGAAACTGATAGTTAAGTTGTCTCCAAGTGAGGAGTGTGAAACTAATGACAACATATAAGGCAAATATATGTTTTGGCCAGGACAGAAGCCAGGACACATTGAAAGTAAACCAGTACCACAGCCAGGACTGGCATCAGCATGTCATAATGAAGTGAAGGGAAATCTCTTTTCTTCTAAACAACAGTGCCACTTAGTGGATGGACGATGATGGTGAGTTAATAAGCACTGGGAATGGAGACACCACAGATGAAATCAGTGGGGTGTCCTTGACAGGCCAATGATAATGCTGCAGGCAAAGAAATACTATGAGTTGCCATAGCAACTGTACCTTGGAGGGCAGTAAGATTCTGAGCAGGAGCAGACACCTGAGCTTCGCTGCCTGTAACTACATCTCCTAGTAAACAAATAAAAACATCTTAGGATTTTTATAACAAATATAACTCATTGAAATAGAGACCTAACTCATAGTTTTGTTGAAAGATGGCAATTTCAACTTCATCTAACAGAAAAAAAAAATATTGTGAAAAGCTGTGTAAGAATTGCTAATTATAAACGGGAGGTTTTAGGGAAGAAAAGTGCATTATATACAGTTTATGTAGAAAGAAAACCACTCTGCTATTACAGAAAAATGAGAAATTAGTTGCAGCCTAAAGGAAATATGAACAATCAAAATTAATGAGGTACTGGCAGTTGAGATGGATAGTACAAGTCTTTCCTACTATTGGAGTTTCATATTTCATTTACAGACAAAATCATTTTGTACTTAACTAAAACAAATGCATCCTTATCATTTAAACCAAAAGTAACATACATTTGTCAGTCTGCACTTTATTCTACTCACTACCAACTAGTCTGCAAAAAGGGAACGCTTTTTGCCTCAGAAATAATACATTTCTTTTCTAGATACAGATCAGCAGACATATACAGCAATTTTAAGAAGTATATGGTAAGTGACATTTCTTAAGAGCACATTAGATCATTTTAAAAAGATCATGTTACCACAAATACTTCAGAAATGTCAACACAAAAACAAGCAGCAGTCTGGACACTCTTTAAATAGCTGATCTTATTTTTGGCAGGATTTCCTTTTCAAATGGGTCTTCTAATATGTCCTTGTGATAAAGAGGCATTCAGATCCAAAGCCTTTTGATACAAGGACCCCAGAAGACAACTGTATCTTGTACTGTGGTTGAAATGATAGGGAAAAAGTCAACAACCTAGGAAAGAAATGAAGGAAAAACTCTTTTTCTTCTACAAACACATCACTAGCTGGTAATAAAAGAGCACGAGGTTTCTGAGCAAACAAGAAATCCTGTGAGAAACAGACAGTAACAACTTAAACACTTCTTTTTCCAGAGACATTTTCATCACCGATTTGTTTTCCCTCAAGGATAACAAGCTCAATATATTGTACATTGAACTCAAGATTTAAATTTAACCTCTATGTCTATAAAGTGCTTCACTGTGTAGAGCAGAAGAATATTTTAATCTTATGCTGTCTGTATGTTACCTTTCACAAAGATTAGATGGTAATATAGTCCAATCTTCTGCTGTACTGAAGGAAAGGGTAAATGGGATGAATTCACTATTAGCAGAAACCTATTTTCCAATTAGATGACAGTCTCAGGGCCATTGTTCAACTATGATTTCGAATATTACAGATTAAACTGGAATTGCCTGCCTATAATTTTTTTTAAAATCAGTCTGCATTAATTTTCTCCACTTAATCGCACATGTTTCTCTCAAATTCAGGGCATTATAAAAGCTTTAAAATGAAGAAAATAAATTAGTGATCCTAAAAATCAACTGCTAATTGTGCAGGGGCACTTTTTAAAGCAGAGTATCAGCTACCTTTAAAGAACGAAGCATCAAACATGGACACTTGTAACTGCTGCCACTGCTAGCTTATAAATTGTCCAGCAGAGGCTGTCGAAGTAGAAGGGTTATGAGACTCTGGATGAACTTATCTACTAAGCCTGCAAAATATTATGCTATCAACTACTGCCCCTCTCTCAACTCCACAATGTAAAGCAATCTGTTTCACCTTCATGCGTATAACCTACAATACATTAACCTAAATCAGGGGTGCTCAACCCCAGCCCACAGGTCAGATCTAGCTGGTGAAGCAATGTTATCTGACCCACAGAGCTCCCCCAGGGCCTGAAAATTGGGCAATGGGGGAACAGTGACAGTGTTAATTGCTGTTCTCCTGCTGCTAAATTTCTGGACATATGAGGAGCCCTGTGGGTGGATAGTGTGGCTCCACATGCTACATTGGGCATACAGAGCTGGGGGGGTGTGCATGAGGAGGAATCTGGGCAGAGTGGGTGGCACAAGATGGACAGGGCCCAATTGGGGCATTACCCTTGTGGATCTGGACTGTGCACTGGTTCCACCTCACTCATCCAGCCTGCAGGGCCAAAAGGTTGAGCATCTGATCTAAACGACTGACACAACTTCAATTCTTAAACATAAAAGACTAACCGTGACATCTGAAAAGCAGGAATGCCCCTTTTACTGTGCCTGTTTCCATCGGATGCATGAACAGTGTTCTTTTCTTTCTAAAGAACAGTTCGGCTAGCCACTTGAAGGAAGGTTTAACTAACTGAACTGGTAAAACTGCCCGAGAGACAGCTTAGCACATACATACTCTTGTGGACGCCTCTTGGATATCTTATGGCCTTCATGAAGCTTCACAATTAGTTAGCGAGCCTCCAGCCACAGAATCAGAACCAGGGGCACCTATACATGTGCCAGAGCTCTGCTCCAATGTGTGCTAATTAGCATGCTCTAGCAGCTTCTGTGTTATGAGTATTCAGCATCCCCATGTTTGAAAATGCTGGCGAGGACACTTTAACTAAAGCTCGTCGAACAAGCTTTAGTTAAAGCACCCCCACCGATATTCTGAACTGTGGGATGCTGAATATACATGATGCCGCAAGCTCTTGGACCCACTCTAATTAAAGTGCTCTGTTCCCTCCCCCGGAGTATGTGTAAAGATGCCCCATGAGACTACTTATGCGTCAAGTGTAGATGTAGGCGCCTAAATGTTGGTACACATGTGTCTGCTTCTCTCAACTCTATTACAGCAGAGTATAAGACACTGGAAAGGACATGGGGTCAGAAGGCTAGGGACAGAAGTTACACATAAATAAGTATAAATGATTGGAAACTGGTTAAAATTTTCAACGCAATAGAAATGGCCAAAACCAGTTTAACATAAACCTGGATGGATGTAGCATCAGACTTAACTGATTTAGGTTCAATTGATAATTGAACTTCTGTCCCAATTCCCCTTCAGATTCAAGTTAACTCACAGTCCCACCGGCATCCCAGGATGCTTTTGCACCTCCCCCACAGTACCCCCTCCCCACCCACCCTTGCAGCGTAGGTGGGGTAGCCTTGGCCCAAGCTGCCTGCTCCAGCCATGCAGGGAGGCATACTTTAGCACCCCCTTCCCCAACTAAAGGCCTGAGCCACTGTAGGCATTTTTGGAATCATAATTGAATGTCTGTTCACTTGCTTATTGGTTCAATTTATGCAGTTTAGACTAATCTGCAAAGACTGAATCGATTCAGCCTTGGTCTTTTTGACTGTCTGTACATAGGCCAAATGAACATAAGGCAAAAGGTGGGATAGAATGGAGAACACTGAAAACTAAGGACTGGATCCAATCAATCAATGGTTGCAGAGGTAGAAAGTCAGAAAGGTCTAATATCTAACTTGTCAGACACCTGCTCTGGAAGCAAAATCCTAGAACTCTGTGTGAAGCAGCCAGTGCAGAGGAGATTGAATCATCTCAGAACGGCATCCAGTACAGTATGTACACTCAGCATACAGCTGCTTAAGGAGCCAACAGGAAATTCTTAGGATAGGGCTATCAAAGCCCTGAAATTGGTGGCTGCCAGTCACTGTCATCAAGTAAGCAGTTAAACAGGGTACAGGTTATATTAAAAGGTAGACAGAGGGGCTGAACAGTCCCTGTGCACACAAATGGTCTCTGCAGGTAACTTATGTTTGTTATTATGTAACAAACTTGCCAGCATCATATTATGCAGAATATGTAATGATACCTTTTCCCTTCTTTCCTTTGAGATGCTAATATCCATCAAAGGATTGGCTCAGTTGTGAAACTATAACTAAGTGCCTGTCACCAGCATCTCTTACTATATGCAAAGAATTGTCTTTTATTAACTACTATATTTAAACCTTTTGCCTTACAGTGGTATTAAAACCAGAAAGAACCTAAAAAGCACGGCCTCTGCATTTCTCTTCCCTTTGGACCCGGCTTCTCAAAAACTCTACTGCACCAAACTTTTTGTTTTTAAATCCATTAGATGGTGCTATATTAAACAGTCAAGAGAAATTTCAAACAAATGTAAGTTTGGGCGGAATATTGATCTAAATAAAAATACCAACTATAGATGTAGTACACACTCTTTATCTTTCATCATACTGAAATGGAATAGGTCTTTGACAGTGTGGGGATGCATACCTGCTGAACTACAACTATAAGCTTTATACCAGCAATGAAGTTTCTTGTGCCCAGCCTGGTTCTGGATCTCTAATTTTTCTCTATTATTTTTCAATAATCTCATGGTATGAATATCTCGGTACTTGATATCTACATTTATATATAATCACAGTGGGATATCTTTTGTACTAACTGTATCATTATTATAAATCTCTGATTTCTGACTGGATCTCACATGTAGAAGGTATGTATTTCTATGCAATTGCCAATATATGACATCTAGCATGTATAGTTCTAGTGTAGATAGGGCAAACTTTGGGTTTACCATGACAAACTGAATCAAGATATAATTACAACTTGCTCCAATTACAATATGTTAGCTGTCACAGTATAGAAATCCATCTTTTTCCTCAAATGAACATACAGTTTAGGCTATATATGGTAGGCTTATTTGGCAATCAAGAAATTAGCCAATGTGCTTGATAGCTGGCTAATTCTACAAGCTAACCTGGTGGTCACCAGGTTATGGTGGAAGCCTTACTCTGCTCAACAGCGCTGATGTAGTTTTTCTGACAGAGAGGAGCTTTGAGTGAGGAGTCATTTAAAGTTCTGCTGGCAAAACTATAATAAGTACCAGAGTCTTCTTAAATCTGCAGTTTACAAGGGGGAAAAGGGGTGTAAGCAGGTGGCAAGCAAAGGGGAAGCATATAATTGATCAACTGCATCTGCCCTAACACTGACTTATAGTGTAATCACTAGTAATTTGGTTCTAATACGTAGGGCACATGCTGAGTGCACAGTGCTCCACGATGAAATAGCAGGCAGGCTTAATTCATTTTAAAGAGTGCCTTTAATATAAGAATCAACAGGATCTGGCAAATGGCTTGTACCTTTTGCGTGATTTAAAGGGCCATTTGCATTACCCCTGGGTACTTTAAGTGGTTCAATATTCTACCCTGACTTTCCAAGTCAAAGAAAACATTGAAATCTTCCTACTCCAGGACCAGTCTGCTTTCACTGAACAGTCTGCATTTTACCAAAGATTCAACAGAAGTATGGTTGGACTGTGTGAATCGGTTGGGGCCTGGCTTCAACTAAAAAAATTAAGTAGCTATTTGGTTTTCAGTTTCCACTTCAGCACATGCACATTTGCCACAGTGTGAGGACTTGTGATAAACTGTACAACTCTTGCTGGGGAAGTTTTTGCCAATTTTTAAGGGGATTACAGGGGAACTGCTTACCTAAATTTCAACCAAACACCTACAATGGCTCTTAGAAAAGTGCCTTGGATATTTGCATAACTGTGTAGATTTGCTTTTCCTATAATTGTATATTTGGTTTCTGTTCCATCTGTAACTACTGGCTATACTGGGCTTGATGAAAAGACTGATTTGAGCCACTCAGTGATGTGGCAGGGGGAGAAGACGACAGACTTAGAATGTGAATATGCAAGATGTTAACTCTATATTGTTATCCTCCTTTTATAGTTTTAACCATGAACAAAATGTGAATTTTCATACCATGCATAGCTTGTGTTATGTAAGAACTTCGTACCTGTAGATAAACCCAATCATTTCAAATAGGAATCCATAGTCTCAAAAACATTTTACCAGTAGTGGTCTTCCTGTATTCCTTGCACCAGAAAAATTACTCTTACTATTTTTCTGTAGCCAAAAAAAGGAGTGAAAACTAAGAGCTGGTATTTTCTGAGGGGTGTCTCTAATCTAAAAAGGTTAAGAATGAGGGCCATATGAAGCTTCACTTGCTGATTCAATTCAGCAGAGATTTGGCCCAATTTGGTGGTCAAATCTTCAGATCCGAATCAAATCAAGAGACCATTTAATCTCTCCGAATAGAATCAGAGTGCTCCGAATTTATTCGGACACAGATACAGCTTTAAATGTTTTTTCTACATACCTCAAGGTACCAGGCAGCTCATGAACGCTGAGATGCTGGGACAGATGGAGCGTTCCACGGGAGTGTGGGAGGGACCCCAGAGTGCTTGGCAATGGACCTGAAACTGGACCAGAAACACTTCTGGTCTACTTCCAGGTCTGCCGGGGAGCACGTGGGGGACCCCCCTCCCCTGGCTCAGCGGCTGGGGCCTCCTGGGTCTGAAGGGGCACCCAGGGTCCCCCTCACAGCTGACTGCTGAGCTGGGGGGGGCCTCCCACATGCTTGGCAGTAGACCCAGAATTGGACGGGAAGTACTTCCGATCCACTTCTAGGCTTGCCATCAAGTATGCGGGCCCTGCCCCCCATGCTTCTGTGGGATGCTCCATCCACCCCACCATCACAGCATTCACAAGCTGAGTCTGGTACTTTGAGGTATGTAGAAAAAACATTTAAAGCTGTGTCTATGGCCAAATCACTGATTCTGTGAATCAGCACTGAAACTTCAGATTTGGATTCGGCCAAATCGAATTGGGACAGTGATCTGAGTCAATGAATCAACTCACTCTCCCCCAATTTGGACCGAATCTGACTCTGGCCAAATGGAATATGGCCCGTTTCAGACACCCCTATTAAGGGTCTAGAACCACTGTTCTAGGCTATGTTGCATTAAACTGCAAACATACTATACATCAGAAAATACATCTAATTTAACAATGTACATGGTGTTTCAGTTATAAAAATTGGTATTGATAGACACAGTATATAAAATCAATTAAACAGGTCTTCTATAGTCCTGACAACATATGAAAGACCTTCCTTCTTTTGGGCTAATGTTTTTACTGCAAGTATTGTGGAATTTCAC
This sequence comes from Crocodylus siamensis, assembly GCF_052110815.1. Taxonomy (NCBI): domain Eukaryota; kingdom Metazoa; phylum Chordata; order Crocodylia; family Crocodylidae; genus Crocodylus; species Crocodylus siamensis. The sequence continues at coordinate 147,419,818 of NC_143399.1, read as the reverse complement.
ACTACACAGGGAGAGGCTTTTCATGTTTTACCTTTGCTCAGCTGGACTGGCATGCTTTCCGATTTCATCATTCTCTGCTGTTGCTGCTGTGCCTGCTGGTGGTAGTAAAGCTGGGAGGCTTCTGCTGTGCTTCTGATAGGCACTGCACCCGAAGGAAAGCTGCTGCTGCTGCTACTACTACTATTACCACCAATAGCTGAGCCTGAAGCACTACCTGAAGCAATAGCTGGCGCAATCAGCTTTCGACCAAGGTTAAGCAAGCTATTGGAGACTTTATTAATGTTCAGTGGAGCAACTTTAGCACCAGCACTGAAAAACAAAACAGAAATGAAGGCATGGATGATCATCAATAATTTATATAGCAATGAAATGCATATGATGCTTTATAAAGGATAGGAAAAATATTCTAAGGCAAGAAAAAACACAGATAGCATTTTACATGTACATGTGAATCTCAGCACACAATCCACATCCAGTAGAGTTGGCCAAAATTTTTGGCCCATTTTTGCAAGGGAGTGGGGAGGAAGAGGAGATGCAGACCATCAACATAACTTTTTGTGAATTTTATTGATTTCTCCAACCATTTCCTCTCTAGCCCTAATATTCCATGTTTCATTTCAACATTTTCCAACTGAAGGATTTTTACGTTGTTTGAATTCTTAAAGAGTTATAAAAAGCAGAATTCTGTATCTTTTTTTTTTTCCTATGTGAAAGAATGCTATCTCATTATCGTCACAAATTTGGAGAATCAAGATGATGGTGGCAGCCAGCCTTCTATGTGAAACAGTTTGTGAAATACTATCCCTAGCTGAAGAAAACTTCACCACAGTGAATGGAAAATTGAAAAGACAGCTCAATTAAATCATTAAATCTTAACAATGCTTTGGAATTGTAGTTCAGTGAAAATGCTGTATTTACCCAAATCCAAGATGATTCTACATTTAAGACATTTCCCAATAATTAGATTCTAGACATGGAAACCCTATACATTTGTTATGATTTTTCAAGTCTAGAATGTAATTTTGGAGGGTCAACTTAAATTAATTCCCCCACACTGTTGCAGCAGGTCAAGCAGTGGCAGGGGGGCAGGCAGTGGTAGAACAGATGGCAAAGGAGTCAAGTGGCCTGCCCCCCCATCTCCTTGCCACTTGTCCCCCCCCATTCCCTTCACGCTTACATTTTTTCATGGTGCCTGCACCTCTAGGCACACCTCTCCAACACTTTTGCCCCTTCCACCTGCCCCCCCGCTACCTGCTCCCCACACCACCTCACCACTGCTGCCTTCCCCCACACGTGACCCCTTCCACTTACCTTCCCCTTCACAGCTCCAGCTCCAGCCCAGGGCAGGGAGCATGAAGCAGTGGTTGCTGCAGCGATTGTAGTGGTGACAGCTTCAGCCCCAGCCCTGGAGCGGTGGCCAGAGCTATTGTTGCTCCTACATGGCAAGGCTGGGGCTAGAGGCAGCATGTACTGTATGCTCCCTGGTTTGCCAGCCAGAGAAGGGCCCCATCAGGAGCCAGAGAAGGGCCCCACTAGGAGCCAGAGCTGTAAGGGATAGGCAAGCAGTGGTAGGGAGCAAAGGTGGTGGTGGTAGGGACAGAGGCTGTGGGGGAGAAGGGGAAGACAGGTAGTAGAGGTTGGAGGGGGGTGGCTGTGGCTCCAATCCTGGACTTGGGTTAGAGTTGCAGCCATTGCCCACCGCCTACTTGTACTCATATCTAAGACAAGGAGCTTTCTCCACTCCAGCCACATTGAATGAAAATCCTAAGCTCCCCACTTTGTCTTGTTGAGCAGGCTTTGCCAGCACTGAGCATCATGCACCAGCTCCAGCCATGCTCAGAGGTACCCTGCCTACTCTGCCACCCCAGGAGATTCTTTTAGCGTGTTGTAGGTTATGAGCAGGTAAGCTCATAAGGAAAAAAACAGGTCTTTAAATGGGGTGGTTTTATATTCCAAAACATTATCAAGGGGTATCTCGTGTATAAAAAAGCTGAGAACCATGATACTATATTCACAATCTGTAAAGTAAGTTACTGGAATGTATTCTGTAAAAACATATTACTCTCAGAGGTAATATACATAAAGGATCAGCAACCGATTCAGAGCAGTGGGCAAACATAAACCAGCTCATTCTGTGGTAGGACAGCTGCAGCTACAGTCTGCAGAATTTCCCCACCTCTGAAATGGTGCTAAACTGCCCCACTATCACAATGTTGTTCAATATACAGACTATGTGGGCCAGACGAAATCACTTGGTGGGCTGGATATGGCCTGCTGATCTAGATCTATAAGTTTGGTTTTAATGATTTTAATTGATTTGTCTCAACTAGCTTAAATGGCTGCACAAAAAGAATTAGAACAAAATATTTTAAAGAAATTATCATTACTTGGTGTGCTGGGACACAATACAGTTCTGTGATGTTTTAGTGAACCTTCATTAAACATAAATTAGAAATGAATCTGTTCTGTGACCTTTGTAAATTCAAACAAATGAGAAGAATCACACGATAGGACACAAGCTACTAGTTACAAGTACAGATATACTTCTAATTCTAATGTTCATCACTACAACATACAAAATAAAAAATACAGGGAATTTTGAATATTCTCACAATTTACCTCTAGACATAGGCGACTGGTAGGGGATGCACAGGGTTGCACATACTCCCCCAACGGCCGAAACTGCTGCTGTCAGTAGGACTGGTTATCCCCCTGACAGGGCTGCCACCATTGGTGGCTTCTGCAGGTGCCCCCCCAGATTCAGGAGGCACTAGTCACTTATGCCTCTACAATATGAGTTTTCAAATATTTTTACAGCAAAAAAATCCAGGCTGAGCTAGATGCTGCACTTAAAATTGTGTCTGAATCCCAATGCAAGCAGATAAGACTAAAATTAGAGGCAGAGAGAGGATGGAGAAGCAGCTTTCCCACTTGCGGGGCCTTCTTTACAGCTTTGTTTGGAGTTTGCCTAAGACATAAGATGAAGACTGAGAACTGGTAACTGACTCTCAGAAAGAATCAGACTGAGGCTACGGAGAGGCATTAGACATTCATGTTGGGAAAATGCTATGTTCCTGGCACAGACACCAAGCTGCATTCAAGCAGTTTACGGCAGAAAAAACCTAGTGCTTTCACCACAAATTGCCAGCCATTTGAGCAGCCACTCTTTAGGTACATGTAGCAGGACGGTAGTCCCTAGAACTCCAGTATCCCAGACCTCCACTCTCCCAAAGGAGAGCAAAGAAGGTAGAGTGGCTTGGTCCCTGACATCCCACTAATTGGCAAGCTGTCAGGGTGTACGGTAGTGCCACCTCCCAGTGCATTTTGCATACCACTAGGGTTCCCTGGTGCTGTGCAGACAGCAGTGTGGATTCAAGCTGTGCCTCTTGAGCAGTTCCACAAAGTCCAAGGACTGTTCAAGTACCAGCAGAATTCTAGCATCCAAACCCAAAGTGTTGCCCCCACTCACCCGCTTTTCCAATCAGGAGAGAAGGCAGGCATGATGGAGTATTAGGGCGAGGGTTGTATATGCAGTTGTTGCCTCCAGGCAAGCCTTGGGTTCTTTGATAATGACCCATGCTTTCAGGTGGAGGGCGTGCTGGGGTGGGACGGGCTTCACTTCTCTCCTAAAGGCAAGCGTGTCTTCTCTTCCAGGTTGGCTGATGTCATACGGCGAGCTTTAAACTAGCATCGCCGGGGGACAGGGCCCGCAGGAAGATGAGGAGACACCATGCGAGCAAGATGGGTAACAAATGCAAGGAGTGCCCAGGTAAGAAACAGGGGTCCAAACAGTCTCCCAAATTGGGGGGTGGCACACGCAGCTAGGCAGGGCCTTAAATGCCTATATACCAATGCTCGTAGTATGGGGAATAAGCAGGAGGAACTCGCCCTCAGAACAGCCAGTTCAGACCCAGAAATAACAGGGCTTACAGAAACTTGGTGGGATTCATCCCATGACTGGGCAGTTAGCATTAGGGGTTATAGGTTTTACGGGTGGGATACAGAAGGAAGGAAAGGTGGGCATGTGGCGCTCTATGTCAAGGAGCAATACACATCCTCTGCCAGCAAAATGGGGTCAGAGGAAGGGCAAGCTGAAGTGCTCTGGGTCAAGATACAAGGGGGCTGTGGGGAGAGGGATCTAACGGTGGGGGTCTACTACAGACCCTTCAACCAAGGGGAGGAGCTGGACCGGGAATTTTCGGGCCAGCTTGCAGAGGCACTTCAGGCAAGGGATATAGTTGCCATGGGTGATTTTAATTACTCGGACATCTGCTGGGAGGAACAGTCAGCTAGGTTGGACCGTTCCAGGAGGTTCCTGGCCAAGATACAGAACCTCCACTTAATTCAGGAGGTGCACAGTCCCACCAGAGGAAATGCCCTGTTGGACCTGGTCCTGGCCACAGGCGATGACCTGGTAAGGGGCCTCCAGGTCCTTGACCACCTGGGTGACAGCAAACATCGCTTGCTGGAATTCACCATCCAGTGCAGGGCCTGCAGCCAGTGTCAAGGGCCTGCAGCAAGGCAGTAGCCCTGGACTTCAAGAGGGCCAACTTCAAAGAGTTGAGGAGATTAGTGGGAGAGGTGCTGGTGTTTTTGAGAGCAGGGGAACTCAGTGCCCAAGATGAGTGGTCGTTCCTTAAGGAGACGATACTCAGGGCCCAAGGGGTGACTATCCCAACAAAAAGCAAGGGGGGCAAGAGTGCCCAAAAGCCCCCCTGGTTCACCAAGGGTGTATGGGAACGCCTGATTGCCAAAAAGGCGGTGTACACATGATGGAAGGGGGGTGCTATCTCCAAAGATAGCTCGGGCCTGTAGGGGGGCTGTCAGGAAAGATAAGGCAGACATAGAGCTAGGACTGGCGTCCAAAATCAAAGATAATAAAAAGTTCTTCTTCAAATATATAGGGAGGATGAAGAGGGCACCAGGAAATGTGGGGCCCGTGCAAGATCCTCTGGGCAATCTGGTGGTTGTGCCAGAGGAGAAAGGAGACCTCTTTAACCAATTCTTCACCTCTGTTTTCTTGGGCAGGGACTGGGACTTCCCCACCATGATGCAAGACGGACTCGAGGGGAATGCCTCCAGACCTCAGGCTGGGGAGGACCGGGTTAGAGAGTTCTGGAGGGGCTGGACGTGTTCAAATCAGCGGGTCCAGATGCTCTCCACCCCAGGGTGTTGAGGGAGCTAGCAGGGGTTATTGCAGGGCCCTTGGCACGGCTTTATGAGCACTCGTGGTGCTTGGGCCAGATGATTGGAAGATAGCCAACGTGGTCTCCATCCTTAAAAAAGGGAGGAGGGAGGACCCAGGCAACTATAGGCCCATCAGTCTTACCTCAATCCTAGGCAAACTCTTTGAGAAGATCATCAAGGAGCACATCTGCAATGGGCCAGGCTCAGAGATGATGCTCAAGGGCAACCAGCACGGTTTCATTAGGGGCAGGTCATGTCAGACCAACCTGATTGCCTTTTATGATCAGGTCACAAAAGCCTTGGATGCAGGTGTTGCTGTGGACATAGTCTTTCTGGACTTCAGCAAGGCCTTTGACATCGTCTCCCACACCATCCTCATTAAAAAATTGGGCAACTGTGGCATTGATGCCTACACAGTCAGATGGATTGCAGATCGGCTCAAGGGTCGTACTCAGAGGGTGGTGGTGGACGGGTCATATTCAACCTGGGGAGAAGTGGGCAGTGGAGTCCCCCAAGGGCTTGGTCCTTGGGCCCGTGCTGTTCAATTTCTTTATCAGCGATTTGGATGACGGGGTGAAAGGCACCCTGTTTAAATTCACTGATGATACCAAAATTTGGGGTGAGATTAGCATGCTAGTAGGGAGGGAAAGACTGCAGCAAGACTTGGATAGGTTACAGGGGTGGGCTAGCAAAAACAGGATGCACTTCAATACTGACAAGTGCAGGGTGCTGCATTTGGGCAGTAGTAACCAGCAGCACACTTATAAGATGGGAAACACCCTTCCTGAGAGCACGGAAGCAGAAAGGGATCTTGGAGTCATTATCGACTCCAAGATGAACATGGGCCGACAATGCGAGGTCACAGTTGGCAGGGCTAACTGGACCTTGTCATGCATCCACAGGTGCATCTCTAGCAGGGCCAAGGAGGTGATCCTCCCCCTCTATGCAACACTGGTCAGGCCACAGCTGGAGTACTGCGTCCAGTTCTGTGTGCCCCACTTCAGGAGGGATGTGGACAACATTGAGAGGGTCCAGAGGAGGGCCACCCGCATGATCTGGGGACTACAGGGTAGACCCTACAATGAGAGACTGCGGGACCTGAACCTGTTCAGCCTTCACAAGAGAAGGCTAAGGGGGGGACCTGGTGACAGCCTGTAAATTCACTAGGGGGATCAGAACGGTTTAGGAGAGACCTTGTTTCCCCTAGCATCCCCTGGCACAACAAGGAATAACAGCCACAAGTTGTTGAAGAGTAGGTTTAGATTAGACATCTGTAAGAACTACTTCACAGTTATGGCAGCTAGGATCTGGAACCAACTTCCAAGGGAAGTGGTGTTGGTTCCTACCCTGGGGGTCTTTAAAAGGAGGCTTGATGCCTACCTGGCTGGAGTCATCTGAGCCCAGTTTTTCTCCTAAATAAAATAATGGCATTGATAAACAATGTTTTGGATAGGGGCATAAAATTCCTCACATACCATTGTGGGATGATAGGGGACAAACTGGGACCCAAAACTGCCCTCAGCCCAATACCATAAATGGGGAAGGGGGGTCGGGCCTGCCCCAGGCCAACTGATTCTGCACAGTGCTGGGACCAGTTTGAGATTTTCATCATTGACCTGGGCAGCCCCAGGTCTAGGACATGCCAGCCTGAGGTCTACGACAATTTAAAGTGCTATATAAACCAGCCACAAAGATGTTCCAAATTATATATATTATACAGGGAACAAGTTTGTGGCCAGTTTACCATTTTATGGAGTTAATCATGGCATAAATGTAATGTCTGCTAGTCACCTAAAAAAAATGCCTTAGAAGAACAATAGGTTATGCTGGATTCTTAAGTATGATTTATCTGTGCTGACTATCAGACTAGCATTTACTGAAGATAATTCAAAGTTCATGTCCAGAGGGTAGGAAAAATGTCCCAAATCAACAGGGGCTCATGCAAAAGTGAAGCTTCACTCTCTGGTAGATTATTGTTAAAGTTAAAAAAAAAAAAAAAGGTGTTAATGTTTTGACACATTCTGTTAACACCAGAGTATCAAAGCTGCATAAAGAATCATGAGGAATCTTTCAGTGGGTAGGGAATGCCTAACTATATTTTTAACTGTACAGAAAAAACATTTTTATGTTCTAAAGGGCTGAAACATTGCTGGAAGCCACTTTTTATCATAATTATCATAAAAGGATGTTAAATGTTACCTGAGAATTAGAACCGATGTCTAGTGGAAAAAAATTAACATAGTTACAGGTCTCACATGCATTGACCTTTTATTGCCAACAATCACTTTGGTACATGAACACAAAAGAAGTCAAATAATGAAGCTGGCATTTCAGTGGCTTGCCAAGAAAAGATGATTCCCCCTCAGCTTTCCCTCCCTAATCCTTAAGTGGAGCTATGCTGTGTTTTCTTTACGTGCCAGCTTCAGAAAATGAAAACAATGACAAGGTGTTAGGGTCTTCAGGAAGAGATGCTTTGATACCAAATTAAAGTTCAGGAGAGTAAGGACAATGCGTTTGTTTCCTACCATCTAAACTTCTCATATACTAGTGCAAAGGATGATTACAGCCATTAAACATGGATCAATGTCTACATTTTAGCCATCAAAATGTACCAAACATGCACAACAATTACAAGAAAAATGAGGATTGATTATGTTATAGAGTTATCAGCAGATGCATTTAAAAGTAAGGCATCAGTTTAAAAACATGAATGTCAAGGAGACGTGAATCCCATCTATGAAGCAAACAATTTTGTTTCATCACAATAAGCATCATTGACCTTGACTATGAATGGTATATTTTTAAACAAGCTGTAGGAAGATGATTCAATCGCTGCCTTTTTTTCCCAAGATGAGAATGTTTTGTTTTAAGAGAGCCTTATTCAAAGGCATTTTTCTCTTTAGTAAGTCCCCATTAGCCGAGAAAAATCTATGAATATGACCGATTTAAAAGTTTTAAATAAGCAATATATGTAAGATTTCTGAATGTATTTTAGATACATAATGGAATCAGAGAACTTAAAGGGACATGGCCTACTGGGTTATCTCATCCATTCCTCTGCTGACTGCAGAGGCATCCTCTAATGGTGTGTTTTCTAGTCCTTTGTTCAGTCTAATCTTCAATGAATCCACCCCATTTTCTTTTGGAGAACGTTTCAAAGTACGATGCTGTTAGACTAATCCAGTTCTTTTGCTGAAATCCATTTGCCCTAATTATTCCCCACTTGAATGACTTAAAATAATTCCTATTCCCCCTTTGCTATCCAAACAGTTCACAATGAAGTTATATTCCTATCCTTAATTTGTCATAATTTGTTTGTTTAGTAGGTTTAAGCTTCTTCGATCACATATCATTCTAGTGAGGGCTGGATGAAAGTTTTTGAACGAGTAATTTAATCATTGAAAAATTCAATTTCAGATCAACCAAAACTGCTTGAGAATTCTTATTTAATCTGACAACTGTCACTTAATATAACAAATAGTTTCATCTGATAAAAATGAACACAGATTTTTTTGTAACATTTCATTTTTCCATTTGTAAGTAAAAAAAAAAAAGAGAAAATAATGCAGAAAACAGAACAATTCCTTCTGGTTTGAAACGGTCTTTTCAACTTTTTGGGGGTTTAGTTAGTAAACTGAAAAATCAATGATTTCCACAACACTGTTTGAGGAAACCTCATAATTTTTGCTTTGGTTTGCAAATTCCCACCAGGCCCCCTCCCCATCTTTGTGGTACCAAGTGGTATATATTCAAGTACCAGATTTTGAATGCAATATTCTTGGTCTATTTATTTCATCATTTCACCATTTAGGTTCTCCTACATGGATCAAATAAGTGTCATCAGCATGACATCTGGAGAACCGCTGATCGCTTATTTTATAGATAATGGAGAGAAGAAAACAGTCCGTACCTGTGCTCCAAATAATTTAAAACATATTTAAACTATGCAGAGCTAGAGCTGAACTCAATTTAAAATTTTACACGCTGCAGCTCCAAGGCAGCTTACCCCGCTGTGCCACACTGTAGCTCACTATCTTTTTCTAAGAACCCTTAAATAGAGAAAGAAACACTCAGTGACAGTTTTGTTAAGAGAATTCTGCAGAGCTACCACGCAAGTTCCATGATGCTGATCACTCTTCTACAAAGGAATACTAGTTTTGATATGGCAGCATGCAACATAACCGCCATTTCAGAACCTACAGTGACCTATGGGATAATATCAATTAATTTCCAGATTGATGCAAAAATTTTGGAGTTGAAAGAGATACAAATAATCAAGTCTACTCTGGATTTTTTTTGTAATGTTTTCAGTGTTTTTCTTCATACAATGATTATTTTAATAAGATAGACCCTTTTGTTCACCTTAACTAGTGATTACTTGGAAATGTATTCTCAGTTAAATTTATCTCAGTTAAATACTCTATAGGGAAGTTGTAAAGCGCTCTGAAACAAAATCATCTGCTTGCATTAGGCCTATATTTTGATCATCATAATGGGGCTGGGCTCTCTAGTTTCAGCTATCATGATATAAGTCCTTTTTAAAATAACTGAAGAACACCCAAGTGACAGTTTATTTTAGTTTACCTAACTTAGTTGCAAATGATTTTAGTTGAACATCTACTGTAACATGGACAGTAGTTAAATGCCTAGTGCAGTTTTGTGGAGTCTACAACGAAGACTATATTGTGATTTAGAAATACCTGAGGCAGCTTTAAATGAGCTGGTTTAGGTACTAGACATAGTCTAGCCAAGAGCTCAATGAAGGCTAGTTTTCTGAACTTCCAGCAGCTGAGACAGCTCATTTAAAGCTCTCTCTGGCCTCTACTCATCTACAGCCTGAAGCAAAGGATCAATTATTTAGACATGTCTAAGCCTTAGAGCAGTGGTTCTCAAACTTTAGACTCAAGACACCCCTTGGAAATGTCAACTCTTAATTGTCAATTGTCAGCTCTTCAATTGTCAACACTTAATTTTAAATTACAGGAACATAATATAGTAATTCTACTGTTGCGAGAATTCAAAAAGACCACAAGAGTTCAGAATGTTTTTAACAGTATGGATTCCTACTTGAAACCTCTGGTTTTATCTTGTGAATCATGTTTGCACATCTAACAGTGCTAGTATTGCATGGCACTCCATGGCACCCTTGAAAGGATCTTAAGGCATTCCACTTTGCCACAGCACCCTGACTGAGAATCAATACCTTGGAAAGAGAGAGCATCTGCAAGCTAGAACATGATGTTATTTGTAATAGCTTCATTTTTCATGTAAGAATATTGTATTGAGAAGATTCGGAACAAATTTGACATACTAAGCATTTGTCCCATATACTGTGTGGGATAAAAAAGAGCCTATACATTTTTGTCTAGTAGGGTCTTAATAATATACAACATGTAAAAGAGGCTTACCGAGTCTTATTCATCAAATCCGCCCCACGTGCTTTGTAATAATCTAAATTCTGCTGGAATTGGTGAGTCACTGGTCTGGGATTTTTCTAAAGAAAAGGAAGTGTCACAGTGAGAAAATATTTAATAAAAACTGGTATCAGTATCTTAATGGAGAATTCTGGTGTTTTAAATATAGTGTTTAGAAAGGTTTTATTTAATAAGGAATACAAATTAAAGAATCATTTCTTTTTCTAGACCTATAATTGATAAAGACAGGAATCACATTTAAAAAGAGATGACTGGTTCTAAAATATTTGGGATTCAGGCATTAGCATAACACTAAGACTGATCACCAATCCTGTAATTAAGCATGACAAACCTACTCATCCATGTTGAGATGAGGCCAAGCCACACTGATCTAATTTGGATTTGAATCTTCCCTGTGACTGGTGAAGTTTGGTTCCAGAGATTGCTTTATGCCGTATGTAAGGCTGACTAGAGAAATTTATAACCAAAATATTTGTCTATAATTAGGGCTTATTAAATGAAATGTTAATAGTGAAGGCAAACTAACTTAAAATTAATGTACTACCGCTAGTGAAAATTTTAGTTAAGCAAAAGATAGGCTAAGAATTACACTGAGTTGATCAAATTAAACATAGCCACTAGATGGCATACACAGCTTCTTTTTATTCCCAAGCCTCAAATCATTCAGAATCTAGGCCTTAAATAAAGAACCATCCGTTTGTACCATAAAGCATATAATTAATATTGAATATACAGTTTGTTAGTCCCCACTTCCGCCAAAAAGAAACTTATTTATTAAAGTATATCGTCTCAAATAGCACCTTGGACATAATATTTTATTAGAATACTCAAGATTATATACCACTGTATTATGCACAAAGGAGCCCATATAGCTGAAAAGGTTAACATTGGAAGATAAAGTGTTATGTAAATATTTTTATTATTAAAAAATAAATTGCACATATATCCAAACAACCTATACACAGACAGAGTAAATACCTTTCAAAGAGAGAGATGGACTAAATGAATATGCCCAGGGCAGGAGGTAACATTCATTAATGTTTTTGTGCAACTATCTAAAGATACTGCATTGGTAAAAAATGGTTCAAGTTATTTCCTTTTAAATTTCTTCCCCCTTATAACTGTGTACTTATTTAAAATATATTAACCTAAGCTTTTCTGTCCTACTAATAATTCATACAATTAAGTGGACAATGCAATGCTTCATGACATGCTTGATTATAGGGGAAAAATCATGTTTTATTTTCATCTTGATGAAGAGGAAGTATTAAAAGAGACAGAAACGTTTACTCTTTTCCACCTCTCCCTGTGATCATTACCCTTGTCCAGTCTTGCTATGAGCTATTGAGCGATATCTTTTTAAGCTTTAGGTAACTGCAGCAATCCTTTTTTCACTGACCGCTTTTTTCAATTTTGTAGGAGTAGTTGGGAATTACAGCTTAAGTAACCAAATACTGTACATGCCAGGGGTGAGGGCATAAAGAGGACTTAACCTTTAAGAAACAATAGGTATCAGAAGGCTGACAGGCTTGATGTGATCAAAATTAAGCTTTGGGATTGAAACCTCCACTGAGAATTTTCTATTTCATATTGTCAAACTTAATCTTGTAATCAATAACTTTTCTCATCTGGAAGCTCATTTAAGTTACTTTAAATAAATACTGTGTAGAGTGCTCATAAAAACCCCCCAACCTAAAGGCTATTAGACAAGCATTAAAAAAAAAACCTCGTCCATCTGCATTGTAATGGCTACTGTACATTTATTTGTCTTCTCTTGTTACTATTAAAATAGCTGCATAATTCTACCCCATCATATGGCATGTAAGTCAGTCCTAATCAACTGACAGTAATAACAATGAATCAGTTTTAGTTACTGTTTTGCTGGTTTTGTAATTCCATGCATTTCTATGATAATCAAATCTGACTAATATCAAGGCAACGACTGATGTTTCTGTGTTAACTTTTCTTGATACATTTAATAGATTATTTATTTTAGAGACGCTGATTAGCATTTGAGCAAAGGTCCATGAAAAGAGGTGTTTCAAGTCATCAGCATATTTCTAGTTTTTACAAAGTTCATTTGAAAAAACCTCATTTTCACTCATGCCTAGTTCTGGTGCTTGTTTGCAGTAACTGAACGTGAGCTTTGTTTTTACTAAAATATTAAAAGATTTCTTTTCCAACTCCTATAAACCAATAAAGAATTATGTTACTTTCTTTTCTGGAAAAAAACGGTAAAAGAGATTATGTGGAACAGCTTCTTGAAACACATTTATGCAGAAATGACAAGCAACTCAAGACACAAAATGCTGATCTACTATCTAAGCACTTAAAGCCATTAATAGGAATAATGATCTAACTTGAACATATGAATGAGGCTCAAGCATTACTTTCAGTAGGGTCTATTTAAATTCCTATGAGGCTTACTGGTATCAAAGGGAGAGACAGTTTAAAGTACTATTACATGCAGAGTAAAAAAGCCCTCAGAAAAAAAAATAATGTTGAAAAAACAGCATCTGAAATTTAAGACAATAAATACCACGGGCTAATATGTCAGAAATAATTTTGTAGCCCTACCTGATATCCTTTAAGAAAATCTGGATATATTTATAAGCCTAAATTACATATTTGCCTGCAGATATCTGAATATTATTACCCCAGACATATTTAGTATTTCTGAAAGCTACATTTCCAACAAGAGTAAGAGAAATTAGGATTATGACTACTGTTCCTTAAAAAAAATCCATAGCATACATTTTGAAGAAAAATATCCTAAACATTACCATTTTCCCCTATATCAATATCTTTTTCCATCTCTCTATCCGCAGTATTAGATGTGTTGTAGACTCAAAACAAATAGGTTAAACAAATGACTTATCACAATGTAGGTTCACTCTAAGGCAGACTATTCCTAAACACCAAGCCTTCTTTGCAAAGTGGGTACAAGAACCACAGAGATGGTTAATTACTTATCCTAGTAACACCCTTCATATTTCTCTTCTTCAGATTAAGTACTTTGAACTATTTAATGTAAAATCATCATCATCTATTGCTAAGAGAGATGATGGGTAAATTATTATCTCTATCACACCCCAACAAGTATCATGTACTGAATGCCTAAAAGGTATAAGAAGGGCAGTAAGCAGATTAACAAGTTAATTTTTTCTTCCCTTTATATAAAGGAAAGGTAGCACTACCAGGACGTTTTATATACAAATGAAGGCAAGCCAGAAAATACACAGCTTTCTCATTCTTTTAGCAACATTCTCTGGATTTTTCAATTACTTTTCTGTTCCTTTTAACAGGAAGATCAACTTTTCTTCTGAGACTTCTTTTTAAATGAATGATTTCAAATGGAAAAAAATATTATGTAGTGCTATGGTAATAGGTATGTAAAATAAGATTTTATGTGCAGGATAGCACCACGTTTTATACACGCAGTTTGGAAATCAAAGCTAAGGAGGCGGCGGTGGCTAACGTGACTTTTAAGCTCTTTCTGGGCCTCCAGGATCCTGGATCAACCCAGGGACTAAAAAAGTCTCCTGCTGAATTCAGAAAATCTTGATTAATTACCTACATTAGAGCAACCTGCCTCCTCCTATCCAGGGCAAGCCACGTTGCCATAATCTCCATGTTGCCATCACCTGTGGCTTCCAATACCAGTTATGTTTCTTTTGTCCTAAGGCCCTTTTTCCTATGATGAACCCTAATGTCAGGCTCAGGAAGAAGTCCTTTTGGAATCTCTACCCTGCCTGTCTTAAGTCTTTGGCCAAGGGAATTTGCCTCAAATTAGATTCAGGACTTTTAGACTCTTTTATATCCACTTCCACCTTTCTGTCTCATTAAAAGATTATAAAAGGAGTAGGAATATCACCCAATAGGGAGTCCTAGTATCAGAGAGAGAGAAGTGACAGATTATAAATTGTTATAACTTGATGAAAAGCTCTACCCAATGTCTGAATTCTGTGCCCTACCTGTAGATAGTATCAGGCTAATACTGACTAAAAAACTTGATTTGCTTAGACCATTGTTGCCACAAAAAAGTTTAACATGTTTGCTTGGTTCCCTGAGTTTGCAAATTTTCTTGTGGTACTGGTAGGGAAGAAAATAACTAAAAAGTTTAAGTAATCTGAATTTGGGGAAAATAATAGTAGTACATCTTGCAACATAATAATGGAAAATGATTTATGTAGCTCTTATCATAGAGAGGTGCTGCCTTGAATGATACAGGTCACAATAAGATTATTTTACTACATATTAAGAAAGCTACTTTCCTCCAATAATGTAATGCCTTATTATTTGAGAATGCAGCAGTTGCAAGACAACATGTGAAGATGATAGGGGTAGATACAATTTAAGATTGTTTTACTTCCACTTAATTTTTTTCATGTTTATTTTTTTCTTAAGCATTATTTCTTCCCTTTCTTTTTATTTTGAATTCTAAAATTAAACTCTCAGAAGAAGAAACAAATGAAAAATGTCTAATGTGTCTCTCTGATGAAAAATGAGACTTATTTGAGTGAACATACTATTGCCTCCATGCCAGGGGAAAAGCACTCGTCATTAGAGAAATGAATTGCTCAGCTGTTTATAAGCAAAAAGCTCTGGGGGAATTTCTCAGGGCCCCAAACGCAAAGCATTGCAGGGTTACGCAAACATATGTTGCAGGTGTTTTAGGGTAGACAGGTGGGAAAACCTCAACCACTGTAACAGACTTAGCTTAATAGATTGTAACTGAAACGAGATAACCAAAATGCAACCAAGTGAGAAAGAAACAGAAATAGTGAATTCAATATGTGAAGCAAAACTTACTAAAATAATTATCTCATTGGTGCCAAGCAAACTGTTTTTTCTATATCTACTAGTTTTACAGGAAACAAATACTGCCAATTAGAATTTTTTTTGAACACTGGTGATATTTTAAACCTGGAACAAAGAACACTCTGAAATATAATAATTATCCCAAAAAAGATAAGGATGAAGTATTGTTGCCTTTATTTATATTTCTAAGGAAACAGTTTGTTATAATATCACCTCTTTAGTTGACTAGGAACATTAGATTTATCATAATTCTCCTAAAGCCCAATATTAGTATATTTCTATATTAAAATGCAATTTTTCCTTTTTCCTTTTCCTGTAATAAAAATTGGGGAAATCTACGATCCCACATTCACTAATGACTACAAGGTCTGTGAAGGTTTTACTTTTTCTTTTTCCATTGCCACACACATTCTGCTCCTTTAAAAATGTTACAAACATGGATAAGATTTGGGAACACAAATGAAATTCAATTAAAACATCCATTCAAGAATAAGACATGGAGCATTGTTTGTGCAATTTTGCAGAAGTATTTTGCTATTATGCACCAATTAATTTGACTCCGCATATTAATAACTGCCTATTTGCTCACGTGCAAAAAAATGTAACCTTTCCACATTTTTGTTTCTTTGTCACATATCCAAGAAGCTGTCTCTGTACTTGATGACCAGGCATATACATTATGAAGTAATGGTGTAACATTTTCATACATTTCAAAGTGCTTTGGCTGGAAGAAAAACAATAAGATGCTCTGCAATAACTCCTGTCCATTGTGTCAGAAAAAGGCATTGCGCATCATCCTATAATGAATTCTTTTTTATTATATGACACCAGATCTCCTTGCCAACTGTAAACTTGGTCAGTGGCAATAGGCTAAAATTTTAGCCTACACATACACATGCACTAATAGCATAATGGCAGTAGCATATATACAAATAACAGCATTGATAGTGATCGCTGCATAACTCTCAGAGTCAGAAGATTTGTTCTCTAGTACTGATATTGGCAATGATACCTCACCTGGGCTATTGTTTCCTTGAACTGGAATAATACTACCTACTTACATTTCTCAGAAGGCTGTTGTAGACCTAAACCAAGCAATGCTCAAAAAGATATTGAGAATCTTGCATATATATAAGTTTCTGGAAATGCAAATATTTACATGCTGGTTGAACATGAAGTTAAAGAGGAGATTTCCCTGAATAAAAAAGGCCCAGAAAGAATTCAAGAGAGAAACAAATTTTAGTTAATTGGGTAAAAGCAAAAAACAACTTGTGAACTCATATTAGCTTGAAATAAATTGATTTCAGTTTCCTTACATGTCAAGCATTTTTTTTTTTACTGGCAAGTAGGAAATTTAGATTCCCCCCAAAATATTTAAAATATGCATTATGCTCTGTTTCTAGCTTCACATACATCATGTTGCACCCAGTCTATGTATAAGATACAGAAATGATAAAAATGTTCATTTAGCTTTATGAACCATAACTTGAGGCAAAAAAGCTTCTAGTCACATGTTTTAGCTGCTTCTCCCAACTGGCTGAAACTTTTTTTTTCATTTGAGTTACTATGCTATATTGTATTTTAACTCTTAGATCAAAGTATATCAAATCAGCTCTTACAAATGTTCCAACCCAACTCCCCCACCCTGTTAATGTTCAACTTCATAACCTATGTATATTCCACATCTTTCATAAACAGAATAGGTTCAACATATTTTAAACCTGCCTCTTAATTTAGTCATCTATTCTTCTTCTTAGTCCTTGGTTTTAAGAAGTAAATTAACTAAATAGTGAGGTATAAATCTGACAATATTCAGCCCTATGCCCATGACAGATCTATGGCCTGGTTATCTCACAGCCTTGAACAGCGAGGAATACGAGTTTTACAGCATTGCAAAAGGGAGATCCAGGCTTTGAATAGAACATACAGCCAGGCTTACTTCTAACCCTGAAATGTTCCAAATTATGAGATTTAAAAATTTGACATTTTTATGTACAGAAAAGCCACCACATTATGGTTTTATTGGCACTCATTTTGGACAACCTGCACAACTCACTCACAGTTTTGTGAGTAATGCAAGTATCCTAAGCTCATGCTGATAGAATCTTTGTGTCCTAGGGCCATTGTATCTTCTCTATGTGCAATCATATATATGGTACTGTATGTAGGGGTAGCAGAATATTTTTAAGGTGCTATCTCAGTTCTTTTAGCTACGTAGAAAGACTAAGCCGACTATTTATGTTCTATACAAGTCATGATATGTAAAACATGCAGAAGGTTCCTAAGGAAATGAAGATACTTCCTGAGGTCCACATATACAAATGTACCACACTAAAAAGAATGGCGTTGTCTATGACAAGATTTAAGAAGGTGGAGACAAACATCGTTTCTGGTGCCATAGGATAACTATTTCTATTTTACATATTAAAAATGATGAAGCTACAAAACCTTTCTGGTTATCCCATAAGAAGAAAAAAAAAATGTTACCTCAAAACTCTAAACATACCATTAATAAAATAATGACAGATATGCACATGTATCTTGCAATTTTCTATTGCTGTCAAACATCTTTCACCAGTTCACGAATCTATCCATCCATTAACACAAAATTATCAAATGAATATTATTCTGCAATATGAGTGTAATGGTTAATGCATTAATATTTGCTATGCAAATTTAATGTCAATGTACCAATAGTATATCTGAATTTATATCAAAAGAGCTGCACTCTAATTTTATCATAATAAATTTGATATGGTACAGTAGCTATTCTCATATATTATTAAAAAGTTCTGAATCCATTTTGTACAACTCGTGGTTTTTGTTTTGTAAATTTTAGTCAAATAAATTAATTATGATATGGAGAAATTTCTATTAAAGGGATACTATTCTAAGCAGTGCTTTTTGATAAACCACTTCACAAACTCGAAGTGATTAACTGAATTGTCAGGTTGCACACAAGAAAAACCATAATCACCCCATTCTAATATAGTTAAATACATTTTATTACTGTAATTTTATAGCTAATATCATTATTCTTTGGGACAGGGTCAGTAGCTTTAGATGACTTTTTAAACATAAGTAAACTAGTCATTTGAAAGCAACAGCCCCAACAAATTCAAGTGTAATACATTTTATTGGTAACCACAGTAATTAAGGAATACAAGGTGATTCATACTTCTTTTCGACTTGTATGTCCTATTCAAAGAAGAAATACTAATTCTATAGTAACTCTTCCATGTTGAAATGTTGCACATTTCAACATGGAAGAATAATTTTGTATCCTGGCACTTTTTCATCTGCCCTGATATCTCACCATATGAACTGCTTGTCCGTTAGGGGATAGGGCTCCATCTCGAAACAACAAGTTTGCCTCAGTACAGAAAAAAGCCTTTCCCCCTACCTATGTATGGGCCCCTCAAATCTCCAATTACTTAAAAATCCTCATATCCTTAGAGAGCACCAACTAAATTCAACTCCACATTTAGAAGCAAACATGACATTTTGGGCCACTTAACATGCATTTTAGATCCTAATTCCCTTGGGAAGGCTTATAAGTTACAGAGACCTGAAGGAGGTATAGAAGTGTACTCTCTTGCCCTCAAAGTTTTCCCTGCATTTTAAATTTAATAAATAAAAAGGGAGAGACAGTAAGTAGCAGGGGCCACAACTTGGGATCTCCTCCCTTACAGGGCAGTGCTCATCTCAGTGAACCATGGAGCTGACCTCCCTTTGTCTTGCTCTCCTTTCTTGGCTGCCTAGTGAGCCACCTTCAACAGGAGAGATGGAGGATGCTTTTTGCCCGTATTAGCACAGGCCCTGGGAGTCAGGACATTTTGATGAGAAGTGGGAGATGGGAGGAAGAGCGCCTATACTACGTCTCCCACTCCATGAATAAATGCTCCAGCTACTAAGTTATTTGTAGGAGAGCTTTATTCCTCCTCCTCCAAAAAGTTGATGGCTGATTTTTCTATGACTAACAAAGGGTTATAGGCCTTCTGGAGTAGATAGCAACAGAACGTAAGTAATGAGGGAAACATCTCTTCTGAGCATGCTCAGAACGGCAAGGAGAGCGAGTTGTGTAGGGGGAGAAGGATATAAGATTAAACTTGCCCAAAATAGACATAATGCTATAACTCCATATAGGCCGCATCACATGAGCGCATATGTGAGTTTTGCAATGCCTCATAGGTTGCTGAGGTGCCACAGAATGCACCCTGCGCACATGATTTGGGGTACCACCTGAAATGGGAGCCCAGCCAGCTAGAGCCACACTCCAGCTGTTGGCCAGGCTCCACACCTCTGGACTGCTGGTGCCAGAACTCTAGGAGGCCCCCAGGGCCCCAACACCTGGGCTGGCCTCAGCCTTCCCTACCCCACCTAGAGATTTTCTCTGTGCTAACTTCACATGCAGGGGCACGTGCCAGGGCAAAAAGCAGTGGTACTTACTGGACAAAAGAGGATTTGGAATTAGGCCTATGCCTCTAACATTAAACATTGCCTAGTGCAGGCTGGTCTGTCACGGACCCCATATAGGCACATGTTTAAGTTTCTTTGGGTACTTTAACAGTAAAAAATTCAAGAGCATTTTTCATGTTTGAAGTTATGGGGCTATTAATGCATGTGATAGTTTCTGTGACAATGGAAAGTAATGGTTTTGCTTAACTCACTGCTATTTAAAACACAACCATATTGTTATAACCAGACCATGTTTTGTAAAGCAGTTTCTGCATCAACTAATTTCAGATATGACTATGATCTGCTGACTTCCCTAGTTTTCATTTATATTTAAATGCAATGGCTGTTTAGGGTGGATTGTCATAATATTTTCATGCTATTAGCCAATTTACATGCCAATCCACAGAGTGTTATGGAAAGACTGACAATGTAAGCCATATAGTCAAATATATCTGGCTACCTAAGAAAATCCCTTTACCCTTCCTGCAATTCCAAACAGTACTATGACTAATACAGTTTCTCTAGGTACCAGCTCAGGAGAAAGCGTGAGTGTGGCAGAGAGAGCAAGAGAGCGCACGAGAGAGAGAGAAACACACAGAGAGAAAACTGTTAGGGTCCTTGGTCAGCAAAAAGTCCAAGCCACTCAACATACTATATAGGAATTTTTCTGAAAATGCTGGCTGAGCAACGTGAAATATTTTGGTGGGAAAGATTATTTCATGATGGAGGTAGTTAAATGGCTGACAGATTTGCAGAGAAAATAGACAAATTTTGCATTATGACTATTGATCGTTTTTTATGTTTATAGGTAAAATGTTTGAACAAGTGCATAGGAGCTGCTGATCTGCAAGTATATGCAAATGAATAGTTACTATCAACTTACTGTGCATTTAATAATTTTGTATGCTACTGTAACAACATGGTTATTTCAAACCATGGGTCATTAAATTAATAGCTGCCAGTAAGCTCTGTATTCTAATAGTGAAAGGCAACAGAAGAGATGAACTAAAAAGCTTAAAACAATAATCCTTAAAACTGAACGTTTATTATGTCAAATTTCTGTAGGAAAACAAGTGTTTTTGACCCTGGGTGCCAGAATGTAAAAACTAATTAAAAGTGGTTTTTTTAAAAGCGTACAAATAGTTGTCATTTCAGGGGCACATTACAAAAATCCAACTATCCTACAAATTGAGGATGGCAACCAATTCTGAGGGCATATAACTATGGAAGCAAATAATTGTAATGTTGCTACAAATCAGGTAGTTAAGTAAATTCTTTTATTTAAAAAACAATTTTATATACACACACAAATTTATGGGGTCCTAACCTTTCAAATATTAAGGGCAAATATCAGGGTTCTCACTGGTCTACTGCTAGAAATGAAATGTGTTTAGCTTCAAGTCTTCCTAACTTCTCCCCCAGTAGGAGGTCAGTACTACTGAACCATTTCTTCTTCCTCCCTTCTTTTCCCTGAAAATATGTCTCTCTACTCTTATTCATTACGTAGAATATCCTTCTTTTCAGTGGGTTGATGATCTCACACTTTCTATGGCTCACCCATGGTGCCTATTTCATGTCAACTGTCTTGCTGTCGGCCAACCTTCCTATGTAACCTGACTCCTGGCCTAAGCTATCACTGAAGGAGAGCATATCATAACAAAGGTAGGCATATTGTGTCAGGACAGGCAACATGACTTGGACTGAAACTAAAGACAATTGACCATCTCTAAGCCCCAGGAAATCTTTATTTCTTGTTCCTCTATAATTTAAGTAGTAAGCCAATACCTATGGTCAACTCCCTGGAAATCAATCAGCATTGGCATAGTTAAACAGTTTTCATAATTAAAAAAAAAAAGAGCATTATTGCTAATTTATCAAGGGGAAAATTAAGAAATCTTGCTCCTACTACTCTAAAGTCATAGACCATTGGTATATACAAGGTATCAAAATTCCACATTTGAGTATGTATAAATTAATGAGCTGCTAATGCTCAAATGCTGATAGACACTAACTTCCGATTGGCTGCAATATGGTCATTAAAGAGTGGTAATTAATGACAGATTGCATCCAGTGCCAACAAACAAAACAAAATAAAACCTGCTCTTCCCCTGACACAAACACTGAAATAAACAATACAGAAATAACGGCAGCTTTCAAAGGACCGTTGGAGCTTTTCTGCAGCACCTCAGCTAATGAGTATATAGAAAAGAATTTATCAGAAGAAGAAGAAAGTGAAACTAAGCAGTCTTTCAGGCACATGAAACCAGCACACAGAAAACTCTGAGATGGGTGGCAGCTACTTCAGAAGAAAATTCAACTGAAAATAATGCACACACAGTTCAGTTGACAATTTCAGTAATGTATTTTTTTCACCTGTCATTTACTGCTCAGATATGATGAGTGTTAAAGGCTAGAATGAAAATCCCTGTAATTGATGATTATATGAAGGATCATGACCTTAAAACCATATATTATAGCTTAATTCCTATGGTAGTTGCTGTAATTTTAGTTACGGTGAACTGATGTGACATTTCATGGACGCTACGTATACTTCAACAAGGACTCAGTTTCAATTTGACATTACTATATTACACTTTAATTTAAAATATGAGCAAATTTCTTAAAATACTATGTTGAAAAATAATCAGAAGCTATAATTAGAATATTTTAGGCTAATTTAAAAAATATTTCTATTGGGCAAATATAATATTTTATGTGTTTTGTAGGCTGCTTACGCGGCAACACTTCCACTGAATTAAACTGTCTTATTTCTAACTAGCTTGCTTAGCAAATAATATAATTATCCTTGCTAAACGGTTTGCAAGCAAACTTATTTCATAGAAATATTTTGGGTAAATACTGTAAGCTCTCAAACAAAGGATGGTTGTCAGGTTCTTTGTATGCAATCTAAAATGGTAATGTTCCATGTAGTACTTTAGTTTTGTAATAAGTCATTGTGATAAGGTTAACACATCAACATACAATAATATACAAATAAGAACACCCAAAGATGAAAATTACTTTGCTTATGTTGCTGTATTAGAATTTTATTTGCTAAAGGGTAAAAACAGATTTGCAAAATTCACAGTTAACTTAAAACAATAGTTTTAAACCTTTTATTCCTAGCCCTGGCTGCCTTCAGGAGGGAAAGAACATCTGGTTATTTAAGGAACACAATATGTTCACATTTTCTATGACTTTTGTTTCTAATTGGGTTTTTTAATTTTTTTTATTTGAACAACTCTAGTTAGAACTATGTTTTTTAATCACTTTATATTTTTCCAACTGCCCTCCTTCCACATTGCCACTTCTTCGTTTAAAAGCATTTGCTTTGAAAATTAACAGTATTGCTCAACGGTTGTGATGAGAAAAGGGAAGAAAAAAAGAAAATTAGCTACTCATAGGATATTAAATTCACAGACACACCTACAGTTGATGCATTTGTATACCAGATCACTTCCTGCCCTAGTTTCTGATTTAATCGCCTCTTCTTCCCTATCAAGTCAGTTTTCAGAAATCTTTTCTATTTTGAAGAAGTGTAACTGAGAAGTATCATTAATACACACAACTGAAATAACTGTTTCCTTGAAAGACTGGAAATCTGAAATAAGTTTCTTATCAAGTGAGTTCTCTAAATGGAGAGACAATAACATTGATTTCAAATTTCAAGTCTGAATTCTAATATTTAACAACTGGGAACAGTCGAATGCAAAGCAGGCTTTATTCAGGGTTCTGTATATAGTCTAGGTTTGTCTGTAAACGTGAGATCCTTTGAGCTTCCCATCAGAGGCAGCCACAGGAACCTGTTTTTAGCTATTATGGATATATACTCAGTTTCCATGCTGATAGATAGCTTCTGTCATACAGCTGCCTCTCTCATTGATAGGACTAAATTGCAGCCAACAAACGAGACAGATTAAACTCTATCCCCTGCAACTCTACAAGAGAAATGGAGAAGGAGGTGGAGTTAATTAGCGTGAACTTAATAGGTATAATAAGGAGTTATGTAGCAAAATAAAGGAAGGATAAATCCAGTCTGCTTATAGAACCACCGAGTCAGAAATGGAAAAGCCAGATCAGGTCCATCTCATTCATTCCCCACAGCCATGGCATGATTGCTCCCTACAGAATATACTCAGCGTTATGTCTGGATATTATAAACAAAACTCTGTATAAGTGAGATGATCATTTCATCTCACCAAAGAAATAGATATTAGCAAAGCCAATAACCATTGCTCATTACTCTGTTAAGCTGCATTGTCCCTCCACTTGAGATTTCAAATCTCCAAGGGGTAGATAACAGGTTTTCCTCATATTTTTTTATAATAGCATCAAACACACTCATTACGCTCAACAAATATTTAAATAAGCTACTGGACCATAGAACAAGTCTCCAAAAGAAAAGAAGTGACAGTACCATGACTCAACGCATTTAAAACTACACAAAGCCTTGGGAGAAATACCATACGGTGAATTCTGCCTTGGCCCAGGAGAGCAAAGTTGCACTGAACCAAATATCACTTCCTATTAGAGTCTAGAAGATAATGATGGAGAAAGTGCACAGGGAAGCTTTAAAGGAAGGGGATGTCTAAAAATAAATACAAGTCAACGAGGACTGCATTTGCAAGCTGTATCTTCCAGGCTACACTACTGCCCAGACACTTCTAGGGTTTTCCCTTTCTATCGTCTTTAGATGCCAATCCTTTCATAGCCTCTTTCTATAAAAGTTCATGCCTTTCTGAACCAGTGAGTCTCTAAGGTGCTACCCTGCCCTACCTTCTCTGATTCTTTTTACAAAAATGATATTTATACCCAAGACAGATAGGGCAGTTAGTTCTCGCATATGTGCTATTGGATAGCCACTGTTCAATCATGT
Organism: Crocodylus siamensis; assembly: GCF_052110815.1. NCBI lineage: Eukaryota > Metazoa > Chordata > Crocodylia > Crocodylidae > Crocodylus > Crocodylus siamensis. The sequence goes on along the minus strand of NC_143399.1, from coordinate 147,395,041 downwards.
AAGGAAGGCATCTTGAAGCCAGAAGGCTGAAGATATTTACAGATGAATAACAATTTAAACAACAATTAGGATTTTCTAGGCCTCTGAAAGCTGGAAACTATAAGAAAAAAAGAGCACGGGACAGAACAGTCTTGAAAGGCCCTCCATACATTCCTGTCTTGGCCAACCATACCTGACTAACCTTACTGCCTTCAGTAATGAGAGGACTGGCTCTGTGGATGTGGGGAAGATTGGTGGATGTAGTGTACCTTGATTTTAGCAAGGCTTTTAATACAGTCTCCCACAACATTTTCCCAGGCAAGTTAAGGAAGTATGGCCTGGTTGAATGGGCTGTAAGGTAGACAGAAAACTGGCTGGAGCCTTGGGCTAAGAGTAGCAATCAATGGCTTGATGTCTAATTGGCAGCTGGTATCAAGTGGAGTGCCCTACGGGCTGTTCCTGGGGACAGTTTTGTTCAATATCTTCATTAATGACCTGGAAGTTGGCATAGAATGTGCCCTCAGCAAGTTTGCAAATGACACCAAGCTGTGGGGAGTAATAGATATGTTGGAGGGTAGGGCTAGGATTCAGAGTGACCTAGGCAAATTGAAAGACTGGGCCAAAAGGAATCTTATGAGGTTCAACAAGGACCAAGTGCAAAGTCCCGCACTTCGCATTGAACAATCCCATACACCAGTACAAGCTGGGGGCTGACTGGCTGGGCAGCAGCTCTGCAGAAAAGATCCTGGAGGTTACAGTGGACAATAAGCTGAATGAGCCAGCAGTGCGCCCTTGTTGCCAAGAAGACTAACAGCATACTGGGCTGAATTGGTAGGTCTGTTGCCAGCAGGGCAAGGGAAGGGATTGTTCTCTCTATTCAGCACTGGTGAGGCCACACATGGAGTACTGTGTCCAGTTTTGGGCCCCCCACTATAGAAAGGATATGGACAAATTGGAGAGAATCCAGTGGAGGGCAATGAAAACGGTGCAGGGGCTGGGGACATGACTTATGCAGAAAGACTGAAGGAACTGGGCTTATTTATTCTAGAGAAGAGGGGACAGAGAACTACCTGAAGGGTGGTTCCAAAGAAGATGGAGTTAGACTGTTTTCAGTGGTGGCAGATGACAGAACAAGGATCAATTAGGGTATCAAGTTGCAACAAGGGAATTTTAGGTTAGATGTTAGGAAGCATTTTCTCACTAGAAGGGTAATAAAATAGTGGAACATGTTACCCAGAGAGGTGATAGAAGTTCAAAACCCGGATAGACAAAGCTTTCGCTGGGAAGATCTAATTGGGAATGGTCCTGCTCTGAGCAGGGGGTTGGACTAGATCAGTGGCCACCAACCAGTCGATCTCAATCTGGTTGATTGTGGTGCCTCTGATGACAATCAATCAATCTCAGTCTGTCAAAGGCTCCACGATTGGGAGCGGCAGGATGTACATGGCTGGGCTGAGCCATGCCCCCTGGGCTGGGTGAGTGAGGTCAGAGCATGGGTAGCTTGTCTGGAGGGCAGGGGGCGGAGAGGGATGGGAGCCGGGGAAAGGGTGGGGCAGGTGGGGCATGGTGGACTCTGGGGTGCCAAAAAGTGATCTTTACCATAAAAAGGTTGAGACCACTGGTTTAGATGACCTCCAGAGGTCCCTTCGAAACCTAATTTTTAATGAGTCTAAGATTTTATTTTTCTTAGTATCTACTTTCTGCCACTGAGGTAACAGACAATAGGCTAGATCAGGGGTGGCCAGCCTATGGCTCCAGAGCGACATGAGGTTCTTCAGAAGTTAAAATGCGTCTCCTTGAATCTTTGCACAAGTACACAGTAGAAGCTGGTCACCATGTGCTTATGCAAAGATTCAAGAAGATGCATGTTAACTTCTGAAAAGCTGCATTTGGCTCCACAGAGGCAGGCTGGCCACCCCTGGGCTAATGGACCTGTGGCCTCACCCAGTATGGCACTTTTAGAGTCCTAGGTTTAAGAACTTCTACAATATATTTGTAGTTTTGCTCTTTCAATCGGGGCTTGACAAATGTAATAAGCAGTAGCATCTGGAATTCAATGATAGCAGACAACTTTCCAACTCATTGAGAAGTTTGGAGAAACAGGCATTTGCTCCCTGATAAGTAGCCCTTGAAATGGCCTAAAAGAAACTAAGAAACAGGTCTTAAGGCATTCTCTTTAAAAGACAGTGCATATCCTCAATTCATTCTAACAGGTAACTAGTATTACAAAAAACAAATTTGAACATAAATTTAACATAGGTCCCTTAATGCAGTCTTGAACCAAGAGCAATGAGAGCTTGTTAAACCTCTCTTACGTCTCTTCATTCTCTGGGAAGTCTTGGTATTTTAACTTTCAGAATACCAGTCACGCAGATAGATACAACATAGAAATGATAACAGTTTTAATTAACTTTATCCAAGTGATAGAACAATTAAGGATCTTTGCATGAAAGGCCTTACAGTCCCTTTTTTCCTTGAATAAAAAGAGAGGGCAGTTTGAAGGTTAAGAAATATGTCCAGACTGTTCTCAGGAGCATAATGGGTACCAATACAGATGTTTAGGGGTACAAGAGGGTCCTTAAAATGGCGTAGAGGCAAAGAAGAACCAGGTTCTTAAGGCATCATTTTAAAAAGGAAGCCTATATCCTCAATTCAGTCCAGCAGGTTGCAAGAACTTGTGCAACTGAAAGTGGGTGAACCTTGGCTTTCATTGGTCAACTCTGGAGACCAGAAAACAACTGAACAGGACTAGCCACCTAACATTCTTCCCAGAGGCCTTTTTGTCTTCATCTGTTGGTATGATGACACAAAAACATTTTAGACTGACATACAGGCTGGGAATTTTCAATCGTAAATTAGTCTGATCTTCCAACATATATCCTCACTAGTTTACAAAACAGATCATGTGTTTGATATGATTTAAGAGCTTAGTGTAGCTGTTCTCCAATCCAAACATCATATCTCCCTAACTTCTAACTTGTTCTGCAAAGAGAGTTCCTATGCATAAACACCTAAACTTCTTCGGCAATCCCTCATAGTCGAGGGTGATTGTCTTTCATTATTGTCTTAGCTCTGGGTCTGAAGATGGCTGACGAGGCTGATCCGGGATTGACAGACTGCTGCAACTCAGGCACGTGTTTCTGTGGGTGGGTGGCACCTAAACTTAAACATAGATTGATTCCTCCATCTGCCAACTACGTTTAAAAAAAAAATCCTGAAACCGAATGCTAAAAACCTTCTTAAGTTTTTACTTCCCATTATGAAAGAAATATTTATGCTCAGAAAGAATAAAAGGTAAGCAATTGTAAAAGAGATTTCTGCTGAAGACTGATACAGAAACAAGCAGACATTTTCCCTTAATCTACAAAAGTATAAATGTTGGGATCTTTTAACATTTTGCAGAAGAGAGGGCAGAAATTCTTCTTTTCAAATGTGACCTGCATCACGAGGACAAGGGAATTTGGCCCATCCATTGGCAGCTTAGTGATGGGAACCTGCTCAAAGGCAATTCAAAAACTGGCAGCACACTTTTTATTACCTGCCAATGATTTGAATGCTGAGAAGATTATTGCCCATAGCTTTAATCTCAGACCCTTTATCTGTTACATTTTAAATATATGTTTAGCTCTAAAACACCAAGAAGTTCATATTTTTGTTTACAATTGATCAGTGAATCTACTTATGTCAGAAACAGTAGCAATCCAAAATCATACATTGAAAAGTATAAATAAATTTTCAGACCATGAGTGAATTCCATTTTTAACAGAGACTATTACTTAAAAGTAATTTATAAATTTGTAAAAATAAATTCTCTGATTTCACCTGATTGCCTATGGTGCTCAACAATGGCTATTTTCAGAATTAATAATTTATCATATAAGTGTCTATTAGGAAGTTGTACAATGGTTTCCAGACAATTTACAAGGTTATTTTTTTAAATAAAAGATTACTGCTGTCCTCAAAGTATATTTTCATGCATAGATCCTATGTGAAGAATATTAAGTATAAACTGCTGAAGGGCAGGGAAACCTCTGTTAAGTACCTACTTGACTTTCTGGTTCAGTATACTTGGCACAGTGGCAAAAAGGCAGCCTTTAAGAATGGGAAAACCCACATTCCAGTGTCATAACCATGATTTTGTGAACTCATTCATCAACAAGTATCTGGCAGCCTCCAGAAGTATCTGCTTGACATGTTCCCCAATCAATTTGTCATTAATTTGTGCAGTACTTGGAATGTTTCATGTTCAATATTTATTTTCTATATTGGTAATATTTAGAAATGGGTACAATACCTTTGGATCTCTAAGAAAGAGTGCTCTTAGGATGAGTGAATGTACATCTCCAATTGGTGGATAATGCATCAGAAGTCCCAAACAGGTCTGATAGTTACTTGAGATCACTAGAAAATAAAAAAGAAGTGGTGGTAATGAGGAAAATATATGTATATACACATTATTTGGTGTGTGTGGTTTTTTTTTTCTTTTTTTTTTTTTTTTTTTTTACAGATGCATCACAGCTCAGCTTCAGCAGCTGTTGTTCACAATAAGTAAAAACTGTCCCTTTCAAATCTAGCATTCCTCAACATATAGGCAAAAGGCTGCATTGTGTTGTACAGATTTTATCCTGGGCTGGCATCAACACTAAAGATTTCATTGACTACAATAGGCAGCTTCAGCTACTTCTGTTTTAAGTGGGGTTTGCATCGTTTCCTCACTAATTTCTCTAGAAATACCATGTATGTTTTTCAAAAATCTGTTATTAAACAGCTATCAATACTTTCTTGTGACCTTGTGAGGTCCCTTCCAGCCCTACTCTCCTATGACCCTCTGATAAAACTATGATTCTTAAGAAATGATTTTTTGTAAGGCCTCAGAAACATTAGTTTATGAAATACTTTGGTCTCCATCTCTACCTGTCTAAGAACCCTAAAGAAAATCCTGAAATCATTATGCATTTTTGTTTTTACACTTTTTATTTTCAAATTCTTTTAAAACTATAGCACATCATTAACTTTCATCCTAGAATTCTGTCACTTGCTCAGGAGATTTAGTTTTGCTCTGTCTGAAGTTTGTCTCCTGCTATAAACAGATTGTGTTAAGTTTCCATCCCAACCCAGGAATATTGTATGGTTCTTTGCTCGTCAGGGTTTTTTTTTTAAATCAATCTAATTATGAGTGCAATTATTATACACATCTTTTCAGGCAGGTCTATGTAAACTACTTCATTTCTTTTGCACCATCTAAATCCAGGCAATCCATCTGCCACAGCTGTCAAAGCAGTGCCTATTAATGATGCTTATACTGTGCAATATACAGACTGCCTCCAACAATACCAATTGTAAATAAATTGTAAAGAAACTTTACAGTTTTCAGAACTTTAGCTGTAACAACAATATCCTTTTTATTAATCAGAATCCTAAGTGGAGAAAATATTCCTGCAGAACATACAAAAATCCCTCTGATCCAATAAAAAGACAAAATAAACTATTGTTATATGGTAAGGGAGACTCAGTAGTCTAATTTTTTTCTTTAATGTGAGTAAACCTCATCTCCTCCTGCACCTCTCCCTTCCCCCCTCCCAAAAGGATTATGGGGAAAAGATGCAGGACTGGGCAAAATGAATAATTATAATCTGTGCAGGGAACCACTTTATCATCTTCATTTCCGTTGCTGATCCGACAGCTTGTAATTTCATACATCTGCTTTCATTTGTAAAGCACTCACTTATCCTACTCATTCTTTATCTGTTCTGCCTGTTCTTTTTCTATCCTTTTGTTTTTCTTGTTCATACTCAGATACCTGTTTTTCTTCCTTGAAGTCACAAAGCTAGTATAATGAACACAATACAATGGTCTCAGTCGGAGTTCCTTCAGATGAATATAATACAAGTACTACATGTTATATAACCGATGAAATTCTCATCTTCAAATTTAACACACTGTACAGCACTTACAATTAGGACACATTTTATTTTATTAAAGCAAATAAAAATACTGAAAATGGATAGTAAATTCAAAATAATATTATAAGCTATGGATATTTATAATAAGTAGTTCCTGTCTCAATATGATGTCTTCTATTTTGTAATTGAAAATGGATTTTAAAAGTTTGTCAGAGCTTGGTGAGGGGTGCTTTTTTTTTTTTTTGGATACTGAAGAATGCATGTTAAAAAAACTAATTTATTTCTATAATAAAGACTCAACAGCTAACAAAATTGATATTTCTAAATAAAACAGAATTCACAGCCATCTTTAGATTTTATCAAGGGTGTTTCAGGGAAACAGCTAAAGAAACTGGACCCCCCAACTCCATTGGTACATGAGCAAAAAGGAAACAATTCTCCTACCCCGCCACTCCCAAAAACACCCCCCTTCCCCCCCAAAAAATCTCAAACTAGATTCTCCAATGAAACCCTACAACAGGGGTCAGCAACATTTTTGGGCAGAGTGCCAAAAACACCCACAACTTCAACTTGTAAGATGTTGGTGTGCCAGGGGTAGGTGATGGGGGAGTCACGAGGGGCCCAATCCTTGCTGTTGCCATATAGCTCTGGCGCCTTCCCTGCCATCCACCGAGAGGTACATGTGCCAAGCAAAATGCCTTTGAGTGCCACACTCCGGCACCCATGCCGGGGGTTGCCTATCCCTGCCCTACATCAAGGAAAACCTAGGCTCATCACTAGTATAGATTCTTTATAGCATACAAGAACGCCTTTGTTACTTGTACTCATGGCTAACTCACACATCCTTCTTTGTTATTAGACTCTTCCTTTTGCATTCACATGTCGAAACATTTTGTGATGTCCTTCTATGGGAGAGAACACCATTGCCCACATCCAGACCAAGTAGGGTTCTCAGCTCCTGAAACTCCCTTCTGCACCTTTCATTAATGGAGGAGGGGGGAATTCTTGCCTTTTATGTGCCAATAATATGAAGTTACACAATACATCAGTAGTCTTTATTAGACATAGAATAAAAGTAACAGGGAAACAAAACAAGTGACCTGCAAATATACCTCATCTGTGAAGCATATTCCCTTTAGTTACAGATAAAATGAAAGAAAACCTTACATGCCTCAAAAATCAGGCCTTTTTCTTTAACATTATATAGTTAACTTGACTGCCTCTTTCTCCTCCAGAAAAGTCTCCCCATGCTCTCAGGTGATCTGCTTATTAATCAGGCTTATTTTACATATTTAGAGTTCTTAAGAGTTCCATGACCTATCAAAAAAATAACTAACATTTTCACAGAGGAGAGCTGGATCAATATCATCATCTAGAGGAAAATCAAAGGCCTTTATCCTCAGTGTAAGACTAACCAATTTCCATCTTACCTGGTCATAGGTAGCATTGATTTCCATTTTTCAAAGTCCTCTAATTAATTTTCTTTTGCTGTGGAAAATAAATTATCAGACCTCAGGCCCTCTACGACATTAAAGAAACTACTCCTATGAGATACAGAAATAGAAAAGCATTGTAATGTCTATTTAAAAGAAGGGCACAAAGAAGTTATGTGACTTGCTCAAGACCACCTCTTATCTAAAAGTTAAACATGCAAGAGAAATCCTGGGAAACTGGAATTACTGTGTCCTATGGCACATCCTGGTTGGGGGAAAGGGACGAGTAGGACCTGACACATTTGTCACAAAAAGGAGAATAGGAAATCTTAATGATAGAAAAGGACAATCACACGGTTTGAAAACATGTAGATTCTTTTAAGTTGTAACACAAGACACCTAATAATGCAGTGTGACAGATGTTCATCAATGGCAACTTTTTGCTTGTTTTGCCTAAGAGAAAGCAAATTGTCAAGCTCAGAGGACAGCAAAAAGAAAAGATTTTTTTTAGGATGTCTCCTCAATTCGTGGATTAAAAAAAATCACGATAATCTTTGGACACTAGGAAAAATCAATGTTAATATTCCGAACGAGCATAAGAATTTTGTTAGTATTTCTAAAATGCTTGGTCCTTTAGCAAATCATTTTTAAGAGATACTCATTAAATGTTAGAATTTATCAACTGGTATATCAGATAAAGTAGCTAATACCTTTATTACATTGTTTAATTAAAACATACTCCTTGGAAACAGCTTCTTATCTTGCAGTTGAATACAAATCTCACTCAGTGAAAGACAAAGTCATCTTGGAAGGTGGTATAAAGAGGCAGAGACCAACACTTAGGAAGAAAGATGGAGTATTGCTGAGAGAATATGGGGAGGCAGATATGAATTCAGTGCTCTGAAATTAAGTTTTCCTATAGTCTTCTGTAACTGCTGACAAGATTTTTATTATCATCTCCATTTTGTCTGAAATAGCAGCATTGGTTTGACTAATAAAAGCCTTCAAAGTAAGGCCTGCAGGTTTTAACTCCATCTGTTTCCCTGCTCAGCTTAGTTTAAAAATAATGTATGTATTAAAAAAGGCAGCATACCAGGACAGATATCCAATATCAAAAGTTTCCCCAAAATGTGATTATTCAGATTCAGGACAGGAATGCTCCAATTTGCATTTTTGTATCTATTTCAAAAATATGCAAGGTTTTTTTTTTCCGTTTGTCTACATATTCTACATATTTCCCAGAGAAGGAGAACAGGAGCTCCAAAATGCAAAGTTAGATAACAAAAATAAGCTGTAGAAAGAACTGTAACCCGTTATGGTAAGAAACAGCTTCTCTCTCATCAGTACCTGAAAAAGCAGCAGAATGAGAAAGACTGCCAGATGTTGAGCCTTCTTCAGCCTGAGAAAATATAGATAATATTAAACCATGGGTTTTGCTGAGTGGTTTATGGCCTCTGGAAATTCTGTTCCCTGGAGAATGTAACATCTTGTAGTCTGTCTTTAAGAAAACTGCCTTCTTTGAGTAATAGTAAATGGTTTCTTAAATGGTTCAAGAAGAAGGCAGCACAACCCCCTTTGGTGGTTTTTGTCATGTCTTCTTTGTTTTTTTGAAACAGCTGGAACCTTCTGCAAGGTTTATTTAACTTCATCTTCAAGGAGAAGAACCTTGATGAATTCAACTTGGCATATCTTCTGTAGGTAGCTGTATCAGAATAAATACACATTCTGTACTATCTGGAACCCTTCGTGGTTTTTGAAAGCATCCTGGCTTTCTCAGGTGAGGTAGAAATTAAGTACATTTGTTCTTCTTCTTATTGGATGAGAGTCTGATAACTTTTTCACATAAGGAAAAGTCCCCAAGATTGTAAGTCTACAGTAAAAATATGCTTGGATATTATTTGTTTTTTGCTAGTTTATCTAGGTTTTTTCACTAGTGCAAGAATGGTAAAAATGGATTTGCAGAAATTTTTAATATCACTATTTCAGAAACTGCAATTGACTCAAATAGGATGATCATGTTATTTAGCAAAAATAGCCACCATGTTTTCAAAAGTTTGTATAATTGCACTAATTTTTAAACATCTCAACACTCACATGCTCCACTTGAGTAACATTGATTTGGTACTCCATTTAGCACCTTGCTGCTTTATTTGCCTTATATCAACCTCACTGGAGCTCTCATGTTCTGTTGCAGTCCTTGGTTGGTCTTGATTTATCTTCTTGGAGCTTGGATGCCAGCTTGATTGTATGGGATCTCTCTCTTTCAGTGGGAATTGTGGTTTTTGCACCTCCAGGGACTGATTGCAAAAACTGACTCCAGATAGAAAAAAAAATTGCAAGTGGCATTACTGCAGAATGTGGATCTCTGTCCTTATGTAATAACCATGATTCAGAGGGTAACTTTAATGAACTAAATACTTGATCAAAGTTTGTTAATCTCCTTGGCTACTCTAGTAAATCAGGGACTTAAAATCCAAAGAGAGATCTGTCAATAATGGGACCACGCTAAAAAGTCTCTTCCTTTGGCTAAGTATGTATGAATTAGAATGCTCTGTATACCAGATGGACAAGCCCTCTCTGCTGAAGTTAACTATTCAAATATGCAAGTTTTGAGAGGGTGAGATGGTGAGATATTGCATCTGGAAATGATAAGGTTATAGGAGACTGAATGCACAAAATCTGGGGATATGAAATAAAACTGGTCTTGGCTATGCTAAGCTCAGAAATATCATCAGTCTGGCTGTTCCTTCAGTTTTCTGATGAGTCTCAGAATCAGTGGCATCAGATTTATATAGAAGTCATGAATTTATATAGAAGTCATGAAAACAGTAATGTCATAGAATCAGACATTCCTGAATTGTTTGGTCACAAGTTTTCCAGGTTTTGAACTTCCTGTTTTCTTTTGTCACAAACAGATCTATGGTGAGAAATCCCCATTTGTTGAAAAGTCACAATTCTTTTTGAGCATTTCTGTTTTTCGAACTTTCTGTTCAGAAGCTATTCTGCACTTCAGGAATATGGGCAATCTTGAGAAGTATGTAGAAATTTCAGAGAGATACTGCTTTCTGACACCTTAGTGGGTCTTGCTTCTTTAGGTAAGATACATCCATAAATTGTCCATCATGAGATGCATAGTAGTAATTGGTAGATAGTTGATGATTGGTATAGAAAGACAATGCGAGCTAGAGGGATGTCTCCTAGTTTTAGTATGATGCATGAAAAGCTGATTCCTGAAAATTAGGAATCAAAATATTTCAAATATTGAAATATTTGAACCAAATATAAGCTCCCCAGTCGAGTTTAGATATACCTACAACCAGTGTTTTTGAGAAAAGAGTAAGAGAATATGGGAGCCTTTGCAAGATGTATTAGATCCACCCACCAATGACAGGAAAATTAACATTATCGGCTTTTTTGGCCGATAATGTCACCGATAAATGCCATGTGCATGTACGCAGCTGCAGCATGCCTACGGCCAGGAATGAAGCCTGGCAGCATGGGGAGCAGCATCTGGCCAGTAAGTCTGTGGTGGGGAAAGGGTAGGAGGGAGGGAAGGAGTGTGGGGGGTAGATCTAGGCTCCCATGGTGAGGGAGGGAGTGGGGCAGGCACTGTCCAGCCACGGCAGGGAATACAACTCTGGGAGTGGGATGGACCTGTGCATGGCTTGCCTGGGGGGGGGTGGGGGAAACACAGCTCCATGGCACTGCGCACACCCTCACCCCATGCACAATTCCAGGGGGGCACATGCCCCCCACGCCTCCCTTGTGGGTGCACACAGCATTGGGGAGCCACCTCCCTGCACCCTCCGGACAAGCCAGCCATGGGTCCGTCCCGCTTCTGGGGCTGCAAATCACCACCCTGGCTAGGTAGTGCCTGCCCCTGCCCCACCCTCTCCCTCACTGTGGGGATTTCCATCTGCCTCCCACTCTACCCTCCCACAGGCTTACCGGCAAGATGGTGCTCTCTAAGCTGCCAGGCTGCATTCCTGTAAATCAGCTATCAGATTGGTCAAGATGGCTGGTTAATAATCACCTATTGGCATTGGCCAAGAAAATCTTTATCGGTGCACCCCTACAAATTAGACAGTTGGCCAAATATAGAAACACTTGGATTCCCATACTACTGAGTTAATCAGCCAGTAGCACCAAGCACTTCCTGGAAGCTGATAACTGCTTGAAGAGTAGTACTTTATATTGGTAGCGACAATCTCCCACTAGAAACTTCATATGCTGTCTGGGCTGGGTGGACATGAATAAGCCATCCTACAGGTAGAGAGTAGTATAGCAGTTGGTTAGGTCTCACTGTAGGATAACAGCAACCTGAAATTGTCCATTGTCTCACTCAAAAAGAGATACCCCCTCTACTGTTCTGAGAGCAGGAAGTACTACACTCATGACAAGGTTCCTTAAGTAAGGAAGGGAAAGGTGGTTGTGCGTAGGGGCAAAAAGAACAAAACAAAAAAAACCCCCAACCTCCCCACAAAAATCCCAACCCTCTCCAAAAACCAGAACTGTATAGAGTGTCAGAGTTTCATGGGGTTTATCATCTAGAGTCTGATGGCAGTTTTCCAGAACCTGAAGAAATGGTACAATGATTTCCCAAAGGGAGAAGCTGAAATGAGAAGATCCGAGATAACTGATACTCTGCTCTCAAGCAAGTGTTCTACCTCATCAGCTTTTTCAATAAACAAGTTACAGCCTTCATGTATAGTAAGTCTTTAATTGCAACTTTCACCTCCTTAGAAGTTCCAGTCTGGCAATATATTACTATGGAGGTTTTCACAAATCTAGACAGTTTCTCCTGCATTGTAGGTGGCTTGCCCTCATCATGGCTACAATTGACGTAAGTTCTGTTGCTGTTGTGATTTGTTCACAAATTTCTGAACATGAAGGCACAAGATTTGCCTCCTTGTGACTCAAACAGTTCTGGTAGAATGAAGGTTAATACATACTGCCCAACTGGCCAAGAGTGATTGTGACCCATGAAGAGGCTGCAAAGGATTTATATCTTCTTTCAGAAATATTTTTGATAAGCAGATCCTTGGAGTCCCTTCCTGAAATGTGATGGGGTTAACTTGGTAAAGTCACCGGAGACATTCCCTTTCTTCCTTCTCATTCCAAAGGGAATATCGAACTTGAATAGGAGGGACTCTGACAGGCACATATGGTCCCCTGACAGGCAGTGGTCTTTATGGATAGAGGAAGAAGTGGCACAGAGCTCAATACTGAAGCTGGTGTCTGGCACAGCTGAACCGAGGAGTTCCAAGGGCCTTAGAAATTATTTGACTCTCTACCTCTACCCTTTAGAAACATTCCTTTCTTTGTTGATAATTCATTAGAGTCTTTGAGAACAAGGAATGCTCTTCCAGTAAAGCAGTTGTTGGGACAAAGAGGAATAATGCATAATGGATAAAGCAGGCTAAAATCTGCCATCATGCCCAATGACTTCTCTATGAGGAGCATTTTAGTTGGGACACTTTAGCTCTCTGAGGACATAGCAAAAAGAAGGGGCAATTATAGCATGTGTTTTTATCCCTGTATAAGCTTATTTTAGCTAGCCTGAGTAACAGTAATAGTGAAAACCTGCTGGCATGGCTAGCACATGCTAACAACTGGAGTACAATGTCTCTAAAGATCTTGAACCCAGGTCTTCTGAAGCCCATTCCAATGACTTGCTTTTTTTTTTTTTTAAATCACAACTCAAGCCTACTGCTCAAGAACAGGGTCAGGATCACATTGCATGTTTCAAGAGTGAAGCTTTGGTCCTAGGGCAAAGATCCCAGGCGGAATTCCTGTAGAATCCAAATAACTAATGTCCACAACACTTTTCAGAATGCTGCTAAACTCAGAGCAGTTGGGTGCCTTTAAGGTTCAAGCTATCGACAACAATCAACTTAAAACAAGCTCCTGTACTGCTGTACATTTGTCTTTATCTTGGTCATGCAAACTGATTCTGAATAACATATAGGATATTGCTTCTCCAAAGGAAAAGCAAGTTCCTGACACCAACTGAAATAAATTCTAAGTTTGGGAAAGATCAGAATTCTGGTTTTCAACCAAAAAGAGTAGGGAGAAGAAGTTATAAGAACTACAAAACTGATGTCAGAATATTTTTAAAAGAAAAGGGGGACTCTATTTCAGAAAAACTTCTCGACCAATCTCCAATCCAAACCATGAATCCTAAACTAAATCCTCTTGAGACATGGCAAATATCAAACAATTCAAATAATCATGTGGCTATTAGAACTTAAAACTCAAGAGAACTTAGAAAACTCTTCCCCTTAAACAGTAAAGTGTCACTCTTAGCAACAGTAGCACTACTAGAATTAGACACATTTCACAGCCTTCATGGCTTTTTTTCAGACTGTATGTCAGGCGATTAATGCAGTGTGTCGGTACAATTACTTCTTAGCTTATATTTGAAAAGTTTTCTTGGCAAACCAGCAGGACTAGAGACTTGTTATTGAAAAATAGTATTTTAGACACCGAAGTACTGAAAATGGAAAAGAGAAAAACTTAACATGTGTTGTACTACTGTGAGCCAACTCAATTCAAGTCAAAGATCTAACCAATTATATCTAGTTATTGCTTAAGGAATCTTTTGTTGTCTCTAGTTATTACATTGTATGGAATGGTCAATCCAAGAGTCCACAACAGGGCTGCCCAACTTCAGAGTAGCCAGGGGCTGCCTGCCACAGGTTGCAGGACCATGGTTGCACATTGGGAGAACTGCATGTCCCCAGGGGCTTTACAGGCTTCTGAGGACCCCCACTGAATGCAGACCCCCTGTTGCCAACATTATGCTGGCAACACCCTGCCTCCCTGGCCATTAACATCACAGGGGCAATATTCCCTACCCCCATTGCTGCTGCAATGCAAACTGTGTGAAAACCCCTATGGCCACCATCATGTGGGCAATCTCTCCCTCCCTAGCTGCTACTGTTTAAGCTCCCCACCTGGCCTTTGGCTGTGCTGTCCTACATCAGGGAACCTGCCTGCCACTGCAACAGCCAAAGCCAGGGAAGGAGTGGCACTTGGACAGGAGCCTGTGGGCTAATTCCTCCCAGGCCAGTTGTGGCCTGATCTAGAACATGATTACACACTAAAACTCTACAGCTCTTCACAGATTCATTGGGGGCGCTGGGGCAAAAGAAGTGGATGCACCAGAAAGGTCCAACTTTCCAACCATTTTCTGTTTGTAGAATTCTGAAGGTCAGCATTGAACAATCTGATATAAACTGGCATTTAAAAAAAAAAAAAAAAGTGAGATTTATTAGGAATGGATGAGTCCCAAAACTTTAAAAAAAAAATCTGGGAAATGATGGAGAGAGAAGTAAAATATTAAAAACAGAAGAAAAGGTGGTAACATTTTTGTTGTTTACATATTAAGCAGAACTAATGAACCATTTTCTGAAACTCAGTCAGTCACTACTCTCAGTCTCCAAGTAGATCTAGCCCAGGGGTGAGCAAAATGCAGCCCAGGGACTGGATGTGGCCCACCACGCCATTCTATCTGGCCCGCGGGGCCCCTAAAAATTTAGAAAATTAATATTTATTTGCCCTGGGCTGCCTATCATGCGGCCCTCAATGGCTTGCCAAAACTCAGTAACTGGCCCTCTGCCCAAAATAATTGCCTGCCCCTATTCTAGCCTGATATAAAAGCAAAAGATGCCTTAATGGAAATTTGCTGTCTTAGGCAGCATGTGCTCCTCATGCACCCTGGGCAGAGTAAGCTCTGGAGTGGGGCTGACATTGCACGCACATTGACCTGCCCTGTACATTGGCTCCACTGTGGCTCCATTTGGCCCACAAACCAGTCCAATGACCCTCATTTCACATGCAAGGCTACATGAGTGACACATGCCTGGTCTACAGTAACATAACTTTGGCTCAGTTAAAGTTAAAAGCCTGATGTCCTGACAATGGCCTCATATCTCATCTAGTTTGTTCTTTCTCCTATGAAAGAAAAGACTAACTAATTTTTTTAATTTTTGTTTTACAAGCATATACAGCGAAGAAAAAGTCACAAAATAAGTGCTTCTAAACCCTTTTCCTGATTGGGGCCTGGGGATATGTTTAAACATTTATAACCTTCTCTAATGAACATGTCATTGCAATGTATTTTTTTTATAGTTGTACAACCTCTACCTATTTAAATGTCCACCTTTCCCCTCATTAAACCTCTAATAAGAGTAAAGAGTAAAACTTTAACTGAAATACCTTCCTGAAGAAAAACTCCTGACGGCAAGTTAAAAAAACAACACAGTAGGTTTAGGCGGAAGAAAAGAAAAATGCTTTTTGACTCTTCCCATTGTCAAGATATGTAAAAAAAACCCCAAACTCCATACTTTGAGACCAGGTTTGACTATGTTTTCTGTTTTTATGGTAGTAGTTGTGGTTAACTACATTAGATGTTACTATCCTAGTCAGCTGAAAAAAAAGAACTAAACATGCCTACATGAATATCAGGTAAAAATTATTTTCACTTACCACAGAAAATACTTATCTTAGGCCTTAGGTACCCTGCTACGAATTAAAAATATAGAATAACTGGTTTGGTAAACTTGTTCTAATTGCAAATGCTATTATTTACTAAGTCTGTATTAGGCTAGGAATTTCAAAGAAAGAAAAATCCTGATTTTTTTTACTGATGCCCAGAACAACTTTTCAACTAACAGTTACTTTATGCCAATGCATGTATTTGAATACTACAAGAAACCAAAACGTTTGGAGGTGCTTGTGTGGGCAGATAACACATTTCTAAAGCATGCCTTTTTAAAAGGGAACAATGATAAGGAAAATACTGATCTTTAAGTCTTACTGTGCATCTGCAGTGCACTTTTACAACAAAATCTTTAGGACTACTACAGCCTAATGCAGCTAAAAAAAAAAAAAAAAAAAGACTCAGATTTACATTATAGAACATAATGGCTTTGAATCAGATCATTCTGAAATGGAAACATACGTTTTAAAGCCTCTAAACTGAATTCAATGGCAGCTTTTTCAGGAGGGCTTCCTAGCTCTGATAATACTTATATATGCTATAATTTTACAAACAAAAGTCATCCCGTTTCTGTCAGGAAATTATCACGTGTCAAAAGTACATAGGAATACATTTTCAAGACTGCACCCCAAAATACCAGGCACAGCTATATTTGGAACTTTGTGCATTCTTCAATGCAAGATCTTGTCAGACCTGTGTTACTGTTTTAAGCTGATGGCCATGGATATGTTTATAAGTCTGACAAATTTGCAATAAAAATTCACATATATTATCTTACTAATGCCTGTAATTGTGAAAAGGCATGACATCCATTTTGATACTCATACTGAATTACTAAAACATTATTTGAGTCTACATATAAGAGATTCTTAATCAATTCATCTCTCTCCCCTGATTACATAAGGAATGTCAATTTAATTATAATATTTTGTGTGTCATGACATAGTCATGTGTTTTTTCTGAAATTCATTAGCTCAATAACCTTTCACCTTTGGGCAAATTTCAGAAGCGTTTATTAAAAATATTTTTTTATTTTTAAATGTTGTGCATGGTATAAGCCTGTGACCTGCCTCCAAATTCAAATTTTCTTCATGTGATCTCAGAAAGTTATTAGCTGTTGTTTCTTAAAAGTCTGAGACACTATTTAACATTTTCTATTCCTCATATAAACAGCAGCATAAAAATATTTTCATTGTCAAAAGATTTACTCAATACGTCAGCTTTGTCAGAAGGTGGAGCTCTATACATATCTGTACCACTGTGCTTTATATATGAAATTTACAATTCCCTATAAAGACAGAACTATTCATAAAGCAGTCTTGATTTTAGCTACAATATTCAATTTATTTCATAATATTCACATTTGATGACAAGTGGCTCCTACCACAGTTCACATTTTAAAGAATTTTCAGTTAGACAAAACACACACAAAAAAGATGAAGCTTAGGAATTTCATACCCCCTAAACCTCCCTTCTGTAAAGCTAGGAGTGTCCAGTACCTTTTTTAAGAACATAAGATAATTGATACTTACAGGCATCTCTAATATATAACAACATAGCTACAAAAATGTAGTCAACTAAATCGAGAGAGATGCTGTCAGCAAATAATGCGTCCCAAACAACAAGAAGGTCCTGAAGTGGAAATTCTCGCCCAAAAAGCAGTCTAACCCATCGTCTAAAAAAAGAAAAAGAAAAAAAAAGTAAGCACTTAGTATTTATAAATAATTCCTTTAACATTTATTAATAATTTTGTTCTGGGAAATACTCTTTACATACCAATAGGGTTAGGGGAAGAAATGCACTAAGTACTGCAAAAGCTTTTATTAACATTGTGTAGATCGGCCTTGATGGATAAAACTGACATCAGATTGCATATTATCTTTTTTTGCATGTTTACTTTCATATTGATTTAAGAAGAAAGTTAGAAAATATCATTCACAGAAACCTGGAAAAGCAGGAAGGCAGGATGAGGCCAGAGCTTACGAGGACCCGTAAAAAGTCCAGACAAAGGATATTTTTGAGGCAGATATGAAATAGCTGTCATTATGGGATTGAATAAGCTACCTGAAATGGGCCTCCTCTTTTTCTGTAATTATAGCGTTTTCAGGTACGAGCAAAATATGATGCATATCAATTTGATTAAATATGTCATATTGGTTTCATATTCAATAAAATATGGATACCCATCTAGATTACTTGCAATGTTTGCTCAATGTTGAAAATCTAACAGCAATCTAAGCTCAGTACTTTTCACCCAAATCTCTTATCTTCCAAAGCCAACTCTTGCCACTGACTTGCTCTGTGGATTCAAAAGTCATTTAACCTGTGTGTGTCTTAGCTTCCCCCTACTTACCTCAAGCCTGCAGCAAGGATCAACTTAAATTTTAACTTTGAAAAATACGAAGAATAACTAAAACATTAACGTTATAAGTTATTTCAAAATAGACTTAAAAGGCAATTATTACCATCTTAGCCACAGTAAGCTAGTATTTCATTCAAGCTAGTATTTACTATATATTTTTTAGTCAGTGGAAAGAGAAAATAAATTTAGTAGAACTTTCCTGCAAGGAAACTAAGCCATTCTTTAACACTGACAGTTGACACCACAGGAAAGCCCTAGAAAGACAGCTAGAATTCACGTCAGTTAACTCCATAGATATAGATTGTATTTTATTTATTATTTAAGATTAATTCCAAATCTGTTAACCATAATACAGAGGTCACTGTAGTTGTAAGGTACCAATTCATTTGACTCTTGTAACAGAAGTTAATTTCTGTATAAATGCAAGTCAACGTATGTCAGCCAAACACAAATTTAGGACGATAACAACTGAATGACTGTCTATTAATAAAGGGCTCATGCTATGAATCAGATTTAATTCACTTCCCAACATTTTCATTCCAATATCTTCTCAACTTTTATTCTTTGGTCACTGACCCAGTACACTTTAAAAAGTCTTCCTGGACAGCTAGATGATCACTAAGCAGATTTTCAAAAGTAATATTACAGTTTAGAAACAAAATATATATGTATGCTTGGAACATAAAATCATCCCATCCCTGCCTTATGTTGATTTTCTATTCATTAATGTAAGAATAACCGTCACTATAATGTCCAGTTATAAAGGCAAAGTTATTAGAGACAACAAAGTCTAGTAATAAAAGACAAACATGTCAAGTTTTGTCTCCCATAAAATTGAATTCATGCTGCTCTCCACTTCCCATTCCTACTGCTTTCTATAAACACCTATCTTTAGAGTTGAACGTTGCTACAAAAGAGGAGTCAAAGGTACGGTTAACTCAAATCAAGGCTAATCTACTACATTTAATTCTGATAATGTTCTATATAAGGTGTTTTAACATATAGTGGCACATTACCCTACAGTGCCTAGCCTACAGGAAACTATTATCCTATGGTGACACAAACATTATCCAATCTCTGCGTGAAGCCGATTACTTGCAGTAACAACCCCTCCTACCCGTAAACCCACAACTTTCATGTTACACAAACTGTTAGGAGCGAAAACTCAGTTAAGCTTGAAGCATTCGAGCTGACTTTGCTCACAACTACCCAAATCTAATTCAGAAGGTTTGCTAAAACTCTTATACACTTCAAGGAAAAAAATACACCATGGTGTAATGGGATTTGTTATTAGTCTTTTATTAGAAATCTCTCTTACTTCTTTACTACTTCATTATGCAGTGTTAATCGTTTGTAGATGCAGGTTTATTCTGCTCAAGCAGAAGTCATTCTCTTTTTTCCTGCTTTTATATTTTCTCCAGGGAAAGTTAAATCTCGGTCCCCAGAGATATCATGTTTCACAGATGCAGAGTGCTGAAGAACAACTGGACTTCTTTAACAACTATAATACTATCATTAACGATTTGAACCTCCTTGTCCCAAAGGGAATAGGCAATTCACATTGCTGTAAATGCATATATATTAACAGTTGTCTCTTTTTTTTTTTTCAGAAGCATTTAGCTCACAGCATCCATAAACCAAGGACCCTATTGCCAATGAACTATGCTGCCATATGGCATGACTTCGGTGAACCTATACATTTATAAAAAGTGAACTTTAATCCATAAAGTAACTGTCCACGTTGGAGTGTTTTCTTCCAAATTAACATGCTTTTATTGCTCTTACAAATATTTACAGAGAACTTAAGTTGCATTTAATGATAGCATTGGACAAGAAAACTTTCTCTTTTTAGATGACTGTCTGTGGCTTAATTATTGCTCTGTCCTGTTAATCTTGCTTTACATCTGTTACACCTGCAGTCTACAATGCTCACAATAGTGTACCTTGTATCACATGCAATAATACAGTAATTCATATTTTACCAGACCTACTTAGCAATTAAAATCTGTAAAAATAAAGAAGTACAGAATATTTAAAGTAAAAATAAACCAAGGGTTCTATCATTTGCCTGGTGGAATACACCCCCTAGCTTCCACTTATGATTCCTATATAATTAAACCACAATTCTCAAGTGATCAGTAATTACTAGCAAGAGAAAATGATTAATTAATGACCTTACTGTATAGAGAAACCAGAAGAAATTGGGTGCTTTGGTAAATATGTTAACCATGGGAAGGACTCCACTTACTAGGTTTCAATAAAGATTACTTCCATTTTGATTAAGATTTACTAGATATTCCTGGAGGCACTATCAGTTAGCAGCCATAAGACTCATTTATTTGAGCTACTGCTTTGCATGTCCATGCATGCTCTCAATCTTCACTGAGAACTCTGAAATCCATAAAAATTACAGACCTCAATTATATAATCTTAACAAGATATGATAGCATTGTGGAGGTAAAAGACAGCATGACTGTTGTTATAGGAGGATTGAGCAGCACAGAATATGATACTGGTGCCAGACTGATTAATACACATATATGAAAAGCCATGACCAGGAATGACAAAATCTTCTTTGGAATATACAGGAATTTACAAACTGCTCAGTATAGCTTTAGATAAGCAACAATTTATGAGTTATTTGAAAGATTTAATGCCAATCTCTATAATCATTACAGGCCACAGGTAGCAATTCCTATACTTCAGGGCACCTCCTATTATAGACCATATTTTAAGGTGCATAAACTGTTGCCAAATGCAATCAATTCGTATTAGGATTTTTCAACTTTGCTTTCTGCCTTGAACTCATTTTTTCTGAAAGTTTCAGGTATCTTTGAGAGTAAGTTTAAAGAAATAAAATTGCCAAAATTAAAAATATCTTACTAAGTTTTCAGTAGGAAGATGTAACACAAAAATGTTTTTGAGCAAAAATGTAGTTTGGTAAGGAGGGGTTACTTACATCTTGAATATTAGTTTTAATTTTTTTACCATATTCAATCTGCCAAATTTCATAGCTGGTAGGGCTCTACAAAAATCTCAGTTCGCACACACTCATGGTATTAGCTAGAATCTATTGCAGTTACATTTGAAATACCCATCTACATTGAGCCAGCTCCATTATTTCTCAGACTTACATACCAAATCAGAGTGAATGTACACCATCCCTATAGAGAAGGGACATTCAGATGCAGCAGCTCAGTGAGTAAGGAGGACAGAAATCTGGAAACAGGAGGTGCATACAGGTAAGGAATAGGAATAAGGATATGGGTAGCAGAATTCCAGTAGCAAACGCAAACAGCAGGTAGGTGAAGAGGAGAGAGTTCTGGATGGAGGGAAAGGATGTTTGTCAGTAGGGAGAAAGGAGGAACCAAGACAGGCAGAAGCAGAGGGAGGTGAATGAGGGGCTGGGAAGGGCCTGTTTAACCATTAGTCTAGAGACAGACATTAAAAAAGATGGAGCCTGAATTGATTCAATCTTTTCAGGTTAGACTAACCTGTCTAGATTGAACCAATTTGCAAGTGAATAGATGAAATGTAGGCACATGCCTGGAGTGGCTCAGGCCAGAAGCCGGGAGGCGCTAGAACGGCCCTCAACTGCAGGGAAGCTGTGCTAGGGGTGTGTAATTAATTCCTCCCCCACCCCCATCCCACCAGCATAGACCCCAAGTTGGGGTCCACCAGGAGCTCCCCCCTTGCTGCTGCAGCAGTGGGGCTGGGGGCATGGCCAAATGCCAGCTGGCATAGGCCCCGTAGGCAGGGGACAGGAAGGGGGGTTATTTCCCCCTCTCTCTGGAGTCTGAAGGAGGGGGCAGATGGCAGTGGCAGTGGTCAGAGTGAGCACTAGAGTGAGCACTCCCTGCAGTCCCCCAGGGACAGAGGGGAGAATAACTCTACTTCCTGCCCCACACCTAAGGGGGTCATGTTGGCTGCCCTCTGGCCCCACCCTCGCCACTGCAGCAGTGAGGGGGGAGCAGCCCTGACACAAGCCTCTTCTAGGTGGGGGGGGGGGGGGGGGAGGAGAGCACTGCCATTTGGGGAGGGCAGAGAAAGCTGCCACAGATGAGTGGTGATGGCAGCACTAGGGGGAGACCTTGAGTAGCTATGGCTGCCTCTGAGCCCTGGTGCAGCTGTGGCCCCCCCACCAGGAAGAGGCTTGCAGTCCCTGTCAAGGGCCCTGCCCCCTTGCTGCTCCAGTGGCAGAGGGATGGGCCCAGCCAGAGGCTGGCTGGCAGGGTCCCTTAGGCAAGGGAGCAGGGATGGGGGTTATACCCCCCGCTTCAGCATCTAGCTAGGGAGCAGAGGGGCAGGGCCAACCCTGGTGGGCTGGAGCAAAGAGCCCAGCCTGGAGAGCATGCTGGGATGCTGGGTGACCTAACCCCAGAAGGGGTCTTAGACAGAACTTGCATAAACTGGTTTAAGCTCAAATCAGTTAAGTCTGATGCTACATGCAACCAGGTTCATCTCAAACCAGTTTTGGTCATTTTGAAACAGGCTTGTGTGTACTGAACTTGTTCTGTTACAGGTTCAAACCAGTTTCTGATCACTTAAATTGGTTTATGGGCAGATTCTGTCCCTAGCCTTAGAGTCTGGATAGATGTAATTCTTAGACCATTCTAAATACACTTTAAAACATAAGAGTTTAGATATGCATGTCACTTAAGCCTGGCTTAAACTTCCTGGAATGTTTCAAAAACACATGGGAAAAAATCAAGTACTATTTTGAGCTGGTCCTCTGTGAACCATTTCAATGTTACGTGGGAACAGAAGCTATTCCATGTCTTGTGTCCAGTCAGCTCTCCAGACACCCAACCTGTGTTACACTATACCTCCTGAACATGCAGGGCAAGGGGCTGCTCTGGAATGGAGCCAGGACTGTATGGCTCCGAATTCTACCGTCAGCTTCCCCACTGGGGCAGGTGCATGATGCCATAGGAACAGAAGCATGGACAGAAACAGCAGCTGGGGAAATGGAAAGAGAGGAGAGGTGCCATTGGTCACCAAGGGGAAAGGAGATTCTTACTTGCTTTGAGGACTGCTGCTCCCACACCATCATCAGTAATATGGGGTGCAACCATACCACTGTATCACTCTGGATCTTCCCGTCAGGTGCTGGAGGGCTGAATGCCCCTGATTGTGGTTGGGGGGTAGTGAAGAAGGGGAGTGGCACATGCTCCCAGAAGCCCCCAAGATCTCCATTGTTTTTCAACCCCTGCCTTGGAAGCTGTGTTGTCAATTTCACTTCCATGTTAGGTACCCTTTGCTCTGGGGTGCCAGGGCAAGGGAGGAGGAGAAGGTGTTTGACTAATGAGCCTGGCAGCCTAGGGTGCAGGGTCTCTAGCAGGGAGGTGAATTTGACAGTGTGGCTTTCAAAGCAGGGGTTGAAAAGCTGTGAAGATTTGTGAAGGGGCAGAGCACACTGCCCACTAGGGACCACAAGCAGGGGACAATCCCTCCACTCCTTCCAAGAAGGCATGATGGTCTGGGTACTCTACCACCCCCAGCAGTGTTTGGCAGCAGTGCAATCCCTAGAAGGTGGTAGTTCTACTAAGAACTCTTAGCAGTACACATGCAGAAACTTCTGTCTAGGGTCAATTGTGAACCAGTTCTTAAATCCAGTGATATTCTTGGAACGGCTCAAGTGTTATCTCTGGCTGCAGCCTTATGGTATCTCTGCACATGCAGGCATGTACACTTGAAGGAGCTCAAGTAGCAGTGGCACAAATTCGTGGCAGAGAAGACTGTGCCACTTGGGGCAAAGTGACCCTGTTTAGTTCCTCCCGGATCTTCAGCTGGGGCGAGTTAGATGTTGGGGTCAGCACCTGTGGCCCCATCCTTCTGTGGTGCAGAGCAATCTGCAGATATTACCTCCTTATATTGCTACCAGTTACTTACTGGTGTGGACTCTCATGGATCTAAAGATCCTTCTGAAACTCATTTTCATAGGAGGGGTCAGTAAGATTCCATATGATGTAATTTGTTCTTATTCATTTTAGGGTTTTTATATAATGTAGGAGTTAAATAGCAAAAAACCACCATTTAAAAGAACATATTGTTTGCAAAGTTGTGCAGAAATAAAGAAATTAAGGTTGCCTGTGAAACTTGCACATAAGACCTCTCTCTTTAAACTCAGATTCAATGCAGATAATGAACAACATCCAAGTTTACACCTCCACCTAGTGCAATTTAACATGCAAAAGCACAGTCATTAGTCTAGAACAAAGAGCAAACAGCCCATCAGGTGTGGGATGCTTACTTGGAAAAAAGATGTGAAACAAGGGTTAGTAACAACTGTTGTGTGTATGCACCTTCAAATGAAGTCGTACTGTAAATGAAAAAGCCAAGAATTGAAATAGTTTATCCCACATACTAAACAATTCTTGATAGACTGAACAAACCTGATGGATATTATAAGAGACTAATTTAATTAGTGGATGAGTATATGTAAACAATTTTGTGGATGAAGCAGAAGAGCAAAATAATATTTAGAAGTACAACTAAAGAATCTCCAAAGTAAGCATGAGGGAAGATGAAAAGGAATATAATACTAGAAGCCATATATGACTTCCTATAGTTGTCTACATTAGTCAGAGAGAAAAGGATTAATTTATAAAAATGTCAAGTGGTTTACTTTCTTGCGATGTTATGGAGACCCATCTAAATGAGAATTTGCAGTTTCATATTATATATATGCCACAGTTTATTTTTCTAGTCTTGTGTTTCTAGTCTTAACAAGTCTTGGGGTTTTCTTAAGATTTCACACAGATGGTTGTGAATGGGTCGAACAGAACTTCAACAAATAAAAGGGCAGTAGAGAAAATAGTTCTGGAGCAAAATTTTATTTCTTTTTTAGAGTAGGTCATGTAGCTATTTTTCTACTAAACCTATCACTGAAAAGCTAGAAATGAGAGAGGCTCAGATGATCATAGTTGAGAAGAATGTGGAAGTTGAGTACAGCAGTTAACAGAGAAAAAAAGAGGCAATGTCTAAAGTAAATAAGGTCTTATTAAAAGTCAGTATTTCTCTGGGATGTAGAAGCAGCACATGGAATCAAAACCGAAATGTAGTCTTGTGCAGAAACTCCTCAGTGTCTTGTGCAGAAACTCCCCAGTGGCTGTTTAGGTTAAACATTTAAAAAAGTAAATTTTCTGTAGAAGCTTTACATGTTTGATCTAAATGTTGAGAACAGCATGCACAATAACTTTCAAGAATCCACATATGAGGTTAATAGGCAGACAAAGTTCTTTGGGTGAATCTGATATCTTTTATTAGACCAACTTAAATAGTTGGAAAACAATTATCAGGCAGATGACATCTGACTTCCCAGGTATCTCTCCACTATTCATTCCTATTCTCCCTCTTCCCCCACCCCACCACCCAATAGCCTGTCTCTCACCCACTGACTCCTCAATCTACATTTTCACTGACTGCCTGTCTTCTATGCATACCAGCCCAGCCTCTGGCTTCTTTACTTTTCATTCCATCCAGGAAGAGCACACACCAACTGCTGATACTTCCTTAGCTTAACAAAGGGTTTTTGAACCCAAAAACTTGCTTAATAATTGTTTTCCAACTATTTGAGTTGGTCTAATAAAAGATATCAGATTCACCCAAAGAATCTTGTCTGCCTATGTCCTTAAACCAACATGGCTACAACCTACACCCCTGTACATATGAGGTTAATACCTATAGCCCATAATTATATTCTATTGTTACAGATTTTGATCACTTTTTGTCTGTATTTAAGTTGCTGTGGAAGGAATTAAAATGTCCATCTTGCTAAAGATATGTTCTTTCCAGATTCAAATGCTACCAGCATTAAGTCCATAACTTGTTTCTACGACACGTGTTTTGCAGAAGGTCAGAAAAGATTACTAAAATAGTTCCAGCTGGCCTTAAATCTTAGTTATTTCTGTAACATCCATTATTATATTGTTTTCTGCTTGGCACATAGCTGTGTGAGGGCAGAGAGACACGTTTTCTGTGATATGAGGAGTTCATTAGCTTCTCCTAAAAATCAGATCTGATAATAAAATGCAAACCTGACTAAGCATTCCTTTTCTCATGCATACATCCTTTATTTGTTTCTACTTCTTATGTTTTCATGTTTTTTAATATTCTGTTGCACAGCGTCTTAAGTGCTTTGGTAGAAGATTATTATTTAAAGCAGTAGTACTCAACACCTCTGGACCAAAGGCCAAATGCGACCTACAAAACCAGTGTGAACATGCCCATCACTGGCATATCAGTTAATGTTCCTGCTGCTTGTCCCCTCCTTTCTCCTACCACTGAGTTCAGTGACAGGCGAAAGGAGAGTATGAGTGGCAGCAGTGTTCACTTGCACAGTGAGCTCAGAGCTTTCACGCATCTCTGGAGCCCATGAACTCACCAGCATGTCTCACTTTGGAGCCACAGCTTTTGAGATGAGTACCACCACTGCTCCATTCAGTGCGGAGGGAGAAGAGAGGGGCAGAGAGGGAAAAGTAAACGTCAGTGCCCTTGAGCTCCAGACCTGCACAGCCAGAGCCCATGCTGACATGCCAGTGAATGCAGAGTTTTCAGACAGCTCTGGAGCCTAAGAGCTGAGCACCATTGCCATTGATGCTCATCATCCTCTTTTCCCTGCCAGTGAATTCAGTTGGGGGGGGGGGGAAGGGGGAAGGGAAGGGAAAGGGGAAGAGGAGGAAGGTGAATAGTAGCTGTGCCCAGCTCCTGGGCTCTGGAGCATCATGAAAGCTTTGCCCATGGTGCTTACAGCGCCAGGAAAAAAATAAAGGTTATTTCACAGAACGCCCCAATGCTCTGGAGCAGAGAATAGTCCCACTCCCACCACACTCCCAAAACACAAAGCTCTCCCTTCTAGAGACACTGCTAGGCCACTGAGAAGCACAGGAAGCTGAGGCAAGGTACAGTGCTACCAGCTGGGCAATCTCCATCTGTCATCTGAAAGAATTAATTAATTATCCTGTGAAATATGATGGTTGGTTGTCTTATTTTTCAGAATGCTTCTAAGGTTTAATTAAGCTTATAACATTTTAAAATAATGTTATGGAATTTTGCACTTTTATTGTATATTAATAAGCCTAAAATTACAGAACTCCATCCGCCCCTCCCTGCCCCAGTCACATCTGTGGTATTCGGTGCCTTTTATAAAGCTTGCCCCAACCCCAGATCCATACTGCACTGCACTAGTGCCCAGGGACACTGTGGCAGTTGCTTTGCTCCAGCTCAGCCCGCTGGTGAGGAGATTAGGCTGTATCCAGGGTCACCCCAGCTTGCAGGAGGGAACCCAGGTGTCCAGGGGCCTCAGCTCCGTGGGTGAGAGGGAACCCAGGCATCCAAAGGCCCTGACCAGAGGGCATAATTATTGGAGAACATTATTGGCTACAATGGCCAAAAAAAGCCAATATTCAATAATGCAAATTTCCCTTTTATTGGCGCTGATCCAATAGGCTACCAATATATTGGTACACCTCTAACAACTATAATACTTCGTGTGTGCCCTGAGCCCATTTCTATTTTTAAGATTTGGCCCACTTGTTTGGAGGAGGGGAAAAAAAAAAAAAAAGATTGAGCACCAGTGACCACTGAATATGCCCTTGTTTTATACATCTATGGCATCCAACTGACCTTCTCAGTCCCACATGTGTATCAGGTTTCTATGGCTAATTGGACATTTTCTGCCCAGTGTGGCTTGCCTTTTTTTTAAACATACAGGCAGTCCTTGACTTAAGATGTTCTGAGTTACAACAAATAGCACTTAGAACATTTATAAATTGATACCCTGTTTTGACTTTCTGATGTCAGTTTCAACTTTATGACGCTTGATCTGACGCCACACCACACCAGTGAACAAGTCTGCTGCATCGCCCATCTCCCTGGAGAACCTCTGTCCAAACTTCCTTGGACACTTTCTTTAAGAAAGCAGACAAGACTCCAGAAAAACCTGCAGCCAAGACTCCTGAGAAGACTCCAGCCAAGAACCCTTCAAAAAGTCCAACCAGGAGCCCTTCAAAAAGTCCAGCAAAGTCACCTCAAAGAAGCCCTTCCAGATCAGTATGGTTGCTATTTAGAATATAAATACATTAATGTAAGCTATATTACTCATCTATAATTGACTGAGTACAAAATTGTGAGTCATTTTTGGTGAAAATAGGACATCTTATTTTTCTGATTTAAACTATTTTAAGGCAGCATTGACTGATCACTATAGTCTTACTTCACTATATAATATCAAACTGTAACTGAACTTTTACAGTAAAATAAAAGTTGTTTTCTTATGCAGAGAGATACTAGAGCCTTATGTAGCTTTTATAGAAATAAAATATGTAGCCCTTAACAACTGTGAAATTATTCTACAAAATTAAATGAAACAGTATATTCTACCTTTGTGTGGTCAGGATTACAGTGTGTTTCTACCTCTACTGGAGAGAGAATTTCTTATAGATTAGATATCTCAAAAACAACTTTATAATCTTCATTATAACCATAAGGATCCTGAAAGGAAAGCCAGACACAGTACTGGAATACTGTATCCCTAGCCCAATTTCTTAATTTCTACCGGGTAAATGGTCTTCACTGGGTTCTTCAAAAGGACTGTTTTCTATGTCCTGAATGATGATTTATGTTAATTAGTCAGCCAAACTCAGGTTACCACCTATCTTTAAATAATCACCTATTCATCAATTTGAAAAAATTGTTTGACACAAAGGTCTCATTTATTCTCTGGATGCTACCCTGCACAATTTGGATTCTTTGAGATTACAAAAAAGATAATTCAGCCTTGCCTTTGGAAAATTTATGTCTGTTTTAGGAAGGCAGTAAATATTCCCTTACTAAAGAAGGCTTCTCGTTCTAAAAATAAGATCCTAATAATTATCTCCCCCTTCTTACTGTAATTTAGCCTTGCTGGCAAAAGAATCTGATGCTGTGTTAAGTGAGAACAATTGTATCATACTTCCTTGCAAGAATGGATTTGGTGAAGATACTGTGCGTCTGTAACAGTAATATTAGAACTGTTGGTAGATGAAAAATAATTGATTATAAGATGTTTTAGCCTGCCTTGTGGTAGGTTTCTCCTGGGGTTCCTTTCCAATATAATCCTATTCTGCCACATTATTGATGGTGATTGCTGGTTCTGCTGGAGATATTGCTCATCAGAATTTGTTCTGTAAGTCCTTTTTGGCAAATATATGTGAATCTGCCTACATTATCAGAATCTGATTAATTTTGCTTCTTCAAGCAGGAACTGCAAAGTCTGTACTTGGCACATCATGTCACCTTGTGTGGTACACATCTAGATGACAAAAAACTTTCTAAAAAATAATCTAACAAAATTGCCAGTAATTACAGGCAACCAGGTCCACCTTATTAAAATCCATTCCTTAAACTTTAATTTCAGTGGTAACTCCATTTCTCCATATCTAAATATATATTTAAAATGGACATGGAGGAAAATTAAAAAGAACCAAAGCTATCAAGTATCATGGGACTGACAGCGTTTTCTCTTTGTTAGATGAGAAATATAAACTAACTCTTACTCAATGTTTTATTTTGCTTCAGCCCAAAGAATGGTGTTCTAAAATTACATAATAAGTAATTCTTTTTCTTTAAGGGCTTGGAACTTCTTCAGAATTTTAGGTCATTTTTCAGAATTTTGCAGTTTTTCAGAACTCTCTCAGAATTTCCCCGGGCTAGCCTTACACAGTGACATTGAATCCAGACAACCCTGGAGCAAGTGTGCAGGGCGAGTCTGGCAGGGCGCTACAGGCAGCCCATGCTGTGGACTGACCCACTGTGCTGCATGCAGCACCAGGTTCAGCCCACACACTATGTGCAGTGTGGGCCCTGGATGAAACTGCATGCGACACAGGGCTTGGTCCCAATCTGGCCCACAGATCAGCCCAATGCTCATCTGGCTTGCAGGGCAAGATGAGTTTAAACATCCCTGTGGTAAACATCTAAAGGTCTAAGGCAAGGTTTTAAAAGGGATACTGCAAGTTAACTATGGACTTCACCATCCAACTCATGGCATGCAATAAAAAAAAGACCTAGTTCCTGTTAAATTTGGAGGAGCATATTTGGGTGACAGAGTCAAATATCTAATCTTAGCAAAAAGGAAGATCCATGGAGAAGTAATTTCACAATTAATATGCTTTTGTTCCATTGAAAGAAACAAAGGTCTAATGCTACAAAATAAATGAAATTAGGCAGTCTGTACAATAACCAGATTTAAAAACCAGTGCTCCATTAACACATGTTAACTAGCTTCAGGCATCAAGGACAACAAAAAGTCCTTTTTCAGATATGTGGGGAGCCGGAGGAAAAGCAAGGGCAACGTTGGACCCCTGCTAAACCAGATGGGGCAACTGGCAACTGATGCCCAGGAAAAAGCCAACCTATTAAATAGGTACTTTGTGTCAGTCTTTCATCCATCACACGGGATGCCCATGCCTGCTATGGGACAGGGAAATCTGGGTGAGGGGGATCCCCTACCCTCCATCAATGCTGACCTCGTGAAGGAACACCTTGAGAAGCTGGATACCTTCAAGTCAGCTGGCCCTGACAACCTGCACCCCAGGGTACTCAAGGAGCTGGCGAGCGTCATAGCCCAGCCCCTGGCACGGATCTTTGAAAACTCCTGGTGCTCTGGTGTAGTGCCCGAAGACTGGAAGAAGGCCAATGTGGCGCCGATCTTCAAGAAAGGGAGGAGAGTGGATCCGGCTAACTACAGGCCCATTAGCCTGACTTCTATCCTGGGGAAGATCTTAGAAAAGTTTATTAAGGAGGCCATCCTTGATGGACTGGCCTAGGCTAACATCCTAAGGGATAGCCAGCATGGGTTTGTTGCGGGTAGGTCTTGTTTGACCAATCTCATTTCCTTCTATGACCAGGTGACCTATCACCTGGACAAGGGAGAAGAGATTGATGTCATATATCTTGACTTCAAAAAAGCTTTTGATCTGGTATCCCATGATCACCTCTTGGCCAAACTGCCCGGTTGTGGCTTTGGCTCCACCATGATCCGCTGGCTGGGAAATTGGCTTCGTGGTCAGACCCAGAGGGTTGTGATTGATGGCAGTCACTCATCGTGGTGCCCTGTGACCAGTGGGGTCCCTCAAGGCTCTGTCCTGGGACCCATACTGTTCAACATCTTCATTAACGATGTGGACATTGGAGTCAGGAGTGGACTGGCCAAGTTTGCCGATGACACCAAACTTTGGGGCAAAGCATCCACGCCAGAAGATAGGCGGGTGATCCAGGCTGACCTGGACAAGCTCATCAAATGGGCAGACGAGAACCTGATGGTGTTTAACACCGAAAAATGCAAGGTTCTCCACCTTGGGAGGAAAAACCTGCAGCATCCTTATAGGCTCGGCAGTGCTACGTTGGTTAGCACTACAGAAGAAAAAGACTTGGGGGTCATCATTGACCACAAGATGAACATGAGCCTGCAATGCGATGCTGCGGCTAGTAAAGCGACCAAAATGCTGGCGTGCATCCATAGATGCTTCTCGAGCAAATCCCGGGACGTCATTCTCCCCTTGTACTCGGCCTTAGTGAGGCCGCAGCTGGAGTACTGCATCCAGTTTTGGGCTCCACAATTCAAAAAGGATGTGGAGAAGCTTGAGAGAGTCTAGAGGAGAGCCACACGCATGATCAGAGGTCAGGAAAATAGATCTTACGATGACAGGCTGAGAGCCATGGGACTCTTTAGCCTGGAAAAGCGCAGGCTCAGGGGTGATCTGATGGCCACCTACAAGTTTATCGGGGTGACCACCAGGATCTGGGGGAACATCTGTTCACCAGAGCGCCCCATGGGATGACGAGGTCGAACGGTCACAAACTCCTGCAAGACCGTTTCAGGCTGGACATAAGGAAGAATTTCTTTACTGTTCGAGCCCCCAAGGTCTGGAACAGCCTGCCAGCGGAGGTGGTTCAAGCACCTACAATGAACACCTTCAAGAATAAATTGGATGCTTATCTTGCTGGGATCCTATGACCCCAGCTGACTTCCTGCCCTTTGGGCAGGGGGCTGGACTCGATGATCTCCCGAGGTCCCTTCCAGCCCTAATGTCTATGAAATCTATGAAACAAATAGATCTAGGATTTTATCATCTGTATGCATAAAATTAGATAATTCAGTAACAAATATCCATGTTTAAAAGTCAGATAAATGCGAGAATGTAGAGGAGTGGCTACTGAATTTTACTGCTTGCTGTTTTTGCTTATCCCAAAATTACAATCTTTATTAGTGATGATAAACATACATTTTCTTTTAGAAAATGCCTGCACAGTAATGGAAATATTTTCTGTTGCAACAGAAATAATTATGAGAGCATGATTTTAAATATTGTATGTAGAAATAAACCTATTCAAACAAAAGAGGCACTTCTAAATTAGTGGAATTGCTAGTGTTAACAGCTATTAGCAATTATAAACTCCTCCCTCCCACTTTTCATTCTCCAAAAATGAGAAAAACATTGATTAAAATTTGGTTTGGCAGTTGGAGCCTATATACATTTTAAAGTAAAAAATTACATTAGAAAAAACAATAGTCAGTATTTAATAGAGTCTATTCTTTCAAAGAGAATACATTTCCTAATGTTTCAACTGTTGCTCTAGGGCAGGGGTTTTCAATGCCTGGCTGTGGCAGGTCAGCTGCCACTCCTCAGCATGGCTGGCTGTTGGACTGGAAGAGGCCACAGACTGGCAAACTGCAGCCCCTCAAAGCGGGGTAGAGAGGCCATGGCTTCTTTTGCAGGGCCTGCAGCAGCACAGGGTTTGGCCCACCTCTCCCCCACCTGAGGGTTGGGGTATCCTTACCCATCTGCTGGCTGAAATTCTGGCCGCAGTTGGCTGTGACTGCTGGGCCACAGTTTGTTGGGCCGTGGCCACTGTTGGCCGTGGCATAAAAACTTTGGTAACCCCTGCTCTAGCGTATATTCAGAACAGTTAAATTACGTTACATTATTTTGTACAGTATCTCTCTGAGAAAGAAATACAGTAAAATCCCTGTTATCTGGGATTTTACTAACTGGCACACTAGTAACCAAGCTACTGCTGCATCCCCCTTTCCCCCTGGCTCTGTGTCCAGGCAGAAACCCGGTGCCCTCAGATAACTGGCATTTTTACATTACCGGCACCCCTGATTCCCCACTTGTGTTGGATATCAGGGATTTCACTGTATGGTTGTTTTGGTGGTCCGTTTTTAGTAAATTTTGCTAGTTACCGCATTTCCCTGTAGAATAAAGTAGGGCAAATCCTATTTTAATGGTCACATGGTAGCCATTACTGTAAGAAAAAATACATCTATTTTGATGATTGCTTAAAAGGATCAAATATGTACTCAAATCATCATCATGAAGGTTCTACTTTTTATATTCTATCCATCACACTTCCCTTTATAATAATTATTATAAAGAAGTGGTGGCATGTGAGTTTTGCGGTCCTCCCTGGGGAAAAAACGAAGGGCTCCCCCAGAACGTGCATGAAGCCTCAATGTGCCTGACATCAGGTGCACGTGCCAGGGCAGCATGGGAGCGGATACTCAAATCGAGACGGGCACAGCTCTAATTAAAATGCCCAGTGTCTTGTGTATTCAGCATCCCACATTTCAAAATGGTGGCAGGGGTGCTGTAACTAAAGATCGTCAGTCAAGCTGTAGTTAAAGCTCCCCCGCTGCCATTTTGAAACATGGGATGCTGAATGCATGAGATGATGCCACACGCTGGAGCGTTCCGATTGGAATGCTCCAGCAGACTTGACTGAGTCTTTTCCAATGCATTCTAATCAGAAAGCATCTGAGCACGTATAAAAGATGAGCACAGAATATCAGAAAAACAATCGGAATGAGCTGGCCACAGGTGTCCATATCTGGCGAAAAGGTTGCAGTAACTGGTGAGAAGTAGGATGTGTAAAGTGTAAACAAAATTGTTCTGATCGGTGCATAACAAAGGGCCTGGGAACCCTTAATACTTTTACTGGACTTAAGGATTATGTCTATGACCATGCCTGCAAAAGACATGGCTTGTACTGTGTATCAGTTGGTCATGAATGCAAGTGCCTAGGTTTGTTTGTGTATAATAAACCTGGCTGTTTTTTTACTAAGAACAGAAGCCTATGGTTACTTTCTTGGAACAATGAGCTCGTAAGGGGTACAACATTACAAACAGTATAGGGACAGTGCATGCACAGACCATCAAAACAGAGAGCCTGTTGTATGTGGTAATACCTAACCCCCAAACAATACTAATGGAGTCTGCCTCGACAACACTGGTAACTCCCAGGAAACAATAATTAAAAGCCAGAATCTTCTACTTATGTAAATTTGTAATCCAGAATGCCTACAATCACATTCTTATTATGGCCCATTATAATATTCAAGCATCCTTATTATGTATCAGGTTTTTCAGTAAAGGTCTAGACAATTGAGCTACTGAAGACTGCTAAAACGTATATATCCTCATAAAACAATGGAATAGTTACTGGGAGACATGTCTTATTCCTGACAAAGTAGCAAGGCAGCAAGCTCAAAAACAACAGAGCCAGGAGACGCATTGTCACGGAGTGGGTGCAGGGGCAGCCATGATCCCGCTAGCGCCCCCTGCCGTGTCAATTAAAGGTGGCCCAGCACCCTCTTCTCACCCGCCACATCTTTGATCTTGTAAAGTTCAGTAAGGGAGGCTACCTACTTCCACTTGACACCGCTGGTATTACCTCTGTTCCAAGTGGGGTGCTTCAACACCCCCAGCCTTATGGGCAATGCGTGCCTCCAACCTCCCCTTTAGCATGCCCCAAGCCTCGCAGTTCTTCGTGGACGATATCTGGTCCTTCTGTCTCCCTGCGCCCTGCCTGGCGCCTCTGGGTTAGCCTCATAACCAGTGCCCCCTTGTCTGGCGCCTCTGGGTTTGTCTCGCCCAGGCTATGCCCCACTGGAGCCTGTCTTACTCTTTCTACGCACCTCGCCCCCTCAGGGGGCCTCTCGCCCACCTCTGGGTTTTCCTGCCCCTCTCGGGGTCTCTGCCGCACCTCTAGTGCCTCTTGCACCCCTTGGGGTCTCTGCCGCGCTTCTCGCGCTTGCCGCCCTCTCTGGGGCCTCACCCACTCTGGGGCCTCCACCGCACTCCTCGTGCTTGCCGCCCTCTCTGGGGCTCTACCCCCGTGCTCATTGCCCACTCTGGGGCCTATGCCATGCGTTTCCCATGCTTGGGACTCAGGTGGCCGCAGCCGTGCCTGGCCCCTTGACCCTTTCCTGGGTCGCTTGCCCCACCGGGCAAAATACCGCCCTCCTGGGCTGGGGTCCAAAACCCCACACACCGCGCCTCTCCGGCGCCAACAGCTGTGCCCCACTGGCACCACTTGCTGTGCCACTACTGGGCACCTGGGACCCCCAGGTTATTGAGGAGCTCCCGTGAGGCCTCCTCACACCCCTACAGCCTCACCCAGTCCTCCGGTATAATGATAACTGAATCGGGAGCCAAACGGCTATAACTCAAACACCAGAAGCCTACCGGCTTACAACTCAATCATAAGCCCCAAGCTTATAAACCCAGCTCCGCTCAATGCTGGCTCTCTTCCATACCTCTATCCGGGTTCTCTCTCTCCCCTCGCGTCATTGCAGCCGGTCAGACCGCCACCATTGACTCTGCTGCTCAGCTCTCCCACAAAGCTCCTGCTCCTGCGGCTGCCAGAGGGGAACTGCTTCTCTAGGCCCCAGCCTGGGCTGTTTATAAAGGCCCAGCCCTGCCCTCTTCTAGCCAGCTGACCAACATTAGTTGCCCTAGCAACCCTCATCTGTGCTGCCCTATTAATTGGCAGCTGTCCTTATTACTGGTGCTAGTAGCGAGCACCCTAGTGCTCTGCTACACCCATGTTCTATTTCTGGCTCAACTACTGACCCTATGTATGATGTAGGACAAGTAAATCAACCTTCTGGATAAAGTTTCACCATCTACAGAAAACAAGAGATAGTAGTTCTTACTGAGTTTTGTAGTATGCTCCAGCAAATTCATGTAAAAAATATATGCGCGCACAAGAGTATATGTATATATATGAGAAAAACCATTTAACAAAATGTCAGGTAAGCTATCCCAAATCTTCCAACATGATAGCACGTCTAACAGCAAAATCTCACATGTATACCCTCATGTCATTTATAAACTTTACCATTTTTTTAATACCTTCAGTCTAACCACAGCCTCTTCAAAAAAGAGATCAGTGAGCGAATGAAGTTTATATTATAAATTTAACAAGGTAAGAGGTGACTTTTTCCAACACTAGGAGCAGCATCTATCCCAGGAATCCCTAGTGAGTCAAACGACCAGTAATTCTTTTAAAATTGAATGGACTTAATCCCAGAAGTGTTGAACAGGAAAAAAAAACTACACAATTGGATGATACATTCTGCAGGATATTCAGG
This sequence comes from Crocodylus siamensis, assembly GCF_052110815.1. Taxonomy (NCBI): domain Eukaryota; kingdom Metazoa; phylum Chordata; order Crocodylia; family Crocodylidae; genus Crocodylus; species Crocodylus siamensis. Next base: position 147,358,443 of record NC_143399.1, on the reverse strand, counting down.
AATCATTTCACATAGTCTGTGCAAAATAAGTGTGCATTATGAATGGAACAAATGAATCACAAATGGATGCCAAGTCTTCCTCTTACCTCTTTCTAACCTTACTTATTTACAGCTTAGTTAACTCATTCTTTTAAAAGAAGTATTGTCATGAATTAATAGTAGGGACACAACTTTATATTTCTGCTTAATAAAAAATACACCACTTTTCCAGATTATTCAACAATATTATACTTAGGATTAAGGATGACTGTAGGTCTAAAGAAACATACAATTCATGAACATGCAGCTAATGATATCAATTTACTCCCTTAACTGAACAAATGGCAAGGATATATCATGACAACATTTAGTGTAAAGATACAACTATTGACACATGGAAACACTTTATAGCTTAAGTTTAAAGCAGAAGAAATGTTGAAACTTCCATGAAGGTCAGTAGCAGCAAAATAAAAGTAATTTATCAATAAATGTGAGTAATGCATCACTAGCAATCATATCCATAATAAAACACCACATATTTTGTTAGCACCAATGAAAAAAGATTTAGGCCTTGATATATAGAAATTTCTATGTATGAGCAGTTAGTCTTTCTAGAACCATAAATATTTCATTATTTGGATAACAGCTGCCCATTTGAATATTGATTTTAGGTGCCCCGCTCCATTATGGGGGGGGGAAAAATCTCATTTTCCATGGAGGTAGCTTCTTATTTTCTTTTGCTAAGAGGCTGAAACTGGTGTAAGAATTTTGGAAAGAAATTAACGTATGCTATATTCATTGGCTCCTTTCCATCCACCCAGCATCCAGAAATCATAACTGTTCTGAAGTACTTGGAGTGCCCAATTCTGCAGCAACTCTATGAAAGGAAATCTCACAGGAGTTTCATGCTCAGAGCTGTTGCTAAATCAGGCCATTATTTTGTAAAGAATATCATCCTTGACAGCTTTCAAAGAGTTGGAGAATCCTGACTAAAGAATTTTACTTTCATTCTTACATAGCAGCTTTTTTACAAAGATGTCCTGCCCTTATGGGTCAAGGGTCAATATGAAGATGAACTCAAAAAGAATATTTACCTCTGGTCCAAAAAAAAAAAAAAAAAAAGGGGGGTTTTATTTTTGCAGACCCAATTGTAATTAAGTATTTCAAAATCTCTTTTCATGGTAGCTCTCAAAACTAGAAAAGCAATCTATTTTTTTAAATGGAGAAAAGGAAGATTTATATTGTCAGTGAATTCAATATTATATCTATTGTAAGCTCTAAAACTAAATTAAGAAGCTGTTCAGAGGCCATACACGCAGCAGTCCATTTCAATCCATTAGTTTGGCTAAATGCCTGCATACAACCAGAGAAGAGAGTCATCATCATCAATCTGTCATTTTTACTGACCAGTCAACTAAACGTTGATGCAGGCACCTAGGAAACGTGAGTGTTACCATATTGCTACTGCAGTCCCAAACATCAGAATCCAGTGACCATTCCAATAAGCAGCACACAAAAATGATTATTTAGTCACTTAATGTAAATAAAAATGCTATAATCATTGCATTATTTGTATTCAAAAGTTCAAAGGTAGACAATAATTTTGGGGCGCTATCCTCTTAGCAGGTAACACAAGGTAAAGCAGATTTTGCAAAGCTGTATTTAGTAATAATTGTTTATATTAATCAGCATCAGTATCTCATGAAATAGTTAAAACCAAGATGTCTTAGCTTCTGTAATAGGAGAAAGGAGACAATACAAGTGTTCTTTTTGTACAAATGTAACCAAATTTACTTAAATATTGCTGTCCTCTAATTATGTTACTGTTGCACAGGGCTTTTCTTTGATTAATCTTTTGAGAGACAGAATTTTTATACTTTGAAGCTCTTTTAGTTCTGTTGATCATATTTAAAATCAGTTTTTTAAAAAAAATCAGAAGGACTTTCAACTTTTGTCAGCTACACTATCTACAACTGGTAGAGGACTGTGCTGTGTAGTCCCTGACTTATGGAAATGTTGCATCTTTAAAGAGGCACACAAGAGGCTCAGTGGTCTCATTTAGCTACCTATGTGCCCCCCCCCCCCCCCCCCCCCCCCCCCCCCCCCCCCCCCCCCCCCCCGAAGCCCTGTGAGCAATAAGAGACTCTAGTGGCAAACAGCTAATTCATTAATTAACCACAGTATTTGCTAGAAAGCAAACCACTAAACAACACAGTACAGAAAGTGCAACTGCAGTTGTTCCAGGTCCCCGTCTGCAGTATATGTGGCAGAGGCAAGCAATGTCTATGCTGTTTCTAATTATTCCAATTATCATGGCACACTATGAAAACTTGATTAATAACACTGAAGATATTGTTGTGGCAATTAGCCATATGGTTGTGGGACTTTATTCTGTCACGATTTAGCCATTAGCATCTACTTATGTTTGTCAGAACAGTGCATCCGTGACAAGTTGAAGTTCTGCTCACCTTGCTGAGTCCCCTGTGAGCAACACTAGAGAACTGTTTATTCCTAGGAGCCTCTTGCCTGAGTAAATTTTTCATGTGGCATCCGGTCTGACTGGGGACAAATGTCAAATAGCTTATGTGACGACCCATCAAGCCAGGCTCTCTCTACAAAGGTACTTAGTACATGGCTTGTCAAGGCAGGCTTCTTTCAAGAAAGGATTTGACCAGTAAATTCATGTCAAATGTTCCGTGTTGAATGTTTTTGCTGGTTAACCATTTGGAAGGTATGCACCTCCCCCAAATTAAACATGATGAAATGTTCTATCAGGATTTTATACGCCTATGAGTTAGCATTACAGTACACTTGAAATGTATATGTACAAGCAAAGGGACCTTGGTACAGCAATACTGTCACTTTTGCCAGCAGAACTGACAGGTACATAAGCTGACATTTTGTAGGGTCATTTTTCTACAACGTAACTCATTGTTTAAAAATCTGTTTGTTTTTTCTTAACATTTCCTTTCTCTTTTTGATCTGTATAAGACCAAATCATTCCAAGCCATTCACAATATGCAACAAATAACTTTTAAACAAACAAAAAATCCACAAGTAAGCATGGGTAGTCTTACAGTTTTCTAAAATAGTGTGAAAGCTGTAATGCTTATTACTTTTGTAACCTTTCCTGGAACTCAGTTAAGACACCAATGTATTTATTGTCCACATAGCACACAATACCATAATGTTTTTGTGCACAGTCAATGGGGACACCAAACCCGATTTTTTTGGTTATCACACTTGGGGGATCTAAGTTAGCCACTTCAGGAAGAGTTGGGAGCACTAAAGATGCAATATCTTGGTTTGTGGGATCTTGCAATATTCAGTGTTAGCTGACAATGTCAATGTGCTCTCAAATTGAGTGGTTAGAAGACCGTAACAAAAAGGCACCAAAAGTGGGTCATAAAAGAAGTTTCAGGTAATCGCAATATCGGGTTTTAAAGGAATACTGAAAGCAAAAATAATAAAGAAGCCGGATATTAACCTCCCATTGTTATGAAGAACACCAACGATTTGTAACAGAGAGACTACAAGAAAAAAATACTCTTCTATTTTCCTAGTTTACTTTATGCATTTGGGAGTACTTTATATACTATTTTAATTTCAGAATTTTCCTTCTGTAGTCAGTTTATCAATTTGATATGGATTTTTCTTACAGACTCAGAAGACAGAAATATGGTTTTAATGCTAGCAAAATTACTCTAAAGAAATAGAACAAGATGGAGAACTTAGGCCAGGTGCATTAAGTAAAGGGACGCTTTGCTCATTATTTAAAATCACCCTGATATCTATTTAATTACATCCATTAATATATCATTTGACAATATATCTTTTAACTTCCCAGTAAAAACACAAAATGATAGATAGCATCTGTAGAGGAGAATGCTATGTATAACTTAACAAGAATTCAGAAATATATAAGCAAAATAAAAATCAGAGGGGGGGAGGGGGGATTGGAACTACCCAAATCCAGAAATAGTTCCCATTCCATTGATAAGTAAAGCCAAGGGTAAAGGGTAAGAAACACAGTTATGGTCACACAGTCATCATATTCACACCCCTTTTCTATTAGCTTTGTATCAGTATTCAAACAAACATTTTTTCCATACAAATATTAATGGAAGCAAGTTATAGAGCCATTTTTGAAATTTACAAAATGTTTAAGCCGTATTTAGTTTTATGTAGAAGGAGATAAAGTCCATTTTATAAACCCTGAATAAAGAATGAATTAAGAATGAGGTAGGGTAGGCAATGATTGGAGAGCGAGAAACAATGAAGACAAATGCTGGGGAGAAAAGATGCAAGAGATGCAGGATCTATGACAGTATAGTGTAGAAGACCTAACTAGTGAGCCAACTTCCAGTATCATTTCACAAAAGTTGTGGAAGACAAGATCAGTAAAAAACCAGGGGAGTTGCAGTTTTGTGTGTGGGCTTTTTGGGCCTAGCTGTTCCAGGATCTAACAAGGAAAGCACCTGTCTGCACCATGTTCAATGTTCGTCTATGTTGTGGGGACCAGCCTAGGCTTCAGGAGAACAAAAAGCCATTAAAGTAACCATTTTAGAGTGGAATTGACTTTTCTGTCAGAATGTCTGCAGACTGTTCCTCTTCCATTACCTGACTGCTGTGGAAGAGAGAAAGTGATAGAAGAGGGAACACGTACTATTACCCTCCTTCAAGCAGATGAGCAAAATGAAGTAAGTATCCAAAAGCCTACCGTCTTTGGAAACTGCCTTTCATTACACAGATCACCTTCAAGAATATAATCCTGTCTACATGGAGGACAGGATAGGACAAGAATTATGGCTGGAAACACAGTGTTCTGACAGTTCAGGTTGTGGACTAGGGGACCAGAGAGATCTGGGTTCTATTTTGACTCTGGCAATGACTTTGGACCTAAATACCTTGGCACAGGAACTATCGCCTATTTTTGAGTGCCTACATAGCTCTTAGCACAAAGGAAACCATACTTCGGTTGCAGTTATCCCTTATCTAGACATAACTGCAATACAAATAAACTGAACAGAATGGAGTTTGTCTATTAATTCACTGTTTTAGCTCTACATGCTATTTTTATAGACAGGAAAATACCACCACCATAATTAAGGTTGTCAGGATTTTGTCTTTAGCATGAAGTTAAACCTTTCTTCTTTGTAGCTCAAGCAGTTGCTCAGTTTCAGAAATCAAAAAAAAATATTCCCCTCCCCCACTCACATTTGTATGAATACTGAGGTTGCTGGACTCTCCTAGATGTGTTCCTCAAACAGGAAATTATAGTTCAGAAAATGTGCCACTCTGGGAAGGCAACATAGTCCAATGGATAGGTCACTAGCTTGAGAATTAAGAGATGTGGATGCAGGCAAATTAACACTCTAGCTCAGTGTCCTTATTTATAAACTATAATTATTTCTAACTCTGGTAAAGTACTTGGAAACCTGTGTGTTAAGAAGTGCTATGTGTTTTGCTAAATATTTTGTTAGTTGAACCTATTCCAAGCCTCACTTTCTGTAAATGATTTCTCTCTCAGCAGTAGAAATGCAACTGTGCTTTACCAGACCTCAAGTCCAATGGCTGTCTGCTTTACCCTGAAGTATACATATAAAAAGCAATTGGAAGATCCCAAGCACTGAACTTTAGCCCATTCTAGAAAAGGCACAATTGTCTTCATAATCTAAAAAGTAAGCATGCTTAGCTAAGCTGTAATAATTGTAAAAAGCAACAAACAAAATCCGTAACTGTCACTGCCATAGAGGATCCAATTTCCAAAAAATTAATGCAACCTTAAAGCATGATAGCATGGCAGGAATTGCCTAATCCAAATTCCATATATAATTCTGAAGGTGACAGGAGAAGTCACCTGTCTGAAACAACAGGGAACACTGGAGATGATGTCTTTAAACTGTTTCCCCCAAAGTAATCAGGACCTTGGAGAATACTAGTTGCCTGGATAAATATCATTTTAAAAGCCTGTCTGTTATTGGCAGGAAGAAAAGACAACAATATCTGTAAGCACACAGTATTTTCAGTGGATGGTTGCTGCCATCCTAACCAAAGGAAAAGACTTCTGTAGGTAAATCAATTTCTGCTTCAGAATCTTGAAAAGCTCCTCAGTAGAACAGAATTGTCATCATTGCCATTATATCAAAAGGAAAACAAATCTTTGGTGGTCTGAGAAGTCTTTTTTTCCCCATACATCACAGGAGTAATATGCTTAACACCAGAAGAGTTCTCAAAACTTTGACTGCATCAGAGTTGCACTCTACTTGACATATCTGCTTCAGTTCAAAGTGGGAACTCATGTGCAAGATACAGTGCTGTCTTTATACATGTTAATCCTAGCACTGTTGCTGCCAATTGTGTTTTAGTAGATACATGCAGTGATTTTGACTGTTAAACTGAAGCTAGAGTTTGAATCTCACCTGACTCATATCCAAAAGGTGTGCAAGTAGAGGGAGATCTAGATTCTGAACAAGATTTCTAGAAAGCTTCCAAAACCTGGATGTAGGAAAAGTGGTGTGGCGTGAGGGTGACAATTCATCCCTGCTTCCCTTAGACAGAGGCTAGGTACAGATATTCAAAAAGTCTGAGGCTGAATCAATTTAAGTTATGCAGTTTTATGTAAGCAGCATAGTTTAGATTGGTATCAAAGAGAGCATACATTTGCCCCTTGGGGGGGAGAGGGAGGTGCATCTGAGACAGGGTTCTGCCATTTTTAAACCAGTCTCTGCATGCTGAACTTGTTCTGTTATGGGTATAGACACTTCTATTGGTAAAAGTATAATGCTTGGCCTAAGTGGCGTAACTTAATGGAATTGATACAACTGGGGCTGAAATAACCACAGGCTTTGACCATTTGTTGAATACTGAGCATTATCTTAATAACAGAGATGATACCTATCAAAATAGGCGTCAGTTGGCAATGTAGATAAAGCATTTCAGCTGTCTCTACAAACATCTGAAACAGTGCATCAAGGCATTAGTAATGCTGATAATCTGAACTGAAGCAGACATTCTAAGAGGTACTAAAATGCAATTTAAGAACATTTTCTATCACCCTGGTTCCAATACATAAGATAGTGATGGAGAGTCACAACACAGTTTGGTTGCTGTAATATGGATCACTATGTCCAAGGACGATGCTCTGCAGCTGAAATTTAAAATGTACACAATTGAGAGAACCAGGAAATGCAACAGCTTAATTCCTGCTACACACCTCAATCACTAGCTTTGAACATATATACTACTTTTCAGTCCTGATTTTATCATGTTATGCATAGCTTAATATATTTCTGAATCTGTTAAAAACATGGACCATAAAACATGCTATGTGCAATGCTGCTACATTAGCATACTGTATTTACTACATATTCTGATTCTTTACTGCAACCTCTACATTGCATTAACATTATTTTGCATTTAATTTGTTTGCTTTTTGCGAAAGAAAAAAATTACTTGTGATTAGTAATGTTATTTTTAAATGGTCTCAATTGGGCCTTGATTCATGTCACTATAGTGAAGGATTAGGGAGGGGCCAGTACACACCTTAGGTGTTGGAGCCAATTTTCTGCTAGACTGAGTTAATAGCACAACCTTACATCTATTTACTTTGTTTTATATTGGTAAATGAAACTTTTTAAAACAAAGGCTAGGCATTTCACAAAGAGCACCAAGACCGTGGAGACTATAATGTAAGATCACGAGAAACACAGATTTTATGACTACCATCTTCTATTCCTAGTGCTTAGGTAGTGGTTTTTTGGGTGGATGCAGTACATGTATTCCAATGAGATGTATACAATCTCCTTTGTGCAAATTACCTCAGCAGCTACTTAAGAGCAGTATCTGTCAGACCAGGCAAAGATAACGTGATTTGGGATGTCACAAAGGGGCAGCAGCACTTTATTAGGCCTTGCCAGAAAGTTTTAGTGGATGATTTTGAACAGACCCAGAGGTAATCTTTTAACTCCATAATTTTACTACTTTATAGTGAAGCTGATGCAAACAAAGCCTCAAAAACATGCTGTAGACATCCTTCAAAACAAACAATATGTAGTTATTTCAGAACAGTAGCTGGTACAATGATCACAGTGTTTTCGTTTTTACACCGGATAACCTGCATTTTTCACCCTATCAAATCCTAAAAGGCTGAAGGAATTTGCCTCAAGAAACCTCAACTTTTAAGATGAAACTAAACAAAATTCCAAAAGACAATTTTTCAGAAGAGAATCACTGGTAAGAGCTGTCAAACTGTTTTGCAGCTTTAAATGGAACATTTTACAACTACACAAACACTATAATGTACATTTGCAAAGAACGCATTTTCAGTGCGACCAGAAATCCAACATGCAGAGGATAGGATTACCATTGCCCCGTGCCCCCAATACCATGTGATCAAACAGGGAGGCCAAGGAAATCTCTTTTAGGAACACAGGTCTGGACAAAGCATTCTGAGCGATTAAGAGACCACGCTATAAACTTAATTTCTGCCTTAAAACCAATTGGTTTTCTTGCTCCCATTGCTACTACTGGAAGGCTGTTTAAAGACCCCCACTCCTTTAATGACAGAAACCAATTTCCATCTTGCATTTATTTCATTACTAACTTATACTTATTTGTTCTTCTGCCAGCTTTGGCCTTTTAAATTCTACACTAGGGTGGGAGAAGAGCGATCTACCACACTGAAATTGTTCCTTACAAAAAAGTTAAGCAATCACATTCTCTCAATCTTCATTTTGGTGGGCAATAAAACCCAATATCTTTTAGTCTTGCTTTGCCATTTCCCCAATCATTCTAGTAGTTTTTCGCTGTACCTGCTCCAGTCTGAACTCATCATTTCAACATCATTCCAAGTTCCTTTCCTTTCAGCTTGGGTGAAAGGAACTGTGCACAGGATCCCAATGAGATTATTATCAATACATTGGTACAATACTCTCTCTCTACTAGAAATAGCTTGCTGGATATATCCTAGAATGCTTTGCCTTTCTCAGACCTGCATCACTTTGGCTTTTAGTTTCTCAGCAGTGACTGACTATCATCCTGTTATCAGCTTTCCAACCTCTGCTAATTCTGACATAATGAGGAAATGGAGAAAATCAGTCTCCAACCTCAGCTCAACCAGATGTGTTTTCATTACTGGCTGGACAGACATGATTCATTCCTGCTGCCCCCTAGTGAGGGCAGGTTGCATCATGAACAAGTGGAAGAGAACTGTGTAAGGCTTTTCACAACCTATACAATCATTCCTGAGCATGCTCTGGAATTAAATATTAATAAACAACTGTTTTATAAATCTCTTAAAAAACTGGTAAAAAGGCAGGTTCTCAATGAAGTCTATTCAGATGCTGAGATTTAATAGCGTACTTGAGATTCCAATAAAAATTACCACCTTTCACCTATACATTCTGTAACAGACAGTGACAGACAATGAATTCATTATAATTATTTTAGGTTTAAATGTGCCTATGGTGTAACAATGTTGCATACTTCCTTGACTAGTGTGAAGGGGGGGAAAAGAAGGGGACAGAGACTGAAGCCAGAGCTGCCTTGTCTATGTGAGGTCAAGCTCCTCCAACAAGGAACTAAATCGCTTGCTTTTGGAAGACTTGGTAAATATTCTTATGAGGGAAATGAACATGAAACAATGGATGGAGCAGACTGAAAAGGTAGGAGCTCCCTGAAAGAAGGGTGAAAACACCTGAGAGAGAACTTTGGGATGCTCAGAAGCCATGTGTGTTAGACTGGGAACTAACGGACTGCTTAACTATTTGGAAGAGGCAAGGACTCTACTTGTTGTGTTGTGGTTATCCAATAAATGCTTTTTTTTTTTTTTTGCAAGAGGAGCTATCTACTTGGCTGCTTGGCATTGTGAGGTGCACTCCTTTCTCCTCTGACAATGTAAGGACCCACTCAGAAACCGGAGGGTGGCTCCTGAGGGACAGTCAGAGACAGAATGGCCAGGGGGGTATATATATGTTCAAATAAACTGGGTGAATTCTCCAGGGTTTGTTTGCCTTGTAGAAAAAAGGTACCTAGAGACTCCTAATCAGACATCTGAATGCTGGGCCAATTAAGAGCACAATGTTTACAACACTGATGCTGTGCAGCCACAGGGCCTCTGTGCATACCTCAGTCTGCTCTACATGCGTCCACAGTCTGCCTGGAGACAGATGGCAGCAGTGCACACAGGCAGCCCTGACTGGCCGACCCTGTCTGGCCAGGGTTGTGTGTCTTGTTGCAGCACAATGTGGGGATTGTAAAGGAAGCACATTCTACAACAGAGTCCAGCCCAAGTGACAGTCTCGGGGGAAGGGGAGCGAGCAGGATCAAAGCACTATGGGATGCTGGAAGACTGGGCTGCTGCTTCTCTTGGAAGGGGAAGTGTATAGTCATTTGTAGAAGAAACTCTCCACAGAGCTATTTTATTCTGGCTGTTCCCAGGTTATTTTTCTTCTGAAGCAACCATTTTTGCTTTGGGGGAGAAATCCTGAACATCTGTGCATTCAGTTTCTACTGGGAGAACAGCAACTCTCATAATAGAAATGGAATGTCTGCACATGGCCCAGGTCTGAGAGTCTAAAAGAACCAAAGACTCAACCCATTCTAGAAGCCATACTTGTGCTGGCTTCAGGGGGAACTTGAAGAAACCAGACAAGGCCAAGGGTCCGAAGTAAGAGCTCCCTTGGAGAAATCTGTGACATTCATATGTAAAAAGTTATCATTTTTATACCTTTGAATGCTTAAAACAACAATACCACTTTTCACTCAATGGTTGTTAAATATTAAAGTTCCAGAACAACTGTGTTTGGGCTAAGATGAGGGGTAAAAATATGAGAGTCCAAATGGAGATTTTTGGGGGAGAAAAGAGCAAGTTAAAATAGGAGTTTATAACAATAGTTGAGCTGTAATCTTAATTACAGTATTTGCTACACTATAACATGTATAGTAGGCATCATTAAAATCTTTGCAATTGCTGTTTGCAAATTAACGTCACTACCATAAACCATATAATAAGGGAATTAGGCAAAGATAAAATTAAAATGATTTCAATGATAATTCATGTACAGTATGTAGATGTGTAAGTTATCTGTATTATTTATATATTGCCTTCTATTTCAGTATTTTATACTGAAGGGCCATATCCTAAAGAGACAGACAACATACACTAAGAGAGAGAAAGCTGAGATCCTGCCCTTTTCCCCTGAAGAATTAGGCCTGCTACCATCAGTATGCTTCAACTATGAGTTGGTAGGTACAGTCATCTTTGGAATCAAGATGTCTAGGACAGGGGTTTGACACTCACCTTGTGCTCTGTCTTGGATTAAGACCATGAGGCTCCTTGTGGGTCAGAGCCATTATAGGGCCTAGGGAGGCAGCCATAGCACCTTCCACAGCAGGAGAGAGGAAACCAGTCAAGGGCCAGGCACTTCTTGTTATGGAGGAGGCAGTGAGAGTGGCAGTGGGGCAAGTGAGAGCTGTATGGGATTCGGTGACAGGCCACAGCCACCACTAGTTATATCCCAAATTCCCTGGTGCACCGATAACCCAATGGACTGGAAAGCGTAGTTCCATGGGCTGGATTTGGCCCACGTCATACACTTGACACCCTTGTTCTAGGTCAGCTGTTCTTAACCTTTTTAGATACCCTTCATTAGATTCAAGGCTTTTCTTCTGTTACCTGGTTGGTTTTTAAAATCATTATTTACTGATAACTAAATACAGCTTGGGAATAAAATGTATATTCACTCATTTAGCCTGTCCTCTATTTTTAGACTGTATCTTATATGTAGGAATGTTGCATGAGAGAGGGTAATGGGAAACTGCTTCTTAGTGAAAAGACTGGATAGGCATGTGTTCCTTAAGATACCTCATTTTTGATTACCAATGAGGCTGCACCCTTGGCAACTAGGGAATCTCTGGTGGACACCAGTTAGAATTTTGGTGGCCATTCAATAACTCTGCTCAGAACGTACCTAGATTAGATGACAGTATGAAGTCTGGCAGTTTGTCTACACTGATCTCACCCATGACTGCCACCAACAGTAGAGCTGCAATGACGACTGCAATGGTGATAAATTTTATGAAAAGAAGCCTATTGCTGACAAGGCCAAAGAGGACAGGAAGAGAATAAGCAGGCTGAGGAAATGTTCCCAAATGAAAATGATTACTTTGTCCTTTCCAGCAAATTCTTAACATTGCCAGGTGCAGAATGCCGATCCCTGGCATTTCTCAGGTTCTTTGCCGAGGTTCTTTCTGGCTTTATGAGTTAATCACATCAGGAGAAGTCATTTCAACTCACATGCCTTTAGGAATAATTATACATTTAAATGATTAAACAAATCAGGAAAAAACATATCTACTGCATAACGAAAGCAGTTAACATTGAAATCCTTTTTTATATTAGTATCACAAGTCGTTTGTAAATAACATGTTCATTTTAGATACGTAAGGAGTTATGCCATGCCCTGTGAAATAAATTATATTTTATCGGTGCCCGGGTGTTTTATAACTTCTATTTATTTGCTGCAAGAGTGGAGAATTAAGATAGAGTAGTTTATTTCACCAAAAGACTGACAAATGGCTCATTAGACACTTATGGAGCTGAAGCTAATTGTACAATTTTTTTGTTGTATTAATTGTCACTGCCTGCCTAACTGGCTAACGTTGGTCATCGGTGCAGAGCTTTCCCCCCCTCCTCACTCTCCAAAACAAAGTATATTATGAAACTTAGAAATAAACAGAACAATATTTATTTCCCAATATAAACAAAAATACTATTTGGATTGAAGGAGCATGTGGGTGGAGTAACAGAGGATTAATGCACTGGCTGTTCCCCACCGGGGCCACCAATAACAATCAATCCCAAACAGCAGTCACCTCACATCATCTAACAGCTTGAATCACAGATATTCAAAGATTTTTCCTTTTTTTTTTTGTTCAGATTAAATATCATTTACATTACATCCTTTTTTTTATTTCGTCGGAGACATAAGGTCAGAATTGATTGAATATGTACTACCTGCATATAATGATTTCCAGTTTTTTACAATCATGTGCTAATGCTGCACAGTAATGGCCTATGGATGAAGAGACAGATGTACTACCAGTCATTCGCTACACATTTGCATTAACAAATCATCATTTAATTGAAGCCCATCCAACAAGTTTATGCTACTTAAATAAAGTTCCTTTCAATAAAAGATGCCACAATGACACATGGTTGTTAACTGCAAGGTAAATAAAAAAAGTATTTATTTTCATGTCATGGGTTTAGGTATGTATTAAAGCATTCATTTATTAATTTGTATTTTGCTCAGAAACAAACCACCTGACATCTAACATAGCAATCCAAGCTAGTTCTACTATGGAATGAGATAATTCACTTTTAGAAATAATCATTTTGTAACACCACAATTTCATGCTTTACAGATTTTTATTTCCCACCAAAATATATAATAGGACATAGCTTATATAAAGGCTATACATGAGTTGTGTGCTAATACTTTAGGCAAGCTCTAATAATACAAACCTCAAACCCTGCTGGTATCAACAAGGGCTACAGTCTTTTTTTTTTTTTTTAATGTCTCATTGTTGACTACAAACATTGGCACCACACTTAGAAATCTAGTTGCCTCCCTCCACAATTTAGATATTACTGCTTTCTTTTTAATACTGTCTAGGGGACAATTCAGGTAGGTTTTGATGCCCCTACATGTTTCAGATATAGAAAGCACTAATCTGTTCATTTCTTCTTTTAGAATGTGTTGCAAAATATTAAAATCTGAGACGAAAGCATGTCATAAAATAAGGAACCTGTAAAACCAATTTTCTCAATCTCTAAAGATGGTTTAGCAGTGCTCCCAGTGTATTCATTTTATGGTACTTTTTGCATCCCCAAAATGGGAGAAAGATATTTTGGTGTTGTCTGTGAGGCTGACAAACAGCACTTCAAAGCTAATATGCAAGGACAAGAAGATATATTTTTAATTGTATATTTGGTTACATCTACATTTTCTAGAAATCAGCATCATTCAGATGAAAGGCACTATATAAATGAAAGATTATATATTAGTAATAATAGTTGACATCCTATTACTAAGCTGATATTGGCATACTTCTGAAGCTATCATTATAATCTTTTATTTACCAAAATACAAGAATTATCAACTATTTCTTTTTTCCTGAGGGCATGGAGAAAATATTGTTTTCCAAACAAATTTTATCCTTAGGATATTGGCAGATACATTCTGACAATAGGGATAAGGTAGCTTTTTTAAGAAAAGAAACCAGACTTAAAGGATAAACAAATTCAGATTTCCTGTCTGCAACACACGCTGGTTCTCTGGGTTGACACCTTTCTTTCTTTTGTTGTTTGTTTTCTCTGTTTGATTGAAAAGATAAGTTAAATTTCACAATGACTAGATTCAAACCAATTTTTAGAGATTCAGAAATGTGTCATCGGGCACATCTGAACATTCAACGAAAGATAAGCTCCACAAGATTTATTTTCTGACACTAGAAACAGTATGTAAAAGCTACACAATACAAAATGCCATACAAAGAAAAACACATACACAAAAACTGTACTGTGATTTGCCTGCATGTTCTCCATGCTCTTTTTATATGCTAACTCAGAACAGTAATTACAGATATTGCAAGTTGACTTCTGTTTTCCAGAACTATGAGTTGTACGTAAAACATGCCTTTTCATCGAAACAATTACCATTAATCAAAACACTGAGAGCTAATACCACTCAAGTCCAACCTACTGCTGTGCCCAGCAATATATCAAACTGTCTGTTGTCAAACACACTAAACAAACTTAAACAGACTGTTTTCACTACAAATAAGAGAAAACATGCTTGCTAAGTATTTTTTAGTCAAACTGCAATCTCAGTAATCCATTCTGTCACTGGATTTTAATTTGAAGTATTCAATCATAGTCTCAAACAGATCCATATTTGGCTCTAGAAAGGTGAATTGCTGGCACTAATAAATGAAACTACCTGCAAATGACTGGTTTTACTATATATTTGGTTAAGCTTTAATAATTATGCATGCAAGTTTGTAACTTTTTTCCCTCCTAGTACTTTGAACTCTGGAATTTTGAGCAGAGAAGGAAAACCACCAAAACATAAATATGGAGAACCTCCATTACAAGGTTTCCAGGTATTACACTGATGCCTTCTAACAAGTTTATTGCTATCATATTTCAAGGTTTATAACTATTTAAATTTGTCCTTACGTATTTCTAGATCTTCATGATAAGGAGGATGTTATTTTGGAGACTGCACCTTCCCCCCACCAAGGAAATGGAAACCAACAAGTTAAATTCATAAGCTTCATGTATCTATTGTATTATACGTAGTCAAAGAAAACAGTTCTACTTACATTTCTTATTGTACTTCCCCTTCCCTATCTATTTCTTTAGTTAATAAAGAAATGTGAAATTCTGCATCTGACAGGAAAAAAACAGACTACTTTACTAATGAAATCAAGATTTTTAGCAATTTGTAGTCAGTGCAGAAGTTGAAGTTTTATTGTAAAGGAAGAGATTCAGGAGGAAGGGAATATTGGAGTTTAACAAACAGATCAGGCCTTTATTACCAGCAAGCTCCATTATGGATTTGTGAGCTTTGTAAGCCAAGCTCCCCCATGTGTAATTAAATTTTTATTTATAATGTGTTTGTGACTGTTAACTTCATGTTGCCTCTGCTTGTTTCCCTTTGCATACACACCCCAATGTGAAATGGCATTCCACATTTACTACTGCCTACCATGCAATGCTGAATTTATCTCTATCCTTATAGAGAAATAAGAAAAAATACATTTTATATATTTGTATGCATGCACGTGTTAAAAGACATATACATACACAGATATCTCTGTATAGGGACACTAAAACAAAATTGAGGACAAAAGAGGGATACGCTGGCTAGAACTGAACACATCTGAGCAAGCATCACTTTTTCCAGCATGAGCACTATTTATCACATATTTATATTGCAGAGACGGGAAAGCTTCAGTAAGACAGGAAGATACAGCACTGCAGAATACATTTTATGCTGCAAGCGACGTCTGAGATTAGTGTAAATGTACCAGGAAAAGGTTCTAAACTCCAACACAGCCAGCATCTATTTTTGCTCATTTATGAAAAAGTCCTCATGCAAAACCTCCATCAGTCTCCAAGAATCTACTTTTCTTATTTTTGTATTAACCCTTTTCTTCTTCTTGTTCAGGTATAATCTTCCTATTTTTTAAAAAAAATACTTAATATAAGTAACCACAGGAGGATCTCTTCTCCCCTTGAAAAACTGCAAATAAAGATGTCAGCTATTGAGTATATTTGTGGTGTCTCCAGCAGCTGCTGTTAAATACCAGCTGGTCTAGCTGATTAAAATTACCTCCGAGTTGGTATTATAAAGATGCCTGGGCAGCGTTGCTGTATTAATGGATTATTGAGTGAGCGATGAAAACCTTGGCCAGCTGATGCGTTTTATTACAGATAGGCTTTATGATGTGTAATCACTGTAATTTTTACAACTGGAGGAAACAGGGAAAAAGACCCCCCCACTACAGAAACCAGTTTAACTAGATTTTTTTCCCATTCTGTTATTTAGGAGTTTGCTAAACAGCAGCTCTCCCTTTCTCTCTCTCTTTTTTGTTTAAATAAAGGTATCTGTGAGAATCGATTCATATTTACAAGTACACAAAAAATAGGGAAATGTATTTTTAAAGATGCACACTGTATTTACATGTTCTATATTCAGACATATGTCATATATATTTCAACCTGGAACTACTAGATAGTCTGATTCACTGTGACTCATCATGTGATAAGACTTCTTGCATTATTCTAGTCCTAGTCAAGGGGACTATGTCCGACAATCCAAGTCATAGTGTCTGACTGTCTCTGCTCCCCACTCCATGTCTAAATACTATGCTTAATGGCTTCCAAAGTTTTTCCTACAGGCTTCCACTTTTACTGCCTGCTTTTTAGACAACTGTTTGTTTCACTGAGTGGTAAGTACTAGTGTCTTTACAAACTATGTATCTACTTCCAGTTGCTGTGGGTTTTGGTTTTTGTTTTTAAACATCATGTCAATTTATACCTTGGAAATTCAAATGCACCCCAGGAGCATTTTTAGCACAAATGATTTCTCCTGTGAAGTCACTTGGAAGCCAGTAAACAGGGGATCCAAAAATCATAGCTGAGCCCCAAAGACACTAATTACAAGCCACTCAAGAGGAAATAATATGCTTTTTTTTTTTTTTGGAAAATGACTTGTATGCACCCATTTTGATTTCTGCATGCACGTCTATAGTGAGCACAGGACATGTCAGCCACACTGAAAATCGAAACTGTTACAGTATTAAGAAAAAATATTTAAGCATTGGATAAACAGACTGGGTATTCCAAAAGTAAAGTACAGTATGGTGTCTGTATGACCTTAAGCTGAAAATTAAGATTCTGTTGTTTGACCATAACATATTCAATGAAGTTTAGAGATCAATATCACCCAGAATTCAAACAGCATTTATGAGTTGCAACAAATTGTAGACCCTGTGACACCTTGATTATTATGCCAGTATATGGGGTCAATAATATTCTGTCAAAATTCAGTTGCACTTATATCATATACATATACCAATAGGGATATTTAGAAAAATTGGCAGCTTCTCACATTGAGGATTGTACAAAAAAGGGAGTAAAAGCAGATGATTTAGAATACATTTTAGTTAAAAGGTTGTTTTATACCCAACATTTTAGTGTGCAAGGCAGACCAAAGGAAATGTAGTAAACCTAGTTTGTAAAGATAAGGATTTCACCAAGTCAGAATAGTGTGGATTAAAAAAAGTTTTAGGGAAAAAAAATTAGTCATTATTATTAAAAATGAGTTTTAAATCACTTTCTTTTTTGGCATTTTTGGTTCGTCCATGAATTACCTAATCCCTTAACATGCCTTTCAAAGCCACATATTTTTTTTTGCAGATTCTTACATTATCTTTTTACAAATGGGCATCTTACAGTGAGAAACCCAATATAACAAAAGTTAAACAAAGATGAATTATTGTCCTGAAAACTACATCCTTAAGTACTGTGTTTGCTAGTAGAAATTATGCACCAGACTCTGCTGAAATAACAGGCAGAAAACTTAACAAAAGTGGGAAAAGTGTAGCTACTAAGGTGTTCTCCCACCCAACCAACTGGTATCAGCACCCTTTGCAAAACGTCTGTGCACAGATCTCTCTCATAGATAAAGACACATTATCAAGAAAAATCCAGGGTTAAGCCATCCCAAGCAGTAGATTTGTATGCTCCATTTGCAGAATAGATTAACATTATAATATCCCACAATTGTAAAGCCATCATTCAGCAGGCTGCCAAATACCTCCTGCAAAACTCTAAGGCCAGGTACAGACATTACACCTTTACCAGTAAAAGTGATCGGAAACTAGTCTATACCCATAACAGGACAGAAGTTTAGTACAGCCTGGTTTAAGAACAGCAGAACACCATCTTAGTTTTGCTGCCCACGCAACGGGTGAACGTATGTTCTGTTCAATACCAATCTATGCTGCTTACAGAAAACTGCGTAACTTGGACTGATTCCATCTGTCTTTTTGATTTGTCTGTACCTAGCCAAAGTCTTGAAAACTGAATCCATTTGAAGAAGCACAAAGCATAGGCAAGAACTCAACCAGCAGCAGCAGCAGACTGCCATGCTACTACTCTCTGTGCATATGTGGTCTGGGTAAAGATTGGAAGGACGAAGCATCCAGGGAGCGCCTCTCACCTTTCTGTATATTCCAAAACACTTGATATGAACTTGATATATTTTGAGGCAATGCCAATAAAAGAAGCAATGGCTGTTTTGTAATAACCTTGGTATTTTCATATTTTTCCCTCTCCACTGCCTGTACATTACTCATGCTGAAGATACGTTTAGGTGAATGAGCTACATTTCTACGGAAAAGGAAATGCTCCTTGTGTTGGGTGACAACTTCACACCACTGGTTTTCCCTTCGTTGAAATTCTATATTTGCATAATATAAGTAGCATAAGGAACAGAACAAGCTCTTCATAACCACTATTACTGGAGTCAAGTAAGAGACTGTATTTTGCATCAGTGATTGGGTAAAGATAAAGGGAGTGTGTCACAACTATCTATTCTCTATTTGTTTTTTATGGTAGATTAAAAAAAAAGTATTTTTCAAATATTTACCTTTTGATAACAATTTACAATTCAAACGAATTTGAAAACTGGAACTGCTGCCATTTGTTTTTGTTTCTTCTAATGTGTGTAGTCCTGTTACTGTGAGTATGTGCTGGTTACCTAGGAAACTGCTTGGAAGCATTTTAATTGGATGAGTTTTCAAAGTGATTATCAAAATTGTGGGCAGAGTTTCAGGTGATGGCTACAGAAGCAGTATGGCCTAAGTTCAAATATGCTTTATAAAAAAGAAAAAATCTACAGTATAAACTCCCACTCTTTTAAAACACCTGTGATAAGAGGATCTGCAACCTCCATCTTAAAATCACTAGTCTGGCAGAACTGTGTGGGGCCATTATACCTATACAGTATACACATATTGAGATGTATTTATACATCACAGTGAGTAGCTACTGAGGAAGCCACTAGAGATTATGCCTGAGATGTTCAAGTATGTCTAAAATATTAAATCTTTGTGTAATATGTACATCGTTAAGTTAAAATTAAGTATATTTTCATTGAAGAAATTCCCCATTGCCATTTTCTGAACATTTATTTTAGTCCAGTTAGGATGTTGGATTACCTTTACATTTAATTCAACTTGACATTAGAAAGATCTGTCAGTTTTACCTCCCTAATAACTTTCATTTTCTCTTTTTCGTACTATAACTGACATTTGTAATGTATTGGTTTAAAAATAACTGTTTCCATTTAGATGAAAATATATAAAATTTCTTCAGATAAGCTGGGTTTTAAAAGAAACACTTTTACAAAACCTAAACTTTGGGCCTTAAATGATGTAGAAAGACTTCTTACATAGACTTTGCCTACCTTCACAGATGATTGTATTTTAATTCTTATGAATTTTGACTACACCTTTTCTGGAATAATCTTTAGGCTGTTAGATGAATTGCCACTGCTTTCCTTATGTCTGAACAACTGAGAGTTGACTAAAAAAAGAAAAAGAAATATTTACTATGCCCTAAGGCTAGGGACATAAGTTACACACAAACTAGTTTAAGAGATCCGACCTGGTTTAAACCTGTAACAGAACAGAAGTTCATTGCACATAAACCAGTTTCAAAATGGCTAATCCTGGTTCAATGTAATATCAGACTTAACTGATTCTGGTCAGACCAGTTTATGAAACTTAGGTCCCAGATCCCTTCCTGGTTCAAGTTAAACCAGAGTCCCCCAACATGCTTTCTAGCCCTGGGCAGTGCTGTGCTGTCTGTTCCAGAGAGTAAGGCTGCTCTTGTCCCTCTGCTCCCCAGCTGTAGCAGTGAGGGATGGCTGAGAAGGTGGTGAGGGGGACAAATCCAGCTGGGGATGCAACCCAGCCTAAAGGGGGAGGACTGCCACCCTACCAGGCAAACCCCATCTGAGGTCTGGGGCCAGGGAGGCAGGCTAATCACCCCTTCCCCTGCTCAAACTTACTGCTGGCTGTGACTGTGGACTACAAATGCCAGTGGTACCTGGAAGCAGGAAGAGGAAGTGATGAGCAACCCTGCAGAGTTCTGCTGCTGTAATTCTGGACTGCAAATCCCAGAGACCTCAGGGGCAGCAGGAAAAGGAAGTAAACACACAGCCAAAAAGCTGTGTTCTAGTGCCCAGCTGCATTTCCTGAATCAAAGGTAAATGTTTGTTTACTTGTGTTTCAATTTAATCTGTGTATCTTAGATGAACCTGCAAAGACTGAATTGATTCAGCCTTGGGCTTTTTGACCGTCTGTACTTAGCGTAACAGTTGAGTACTTTTGCTTCTGCTCTGCTTCTTGGACATTTAAAGCTGTAAGATGGTAAACCTGCTGACTAGGGATTGGTCAAAAAGTACTGAGAATAAAGTACAGTTCGTATATTGAAACACCTTGCAAAGAGGCTGAAGTCTTATTTATTTTTAGCCCATGTATGCCACAGGCATAAAACAATGCAAGCTCTTCCCAAAAGGACTGATTTCTATAGGTTTGGGTTCTAGAACACTTTTGATCTGACTTCATGGGAAGACAATAAGGGAAGCACTGAACAAATTAAAGTTTCCCTCTTGAATGAAATAATTTAAGAGATTAAATCTATATTTAAAAAAGAAGTATGCTACATAAATATCTGTATGTTTGTAATAACCACATATATATTGATATATCCTGAATTAATGGTTGATTTAACTCATGCTACATTTTACACAAAACAAGATTCTTAATTCACTACAGTTAATAAACATAAAATTCTTATAATTACAGATACAATAATGTCATATGAGCACTTTAAACATATGCTGTGGGAATTTAATTCTGGCTATTCGTGCCCACTAAGGACCAGTTTTTAATCTTCGATGCATGATATGTAGTAATGGATTTTACGAGTTCACTTTTTTTAAATTTGATGATCAGGTTAATGAAATTTATAATGGTATTTTTCACACTAAGTTCAAAATAGCAGTTAACTCCTTGGCAGTAGGATTCAGCTTGGACATATAATGGATGTACCAGCAACTGCTGGTGTGAAAGGATTAATCATCATTTCAGACTTTTATTAAATTAGATAAAATGCGATAGGCATGAATCAGGATATATAACAATTAATCACTGGACTTTATTGAGTCCTGTTAAAAGCTTGTTTGTTCTTGAGCTGATAACTCATCTGAACCATTTTGTACAAATCTGACAAACCCTTCCTAACATGGTTGGGACTAAGATGGAAACATTATCACCGCTTAAAAGACAAAGCATATATTGGCAATGAAGACACTTGCCTGATAGCAGAGGATGGTAATGTATACCCTACCTCTGCTTTGACATCGCACAACTACTTGCTGTAATTTAGCTCATTCTTTCCTATTGATATATTTTGCTTTTAAGGAAAAGTAAGCAATTCATATGATGCAGAGGCACTGATATACTATGGTGATTAGAGCAAATGTTAGGATTTAGATTATTTTATCACTTTATAACACCCATTTTTTTCCTTCTAGAAAAAATTCTCTTTGAAATACAAATAAATTTGTATTTTGTCTATCCATGTAATATTTGAATAACTGTTATAAATTTAGATCTATCTGAGCTTTTACCCCATAATATAGTCCAAAAATACATACATGGCCAAAGTTTCCTGTACACAGAATTAACAATTAGTGGCACACTGTAGATGTTTGAATCGCTAGAGAATAAAAATCACTAAACTCTTAAAGTTTATTTATCGATCAAAGAGAACAACCCCAGTTAAATTACCATAAACCTCAAAATCACAACAACTGCTAATCCAGCTAATAGGAATTAAGGGACATAGAAGATCCATAATAAGCATCTGGGGGATATGGAATTTACCCCATGAGTGTTGTAAAAAGATCATAATTTAAGAGTGCCAAAGCCCAAGTGCATCATGAAGGTCTTTCCTCACAAGTGACATTAATTGCATATCCCACAGATGCTCATTATGTACTCTATTTATACCACTAAAAAGAAAAATATTCAGTTAAAATATAAAGGTTTAATGCGGTTCAAGTGTATTGTAATAGGGCTGCTTTGTGATGTCACAATTCAAACCAAAAACCATAGAACCATTCTGCACAGAGTCATTTTAAAACAGGGAGGATTAGGGGATGCATTTCATGGGACTGCAGCACACCTTGGGGTGTATTGTGAACCATGATGTACAACAAAATGCTTTCTTATGTTGAATGTAGCATTACATCATCACAAAGGTTGTTCTGACTAGTCTCACTGAAATAATAAAATGGAAAACTGAAGGTTTTTATTTTTAAATATTTTAAAAGAGACTCCATGTATTAAGTATATCGAACAACAAATACAAACATAAAGAATTGAAAAAGATAATTATCCTTTTTAGTGTTCGGCGTATACTGCATACTTTACCCAAATGTGATGTTGTGTCATTGACATTTCTGGAAACTAAGAATGCTGCATGTCTACAAAGTTGCTGTTGGAATTATCAACCTTTTCTTCTGTTTGACCAGTCCTTGGTAAATGTTCCAATAAATGAGCCCTTAGGAGATGGGAACACACCTGGATCCGTGGTCCTTCCAAATATTTACAAAATAGGCCACTTTAACTACAAAAGTACGCTAAACACTCAGGATTTTCCAAAGTTTTAAGTAATTCTCAGTGGTGCCATCTTTGGAATTTCTATGAATTCTGTCACCAGTGACAACCAATTAATATCAAGTAAGAAGAAACAGTTTTTAAAAGTTACTTTTCTTCAGGAAGGAAAACAATACAATACTACTATTGCACTTCAGGAATGATACGAAAATAAGCTCATTTATCGAAGGCTGGACGTTTCTTTGGAACTGGCTCCAACTTTCTAGTTATTTGGAGTAATTTGGAATCATTAAACTGATACTTTGTTCTTGGGTCATTTTAACAAGGCATTCTTTGTGTAGCACTTCATGAAAATTTTACCTTTTTGCCAGAACTGAGATGGAACTTATCTTGAACTGCATCAAATTCTACATTAGACCTCACCAAATAATACCATTATTATTATGGTAGACCAGACTGTTCAATACATCTCCGTATACCAATTTACATACCAACTTCTATTATTCAGTTCATTATATTCTTGGATATTAATAAGTTATACAAAATATCCCACATTGTCAGAGATCCTGGTTTTCTTTGATAAAAAACTGCAAATTCTGTGATAACTCCCCCCCGCAAATCCACGATTAAAACGAAACCACTATATCTACAGGTATCAACTGAACACAAGGTTTTATTGATATATTTACCATTTTAAAGCAAGTTGGAAGCCTACCAGTGCCTCAATCACTAATAAAATAAACTTTTAAATACCTATACATTTTGTTATTTGATTTTGGGATTTTTATTATGGAAAATCAGAGCTTCCCTGCCCCCTTCACTCACAGAATGCAGGTCCAGGCCCCTCACTCCCCACCCCTCTCCCCAGTCCCCCAGGCCCTGCCAGTGCCCCTCATGTCCCCAAAGCCTCCCCCTGCCCCTTGATACCCCCACCCCCCTCGGGCCCTGCTGGTGCCCATGGCTTCCCCTCAGCCCTAGCGGTGCCCCTCACTCCCCCCACAGCCCCCTGCCCTGCCAGCCCTGCTGGAGGGGGCCCTCAGCTGCCAGAGCTACAGGATCAGGGACCCAGGTCCCCAGCACCCTGCCCCTGCAGCAGAGCCTGAGCACCAGCTGCAGTATAGCTGAGTGTGGAGCCTAGCTTCCTATCCTCTATGGTGGCACGACAGGAGCAGTGCCCATGGGGGCAGATGCAGGTATGGGCTGTCCACTGCGGACTTGGGTTCCCCACCCTGCTGCCCTCCTCTGGGGTCTCTGCAGCCCAGCAGGTGGAACCTGACACAGCGGGGCAGAGCAGGGCAAGGCAGGAAAGCTCCTTGCCACTGCAAGCCCTGTGTCACCCTGGGAAGGCATCCCCTGTATGCCCAGTAGCAGTGGGGACAGTAGTGTGGGGTTGTGTCACTCACTGCTGTGCAGTGGGCACCTCACTAGGGCACTGTGGAACTTGCAGTGCTAAGGATCCCAGCCCTGCCCCACCATGCCGGGTATTATCAACTGGGTCACAGAGGCCCTGGGGGAATACAGCAGGGCGGGGAGCCCAAAGCTTCAGTGGGCCACCTGCACCCACCCCTGCCCTGTGCACAGATCTGGGGGCATAGGTACCCCCTTGCCCCCAGGAGTGTGGGCAGCAGTGGGGAGCCAGTCCCAAACTTCCTCACCCCCTGGATGAGCTGCCCACGGCTCTGTCCCATTCCCTGGTGGGGTCCAGAGGCTGCACATTCTAGCCCCAGGCCGGAAGCCCCATGCACCACCCAGGCTGGGGAGCAGCCTTAGCCCCAGCCCTGCCCAACTCGCTCCTCACCTCCTCCCCAGGCTTACCTATAGGAGCTGCTCTCCAGGCTGCCTGGTGCCATGTGCACATACATGACTCATCTCCTTGGCCCCTTGCAGGCTGGAATTCTGCCAGCCTGCAGAAAGCTCTTTGAAAGTGCTAAATCTGCACATTTCTCTGTTAAAATGAAAAACCTGCATTTTTCTCAGGCAAAAAGGGAAATGCACATTTTTTACTGTTTGTTCATGGGAAACAGAAAACCTGGATCCCTGCACATCATTTAACAGCGCTATTCCAGACTGACTTGTTTGTCTCAGATATGTTCAGGGCAGATCCAGTGCGAGTGCAGTGGAGCAGTGACAATTCTCTTTCCACAGTGTAGTTCAGCAGGTTTGGTTTCCCACAGCCCCCAACATCTGGATTCCTTGCAGAATCTGGATCACACCAAGGGAGAAGCAGATGTAAACCATTTAAAGTCCCTAAAGTAGATAAAAATCCCTCCTCCCTCCACTGCTTTCCTGTTCTGGCTGGTGCTGTGGGGAATGGTGGCATGGGAAGTTGCGCTCACCCACACACAGCAGTAGCTGGTCATTTTTCTCTCCCAGACTGGTTCCTCCAGTGTTCCCTGCCAGCCAAGGGACAGGAGCAGGGAGAGGGAGCCCACCTGCTACCACCACTGTCCCTGGCTAGACCTAGCTCCCTGCACAGCCATGCCTCACAGCTCCAGCTAGAGCAAGGAATGAGTAGCCAGGACAGTGGCAATTTTTTGGTGGGTCCTGCACCAAGAAGTCAAGGGGAAGGGAAGTGCCACTGAGCAAGGAGGGGAAGCAAGGGTGGGGGGAGATTCTCTTTCCCTGATCTGGGGACCCTAAAGGCTCCAACTACTGCGCCTATGGTGTGGTCTGCCTGCCCCAGTTCGGTGGGGGTGGTGGCAGGAAACTATGGAATGCAGCCACAGTGCTAGTTGTTGGTCCTGCATCCCCCTTATCAAAATTCTGTATTTACCTATGGGTGTTGCTCTTAGAATATTGATTTCTAAACTCCCCAAACAAATACAGTTTCACACTTAGATCAACCTAAACCTAGTTTAATGTCTGCACATACCCTAATTCACCTAACCATATGATGTTATGTGAATGGGCATTTTCCTAGTCTACTTCTACCAGTGTTTTATACACTCTTCCCAAGTGCTTAAGATAATGGACTTTCACCTATTAATTTGAGAGTATTTCATGCCTTAACAGATCTTCCAGTCAGGAAGTTTTCCTTAAGTGTTGACCTTTACAAACTTCCCCTTTTAAGTTAATACCATTACTCCTGATTATGGGCTTGATGCCAGTGGGCAAGTGAATATCTGAGGTGATTAGCACCTTCAACTTCTATTTTAGTAAATGGAGGCTTTATAGCAGTTAATACCTTGCAGATCTGAATCCAGAATACTTTGTCCTCCTTCACTGACGGCTATGCTGTTTTAGAGTGTTTGAAATTACCCATATCAAAACCTGTCTGCATATTTGTCTTTTTCGTTCACTTGGTTTTGAGCAAATATTTCTGATAATGAAATACCCAGAATTAAAATGATTATTTTAGCACCAGAAAATAATTCTGAAGCTGTGATGTTTCTATGTACTCAGCTAGTACAATTTTTCCTTCTCTCTCTCTCTCAAACGGCAGACTCTTGTCCAATTTCATGTTCAGAGTTTCCAAAACTCTTCAGTTTTCTACAAGAAAATTTTAAACGTCAGAAAAGTTGTAAAATCTTGAACTACACAATACAAAGGTCAAGGTCAGAAGAAAGTAACAACATAATTCCTGGCTGAAGAAATGAAATGGTATGTTACACAGGAAAAAGAAATTTTCACTTTCTGCTTTGTGCGTGTCTATATATATGCTCTGGGGTGAAGTGTGGGAGTGGGGAGGGGAGAGTGGGAGGAGAGGGAATGCACTTTTAATTAAGTGGCTCTGAGAACTGGCTCTAATTAAAATGCCCACAGGGTCATGTGGATTCAAAATGGTGGCAGGGGCAATTTGACAAGCTTTAGTTAAAGCATCCCTGCCACCATTTTGAAATGTGGGGATGCTGAATATATGCAACGCAGAGGCTGTGGGACCACACTAATTATCATGCTCCAGAAGATTCACAGCAGACTCGATCAACTGAATCTGCGCCAAAGCGATGTCTGACACATGTATATGTGCCCAGTATGCTCCAACATTAGCATCTGACTCTTGCCTGTTACTGTTTCTCCACATGGTAAATTGAATTCCATTAAATCATTACGGATTTTACTGAACTCCACTACTCAAAGGACAAGACATGTGGTACTGGGAAAGCTTTTTCATGCTCGGCTGGTCCAGTCTCAGTAGAGGAATTCCATATATGAATATATCACCTGTAATAGCTGAATGGAGATCTCTTATGAAGAACACTATTTCTGCCTGCTGAATTAGATACCAGGAGGTACAGAGAAATTTCTCTTTGAGACACCTGATATAAAGTCCCAGGAAAGAAATGAGGATAATTTTTGGTTTATAAGCCTTCATGTTGCATCTCTACATCCTAATCTGTGTTAATCTGTTTTCTTCTTCTTTCTGGTACTATTTCAGCAGCAATAGTTAAAAATAAGAACTGAAAACAGACTGAATAAATAAAAGACAGCACTTTGGAGATATTTCTTGATTTCGGGCCACCATCATGAACATCAGAATGTCCAAAGGGCCTTCTATCCCTACGCAGAGCTGTCCAATGTGCCGAATGACCTGGCTATTGCATATCACCACCATGTTTAGAGCTGGCAGAGAAGTTCCACATGAAACATTCTTCAGTGTAAAATGCAGATTCAGAAAAATCAACTGCTTCCAGGAATGTACTGGTTTAGACAGGGCAGAGAAGGAGAGCAGTCTGGTTGCTTAGGAAGTGGGAACAGAGGTTAAAAGTTTGCCTGAACTCGGGTTTCACAAATCCAAGGCAAATGCATTAAATATCACACTACTGTTTAGTGTGGGATGGGCCCCTCTCCGCTCCACCTATTTTTTTCCCCTCACACAACAAAATAAAATCGAATATCACACTTTTTTCTGATGTGGAACACACCCAAATTCCAAATCCTTAAAATGAAATTTTTGTTTCATAGCCAGACCTAAAAATGTTGCAAATGAATGTGTTTCATGAATTAGAGAACTCCAACTAAAGGTCTCTTAGAACATTTCCAAGGAACTTAGAGAAACATCACTCTCATCTGGTCCATGCTGCTTGTAAATGTTGTAGAGCCTGTGTACTCGATGGTGTACGTACTAATGGAAATAAATTTATGCCACTATGTGCAAAACCCCAGAGCCAGTCAATCCAGTTAGCACAGGTAACAGCAAACTAGCAACTAGAGACACCCCCCCACCCTTACAAAGTCTTTGGAGCGTTCTTCACTGCTAATATGACCCAAGCTTCCTAAATTAAACTAGCATAGGTATGTTAGCATGTACCCCAGTCGCATCTTCATTTTTCTGTGCAGGTATGCCATAAATTAATTAATTTGTCAACAGTGATTAAACTTCTACTGATTGGTTTTTTATCATTATTTTTTCTACACTACACTATAATTTTTTCTACACTGTAATCCTCTCCTTTCTTGAAACAGAGAAAATAATATGGATCACAACAAACAGCAATGGTTAACCTAAGCAGTTGAAATTTACAAATAGACAGTAAGGTTAACAAGGATAAACACATATTTGATAAATGACACCCTGAATATATGTTGAAAGTAACATGGATTCCTGCTGCTGTAGCAAAGTCTCTTTCTTTACTGTTCAGACTTTACACATATTGGCTAATCTAAACCTATACATTATATAAAAGTGAAATTAAAAGCAGCCTTTCATGCATTTCAACACACATTTTCCTAGTAAATTAATTTTACAAGCCCTTGTATCAAAAGTTATTTGCCCACTTTAAATCTACTAGCTTCCAAAAACATAGCCAATTAATTTTTTAAAACATTGTGACAAAAGTCAAAATGGAGACTTTCTTGCTATGATTCTTCCCCAGTTATAGATCATTCCCTGTACTTCAGATGAGAAGCACATCACCTGCATTAAGGAACAACATAATGACAAATCTGCATTCCATCCTCATAGCCACCTAGTACTACTCATTATCATCTCAGCACATAATTATGTGGCAAGAGAATGAAACTCAGATGAACACTTTTGGCTCAACCAGTCTTTCATTCTGTTTATAATATGAGCTTCTTACATTGTATGTGTATCTATATCTTAAATCTAAATGCATACAATCTGTGAAGGTGGGGAAAAGAGAATAAAAGAAAAAATGGGTTAATAGACTGATTTTGCAGAAACCAAAACAGAAATTATAGAACAACAGCTGCTATTTCAAGTACAGAAAAAAAAAAACTAGGAAGAAGGCCCTTCTTGTCTTAAAATAAAATGCAGCTTGTTAAAACACCTTCTAATGCACTTCTCTTCACCTTCATCTTATCTCAGGAATTTCGGCTTACTTTTACAAATGGTTCACTATACAAGAGAGGGTTGATAGAAACTCTACAGGTATCTGAACCAGTTCAGCCAAACCAATGTTACATCCTAGGTAGACTAAATTTACCTGTTTTAGTTTGTGGAACTGACAGCACTCACAGACTGGGGGGGGGGGGAGGAGGGAGTACAAATAAACAAACCAACAATCCTCCCCTGCCGTGCTTTACTGGAAGCAGCAGCACGTTACTTCAGTCCAGGTCTGCAGTATCTATATAGCTCAGGTACTTCAGCCGGGTTTTTGGGTGCTTTTATCTAAAGTTAATTCAATCAGCTATTAGATAAAAGGGCCAAAAAAGTCCACTAAAGTACCTGATCTCTACTGATGTTGGGAAAGCTGCATGCAACTAGCATGGTGCCTCTTCTGGGCATGTGCTTAACTTGGCCTGGGAGTGCGCAGAGTTTAAAGTAAAGCATTCTCCCCACCATGTCTGCAAGCAGCCCAACTGGATCATCAACTTTCAAAGTTCTGTGGGTAGCTTTTGCATAAACAATTTGACCAACAATTAGGACAGAGTAGGCATTTAGATAGCTTTCCAAAAGCTCTGTTTTAATATATAATGCTCTGCTCAGGTCAAAGAGAGGGGGGGAAAAAGCAGTATAGGATGGCTAATTCCTGAAGGTCAGCAAGAGCTCTATTTAGTTAGCCCAGGGCTGAATTTGGTCCTACATATTTAGAAAAGATATTTCCCCTTACTGGACAAATCTTTTTTTTTCTTTTTTAAGGATTACTACCATTGCTTGATTCTGAAATATTCTTTTGTTTCAATACCAAAGGAAAGATTTAGGCGACTCCTCTACTAGGTATATAATAGCTCAACTTTGTTTTTTATTGTAATTGCTGTCCAGTTAATTGATGATACTGGATTAAAACTATAGAATAATTGTAATTGGTTTGGACTGTGCCTTCTATTATTTCTCTACCTTTTGCGGGGGTAAGTATGACATGCCTAAACTCAGGAACCATGGCTTATCTGCAAAGTTTTTAAAGATGACCTGTGCTTGTGGTTAGTTTTTCAAGACACCATAAAAGTTATTTCCTGATGCAATCACTGTCCCCTCAAATACTGCATGCTGTTTTTTTCCCCCCTGTGTACAGTAAATGATCCACATTTTCCTTTCCCATATTTGTGAAACCTTTAACTTTATTTTTCCCTTCAGAGAGCAAGAGAGTTAGGGAAAAGAATACTGGCTTTTTATTGCAGTGGTATCGGAGAAAGAGAGAGACAGGTGGATGCCCTACAGCACTGCTCATAGCAAAGCAACTAATAATAATAGTAGTGGAGCTGCACAGCTGCTGTTGACTTTCCTGTAACACAGTCTCTCTCATGCTAGTTACAGATCTGCGCTTGAGACTGGTTAACAAGTCAGAGTTACCCTGTACACTCAGCTCTACATCCTCCCCCTCAAAAATATTTCTGTATATCATGTACAATAGGTTTCACACTGAAGTACAAGTCCAGTATTGCTCTGAAGTGCTTGAATTTGAACCTTACCATAAGCTACCTGGTCAACTTGCATAAAGTGAATGTGCAGGGGCAAAGTCATTGATGCATCCTGTTCTGAAGATGTCCTCCTCTATTCTTAGGCTAAATTGTCATGAATGTTCAACTCAACATATGCTTTATATTCACTTGGTATTTATTACAAAAAGCATGTACCAGTATCATGCTCGTTAAGCGAAATCTGTCCTCAATGATATGTTACAGAAGCTTGCAATCAAGCCAAGAGTTTCCTTTTTTTTTTTTAATTAAGCTTTTTAGACTTATGCCATGCAAGTGTGTTTGTGTGTGCGATATTTTATGTAGTCATATCATATATTTATATAATCTGGCTGAAATTATTGTTCCTTGAGTTTTTTCAATACAGTAATATAATATGCCACTTCAAAATCCTCAATACATAAAATACACCAGTTACCAAAGTATTAGGTAGGCTCATTCAACTGATTTTTCTTTTAATTGAAATCTTTTTTTAAATCTATTACCAAATACTGTAAATGGAGGAAGGTGCCCTAAAAATATACACACATATATAAAATGTCTTTGCAAAACTTGTCCTTTTTCACTTGAGGACAATTGCTGAGCTTTAAGCTGGCACTGCAAACAATGCAGAAGAATGATTCTGTAATAATTATTTTGCACTTTAACATGAATTAGCTGTAAGGGTCAGAGAAATTAACATTTAAATACCACTTAATCTAGGACATTAATCATCATTAACCCATCTAATTTTACAATTAAACTGAATATTCAAATCTGTCAACCTCTTAAAGTATCTAATCTTTTTATTCAGATTTAACTTTTTTTTTTATTTAGGTGAAGTTTACTGTCTGAATGTATGTCATTGAATTGTCAATGTAATCAATTCAATTTTATTTTTAAATTTGTTTTGTACATTTTATTTTCCAAATTAACTGTAAAATGAGACATAACTGGGACAGTTTTTGTTTTGTATTGTACATGTAATTCATAGAGCTGCCATTAACACGAAATATCCTAAGCATAATATTTTAGGATTCTAGAAATAAGGTAGAAAACTGGGAAATTAATGATATATCATCTTTCACCTTTACATTGCTAGTTCTGATCCAGCCTGTGTTGATACTGGGTGAAAAATTATCTGGATGTGCAGTGGCCTACCAAAAAATTAACAGACTAATGGTTTTATTCTATTTTTGAATGGACACATGTCCACATTAAACATGATACCCTTTTGGGGAATCTGAGAGGAGAAGGACTGAATGAACGTTAACATAGAAAACCTACTGCTTTACAACCATTTACCAAACTAAGTGGTGTTCCCTTTCTGGTAAGCTGTGAGGTACAGTAGTAAGGTAATCTAGATTCTGTTTTCTGCTGCTACTTATGTGGTGGATAAAGGGTTTCAGTTTCCTAGCTGAAGACTTTATCACAAGTTCTAAAATTAATAGTGGGAAAGAGACCATTTTTATTATTAATAGTTTTTTTCTCAGTAATACTCCCTGATGTGCAGTCCAACACAAAAGAGTGCAACTAAAAAGAAAAATGTTTACAGAGGATTTAATTAAAAAGAGAGAAAAAGGTTACTAATACAGTGCATTGTGTTTAACACACTGTAGCGTATGGGAAAATTTAACACATTCCTCAGATCAAACACTATTGCCAATCAATATTTGACCCTTTTTCTACCAGCTAGATTCTCTGAATATTTAATACAACAGAAAAGCATGTCACTATTTTAAAAGGAAAAATGTACTAAATTGTAGAAGTGACTCCTAATTCCCTTCATTCACTCTTGCCTCTAATCCTAATCTAACCTAATGAACATACTAAGTGCACAAACAAACCTTTCCTTAAACCATTTTCCCTCCTGTGACATGGATGTGACTTATTCAAAAAAAATACCACACAAGTTTTTACACAGGGCCAATTTTCTTGGATACTCATTCCTTCCACCAGCTATCCTGGCATGAACTAAGTCACTTTGAAATCTCAGATTTCTGCCTAGATCAGTGTTTCTCAACCTTTTAAGTAGCAAGTACCCCCTAACTTCTGAAAATTGTAATAAGTACCCTAACACTCAATTTTCCAGGGGATTTTATATTTACAGACTGTGTGCCATATGTTGGAAGAAGAGCTGTGTATATAAGACCGTGATATGACAGATGTCTGATCTGGTGTGGGTAGGGTTGCTGCCTTTTACACCACGGGTGCACAACTCAAGTATGTACCTGGGCTAGAGGTGATGTTGGCTAAAGCTAGAAGGGCTGAATTATTTGCCACATTATTACTGGGGAATTTAAAATGCCATGCAATCTGTAGTGCACCAAAGTTTTTGCCATAGTTTTGTGAGGAGGAAGGGATGAGACAGAGAGGAAAAGGAGGATGTGAGAGAGAGTGTTGGGTACCCGAGTACCCCCCTGCCTGCGTCTCACGTACTCCCAGGGGTACACATACCACAGGTTGAGAAACTATGGCCTAGATCAAAGCAATCACTGAAGAAGTAACATCATGAAGGACATTCAGAGGATGCATGTGAATAATCAGAATATTGTGAATTTATCACAAATCCTGCAATTATTAGTGTCCCTGTAAGCAAGGAAATGATAACGCCATACAAAACAAGGAGCTTTACACATAGTATTAAATCATACATACATAAATACCGAGTAGAGGTCTTGACAGATCAGAGTACATCTTCCCAACATTACAAATAATGTATTTACTCAAATACAAGATAAGGTCCACACCCCTCCATTAGCACAGGGGCAAAAGGTCCCATATCTTATATTTGCATACAAGAAAGTCCTATTAAATATACTAGATATCTTTGAACTGCTTCTAAAAGCAGTATGTGCTCACTAATGGAAACCAACTATGAAGCTGATTAAATGCAGCCAACATTGAATACGACTACAAAGTACGTGGCTCATATTAGGCAAACATGCTGATGGAAACCTACAACAAGAATTGATTAGTGCAACCGATCTGAATAAGCTATATGGTACTGGCCATTGAGTGAAGTCCCCTTCAGCACCTTTTCAGACTCTTTTTTAAGTCATTGTGAGCCACAATATTCAATACATTTGGAAATTTCATCCCTACCACTGAGCTGCGCCTTTCTTTCTCATTTCCAATGATTCCCATTTCTTTACCACCCTTAAATGCCTCACAAACATCACCAAATGGTGCCCCAAACAGTTCACTCAGAATTCCTCTGTCTTCCCCACTCTCAGCCTGGCACATATGATTAGTGTGGCCCTACCTGCCGTTGGTGAAGCTGGACCATGTTGCCTTGTGCCTCATCAGCAAAAAAAGAAACTGGAGGATCCCAGAACTCATGACAGTTTTAGCCATGAGTGCGGGGCTAATTAGTATGTGGATTCTTTTATGGAGGGATCTGGAATATGCACACATACTGAGCAGTGCAGGGCTGTGGGGTCAACATGGTTTGAAATACTAATGACCCAATAAGCTATATAGTAAATCATGAGACTTTTGGCTTTGAACTAATATCACCCATAGTTTGTATTATATGTAAGTAGGTGCCAAAGTGCTACTTAAAAATGTGTTTAGGGAATACCTGTGCTAAAACTTGCAACAGTTTCAAAAAGGTAAAATGCATCAATTCTGGAGGAACTAAATTTATGAGTATGATATGCAAATGACTATAGCTATGTTTATTTCAAATTGTTTTTTCAAATTTGCTCCTCACTTCCATGTGCTTAGGGAGAGCAGGGTTTGATAGTAAGGAAGGGGGAGGGGCTACAGAGGAAAGAAGTTGCAGAGGGGGGAAGAGAGCAAAGGGGGTTACCTGATCCCCCCAGATTTATTTTCCTTGCTGTACCGGCGGAAGAGGGATGAATTCAAGACAAACCTCCAATAATTAGATTTTATACCTGGAAAATTATATCCAATTTATAAATTTTCCTTATATAGAATCTAATTATCGGGGCACAGTCTTATAATCTGGGTCATCATATATTCCAGTAAGCACAGTATAAGAAAGACTATTCCTGAAGAGTAAATTTTGAAGTCAAATATGAAAAAGTGTGAATGAAACACAACTACTTCTCATGAACTTTGCCACTAAAAAGGAAAAATCATGGACAAGTTAAATTTCTGAAGGGATGCATCAAATCAATCTAGTTGCCATCTACTACTTCTATAAACTTTTCATCTAGGTATTTATCCTAACTCCTCTTATGTCACGAACTTCTTTGTATAATACCTCTATTGTTAAGAAGCTTGTACAGTTTCAGTGATATGAATAACAGTAAAAAATTATTTATGGTAAGCTAACATTTTTGCCACACGTTTCAAAGCGCTCCCATGAGCTCTTAAAGTAGTTACCTTATTACACTGGGAAATGTAATATAATTACTAACAATAATCAAAATAATTAGAAATGTCTGTTTTTAGTTCAAGAAATATTAACCATAACACAAGGTTTGGTATTTGAGACCGTCAGCTTGTTCACAACTGGAAATCATTATTCAGAAAAGTGCCTGATAGCACTAGAGGCAAGAATAATTACAATATGCTCACATTCTTTTTCCTTTCTTTTTTCCTGTACTTCACATTAAATCAGAAATTAGAGATGGAAATGAGTTGGTAGGCAATTTTGTCTATTTGCTAATGCAGGCTTCTTTTCTGCAGTGCATTACTTACAGCTTTGCCAAGCTTAGCTAGAAACACCCCAACCAATGGGGCTTCTATTGGTGCTATTGATCTATTTTTTTATTTTATTTATTTATTTATTTTAACAGCCTACTAGTTCTCTTGATAGCAGCCTTAAATTTTCTTCTGTAATGTCTTCCTTCTCCATTCTATACGTAGAAGAGGAATGTAGTTTCTGGTGCTGCTGTCCCCATATCACTTTGCAGACTGAAACCGATTCCCCTCCCCCCCAAATGATTAGTCTTCAGTCTTACTGAGTTGGGTTCTGCCTTCCCAGCATGTATTTGTGCAAGGGATTATTTTTGTCTCAACATATCAGTATGCATCTTTCCAAGTTGCTTCTTGTCTTTTCTATCCACATTTCTCAATTCTCAAAGTATAGAAGAATTATTTTTTTCTGGGTTTTTTGCACCATCTTTTAATTTAATGCAGTTCAAAGTAACACTAAGGTGCTGTTTACCTTCTAACCACATATCACGAGTAAAGAAATTAAATAAATGCAATCTAATATGTACACAGTACCGAAAACTAGATAAATTTGCCTTGTCAGTAATGCATAGTTTACTTTTCCTCAACTTGTAGCCTTTCTAACTAGCTTTCAATTAACATGATGGTATCACACTCAGTTTAACCTTCATACGTTCCCCATGGAGTAATTTCCTACCCCAGATACATATTTTGTGCAGTATCTTGAAGTTAATTAATTCTAAAAATGTTTCTTTTTAGGACATTGTTACTGACACCCACAGTGCACAATATCCCCATAGAACAGTCAGCTTACATGAATGGTTTGCTCTCTGTGGATGAAAAACTGCCCAGGGTAACATGTTACCGCAGGCATGAATGTTTTTCTATATGGGGTAACAACTTACCCCAAGCCTACATTAACACATTGGGGTAATTTGTTATCACAATCAATTTCTGTATAAATGACAGGTCAAGACCTGTTTGGCCACTTTGGGTGGATGCACCTGAAAGGTCAGGACTCATTCACGTCATTCATGTCCACTTCAGGTATCCATGGTAACTAATGGATGGCCATCCTCAACTCTGCTTTTGCAGATAATGTGGTAATCCCTTTTGCTAGCCATTTTGTTTGCAGGCTGCAAGGTCATCAAAACACCCTGCCCTTTGCCAACCCCACCCCCCCAAAACCCTTTGTCACACCCAAATCCACCTCTGCTCTCTTTTTTCATTGCAAAACTTTTCTAATGGCAAAACTCCACCTTTCATAACATACAAGATAGTTTGCCCTGCCTTTGTTGGAAGTGAGGACAAGGAGCAAAAGGGCAGCAGAGAAGAAGTACAATTATATCATACTGCAATACAGCATACACTATGGAGTCCCCTTCAACAGTAAGGGGACACCCCCCCATACCTCTTTTACATGCCCTCAATAAGCCCCTGCATGTGTGATTTCCAAACAGTATCCACTCACATTTGGCTTGCCTGCAATGGGTGAATGCTGGTCTCTGGCTTCTGTGCCCAGGAGGAGAGGGTACTACCTGTACTGTCATAGGGCAGGGTAGAATTGGTTCTGTGACAGCATAGGTGGACAGGCTGGTCTTTGATTGTTATTTATATGCATTCAGCAGTAATCATTCTTTTCTGCAGTCCAGGATGAGAAGAAGGCGCACATTCAGTGCTGAAGCCTATCTTGCACAGGTAACTGGGGATGACAGCAACATATCCACTGATGAAATCTTATCCCATGGCAGTGAGGATCCTGACTTTGTTCCAGACATGGGAGATTGATCAGAGCAAGAAGACCATGCATCTATGAAAGCTTCATCCAGTTGAGATGAGGAGGAGTTGGTGCCACAAGCAGAAGTGATGCCAACAATTCCAGCAGGAAAGGGAAGAGAACCAGGCTGAGGACACCATGGAAGACCGAGCTACAGCAGGATGTGGAGCAGAACCACTGCCACCACACCCAGAAAACATTGCAGATGATGACACCTTTAAAGGAAGGAACGGCAGAGTGCGGGGAAAAAAGTCCACAGCTACATCATTGGAGAACAACCAAGGACATAGTCCATGAAAAAGTGCTGGGCCAACAAGAGAAAGTAATAAAGACAGTGGCGCGAACGTTCCACCTGTTTCTCTCACAAGATATCCTGACTGTTATCATAAGAAAAACAAACAGAGAGGCAGAAAGAAGGTTCAGGGAGTACAGCTGTGCAAAATTTTGATGGATGTTTTGTTTCAAAGTTGTTTCAACAGGTTTCAAACTCGAAACACTGAAAGAAAAATGCAAGGCTTTGAAACGGCTTCAAAAAGAAATGAGGGCACTCAAAACACTTTGAAAATTTCAAAGAGTTTCAAGTTTTGGAGCCAGACTTGCAGGGAAATACAAACTAAGGAGAGGGAGGAAGGGGGGGGGGAGGGGGGGGAGAAGGACTACCCTGATATTGACATGTGTAGCTGGCCAGTGACTACAGTTCTTCCCTGAGGTCTCTTCCAATCCCAGTGCTCTGGGGGATGAACAGAGAAGAAGCATAAAAGCAAGGTTTGAAATTAGTTTTGTCAGCTGTGCCTTTGTCAGCCTTCTGAGCTGTGTCCTCCAGCAGCATCTGGAGCACCAGGAAGGCTCCTACTTACTATTTGCTAGTCTGTTCCTAGCAAGTGGGATCCAATCCTTTCTGAAATACCCTAATACCCTTTCCTAATCCATTCCTTTCAATGTATTCCTCCCCCAAAATCCTTTGTTTTTGTTATTCTCTGTATTTCTTTCTTTGTTTCTCCACATAAACAAAATCTGTGTTTTCCCTGATAGTGCATTGACTGTGCAGGAAAGCCACAATTTATATTACAGAACATATATTTATGTATTACATAAATATACACATTACATTACAGAAACATGCACACATTTTCCAGCACACCAAACATGAAGCGTGCTGGAAAGGCAGGTGGCCACTTCTGGCCAGGGCGGAAGAGGGAGAGCTCGAAGTTCTCCCTCCCGTTCCCCCAAACTTAAATGCAGCCTCTTTCCAACAACTAGCAGCCATGCCGCTTCTGCTGCTAGTGGCACCAAGCAGATGGGAGCAGTGTCTGCATCCCCTCCAACAATACCTGCCATAATAACAACCACCCCAAGCACCATCACCATGACAACAACAAGCAGCACCATCAGTACAGTCTCCTCTACCCCGATTTTAATTTCCAGCCTAAGCCTTCCACTGAGAAAGGAAGAGTTGGATCTGGATCTGAGTGCCATAGCAAGGGAAATTCTGGGGAAGGAGAGGGAATCATCTGAGTTTGTGCTCCACACCCCTCAAGTTTCCCCTAGAGCCAGGTCTCCTTTTCCAGAAGCCACTTCAGAGGAGGTTGAGGTAGAAGTTGTGGAGGCAAGTGGCTCAGCTGAGTCTGCTCCTCCTGTTGCTGTGCCAATGCCTGCTGAAGAGGGGGGAAAAGGCAGCATTCGCACATGCACACGCACCTGCATTGCAGAAGCAAGGGGGTAGCGTGGTTTGGGATCATTATGAGCTGGCAGATGATCCCACGTATGCTACGTTCCTGCACTGCCAAGGCAAAACCAGCCGTAGTAAGGGAGCAAAATGCACGAGGACCACGGGGATGCTCATGCATCTCTGCAGGCACCACCCCCTTCTTTGCTGAGTGGCCAGGGTTCAGGTGGCTCATGGCCCCATTGCACAAAGTGCCCGGATGTACCACCCTCAGCAGGATGGCGGTGACTTTCCTGTATGCGGCATGAAGACAGTGCTTTTTTTTGCAGGAACTTGGAGAACAGTTGACAGACAGACAAATAAAATGAAGAATGATGGATACACATAATCTGTCTAAGTCTGTCAAGTCAGGTATGACTGCCTTAAATTACAAATTGCCACAACGCACCCCAATAGAACCTTCTGGAAGCTTGAGGGGATGTTGTGTTTTTTGTCCAAGGACAGAAGATTGCGAAATCTGGAAACCTGCTGCTTTGTGAGGAATGCAATATTTAGTTAAAACAGTTAGGAAATCTTTTTGGAAGTAACTGTTAGTTTGAAAACAGTGTGAACTTTAGACTTAGCAAATTGTTCGTTCAACGTTTTGAAACTCTAAAAGAAGTTTAAATTTTTTTCATAGTTCTAGTTAAATAATATTTTGGGTGCAAATCATCATAAATCCTCTTTCAAACAAACAATCTGTACATTTAATAAATAGTTTTTGGTACATTTATACTGTTGTCACTGGTTCCACTTTGTTCATACGGGTGGGGTAACAAGTTACCCCATGAGAACAACAACAGTTATGGTTTCATGAGAACAGATGAGGGTTAAATCAACTTAACAAAGTATTTAACTCTCAGAATTTTGCAAAGATACAAATATATCTTATGTTAGAAAAGCAGTAGCAGTAGATTTTTCTCCCATAGCAAAAAGAGCTGTTCTAGAAGGAAAATAATCCAGGAACAGCCAAGGATAAATCGTTTCCAGGAGAGTTTCTCCTGTGGGAGGAAATGTCTTAATAATCTTGAAAAAATCTGCAGTATAGCCCTCCAGTATTCCAGGCTCCTTTGTTCCCCCACCGGGGAGGCAGAGTTGCTCAGGCTGGATTCTACTGCTCTAGAGTAGGAGGGAGTAGAAACATCCCCTTTTTCCAATTCCTACGTTGGGCTGCAGCAGGCTAACCTGAGCAGTCCGAGCCAGCCAATCAGGGTTGCCCTATGCAAGGCTGCCATTTGCTTCCAGGCAGGCTGAGGAAACCTGAATAACATACTGAGATGTATGCACACAAGTCCCCAGCTGTGCATCATCAGCACCATGAGCTCTCTGCTCTTCAGGGGCTCAGCATCCAAATGTCTGTTCAGGAGTCTCTGGCTAGTTTTTCTACCAGGAAGACAAACCCAGAGGAATTCTCCAACAACATTTAACTATATGTATACAGACAAAAGCTACTACCTGACCGGTGGTTGTGAGAGGGTTAACATTGGACTCCACTTCTGCTGTTTGAGACCCCAGGGAGAAGTGGCAGCTATCTGGGGAGCCATGAGTCACAGTGTCTGCTTGCCCTATTTTACCCTGTCTCTATTCCAGAAAAGAAAGATCAAGTTCTCTACTCAAGATATACTAATTTTGAAGAGCTCATTTTGGGGGTGCGTGTAGTATGCGAGTAGATATAGTAGTCTGAAAGGAGCGAGTGACAGGGAAAAAAAAAACACTGAAAGCTAATAGTTCCTATTTATTTTTGCAGCTAATTCTTATTCATTGAGCAAAATATATAGTAGATATGAAGGCATGATTCTGAATCAATGCATTATATAAAACTTCCTAGATAGCTCTTTGAATATTTTAGATCCTCTCACCACACTGAGGTGATCACTTCCAGGAGTGCAGGACAGCAGTTTCATCTGTGAAATACTGTTAACAGAATATGCATACACACAAACATAGGGGGCAATTTTTCTCTACCTACATTTCTTTATTCCTGACATCCATAATGTTTTAAAATGAGTATGGCAAATAGTCCCCGTTTTAAAGAAAACAAATTGCAAGCAATTAAAGTAAACACCGCATTGTAAACACTTACAGCCCGTAAATCTGTGGAGCAATTTCTAGCCTGTTCAGATGCATATACAGCTCAATATCATGCTTCTTCAGCAGATGATCTTGGATCTGGTTTACTTTAGTTACAATAGCAATAGATGGGCCTAAATCCTGTGGCCTGGCAAATGGCATAGGCGTCATCATTGCATCTTTCTCCTAAAGATAGGATAAATAAAAACAAGAAATGAATGATTAAAAAATCTTTCATGAAAAGTCAGTAGGACAGTAAACAAGGGACGACTTCCTTGTGTAACTGACCTGTCAGTAAACAACTAAAATAAAATAAAGGAAAAGAAAATAACCACTTTACCCAAGCCCATAGTTACAGTTACAACAGGGCCAAGCACTTCAAACTTTATTATGGTGAAGCCTGTAGTAAAAAATCCCCCTTGTACTTCAAGTTGACTTGTTCTTCTTTTGGTCAAAATATACTCACACTGATATCAGGTTAAGGCACCTTTACAAATTGTCTCTAAGTGCATCAAAAGTAAACTATAATACAATTCTGAATATTACTGAATAAAACTCCACTTAAAATAATTTTCTGAAGATCTTAAGGAGTGCCAAAATATGGAGTCATTCTTTATTTGCAATTTCTTTGGATCTTGACATAATGTAACAGTGACATATTGTTGATTATTTCATCACCAAATTTAAGTAAATACATCAAACAGCATGAATTAGCCTCGCCATTTTTCAAGACATTGGATTGTAGGTGGTACACATCTAATCACAGAACATGAATATCAAGGAAGTTAACCAGAGTGCTGGCAGATACCAAGAAATGTGTCACATTAATAGATACGTGGTCTGAATTTTAATTTCAAGAACATGACAGAATTTACTCCTGATCAGGTAGCAACATACTAGCCATGCAGACGCACAGATTTGACATGTTCCAAGCAGCAGCCTAGGAAACAGTTAGAATGTGTAAATTATCCTTGGCATGCTCTCTCATGCGATCCATCTGGAAAAATAACAATACGCTGGGAATCTGGAATTGAAAGGGACTGCCTAGAATAATACATCGGGCATCTGGAATTGAAAGGGACGACCTTGGGGCAAAGCATCCACACCAGAAGACAGGTGCGTGATCCAGGCTGCCCTGGACAGGTTCAGCGAATGGCAGAAAAGAACCCGATGGTGTTTAACACTGAAAAATGCAAGATTCTCCACCTTGGGAAGAAAAACCTGCAGTATCCTTATAGGCTCGGCAGTGCTACATTGGATAGCACTAAAGAAGAAAGAGACTTGGGGGTCATCATTGACCACAAGATGAACATGAGCCTGCAATGTGATGCTGGGGCTAGTAAAGCAACCAAAACACTGGCTTGCATCCATAGATGCTTCTCAAGCAAATCCTGGGATGTCATTCTCCCCTTGTACTCGGCCTTCGTGAGGCCGCAGCTGGAGTACTGTGTCCAGTTTTGGGCTCAATTCAAAAAGGAAGTGGAGAAGCTTGAGAGAGTCCACAGAAGAGCCACACGCATGATCAGAGGTCAGGAAAACAGACCTTACAATAAGAGGCTGAGAGCTATGGGACTCTTCAGCCTGGAAAAGCGCAGGCTCAGGGGTGATCTGATGACCACTGATAAGTTTATCAGGGGTGACCACCAGGATCTGGGGGAACGTTTGTTCACCAGAGCGCCCCAAGGGATGACGAGGTCGAACGGTCACAAACTCCTGCAAGACCGTTTCAGGCTGGACATAAGAAAGAATTTCTTCACTGTCCGAGCCCCCAAGGTCTGGAACAGCCTGCCATCAGAGGTGGTTCAAGCACCTACACTGAACACCTTCAAGAGCAAATTGGATGCTTATCTTGCTGGGATCCTATGACCCCAGCTGACTTCCTGCCCTTTGAGTGGGGGGCTGGACTCGATGATCTTCCAGCCCAAATGTTTATGAAATCTAGATCACCAAGTCCCATTAATGTACATGAAACTATTCCAAAGAGATTTACATGAAACTATTCTAAAAGAGTCCATAAGAAAATTCAGTATGGCTCTTCTTGCACACCACAGCCACAAAGTATTCAAATAAAGTACAAACTAACAAAAAGGTGCCAACAATGTCCAACACGAGAAACAATGATGCCACCCAAGCTTTGGTCTCTGCAATAGAAGAAATATGCTCAGATTATACTAGGAGAAGGAGCACATCCCACTCTAAAAAAGGAAGGCGAAAAACAAAACAACCCCCCCCCCCAAGGTCTTTGGCAACCTGACATGGGAGAATGTTTTTTCCTGACCCCCAAATCTGGTGATCAGTTTGACTCTAGGCAAGACCTACTTGAGGGACCCAGGAAAATTCTCAGTCCAGAACGGAGCAAACACCTGAGCCAATGCCCAGTGTTCAAAGGAAGGCCAAAAAAAAAAAAAATTCTGCTCACTTATTTGCATTTTGACAGAAATTCAAATTCTTGCATTCGCTGATTTAATTTGGAAGAGCTTTCCAAAGCCTCACTTTTCTAATGGTTAGCAGCCAGACAAATTTTCTCATGTCCAGTGTGTATCAATTTAAACTTGCGCCAATATTATCCTTTAAACTTAAATA
The DNA here is from genome assembly GCF_052110815.1 of Crocodylus siamensis. Lineage (NCBI taxonomy): Eukaryota > Metazoa > Chordata > Crocodylia > Crocodylidae > Crocodylus > Crocodylus siamensis. The sequence continues at coordinate 147,314,617 of NC_143399.1, read as the reverse complement.
CCTCTTCTCCTCTCCTGATATTTCTCCCAGAGCACATTATAAATAGTAATGCTATCCCCTCCAAGTATTCATTTTGCTAAGCTAAATGAGCCCAGCTCTTTTAAATCCTTTTCTTAATGTACTCTGTTCTCCCAAACAGCTTAACAGTTTCTTCTCCTAAACTGTTCCAGTTTAAATTAATCTTTTTTGGACACAAACCATATATGTTATTCCAAATAGTGTCCTACAAATGTAATGTACAGTAGTACTAAAACTTCCTTGTCCCTATCCTTTTTAACTCATTCTAACTTTTCTTTCTATTGCATTGACTGCTCATAGTCATTCTACAATGAGCAAATATATCCATGAACTCCAATCTAATGGCACACATTCTTTCACCCAAGAATATCCCTCCTATGGGAAAGTCGCTCCTGAAGGAAAGAATGCTGGTACACTTCCCTGTTGCATGACTTCTCCTTGGAGCCCTGCCTTCCTGAGACTTGGGACACCACATTATGGGGAAGATGTGACAGAGCAGCTGCCATTTGTCTACTCTCAGTCCCAGGAGAAATGGGGCAGTGTGAAAAGGCTCCTTACAGCTTCCTTGGCCTGGGGCCACCCCTATCTGGAGAAGGCACTGGGGGCATTGCTCTGCAGCTCCTGCCTTTCCTGTAGACTGGGAGGAGAGGGAAGGAGAGGAGCAGCCACCTGCTGCTCCCCAGCTAGAGGTCCTCAGTCTGGGAGTAGGCATGGATTGGCTCTGCTGCTTTCCATGGCTTCCCCAAACTGGGATCACCCCAAGACAAAGGGCAGCTGCAGCTGAATGCTGGCAGTGCTCTCTCAAATATTTTTAGTGGTGAAAATTTCTCAGAAGTTTCCACTGCTAGAAAATGAACCACTATTACCCTTCCTCCAATCAGATCATTTTGCTTTCAATATAACCAGTCATTGTCTTCCTTTTAGGCAGTTCTTTATTCATTTTACAATTAGAATATTAATTCTGACCTTAGCCAGTAATTCCCCATGAGACATAACCATCAAATGCTTTGCCTAAATTTAAATAAAATAGGTCTAGAAGCAAAGCTGGATGTTCCTAGCTAGAGGGTCTTCCCACTCTGCTCAGGGTCAGACTGATTGCCATATTTGGGGTCAGGAAGCAATCTTACCCCAGGGTCACATTGGTATGAACTGTGGGGGGTTTTGCCTTCCTCTGTAGTGGGGGGCGTGGCCCTCTGCCTTGGACCTCTTGAACATATATTGACATTTTACAGAAGCAGGACATTGGCTGCCATGTTTCCCTTATTTTAGCTCTGCCAGGTTAGGATTAGGTCTATGTTGTGTCAGGGTTGAGGGCAGTCTTATGCAGTTTAGATTATGGTTGTATAAGATGGTTTGGGTAGGGATGATCCTGCCTCAGGTTGGGGGCGGGGAGGGGTGTTAGATGATTTCTGAAGGTCCCTTCCAGCCCTACTTCTCTATGACTTCTATAACTGTGACTTCTATACATGTTAAGTCCTTTCATCTCCCCTTTATGAGCTTCATGAAGCAGCGTGTCAGACATATGCAGTTTACACTAGGAATCCACTCTAGGATAATATGCTTCTTATAGCTTCCACAGCCCAACTATTTTTGTTTTGTTTTGTTTTGTTTTTTTTACCTGATATGTCAATTCTCCTCACTTGATGCTGCAGTTGCCATCTTCGGATCAACATACATACAAATTCCTAGTCAACCCCAATTTGTTCCAAAATGTTTGTGACAATGAGTAAATCATGTTAAAGAGGTGGGAAGAAACATCTCAAACAAAAGAAAAAAGTTAAAACACTACATTTGGTGACCTAAAAAGTAAAAATGTTTCACCATAAGCTAACTAATATGTCTCAGATTTAAAGAACTGAGGCTGATAAAGACAGACAATTTAAGTTAACTGCAATGTTGTGTTCAACTCCATTCCTGGTCTTTCAATAATTAGCAAAATGCAATAAACACATTTAATTAGTTCTACTAACTTCTAGGTTTTGAAAAGCATTTCACAAGTTCAAGGTTTCAGCCATCATGAATCACAAATACAAACATCCAACAGGGAATGGGTGCACCAGAAATGGGAATTCAGAAATATTCTGCATTGTTTTATATTGAATTCACCTAGACAAACATGCATAAACATTTAAGAGCTGCAACAATTTTAGATCCATCACAAGGAAGAAGATCTCCAACCCTTGCCACACATATATACCATGAAACGACACAAGCTTGTATAGGAAATATTAGTGAATAAGTACAACTTGATGTAATTAATATATGTCTGTGTTTAAGAAAAAAGTATACTGCAATGAAGTGGACAATGTAGGACAAGGCAGAAATGAAGGAAATATAGCTAGATTTCTCACCAAGGAATGCAATAGGTGAAGATGATCCACTAACAGCAGTTGGGAGTAATGGAACTAACTGTTAGATGCTATAACATTTAACATGCATCTCATAGCACATGTTTCTCCTGCCTCATTTGTGAAGTTTCAAACTTTACTACAAAGACGACCCTCAAAGTCATTATTGTAAAAGGCAGAAGCAGAAGAAAGGATTATTAAAGATTATACATGTTTTGAAAGGAACAGAAAACAAACACTGACATATTAATCCATATGCTATGCATCGTTAATTATTTACACCAGAGACATGGAAAAGACAATGTAAACCTTTACCTTCTACTCAAGCATAGTAAATCTCTAGACTGACTTAGTTATTCAGAATGTAAAATTCAACCTTAGTTTACTGCTTTGAAGTAATTAAATACACTGGAATAAGGCGAGTTCTCAAGGGCTAGTCACAAACCCCTGTAACCTCTTTTCTCACAGCACTAGACATAATATAAAAATGACTGTGTCTTGGGTTAGTAAAATATAACTCGCATGTTTTGTCACAATTTCTTGACAATTACATAAAAATCCATATTTAAGTTGACTGATCAACCTAAACCTAAAAAAAAATTTAGTCATTTAAATACAATAAATGCTTTTATGGGGCTGTTTCTAAAGCAGAGGTGGCCAACCTGCAGCTTCTTTCTGTGACATGCAGCAGATCAGGAAGGATGTAGATAGACAGTAGCAGACAGAGAGGGCAGGGAAAAGAAAGCAGAGGCGCAGATCAGATAGGAAGCACTGGACAGGGAGCAGAAAGCAGAGCAGCAAGTCACACAAGCAAAGGGCATTCCAATAGCACTCTGGGAAAGGGCGGGCTTAATTTGTGGCATACCTATCAGGAAGGTTAGCTCTCACTGTTCTAAAGCACCAGCCCTTTTATTTAGTTACCTGAACATAGATTTAGGTGCATATCTTGAACCATCTGGCAACTAACACTACGGACTTTTCATGTGCTAAAGACTGAAATACAACAAGTGAACCAACACTAGAGTACAGGCCTTACAGATCATGGTACATTAAGGAATTTGGGATAATATGATTAAATAGCATGACTACATTTTCTCCCTCATGCAAACTGTATTCCAAAATATTGTTTAAATAGACAATACTGCACAGTGAAATGAATAAAGATTGAAATCTAAGTGCAGGATTGGTAGTTCTTAGATTTGAGCAGAGAGGGAGAGAGGCTGTGACAGAAGGATAAAGGAAGTGAAGTCACAATGGAGACTAAGTCAGTGTTCCAAGAGCAAAGAACGCTACACAAAGTGTAAAGAAAGATCCAGCACTTTGGACTGGAAAGGATCAATCGAGGTTCTGAAATTTCTGAATCCTGTGCTGAGGTACGGCTACCCACTGAAAGTCACCACTGTTCTTCCCTTCATCATGACTGTATGTGAACAGTGGATCTCAGTAACAGACCTATCACAGGTTCCTTTGAGATCAAGACTGGAGGTTAAGCAAGGCTACATCATTGCTCCAATACTCTTCTCAATATTCCTCATCACGATGCTGCATCTGACCACTGACAAGCTTCATTCTGAGTGGAGCTAAACTACCAAATGGAAGGTAAAGTGGTGTAATCTCAGCTGACTAAGCCAAAACTAAGATTGCCCCAACCTCAATCAATCATCGAACTCCAGCATGATGATCATACTGTAGTGTGTTGCACTCACGTGGAAGCAGATCTTCAGGTAATCTTCACGTTTTTATCGAGGCATACAAGAAAATGGGACTAATGCTTAAAATTCAGAAGACTAAGGTCTTCCATCAACAAGCACTTAATGAACAGTCCAGCTCCAGTAATTAAGATTTATGGTGAGACTCTGGAGAATGTGGGTATTTCCTGTCCCTTGGAAGCCAGCTCTTGCAGAAGGCCGACATCGATGAAGAAATCCAACATCGACTCAGATATGCAAGTGCAGCTTTCAGATGCCTGAGGAACGAGGTGTTCAAAGACTGTGTTGTCAGATTTGAAACCAAGCTCATGGTTTATCAAGCAGTCATGATCCCTACCTTAATGTACAGAGTTGAGATGTGGACAACATACAGGGGACACCTCAAGTCGCTAGAAAAGTACCATAAACACTGCTTGCAGGAGATCTTTTGAATCAAGTGGGAAGATGCACACACAAATGTTAACATCTTTTCTCAAGATGAACACTACGAGTAGAGGCAATGATCATCTGATATCAACTTTGCTGGGTGTGCCAAGTAATCTGGATGTCTGACTCCAGACTAGCAAAGCAAATTTTATTCTCCCAGCTCAGTTAAGGCATATACTCAAGAGGAGGGTAGAGAAAGCGCTTCAAGAATGTCCTCAAGGCCAGTATGAAAAAAAGATGCAACATCAACTCGTGGGAAACTATCAACCAGGACTTCCCCAAATGGAGGAAGAGCCGACTGCAAGGATCTCTGTACTTTTAAATCTCATGATGACAAAAGGAGATGAAAAAGCAGGAGTGGCAAAAATAGCATGTCACGGACTGAACCAAGAATCCAGAGCCACCCACCTCGCATAGAAGCATGCGCCCGAGTTGCAATAGAACCCATCAATCCCGGATTGTTCTTGCCAGCCATATTCAGACCCACAGATAAGGCAATCATGCAAGACAATCATCCTTGACTATGAGGGATTGCTAATGATGATTTCTGAATCAGAAAACAAATGGAACTGAGGAATGAGGTAAGAGAGTTTAATTGCGAGGGCAATTAAATATACAGAAATCCCTGATGCATGTTGAGCCTGAAGAACCAAGGAATAGGTGAGGGTAAAAGAAAGGAATACAATAGCTGAAGACAAAAAAGAGATGGGAACAGAGATCAGGATTTTAGTAATGACACATAGGTACAGTCCTAGAGGACGAGACAGACTTTTCTGACCAGGGACAAATTACAGTATGAGGAAGGGGGTGGGAGCAGGGAAATGCAGTGTTAATAACACTGACGTTAAACAAAGTGGAAGCAAGTAAGAAATCAATGTTGATGAGGAAAATGAGGAAGTTACAGTTGTACCTGAGCGAAACCACATTGTTTGAGAACAGAATTTCAGTTTTAGAGACACTTTTCTGGAAAGTATTTAGACAAAGCCATGAGGACTTATGTTGTCAGCTCTGAACAATGGTATGCCATTGGCATCTAGTACTTGCTGAAATGAAAAGGAGCAACTTCATAAAAGGAGAAAAAAGACCAAGTAGGTCTTTACAAGAAATACCTTGAGATGGCTGATTTGCACTGTGGATGGTCAAGAGGTTGGGGGTAGGGGCAGGCTGGGGAAGAGATATTCACACTGATCCAACTGCACTGAAATAACAAAACAACACCAAAAAACCCACTACCTTTCACTGGTGTAGCTAAGAATGGAAATTTTGGCAGATCCCATTTTATAATACAGTGGCAAATGACCAAAAGTCTAATAATCACAGCAACCCTGTATATTGTAAATGATTAAAGGCAAATAAAGCGCTTAAATACTTTAAAAACTCCTGTACACCCATTTAACTAGGCATTCACACACATTTAAGTTCAGGGAGCCTTAGTTACTAATTGGGTAGGCAGTGGACCTACTCACAGCTTACTTGGGTCAAAAAAATGCATGCAAAACAGAAGCATCTCCCCAGAACAAACTCAAATGCTTGGTCTGTATAATGATACTCAACACTGCATGTCAAACAATGTGAACTGCAATTTCAAAGTTATCACTCAACAAAGCTAAGCACTCAGCCAACAACTTCCCACAAGTAGGGCAACCCAGATGCACAGGAAATTTCCAAGAGCTTATTTTTAACTTGGCTAAGACACAGTGTTAATCTAAACTTATTTCAATTTACCGTGTTAAAATCACATTTGTTTGCAGTACTATAAATGTATTGTTACAACAGTATTTACCTTCTGACTGTCATGCTCAAAAGTTGAAAACCAGTGTTCTGCAGTTTCCATAAGATGTGTGAACATCGCGCTAAGGGGAAAAAGAATCCGGAAATTTAAATGTTAAGTAATGTATTGCAAACAGAAGTAAAGGAAATGTAAAGACAACAGAAAGTTGTTAAACTTACTAGGCATCATGTTCCAGATATTCAGGGTTCAAAAGAACTTTCATTTCCTCACTGAAAAAGCCAACAGTGAACAATCAAAATCTGAATGTTTATTTTTGGTCAGTGTTCTGCATGTACTATTATATATTTATAAGCCAACTTTCATATAAAGTGCAAATGAGAAAACTAGCCATTTTTAATTAAAAAGAGCAACTCCATTGAACAAATGAAGTCTTTCCTTTCTAAAAAGATCAAAAACAAATTAGCTGCCTTGTCTGCACTACAATGAAGTAACCATCTAATTATTCCAAATAACAAATTACTGAATGTCACAATGTATTATTTGAATATGCTTGATCTAGAATAATTGATTACTGCACAATCTATCACTGTTTGTCCAAAACAAAAAAATATGGTTACTGGTCAAATATGCAATATCAAAACATTAATTTATTTTGCTTTAATAGCTTCTATTTTTATTGTATTTTAACAGCAATTAATCAGTGACAGCACCTCTTATCCATCTAATTTGCTTTTTTGCTCCACTTTTTTCAGTGGGATGGAATGGAATGCTCTGTATATTACATGGTTATTTTAGGTATCTTGCACATTACTAGCTACTGAAGAACTTCTTGCATATAACTTACAAGATTTCTAAAGATAGATGTTAAATAAAAAAATAAACACATACAAGTACAATGCAGTCCTATGCTAACACTGCCCAATGGAAGCTACTTTATTCCAGGGGTAATTAAATTGGGTTTTAATGCTACTGGGTTCCAAGAGCAATTGCAGTAAGACAACTGCAAAATATGGCTGCATGGCCATAAATGATTTCAACAGGCAACTTGTTTAAAAAACAAGTAAAATCTTTATCACTAGGGTGAGAGAATCAAGAGCATCTGAATTTAGCTGTGGGACAATCATATGTGATATAATATTTATACAAATGCTATTTGCATGATATGGAAAATCTACATCTGAACTTAATATCACTTTAAAGTCAAGCGGTATTCATGTACAATTTTTTAAGAAATAGAAAAGTTATCAATCACTGCAATGTACTCATTTTTAAAAAAATACAAGAACATACTGATAAACAACTCATCTGTGTCAGGACTGGGCTCTGTAATCTGCCTACTCCCTTCAGTGACAAAGATCAAACCACTTCTGACTTGCACTGCTCAGTGAAACCTCTGGTTTAATATTTTCCTCTAGAGGGCCCATCTTTCTTTTTTCAGCAACTAGTATTTGAAAATTACTGCTACTCTTTAAAACTGCTTCAGAAGTTTCCTTTGATTTTTGATCTCTTATAGAGGCATGATGAAAAATAACATATCTGAAAAATTAAACATTTTGCAATCAGATTTATTTTTATAGACTTTAAAGCCAGTATGTTTTTCTTTAATAAAAAGAAAGAAAAAAATGGAAGGAAAATATATAGATTAATTCTTAAATGTATATAAATATGGAAAAATACAACACTTTCACATTAAATGGATAATTACACATCACTTGCCTTGGCTGGGCAGCTTCACTGGCGTGTAGAAAAGCTTGGTGGTCACAATGCAGGATAAAGACTATCGGCGCTAAAAGTTCATGCATACCCTAAAGATAAAAAGAAACAAAATTACACCAAGGTCTTCATACCTAATGCTCCACCTCAGCATCTAGCAGCCAATAATATTAGCAGTATAAAATGTAAAAGCATGAACATTTACATTCTTAACAGAGTGGTTTCATAATCAATGGTTTTTATGTTAAATTCTGATTAAATCCAAGTGTTTATTCTCCTGTAATATATGGGAAGCAAGTTATTCTCTCTTTCTCTAACAGAACAGACAACAAATTGGCAATGGTAGACAACCCTGCACCTGGCAGTTACTCCAAAGATCTATGTTCATAAATATGAATTTTATTTATGGTAATTACAATCATGCACCACAGTATAAAGATCTGCAATAAGGACAAATTACAAAATTTAAAATTCTTTTTTATTTGATAATGTTCCAAAACTAGGATATCAGCGGCCTTTGGAAAAGACAAAGGCAGCCATTTGGGGAATTAGAAATGGAGACATCCATGCCTATGGAGATTAAAACTAAGTTTCTTTTGTTTGTTTGTTTTATGCTTATTGTGAAACCTATATATGACAATGTGCGGACAAAACTCAGTATTGCTCCAGTGCAGGTTTTTAGTTATTTTTACCATTTATAATGAGAAATGCATATAAAAAAAAATCATAAACATGTAGGAGCTAAAGCACAAAAATACAATTGTACTACTCAACGACAGTACACAATTTCTGATCAACCTGCCTGAAGGGAAACAACTTTGCAACACCAGAATGGCACTTAACACATGCTAAACTGCTTGAACCTCTCTCTCCTTGCATTTAAATTGCACTTAGATTCGTAGATGTTTGGGTCGGAAGGGACCTTAGCAGAACATCAAGTCTGACCCCCTGCCCTGGACAGGAAAGAGTGCAATGACCCAGTCAGGTGCATGTCCAGCCTCCTCTTAAAGACTCCCAAGGTAGGGGAGAGCACTACACCTCCCTTGAAAGCCGATTCCAGATTTTGGCAACCCTTGCTGTAAAGCTCTTTCTGATGTTTAACCTAAATCTCTTCTCTGTCAGTCTATGGCCATTGTTCCTAGTTACTCCAAGGGGTGCCCTGGTAAACAGGTCATCTCTCCATACTGTCCTCCCCTAATGAATTTGTAGGTGGCCACAAGCTCACCTCACCTTTCACTTACGGAGGCTGAAGAAATCCAGGGTCCTCAATCTCTCCTCGTAGGGTTTTGCCTGGAGGCCCCTAACCATATGAGTGGCCCTCCACTGAACCCTGTTGAGGTTATCCACATCCCCTTTGAAGTGTGGCGCCCATAACTGGATGCAGTACTCCAAACGCAGCCTGACTAATGCCGCATAGAGAGGAAGTATCACCTCCTTGAACCTGTTTGTTATGCACCTGCTAACACAAGATAAAGTGTGGTTAGCCCTGTTGATCACTTTGTCACATTGATGACTCATGGTCATCTTGGTGTCAACAATGACTCCAAGATCCCTTTCCACTGCTGTGCTGCTGAGGAGGTCCTCCCCCAGACTGTAAGTGTGCTGGTGATTCCTTCTTCCTAGGTGCAGCACCTTGCATTTGTCTTTATTGAACTGCATCCTATTCTGTTCCACCCATTTTTCCAACCTGCCCAGATCTGCCTGGATTTGTTCCCTACCCTCTGGTATGTTAACTTTACCCTATAATTTAGTATCATCTGCAAATCTGGACAGAGTGCTTTCCACACCCTCATCCAAGTCACTGATGAAGATACTGAACAGCACTGGTCCAAGGACCAAGCCTCGTTGGACTCCACTGCCCACATCTTTCCAGGTCGATACCGACCCATCCACCACTGCTCTCTGGGTGCCACTCCTAAACCAACTTGGACTTAGTAAGTGTTCAACATGTGGCAACACTCTTATCCTGCTAAGTCCATATATCATTTGGTGGACCACAGCAGCACCTTTACTAAGCATTGTTCCAGCCTCCTGCCACAAGATGCCTCATTTAGGAACGTAACACATGAAGTTAAGCATTGAGATGAGCACAAGCAACTGGGTCCTTCAGCACAAGCACTTTCCCAAAACTCTTGGAGGGAGTGGGAGGTATGAGAGTCCCATAATCAAGATATGTGCTGTTCAACACTATCACCAATGTGACAGGTCAGCAGGGCACTGTAGGGGGGGTGCATGCGAGTCATAAGAGGACATCATGGAGAGGGTCCAGAGGAGGGCCACTTGCATGATCAGGGGACAGCAGGGCAGGCCCTATGAGGAGAGGCTACAGGACCTGAACCTGTTCAGCCTCCAAAAGAGAAGGCTGAGGGGGGATCTAGTGGCCTGTTATAAACTAGTTGGGGGGATCAGCAGGCATTGGGGGAGTCCCTGTTCCCCAGAGCACTGCCAGGAGTGACCAGGAATAACGGTCACAAGCTGGCAGAGGGTAGATTTAGGCTTGATATCAGGAGGCACTACTTCACAGTCAGGGTGGCTAGGATCTGGAACCAACTTCCAAGAGAAGTGGTGCAGGCTCCTACCCTGGGGGTTTTTAAGAGGAGGTTAGATGAACACCTTGCTGGGATCGTTTGACCCTAGTACTCTTTCCTGCCATGGCAGGGGGTCGGACTAGATGATCTACTCAGGTCCCTTCCGACCCTAGAAACGATGAAACAGAGGAGAGAGATGCTGCAGGGTGGGCTTGGTGGGACAGACTGCAACCTTGGGCTAATCTTTAAAAAAAGAATTAGAACCCTACTCCCCAACAAAAAAATCATGAGATTGGCTTAAAAACCACAACATCTTAAACCCCCCCCCCCCCAAAAAAAAGCCCTAGAGCTTTTCTTCATTGTTTTCTGACTTCTGAGTCTTTAGAGCAAGCTAAAGCTTGAAGAAAAGGACAGTGTTCTTGCCTTTTTCCAGTTGGTCTAATAAAAGGTATCATTTTGGAACCAAGAGTTCTAGTTTTTTGTATGTCTTTTTGTCTCAGATCAACATGGCTACCAAGTACACCCCTGAGTCTTTAGGGGGCAATTGAGCTGTAGTTTCAGACTTTTTTCAAGAACCACGAACACAACAAACTCTGTAAAAAAATGTAAATGGATAAGTGAAAATCTCAGCTTTCTTTTCAGGAGCTATTGCAAGACTCACATATAAGACTGAAAGTAACAGTAGATTTTGGAGACAGGAAAAAAAAAGGACGACCTACAGCACTGAGAAAGGTAAGAAGGAGACTGCAAACAATGTCAAAGGATTGGGAGACAGACCAAAGTGCCAAAAAGACCTATATAAACTGCAAGCAACAGACTGTAATTCTACATGCATTTTGTTAGTTTTAAATGTATATTTGTCTGACACAGAACAGACATGAGGTTGTTAAAATACAGTTAATAAGAAATTCACTGTCTAAATAGTAAATTTATATTCTTGTTCTGCAGTTTGGAAAAAAAGACATAAGGTAGGATTAGTTATAAAAATAAGAGAATAACACAGCCCCATCTTCCAACATTTTCATATGTTAATTTGGAAATAAAGCAAATCACAATGTGATCATCTATATATAACAAAAAATAGAGGCTGAGAAAATATCAGGATTCCAAAACAGAGCTATTCTTTCATTTAAGAGACCACTTTAAATATTTAGAGTTTTAGCTTGGGAAACGAAGCCACAGGGAGTGTTTATACGAGATGTTTACTGTGCAGTTGACTAATTAATGGTGTAGTAAATGTCTCAGGGGATACAAAACTAATAATTTCAAATCCTACCCTACTGCAGAGTTTTATCGTGCACAGCAGCACACATGTAGATGCTGAGCTGGCTGGCTGGGGCACGAGGGTGCTTCAGTGCTGGGGCTTCACACTGCCCCACACTGAAGCACCCTTGCACCCCAGACAGCCTCTCCACAATACACTGAGCCTGGTCAGAGCAGTCTCAGGGTTCAGAGGAGGGCCACTCGTATGGTTAGGGGCCTGCAGGCTGACCCCCTGGGCCCTCTGCCAGCCAGGGCTGCTGCAACCTAGCTCAATGCACTGCAGTCCCAGCAGATGTGTAAACTGCACGCCAAGGAGCAGCCATAAACTGCGGAGCAATAAGCTCTGCAGTTTATTGCTGCACTTCAATGGCATGTGTAGATGCACCCACAGTGTACTATGTATACATACCTTTTTTCCTGCAATACATCAACAGTTTAGTAAAACTCTTTAAAGTAAGGGTTGACAGCAGGCAGATAATTTCATGACACTTGCCAACTACAGCAAAATATTGATTTCATAATAGTTTCTGATTTTGAAAAAAACATGAAATACAGCAGTACTACCACTGAAATATGAATCAATGCATTTCAACATTATATTGATTCATGTAAGGACAATCAAATTATAAGTGAACAATTGCTGACCGGATGGCTTGGCTTAGCTATTATTGCATCTTTTCAGTTTAACAAGAGCTACATTTTTTCTGATAAAATTTATAGGCATAGGCAATTTTCATATAGCTATATGTACAACTGATTTTTTTTAAATTAAAAAAAAATGGGATAAAAGTAAAAACGGTGAAGATTTTTTTTTATTCCCATATATGAGTACAGGGCAACTTTTCTGGCCTGTGAAAGAATAAAAAGTTTTACAATGGTCAAACGCCATAAGCTTACTGCAAAGACAACACATACATGTACACATATGAAATAAACATGTGGATTGCTTGCACAAACACTCATTTAAATAATGTCAAGTGCAATAACAATCTCAATGTTGTGAACTTCAGCCACCATCTATTAGGTTTACAAGTACCCAGTAATTCCAGATTCAGATTGCCTCCAAAATATTTTAAAATAAAATAACTTTCCTCTTCTGTGCTAAGCTCCTGGAAAAAAAGCTTTATTAAATGTTTTATTTGCGTCTGAGCGTTCGTGTATATAAAATTTGCAAGAAAAAGAAATAATTAGTTTTCAATTCTAAAACAAGTCATTACTTTATGGTTGTTCATTGCAGGAATGAGCTGTGGTATCTAGGTCCAGTTCCTATAAAAAGATTTCTGATGCATGCCTGAGAGCTCCCTTCCACCTAGATCAATTTTTGCACTGTTCAAAAAAATGAAGGCGCTCATGAACATGAAAGCAGAGATCTCATAGGAAGCAAGAGCAAGTCCCTTGATGTACTTAGAATTATGAGGGCAAATGCATTAAACTGGACCCTATATTCAATCAGTGTAGCATGTGGTGATGTGTTAATGATGCATTAATGGCAACCTTTATTGCCTGGCAGATAAACTGCTACTTTTTGTAACAGTTAAAATTATTTTGAGTTATGAGGCCTCGTTCCTAGATAAGAACTGAATTAAAACTAGCTTCAGTCATGAATGAAGCTTGGTTACAAATAAGGCATCTGACCATGGACAGGTAAACTGATATGGTTGAGAGAGATTAAAAGGTTTATTGACTTCACTATACTCACAGCATTCCTGGCAGCTAATCCATGAAACAGTCCCCCTGAATGAGACAGTTATCTACAGGCAGGAGGGCCAAACAAAGTCAAGATGGTTAATGTGGAAGATAATTATGGAGACATTAAGACGAAAGACTCTGGAAATGCAGAACAAGTTGGGAAAGGGGTAAAGATCTTTCTAAGAAAATTGGAAGGGTCCAAAGGAGGGTTTAAAAAAAAAAAATCACTGACTATCTAGTACTGCACCATCATTTTTAGATACTGAAACAAACCCGCAAAGATAAAACAGCCATGCTTTCATCATCCAAATTCATCTTTTTTCTGCCCTTTACCACTCCCCTTACTCCTGTGACAATCCTTTTCTGAAATTATTGCACTGTTCCAGTAACACTAGTTGAAACAGAGGTAAAGAAGTTTTCTTTGTCAACAGCCTGTAGGCTCACAAAATTGAACCTGTTCTTTTATCTGCCTATGTTCATTTAGCCCACCAAGCAGTCTTTATTAAAGCTGAGGCATCAGGCAGTCAAAGTTCATTAATACCATTTATATAATCTCTGCAGTTTCAATTAACTCAGCAAGACATTCTACTACATGATAACAGTCTCATTAATTCAATAAAATCCCATAACTATTAACAATATGGTCTATGTTAAACGGGGTGTCACCTAGTACAAAATAATAGCTTTAACAGCTTGTGATGAAGCTTAGAGGGTTTTTGTTTTTTTTTTTTTAAATTTGATCTGGCTAAATATTCAATCCTTATGTAGCAAGGTATTATTTCTCTGTAAGGAATCTACAGGATTTTTAACATAAGCAGGGGGTAATTAAGTTCTTTTAAGTCATATCAAAGAATAAAATAATATTTCTTGTTCAATAAATAACAGACCAAATTAGCTAGAATGCATTCTTCCATTTCCCCATCACCTCATCACAAGTACTCTAGCTTATATGCACTAGAAATGAGGCAGCTGAGTACTTCTAAAACGTTTTTTATAGCCGTGCCCTGAAATATACTGATCTTCCTGATCTTTTATTTTTTCTTCTTTCTGCTATAAGGTTAGTGTCTACTCACATTCCATTAAAAATTTAAAAAAAATAGTTAACTAATCAAGAGTTGCTACTTTTGATAACTATACACTTGATTTTTCAATATTATCTATCAGAGAATTTTGATAAGCTGCTGCTATTTCAAATCAGGTGTGCTGGTCTCTTCCATGAGATGCAATTTCCTGGGTTAGGGAGGGGGTAGCTGTAAAACACATTTTAAAGCATGTGGTCTATTAAAAATATTTGTAAATTTATTAAAAAAGACTGCATTTTTTCTGAATCATTTTCTAATTACAGTTGCTCTTCAGCCTATACTTTTCCACACATACTATATTACTTAGTTTCTTAGTTTCATAACAGTGTGCAATATTAATTGGAAACACACAAAAATACTTACGTCTATGATTCTCTTTCAATAGACATTAGTCTTGCTGGAGCAATTTGTTTTAAAGTTTACGTTCATTTAAAAACTAGAAGAGTACACATGGAATTAACTGAGATTGTATCACAGAACAAATGAATTTTTCAACTGAATGAAATATGATCTTTCACTAATTTTAAAAGAAAGATGCAGGGATTTTAGCATCTGGCAATGCTGTGGAACTGATATTAGCAACCCTACTGGTGAAAAAGCAAATGTTTCAGAAACATCCTGTATACTGCATTTTATTTTGGTACAGAATCTGCAAAAGGATCCAACACGAACAAAAAGTCGTCTATCATGCTGAAGAAACCACAGAATAACTTGAAATGTTACATATGATTTGAAACCATTTGATTGTGTCTAAATCTGAACCTGCTACTTACCATACTTATAACTGCGGGACATATATATTCAGTATTTATCCAAGCATAGAAAACTGTCTTGGGCTACAGCCTGGAGAGAAGCTGTTTATACAAAAGTCTTATTCAAAAAAGTTGGAAGGTAAGGTTTAGCAGCCTTATAGAAGAAGGTTTTGAGGGAATGTCTTATGAGGGGGGAAGCATATGTGCTTGAATGAGCTTACTTTCCTTACCATGCAACTGACAAGCAGCTCTTTGATTGCTTTAGCATTATGATACAACTTTGGATACAATAAAACCTACATTATTGTTCAATCATTTGTCAAGCTGTATAGAAAATGTTGAGTCAATGGATGCCACCTGTATGATATTTTCATTACCTGTTTATAAAGCAACTGCTCATTTTCTCTAGCATAACAGAACAGAACATCTGTAAGAATTTTTCTCACATTCTCTTGCTGGAAATACTGCATTTCAGGAAATCTAAAAAAGAAAAAATATATTCTACTGAAGTGAACAACAAATATCACAAAGACCTTCTCAGGCACCTGATTTAGATATACACCTGGGCTTCTACAAGCAGTTCTAGGTAAGACTTTATAGCTGTTCTTCATTATCCTTTTGCAGTTGTTACAGAATAATATTTTTAAATGCTATATTTGTCTCACAAACAACATTCTGAACCACATACTTTTCAATATTATAATAAATACTAATTGTTAGTTCTCCTTAAATGGATGCATCCTTTATTAGGCTAGCCATCCCTACAATGAAGCAAGTGTCAGGTAGATCATTCTGATTGCCATTTTGTGCAGGTGACCAATCCACTGAAAATGGAATTCTCCTAGGGTGTATCTACATGTGTGCTTTACTACAGAGAGTAGACTAATTAGCTCCACAGCAAAGTGTCGTCATCCACATCTGCACCGGTATTAGGACGTGGTAAATAAATTAACATTGCCATAAGGTAGTACTGTTGAGGAAAGTACTGTCTTATGGAGAAGTACTTATGTGCACTGAAATGCACATGTAAACAGTGACAGGAGCTGGCTGGGGCAAGAGGGAGCTGAAGTACAGGGAGGCTGCTGCTGTCCAGCCCTGCACTTTAGCACTGTCATGCCCTAGCCAGCCTCTCCGTCGTCAGCTGCAGCCAGCCGGAGCCTGGGGCTGACCATCTGGGACCCTGGCCAGCCCAGGTCTGCTCCACCCCGGCTCCAAGTGCTGCAGCCCCAGGAGCAAGTGTAGACATCGTGTCTGTGAGTGACTTGCTCTACCATAGTTACATGCATAGGTACACCCCTATAGTACCTCGTCAGAGACAGACATCTCTCACATAAGACCATTTTCCCCAGCTGTCCAAAATATGGGTTCAATTGGCATTTTCTATAAAGAAAACCTTTCCCCACTTGGCACTGAATCCTGCTGAAGCATGGCTCCTCTGTAGCACAGCAAATCATGGCTATATTACCTTCAGAAGGCAGGGTACAGTGGCACCTTACAGACTAACTCACTCAGAGGCATAAGCTTTCGTAAGTAACAGCTTACTTCAAAGCATCTCTGAATGTCAAGGATATGATGAAGTAAGCTGCTGCCTAGGAAAGCTTATGCTTGTCTGAATTGATTAGGTCTGTAAGGTGTCACTGCTACATCTTCTGCCTGACTTCAGACAAATACAGCTAATGCCCTCTTCACATTAACTCTTGTCTGCAGTATAGTATATTTAAGGTGTCTCATTATAGTGCTGCTTGACATTAAACAAGCAACAAAGATATGCAGAATAGGTGGCACTGGCTGAAGCAGCTGCTAAAGCAGGAACAGGGAACAAGAGAACTGTCTCCTTTAAAACGGTGCAGTGGTATGTAACCACATTCCCACTTACAGCCTGGTTCCAACACTACACCAATGACTGGTCCTGCATAATGGATTCAAGAGAGCCTAAGAATATTTCTACAAATAAGGAGTTATAATTGAAGAGACTATGAATCATTCAAACATTTGATTTTGATATCTGGGAAAATTAGACAAATAATATAGGTCTCAATCCTATCCTTCCTTTTTAGTGTCCTTGTGACAAGGTATTTAGCAGAATTTGCATATTCATTGGAATAACAGGGCTGTACTGTTAGCACGTCTGCCATATCCTCAAATTTAGGATCTCTGAGATGTCAACTGCATGTGCCTCAACACCTGCGCCACCCCAGCCCCAGGTCTCAAATAATTACCAGTGACTTGTATATGACATATATTCTTGCATTCCTTGCATTTGCTTTAACTGGTATATCAGTTTCAAGATCAGTATTCAGTCCTGATGGCCATGTTTTCCAACATAAAAAGTGGCAGAAGAAACCCTTATAAAGGGTATAGCTGCTCTGGTACATTAGCTAGTTTATACAATTTCTAATTGTATTTCCCATATATCACTTTGATTATTGATATATGTGTCAGCATTTTGTTTGATATAAAAAAAAATTAGGGTAATTTTACAAGGCTACTTTAATAAGCAACAGTAAGCCATTAAAATGTCTTAAAATAGCCCAAGTTGCACAAAATTCTAGGACTTAATCATGTG
This sequence comes from Crocodylus siamensis, assembly GCF_052110815.1. Taxonomy (NCBI): domain Eukaryota; kingdom Metazoa; phylum Chordata; order Crocodylia; family Crocodylidae; genus Crocodylus; species Crocodylus siamensis. The sequence goes on along the minus strand of NC_143399.1, from coordinate 147,296,791 downwards.
CTAATGGGAGCTGTACTCACAATGAGATGATGAAGTCCTGAAGTACTTGGGATTTAACAAGATCCTGTACATACTAGATCTACTAAAACTTTCTATGATGAAGGATGATTAGGCTCTACTGCCAAGTATAGACAATCTAATAGCCTGAAGCTAAATTGAGTCGATCTTCGCAGGTTAGTCTAAGCTGTGTAGACTAAACAAATAAGCAAGGTGAACAAACATTCACTTTTGATTCCAGAAATGTAGCCATATGCCTGCACTGGCGCAGCCCACAAGCCAGGGGGTACCAGAGCACGCCTCCCTGATCAGCTACAGCAGACACACTGGACCAGGGCTAGTCCACCTACCATGTGGGGTGAGGTGGTTTGCAGAAGAGATGAGGGACTGTAAGTTAACTTGAATCGGAGACAGAAGTTAAATAAACGGATTTAACCTAAATCAGTTAAGTCTGATGCTCTATCCATCCAGGTTTATCTTAAACTGGTTCTGGCTATATTAAAAGCAGATTATGTGCACTAAACTTCTGTTATGTTGCAGATTTGAACTAGTTTCCGATCACTTATGCTGGTTTATGTGTAATTTCTGTCCCCAGCCTACATGTTCACAAAGGGCAGGCAGTCCTATATAATACCTTAATATTTTACTACCCAAGAAAATGAACTCTAGATATATTAAAAATGTTAAGGGATAGGAAATTCAAGATGCCAAGAAGTTGGGAAAAATGCTGCTACATAAGCATCAAGAACTAGAACAACATAAATATTATTGTGTAGCTAGTTGCAAACCGTTCGTGATTGTGTAAATCTGTTCCTTGTTTGAGTGACAGAGACAGACAAAGAAAACGCATTAAAGTGAACTTATACAAGGTGTCTCTCTACAAATCAGTACACAAACAAAGCAGCCTGAAGCCAAGAACAGACTTGCATGAGTGACTATATGAAATGCTAACACAGAAAAGAATACAAATAAAAGGGGAAGGACTGGAGAAAAAGGAAGAGAACAATTTTGAAAGGGTAACTCAGAAGAATTGCAGTGTTACTTGATAACAGAACGATTTCTGATATTTTCTTCCATGTTCCCTACTGTTTAAAATAAATGCAGCACTGCCTGACAATTTTCAAGGGCTCCCGTGTATTTCAGATTTCATGTGTGAAAAGGCACATATATGAAACCCAGTTATTTGTGCACAGGCAAACATATGGGATATATTACACAGGATGGCTGAACACAAAATCAGTCATTCATGTGTATTAACTGTCCATCTCTAGGAATCTGAAAACAAACAGTTGCTATTTTCTTGTAGCTATTCAAATATGGCATTTTCTTCATATAACTTGTCAGGATTATTATGCTACAAGTATTCATGGAATTGCTTTTGCTTGGGTTAGATTAAAAATGGGATAAAGTGTGAAGGGCTGAAGTTACCTTTTTAAAAATACCTTAAAATTTAGGTGAACATATATTTTTTACCAGAAAACCAAATAATATTTTTAATGCATTTTGGGACAAGCATAGCGTGATCCTGTCCCCTCAAAAGATATTAATGAGGAAAGAAGGCCCTGGGGATGTAACTCCAGGAACAGATGTGGTACAACACATTTAAGACTTAATTTTGTAAAGAGAGTAATTTAAGTCTTATTTAATGAAAAAATTTGGGAATGTCCAAACATCCAGTGGAAGAGTAAACACCTAAAATAATAAGAGAACCCTGCTTAAAAGGAAACACAAGAAATATTTCCTCGAGAAAAATACATGGGTGATTGTGGATACAATTATAGCACAATGGGAATGGGACCTCTAGGTTCTACTATACCACAGATTATAAACTAAAACTAAAACTAAAAGCCTCATGTAAATAGTAAAATTTATAGGGCATATGATGCAGTGGATAGCACAGGACGCTTGGCTCTTATGTCTAGTTTTAAGTCAGTCTTGTTGAGCCTTACCGTGCAACCATGAGCAACACTGTGCCTCAGGTCAACCAGCTGCAAAATGGATATCATATTGCCAACCATGCATAATAAAAGAACAACAGGTATAGCTTGCAAATCATGAGATTTTTTTTTAAACACACTTTGAGTTCATTTCATGTACCTTGGGTTTTTCCGAAACTTTTCTGAGCCATTCATACCAGTTTCATGCTTTCCTCCACCACAATTAGAGATAGCAATTTCCTTAAAAATGAAGCTGAGCTTCTTTCATATTCACATGGTACAAGCTGCTCAGGTTCTGGAGTACAGCTTTTAGTGTTCTGTGGAGATACCCAGGCTAACATGGGTACCGAAAGTAATCTACTCAAACCAACACAGAGATCAGTACAGGCTAATTTTTCTCCTTCATGGCAAGTTAAATTAGCCCGCAGTGGATTCTGTGCTATTACCATTAGGCTGCTTCTGGGCAGGGCTAACTCACTTAAAATTAGCTTCAGTATCACTACCTACACTGCAATCTACAGTATAGACATACCCTAAGAAAAACACTAATTATGATGAGAATTTGAATAAAATCCTTAGAATAAACAGCACTGTGCATTCCTCACAATGGTAATGAAAGTTTAATTATAAAAACAATCAAAAGGATTAAATATCAAAGCACAGAGTTAGGGGACATGAATATGATGTCAGCAAAAATCCTGACAAGAGTCCTGGTATGAAGAGTGCAACATTTTTCTGGCATCTGAAAGAGGTATACCAGCATTTGGAAACTTGTATGCACTTGTAGTAATCACATTACTATAAAGGAAGGACGCAGCAGAGACTGAAAAGGTACAGTGCAGCAGATGGCAATCAGCATAATTTAGGATTTTGAAAAGATTATTTATGAAGGACTATTATTCAGGCCTGTCCTGTGTAGTTTAGGGAAGAGAGACTAACAAATAAAATTTGAAAATACACAGCTATCCATGAGGATTTAGGAAGAACAACAATGAATTCATGCATAAGACAGTTTAAGTATTCATTATGGGAAATGCAAAAAGCTAGTGATCATGAAGGTTAAGAGGGAACTATCAGTTCAGAAAGAATGTTACAGAGAATGTTACTGTGCAATTAGAAGCTGTTTTAGAAGTGTAGTGTTCTCACATCCAGAAGAGTAGGAACCATTTTAAGAAAATGCTAGGGTAATAAATCTAACTTAATGCTAGGGAAAGACCACATGAAAATCAGCTATTTGATGATCATGTTTTACTGCAGTTAGTAGAAACATATGAATGCTTACTGAAGATTACAATGACTAAAAGTAAAGACCAGCATGAATGAATGGCTACTGTAAAAGTTATTTCAGGGTGTTCTGAAACTACCCATTTTTTTCTTTTCACTGATATAACCCGACTGCATAGTGGATAGATCATCTACTTCAGAAGCATGGCTAATAAAAGCCAAACAGAGTACAAGCCACCTGAGTGGCAGACAATCCTGCTATTTTAAAGAACTGGAAAAGGCATGTGGGAAAGGGAGAAAAACTGTTTCCCTCTCCCCATGGATATGGAAACATCCAAATGACTGTGGGGAGTTGGTAAGAAATGAACATCTAGGCATCCTCAAAAGAATTTTTCAGTGGTGAGGGATATTGGGAACAGGTTATAATGGAATGACTCGGTGTTGTTCAGAAAGACAGTTCCAGAGATGTAAATCCTAAATACTGAACTTTATCTATTCAAAGGAGGGAAGAGGGGCCCCAGATAATTTATCCATCACAAACTGCAATGAGGAGAGCAAAGTTATAGACAGTGGAACAAGGCAGATGTCAGAGTGAGGGAAAGGTCTTGCTGAGCTTTACTGAGCTTCAGCTTCTATTTAGGAACTTGTTTGGGTAGGGGGAATTAAAATTGATAAATTTTAGTCCAATTCATAGCTTAAAAGAAAAGAAGTGAGGCTAGTAAGGAGGACTAGCATTTCAGACTCAGAACATCAATGCTTCTTCACAAAGGAATTTGTATGCATTTTATAACAATAAAATAAAACTTTTGCATCTTATGCAACACTACTGGTTTCAAAGACAAGTCTGGGGAGAACTTCTAAAATTGTGCTTTAGTTCCTATTTTTTTTTGTTATTAGAAGATAACAACAGTATTGTTCTTTAGTGCATTTACTGAATGACAGTAATTAATCACAATGTTCTCAAGTCTACTGCATGTAACCATTGTGCATATTCCGATAGGAGTTTCTCTTTTAGGAGAATAATAGAACACAGTATTATACTGGTAGCCTGGTATTGGCTTGTATATATAATTAAAGTTAAGCCAGAACTTTCATTATAACCACCCAGTTTCTCTTAGCCATGGCCTTCTGAAAGGCTTCTTATTTGGAGACAAATGATCTGAACATGGTTACAGCTCAGAAGTGAATGTTGTTGGGAAGCTGAAGGAAAAATCCATTTTGATACATGTCTCAGCTACTGGATGACGAAAAAAGAAACATCATAATTTAGACGTCGTGTTGATCACTAACAACATAATTACTTAACAATGACATCAATACTTACAAATAGTTTTTATTGCAGAATAGGAACTTTGCTTGATTTAACAGGCAAAGATGCTACGTGCTTTACAAAACTGGTTCTTATTATACAGAAAAGTGCTAAGATTATAACAGGGACTAATGAAACCGTGTTTACAATGTGACATTCCCTCTTGGTGGACGAGTCTGAAACCAGTGTAACACACAAAAAAGGCAAAGTGTAGTATATTTTCCTGCTGCCCTTCGATATGGGGGGCTACTGGGTTAATCCAAATTTTCAGAAAAATATTTCCGCTAATTATAATGGTAGCAAAATGTGTGAATTCGACTCTCTATTCATTTATTTAAATTTTGATAGTAAAATATTAGGACCATTTAAATCTCCATCAAATTAAAAACCATATTTCTGTACGCTAATTTAAAGCTGATTATTGTTGCACTAGTTAAAACTAATTTTCTCTAGGTAAAAGATTACACAAAATAAGTTTTTCCTACTTTTGCTGATACTTTATAGAGCTAGTATCACTATCTCATCTATATATCAAGTTAGTTAGTTTATTCTGTTGATTGTAGGGGCATTTTACCTAGGAAGAGAGATACACACACATACACACACACACTTTTAAAAACACAGAAGTTGGCAAGTTTAGTACACTTTTTCCAAAACTGCTTCAACTTCTAGCTGATGTACCTTAACAAACAGAACTGACAAGTTTAACTACTACTTTTTTAAAGGGATGTAGGAAAAAAAGATACAGTATTAAATAAAGAATGTTGAAACCCAGGTAAGGAAATGTAAAATATATTTTCACTGAAATATTAACTTGCCTACATTACACATGAACAACGTATTTCATGATTAATTACGCTACAAAATGTATACAACCTCAGTACATGAGGTGTCCAATATAGGCAAATTAATGTTACTGTGACAATTATACTGATGACTTCTGATATTCTCCATTATTGCTGGAAGTAGACACCATTTTGGATAATTACATACAAACAAAATGTCCTTTATCCAAAATTATTGTGCTACCTGGACAGTTAACTAGACCAGAGGAACAGTAGTCTATATCTTGCATTCTTTTACAATACTATACTATATCAATACGATACTATATCAATTTTCATTTCCCTTTTACAATTTATGTATGTATATATTTTAATATTAGAACATGCTGAACAGTTACCATTTACAAACAAAAGAAATACTATCCATGAAAATTTACATGAACTCATACTCTGGTGCTATTATAAATCCAAAGACAGAAATGCATTTGATAAAAATCAGTCCAAATATGGATGTTCAAGAGATTCCACAAAATTATCAGTGACCTTTACTTACGCTTTAAAAATGTTTTTATTGTAAGTGAATTTGATTTACTTTGTAAATGTATACTGTAAATGAATTCTAAGAGTATGACCACCACTGTCTTTGTTTAAAACATAAAAGAATGTATGCAATCCAGTACAGGAGAATGGCACATGTTTAACAAAGCTGCAATTAAATGCAATTGTTTTATACATATTAGAGTCAGTGTTCTAACTCCGGGAAAATATTTTCAGGAAGTGAGAGTTCTAACACAAATAAGTTCCTAAACAGGAATCACTTGAGGCCAAGGAAATAAAAAGATACTTAGTGATAGTAGGGCAATTTTTTAAAAAGGCATCTGTGACAACACTAGAAAAGTGATGCATAAAAATAGAAATGCTAAACTTCTCTAGATGAATGACATTTTCTAACTAATTACACACTGCTTTTCTATTATTGATTGAATAAGTGTTAAGAATTACAGAAAATCATCTGTTCAATCTTTTATTATGAACATAATTTAGTCAAAAGACCTGTCAATTTCTCTTTTCTTTTTTGTTTCCTACAGAAAACTGTATTTTAAATTTAATATAATATTTCCTAAATCTTAACTGAGAAGAGCTTCACTTCAGTGATACCAACAAATCCTTAGAGTATAACATTTAATTCAAGAATATTTTCTGCTCTCTCAAAGACAGAGTCAAAGACAGACTTCTCTTTATACACTGTGTATGTATGTTTCCATGTTCATGTGTTCTTAGCACCTTTGTATTATGCCATCTCAACTTAGGCAAAGAAAACATGATGTTGTACATACAATGTAAGAAAAAAAGTTCAAATTGTAATATTTTTTTCTCAAAAAACTACTTACGTTCTTGTCACATCTTGCTCAATCATTGCTCGCAGCTCTTTATCCTGGAAAAATTTATTCCAAAGACTCTGAAATAAGTCAAAATAATTGTATTAAATAAAAAATATGATATATTTGAGACTTGCATTATATCCCTGCAAAGTACTCTACAAATATTAACCAATTAATCCACAACATTCCTGGGAGGTAGGTATTATCACTATTTTACAGATGAGAAAGACAGATTAGTGAGTTCCCCAAGGCATCACAGCAAATCAGTGTTGAGCAGGGATTACATTTATAAATTCCTGGCTTCTATCCCTATGCTCAATCCACTAGACCACATTGCTTCTATATACTTAAAAATTAATTATAAATTGGCTTAAATTGCACACTGGCCACTTATTTGCAACTGAGCTTCTTTGCCCTGGCAGAGGTAAATTAAGTTGGGAATGTATAACAATTGAACACCCACAATGAAAATTGGTATTGATCATTTTAAAAGGAAGTTCTCATATCAGGAGCAGAAAGGTAGAAATACAGCAAACTAACTAATCCTAAAATTAAATCTAATTTGAGTCAACTTCAGTCATTCTGTAGCTGTGCTTGTGCTACCCCATCACTTCCTTGCCCTTTTTACTGGGTCCCTGCAAAGGGTAATCTAAATGAAAACTGCTCCTTTTTCCCTTTGCAGGACTGAAATGGATATCACGAGATTGCTGTACTGTTGAGGAAAGTGGAATGTAGAGTCAGCTTTCCCTGGAGGAGCATGGTGCCTTGACAGCATTGATCAGAACTTAGGAGGAACAAAATCCATAGCAGTTCTTTCATTTACTTGGCTTTCAGAACACAGTGGCAGTAGCTGACTATACCACCTGACAAAGAACAGCTAATAGGGTTTAAAAAAAAAAAATCCCATTCTCGCCCCACCCTGTAAACAATTCATGACTATTTTCAAAGGAGGGGGAAAAAAGTTTGCCAACTGCAGAAACATAAAACTTGTAAAGAAAGAATTCTAATTTAATTTATATTAGTGCATTGCAAGCATAACAGATATTAAAATGTTTGACACTATCCCCTTAAGACTAGTCGCTTTCCTTTTCTCAGTTAAATTTACTAATATCCTAATTATACCCATCAGATTGCAACTTGAGCAAAACCCCGAGAAACAGTCCTTGGTTCCTGGAAACCTAACTCAGGACAGGCACAGCAAGGTACCAATAACTGTGTGCGCTGAATAGGCAGCATACCAATAAGAAAAGAGAAATACCTCCAGATGCTCATAGCAACTCCTTCTGACAATCTACAGAACAATACTACTATACATCTATTTAATTTCCCCTGTTATTACCAATCTGATGAAACAAACCAGAAAATTTTTGTTGCTTGTTTGGCAGAATTTTTGTGGCACTGCAGTTCATCTTACCCCCTCATCCTGTGAAAGTGGATTGTTGATAATCAGGTCTTGCTGCCCAGCTTTTCGAGGGTTTGTTATATGCTAGGGGGGGAAAAAAACAAACAAAAAAACCAACAAGGTTTCTATTTTCAGGTTCTAATTTTAGAAGTACTATACCAATATCCAGGTGTAGAATGTTTGGTTATACTTACTATTTCTTTAATCTTGTTATATGATGTTCTTAAGTTTGAAGTTTTACCTATCCACTGACATTTATCTTGGGGTAGAACATTTAGAAACAGCTGTCAATAAATCAAAACATGCATGTAAGAAGTTTAACCAATTTAATGCAACTTTTCAAGTTAAGTCCTATAGGACAGTCTAAACCATTCTAGGGACATGATTTGACAAAATCAGAATCTACATCTGAAATTGACAGAACTGAGGCCCTTGGCAGATGTTACATTTAAGACACAATTAACCATTAATCGCGTCTTAAAATAGCCGAGCCTCACATTCAAGCAATTCATGGTGTGACAAAATGAAAAACCAGCCACAAATTATTCCACAAAATGTGTAATAATTTTTTGTGGTTGGTTTCCATCATGCCTTAAATTGAACAGGTCAGGGTTACTGATGTACAGTTTGATACCCGATTGCAAGGCTTGGTTGACAGCTCCCCCCATTCTGGAACTATAATGGAGTCTCCAACCAGCTCCCATGTTGTCCTGAAACTGACACGGACAATCAGCCCACTCCCCCTTCCTGGTTGGAGAAGAGGGGGAGATGCGACAGTGAAGGGGACTGGGGGGCTTCTCCCACTGGAGGCTTTAAACCCGACACAGGACAGTTCTGGCTGACAGGAGCCTCTGCTCCACCGCACCGTGAAGCTCAGCTAGAGCTGCTAGGTGCAGGGCTTAAAGAACTGAATGGAGGCAGCTTCTGCTTCCCACCACTGGGCAGCCTGGCCATAGCTGCCTGGGGTTAGGGCCAATCATCAGCTATTTGCTGGCCCCAGTCTCCAGATAGCTCTGGGTCTCAAATGGGACTGTCTAGTCAGGACTGGCAATCAGCCAAAATTAACTGACAATCAGCCAACTGTCAGCCCTGCAATCAGGCACCCAGCTTTCAACTTATCAGTGCAGGAAGAGCCTCCTGCCATGCGTGTCTGGCATGGCAAGAGGCATGACTGTTTGGATCAGATCCCATTGCACCTTTAAACAAACATGTACCAGAAGCTTAAAACCTGAAAGTATATACTTTTAAGTTCCAATAGTTGAGAAGCTAGAGATGGTAAAAGTTATAAGATGCAACATGTTTGATTAGTATAAATAGTCACAGCTTCATTGACAACAATAGAGCTATGACAATTTACCACAGCTGGGGCTCTGGCCAATTCAGATTCCCAATCAGACAAAGAATACAGGAAGAGACCAAATTAAAAGTACACAAGAGGAGTTGTAGGCAGACCATGAATGGAAATTATGCAACATATTTAAAATCAATGAAACTGCAGAAAAGAAACATCCATTTATGCAAAAACTGGCACCACACTAGACATTCAGTTTCTCATCCTCTTTTTTTATTTATATACACCCACCCACCCACCCACCCACACTCACACTTATGCAGTGTATCTGAAATTTTTTGTAGGTCCTTCTAGTAATGGGAAGCAGGAAAAAGTCCAATTCAAGTAAAGTGACTTACCGTATTTTTCGGACCATAAGACGCACTTTTTTCCCCCCAAAAGTGGGGGGAAAACGAGGGTGCGTCTTATGGTCCGAAGGTGTGTGTCCCGGGGAGACGGGGCGGAGCTTGCCCGCGGAGGCGGCGGAGCCCGAGCGGGACACCCGCCGCTTGTTTATGCTGTGTCCCGGGGAGACGGGGCGGAGCTTGCCCGCAGAGGCGGCGGAGCCCGAGCGGGACATCTGCCGCTTGTTTACACCGGAAGCCGGCGCCCGTGCCGGTGGCCGGGAGCCGGCAATAAAAATGGCCGGCCACCGGCACACATAGTCTCTCCTGCCATAAAAACTGGGTGCGTCTTATGGTCAGGTGCGTCTTATGGTCCGAAAAATACAGTAAGTTATCATGGTCACACACAGAAAGACTATTTAAAAAGATGTTCTCTTTTATCAAAATTTTCAATCCTACCCTACTGAAAAAGAAAGAAGGGCCTGATTGCTTTGCAACATACTGCTTTAGGACTCCAATCCCTATTATTTATTTTGCCCAAGAGAAAGAGAGGCTTTAGAGGGCCTTTACTGTCTTTCAGAACTATATTAGCCTGGTTTCTTTCTTATCCAAGTCATTACAAGAGAGCCATAGTATGAGTCTTTCAAGGTATGAGAGCCTTTCATTCGCATATCAATAGGGAGGCATCTCAACTGCTTATTGTGGAGAAGGAGCTGATAGGTTTTCAAAAAGCCCAAGTTAATCATTATAATACAAACCATGACCAAAACTTCCCCTTTAATCTCAACACATCATTTCAGTGTAAAAAAAAAGTGACAGGAAACACAGTTACATTGCAGTGAATTTTACTATTAAATTAAATGTAATTCAACACAAAGATGCTCTTTCATAGGAATTCTTCACTATTACCAGCAATTCAGCTATAAGGCAACTCAATATGATTAGTGAATGCCCTATGAATTATAAAAATGGACAGGAAAACATTGGGATGAAGTCTTTTGGAAAATTCAGTGATTCTTCGCATCAATAATCTTTCAGCGCATCAGGTAATGTGTTGATATATTGCAACCACAAACTGTAAATAAATATTTTCTCTTCTTACCTTCCAGCAAACACTACGGAACCTGCTGCTTCTCAGCTGCCCATTAATCCCCTTCAGCCGTATTGTTGCCAAGTAATTGTTGTTTACAAATAGTTCTTCCCATTCTTTACTACATGAAAGGGGGGGAAAAAAAGGAATGAACATCTAAAAAAAGCCTCAGCTGATTTAAGGGCTATATCACACTAAGTAATTTTGGATAAGCAGAGGAAAGGAACTTTTTAATGTATATATTTAGTTGTGTACCATTTCTAAACGCATGGCTGTCTTTTTGGACAGATTTCTTCTTTGGATTTAATGAATATGTAGATCGCTATAATTATGCCAGCTACTGAAATTCATAATGTCTATGGAGGCTATTCCATTTCCTCTAAAATGTTGGTACTGCAGTTCAGTGAATAAACAAGAAAAATGAATATTAATATAAACACATTCATGTTTCAGCCATAGACAAAGAAATACCTACTCCAAAAATATGCAATAGAAAAGTATACTGTTGACTGTATTAGTTCCTCACATGACATATTTGCTTAAATGAACCTTCTTTTCTTCTTACTTTCAAGCTGGGCAGTTAAGCATAATAGAAGATGACTTTCTTTAACATTTAGTGCTATTTACTATTGAAATCACTTCTACTTTTTTCTACATGATCAGTTTTAAAATTTTAACAGGTGCTAGCAAATTTAAAAAAAACATCAAAAAATTAAAAACCCTCACTGTATAAACTGTTAAAGGCAAGCTTGAGCACCTTGCAGTACCTATGGCTGACTAGATAAACAACCTAAATATGCCTCCCAGGCATGCAGACACCAGGGGCCTAACACCTGTGCCTCATTAATATACAAGTAAATCTGTTCTACTGGGAAACAATTGGAAATTAATTGTCCCAAACCATTTACTGAGTTTGAATAAAAGAATTAAACCTATATTCCCTACATCTTCCACTGAAGTGGATCTCAAGAACAGTATCAGTCATTTGATGATCTTACCAAAGACCAAAGCAGCCTTGACCTACTCAGATAAAAATATATGAAGTCACTCCATTTCAGTGTAGAAGCATCAGGGGCACACTTAAGGGCACAAGCATTTTGGATGATTTCGTTTGTTCAATTTATACTCTCAAGGTAAAAAAAAAAAAAAAAATCGCCATTTTTAACTTTCTCTTGAGATTTACTTGGTCTTCATAGTAATGAAACTATGAAGCAGAAATAGTGACTTACTTATTTAGCTTTGGGCTGACATATCTGCTTAGTTAAGTGGGGTTACAAAGAAGGTCATTCAGGTGCTGAAAGAAAGCTCTCATTCCACACTTGTCTGTAATTCAATAATCTAAGTATGGATAAACTTAGATTGGATATTGGAAGAATGTTTTCAACCATTAAAGCTCTTTCAGAACCTCACTAATCAAAATACTAGGAGCAAAAACCTAACTAGTTTTAAATGAAACTCAGTAAATATATGAAAATGATTCTACTGCCTGTTAAAGTAGAGGCTAGAGTTGATGACCCTGAAGGTTCTTCCTCCTTCATCTATGTTCCTATTCCTCTGGGGCAGGTCTGAATTAGTACCCCAGAATGTGTGCTTGTGTGTGTGGTGGGAGTTAAAAGGTGTGTGCGCAGGTGGATACTGTGCTGGTAGAGATATCTTTCAGTTAAATGGTATTTTCATAGCACTTGTTTCCTCGAAAAAGAACTGACTGCTAGGCCTATATGCTCGGATGCAGCTGAGCAACAGCATGTATGTAGGCATTGTTGGGGATTAGTAAAGATGCGATGCATACAAAATGCTTTGACCTTCTCCCTGCTCCTCCATTTTTGTATTATCTGTACTAAAGAATACTTTGATCACTATCAACTGCCAGCTGGTCCAATATAGCAGAAAATGACAACAGTGCAGGCAAGTGGCAGCTCATCTTCCCTCTAGCCACACTGCCTACATCAGGAGGGTGGCAACCTACATTCTATGGGCTGGATCTGGCCCATGGTACCAGCTTCTCCCCATGCCACCATGCATACAAGTGATGGTGGTAGCTGGGTCCAATAGTCTGCCTACTCAGGGTTGTTATTCTAGCCTCCTGGTTTACACTGTTGGCTATAAATGGTTGTGGCATAAAAGTTATTGCATTGGCTCCCATCAGTACAATCCAGTGCCACCAGTGGAATCTTCCTTAAGACTAGAGGACTGCTAGTTATGCAGTGAAGACTGATTATAGTGCAAAGGAAAATCTGGCCCTTAAACATCCTTTGGTAACTACAGGATATTATGTTTACTCAAATGGTCTCATTGAAGCATATGATAGGAAATTTTTCTACCATGTAAGTAGTTTTGTAGCATTACTGGTGTCATTCTAACAGCTGCCAACTTAAATGCAACTATTCTTCAGAGGGTGATGTTTCCCTATATACAAGGGTCAGATTCTGATGTCATTTACACGGCTTAAGTAGAAGATTGCATTCACTTAATTACTTGGAAAACACTGAGATGTCAGTTGAGTTAATGCAGATTAAAACCAGTGTAATGAAAAAACAGAATCTGTCTCAATATATTTATAACAGCAACTGTCTGTAGTAACTGCTAGATGGCAATTAACATTTAAAAAACAGGCCTATCAGGACCCAGATATTATATACTTGCAAAAACCCCAAAATGTTTCCATGCTTTGGGGTTGAACTTTTCTAGACCTGGTCACTGCATGGAAACACATTACTTAGAAATATTTGTGCAAACCCACTTCAACAACCAAATTATAATACAATGTAATGATGTTTTTGATCATAATAAAAGTCTAAAATACATTTTTTGAACAAAGCTACATTAAAAATAGCTGGAAGAAGGTTGCCAAGCCCATACTCCATACTATGTTTGGCTCATGGGGAAATTGAAAAAACACTGTAAACAACTGAAAAAACAAACAACAAAAACAAACAAAAAATCACTCCCTAGTGTTTAGTAAAAAACTTGCTACAAATTTAGTATAATTAAATAAAATATGAGTCCCTGTATAACACCGCCCGTTAAATCTACCTGCTATTCAGACATTTTTAAACCACATGCTGCATCATGTCCAGAGTGGTAGAAATCTATAGGAAGAAAGGAGATGGCTTTCTTAGTAGACTCTCTTCTGAAACTATTAACTGATACTGGATAAAACAATTATGTACCTAAAGAAATGAGCTTCTGCTAGAAGCAAATATATTACTTCTAAAACTCTCTCTCAAGCAACAAGAAGAGGTTCCTTGTCCACAAAACAGCAGTACCTGTTCTGTTTTTCCCTACTCAGAGAATGTTCTGCTTAAAATTGTGGTCATTATGTCTGCATGGAACCCCCAGATGCTGCTTTAATTATGCTTGTTCCATACATTCACTTCTGTTAGTTTTCTCACCTACTCTGAGAGTAAAGAAAGAAATACAGTAAAAGCCCTGTTATCTAGCATTCCCTGGGAATGGGGGATGCCGGTTAATCAAATATGCCACGTCCGGTGCACCAGGGCTTTCACTCCCTGGCGTCAGTGTGCCAAGAGACAAGAAGGGGGGCCCCCCACACACAGGCTGCTTTGCCCCGGGCCACGGTCCACAAGGAAGAAGTAGGACTCAGCTCGCGATGGAGAAACCGGAAACGAGACTTCTGGTTTCGCTTTTGCTACATCCCTCGGAAGGAAGATTTGTATGGACAGATGCCAGTTAGTGGAGCTTTCTAGTTGCTGAAGTCCCGGATAACGTGGCTTTTGCTGTATTTCTTTCCTCCCAATGATTTCAATTATAGAATCATGGAAAATTAGGATTGGAAGGGACCTCAGGAGGTCATCTAGTTCAGCCCACTACTCAAAGCAGGACCATCCCTCAATAGATTATTCCAGCCAGGGCTCTGTTGAGCCAGGCCTTAAAAACCTCCAAAGATGGAGATTCTACCACATGTCTCAGTAAGCCGTTAAAGTGCTTCGCCACCCTCCTTAGGCCAATGAATTTAGTGAGAAAGTTTGTCCTAATATCCAACCTAAACTTCCCTTGCTTCAACTTAAGACCACTGCTCCTTGTTATGTCATCTGCCACCACTGAGAGCAACCTAGCTCCATCCTTAACCACCCTTCAGGTAGTTAGAGGCTGCTGTCAAACCCCCTCTCAGTCTTCTCTTCTGCAGGCCAAATAACCCCAGTTCCCTCAGCCTCTCCTTGTAAGTCATGTGCCCCAGCCCCCGAACCATTTTCATTGCCCTCTCCTCCTCAATTTGTCCACATCCTTTCTTTAGCGGGGGGCCCAAAACTGAACATAGTACTCCAGATATGGCTTTACCAGCACAGAACAGAGGGGAATAATTACTGCCCTTGATCTCCTGGCAATGCTCCTACCAATGCAGCCCAGTGTACTGTTAGTCTTTTTGGCAAAAAGGGCATGCGGCTCATATTCAGCTTATTATCCACTTTAAGCCCCAGATCCTTTTCTGCAGAGCTGCTGCCCAGCCAGTCAGCCCCCAGCCTGTACTGGTGTATGGGATTGTTTTATGCAAAGTGCAGGACTCTGCACTTGTCCTCATTGAACCTCACAAGATTTCTTTTGGCTCAATCCTCCAATTCATCTAGGTCAATCTGAATCCTGGCCTTACCCTCCAGCATATCCACTACTCCCCCCAGCTTGGTGACACCCACAAATTTGCTTAGGGTGCAATCCATCCCATCTTCCAGATCAGGGGTGGGCAATTATTTCGGGTGGAGGGCCGCTTACCGAGTTTTGGCAAGCTGTTGAGGGCCACATGAGTAGCTCCACCCCTTGACGGGTCCCCACCCTCTGGTCACCATCTTGTGACCAGAAGTCCTGCCCGGGGATGTGGGGTCTAGGTGTATGGCAGTGCGAGGCAGGATGTAGACGCACATGTAGACGCATGGGACTCGGCCCCGTGAACACATGCTGTCCCTTTCACTGCATGCATGTGCGTGTACACACACACACACACACACACACACACACACACACACACACACACACCCCTCCCTCCCATTCCCAGCCCCGGGGTACTGGCGCAAGCCTTGTGCTCCCACAGCCTGGTGAGGTAGCTGGGGCCCCGTGGTGCTGGAGCAGCCAGCAGGTGGGCAGTGAAGAAGTGAAAGCGGTGGCAGGCAAAGGCTTCCAGTTGGAGGACAGGTGAGGGTGGAAGTGGGGATGGCCTTGCTCCCGTGTCCTGTGGCTGGCTTCCCCTGGGTCTTACTGTCCCTGGCTCCTGTCATCTTTGACAGACATCCAGGAACAGATGAATATAAATTTTCTAAATTTTTTAGGGGCCCTCTATTCTGGATAGATTTGCCTGGCAGGCCGAACTCAGCCCGCAGGCTGTATTTTGCTCATCCCTGTTCCAGATTGTTAATGAAAACATTAAACAAAACTGGCCCCAGAAATGACCATTGGGGCACTCCACTTGAGACCAGCTTCAAATTAGACCTCAAGTCATTGATAACTACCTGTTTAGCTTGATGAACCAGCTAGCTTTCTATCCACCTTACAGTCCATTTATTCAACCCGCATTTCTTTCACTTGCTTGCGAGAATGTTGTGGGAGACTGTATCAAAATCCATGCTAAGGTCAAGGTACATGATGTCCACCGCTTTCCCCGTAACCAAAGAGCCAATCATCTCATCACACTAGGCAATCAGGTTAGTCAGGCATGATTTCTCTTTGGTGTATCCATACTGACTGTTCCTGACTACTTTCTTCTCCTCCACATGCTTAGAAAAGGATCCCTTGAGGACATGCTGCATGATTTTTCCAGGGACTGAGGTGAGGCTGATTGGTCTGTAGTTCCCTGGATACACTCTTCTTCCCTTTCTTCAAGTTGAGCACTATATTTGGCCTTTTCCAATCATCCCAAACCTCCCCGAATCACTGCAAGTTTTCAAAGATAATTGTCAGCAGCACAGCAGTCACATCAGCCAACTTCCTCAGCACCGCATCCAGTCCCAAGGACCTGTACATGTCCAGCTTTTCTAAATAGTCCCTAACATGTTCCTTCACCACTGAGAGCTGCTCACCTTCTCCCCAAACTGTGCTGACCTGTGCAGCTTACCTTGCCTATGAAGACTAAGGTAAAAAAGGAATCGAGTACTTCAACTTTTTCCTCATCATCTGTCACTCCATTCAGTAAGAGACCCAACACTTTCCCTGATCTTCCTCTTGTTGCTAACATACTTGTAGAAGTCATTCTTGCTATCATTCACGTTCCTTCCTAGATTCAACTCCAGTTGCGTTTGTCTTCCCCGATTTCATCCATGCAAGCTTAAGTAATATACTCCTCCCCATGTCATCTGTCCAAGCTTCCACTTCTTGTAAGATTTCTTTTTGTGTTTAAGATCACCAGAGTTCTCTGTTAAGCCATGCGGGTCACCTGCCATATTTGCTATTCTTCCTGCACATCAGGATGGTTCATTTCTGTGCCCTCGGTAAAGTTTCTTTAAAATACAACCAGCTCTCCTGGACTCCTTTCCCCTCTCAGACTGGCCTCCCAGGTGATCCTTCCCAGCAGTTCTATGAGGGAATCAAGGTCTATTTTTCTGCAGTCCAGAGTCCATACTATGCTGCTCTTCTTTCTTCCTTTTGTCAGGGAGGGGTCAGGACCTTGAATTTAATCAACTTGTGTCACTGCTGCCCATGTTACCATCTACTTTTACATTTCCCACCAATTCTTCCCTGTTTATGAGCAGCAGGCAGCACGGCCCCCAGTTGGTCTCTCTAACACTTGCATCTGGAAGTTGTCTTCAATGCTCTCCAAAAACTTCCTAGATTGCCTGTGCATTGCTTTATTGCCCTCCCAGCAAATGTCAAGGTGATTGAATTCCCTCATAAGAACCAGGGCCTGTGATCTGAAAACTTTCGCTAGTTGTCTGAAGAAAGCCTCATCTACCAAATTATCAGCTTATTCAGGAAAAGCTTCCTTTATGGTAAAAAGTATGGTAAGAAGTTCCTTTCTGAACCAGCTTCCTTTATGGTAAGAAGTATTTTATCATGGAGATCAACTTGGAATGCGAGCACACTTTGTTGCTGTTCGGGAAGACAACTGAGGAGAAAGATGTTTGGGAGGCAGATCAGCATGTAGAGAAAGGAGAGGAGATTGATGACATTCTGGTAATCAAAACTGTTGTAGGTTATAGAACACACTATTCTACCCAAGACAATTCTGTGGGCCTACTGTTTTACATTACTATATACCCTACCGAGACTAGTAGGTAGACAAAGGAGCCTTTCCATAGTATGCCAGTCATGTTGGACACGAGCTAGTCAAGTCAACACAAATGTAATAGATGAAAATTAGGAACATCAGCATCAGACTGCAAAGATCCCACATTAGAACTGCAGATGCTTAGATCAACCAGATAACCGTTAGCTGTCATGACTGTATTTTTAGTTTCCATCACAGGTAATGAGGGAACCAGTACACCTAAAATGCAATTAGAAACTGTACATAGATATTTTTTTTCCTATACCCAGGGGATACTATATACTAATTCTTAAGAATCTTCCATTCATGGAACAAAATCAGTTTAATCTGTAAGACAACATTTAGAAAATGAACACTGTTACACACAGTACTGTAGTACAGGACTGGGTATCCCAACACTAGTAGTGGGTTGTAAGAATCTACACTTGGGTTCCACAACAGTCTAAAATCCCAACCTCATTTCTCCTTTTGGAGAAATGCCTTAGATAAAATTTTTGAACAATGATGTTACTTTTGGGGGTGAAAAAAAGCCGACATTGGAAGCACACTATATATGGTCGAAGTAAAAACAATTTGACATTTTTATTCACTTTTTCATTCAAAACGATTTATTTTTAATGCATTGAGACTCCAGCTCAACTACCACAGACACCAGTGAAACAATGTTACTGATGCTTCTAATTATTGTGTCATATGCTTTGCAATTTGAGGTTATTAATGAGAAAGTCCCAAAAAAACAACCATGTGAGGGCACCCATTAAAATTAGAACAGGTTTAAAACTGAATAAGAAAAAGTATATTTTTTTTTTATACAGAATGTAGTTAACTTCTGGAACTCATTGCCACAGGAGATGTTAATGACAGATAACATAGCCAAATTAAAAAAGGGACTAAACAAATTCTTGAAGACAGATCTGTGTATAGCTATTAAACAGAAATTTAGAAATGTTTCCATTGGCTTAGATATACCAGAGATGGAGGATACCAGGGAAGGTAAAAAAAAATAGAGCATGGGTCAGCAACTTACAGCCCTTAGGCTGGATCCAGTCTATGGACACAGGGCTTCAGTGGCATTCAGGAGCATAGGGCTTTGAGAAAACACTCCTCAAACTGCTATAGATCAGGTTGATCACCTTTAGGACTGATTTAACTGTCCCAAACTCCTGTACAGTTCCCAACACAGCCCCAACATGATTTTCCTACCCCCTCCCTGGCACCATGCCCATTTTTAGACCCCCTCAACTCTTCCCCCCCCCACCTGCTGGACAGCTTCTCCTGGGAACCAGCCAGCCCCCTGCCCCACCTAATCTCTTATTCCACAAGCTGTTCCCAGTGCTGTTTTTACTGGTGTTTGCCAGTGCTGAGATCTAAGCAAGTAAGCTGGGGTGGGAAGAAGGGTGGGTGGGCTGGGGGGGAGGGTTGGTTTGCAGGCGTGGGGTTGTTCATCTAGGAGTTGGGCATGCAAAAATATAGTCTCTGGTCCTGGGGAAGGCAGAAGAGCCCCCCCCAACCCCCAAATTTCCCTGCAGACCCCACAAGCTCTGCTGATCCCACCAAACCCTCCCAGACCCCAGCAACACCCCCTACAGAGCCTGCCCAAATCCTGATCCCCCTGTGGACTCTACCTAACTCCCTGATCCCACTGCAGACCCCATTTATCCTCCCAATCCACCTGCAGACCCCACCTGCTCACCAGTCCTTCCCACTGATGTCACCTGCCCCTCCAAACCCCCATGAACCTCTTCTGCCCCCCTAATTCCCCAATCCCCCCTCTGCCCTCCATTCCCTCCCTGATCCCTCACCTCCCCCCTAAAGCTTCCTTTCACACCCACCCCTAGCCACTAGCTTTCCCATCCAACTTACCTTAGATCAGGTGCCTATTTTTAACTCTGTCTAACCTCCCTGAATGTCTATACACAGCCTGGTTTAATATCCAATAAGAAATTACTAGCCATTACATCATTACTGTGTCGTCTTAGGTATCCTCATTACACCCGCATAGACATCTATTCTATAACAGAAATTAAAGTTGGTGTCACTGAAGTTAATAGTGCAAGTTAAAAATTAGAGCTCTGAAATCAAATTAAAGAGAAGCTGCCAGAGGGTGCCCAACATTCTGTAATTTTATTTGTTGACATCTTCATGACTTGAGATATCCTGTATAGTTTTAAAAGGAGCAAAGAATGGTTATTTTGAAATTATTCTCTTGCAGTAGATGTCATCATAAAAATAAAAAAAAAAGATAGGTTTATACACAATTTAAATTTTTATGGAATTGAGATATGACTATAAACAAGATAATTCAACCAATACACTAATTTTAGTTCATAAGCATACATACTACTGATTAGCAGGTTTATTGCAATGCCTTTTCCCACCTCTATAAATACACTGATTCCACACTCATCATCATAGCTAAAGCCATCAGGGATTTTGAGAGAGAATATACTAATTTTTTTTAACTATTGACTTAGGATGGTTTTACTCAGTGGTGCTCTTATGATGAAAAGAAATTGTTGGTTGATCTTCAGATTAATCTCAGTTTTACATTATTTTTGGAAACTTAATACTTGTACAAAAATTTTAATACGACATCAGCACTGTACCTCTGTGCTGAATTTTTATATATTTCACACGTATATCAGCAGTGTAGTTTCCTCAGCAGAATGAAATCACTGATTAGATTTTCCTTTCAGCAGACTCTGTATGAAAACTAAGTTATCTTATTTAAGCTCCAGTACTTCTGCTGCAACCATGTAGTACAAAAATCTTCTATTTAAAATGCTACCAACTACAATGGCACCTAGTACTGAGAAAAAGAATTGATCATCTACAGGCCCCCTTGCTGCTAACCCTCAGCCATTAAAAAGCTGATGGTTCTGAAGCAGATGTTCTTGCTTTTAGGTCACTAAGAATCTTACGGACTAGTTTTCCTCTCCAAGGAGCAAATGCCAGCCTGATTAAGATCTGGAAACGTACAACTCAACACCAAGAAGAATGTGATGCCATTTATCTGTCAGTTTCAGTCACATTGGCACGAGGAGTTTTAATGGAGTCCTGATACTGTATTTCACTGCATTACTGCTATGCTTAAGAACTATTAATAAATATTTTAACTCTCACTCTTTTTAGTATGAGCTGTTGCCAGACTGTTTGAACTGGGGGAATTTGTTAAAAGCTTAGGACAAAAACATTATTGCTTGTTTCTTTAAGATAATTAAAGGAACTAGTGGTGTTTCCTAGAAATGGGAAACGTAAAAAAAACCCTGAAATGCTGCCAATAGGACAAGACTGGCCTTAAATTCTCTGCTACTTATTTTATGGTTCTGCATCTCTATTATAACCCTATGATTAAAAGTTGCTTTAGAAGATGATGTTTATCACTCAAATACATTTTCTGTCCCCTCCTTTTACCACAGGTGTCTCCTTCCTTAGATATGACAACAAACAGTAACTATTTTTGTGGTTTTCAATCATGTCAGGATTTAGTAATATTTTAGCAAACAGTACAATGTTTTCCACTTACATAAAAGTACATTTAACCACAGTGGTTACTGTGCATATACACCGGAAGTATATTTTTGACAATTATAAGTTGTTTGTATCAGCAATTACCAAAGACATTACAACATGTTCTATTATATATCTATAGCAGTGATTCTCAGTCAGGGCGCTGCAGAGTACCACACAATGGTTAAGCACAGTTTGGTGTGCAAATTTGATTCACAAACCCACAGATTTCAAAAACAGGAATACACAGTGTTAAAAACATTCTGACCCATTGGGGCCTTTCTGAGTTCTTTGCAACAAAAGAATAACTCCATTATTTTTCTTTAGTCAAAAACTGAGTGAAAGCAAAAAGCTGACATTTCCTGAGGGAGATCTTCAGTCTAAGGCCAGGTACAGATATTACACTTTTACCAGTATAAGTGATCGGAAACCAGTCTATACCTGTAAACAGAACAGAAGTCCAGCACACAGACTGACTTAAAAATGACAGAACCCAGTCTAAGATTTGTCCCCCCACCAAAGGGCAAATGTGTGTTCTGTTTGCTACTGACACTAAACTTAGGCTGCTAATGGAAAACCGTGTAACTTGCACTGATTCTGCCTCAGGCTTTTTTGAATGTCTGTACCTACTGTAAAAAAGTTTGAGAACCACTGCTCTGCAGCATATCTGTATGTCTGATTATAAAAGCTGAAGTCATATGATTTTCAACCATATTACAGCACTACATGGTTGAAACTAAGTGCTATTTCCATGGTTATTTGTTTCCTTTAAACAGGACATAATCTACTGCATTTTCAAGTTCCAGCTGCAACTTCTAGAATGAATTCTCCACTCCCCACTTATACATTTTGTGTGTATATACCTCATTAAGAAAAAGCTAGTACAGATTCTCTAAACTCTTAAGGCTCCTATACATGTGCAGGGAGCCTGCACTGGAAAGATTAATAGAGCCTGCTGGAGTGCGGAAATTAATGCTCTCCAGCAGACCCTAGAGTATCACATTTTAGTGTCCCTGTGCTGAAAAATTGGGGGGGGGGGCAGTGGGGCACTCTGAACTAAAGTTCATTCGATCAGCTTTAGTTCAAAGCACCCCATTGCCATTTTTCTGCATGGGAACACTGATACCGTGATACTTGGGCACTTTTAATTAGCATGATTTGCTAATAAAAACACCCCACACACCTCCCAGAGCATGTGTAAAAATGCCCTTAGTGCTCTTTAAACAAGGGAAGACCAAAATTAATTCTCGTCTTCCGTGGCAGATTCCACAATTGTACAGACTAACTATTTACTTATATTACAACTATAACATAGAGGTCTCACCAAGAATGCCTTTTATGGCTGGCTTTTGCTCTGGGCATCAACAATTTCAGCCAGCATCTTTGAAATGCACTGAATTGATCCTTCATAAACAGATGCATTTCAATTAATTGTCTGAAAATCAAAGTAGTACGGAAACCTACTCTTTACCAAAAAAATAACAATTGCAATAATTAATAAGAGGGAATATGGCTTATAGAGATATTAAGAAATCAATGCCAATTCCTGGCTTTTCTTCTTTTGCCCTCCATCTCTCAAGATTTTTGATGCCCAATCCTTTTCACGTTGTCAGCTTCCCAAGAGTTAAGTAAACTTGTCAGTTTACTGTTACTTCCTACTAACCCACATGCTGTCCGCAAAGAAGAAACTTTGGTGGAGGCCTATACTAGATTCCATACTTCTTTGAATGGGAAAATCAAGTCACTCAACTCAGCAGAAACTCAAAGTACCTACACCATGCAAATCAGATATAAAATTCAGGTAAAAGTGTTTAGTGAACATCAAGTAGAGATTCAAAGAGCTCATCAATTAAGACTTCTTCCTGGTTCAAAAAGTTGGCAACAATTCTAATAAGAGCAGCTATGAAGAGGTTTGTGTAGACCAAATGAGCTGTGGAATAAATAACCCAGATACAAGAAACACAGTAAGATATTTGGTGGTGTTTGACCTGGGCCTTCAAACAAGATACAAAAAGGAAAGGAATTAGAGAAAGTAAAATTTACAAAGCTCTCTGCATGGTCAACTAACATCCGATGGCTTCTTTTAATTTTTTTCTGATTTGGGGAAAAGTACCTTGGAGAGAAAGCCAGGCCTGTGTTCTTATTATTGGAAATAAAGCATGGAGCTCTGCAATCAGAGTGCCAGCTTGTCTATACCCAGATGAGAGTAAGACAACCACAGAGGCCATTTTCACTAAGAGACAGTTAAAGGTAATTGAATGTAATGATTCAAAGGCCTGGAAACCAAAAACAACAAGGAAAGATTCTATAGGATCTAAAGGCAAAAATCAGGTCTTATTTGGAAGATCCTGTGGCCATGAGACGGCACCTAATGAGAAAGGCTTCTGTTTCATGATGCTAAGTAAGGCAAAAATTTAAAAATTGAAAAACAACATGCCCTAACTTTTCTATCCTGGAAGCAGAGAAAAGAGGACAAATGAGGCAACCCCTGAGAAAAAACAGAAGAAGAGATAATCCAATGCTCTTGTCTGACTTCTAGCACCAGACATGTTAGAAAAAGATTTAAAAAGAAAAAGATAATGAAAACAGATGAAACAATCATCTGAAGTTCTTTGCAACTCCAGAGCTGACTTTTCTTCTCTAAGGGACTCGGTAGTCTCACAGATGGCGGCAAGCCAAGAAAAACAGGTTACTCTAACTTACAGGTAACCTTAACAACACAAGAGCACAGCAAACCAATGAGAACAGTAAGGAAGAGAAAGGCTGCTTCTTGGAAGAGGAAGACAAAACAGTTTTCCTACAAGACAAGAGCATCTTGGTTGATTACAATTTAAGCCAGGCTCTGGACAATAGACTCAGCATAAACATTTCAAAATCATTTGCTTGCTTTCTTCCTCTCCCTCCAGACCCACCCCATCTTATACATGTTGTGTTTTTCCAAAAAGAGAGTGGCAAATGTATTCTTATGCATATCTGGCCTGGGAAGCCTGATATGAAAAATCACCCAGTTCCAGACTATTAGTGTTTTAACACTTGGCCAGGAGGGGGCAGACATCTTGTACAAGTTAGCCCCATAATAAGAGGCTTAGAGAAAAGCAGGAGGGACGTCCTCACAGTTTCACTTCCTTGCTATATTTTTCCTGAGCATGCTTACTGTGACACCAGACACTAGCTAGAGCACAGAAAAAATGCATCTCAGAAAGCAAGAGCATGCTGCCTTCTTCCAAGGAAGCAAGGCATATCTGGAAAGGAGAGCCTAAGAAGAAGATTAGACACCAATGTCCTTTTTGTGGCAGATGTTTACTGAATGACAGGAAAAGGAAAAAAACCGTGCCAAACCCTATTTTTTCTATTGCTTGTCTAAGTGGACTTATGCACTTAAACATCATTCTAGTCCATGATGTAAAAGTTGCAAGGAATCCTTTAATGGGGCTACTGCTTTAACAGAGCATCATCTTACCCTTAATACTGAGTCGCAAAGAAGCAGAAAAGAGGAGGTGTCATGCTAGGTCTTGGGTGGCCAGGACTGGGAGTCAGGTTCTGGAATAGCAACTGGAACGAGAAGAAATGTGCAGAATCCAAGTGTTGGGGAGCCTGGGAAGCCAGAAGCCAGGAGGTCTGTCTGAGAAGCTGAGTCAGAAAGCCACTCTGTGAGAGCCACTGTGCGAGACTCAGGCAGAGCATGGAGTCAGAAGGCAAACCAGGTCAGGTAGCCAGGAGATCAAGCCAGGAATCAGGTTGAGGAAGAAGATGGATTAGGAAGACAAAGCCAGGGAGAACACCAAGAGCAAGCCAGGTCAGGCAGGCAAAGAATGAGGCAAAGAGCTGGTAGGGTCATGAGTTGTGAAAAACATTAAAAGCAGCTGGGTACAGGCTGAGCCCTCTTGACCAGATGCTTCCTCTTCCTAGTCAGGGGATTATACTGGAAGGGGAGAATGGTTAGCTGACCCTGACTAGCCACTCCAGTGGCAGGAGTGGGTGGGTGGCCATGCCCAGAAGAAGGTTTCTGGCCAGTGCTGGTCATCCTAGATCGTCAGCTGGAGAGGTGCCAAACCAGGTGAGTAGGTGCTTAGGTAGGCCAGGACCCTGGGTTTGAGGTCAGAACCTAACAGGAGGACCCACCCATTTTGTATTATCGAGCAGGATAAAATAAGATCACACTTTGGTGCAGTTACATACTTAATAGGTGGAACAAAATCACAAAATGTTAAGCAATAATCATTGTGGAAATGAGGTCATATTAAAAAGTGTATCATCAGAGTATATTAAAAAATTTAGAAAGTCTAGCCCACAAGTTTATTAAAAAATAATGCAGACTGATCATAGGTCTCAGAATTATAGAAGCATACAATATAAGAATGGAGAGGGATTTTTTCCCCCATCTATATATTTATTATAAGCAGTATTAATATATGAAAGCACCTTGAAAGAAAATAATTATCCATAAGATATTAGATTCAAATAGCCAAAAAAAGTCTGCCTGTATCAATGGCTCTCCTTAAAAGTCATAATTAGGTCATTAAAATATATTTAGAAAAATAGCCTGTAAAATAAAGTTAAAAAATACTCACCTTCATTTTATTTCATAGGTCACTGTTATACCATCTAATAAGATAATTAAAAACATGCAAGCAGCTGGTACTGCGGCTAAACAGATTAATGTAATAGTCTGTAGTCATATGTGCTGGCAAGGGGTTCACCTCTTTGGCGAGGAGAAGGTCAGCTGCCCTTGGGAAGGAGAGAGAAAGACAATATTCCTACTTTCCAGTGGCACTGCATTGCAGATGCTGAGGCTGAAGTCCGGCATGGTTTTTTCTCTTAATGGAAATATTTACACACCTACCAAGGGCTTCTATTGTTGTGGTAAAAGTAGCTTTAAGATCAAACATATTTCTTCTAAAGATCATCCAAAATGATCAAATGAAGTTTTCTTTTTATTAAAAGACAAGTACTCACATACCCCAAATCCAAATAAGCCATAGTTTCAAGTTTACCATTAGTAAACTATCAAGCTTTTGAAGATGCTCTACAGAACAGAACATTTAAATCACATACTTCCAGTAAACTTTGTTTCCAGCATGTACAAAATAATCTGAGTTGGCAGTAGAGGATTAAGTAGCAAATTCTCTGTTCTCTAACTAGGATATATTTGTAACCTCCCAGATTACTTAGAATTCTAAGTCAAACTTGTTTCCCACTTCCACTGCACTTGAACTTTATGAGTTGAAGGGAAAATGTCAGCTCTCAACTTCAGCGGCACTAACTGCATCAGTTGCAACAAAGCAAACAAGATCCATAAACTCTAAAAAGAAGACTCTACACAAACACATTAAATGACAAATACTGAAGTTACATCAGTGCAATGGTTGTGTACATTTCATTTTATAAACCCTTATTTTTCAGAGGTTTTTAACGATGAATATCAATAGCAGGCTAAACTAGTCTAGCAAAACTTTCTACTAGAGAGTCAGAGAAACTTGTTTTGAAGAATTTTTTTTGCAGAAGCAACGTGCCCTTGGGATTAGTTATACAACCAAAAAAGGTATCATTTTATTTTCAAGTGTTTAAGTTCTTGTAATTATTTTCCTTTTTGCCTACACCAAATTGTGAACTGGTATTAACAAATATAAATACATGTAAAGTAACATATGTTGTTCAGTAAAATTTTTCACTAGGATTTAGAGTTCATAATAAATGCAAATATGGCATTCACACTGATCCAAAGGCCTGTATTGCCTCTTTTAGGACTGTTATCTATGACCTCAGTCTCTAAGTACAGCGATCCATAATAGAATAGATAAAAGCTGCCATAAATCTTCATATTACTGATTTAATCAAGTAAATATTTTCCACTTCTATTCAAAATAATATTCAGTTTAAAATAGTCTCAAATGAAAACAAAGATACCTGAACACCGTTAAAACGGATTAGTGAAAAACATGTATTTACAGGTAAAGCTTTACCATTATTATGTTTCAATGTAGTTTAACCAATTTCCTTGCCCATCAAGGCATTGTCTATTTATCTTAACATAGTGCAGAACTATGATCAATATTGTGTTCAACCCAACCAGTAAACTTGCATTATATGGTAAGAGCTCCTTGCCACCAAGCAGAAAATATTCATTTCACACCTTAAATACTGGAATAGTACTTAATAATAGCGCTGGTTTGCCAACTATGCAGAGGTTTCTCTTCTATATATACTGTACTATCTTCCCATATCATTTTACTTCTTTAATTATAACAATAGATTAACATTCTGGCATTGCAATACAGATAAGCACTGATTTTAAAATAGTAGTTAACTTCATTCTTAGTTCTGTAAAGTTTTTCTGGAAGTCTCTTTTACAGAATACAATTACTATTCAATAAAGGTATACCTAAGACACTATTATGTGTACTTGGTGCTACCGGAAGTGGGGGAACAAAGGGCATCTTTGTGCCCGCCTAGTTCCTCAGAAAAACTAGTTGTAGGTTGGGCCTGCAAGATAACTTAGAGCAGCCTTAGAACATGGGCTAGCATGCAACAGAGAATGCAGCACAAACTATAGTCATGCCTCTCCAAGTAAAAGAACCTGCACCTGGAGGCTGACAGATCATGACAGAATTCTCAAATCCTGGAGGACTATTTGGTTATTTAGGAAAGCTTTATGGCTGCAACACTGCAAAGGGACTGCAGCATATGGCCCAAACTGAGCCTTTTGATTAGGGACAGAAATTGCATATAAACTGGTTTAAGTGATCAGGAACTGGCTTAAACCTGTAACAGAAGAGAAGCTCGGTACACATAAACCAATTTCAAAATAGCTGAAACTGTTTGAGATAGAACTGCCTGAAGGTAGTATCACACTTAACTGATTTGGGTTAAACCGGTGTATGAAATTTCTGTCCCAGACCTCTTCCTGGTTCAAGTTAAATCAGTCCTCCAGCATGCTTTCCAGCCCTGGGCTGGGCTGTACCATTTGCTCCAGACAGCACGGATGGCCCCACTCCTCTGCTCCCTAGCTGGAGCAGTGAGGGATGGCTGACAAGGAGGAGAGGGGGAAGCAAGTCCAGCTGGGGATGCAGTCCAGCTTATGCAAGGTCGGGGAGTGTCCCCCCTCCAGGCAAACCCTGGCTGGGATCTGGGGCCTTAAACATCCCTTCCCCAGCTCAAACTTACTGCAACTGTGGACTTAAAGAGGCACCTGAAAGCAGGAAGAGGAAGTGATGAGCAACCCTGCAGAGTCCTGCTGTTGTAATTCTGGACTGCAAGGCTAGGAACAGACATTACACATAAACCAGTTTAAGTGATCAGAAACTGGCTGAAACCTGTAACAGAACAGATGTTCAGTATACATAAACCAGTTAAACTGGCTGAAACCAGTTTGAGATAAACCTGGTTGAACGTAGTATCAGACTTCATTGATTTGGGTCAAACCAGTTTATGCAACGTCTGTCCCAGATCCCTTGCTGGTTTAAGATAAACAAGATACCCCCAGTATCCCAGCATGCTCTCTGGGCTGGGCAGGGCTGTCTGCTCCACAACAGAGCTGGCCCATCCCCTCTCCTCCCTGGCTAAAGCTCCAGCAGAGACTTGCAGGCAGAGCATTTGCCAGGCTTCTCCCTGCTAAGCAGGGATTATTGCACCCCCTCCTCCCACCTTATACAGACACCTCAGCATTAGCTAGCAGACTGCTTGCTGGCTACAGTCCCTGCTGTGGGAAAAAACCAGCAGACAGGCTTTTTGGAGTTAAATCAACAGGTAGCATAATGTCCTTTCTTGGAAGAGCTGTTTAAGAAGAGCTCCGTTAGTTAATGGAGAGAGGCTTTGTTTTCTTAATGGGTTGATAAACACGGAGTTATGGGTGATGACTGCTTAGCTGCTTGGTGGGGAGGGTGTGATCATCAGAGTGTCCCACTAGGGCCTGGCCATACCCCGCCCCCCCTCAGATCAGTACTGTGGAGGGGAAGGGAGGGATGCTCTAGCACCCCCCGGCTTCTAGCCTGAGCCACTGCAGGCATGTGCCTGAATTTCTAGGATGCCTGTGTGGTTATACAACTCATTTAGCCTAGCCAGGTTAGACTAACCTGCAAAGATTAAATCAGTTCAGGCTCAGGCTTTTTACATGTCTGTCCTTAGCCCAAATCATAGAGACCTCAGGGGCAGCAGGAAGAGGAAGTGAACACACAGCCAGAGAGCTGTGTTCTAGCACCCCCTGGCTTCTGGCCTAAGCCACTGCAGGCATGTATTTGCATTTCCAGAATCAAAGATAAATGTCTGTTCATTTCTGTTTTAGTTTAATTTGTGCAGTTTAGACTACCTTGCAAAGAGTGAATTGATTCAGCCTCAAATTTTTTTGACTGTCTGTATTTAGCCTTTAGGTCAAATGAAGAATGGTAGAAAAAAGTATACCTTACTATCTTTGTCCGAAGAAGTACAGATGTGTTCTCAGCTGCTATATGAAATTGACTATTTTCATGTTCTAAACTTGACAAAGGGAATCTGTTGAAATGCTGGTCCTTACAGCTCCAGATTTCAGTGTTTTTGAGTTAATTGAAGATATTTTCAGAGAAGAGCCCTCAACTGTTGAAATTCACTTTGCTGGTCTGACTAGGTCCTACTTTGATGACCTCAGCTAGTGCTGCAAAGTCCATTTATTTTCAGGGACTTACTTCCCCTAAGGAGTTTTGAAGATTCTTTTTTTTCTTTCTTTTTTTTTTTTTTTTTTTAATAATGGAACCTTTGAGTCATTTTGTTAACATTGGCTAATTTTAGTAATTGTTGCTCTTCTTGTTTTAAATTATTATATTTTTATATTGTTTGTGTTCCAGGAATATAAAATCAGCATGCTGTATAAATACTGCATCGTCTAAAGGACTCTGGTGATAAGTTTGACTCTACCTACCATTAGAATCAATCTCATTACATACAGGCATCCAAATGGGTAAAAGTACAGATTAAAACTATTGGATTTTCCAAGTCAAGAATAAAAACTAACCAGGTTTGCCCGTGTTAATTTAATAATGTAACTGGGATTACAGGAAACTATACTTTTACCATTTCTTTCTGTCATCTGAGCTATTAGCTTACGCAGTAAGCAGCACTTGAATATTCCCTCCTATTAGTTCTCTGTGCTTCCAAGTACAAACAGCCTGAAACACTTATTACAGCAAGATTCAAGATATGATGAAAATGCTAGCACAAGTT
This sequence comes from Crocodylus siamensis, assembly GCF_052110815.1. Taxonomy (NCBI): domain Eukaryota; kingdom Metazoa; phylum Chordata; order Crocodylia; family Crocodylidae; genus Crocodylus; species Crocodylus siamensis. The sequence goes on along the minus strand of NC_143399.1, from coordinate 147,266,079 downwards.
TATTCCATTCCCCAGTTTCTTAACTCGTGCTTCCTGTGTTTATTATAAATTGAGGTGTAATACTGTTCTGTTTTTGAATGATAACTCCAATTAGATTTTAACAAAGTTTACTACTCTCCTGAGTGATCAGGGACCCTGGTTTTCTCTGCTTAAAAACAGTAAATTCTCCGATTTAAAAAATCCCAAATACTTTGATTAAAGCCCCCCAAATTTACATTTTCCCACAATGTTTTACTGACATATTTACAATTTTAAAGGCATTTGGAAGCCTACCAGTGCCACAATCATTACAATAAAAGACATTCTAAATACCTATATAATTTTGGCATTTGATTATGGATTTTTTTATCATAGCAAATTGGAGCTCCCCCTACCATTTTCACTCACCAGAATGCAGGTCCAGCTGCTACTGTATCCTCCCCTGCTGCTTTGTGGAACTGAGCAGCCCTGCCCCTGCTGGTACCCCTCACTCTCAACACACAGGCCCCTGGCCCCTTGCTCCCAGCCCATGCATGTGCTCCTTATTTCCAACCCGCGGCCCCCTGGCTGGCTCTGCCAGTGCCCCTCACTTTTGACCCACAATCCCCTGCCCTCTCGGTGCCCCTCACTCCCAAGCCACAGCCCCTGCAGCACTGCCAGTGCCCCTCACTCCTGACCTGAAGCCCTCTATCCACCCCAGCCCGCAGGAGGGGACCTCCAGCTGCCTCCACCCAGCCCCACACAGACTCACAGGATCACTGTGTCCCTGTAGATCACTGGGACAGCCTCCAGCATGAGGTGCAAACATACCTCATGCAGAACCACAGGCAGCAGCTGGAACATCACACAGTACCCCACACCATCAGCTGGGGCTTTGGCTGCAGCACAGCAGCAGCATGAAGCAAAGTTCTGGCCTAGCCATGCTGCAGGCAGCAGGAAGAGAGGGAGGGGCTCCAGGCCCCATTCCACCCAGGATGGAACACAATGGCTGTGATGGCTCCAACTCATGCAGACAGTGGTGGAGCGAGTCCATCCCTGGTATGGGCCACAGAGATGAGGCTGGGGCTCCCACCCTGCACCAGGCAGCCTGGCCACAGCCGCCCTTCTCCTGGGGCAGCGTCTCCAGGTCGCCCCATCACTAGCAGCATGGACACTGGCCCCCAGCCATGCCATTCCCTGAAGGACCTCTACTCACCCCCTTCTCCCACTGGAACACTGCCAGCCTGCAAGGGGAAAACCACCATTTCTCACCGCTTTCTCTTTTAAAGAGGAAAATCTGCATTTTTCTCCTTCAAATGAGAAAAAGCTGCATTTTTCTGCAGCTAACAGGAAACCCAGATCCCTGGTGGTCAGTGTCTTTGCAGAAGATCACCAAGATTGCACTGGTGAGCTGAGTATTTTATTAGAGCTAATTTATACTTTAGCACTAGTACATTCTTAAAAACCACAAGATCAAGATGTGACCAGCTCAAGATGTGACCCCTTCATGATTCAATAGTCTTACCTACCTTTTCTCCATCTAACAAAATAAGTTCCAAAAAGACTTTTAATTATTCATTCATTAGAAAACAAAAATATCTCATCATTCTACTGAATAGAGCATGCTACAGGAAGTTGTATAGTACTCTTAAATAATCCAGGCCATTTCTTTCACTCTAAGTAGTTGATGATTTCTAACCTATTCAAACAAAGATACTTAAACAACAGTAAGCATGCCCACCTGTAAGAAATAAATGTTCCATCCGAATCTGAGGTATGATGAGTCTTTCCATTCTCACTTGATCCTCCTAATAATAATAATAAAAAAAGAAGAGCTTGGTTATGAAAGAGACACCCTGATGTTGAATACTACAGTCAGAGGTATGTGCAAGTGATTTATCCATAAACACCAAATTGGTTTCTGGTGATCAGATTAAAAAACAACTAACAAAAAAAATTTACCTGGTTCAATTGCATCCTTTCATCCTAAAAGTTATTGGTTGTAATCAGAAATAACCTCAAACACTTACCTGAAGCCAACATACAAGTGGTTTCACAAGTAGAAGGTAGTGCCTTTCTGACTGCTTCAACAGTATGCCTTTAAAACAAGGCAGAAAACTAACAAAGAGGAGGGGGTACTTCACAGGAACACAGGTAGGACTAAAAAGAGATCTATCACATCAGAGTCGCAATCTCTGAACCTGAAATTAGTAACTGTTCCTACTGGAAGAGTTTCCAAGCTTTCACTTCTCTGACGTTAGAAACCTGAAAATTTCAACCTAAATTTATTTTTGGCCTATTTTACACATGCTTTTTTTTTTTTTTTTAAACAAGTAACTAAATACCCTTTAATTACATTTTTACCCTCTCCGGTGCTTACTTTGATATATTCTAGACAGCAATCACATGCATGTCTTTTGCAAAGGTAAACAAACCATACTCTTTTTGTCTCTGTTCAGAGGACAGCCTTTGTTCCCCTAATGATAATAGTACACTAATTCAAACAAATAGGTGCAGAAAACGGCCTTCCTGAACATGTATGGCCAGAATTATACATGGTAATCCAAATGAGTACACGTCTTGTTCAATGACATTATTATTTTTGTCTGCAGAAATAACTTGCCTAACACAACCTATGATTGCATTGGCCTTTATCACAGCCACATTACATTAGTAACTCTGTCATTCTATTAATATTTCCAGGCTTTTACCATCTTCTGCCAACTGACAAACCTTCAGCTTAGCAGATATTCTTGTCATTAGTCTCTGCATATGGCCTTACACTGCCCATTGTTTTCTCTTATTCAACTTGCACCTTTCTCCCCCAAATCAGCACTCCCCTTCATGCCCCCTCCCCACCTGCAAATTAGGTTGCATGCTTCAAGTTGGGAATTTCTTTTCTTCACTGGAAAAGGAGCACTCCTGGAGACACCGTGCATGTCAGCTGCCCAAATGGCTCCTGCTTTTGTTTTCTCAGCAAACTGAAGGAGTGGAGTCCTGTGTTAAACCTCCCACAGCTGTAGTTACTGACCAAGTACTATAGCTTATACCTGAAGCTGCAAGCTGCTAGTAGTATCCTAATATCAAGATGTGGGATATGTGGGATGTAGGAAACAATACTTTATTTACAGGATATTATATAAAAAGCTACTTACAGTAAAGAATTAAAGTCCTGCTACTACCCTTTGCCAGGGTTCTGGGACTAGCCTGGTGTGACAGAATACATCCTCCTGGAAACACAGGACACTTCCAGATGTTTAAAAAAAGAAAAACAAACAAACCCCACCACATAAATGGCACTTTACTTTAATGTGCTGAGCTCCCCACATGCCCAGAAGAGGCAGCACATTACTTCAACCCAGCTCACCCAACATCTGTAGAGATCAGGCTTTTAAAATCTTTTTGAAGCTGATTGAATCAGGTTTAGCTCAAAGTGCCAAAAAAGCACCTGATCTATACAGATACTGCAGCACTGGGTTGAAGTAATGTACTGCTGCTTCTGGTAAAGCAATTTCATTTGTTTTTAACATCTGCAAGCAGCCACTGTGTCCAGGAAGTTTGACATCACAGGAAACAGTTTAGCACAGTGGTTCCTAACCCAAATGAGGGTCGTGAGGGCAATGCCAGCAGCGCCACACACAACGGACGAAATATGCTGCGTGCTGGGATCTCTCCCGCCCCTGCCTCTGGGCTGCCACTGCACTCTGCTCCCAGTAGTGTGTTATGGCCAAACAAGGTTGGGAACCACTAGTCTAGCACATCAGGATGCCACACTTCTGGGATGCACTGTGTTTTCAGAAGGACTTACTACATGTCACACAGTTGGCCATGACTCTGGAAAAAAAAAAAAATCTTTTTTTCCCCTATATCCTGCATTCCAAAAACAAGGTGCACATTTTATTTGGGGGTATGCTGTATGTGAAAAAATACAGTATTTCATCCCAATTCTATTACTGTAGTTCAGTTACCCACATTCTTCCGGTGGGATATTTCTCACTGTCCTTGCTATTGTGCTATCAGAAAAATTTGTTCTTACAGACAGCAGGAAAGTACTGTAATTAATGAAGATTATTAAATAAAATTGGTTGCAACACCAATAATCAAAGAACTCTACTAGTAACCTGCATTCAGTCTGCCACTTCTTCCCATTGTCATTCTCCAGTTACTTTTGCTTATTCTTTGCAGCCTCTATACTCATCACCATTTCTTCCAGTTTAATACATTTTCATATAACACCATATCCAGAGGTATTACTGAAGTCCATACAGATGTACTGTATTTATTTTGATTTAAAAAAAAGTTATCAAAGAAAAATATCAGGTTAGTCTGGCTCAATCTTTATTCAGTTAATCAATTTACACTGAATGTTGTCCAAATTTTCCTTTTACCCTCATCCTTCCTTCAAAATTTCTTCTAAAATAGGTTAAAAATCTTTGCTCTTGGATTTTTGATTTCATATGCCAATTTTCTCAGTATTCTAGAACAAAGAATCTCCGGCTCTTGCAACCTAAGCGCATTATTCCCTATAAGCAGCTCTACTAATTTGTTTTTAGAGGACTTTATAAAGCAGCATCCCTTCTTGGATCAGTGACCATAGGGTAAAAAAAATCTATCACCTACCATATCCAAGAATAACTGGGCCCCACCATAATTATAAGAATTATTTCTCTCTGGACTGCAGTAGGGAAATCAATACCTTTCACCATGACAGTTACCACTATGTATTCCTCAGTCTCATTAATGATGGAGATCTCTATTGATATTCAATCCAACCATGAAAGAATAAAGAATGCCAACTGGTATCCTAACTGAAACACATCTGAATTTGTCTTCCAAGTGCTTTAACTAAAACCAAATGCTACTTCTGTCAGGTTACGTCTATTCCTGTAATATTCAGTTGTGTCCCACACCAGAAGCTCCAGCCCTTCATTTAGTTGATGATTCTTTGGATTATGATAGAAACATTTAACCACTAACTTCTAAACACTGAAGGGAGAGCAGTGGACATGACATACCTTGACTTTAGCAAGGCTTTTTATACAGGTCTCCTATAACATTCTTACAAGCAAGCTAAGGAAATATGAGTTGAATGAATGGACTGTAAGGTGGACAGAAAACTGGCTGGATCATCAGGCTCAAAATCAATGGCTTGATGTCTATTTGGCAGCTGTGAAGTGGAGTGCCCCAGGGTCAGTCCTGTGGATAGTTTTGTTCATCATCATCATCAGTGATCTGGAAGATGGGATGCAATGCACCCTCAGAAAGTTTGCAGATGATATCAAGCTGGGTGAAAGAGTAGATATGCTGGATTCAGAGAGACCTAGACAAATTGGAAGACCAGAACAAAAGAAATCTGATGAAGTTCAACTAGGATAAGTGCAAAGTGCTTCACTCAGGATGGAGCAATCCCAGGTACCAGTACAGGCTGGGGACTAACTGGCTGAGCATCAGCTCTGCAGAAAAGGACCTGGGGATTACTGTAGATAAGCTGAATGTGAGCCAACAGTGTGCCCTTGTTGAGCAGTCAAATAATGAGCCTGGATCTGAACAGAATGGTTGCTGTCCAAAGAGGATGGAGCTAGACTGTTCTCAGTGGTGGCAGATGACAGAAGAAGCAATGGTCTCAAGTTGCAGCAAGGGAAGTTGAGGTTAGATATAAAGACAAACTCTCTCACTGGGAAGGCAGTAAAGCACTGGAACAAGCTACCCAGAAGTTGTGGAATCTCCGTCTTTGAGGTTTTTAAAACCCAGGTAGACAAAATCTTGGCTGGGATGATCTAGTTGGGAATGGTCCTGCTTTGAGCAGGCGGGTGGATTAGATGGCCTCCCCAAAGTCCCTTCCGACCCTAATTTTCTATGAATTTATCCACAATCCCAACAATTGTGCCTCCTGCTGTGCCACACATGCGTGGTAGGAAGTGTGATTGAAGAATTGAGGATCAGATCCCAATTGCACCATACTGTTGGGGCAGGGGGAGCCTGGGACCATGTTCAATTTATGGCATGATGAGAACCTGCCTTAAAGTTAATTATATGCAAAATGTGTAATCATTTTATGGCTTATTCCCTGTTTCATCTCACAATTATATTGAAAGTACATGCAGCTGGGTTATTACTACCTAATACTTCTAGTTCTAAGTACAAATCTGGAGTGCTATAGACATTTAAAGCACGTTCAAAGGACGTTTAGTAAACAATGTGGGAAATGAGAAATAAAATGCTGCGAACACTTTGGTCAAGAATTTAGGGTGTGGTTCAAGTGACAATGTCTGTCTGAAAGCTGTTATAAAATTGGTCCACTCTCACAGACTGTGCTCTTCAATTCTCGTAGTTGATATAATTGTTACTAACTTAGTTGAAAAATGAAACAAGTTGCCATAGATACAAATAGGGGTCCCATTAGCTGCAAGAAAACAAGACCAAGGATCCACACAGGGCAAAATTCCTTTACAGGTGAAGAAACTTGGATGAACCTCCTCTTCTATTGTAAAGTGATTTGCTGAACCTTCCCCCATTTGAAACAAATGTTTTTATTCTGGGATATGATTTATGTCAGAGATGTGGGGAGGAAAAAGGTCAAGGACATTTGCCCTACTTCATTTTGTTTTCTTGATGTCTTCAGTTATTAAGTTACACGCATCCTGAAAAGAAGGCCCTGAATCCAGAATGAAAATTGTTTCACACATCTTAATCAAGCTATCAAAATGATTGTTTTGAGCTGATGTAGGAAGTGTCCAGTGATCCTTCCATGGAGGCATATGTTTTTAAAGTTGCATCTAAAGATCCATGGTAATAAAACAAGATACTCGCTGCAGAGGTGCAATTTCTCTATATTCCAGAAATACGCAGTGCAAAGGGAAACCCAAGAATCTGTCAGTGAATTTAAAGATCTTTCCTGTCTTAGAACTAAGTCTAAGCTGCAAAAGATAACTGGATTTTGCAAGGAATACCTCAGTTCTGGAGCTAGAGAAGCTTTTTATATCACTATCAATGTGACCTTGAATGGAATTCTATATCTGTTGGACCCACTGAGTTGGCTGGCATTCAGAATTAAGGAGCTTTGAGGGCAGCCTCTCAAATCCAAAAGTTATTATAATTGCCAAAAGAGCTTTGACAATTTCAGTATTCTAAACTGCAAAAACTCACTGACAGATAATTCTTTTGTCCAAATAGTTTTCTCTTACTTTTTCTTTTGGGAGTTTTGCCATTTTACCCTGTAATTAGAAGCAGCCATTGCTAGTGAGCCTAGGTCTGAACAGAAACAAACATTCTGTTCCCAAAGACAGTAGCTAATTTTTTTTGTCCATCCCTTTTGAGGCAAGGGTAATAGGAACAGCTGACTGCCACAGTACCCTGGTAGGATCCATTAGGATTTTATTGATTGCATTTTCCTTGATATAACAGAGCACAGAATATCCACCAACTTTAAAGGGGACTCTAGACTCTCCTAGCAGAAATTGACAAGATTCCACAATGCCTTTTTAAAAACTGTAATTAGACTTAGGACACTGACAGATGTTCATTTAAAGACACAGTGGGATCTAATCCCCAATCTTGTAGGCCATCTACAGGCCTGAACAGCATAAGCCATGGGTATGTTCTTGCCAGACTTGGCCATTTTCAAGAGGTCTAGGCCTAAGCTGCAGAAATGTGGTTAAGGCAAAAGACGCCAGAAACCTGTGTATGCGTGACCGTAGTATGAACCTCTGCATATGTAACGACTAGCTTGGTCAGCAAAGGAAGCCATTCATATATTTAATTAGACACAATCAAACAGAGCACAAGGCCTAAAAGGAAAATCTATAAGAAAGAACGATACATCAAATAATCCAAATACTCTGTATCACAGTTTCATCTTAAAATAATAGTAGTAATTAATGTAACAAAAATACACTGAATGTTATTTTGCTAAAAAAGATGTATTTTTGTTAGAACGCTTAGATAAGTTGTAAAAACGAAGCAGCCTTGTCAGACCATAAACTAAGGTGAAAAAAGTAACAGACTGGTATGAAGCAACATTCCATAATGGGAAGAGAAAGGAGACAAGGAAGCCTCCCCTCCCTTTTGCTTTCTCAAGGATATAAATCCCAACTAACTGACACCCTCCAGGTCACAACAAATCTAATACACTCAGGTTCTAGAAGTTTCGGTGAGATGCATTTAAATAAAACCAAATCGGAGATTGGTCATTAGAATATTAAAATCAACCATCTATAAATATTATGAATAGGCTAGAAGGACATTTGGACTTCTACATTTTGGATTTTAAAATCTGAACTTATCTGGAGCTCAGCAAATGAACTGAAGTCCCCAGGGGAACAGTAAAGCCTGGCCAGCAGACCTGTTTCTTGCCTGGTTCCAAGGCTACATAAGCATTGTCCTTATTTATATAAGTAAGTTTTAGCTATTGCCTATCCTAATAAAGCTTTCAAGCTGTGACTGAACTGGCCTTGCTCTATCAGCTTCACTCTCAAAAACAAATGCAACAGTCCCAATAACTGCCTCCAGCTATGCTGCATGCACACGACAGACAGAATTTTGAGATCAGGAATCAGATCCCAATGGTGCCTTGCTTGCCAAGACAAGGGCAGTCTTGGATCAAGACTGGGGGGGAGAAGAAGGGGAAAGAGAGAGGAGGTGGGTGAAGATCTCACCATCTCTTCCATCTCCTCCACCCCCAGATCACCTCCTGCCACCCTGATCCCCTCTGCTCCCTAGATTGCCACCCTGCTGCCCAATAGCCCCGTTCACCCACAGGTAACTGCCTTGCCACTCTAAATCAGCCACAAGGTGACAGTGGAGGGAGGGTTTCCCTCTCCCTGCCTGCTCCCAGTCTCCTTGCAGTCCATGTTGTACCCACATACCTGGAGGCGACCCCCACTGGGCCCTGCAACTGAAGTGGGGGACAGGGAGGCAAGGAGCTGCCAAATAACAGTGGGGTCTGGCAGGGGTTGGATCTGAGGGCATGGAGGCAGTGTAGGCTGTGGGGAGTCCAGGAACATACAGTCAGGGCTCCCACCCCTGCTGCGTTTACTGTAGGGCTAATCAGGGTGGAAGGGTGGTGATCTGGGCACTGATGGACTGATTACTGGGCAGGGAGTGGGGGCAATCCAAGCAGCATAGAGCATCTTTGGCCTACAGTGTGGCTAGAAAGTTGGTGATCAAGGCAGGCAAAGAGCAGACTTGCAGTTCCTAGCCAGACCCCTGCTCAACAGCCCACTTTATGGGGATACGGAATTTGCCCAAACAAATGTAGTCCTTTCTATACATATTTAATATTTCCATCATTCATAAGAATTGCCGTGTTAAAACAAAAGCAATATCTGAGATACTTAGGCAGAAGTTTTGGCCTCCAGTACCTGAAATAAGTCCTGAATATATGAGAAATAAAAGGAAATTTTCAAGACAAAAATGTATTTTAAGCTTTACCAAGTTTAACATTCATACTTACAAATAATAATCAAAGAACTATGGAGCCAGAAAAGACCTCAAGTGCCATCTGGTCAACCCATTGCATGCATGCAGTAATGCTATTCCTATACTATCCTTATCAAATGGTTATTCAGCCTCCTCCTCAAAAGAAAGCTCTCATAAAGGAAATTTTGCAAGTTCCCTGGACAGTGTATTCCACTGCTTTACTGTTCTAAATGACAAAGAACTCTTTCTAATCTAAAACCTGCTTTGCTGCAATTTAAAATCACTGCATTCTGTCCTACATGCTGTGGTAGGGGAGAACAGTTGTTCTCTATCTTTTTTATGATAGTCTTTCACACACAGTGTTTTCCTGCATAGCATATGCTCTCAGATAAGATGCACACCTTGTTTTGGGGAAAGAAGAATGAAAAAAAGATTTTTCTAGAGTTATGGTTGCATAGATCAGGGACAGAGCTTAATCTTCAGGTCACTCACCTTCCCTTTCCTGCTTAACCAGAAGCTGAAACCTTAGCTGCTGCTGCAGATTGGTCTTCATTGGCAGATCAATAATTTTGAAAAGAGCTAAAAAGCCTGAAAGGTTGTGAAATAAGAAAAAAGACACCAGAAGAAGCTAGCAGACTGCAAAATCGCTGGAAGAAAGGTTAGTCTGGTTAATGGAACATCAAGAGCATTAAAAAAGAGAGACCATCACTAACACCTGTGGAGTGAAAACAACAAGCCATTAAGTCAACTGACTCCCTCAGCTGCCTGAACAGAAATGACACTGTGGCTGCTAGATAGTTGTTTTTGGAGCAGAAATTAAAACAGGGTGCTTCTGTTCTTGACAGAAAAAAATAGCTTCCCTACTTAAGACTAACATAAATATAAAAGCAATAAAAAAAAGAATTTGGTTTTAATCTCCATGTGGTTCTTCAGGTGCTTCTCTCTCTTTCAGAGAGAGAGAGAGAGAGAGAGAGAGAGAGAGAGAGAGAGAGAGAGAGAGAGAAGCACACATGGAAGAACCACATGGAGATTAAAACGAAATTTTTTAAGGAGGCTAGTCCATCATCACTCTAGATACCAGCATTTTTATTTGAGATACAGTATAGCACAGGAATAATAATGTAAGGGAGTGGAATCCAATCCTAAACAGCTACTAGTCTATCAATATGGTATTCTAGAGCAGAAAGCTGCTGGATAACCTCCTACCTTTATAAAAACGGTCTGTGTATTTAGTTCTCACACCTCTGGAAAGTATATTTAATACTGGTAGGTGCTATATGTACACATACATGAGTATATGGTCATATATATACACCCACAAGCTAACTATTCTCCTAAATTCTATGCTGATTATGGAAACCTTTCATGGCTGTCAGCTTAGGAATCAAAGATATAAGTGATACCACTTAGGAAATTCCCTAGTTTCAAAAGCTGCTTCCCAGTGTTAAAATACAGACATCTTCTTGCTGACAAGTTTGCACCTAGCTTAACATTTTATTTTTTATATTAATTTAAAAGTTATTTTTTCTAAATATCTTTATTTTAACCTACAGAACAGTTCTGTTTAGTTCTATAAACACACATTTATAAATACAATATTTATATCAGAGACAAGGAAAAATGTAACAAGTATCTGCTGACATTTTAAGTTGTAAATTCATATAACATGACTTTCAAATACTGCACTACATTCGTTTTTAGCATATTTAAAGCTTAATAATTTAATGATTTATCCAATTTTAATTTATACTTTCAAACCACTCTGAACAATCTGAGGTGCCACTGGAGATCATAACAGTGGTCCTGGTTAAGTCAAATAATAATTATAGAGCTTTCACTTTAAAGATGAGATTATTTTTAATTATTGAGTGAAGTACTTGAGGTACCATACTTATATAATTACGCTACTCATTAAATGGTTATTGAAAGCTGCAATGTAATTTTAATGACAGCTACCTATTTTTCTTTGCACACTTTATAGATGACAGATCAGTCAAGAATACTAGTTTGCTGAAAATTCCTTGCAGCTGCACTGGAGCTTTCAGGTGTACAACAATTAAGCTTTGCTTATTTTGAAACTTTAAAAAAATTGTAGGAAAAAAAGAGGTCATCTTAAACAATATTTTTACGACATTCAGAGACTACATACAATCTATTTTTACTATAGCTACGTTTCTACTTACAGATGAGAGAAAAGTATGATAAATAAATATTTTTCTGTTTTATAAGAGCAACAAAATTCTGATCCTAAAATGTAGTCTTCCAAAACACTTTCTCTGAACGAGTGACAACACAAATTGAAAGAATGTTTTTAGTCAAAAATGTGTTCTCCACCTAATGCAAGCAAAAAAAAAAACAACTTAGCAGATTGCAGACCTTTATACCACCATATAAAGGGCTAAACAATATACAATAAGCATTTTACTATGCATTAAAAGTATATATAATGCCATAAGACTTCTTTGCTTTTTTGAAACACCAAGGTTCACCACTCTTCATAGATGAAATTCCTGCAGTCTATTTACTCCATAAGCGAGCATCAGATTCACACAAAATTATTCTAGTAGTCAAGAGCTCCTGACCATTGACACAATAAAATTTTGGCCTCAAAAGTGATTACTTAGTGACTTTTAAATTTTGGTATTTTCATACATTTTAAGTAACATTTTAAATTCAGCATGTGTCTTCCCTGTTCCAAAAGTCACTATCTTGTTTAAATTAGGCTTTTTTCTTGTAATGAGAACTAAAGAGAGGGGCAAATTTGTTACATTAACAATATTAAGGCAAAGATTTCTGAGTTTGCTGTATGGGAAAAGGCAATAAAGTTTTGAAGAGGGAAAAACTGCTTTGTTCCTTCAATCCCCTAGTTGAAATTAATTATAGCAAATGTTTATGAAAACATCTGTTCCACACAGTTATAAATTCTTAATTTTAGCATGGGCGATTCCAGGCTTCTCTATTATTTTGAAAGAGAACAGCCTGAAAATTTAAAGGTTTACAAAAGAACAGACAATTTTGCATGTCTACAGAACCACACATGCAGTTCTCAAATGTCCTGAAGATCTCTGTAGCCAACGAAAATGAAAAAATATAAAATATAAAAAGACTAGTTATAGACAGCTTGGTGATTTATTTCAACTGATCTAAAGCAGAAACTTGACTAAAGGTAAAAAATGAAAATAAAATAAAAAGTAAAACATGTAGTGCAAATTCCAGATTAAACCAATACTACACATCCTACAAATCTGCAAAGTAAAATGTAGTAGATATATTGATTTCTAGTTGTATGTATTTTGATAGATTTCCTGCTAATGAATAACAACACAATATACTCAAACATTACCTGTTCATGTCAACAGAGGGTGCTAAAGAGTTTAAGATGATTCAGTAGCTGCTCCAGTTCTGAAACTCAATTGTTGTACAATATCCTATGCCACAAATGCTCTTTTTGGACTTTTATATAACACCCTTGCAACTATGGTGTTAAATTCAATTTACACCAAATAAGCTTTTAGAATGATTAAATGGAGCAAGCTTGAAGCAGTGTACAGAAACTGAAAATAATGCCTTCAGCTAAAGAATTAAGTGCACTGCACTTCTGATATTTATAAAATAATTATTAGACTAGAAAGTTGAAGAACATTTTACTCTGAGCAAGTTGCTGAAGGTTTTTGATATAAAAAGGATGAAACTTTTTGGTGAGCACATCTGAATTGTGTTTTAAAAGTTTAAGCTGTCCTCCCTACTCCCATGCTTTTAAAAGTAGTTCATCATCACTGACAGACACATACTTTAACTGCATGCTTGGCTTAGTAGAGATTCTCTAGTAGCAGTTGGATTCTTATTTTTTGACCAAATCATTATATTTTGCCTACAAAGAAAAAAGGTTAATATCTTCATAATCACATACATACGGGAAGTTAAAACATATGCAACTTTGCCACAAAACAAGAGACGAAAACTTGTAAACAGCGAGCTGTTTAATGCGCTCATCTTCAATGGAAATGACGTCGAGAAAATTGTCCGTTGCAACAGAGATACTCCTTTCTCCCTCCCCCCCTTTAAATCTAGTTGAGTTTTAGGTAAAGATGCTGAAGAAAGACATTCCTTAGTACCCCCACACAGACTAGTTTTGCAAAAGTGGAGGCTGGTGACATTTGAAAATGGGTAGGCAAGAGTGACACAAAAGTGCAAGATGAAAGCCTGTTTATAGCAATAAGGAAGCATAGCATATCTGGTGAACAATATGGTGGGGGGAGACGGGGCACAAAAAACAAAGCAAAAAACACAAAAAAAACCCTTCCATTGTTTTACATTTATAAAAGAAAAACATCTCTGAAAGAACTGTTTATTTAGACACATTATATCCTAAAACTTCTGGACTGTTAAGTTTGCTAGAATGAAGTGGCATTTTGTTATGTCTTATACATATACAATCACAACAATATGCAGGTGCAAAATGGATTACTATATATTCTCTAACAAAAAAATCATTTTGGAACCATTTAATTAAAGAATAGCCTACAGAGTTTAAACTAAATCAAAACAGAGATACCATCATAAGTAAGTTGATAGATCTGGGAACACCCTTATCAGATCAACAACATTTGCTCAAATTAGTCCATAAAATTACATATTGATCTTTCCATATTGGAAAATACAAAATTTGGATACTCAAATGTGTACTGTCAAGGCAGAAGCATGGATGGGGGAAGCAAAATGAATACAACTAACATTTTAAAAGAATCTCTTGAAAAATTAGCTCTCAGTGCTTGGGCATTCAAAATCATTCTAACACAAAGAATGAGATTAACATTAAATCAGGAAAGTCTTATCCTGTACATCATCTTTTGGAATTCTTATTCATGAAAATTCTCATCTTTTTTGCACATGTTTATTGTTTGGTTGTTTTGTAGTTAAACTCTCCTGTAGCAGGAAAACAGTAGAAGGGACAGAGAAAGAACAGAAGAAGCAATGATGGAGAAACAGAGAAAAAAGGTGAGAATGCCAACCAAAGAACAAGGTTGTTGGGAAACATTCAGTGTTAAACTATTGCCCTCCTATGAGCAGAACAGCAGTTTGTCCCGTCTAAGCAATGTTAAAATGGCATTTTTTTATTTTATAGTGCTTTGAGCCTTATTTTTTTTTCTTAACAGAAAAAAAATCTAACAACTGCTCCACAAAATACCACGGGAAGTTGCAGCCAGATTTATGTGGGAGAAAGGGTGTTCAAAACAGTTCATTTAACAATAAACGTCTCAATTCATAAAGTAATATATGTGGAGAAGAGATAGATATTTATAAAATATTTCCTTACTGCTTCTTATTCATTTACTAAGATCCATTAGCTTGCCCTCCTTTTTCGAAATTCAGTTAAAAAATTTAAACATGTAGAATAATGAATCCTATTCTTACAAGAATAAGCTACTCCGGGGTCTGCCTGTGAAAAATACTCAAGTGGCTGGGATATAGCAATTCTACACCAACAGACATCCAGAACTCATTTACCCTTAGCCCTTAATTTCACACAGGCCAGGCCAAATTCAACAGTGGATGAAGACAAGTGGAAATGAAACAATGGGGTAAGTAACAGTGATCAAGCATTCTATGCTGACTGGCATAAGTGAACACAAATCCACTGAAGCCGATCAGAATTTGGTCTGGTTATGCCACAACTGAAGTCCAGAGACTGCTGCAAGCAAAAGTTCAAGGGACTGAAGTATGTTGCACCCTTTTTGGTCCTTCTAGTTGTATATGCTTTTCCTGGGGCCCCTTTTTCAGTCCATTAGAGAGCAACTCAGTTTTACCACCACACAGAGTATTCTACTGGTGCCAGTTGTACTTGCCATCGCTGATCATTTACAGTATGTAACAAACTAGTGTTTAGGCAACTGCTGAAATTTGACCTAGAGACTTCAGTAAGATTTACATCAATTAATACCATGATGCATTAGCTTAGCATCTACATGCAGCCTCGAGGAGATTGTCTATACTCAATAAATTACAGCCACCTCTAAACCTCAAGAGAGCCCTCAGAGTTCATATGAGTATTTTACAAAACAAAGAGGTCTATTACTGCTATAGACAAGACTATGAATAATTATAATATGCATAGAAAGAAAACTCTTAAAAACAGCCTAGAACAATTGCTATAGGTTGATATACAAATGCTGAGTGACTTCGTACTTGCATCCAAAAAGCCTCAGCTAATTTTAACTTATAAGGTAAACAGCTTTAAAGGCCTGTGAACAATAAATTGCAATAATGCAGCCAAGATGTAATAAATGCGAGTTAATGACTCAGCATCCTCCTGAGACAGCAGTGGTCACATAGCCTTGCTTAATTTTAGACATGCGACCATTTTAGACATCATGGTACAAGAGATGGTCTCTGGAGATTTTTTACATTGGTTGCAACAAAAACATCACTTTTTTTTTATATTCAAGTATGTGTATGGCTCGTTAATGTACTTTATGCTTCTTCAATTATACTCTATTTATACTTTTGTTTGTATTTTGCAGATAGATACAATCCTACTACTTGATACTTAAACCACAGGTAAATGCAGTCTCAATTTTAAATAATAATTATACCCCTCATTCTAATAAAATTGGAGCCAAAAGTTTGAAAATTGGACAGAACAGAAAGTTTTTGCCTTCTTACTACTTTGCCATGATTAGATTGCTATTAAATGATCAAGATGAAAAACCCCAAAATTTAATAGCTAAAAACTCTTATGAGTTAAAGAAACTGATGCCATCTACAGGAAATTAAGCCTAATGCATAAGTCACTAAAATGGACTTGGAGACCAGCTAGATCTTGACTCAAACTCATACCTTTGTAACTAATACTAGTGAGCCTTCCAAAGCATTCAGAAATCTGTGTACATATAATTTATGAATTTAACTTGACACTGGGGGCTTTTCCTGTGCACCTGTATTGGACGAGACACATTTTTGAATCCAGGGTTTGTTTCCTTCCGTGTTCCTCTCCTTTTTGGGCTAGCAATCCAAAGGGTGGCACGCTTATTGCTAACAATAAAAGAACTGTTAAGTGTTCTGGTGCTGAAATGGAACCACTCTCAGACAACAAGCTAGCTTCAATCAATGGCCCACCACAGTTTTTCATTAAACCATTCATTTATTGCTGAATACTTTTCACAAAGAATTTGAATGACAAAATCTCTAGCACTGTAAGTTGTGTTCTTTCTATGCAGCTATTTCTACGACTGCAGGCCAGCTTCCAGTTTGCAAAGCATGCTGAGGTCTTATATTCTAAGAAGTGGTGGCTTTCCATTGGAATGGCCACCTTGCAAGTGATCCTCAAAGTTAGAATTGTGCTGTCTGGTAATGAATTATGCTGGGGACCAAAATCATCCTGGAGGTTTAAGGTAGTGGGGTCAAGACCCCATTGCTATAAAAGGTCCCAGGTTTGTGAGCCTAGGAAACAATGACAGACCAAAGAACCAGCGCAGCTGTATACTAAAACACAGAGAAGCTTATGCACTAGTTCATGGATTAGGACTCAACATAAGAGCTAGTCCCAGAAGGGAGAGCTGGACTACAGGTCATATGGGACGAGGTCCTAGACAGAGGTCTTGCATCCAGAGACCGTGCAAACAAACCTTAAGCCAGGGAAGAACCTTGATTGCTTATTAAAAACACTGTACTGATCAACTAGCATTGGATATGGAGAAAATTAAGTCCAGACCTCACTGTCAAAGACAGTTTCAAATAAGACAAAAATCCAGTGTGTTATTAAAAAGGAAACATGTTACAACTTATCATTAGAATAAGAAATAATAAGTTAACTTCAATACCTGGTAGCTAATTCCATACATATCACCATTCAATTTTAGTGGACCAAAAGAAAATCAACAAGATTGCCAGCCACTTCAGTAGTGCTCCTGCTGCCACTGGAGTACTGTCATCTTGACAAAATTACTGCAGAGGGAGCCCATTTTTAAAAAGCAATCTACAGCCCAGACTCATCACACTGCCTTCCACTCTGCCATCTTCAGACATACCTCAATATTAGAAGCCACTCTATGTACCCGGTATGACAGACAAAAAAGTATCACTACATCATGCCCTACCTCTTACATGTGCAATTAAAAACAATACATGACAGCTTCTATTTTCTTGAGGTGAAAGAAAAGCTAAATATATCAATGGTTGTATTTAGTAGTTGAACCCTGTAGAAAATAAAAAATAACCCAGAAAAAAGTAACTAAAATATTTGCATTGTAATTTTTTTTAAAAAAAAAAAACTAAAAAAAAAACCATTGAAAATTAAAAGGGACCTCAGGAGGTTATCTAGTCCAATCCCCTGTTCAGGACCATCCCCAACTAGATCATCCCAGCCAAAGATCTGTCTACCTGGGTCTTAAAAACCGCTAAGGATGGAAATTCCACAGCCTAAGTAGCCTGTTCCAGTGCTTTAGTACCCTTCAAGTGAGAATGTTTTTCCTAACACCTAACCACAACTTCCCTTGCTCCAACTTTAGACCTTTGCTCCTTGTTTTGTTATCTGTCACCACTGAGAAGAGTCTAGCTCCATCCTCTTTGGAACCATCCATCAGGTAGTTGAAGGCTGGTATTAAATCCTCCCCAGTCTTCTTTTTCAGACTAAATAAGCCTTTCCTAACAAGTCGTGTGCCCCACCCCTCTAACCATTTTTACTGATCTTCGTTGACCCCTCTCCAATTTGCCCACATCCTTTCTGCAGGTATGGGGGGCGGGGGGAATGACAAAACTGGACACACTAGTCCAGATGTGGCCCAAATAGAAGGGAATCATTTCCCTCAATCTTCTGGCAATGCTTCTACTAATGCAGCCCAGTATGCTGTTAGCCTTCAGAACAAGGGCACGCTGTTGGCCCATATTTCCCTTACTCTCCACTGTAACCCCCAGGTCCTTTTCTGCAGAGCTGCTGTTTAGCCAGTCAGCCCACATACTGTACTGGTGCATGGGATTGTGCCATCCTAAGTGCAGGCCTTTTATGAAATTCAATAAGGGCAGATTTCTTCTGCTCCAGTCCTACAATTTGTCTAGGTTTCTCTAAACCCTAGCCCTACTCTCCAGCGTATCTACTACTCCCCACCCAAGCTTGGTGTCATTGCTGAGGGTGCACTCCATCCCATCATCCAGATCACTAGTGAAGATATTGAACAAAAATCTGCCCCATGACCAACCTACAGCTTGATACTGGTTGCCAACTAGATCTCAGCCATTGATTACTACCCTTTAAACCCAATGATACAGCCAGTTTTCTATCCACCTTGGTGTCCATTCATCTAACCAGTACTTTCTTAGCTTGTGAGAAAGTTGTGGGAGATCATATCAAGAACTTTGCTAAAGTCAAGGTATATCACATCCACCGAACTGCTCTCCTCGCATCCACTGAGCCAATCATCTCTTCATAGACAGCAATCAGATTGGTCAGGTATGATTTTGCCCTTGGTCAGGCATAATTTGACCTAATACCCATCAATTCCCATGCTAGGTCAAATGCAAAAATATAATATTTATTTAATATAACCTGAGAGTTATCCAAGTCCAACCCTATAAATGCAGGATTTGCTCTTTGTAAATTCTTAGAAAAGGTGCCAGCCAGGGAACTTCTTAAACTCCGATGAAACTAATTCTACAAGTTCACTAGACAGTTAGTTCTACTGTCCTACTTTTCTTGCACTTTGAATCTTAGGAACAAACATCCTTTCAAAAATCTGCCTTGCCTTATGTGGCAAGGAGGAATTATATTTTTTTCCCTCCTTTATAATAATCTTTCAAATATTTGAAAGCTGCTATCATGTTTCCTCCTTAATCCCCCTGTCTCCAAACTAAGCATACCTAGTTCCTTCAAGCTTTCTTTGGATGACTTGCTTTCATCTTTATCATCTTCACTGCTCACCTCTAAGACCCTCTCGAGTTTCTCTAAACCATTCTTAAAATAGGGTAACCAAAACTGGTCACAAGTACTCAAGCTGAGACTTACTGGCACTAAATAGCGTGGCACTCTCAGGTCTTGCATATTGAGTTTCTGTTGGTCAGCTCCAAAGTGCATCTGTTTTTCTTACATCATCATCACATTGGTGACTTGCATTGACTTTGTGATCCCCAGTTCCTTCTTGGAAATGTTACTGCCAAGCCGGTTATCCCCCCTGTTCAGTATATTTTCCCTTCCCTTTGTATAACACTACATTTGTCTTTGTTGAACTTCATTGTCATCTATTGTCCATTTCTTCAATTTATCAAGATCCATTTGAATTTAAATGCAATCCTCCACAGTGTTTGCAACCCCTCCCAACTTTGTGTCATCTGCAAATTTATCAGTATACTCTTTACCACTACATCCAAGTCATTAAAAAAAACAATGACAGCCTGGACCCAGAACAGACTGTGGAATCCCACTGAAGACCTCTGCCAATCTGTCATAGGTCTATTTATAGTAACTCTGCCTGCAGTTACTCAACCAATTATCTATCCACCTACTGGTAGTTCTAGCTGCCCACATTTCTCCAGCTTACCTATGAGAATGGCATGTGGCACCATGTCAAAATAGGATCTGTGAATGATGCAGATATGTAAGAATAGTTGTATATGCATTACCAGTATATTTTAGAAGTATATGAGTTGAAAGCTTTTAAGAACATAAATGGAATCTGCCACAGTATGAAGCAGAACACTGGAATCAGAATGCATTTACCAAAACAATATTTGAAAATATTCAGTTACCAAAGAATAGCTCTGGAGCACCTATTAGATGTATATTCACATACACATGCACCTAATATATTTAAAAGGAGACTGCAGAAAGAACTAAATATAGAAGTACAAACCATACCATGTGGTAAATTTCTGTTAGTCACTCTTACTATTACGTCCTGGGAGGACAATGACTTGTGTGACTAGTTACTGGTACTTTAGAATAGAAGTAAGGATGCCTGTACAGAGTATTTTGAGATGTAAGAAATATGAGTCTTTTAATATGTAAATTAGACAAGTATGACTAGATTTTTCTTGCAGACAACAATTATATTCAGGTTCCTTAAAAGGAAGATGATTTAGTTTATACAATAATACAAGAAAGCAGAAAACCTTATGTAGTAGTAAACCATTCCGAAAAAATGACTGTGTAAGACAAAGTATAGTGTCCCTCCTGCTGAAAGAAGATGGTCTGAGGAACAAAGAGGAGAATTGAAGAATGCCACCAAGCATCTGATGGCATAGTTAATCTTCAAATAACTTTGAATTACAGATGACAGGAAAATGTAAAGAATATATTATATTTTATATTTAAATGCAAGTGGTGTGGTGGTGGAAGTGCTGGTACCGTCAAAGAGTAACCACCACTTCAAAGAGTAACTATGCATACTGTTGGCTGCTGTAATCAAGAATACATTGAGTAAGGAAGATAATAAGCATTAGCACAAGCTTTCTGAGTCCTTGTAATGGATAGGAAACAGAATATTTAGTATACAAATAATAGGAAAATTAGCAAGTACCTCCCCACAAGTATGCTTTATCCGTAAGTTAATTTAGAAACTTCCCTCTTCATAATCACCCAGCAAAGCACTCCTTAAAACAAACTTGGAGCACACACATTCCACATGTAGGTTCATAGCTGAAGTTGTGCACGAGTAAAAATGTTTAATAAAACAAAATAACTAAAGGCTGTCGGCTAATAGCAATTAACATACTTGATTAACACAAAAACAAATACATACATAATTTTTTTTAAAAATGAGCGTTAATCATGCTCCCCACCAGCTGGGACCCATGCCCACAACCCTGACCCCAGCCAGCCCCATGCCTGCTCCAGAGACCACCCATGCTAAACAGTGGCAGAAGTTGCTGCTTGGCGTGGGGGAAAAGCAGCCCATCCCCCCTTTGTCGCTGCTGGGTGCTTCTTGCTGCAGCTGCCCAGAGCCCACACCCAGGCTGACCTGCAGTTCCTCTGCACTGGTACTGCAGCCCCACTAGGAAGCCCGGAGGTAGCGGTGATGGCAGCAAGAAGGGGGAGGGTGACTGGAAAGTCTACAGGTGCCAGGGATGCAGCAAGGCAGGGGGAGGTGCCTGCCCCACCAGTGGGTGAAGGGGCCCTTTGAGGGCGGTGGGGAGCTCTGTGGGGAGCAGGGGCATTGCCAGGCTGCCCAGTGCAGTACTGGGGCCCCAGCCCAGGATGGGGGGTGCCACAGGCATCCGCTCCTCTTCCCTCCTGCCCATGCCAGGGCCGCACTCACTCCACTGCTGCCA
Source organism: Crocodylus siamensis (assembly GCF_052110815.1). Taxonomy (NCBI): domain Eukaryota; kingdom Metazoa; phylum Chordata; order Crocodylia; family Crocodylidae; genus Crocodylus; species Crocodylus siamensis. The sequence continues at coordinate 147,244,446 of NC_143399.1, read as the reverse complement.
GCATGAATCGGAACTGCCACATTCTGGTCTTTTATAATAAATTGGTATTCTATTATTGTTTAACTGTGCAATTAAAATTGCAATTAATTGCAACTTTTTTTTTTACCTCATTAATTGTGATTAATTTTTTAAATCAGTTTGTTAGCCCTAAAAACAATGTACACCACTTGGGAAAAAACATTCTGGCCAAAGAAAAGCCTACTGTAAATAAGTGGAAACTATTTGATAAATACAGCTTTGAAGGTTGTGTTTATTGAAAGAATATAAATATTATACATGATGTGGTTATTATTTTATTTGAATAGAAACATTAATTGCTTTCAAATACAATCTCTCTCCATTTAGAATGGCAAGGTCCAATTTTCTTTTATGGCAACACGTAATCAATTAACTAACAAAAATGTTTACATTAATCACGATGACTTTATATTTTAGCTTTTATACCACCAATTTTATTTTTTTTTTTACTTAGAATTGAACTCCCCCAGGCATTCTTTCATGCCAACTGTTAATTTCTATCAGTGATAAAGTTCCCTTAAGCTTCTTTTAACATCTACTGGACATGACCTCATAAAATTTAATGCCATTCATTAACCCCAAGCACTTAACTTTACACAGTAATGTCAGGCATCTGACTTTTCAGTGCATGAGAAATCCAAGTGGGAACCGTTTGAGAGAGATAAATTACAAATCATTTGAGTAGTAGAAAATAAGGCAGTGAAGAATATTAAAGGGTGAATCAAGATTTTACCAAAACAAAGATTTTTATGATGCTTGTTACACACAGAAATATAAACCATTTTACATTTACATTTATAACAGAGAAATGCAATAAAGTGACATTATTAGCTTGTTAATGGACTGAAATTAAGAGTTAAGAGTGCACACTATATTTTTAATACACTGTGCTGTGACTAGGTTTACATCTAGCACATTATTAGAATCCATTGTTTTTAAGCTTTCATCAGAAAATGACACTAAGTTTGAATAAGTACTTAGAGGTCGTTTTTGTCAAGAGAGAAGACAAAACTACACAAGCATGGCTCGGAGTGCTGGAAAAACCTAGTTTACACTCAACCAAATCAGAGCTTTATTGCCAACAGTCAATTCTAGAACACAAATATGAACTATAAGAAAGAGAAAAAAGAATAAATTGGTTGGTTCATGATGGACTGTCAATTCAGCTACGAAAAGTTTTACCAAAAGACTTGAGTATGGAAGAGTTAGAGTTAAACATACATTAGGTCATCTGCTCCTACCTTGCTATCATCACCAGACCACATATTCAACATCTATTCCATATTTAGACATTTGTCTATTAGTACATAACAACAGATGATAATAGTTTTTGTGTACTTTACCCATGCTGTTCTGTTCCCTTGAGAGATGTATCTATATCTATATATCTGATTAGCAACTTTAACATCCAAATGGCTCTTTATGCATGATTCTTTGGTTCTTTTACAATTCTTTATTGTCTATTTACTTTGCTTGGAGAAGTTGGGAAAAATGTGATCATGTACAAGGTAAAACTGCAAATTAACTCAAATGGTCTCTACATGTTGATCATGTGTTGGCTTAAATTCTAGATATAATGCTAGAACCCCCCCCAATACATTTTCACATCTATCTAAAAAAGCATGCAATTTTTCAAACACAATATGCATGCAAAGGGGAGCTATGTTGAAAATACTTCCAAAAGTATCACAGCAACTTGTTGCTCTTTTATTTTTGGAAATCAGTAGGCAAACAACTGAACATGCTTAATATGTTTATAACAATTTTTTAAAAGATACTGGGAGGTATGCATTTTGTCCTCAAAGAACATTTATGCTTCTGGTGGGTCTATAATTTTTCCCACAATGTGAAGACTATCTGCGTTACAGCAGACTGACAAACTAGTAGTTGCCAAAAGATATAGATCATAGTGTTATCTGCCTATTACTAACTCATTGCTTCATGTACACTGGATAATATGGAGGAAGGATTCTAGAAATGGAGTAACAGACATTTATAACAACCTGTCAAATTTGCTGAAATGAAGAACTTGGGCCATTTCACAGCATTTTTATGATCTTCTAGATATTCCTGAATTGCCACATGTGATTAACAGTATCAAAAGCTGAAAAGAAACCCAGCAAGATGAACATGCACTTAAATTGCTTACTGACAGAAAGCTTGCATTTACCAGAGCAAATGGTAAAGCCTCAGCATCCTACCCTAACCTGAAACTTCACTAGAAGGAATCCAGAGGTAACACAGGGGATATTACATACATTTTTTTTTTACAATTAGCTTATTTAGGAATGTAAGATTCTACTATCGGCAACAGCTTGCAGATGGCTCCAGTGCCATGTGATAGTTTTGTACTAGATGGCTACTGTATATTTCAAGGCAAGCTGTCAAAGAAGATAGTGACAACCTCTTAGCAGATATCTTCTCTCTTTTTTCACTAAGCTGTCAAGACTCCCATAATTTCTAATATAAAAGGACAACTCCTGGAAAACAAGTGCCACAATTCCAGTTTTACATTCTGCTTCTTTTTTTGGAGGTCCAAGTATTATCTAGGCAACTTCTGTGACAATTGGAAGTTCCGACTCCTTTATATATAGTGAGCTGAGGTTGCTGTTAATGGTCTGCTTATTTCTCTTCATTACCAAAAGCTCTTCCAAAAGACTTTCAAATCCTGCAGGCAGTCTAGGAAGAGGACCGGATATAAGCCTCCCTTCCAGTCTGTCAGTTGTTGATGTTACCCATCTGCTATGTATTCAGTTACGAAGTTTGTATTTTTGGAACAGAGACTGCCTCAGGCTACCTTATTATGTTTATAGGGACTGTATTATGTGTCTACACTGCTTATGGGATTCCCTCAGTTGGCTCGAGGCTTTTCAGTGCTACTACAACTCATATTAAAGTAAAAGCAATTAATGTTGCTGGGTTCTGGAGTCAAGCAGGGAGTCTCTAGGTTTGAAAAACCTTAACAGGTAAGAACTTCCCTCAAAAGTTTTGCTCAAGCTTCCTACACATAAAAAAGATCTTGCCAAACAAAACAATATAGAACATTTTAGTACAAAAAGGACATGTTTCAAACTGCACACATGGTCAAACACGTTTTTTAACAATATAATATCTAAGAAATTTTAGTGCAATAGCAAAAACTGCCTATTTCACTAGTACTTAAGTAATAATGCAAGATGCGCTGTCAGGGCAAATTCAATGTCTGATTAGTTGCATCAGTGCCCACCATCCTACAGACCTATTTCTTAATAGATTAAGGGTTAGCATTTTTACTTACTGTTTCTATTCGGAAAAAGAGGACTTTTTAAAAATAAGTTGTTTTTAATATTTTCTGGATTAAAATGTTCCGCTCCCTATTTTAAAATGTATTTTCACTCTGCAAAGCTATTAGTAACATCTCAATTTTTTTAAATAACTACTTGACATTATCTATGCACAAACTAGATCCGATATTTACAGGAAATCTATTATCATACTGCTAAGCTAAGAAAGTGACTGATACTACACGAAAGTGAGGACATTGTATACAGGATTTTCTACATTTGCAAGATTACTTGCTTTCTCATCACTGCAAATACCATTGTGCTTTTAAATGTGATGTGGGGTCAGGAGATACAGTAGTTTGAGCTAAAGCTATTTTAGTTTCACTGTTTTCTGCTCCAGGATCAGATAACCTTCTCACCTAATAGTTGAAAATGTTTTGGCATTGATGTACTACTTACTAACTAGGGATGGCAATAGACCACAAAGTAATGCCAAGTGAATGCCACTGAACTAACTGGTCTCTGCTTTGCAAGGCAGGATGTTCTCCTCCCCACCCCATTTTCTCCCTCCACCCATCTTATTTTATTTCAGGCAATGCTAAGATGAAGTCAGTGCTAAGTTTTTGTAACATAGTGGTATCACCGTGACTGATATGTTAAAGATGCCTACACTAAAACAAAATATAAGACTTCCCCAAACTGCAAGTTTATAAGGAATTGCTGCTACGCTCAAACTTAACAACACTTGTGGAACTCACTGTAATACAACCAGTGAATCTTCAGGGCAAAATGCATTTATATTAATAAATATACTTGCCTCTTCCCGGTACTAATAATCTGCTAATGAAAAAAGAAATCTAAAACATAGAGCTAGACCTTTAGAAAGATCTCTTTCTCCACCCCGCATCCATATAGACTATGATACTTTGTAATACTACTTGGAAGGCCATCTATCCCATAGACAATTCAATTAATCTCATAACTGACACATGCACATGCGTACACATACACGTGTGTGCACACACAAAAGCAGATGTGACATTAAGATTTACAAAGTTATTGAAACTTTTAAACAAGTAAAACGCATCTTTACTTAGCTACACCAGAACGAGGAATAAAGGGGTTTACATATGTTCCAATTCTAAACCTATCAATCAAACCCATGTTATTCCTTTGGGAGCTTATTTACATGCATATTTATCAGCCTCACATGCTAATTCCCTGCTGTTTTATGCCTGCGAGGCATGTTTATGAGTCATAATTGTTGATCTCATTTGATGCATTTCACTGAAGTAAGACATTATTCAGTTACGTGGCCTAATGTCAATGAATTACGATGACCTGATCTTCCAAATGCAACTTGCTCTTTAATTTTTATTAGAACATAACTTATTCAGAAGACGAAATGCACTAAAATGGAAGATTACATGCTTTTGTAGTCATTTTAGTTAACCATCTTATATTCGAAACACTCCTCCCTACCTCTAGGCAAAGTTTGAAGAGTGTAATTTGTAAACATCAGAATCCAGCCTTGAAATTAACAGTTTTTCTTCACTAAGATGCCCTTCAGAATTTATCATTTATTTGACACACAGCCATAGAACAGGGTCTAAGAGCCATGGTTGGGATTAAAAATCCCAACCATGATGCTTTCTAGTAACTTCACTAAAACAAAGACAAAAATTGTAAATGGGAACAATTTATAGGATAACTATAGACTAAAGCAGTCAAACAAATACAATTAAGTTTTTTTTAATTATATAAATGTACACAAACTGTCACTAAATTATAAACAAAAATCTATTAGTTCACAAAATAGGTTATTCTCTGGTCATGACCAGACCACAAGCTAATATTTAAAGGAGACTTAAATAATTTATATCCAACACATGACCATATTTTAAACAAACCAGTGGATTAAGTTCCTCCATAATTATACCAATTTGCATAATACCAAGAAAGTCAAGCAACCCATGTCTAATATTTTTATTCTACTGAAGCAAGACCATGATTATAGGAGTCTAAATTCACAAAAAACATAAGACCCAGGAAGTGTTGACAGCACTCTTGTCATAGAAACTCTAGAGCAGACTTGGCCTACCTTTGTACTGATAGTGATAAAAGTGATCATGATTGTCCAACATTCCTGGAGAGAGCGCTTCTGCAGATCAACTTTTCTGAACTATCCCCACCCTCTACTTTGATATTTGATGGTGCTTTTAAGGGAAAAAGAGAAAGCAAATACCTGTTGATATTTAGTGTCTATTTCACAGTATTTTAAAGAGGGAAAAGCATAATAAAATATTTTCTACGTTTTAACACAGCATTACAAATAGAATGAAATAAAGGTTCACTTATTTTCATAAGTATTTCAGTGTCCATTTGAAAGTTTCATGCCTCTATCTGGAGATATAGTTTAGGGCAATGAAAGCAACACATACGAGAAAAAAAAAAAAAAATATATATATATTCCAAGTAGATGTTATAATTCTATCATCCAATAAAATTTTCTGTAAGAATCTTAAACTAAAGAAGGTTTCTCTTCAGTAACAGCAAGCCTATGTAGTAAAATACATTATTGACCTACATGTGTTAAAAAATTATAGCATGTTTTTCACAACCTGAAATAATTTCTGACTCTCACTTATAACTATTTTTACAAACAAAATGCATGTTTTCATGAAAAAACTAAACGTTTGAACAGCTTCACCCTATTTATTGTCACCTTTTGATACCAACTTTCAAGCAAAAACTTACTGATGGAGCAACAAAGTTTTAGGGCTGGGTTCTTGTTTCTGTTTTTTTTTACCATGTGGGGGGTTTTTAAATGTTAAAATAATTTCACTTATAATGCCTACACACTTAAGGACACCATTTTACTTTCAGAAAAATATTTCCATTATTTCATTATAAATATCTACTTAACTAAGTAGATACATTTTGTCCTGGGTTCAAATTCACAGAAGGCTAAATTTTAACTTCAGAATATTTCAAGTAAAAGCTAGATTCTTCACCTAGATCTAACTTAAGAATTCTGAATAAGTACTAAAAGTAACAACTCAGAATTGAGTATGCATTAATCAAATACCTAAAAGAAGACTGATGATTTTTTAAATACCTCTGTCTTATATGTCTTGTTTCTTTCAGGTTGGAAAGGAGGTCCCAGTCAGATCTGTATTATTGTTAAACAATCCCCATTTATGCTTTTATCTTTAATGAAACAACATTTTAATTACATGGTTAACAGTACTGCAATCACCAACCTAGAAAGAATTCAGAGTGGAACTCTATCTAGTATTTGCAAAGACTGTATTTTAAAATGACTTTTCCATCATACTTTTACAACAAAAACAAGCACTAGGTCACAGAAATTTGAAGGTGGCTATGTGGCTCAACATGCCTCTCTTTTCCATTAAGACAACATCTGTTCTGGCCACCAGTCAAGAAATCAAATTTGATGAGTATTCATTTGAGTGCAAGGTAAAAATGTCAACTAATGGGCAGATGTATTTTTTTTCCCCTTCCTCAAAAGAAGCTTTTAATTTTTTAAAGTGCAAAGTAAACAAGAGCACCCACAGTATCTTAAAAGAATTTCAGGTGATACAAATATGGAAGCGGCATCCCTCCACAACCAAAAACCTGATATTTTTACCAAAGAATGTTCATATGTAATACATGACATATGGTAAAATCCATGCAATTGCATTTACTATGGAACCAATATAGATGCATATTATACCTTTTTCTACGAGTGATTTGCCAAATTTCATTAAACACAAATTTTCAGTTCACCCTATTATAATGCTTTATCTGGCTGAAGCTTGTGCATTTTAGCTTCTAGGAAGGCCAAGAATAATAGTTTTCAATAGGCAGCTGAATTTTCAAAAGTAAATCCAAACATTATCACTGCTTTTAGTGTAAATACATGCTAACAAATCCTACTGATATTACATAATTTGCAAGTTTCATTGAACCCACAGTAATTAGCAACACAGTGAACCTATAGGCTAAATACAGATGCTCTAAAAGCCTGAGGCTGAACTGATTCAGTCTTCACAGGTTAGTCTATGCTGCATAGACTGAACCGATAGGTAAGTGAACAGACATTCACTTTTGATTCTGGAAATGCAGCCACATACCTGCAGTGCCCCAGGCCAGAAGCCAGGGAGCACTACAGCATGCCTCCCTGCTTGGGTAGAACAGACAGCTTAGGCCAAGGCTAACCAGCCCACCCTGCCAGGGTGTGGGGGTGGGAAAGAGAGGAAAGGGGGGTTTGCAGGGGAGGTGCAAAGCATCCTGGGGGACAGAGTTTACCTGAATCTGGAAAAAAAAAAAAAAAAAAAATCTTGGCCAGAAATTCAATAAACCAATTTAACCTAAATCAATCAAGTCTGGTACTACATCCATCGAAGTTTATTGTAAACCACTTTCAGCTTTTTTCAAAGTGGTTTATGCATACCGAACTTCTGTTGCATTAGAGTCGAACTAGTTTACAATCACTTTTACCAGTTTGTGTGTGATTTCTATTCCTACCCATTAAGTTTTAACAATTGGGTTGCTTTGTAAGTACCTATTAGACGGTCACTTTAAACTTCAATAGATATAAAAATATCTTAAGAAACTTGAAAGAATATCCTTGTGTGCAATATTTTTGGTTTTCTGAACATTTGGGCTAAAACATGGCAGCATGGAGACACAACAGTGAAATAAAAGTTGGCCAATGTTTTCCAAACCTAAAAACTGCATTCGTCTAGCACAGAGACAAACTGATCCTCAAAGCATGAACGGCAATGATCTCATTGCCCATCATGACCTGTCAGGTCTAAATATTTACAGGTTTAGGGGAAATCATGCTTTTGATATCTATTTATATTTGGGGGTTCTATTTGATTACCTATGCTACTCCAAGAAGGGACAGCAAGCCAATGGTGTGGCCTCTAAAACTTTACTCTTCTAATACTAACACAGAATACTGTACCTACCATTTTCATTACACAACTAGAACAAATTAGAAAGAACAGTACATTTCCCCAAAAGCAGGTATATTTGAAATTAATCAGTCAATGAAACAGGATAGCTTTTGGCATGTTATGACAGCTGACAAACATTTTGCTGTATTTGTTCAGAATATGTGAAGACAGACAGTCAATGCAATTCAAAAAACAAAAACAAAAACAAAAAAACCCCCAAACTGCTCCTGCTTAAATTTATAATAAAAGAAAATCCTTGGATACAGTTCATATTACAAACACATATACAAAAAACACAAACATATACACATACAAATACACACACACACGTTAGGATTACATGACCATATCTCTTCATTGAAAAGAAAAAAAATAGCTTCCAGCATAAACTGCATGAAGGAATTTCAAATATCTTGTAGGACAACGCCATATTCTTTCCAGCCCATTTAGATCTTGCCTAAAACAACTTGGAACTTATTTTCTACTGGTTCAGAATTTGATTACAGCTAACAGAGATAATTAATTAAGTAAAAATTGGTGAAAGTCACTTGTATAAAAAAAAATAAAAGGGATCAAGATCATTTTATTAACCAGAACACCAGTTAGCTACACAAGCAACAAACTGTAGCAGTCTAACAGTAAAATTAAGCACAGACTTAGAAAAAATTTCTAATTCTGATGCACACACAAGTAATTACTAAAATCGTTGCTTTGTAGCAGTTAGTAAGAGCTTTCAGTTGGATTTGCTTGGCTTTGAGTAAATACTTTGTTGAAATTCTCCTTAGTGTTTTCCAGGGGGCAAGAAACCCCCATCCCTCCAAATTTACTTCTAAACCATATGAATGTGACATAAGTTTTAGGTATACACTGCTTCAGTAAAACTGGTCCAGAGAACAACTGCAAGAAAAGGATGGTCTTCTGGTTAAGGTACTGTATGAGGACTTTGGAGATATTAAATTTGGCTCTTGACCCCACTCCAAACTGTTTGTATGAAGTCATTTAATCTGTAAGTCATTTAATCTGTATTTCAGATCTACATGTACACAATAGAGATACCTTTCTTCCCTTTCCTATGAATATTATATGAATAAATCCTTTTGTTTATCAGGTATTCAAGTATCATGAGAATGGGGCCACTTAAGTAGATAGATGCTAAACAAAACCAACATAAATATGAAAATATTGGTATTTAATTTAAGGTATAACAAAGACATTTTTTATGGTGAATAGATCACATATACTAAAGGGAAACTGTATCAAAAGTCTTGTGTGCTAGTCACAAAAAAATAAAAACAAGTCTAATTGGTTACATGGCTTTGTTTTATTTGTACTGCACATCAGACATTACAGATAGACGATTTTTGCTGCACAGAGCTAACAATGAAAAAGCTAAATAGGAATACTTATGAATGACTCACTGATCTGCTAAACTTTAACAGAAGTGCTTTACTGCATTTTTTAACTTTATAGAAAGTGTAGTTATTACATTTTATTAATGTTTCAAGCAGCCCAATAGAAATCACAAATTACTCTCATAGCTCATTTGGAAAAATATCTTATCAATAAGAAGCTATTACATGGAATATGTACCAAACTAAGCCTAAATGCAGGTGGGGAAGGAACAAGGGAGATGGTATATATAATCCCATTTGCTCTGAATCCTTCCTTACGTTGGTTTACCACTGAACTTCTATGGTAGACCTGGACATGCTTAGACAAGACACTGAATACAGCAAAGATTTATTTTTGTATTTCTTAAATGTAAACTTAAGGCCAAGATTTTTTTAAAAGATGTGATTTTCAGGTGCTTAACTTTATATACTTGGTAAAGGCTACATCTTCAGAAAGTGCTCACCATCCAATTCTGGAACTAATCTCTATTTTTGCTGTCTCAAGGTAGAATATGTAGCGCCTCAAGTAACTAATCAGTTTTTAAAATCTAGGCCTAAAGTCTCACTCACTTAAACTAGACTGCACTAACCCTGTTACCATTTTCAACTGGAACTTCACCTTCAATTCTAATGAGATCGGGATTGGGTCCATGACTTTTTCTACAGTCAGAGAAAAAACATCTTGCAATCATTCTGTTAAAAATAATTAAAGTTGATTAGTAATAATGGGATACTATAAATGAAAAAAGGTAAACAGTGAAGCCATTTATTATCAAAGGGAAATTTAAAATAACCTGCAACACTTTTATATGTGCAATTCATCAGGAAACGTTATAAAAGAACAAAAAACAAATGTTGGCTCATTCGAGAGGTTCTTTGTCATCATTAATGTATTCAGGTTTTCACAGCTGAATTGCTGTAGTTTGAAAAGATTTTCATGAAAGGAAACTCTTATTCAGTGTTTAAACAAAGCTGTCAGGTTGCAAGATTCAAATTTGTTTGTATGTCCAGAGAATGTTTTAGGCTTCCTAAAAAAATTCTGGGTTAGGAGTGTTATTATTTCTTTGCACTCAATTTGTAAACAACAGAAAATAAGCTTTTGTTAAACAGTGTACATATATTTATTTGTTTTTGTGGAAATGAAACCACCACAACTTAGAAACAGTCTAATCCAATGTGGAGGTGAAACTACATGGTATGGCTATTTTACTTCATTACTACTTCTGTTCCTCAAATTGATACAAATGGTCTCCTTCTGTTTCTGTCTGTCTGCTTGCCTGATCAGTACAGCTAATTGTCACTGCTGGGGAGATCTCCTATATCTAAACAGAAGATATGCAGTTTGTACCCTGCCTAATTCGCCTTATGTCCTCCATGGCCCTCAGTATGTTATTCATTAAAATATCAGCTGTTTTGTTTGTTGCAGTGGAAACCTGAATATAGGCCTATTTTTCTTTGTTAAAAGCCCAGACTGTTGATAAATAATACACATGTTATTATAAAGGGTAAGAAATTACCTAGTAAGTATAGTGGTATTTCATTTTCCCCCTAGGCTATGCGCCTTTCCTTACTTATGTGCCTACAAGAATGCCATGGTAAAGATATCAAAGGAAACAAAAGAACAGAATACATTTAGGCCAGCTGGTCAGAAAACTAAAATCTAAACTTTGCAGAGCTACTTTTCACATAAATGAAACTGTTTAATTCACAACAGAACAAAAACACAGAACATTCTAGATCTTCACAATTTGAAAGGAAATACCACAGGTAAGCTTTGGCATATATTGATATATTTTGTTGTAGAGTAACAAGTTGTTTCTAAAAGCACCCAAAATGGTAGAAACTCAGTTCATTTAAAATTTCTTTATTGACATACATCAAGGACTTAAATTTTTATTTTAAATACATAGGGTTTCAGTTGAAACACCAACTATATGAAGAGCAGAAGTATACTCAAACAACACTGAACAGTTCGCATGATCGACTGATTGCATTACTTGTATTTAGCATTACATGCATTTAGGATTAAAAGTCATGTGTTTACTATACATAGCAAAAGAAAAAACAAATCCCTCTAATTTGATGATATACAGATATATATAGATATACAGATATATATAGATACACACACACACACACACACAGAAAAACTAATGGACACAACTAACAAAACTATTTGATTTTTCATTTCTTTTTGTCTGGAACAACTTAACTTGTGATATACACCTATATTAATCTATTATACCTTTGCATTAAGTTAAAGTAAAACATAAAGGATGCTTTCATTCTCACCTTTTGTTGCTATGCTACTTGTGATAATGAGATATTATTAACATGATGTTAAAACTATTTACACTGATAATACTTTAAAAGATGTCTTATTTCAAAGATTCTACCTTTTGAGAGGGGGTCTTCATTTAAATAGAAAATGCTACTTGAACACCTTAGCTCCTCCTAAAGGAAAGAACCATCCTTTTTTATGAAAGTGTAACTCTGGTATGCAAACTTTATGGACCAAAGTACTGGCAAAAAGTGCTAAACACATCTTGTACCAGGCAAATATAATTACTGACACCTACAGAGAGATAAAACTATCTTCTTTGGCAATCCTTTGCAGTAAAGGATGATTGTCTTCCATAACTGTCTTATCTGTGTATCTGAAGACGGTTGATGAAGCCTATTCTATCCCTCTCAATTGAGACTCTCTTGTTGACAAGAGGGTTGTTCTCAACTCCATCCCACAACACCCAGTCAGAGATGATCTCAGAATGCCTCTAGCCCTTGACAAGTGAAGAAAAACATCAAATAGATGAAAAATGACAAGGCATCTGAAGCAGATGGAATCCCCACAGATATCTTCAAGCAGAGGGGAATGGAGCTCATATCATATCTACATGACCTCATCTTAAGGATATGGAATGATGAAGAAATCCCAGATGACCTCAAGGACACTATGACTGTGACAATCTTCAAGAAAGAAAAGAAGTCCAACTGTGGGAACAGAAGGATCCCCTTGGTGTCCACTACAGAAAAGATCATTGCAAAAGCCCTCCTGAACCATCTCCTTCCATTTGCTGACGAGCTCCGCTCAAAATCTCAGTATGGATTTAGGGCATCAAGAGGCACAACTTGATCTTCAGTGCTCGCCAGCTGCAGGAGAAATGGGGAGAACAACATAAGGCTGTCTACAAGGCTGCCTTTGACCTCGAGAAAGCTTTAGATTTTTGTCAGCTAAAAAGCATTATGGAAGGTCCTTATGAAGTTTAGAAGCCCACTGAAATTTGCCACCATTCTCTGCCTGCTCCACAATAGTATGCAAGCGGTGGTTCTCAGTAATGGATCTATCACAGATCCCTTTGGGTGCACCCACACATGCAAGCACCTGAGCTTGCAGCAGCTCAAATAGAAGCAGTGCAAATTTGAGCCGGGGCTTTTTCCCCTCAACGCATATGCTTGGACACGCACTTAGTTGTGGAGCAAATTGTGCCACTTGGGGCAAAACAACCCTGCCTGGCTCCTCCTGGACCTGCAGCTAGAGGGAGCTAGACCCTGGGGCCAGCACCTGTGCTGTCTCCACCAGTATAAAAAGCTGCTGTGTCTTGAACCCATCAGTACAAAAAGCTGCCCTGGCAAGTAGCTCAAGGCTACTTCCTCACAGAAGCTTCTGGGGAGGAGCCAATTGGTACCTGAGGACACTACCCTTTGTGCCAGCTGGACTGCTGAAGCAGCCCTGAGAGTTCCCTGCACCCTTGTAGTATTGCAGTGATTACTTTGATTGCTTATCTTGTTATCATTGCTTTGACTGTTTATTTTGTTATTTCTCTTTTTATACAAGGAAATATTTAACCATTAAAATAAAAGTTAATCTTGTTATGATTTACTAACCATTAAGATAAAGCTAATCTTGTTATGATTTATTATAATTTAATCAGTCATTATTAGCGTTTGGAATTAACCATCTATTTCAAATTTCTTATCACTTAGCATAAAACTTATTTGACATTGGTCCCATGATTTTAGACATGTTTGACTCATGACTTTAGAACTTAAATTTAGTGTAAGGAGAATGCCTGTGCAAGGGTCTGTGGTATGTCTGGCGTGTGTAGATATATCTGGCTTGTGTGGAAATAGATAACAAAAGAATGAATGATGGACGTATGTGGCAGAGACAGAAGAAGACAGGCCTCTTGCAACAGGTGAAAATAGCCTTCTGTGTTTGAATGGTTAAGGGCTACAGCAGACTTGAGTCAACAGTGAAGGATTACCAAACACTAAATCATGCACCATCCTGATGGCTGAAGACTGCAAGCGATGGCCCCTGAAGATTACAAACCACAAAGCCAGAAGGTTATGACCTACCAATCTCAGCCTGCCAACAGGACAAGAAGGATGGCCTTTGCGTCTGACTTAGCGGAATCCATCAGCTGATATGGACAGTTATTACCATAAAGAATGAACAAAGACAAGGCTTTGGGTCTTTTTCGACCTGCAAGAAGGAGTTTTGGGCGCGTCCAACAAGACCTGACTCCAACTCTCTTGGTCAGCCTGGCTGGCCACCAAACTGACCTTGAGCAACTTTGAAACTTGGAAACACCTTAACCTTTGCAGGACTGTCTAACTTCTGTTTGTGTGTGCTTGTTTCTTTGTATGAAAAAACAAATGAACAAATGAGCATGCAAGGGAAAGAGTGAAGCAAATAACCTTATTGTTCTTTATTCTTTTCATGTTGCATGTTTAATGTTTTCTGTTCTAATAAATGCTGTGTTGTGCCTTATCCCCTGATAAAATTCCGGCTTGTTTTTAATTCACGCTGTATGCCCAGTGCACACAACACCCTTTACCCACTGCAGCAGTCTGGCAGTGAGGGCTGCTGCCTGTCTGTGACCTGCTGTGCACCTGCCAGACCTGGATGGGGACTGCACATCCATTAGAGGCATCTGCCCCTCTGGGCCAGCTGCCAGCAGACTATGGCTGCAGGGTTGGCCACGTGTGCCTCTGCCCAACCATCTGGGAGATGTTCCCAGTGTGGTGGCCTGCTTTGAACGGTCAAAGCATGTCTTCCAGGCACCACTTAGCCAGGAGGCCAGCCACATTCAGTTGGGTCCAACATGCCAGCTCTGAGCAGGCAGGGTCCTACCACTGGCCTCCCTAGCAGGAATTCTGGGTTCCCTATTGGAAAACTGAAAAATCCCTGATAAAAAAAATCCCAAAGTCACTCTATAAAATACCCCAAAATCCATGTTCCTCCACAATTGAAACACTAGACCATATATATGTGGTCGATCAGTTGGGCATGTTTTATTGATATGTCTACAGTGTTAAAGCAATTTGGATGCCTAGCAGTGTCTCTATCATCATAATAAAATTAATTCTAAATACCTATTCTTTTGCTGCTCCCCCAGGGGCCACAGTCCCCCCACTGGGGCCAAACGGCTCCTGCAGAAACTGACTCCCCACCCTGCAGGGCCTACGTGCCCCACCCAACCCCCCTGCCGATTGCTGCCTCACCTGGCTCCATCCCCCGCCAGCTCCTGCAGCCCCTCCGATGGCTGCTCCACCCAACCTCACCACCCCACTCTCCAAGGGAAGCTAAAATACTTAAAGGATGGTAATCAGTTTAACCTCAGCTGATTTTGAGTCAAAACCAAGACCCACCCTAGCCTCCATCACTGAGCTCCAGTACACTGATAATGCTCTAGCCTGTGGTTACAAGGAAGCACACCTTCAGGTAATCACTGACATCTTTCCCAAGGAATAGAAGAAAACACTCTTCTGAATGTTAAACATCAATTGTAAGGTCCTCCACCAACAAGCTCCTAATGAACAGTTCCCAGCTCAGGTAATCCAGATTCATGGAGAGACTGGAGAATGCTGAGTATTTCCCATATCTCAGAAGTTTTTATAAACCCTGGTGAAGGGACTTTGTCAAATGCTTTTTGAAAGTCCAAATATATTATGTCAAATGGACCCCCTTTATATTATTGTCAACTAAGATGCTCTAAATACATGTTTGAATGTATAGGCAGGTCAGTAAAAACAGAGGGACAAAGCCCCACAACTCTTTTCTTACTCTGATCTCATGGAGCTTCAGCTTCGTGACTTCAGCTTTTTGCTCTTAATTTATACTTTTATTCTTATACCCGACTGTAGGTGATTCGGGAGCTACACAGTTTACATCTGTTTAATATGAAATACATTACAATAACTGCTTTGGGTAGCTTGAATATAAATTTTAAGAAAAATGTGTGGAATTAGCCATTTCCAAGTGGTTTTATATTAAATATACTTTTAAACAGGATTAATATTTTCCCTTCCTGACATCCAATTAAGCACAATATTTTTCTAACAAAAATTAGAACAGAAAATTAAAATCCAACTATGGAAGCTACTGACAGGTACAGCAGACACAAGATGCAAATGAAATATTGTACCAGTGGCCTTCATCACTACAACCTTGCGGCTGTTAAAGTAAAACTAATTAAATATCTGTTATTATTAATAAATGATTATTAAAATGCTTGTCTGCTAGCATCTAGTGTAAGAAGATGCAAAAGTATCTTTGCTTCTGTTAAATCCCTTTAAAGTAAACAAGGTGGGATGGAGGTTTTTTTTTTATGCTAGCAGTTCTCAAACTTTTTAGACTCAGGGCACCCCTGGATACTCCTTGGAAAATGCCAGCTCTTCATTTTCATTTTTTTGGCTCTAGTACCCCCTGGCTTCTGACCTAAACAACTGCAGGCATGTGAATTCATTTCCTGAATCCAAGGTAAATGTCTGTTCATTTCTGTTTCAATTTAATCTGTGCAATTTAGACTAACCTACAAAGACTGAATCGATTCAGCTTCAGGCTTTTTGATTGTCTGTACTTAGCCATAAAGGCTAAAAACCTTCTCTGATGGTCCCCCACTTGCACAGCTGCAATTTTCCACTACAGAGCTGGTGAACAGGGGCCTGTCGAGGAGCTACAGCTGTGACTTGCCACTTCATGGCTGTTGAATCAGAATAGGCTTCTATCCCTGCTCTAGGCTGACGGGGGGTGGTATGTGAGAGATGGATTGTTGGAGGAGAGCTGAACCATGAAGCTGGAAGGCACTGGGTTAATGGGATGGTAGTGTGTAATGAAATGGAAGTGGAAAGGAAATAAGGGTGGGGGAGTGGTGGTAAAATTAAGTCATCCAGCCACAGAAGGATAAAATAAGTAAAAAAAAAATTAACAAGAAATAGAAGAAGTACATTAAAGAAGGCTTCGTGTTTTAATAAACTGGGATTTGGTATTGGAGTATGGGGGGTACTGGTCATTCTTCCTGGGGGTATTAAGCAAGGTTCCCTCCAAGCTGCACGCTTGTATGGCCATGCACACTTTAAAACATGACACGCACAAGCTTATTAATACTGTACACCCAGCCAGAGAGGGCTACAGCTTCTCCAAGAGGAGCTGGGCAACAAGCTGGGCGCAGACCAGAGGACCTGAGACACCAGAGCCAGCATGGGACACTTACCGGAGGTAAGCTCAGGCAGCAGCTCCTCCCCAAGGCCAGGTGTTCCGACAGGCGAGGCGGGGATGGGAGCTGGGAATGGGGTCTGGCGCCAGGGAACTGCTCCACTTCCCAGCCCCGACACCATGTGCCTTCTTGCTCCCAAAGGCATGGCGAGGCAGGGACAGGGGCTAGGGGCTGGCATGGGCTCTGCCATCTCCAGAGAACTTCTCTGTGGGCTCTGCTATCTCCGGGGAACTGCTCTCTGCCCCTGCATCACTTAGGGGAGCAAGGAGGCAAATGGCATCAAGGCTGGGTAGCATGGCAGTTTCCCACACCAGCCCCTGTCCCCGCCTCGGGGAGGAGCCAGTCTGCCCCATGAGGGCTGAGGAGCTTACCTTTGGTAAGTGTCCCATACCAACCCCAGTCCCTTCCTTCCAGTTCTATCAATCGATTGCATTTGGCCCATGGCTGGGCCAAAGTATCAATTCTACCAACCAACTGTGTCCAGCCTACGACACTGTGCTGCTCTGGGCAGCAGCTAGCATGGAGAAGGGTGGCGGGTGGGGCCCACAGTGCTCCACACAGGGCCAAACCGTACCCATTCCCATCTGGCCACTTACTGTGGGACACTTAACAGCAGACCATGCCAAAAGGAGGCGGGACCAAAGCAGTGCACTTATGGACCGCTACTCCTTGGAGGGAACATTGGTAGTGAGGGAGGGCATTTTCTGAGGAGCTATTGCCCCTGCACCAGGAAGGAAGCCTCAGTTCATGGGGAACCAGTCTGGCCCCCTACCTTATTTGCCTCTCCCCCTCACCTTTCCTAGACCCTAATCATGCCCCCATCCATGCCCTACAACCTGGATAGCTGTCATGTGCTCTGAGGCTGTTTGCATAGGGTGGCACCTCTGGGTGTGGGAAGATTACCATCCTAGGGGTGCGAGGGGAAATCCGCTTAGTGCCATAATAGTCCCCTGGGCAGTAAAAGTTCAGGGGAGGGAAAGTTTGTCCACACAGAACAGGAGGGTGGAGGAGGGGACACTGCATCCTGGGGTGCTGGAGGGCTGCAGCTTGGGTCGTTCATCTGTGGGTAGTGGCCATACATTAATAGAACACAAGCTGGGTAACAAAGATCAGAAATAAATCTGTCCTGGAGTGGCATAACTTTAGCCAGCTAAAGTGTGCTTAAAATTAGTTTCAGGAGTTAATGTGTGGGCAAATCCAGGGGTTAAGGGCTCCTGGTGCTACCTAAAATTAATGTGCAACAAGGCCTTAGCACAGTAGTTTTCAACTTTTATCATTTGTGGACTCCTAAAAATTTTCAAGTGGAGATCTGGACACCTTCAGAAAATTTGCATGGAGGTGCAGAACCCTCTGAAATGCAAGTGAGGGGATTCACATACTTTTGATTGATCATAGTTATATTCCGCAGGTCCCTTAGACATAGTCAGTAGATCCCCAGGGGTCCACAGACCACAGGCTGAAAACCACTGCCCTAGCAAATACATTTTAAAACTCTTTCAAAAAAGTAACACTACACATCCATTCTTCCCCCTAGAGAAAAGGTGAGAGAAAGAACATGCCAAAAATGGATGTCAAGTCATATCACCGAATGCACTACTGAGGGGTTTTCAGAAATTACAGTGATAATAACATACATAGAAATATCCTCTACATTTCAGAACATCTCTGAGCCTGAGGTCACCACCAATAATCAGCTGTAGATTGGAATTTCCTGTCTAAGGAAATAATCATAAACTGTTGTTTTACAGATTCCCAAGAAATTTTCCTTATACTCTTTAGTTTAAATATATTTTATTCTCCCACTACCATCCAAGCTTTTTCCCCCTCCTACCACCTCTGTCCATAATGCAGACTAGGAATTGTCAACATACATCACCCATACATTAAGTTTTCTTGATCCTACTTCCCTCTGACATGTAGAAGATCTGACTTGTGCTGGCAGCACATTCTATTAGATGCATCAGGAGTCCAACCCAACCTTATGTTCCTAGCAAAATGGAGGGAAAGTGGCTGCCAACTTTTAAGACTTTACTTATCTGATTTGGCTGCAAGGTTACTGATTTTATTTACCTTTTGAACTCCTCCCATCTATTAACTGCTTCTATTGAGTGGAACTGATGAGATAACTTAGAGTAGACTGCTGTTGTTAGTATCCTTCAAAACTAACCATACGAGTCTTAGGACTTTGATGCCCCAAGTCACATAGGGCTACAGACGAGGGCCAACAATGAATTTCAGTGTTCAGACTGTTTAAAGCAGTGATTCTCAACCTGATAGCCACAGCATCCTGTGGTGCCTTGAGATCATTTCAAGGGTACCAGGGGGTGTCACTCATTAGGCACGCAAACATGATTCACAAGATAAGCCCAGAGATTTCATATAGATATTCACAGTGTTGAAAACATTCAAACCTGTTGCAAACCTGTTGTTCCATTAATTTTTCTGTAGTCAAAAAAACCAAACAAACCAAGAGCCAGCATTCTCCGAAACGGTCCCCTGAGTTTATCCAAGGGTGCCTGGAGTCCAAAATGTTAAGAACCACTGGTTTAGAGGGACCAGTAAGCAGTACACACAGACCAGCAACAACTACGCTATTACAACCAGCTAGGGTCTAGCAGTCCATCTGAAGCATCCCCCATCTGACTGCAGGAAGGTCCCAGAACCTTCCTGCAATAAGGGCCAACAATAGCTAACGTAACAGGTTAGCACCTAACCAGTGAGTTTTACCCAGTCTAACAACAGAACTAGAAAGAGAGTACTATTTTAGGACAGGGGTTCACAGACTCTAAGCCTGTCATCCGAAAGTCCCCAAGACCCATCAGCCAGTACCAAATTAAAGGTAGATGCACTTGGTCACTCCTCAACATAATTCAAATACAAAACCCTGAATGTACCCACAGGCATATTCAATCCTAGTAGCTATGATAATTATCATGCGATTAAACACATAGGTCTATAGTCAACATCATCTCTAAGGTCTCAAAAGAATTTAAAAAACAGCCCTGACAAGGGGACAAAAATCAGGTGAATACAAGAAGGATACTGATGTACATGTTCCTTAAAGCTGAATCATATTGTATATTGGCATCCTTTCACCTGCGAGAGGCGGTGGATATTTCAGCCTATGATTTAGATGGTTTGCAGTATCTCATGGAACTGAATAGTTCAATCTGAGATTTGCATGATCTGCGGCATGGATGCACGTGTGTGCGTCACAGCTGGGTGGTTCAGGAGCTGCTCACTTCCTATGGACTCTCTTCTCTTCAAGCTGTTGGAGCCAATTCCTGCCATGGACTTTAATACCCTGGTGGAGAGGATGATGCCACTTGTTCTGACAGCATGCCAAAGTTTCCCATTGTTGAGGATCAATTCCAAATGCCTTCATCTCTCACTTGCACATGTCTTTATAGCGAAGCTTGGGGCATTCCTGTTCTTCTTGTTCCCTCCAATAATTCACCGTATAGCATGTCCTTGGATATACGTCCACCTTCCCATCTACTTAGATAGCCAGTATAGTTATCTCCGAGTACAGCTGTCACACGTGGTAAATTTGCCCTTCAAAGAACCTCTGTGTTGGTAACTTTATCTTTTCAATTGATGTTGATTATACAATGTAAACAGTACAGGTGGAAACTGTTTAGCCTTTTCTCTTGATGTGCATAAGTTCAAGTTTCCCCACCATACACGAGAGTGCTGAGTATGCAAGCTTTGTACACTAGCATTTTGGTCTTGATGGTAAGCTTTGAATTGTTCCATGCTCTTTTAGTCAGTCTGCTGAAGGTGGTGGTAGCCTTTCTGATTTGAACATTAAGTTCTTCATCCAGCGAAAGGTTGATGATCACTGTAGAAACCAAGGTAGCTGAACTTTTGGACTACTTCTAGATGCTTCTCATTAAGGGTGACTGATGAATCTTGTTAACCTCCCTGTCCTAGTACAACTGTTTTCTTTATGCTGATAGTGAAAGCAAATGCCTGACAAGCTCTTGAAAGGCAAATCGATGAGTTCTTGTAGGTTCTTTGTCATGGGCTGTAAGGGCAGCATCTTCAGCAAGTAGAAGCTCCCTGATAAACACCCTTCTAACTTTAGTCTTTGCCTTGAGTTGTGAGAGGTTGAAAAGTTTCCCATCCGATCTTGTGCGTGTGAAGGTAGACTTCACCTTTCATATCTTTAAAATGTGCAGTTCAGGAGTGCAGAGAAGATTCCAAAGAGTATATGGGCAAGAACACATCCTTACTTCTCTCCATTTTTCATCTTGAAGCTGTCCAAAGTGGACACATCAAACTGAACAGTTGCTTTCATGTTGTCATGGAGGAATGTATAAGACTAAACAGGATTAGTAGGCATCCTATCTTTATAGGACTGTAAATAGGCCTGCTCTGCTAACTGTCAAATGCTTTGGTTAGATCCACAAAGATTATGTACAATGGTTGGTTTTACTCCTGCACTTCTCTTGAAGTTGACTCAGGAAAAATATCATGTCTGTGGTTGCTCTTCAGCCCTGAATCCACACTGAAATTCAGGGTAGATGTGGCTCGCCAGCTGTTGTAGCTGCACCAAGATGACACTTGTGAAAGCTTTTCCTGCTATACATACTAGCGAGATACCTCTGTAGTTGTTGCAGTCACTTGTGTCCTTTATTTTTATACAAAGTGCTGATGTCTGCATCACACATGTCTTGAGGTACCTCACCCTCTTTCCAGCATTTGGAGTAGCACCTGATGAAGATATAGTAGTAGGCTTTCTTTCCCACACTTGAGAGAATTTCCAATGGGATGCCATCCTTTCCAGAAGCCTTGCCACTTGATAATGAATCAGTGGCCTCATCAATAGACCTCTTCTACAGTGGGCTCTATGTCCAACTCTGGCATGTCCTGTACAGTTGGTATTTGATCTAGTGATTCACTGGTGATGTTTCTTTCTTGCAAGTATAGCTCCAAGTACTGTTTAACCCAAAAAGATATTTGCTTGCTTCTATCTGTAATGCTTTCACCACTGCACAATTTGAGAGGGGCAACCTTGTTGACAGTAGAGCCTAGTGCTTTCTTCAGATCATTGTACATGACTTTTAAGTTTCCTGTCTGAAGCTGGCTGTATCTCTTCACAGAGCTTAGTTCAGTACTGATTTGCACAGCATCTGGTTGTCTTTGTACCTTGTTTTTTGCATGTCAAAGTCTTGCTTTGGTGCTCACTGTTGGCTTCTTCTTGTGTTCCAGATATCATCAGCATAAAAAAAATGCAGCCTATCTAAAGGTTCTGCTTTTTCTTTGAACCAGTCTTTATTGGGGAGTCTCTTTTCCCCAAGATAGCTTTAACTGTTTCATAGATTGCAGTTCTTAAACCTTCCAAAATTTCTTCTGCCTTCTCTGGTAGTGACTTCCCAAACATGCTGAGTTCAAAAGCCTTCACAAACTCTTGGCACTTCCTTTGGTTCTTGGTGCAGTGGTAATGATTTGGAGCTTGCTCCTAGGTTTGGCTCCATGTAGTTTCTTGGCTGCAATTTTCACACTGCTAACAATCAGGGAGTGGTTGGGTGTCACAATCGACAGTGTGGAACATGCAGGTCTTCTGCACTAAAAGTAGGTCTTTTCTCTAAACAACTACAAGGTCTAGTTGGTGCCAATAGCCTGATCATGGATGTCACCATGACATGTTGTGGCAATCTTTTCCAGCAAAATATGATTGGCAATGCAGAGCTGGATTTAGACGCAGAATTCAAAAAGTTGTGGACATTTTCATTTGTCTTGCCAAAGCCAAAATGTCCTAGGCAATCTGGCCATGAGTTGTTGTCTGTGCTGACTCTTGCACTGAAGTCTTCAAGGAGGAATAGTTGCTTAGTTGATGATATTCCTCTGATGACTGGGTGCAGAATGTTGTAAAATTTATCCTTCTCTTCAGGGCTAGAGTTGTGTTGGTGCATAAGAGCTGATGTTCACAGAACAAATGGTGTATGAAGTCTAAGTGAGATAATACGCTCTGACTTCCCAACGCATTTCTATGTTTTACCAACTTGTTACTCACAGTGAAACTGATGCCACGCAGCCAATTCTCTTCAGTACTTTTACCTTGCCAAAAGAAGGTATAATTGGCCTCTTGGATAAAACCAGCACCTGCAAGTCTTGTTTCCTGGAGTCCTGCAGTGTCACCATTGAGTTTGTATAGCTCACAGTCAATCAAGAGCAACTTCCATATGCTGCTCGACTACTGTAGGTCTGATTGTCTGTCAAGCCAGGACACATACTCCTAACATTCCAGGATCTAAGCCAGAAAGTTCTTGGTTTCTCATTTTTGCCAGGTGCAAGGTTTGTCTGCTTTTGGCCTTCTTGCCTAGCCCCATGCACCCAATGAGACAGACTGTGACAGGTCAGTACCTAACTGTTTGGGGGCTGCCCGGCATTATGACAGGTGGTAGTCGACCAATGGAATGCAACGATTCTTCCCACCATCAAAGGTGACCTGTGGTGCCTGCCTATGCAAATCAAGTGAGAGCTTATAATCTGTAACTGCCACCTTCTGTGTTATATCCATGCTGCCAGCAAGGATGGAGTATCCTTTCCATGTAGTGTAGCTGCAATAGCCTGGACAATTGCTTTTGCCACTGTATCAGCATCCCCTTCTGATTTTCACTGATTTGGTCCAAAGAAAGGACAGAAGTTGATACGTTTGGAACCAGCTCCACTGCAGCAGAAGTTGCCAGTACAGAGGAGGTCTTCCATCTGCCTGCCTTTCAGGGCTCCACTCCTAGACTGGTTGCCAGCCACAGCTGAAGAGCCCAATCTGCCCTTTGTGGATACCGTTGGCAAAAATCACTGAGTTATTATGCAAGTCTGCCTTTTGATGATGGCATTTCTTCCATCAAGGGTTTCACTACCCTCCTCAGGTGTTCATCTGCCTGAAACTATTGGCACTTCCTGAGGTTGCCAGGTTAATTAACTGCTGTCCAGCATTCGGCTTTGACCAGTACAGGTTGTACCGCTTATGGTCATAGTGGCAGCAGGTTTTTAATCCTGACCTGACACTAAAGCTGAATCATACTGCAGTCCTATGTACCAGCAATCAGGACATTTTCTATTATTTAAGGCAATGCATATGCAAAAAGACATTTTAGGGCATTCTGTCATTTGCATAAATTCTCCACATTGTGAATGTTCAGCTTTGGCAAATATGATAAGTAGTTGAACCAGCGGAAGCAACTGGTTGGGAAGATAAAATAACAAACACAATATTTTACTGCATTTAGAAATAACTTTTACTTAGATGATTTGAAAATGTTTCCTAATTTAACATGCTTTTTTATATAGGAGAAGGTGGGAATACTTCCACAGTATGACAAAGGATCTAACAAAAATTTGCCTCCCAAAGGTCACAACAACAAAAAGGCATTTTTTAAATGCAATCTTCATACATTTTCAAAACAACAATATAGAATACAGCATTTACCAATATTAGTGTTACCAAAGACAATGGTGATGATTGGAGAACCTATATGTATATATGCTGATAGAAATTATGAAATGATTATATCAAATGGGTCAGTACATTGACAGTCAACCCCCTCTGCACAAACTATTAAACCTTAAGGACTTTCATTTATATAGGAACATCTTAGAGGCTGGGATCTGGAAATAACTCAGGGCCTCAGACACAGGAAGCCTGGTCAGATTACAGGAATGAAAGTAGTATGCTTTCATCAGAGAGGTCAAATATAACAGTGAAACCAACCAAGAAATAAGGAAAATAGAGATGAACAAGATGAGGGAATCTCCAGAATTCAGTGATACCACAGGCAGGAGGTGGCTTCCTAAGCTACTTGGAAGTCTCTGACCACTCAAGGGTAGAGAGAAAAGTGAGGCTGGGTACTGCTTGTAAGCATTCACTATTTTGTCTAGATATGTACATTTCTTCAGTTACTCATTTCTGGAACTCCTAAAAATTCTTAGCATCTGTTTTATTTCAATATTAAGTGCCCCTGAAGAGATAAAATTCAGAATTCCCACACAGGCAGCTCTGAGAAGGACACAAATAATCTTTTGGGAAGTCACGTTGTCCTAAGGTAGCCAGGCCCTGTGTCATTTCCATGCCTAGCAACCAGGCAGAATGTTACAATAGGGGGGCTCAACCCCTCACCTGCAGTCCAGATACGGACCCTGGTGTTATGTCATCCAGCCTATAAAGATCCTTATGGGTCTGGAAACTTGGTGGCAGGGAAGTAGTCTACTTCTATGCTGCCAAATTTCTGGACCCATGGGGAGACCCAGCCCTGCACTAGTTCCGGAATGCAGGGCTGGGTGGGGGCAGGACCAGGCACCAGGGCCCAATCCCATTATACAGGGCCTGACCTTGCCCATAGACCCTCCCCACACTGCTCAACCTGCCCACAGGGCCAAAAGGAGCTCAAGCAATCAAAAAGAAAACAGATGCTGCTGCACATTACTCGGACAAACAGCTTCAGCATGGTGGAACTTAAGTGCAGCCTAGTCAAACAAAGATAAGTTTAGGAGAACACTGGAAAAGTACAATAGGTCAAGGTGGTAGGTGTCCAACAGTGGAAACTGTATTGGGGCTTATGCATTAACAGTGAATATATGTTCATCTCCATACCATGTTGGGTCATGCTGTATCAAGGTGCACACTTGCAAAGCATGCCCCACCTGAAAGCATGCCCACAGATGGCCAGTCCTGAAAGTGAAGTACTATAGCCGTCTTAGAGCAGCCCTAAGAATGTGCCTATAAGAGATATGCCCAGGCCTACTCTCAGTAGGCTCCAAGATCTTATTTCACAGTGAGAGTGAGCAGACAAGCCATGCTTGAAGGCAGTGCTCCAGGGCCCAGCATAGAGACAGTGTAGACAGACTCAAAATTTCATGTGTCCCCCATGTGGATGAATCTCAGCACACCCACTCAGGGCACATCCACACATGCAGGCACATGCACTTGCAGTAGCTCAAATGGGAACAGCACAAATTTGAATCAGAGATTTTTGCCTCGGCGCACATGTCTGGACATGGACTTCAGCACAGGGCAAGTTGTGTTACCTGGGGCAAAATAACCCTACCCAGCTCCTCCCAGATCTGAAGCCAAGGGAGCTAGAGCCTGGGGCCAGCACCTGTGTTGGTCCCAGCAGTATAAAAAGCTGCCGTATCAAGCAACTCAAGGCTACTCACTCTCAGGACCTTCTGGAGCCCAGCCAACTGGTATCTGGGGACACTAGCACCTTGTGCCAACTGGATTGCTGCAGCAGCCCTAACCAAGAGTTCCCTGCACCCTCTGCTCCAGGAGTGGGCAGAATGCGGCCCGGGGGCCAGATGCGGCCCACCATGCCATTCTATCCAGAACGCAGGACCCCTAAAAAATTTTTAAAATTAAATATTTATCTGCCTTTGGCTGCCTATCATGCAGACCTCGATAGCTTGCCAAAACTCAGTAAGTGGCCGTCTGCCCAAAATAATTGCCCAGCCTGCTCTACCCATTGCAGCAGTCTGGCCCCAGAGCTCTGCACCTGCCAGACCCGGATGGGGACTGTATGCTGTCACCCTGCCATCTCAGCACCTATTGCCTAGAAGACGTTCTCAGTCAAAGCATGTCCTCCTGGCCCCAAGTGGCCAGGAGGTCAGCCACCTCCAGCTGGGTCCCAGGTGCCAGCCCTGAGCAGGCACCTCTGCCTGGGTCCTGCCACTTGCCTCGCTACCAGGAATTCTGGTGTTTCCTATTTAAAAACTGTAAAATCACTGATAAAAGAAGTCCAAATTCACTCATTAAAATATCCCAAAAATCCATGTTCTTCCACAATTAAAAAAAAGACCACTATATAGATATCTATACATAATCTCTCTCTCTCCATCTATTTATATCTATATATATACACCACACACACAAACAAATTGCCCATCAAGCATGATGGGGGGGTGGGCGGGGACAGAGGCCTGAGTCGCGCTCCCCACCTTTGGTCATGTCCACATGTCCAGCTTCTCTCTCTTCCCCGCTGCTCTGCCTCAGGTCTGGACCCGCTCCCTCCCTTCCCTGCCTGCCAGTTCAGGCCCCAGCTCGTTCCCCCCCCCGACCCTTTGGGTCTGGGCCCGCTCCCCCGCATTGTTTCAGTCTGGTTCCCCCCTGTTACTTCGGGTGTGGGTCCGTACACTCCTTCCATTCAACCCTACGCTGCTGCTGCCACCTCCCAGGAATAGAGGGGGAGGGGGGCTTGCATAGTGGCAGCAGTAGTGGATGGTGGCCAGCGCTGGTCAGAGGTGGTAGGCAGGGGGCTGCGCTGGCAGCAGCAGGCAGCTGCAGTTGGCAGGTGGCCACACGCTGCCACCAGTAAGCCTTCTGCCTCTTCCCACTCCCCTTCCTCGCTGCCTCTCCCTCCCTGACAGCTGTTGTTGGGAGGGGGGGCTGCTCCAGCCCCTGGCTCCAAAGAGCACGTGTCTTGGCAGAGCACTCTGATTGGCTGCCAAGACAACCACCCAGAGTGCAACTAAAGTGTTATGGAGAGAGACAGACAGACTAAGGCTTTTATAGTATTAGCTGTGCGCTAGCAGTCTGGGCCGGGTCCATTCAGCATGGACAAAGCCATGCTGCATTGCTGATGGCTGTGCCTGCAGCCAGGCCACAGCCACGCTGTCTGCTGCTGCCAATGCCGCAGCAGGCAGGTGGTGGGCAGGCATGCAGCAGCCCCCTCTCAAGCCCCTCCACAGGCCCACCCATAGACAGCACCTCCCCCACGCCATTCCCCACTCCCAAATCCCCCCGCCACTCCTCATGCTGCACCCATCTCTCCACCACTTCTCACATACATCAACACCTATAAACCCCCCACCCCAACATCCCTAGTTACCCATGACAGTACCCAGGTCCTGGTCACGTGGGATCTTTGCCATGTTTCTGCTTGCCCCAGCATGCTAAGGGTTCATACCCCATGTGCTGGGGCAGCAGGACCACCATAGAGACACTCTGGCCAGAAACCCAAGCATCCCATCCCTCTAGAGGATGGGCTCCCAGGTTACCTCAGGGCACATTTGGGGACTATGCCCTGCCCCGGATATCCAGGTATCAAATTTTTCCGCCCATATTGAAAATGGTTTGGTTTTTTTTTTTGTTTCCCCATGTGCCTCTTGCTGCATCTCAAATTGCTTTTAGATGTGGCAAGAGGCACTTGTGGGCTTGTCTGGACGTGGCCTCAGAGTCCAAGAAGAGTCTATGAGAATGTTACTTCCCCTGCCAAATTTGATGCTCTGCTTTCTGCTCCCTGCTGCCAAGCCATCTTTTCTTTTCCTGATTTGTTGCACGCCATCTGTTGCACACATCCCATAGACTGTCCACTCCTGGTTTAGGTAGATTTGAATAAGAGACCATTATAACCGACCTCTGCTTTGTCTAGGACTATCTTGAACTAGCCACTTTGTGATCATGCAAATGGTCCAATCTGATGTAGTACTGCTTTCCCAGCAGCCTAGATCACAGGTAATACCAAATAGACAATGAAAGCACAGTTAACAGCCTATGATAAAAATTCAGGTATACGTGTTCTTTCTATCTAAGGTTGATTCTTACTTTACCTTAGCAATACTGAGGATCAAAAAGTATGGAGTGTTAAGTACAAAATGAGCAGCTGAACAGTCTTTGACTGCATTCAATTTGGCCACATCTTACAGTAGCTACTTTTGTCTTTCCAGCCATCTCAATCTTTTATTCTCTCACCAACAACTCCTTAAAAAAACATCCATAACCCATTAAAAGTTTCTCCTTTCGTTTTATTAGGAACAAAGAGCATATTACAATTTTCTATGTGAAGAATGCTATTAAGTAATAGCTTGTACACTAATTAAAGCAAATGTAATGGTGAGAACACACTGACATTGTTAAAGTAAATTACCCAATTCGTTAATAGTTTCATTTCAAGTGACCTTAATTGTATTAATTGTGATATTGAGCAAATTAAATTGAAGAGCATTAAATATACTGTTCCAGTTTGTCCTCAGAGGATCAACTTCCCCATTACATTAATGAAGGAATACAGTCTACTATATTCTTCAAAATGTTCAGTGCCATATGACAACTGATATACGCTAGATTACAAATACATCATAGCTCTGAAATGGTTAAAGCTACCCTGAGTTTTACTGCTGCTTCGCAATTTAAACCTCAAGAACTTGGGAAAAAACAAAAACTGTTAGATGTATGAAAAGTCAGATGCAAAAGAGCACAAATTCTGAAGTTTCTTTTCTCTCAGGTCTAAGTCTTTGCTGGAGAAAAAGGGGAAAGTTTAATAAACCCAGATTTCCTCTGACAGGGTGCAAATGCATTTCAAATATTCTATACTTGAGAGAAAATTATTCTAATAGGTTCCTGGAATGAAAAAAAAACCCAAAACACTAGACCACAAGGAAGTTTCAAAAATGGGAAAAGTAGAAAGGTAACATATGCCCATATATACTGCTTTGCAACAGAGGCAATGATAGGGTTTTTATTTTAACATAAATTGGAATAAATCACCAGAACAAGACAGCTATGCTTGAAAATTAAAAACTTTATAAAAATAAAAGTTTGAATCTAACATTTGACCTTTTAGATTTAGAGTGTCAGACCCCAAGCCCTAGTTTTTTCCCTCCAAATATTAAAAAGACATTTAGAAAAGTATCTCTGAAGTAATGTGATGTTAAGTTTTTCTGTCATACAGAAGATCACACTTAGGAAGTAACTCAGATAAATTATCTTTAGGTTTGAAAGCTTGAAACAGACGATTCATTTAAGATCTGGTGAAAGAAGGAACCAGACATATATAAGCAGCTCCAGAACGCTCATTCTTATTGCATCTCCCGGAGGTATGCAATCAACCCAGTTCCTTAAATACGGGATGAGAAAAAGCATACACTGCAAAAGACAGGATACAGAGAAGGCATTTGCATGCTAGATGAGTAAAGGGATCAATGAAACTCTTAGACTGCATAACTGTGAAAAGTTCAAGGATTGGCAAGAGTAGAACTGAGGTTCTGTATTGTGAGGAAGACTTTCAGCCTGCTTCCTTGAGTTTTTACATATAATGTGCTTCATCACCTCTACATTTTAAGTTAAAATAGTTTTCTACACAGGCTTTTCTCCTAACAAGGTTTTTTTTTTTTTTAGTTTATCTTTGAAAATGATAGGGTAAACAATATCTCCAAAGTATATGCGCTCCTATTGAAAGAGCATGACTAAACACACTTTGATTCTTGGGGAAGAAATGTTCTAGATTCTAGATTCTTCTCCTTTAAAAAGGAGTGAAACTGAATTCATTGCGAGTTTACATCGGGGTGGGCAAAATACAGCCCATGGACCGGATCTGGCCCACCAAGCACTTCCCTCCGGTCCGCAGAGCCCCTTCAAAACCCAGGTAATGGCGGCTCCCTCTCTAAAAGCCTCCAGCAGCAGTTCTCCCTCTCCAGGGAGGAGAGGTGGTGGCAGAGCTGTGTGCCGCTTTGGAAGGGACGAGCCTGCCCGGAACGGCAGGGGCTCAGCTGCACTTGTCCCCTACCTGCGCTGGTCAGTCCTGAGCAGTGCAGGACTCCACTGTTTCTGCTGGCCGGCAGCAACCCAGCTGGGTTCGTCCTGTTCCCAGCAGCATGTGGAAAGACAGCTTCAGCCACATGCTGCTCTGGATAGGAAGGGCCCAGCCGGGTCGGCACTGGCCAGGAAAAACGGCATGCAGCTGAAGCCAGCTTCCCACATGCTGCTGGGGATGGGAGAAGCCTGGCTGGGTAGGGGGGAGCCTGGCCAGGTAGGGGGCAAGTGCAGCTGAGCATCTGCCGCTCTGGCTGGGCTCATCCCATCCTGAGTGGCACACAGCTCTGCTGCTTCTGCTGGCTGGTGCAGACCCAGCTGGCTTTGTACCGCCCCCAGTAGCATGTGGGAAGCTGGCTTCAGCTGCATGCCGCTTTTTCTGGCCGGTGCTGACCCGCCTGGGCTCGTCCCATCCGGAGCAGCATGAGGCTAAATCAGGCTTCCCATGTGCTGCTGGTGACGGGACAAACCCAGCCGGGTTGGCAATGGCCAGCAGAAGTGGCGGCAGAGCCGTGTGCTGTTCAGGACTGACCAGTGCAGGTCAGGGGAAAGTGCAGTTGAGCCCCTGCTGCTTCGGCCAGGCTCGTCTGGTCCCCAGCAGCATATGGGAAGCCGGCTTCAGATGCATGCTGTTTTTCCTGGCCAGTGCCAACCTGGCTGGGCCTGTCCCATCTGGAGCAACGTGCAGCTGAAGCTGGCTTCCCACTGGGTCAGCACTGGCCAGAAGTGGCAGTAGAGCCTCCTGCCTTTTGGGACCAGCTGGCGCAGGAAGGGGGAAGCGCAGCAGCATATGGGGAAGCCGCCACATGATAATGGGACAGAATGGGCCGGCTGGGCTGCACCGGGGAGGGAAAGCTGCAGCTGAGCTCCCTACAGCTTGGGACAGGAGAGGTCTGACAGCACTGGAGGGGGCTGTGCTGGTGAGGGGACCTGGGCCTGGGCTGGCTTCTGGGCCATAGGGGGCAGGCTGGGATGGGGCTGGTACCAGTGACGGGTGGGGGGGGGGGGGTTGGCCAGCTTTTGATGCCTGGGGTGTGATGGGGTGGGCTGGGTCATTGCTTGTGGAAGGGGTCTGGTGACCAGTACTGGTCAGGGGAAGGGAAACTGGGCTACATTCTGCTGTCCTGCAGGTAAGGAGAGGCTGAGCCAGGTCCTTCCTGGAAGGGCAGGCTGGACTGGTTTCTGCTGCACTGTGGGGTGCCAGCTCCTGCCTTGCAGCTAGGAACCCTTGCTGGGAGGGGATGGGTCTGGCCATGAGGTCCATAGTGAACATAGTGAGATGCATACTTCTACTTATTCAACAAACACCAGGTCAAGAAAGAACAGATTCCAGCTGTTTCACTAAAGTGATAGAGATGATTGACGAAGCACTTCTACATCTGTATATATTTTCCTTGCCACTGATTGGCAGACAATGCGTGGTCCTCTTGGCCAATTAGCAGTGAGGGATGGGGGAAGCCACCATCTTTGCTGCCACCATTCATGTTGGCAGCTCCCTCCCTCCCCCTGGTGGGCTGTGAGGCTGGGCTGCAGTGGCCCTGAGGACTGCTGACTCCCATTAGCCAGTGTTTTATTTTTAGTATGTTTTTTACTAACAATTCTGTTCCAAAATCATATTAATTGCCATTTTCATGAGGTTTGCAGAAATCACTTTTTTTCCTTTTCTGTGAAAAACAAATCACAAATAGAGTAGATCCCTATATATGAGAATCAAGATTTCTACAAAGTAGTAGTAGTAGTAGTAGTATAATCACCTAAAGATCCTACAGCTCTTTTAAAAACCAAACCAACAATAAACCTTTCCTTTTACTGGTTTATTCATGCCTTGAATATTGTAACTTGTTAATAAGCATGCACTCAATACATTTTATTATGACTGAAGGCCCCAACATCCTATCCTTATGATTTTTTATGGCTTACTTTTCTCCCCTCAAATTAAAAATACAGCAAGGTGACTATATAAAATATATTTTATATACATCATGCCCCAAATTTAATATTTCTTGCATTTTCTCAAACCTGGTTTCTTTTCTTTTGGTTTTTTAATTGCTGAGCTATAAATGGTAAAAATACATTTACTAATGATCTGCCTTATTTGTATTTGTCTCACCTCTATGAGAACTTCTACCATTTAGCCTCTAAGACAATACTCTAACCATGTATCACAGCTCCAAAGAACAACACAGATGGCCTGATATTTCGTAATATTCTACAGGGCATCTCTAAAAGCTATGATGCACCTTTTGTCAATTTCTATAACATCCAACAAAGATGCCTAAAAAAGTTCTTTAGTGATACATTTTTTTTTATTAATCTTATACATAGTATTGTGTAAGCCATATACCTGGGTTCGTTTTCCATTATAACTGAGCATATACATTTATGTTAAATATAATATTGATAACCAGTAATATAGTAAAGCAGTAAATGGAGAAATCGTTTCTCCATTTTGGGATCTATTAGCAGTACAACATATAAATCAGTGATAAAAAAATGTGTTCAAAAAGTGACATGTGGATAATTACACCTGAGGACAGAATGTATTTGTAGGATAATTTAGACTTTCATTGAAAAATTATTTGTTTCATAGATTTCAGGACCTGTAGGTACTACTAGTCATCTAGTTTGGTCCCTTATATAATAATAGCCATAAAGTTTCACAAAGTGAATCATGTATCAAGTCCATAATTTCTGGTTGATTTCTAAGATGAAATCTCAAAGTATTTTTCAGAGGACAATTAACCATTGGAATAACTAAACCTCACAACGCTATTTCTTGATTAATTCCTATTCTAAATTCATCTGGTGACACTTTCCATTCATGAGATGCTATATTTTTTCTACTATATTAAAACACCTTCTACCTATTCAGGAAAGTGTCAAGCTTGTGTCACACCAAAAGGTACTCTGGTATTTTTAAGCAAAACTTTCAATTCTTCCTTTGAAAACAAGGGTACGTATGATACATTCACATATTATACAGATATGACATACATCTATATTACTGTAAAAACATTTCTGGTTGAGGGGAGGTATACAGACATTTTAATGAAAAAATGGCAATCTGGATGAACGGTAATGTTTTGTTAGAAGTCTCCATTCACTATCTGACACATTCTAGGAGTCCAAATGCTTACTTTGGAAGCAATGCTTGCCTCCTTAAAATTAACTTCTGAGTGAGATTGGGTGAGCAAAGAAAAGTGCATGCTTTGATATCCAAGATCACACCTCCCCCACCCCTAAAAATACTTAAAATTAAATAAAACGTCAAAGATTGATGCTGGATACATATGGTACCAAATTAAAATGCAGTATGTGTTTCACAGTAAAACACACTATGAAGATGAAATAGATGCTTTATATAAAATATTTACATAGATTGAACGTAAAAAATGTACCATAGTTGGTAACCTTTATGACTTGGGGAACCATGTATTTACATATCCTTATCTTTGCATGTGCGTATGTGTGTGTTGTGTATATATTTTTAACAGTTGACAGCTGTTTTAGAGCATACAGAGATGCCAAGCTGAATGAGGGTCTTGATTACTTCAAGATTAGCTATCTAAAGTTTCTATTCATTTTAAGTGTTGTTAGTGCGAAGAGTCATTAGTCACTTCCTTGTCTCATAGAACATCAGCATACATTTACATTGTTAATGAACATTTGGGGTAAATGAATTAATGGCACTTTTAAACATCAATTCAATACTAATAACTTTATATGTCATAGAAATGTTAAGGTTAGGATAAAAAATGAAAAGCCTTTTCAGTCAAGGTAACTAATCACTCCTGGGCACAATAAAGGGTAAAATTAATTAAAAGTGTTTTTGTAACAGGGTAAAAATGTTGATTTGTCTCGAAACAGAGCTGAGAGAAATATACAGATACTTTTCTTAAAAAATTACAAAATTGCAAGCTTCTTGTTTATTAGTGTTCACTAGAAACCAACCCAATGTAAATCACAAATATTTAAATGTGGAAGCATTTTTGTTGACAGATTTTTTACAAACCATTATTCCCAAATTTCTGAAAATGTATACAGAAAATGTATTTGCTTTATCAAACTAAGACAGCTCATTACCTTTTAGATATCAAATCTAAAAGAAGAGAAAGTCACCTTGAAAAATTACAGTATTTACAACCCATTTTAAAAAATGCTTTCCTTAAGATATCTGTTCTGGTTTTCTTACCTTGAAAATGCTTCACAATGTAATCAAGGGAAAAAAATGGAACAATGAAGTTGCATGCACGTGTTATAGAGCAACATTTAAGTTATTTATAAAATGAAAGTAACTGAAACTGGATTTAAGCAAAAATTTACATTTTTTCCTTTTAATATACATTATCATCTAGAAGATTTATACCTAAATGCACAAACGGAGAATGGTTGATTTGGGTGAGGCACTCAGGAATATGACAAAGTTGTTTCAACTCTGTAATTTAAAATAAATTTTTTATTGTGCACTCCTGGTACATGGGTTCATTGACTGGAAAATTACAGGTAGTTAAGGTGTCATTGTATATAACTGAGTACTTGAGAAATGTTTTCATGACAAGGATGAGGTTTCAAGCATCTTGTTAAGCTTATCACTTCCTTCTAACCAACTATATTGTCACTACTAGCAAATAAGTAAAAAGGACAAGTAACACAGACAAGTACTTGCATTAGGCAAGCAATTTGTTCTCACTGTTCATACAGGTAGTTTGAAAACTGCCTTTAATTGATCTTAGGTTACAGAGTAATTTCCACGTTAAATCCTGTCTATTCAATCTCAGGTCTCAAGTTCTTATTTAAGGTAACATTAACTGTTCAAAATGAAAAGGACATGGGGAAAATAAGTCTTTATTGGCATAAAAATAATTTAAAAAATAGTTTTACCATAGGGAAGAAGGAAAAAAAAAATCTTAAAGCAATGCAAACAGCCAAAAAAGCCCATCTTCGAAAAAGTTGCAACAAAAAGCCATGTTGCATTTCAATATTCTTAGAAGTCACTGTTTGGTTTATGATTAAAAAAGAATGACAGCACATTAAACATTTGGTTAATGTTTCAGTCTAACTGAAAGTCGACTTTTTGTGGTTTTCATTAGTGTCAGAGTGCTATACACACACTTTGTGAAATGCTTTTTTAAGTTGCCCTGCTCAACTTCATTGAGCGAAGTAAACAAATTATGACAGGCATAGCTATCATGAGACACTTATGTAAGATTTCCAAGCACAAAGTACAGAAGTACAAAACTCACCTTCATCAGGCTTATTTAAGTAACTCTGCAAGGGATCAATGCCTATTTCTTGTTCCTCTGCCTGCAAGGGATGACTGGTTTCAGATATGGAATGATACATACTGGCAACAGCAATTCCACTAAGTACACTTATCTGTGAAGGAAAAACAGAGAAGGAATGAATACAGAAATGTTTCTTTCATTGCTTTATAATAACAAAAGGTCAAATAATATTGTAAATACTCCTAACATTCTACTTGTTTCTAAGCATAACATAACCAGACATGATGAATTGTTCTATAAAAGTGTTAAAAATGAACTCCACATAGTTAAAGTTCTTGCTGTAGTATTCTTCAGATGCAATTACTTTTTATATATTATTTTAACATCTAGGGCTAAGAACAGAAATTAAAAAAGCTGAAGGCTGAATTGATTCAACTTTTGCAGGTTAGTCTAACCTGCCTAGATTGAATCAGTTTGCAACAGCACAGACATTCCTTCTGGACTGAGGAAATGCAGGCACATGCCTGCAGAGTTGTTCATGCCAGGAGCTGGGGGTTGCAAGAGCATGCCCTCAGCTGCAGGGAAGTTGTGCTGGGGGTGGGGAGCATGCCAGTCCAGGCAGTAGCCTGGACTGAACTGGCCAGCAATGGTGTTTAATTCCCCTTTCCCAGTCCCACCTATAGGGACCCGAGCTGGTGCCCACTGGGCACTCCCACCTCACTGCTGCAGTGGCAGAGCCAGGTGTGGCCAAACGGCAGCCAGCTTGACCCCCTGAGGCAGAGGGGGCAGTTATTACCCCCACTACCCTACTCACTCCCTGCTTGGGGCAAGCAGTGGAATGAGCCCTCTCCTGCCCCCTCCACTGGATGCCAGAGGGAGAGGGAAATAACTCCCACCTTGCCCCTCCACCTAAGGGACCCTGGCTTCTAGCCACACCCCACCCAGCCACTAGAGTAGCGAAGGGACAGGATCTTTGTTGGGGCAATAACCCCTGTCACCGTGTGAAGTGCAAACCTCTTCCTAGCAGGGGTCCATGCTGTGAGGTGGACATTTCCCTGCTGGGAAGGGGCACATGCTCTGGGAAACCACGACAGGGACTGCTGTCCCCAACACAGTCACTCCCCCCTCACCATTCCACTGAGCAGGTTGGAGCAATGCCATGTGTCAGCCAACAAGGCCCCTTAGGTGTGGGTAGGAAACAGCATAATTCTACCCTCTGCCCCCAGAGGGGTCTGCCCACCCCAACTGCCGCCTCTCACTCTGTGCCCAGGACAAGTGGCAGAATAAGCCTTCTCTGACATTCCCTCCCTCTGGCATCTGGCTGTGGCTGCACTTTTAGGACTAGCACCATCAGCCTCAAACTGCAGCAAGGGAAATTTAAACTGGTGATTAGGAGAAACTTCCTTACTATGAGAATGGTTAAAGCCTGGATCAGGCTACCTAGAGAAGTTGTGGAATCTCCATCACTGCTAATTTTCAAAAGCAAGTTAGACAGAGACTTGGCTGGGATGATTTAATCAGGGATCACCTGGTCTTCAGCAGGGGGCTTGACTATATGACCTCGTCAAGTCCCTTCTGGCCCCTACTCTTCTATAATCCTAAAATGGATGTATGCAGACAAGGATGGGAGAATAAGGAAACAATGAGACAGCTTTAGTCATGAAAGATCAAGGGTTCAACACACTTGAAACTTGCCATTACTTCTGTAGTCACCATGGAAAATGAGAATTTTAAGCACAGGTTTGAAAGAGGATGAATTAATGAATGTTTATAGGCTGCTTCTCCTGAGCCTGGAGTAGCATGGGATGGGGGGAGGGGGGCAGAAATCCTAACAATGCTTAAAATGCTTGTCTGAAAATATAACAGGTGGGTGACATCATTATCATGGGTTAACTGGGGGTGGAAACCAATATTACATCAGAGAATAACAGCTAACAAGAAGAACCGGAGTATGCTTTGAAGAGCTTTGAAAATAGATTATATTTGATTGGGGGGGGAGGGGGAGTGGAAGGTCTCTGGATAGATACAAAGGGAAGGTTGCACTGGCAAAATAAAGGAAAATTATCTTGCTGAAAGTGTATGAGTGAGGAAAGTTTGCATTTGTCAATAGTGCATTATAGGTCACTTCCAAATTTTAATCTTCATAGTTTAAAAAATATGCAGATAACTTGCCAAGAAAGTAATATATTTAACTCCTTTTTTCTCGAGCAAAGTACAGTAGTAATCTAAGAGTTCCCATTCATCCAGAGGTCTTATAAATACTCATTACAATTACTTACCAATATTTTGCCATTTTAACAAGTTGATTCCCTTTCTAATCCAAACACTTATATATTAAAACAGAAAACTTAAGCTTATTGAGAGGAGCATACATACATTTTAGGACTGATACATTTTGGATTCAGAAGTCACCTCTCTCACTTATATTTTTCCTCTAATAAAGGACATATGGTGCTGGTCAGATTTTTATGCCTACAGTTTACTAGTAACAAGGTCCTAAATTAAAGTGGACCTTGGATCTTTGCATTTTTTCCTATTTTTATGTACCACGGGTCTGTCATTTCTCAGGTTATGTTAAAGAAAGTAAAAACAGCTACATAAAATTGCATGGGTAACACTGAATTGGCTCTCATACTGGTTAATATTCATATACCTATATATTAACTCAAGACCAGAAAGCGACCAATTAATGTATGTACACAAGCGCACCATAGACTTTCTGGTGGAATTTGTCCTAACTGTACAAAGTAACTTTAAAATTCTAAAATATGTTTATTAATCGATTAAAATTTAACCACCCTGGCCACACTTCACGGCAAAACAGAAGGAGACTGTTTGAGACTAGCTGATCCTAAAATAGCGATAAATAGTGATAAATGAATGAAAACTTGAAAGAATTAAATAGTAAAACTAACAAAAATCTTTGTAAAGATTTTTTGAAAGTGTTTCTATTGCTAAAATTTTAGCTTCTCATTCGTTTCTCTCTGTTACACGACTGTAATTGCTTTTCTATTGACCTTTTAGATTCTTCTTTAC
Source organism: Crocodylus siamensis (assembly GCF_052110815.1). Lineage (NCBI taxonomy): Eukaryota > Metazoa > Chordata > Crocodylia > Crocodylidae > Crocodylus > Crocodylus siamensis. The sequence continues at coordinate 147,205,510 of NC_143399.1, read as the reverse complement.
AAAAATTATATGCTTTAGAATTGTACTGCTAGAATTTTACTTCTTTGGCGCTTCAGACATAGCTTCTCTATTTGTGCAATTACAGTGAATAACTTCCAAGTTAAGAATCAGATGCAAAGTAATCTTACTGGCCTTTATAATTTTAATAACCTTCTCTTAGAGAGATTTGTTTCAGATTCTTACTAGCTATTTGTACTGTATCTACATGCTACAAAGTAAGGATTCTGCTTCAGTGGGTTATGTTTCTAATCTCCTTTCACATCTCTCTAGTCATTTCCTTTATCACTACCCAACTACTATGCTTTTTGAACCACAGGCTTGCATTTGGCGGCTTAATTTAAAAGAGTCTCAAATATCCCTGTAAACAACTGATTTATTTTTCACATTTACTCTTACAATAGATTTCCCTGTTTATTCGTAGTTGTTTACTAACGCACTTGATTAGTACTGTTAGAAAAAAAAAAATCACTAAATAATATTACTGGTTTGGCAACTCTTTGTTGTCCAATCAATTTTCTTAATAGTTTATACTTTAATTCTTTCAAGTTCCTCTAACAAACTGCAAAAGAAAAAAATACTATTAAACTATTATGATTATCCATGGGATCTTGCTTTGAGAAAAATTAATTCTTTACAGACTTATGGTTGATTTGTAATGGCCTACAACATAGCGTTTCTGTTAAATAAGGTGCAATTTAACAGCATTTTTATGATGGAACATTAAGAGGTTTAGAAAAATTATTTGAAAATGTAGAGTCTTCGGGACAGTAAAATAAAATCCTATCATTATAGCTTTGGCCAAATGTGGTCCCCCAAATTTTCTGCATTTCAAGTTATTATTAGGACTGCAAGTGAGCTTGGCCTGCAGCAGCAATTTCATAGAGCTCCAGTCTGATTCTTATTTTACTTTTTAAGTACATATTGAAAAATAAGGAATGAGATATCTTAAATATATCTACACAATATAAAGTGCTCAGGACCTGAAACATCCTGATCTCAGGATGATAGTTTGGACCCAACTCTGGAGAGAGACGCACAGGCAGAAGTTTGTCATGCCCCAACTGAGCCCGGAACACATAGGACCCCCAGTGCACAACTAGCAGACCCCGACCCAGACCCCAGCGCTGCCAGGAGGGAGGAGAGGCCTGTGGTGGATGGGTGCTAGGCAGCTGAGAGGAGGCGAGGAGGGTCATGCCCCCCCCGGGCTGCCACTTGGCTAAGCCCCCATGTAGGGGCTCCAGCTCAATCCTCCCCACACATAGTGAGGGACTAGGGGAAGCAGGGTACTTAACCTGCCCCCTTCTTCAGCAGGACAGGGACAGTGCCCCCAGCTGCTGAGAGCAGTGCAACGTCAACAGCAGGCCCTACTGTGGATGTGCAGGAGTTTAAAAGGGCTCGCCAATGGCAGAAGCCATACTTTGTACCTGGCTCCAGAAAGAGATGCATGGGCAGAAGTTTGTCGCACCCCTGTTGAGCCTGGGACTCCTAGGACCCACAATGCACACCAAAGCAGACCGCAGGCACTGCCGGAAGATAGGTGTGGCCCACGGTGGGTGGGTGCTAGGCAGCTGAAAGGAGCTGAGGATGGTCACGCCTCCACCCAGCTCCTACCTGACCCAGCCCCCTAGGAGGCCATGTGACTGAAGCCTCATGAACAGAGAACACAAACAAGCGCACTCCAGGCCCAGCATGCAAGTTAGCACGGGAGTGCGCGCAGGAGGGTGAGCAGGATAGGCATGAGGCTCTAGGCGGCAAGCCTCAAGAGAAGAGAAGGGTCAGCACAGCAGTAGTGCTGTCTACTACCTGTGCAATAGTGGGAGGGGACACATCGTACCCCAAAATTCACTGCGGCTGGACCCCCCCTCCTCTGGTACCACTGAGGTCTCTAGCTAGACGGAACCTATGGTTCTGGCCTCTACCCAAATGGAGCCTGTGGTCCCTGCCCACACCCAGGCAGAACCCATGGCCCCAGCCTTCACCCAGACTGAGCCCCAGGCCTCTGGCTGCGGAGGCTGCAGAGCACATATGCAGGCAGCTGGGTTTAGGAGCGCTGATATGTTCCCTTGTGGGGTGTGCTTAACAGTGGAGGCCCTTAAATACCAGATTAGGGAGCTCCAAGCAGCAGTGCAGAGGTTGCATACCATTAGGGAGGTAGAACAGGAACTGGAGGCCTACTGCCAGGCTCTCCACCAGAAGAACAAAGTGGAAAGAGTAAGGAGGGTAGGCAACACCAGAGCAGAAATGAAGAGCCACCATGAAGTCCAGTAAGGGGTTGCCTAGACAATGGTAGTTTCCGGCCCAAGGAAGCACTGCACCAGGACTACCACTCCCCTGAAGCTGCACAACTGATTCAAACCCCTTACATTGCTAAAGCCAGCCAAGCCGCTGCCTATAGCATGTGAGGATGAAGTGCCACCAGCAACCACAGCCAGGAAAAGGCACAGAGTAATTGTGGTAGGTGACTCCCTCTTGAGGGGGACAGAGGGAGCAAACTGTTGCTCTGACCCCTTAGCCAATGAGGTCCGCTGCTTCTAAGAGGCTCATGTCCAGGATGTAACTGAGAGGATCCCCAAACACATCCGGCTGTCTGACCACCACCCCATGCTATTCATCCACATGGGTATGAATGACACAGTTTGGAACAATCCCAGCTGGGTCATGAGTGACTACAGGGCTCTGGAGGCTGGGCTCAAGGGTCTGGGGGGCTCAGGTAGCTTTTTCTTTGATCCTGTCAGTTACGGGTCATGGACATCAGAGAGAAAGGTGCATCAAAGAGGTTAACAGAGGACTCCAGCGATGGTGCCATCACAAGGGGTTCAGCATCTTTGACCACCGTCCGCACTTTAGGGAAAGGGGCAGTAGCTTGTAGGGAAGGGATAGCCTCCACCTTGCACTCACAGGGAAGAAGCTCTTCTTGGCCAGAATGGCTGATCTATTTGATAAGGCTTTAAAGTAGGATTGCTGGGGGACCGGTGGTCCATTAACAGATCACGCCCAGGTCATATCAACCGTAGCATTAACAGGTTAAGTAGCCCAAGGGAACCTATTCCCATGACATCCCAAGGAAAGGTCATGTCCCAGCACACAGGCAGCCCAGGGTGTCCCATGGCAGGCTCACCTGCCTATACACAAATAGCAGGAGTTTGGGAAACAAGCAAAAGGAACTCATCCTTCTCCTGAGCAAGAAAGATTATGATCTTGTAGGGATAACAGAGACTTGGTGGAAATCCACCTAGAACTGGTCCACAGGTATAGAGGGCTATATCTTGTACAGGAGAGATGGTGTTGGAAGAGGGGTAGGGGTGTAGCTCTCTACATGAAGGAGCAGTACATTTCCCTTCAAACCAAGTCTAGCAAGCAAGGAGAGTGTCATGAGGCCCTCTGGGTTAAAATATGGGGGGAGCACAGAGAAGGGGATATAATTGTAGGAGTCTATTACAGACCTTCCAACCAAGAGGATGAGCTGAATCATGAATTCAATAGGCAACTGGCAGAGGCTGTACGCTCCCGATGCATGGCTGTCATGGATGACTTCAACCTCCCTTACATTTCGTGGGAAGAGTACACAGACAAATCTGACCAGTGATATAGCTTTCTCATTTGTGTTGATGAGCTCTACCCAACGCAAGACATTTATGAGCCAATCAGGGGAGAGGCACTGCTGGATCTGGTTCTGGCCAAAGGGGATGACCTAGTGAGCGATCTGAGGAAGCTTGGTGACAGTGACCATAAACTGATCTCTTTCTCTGTCCAGCACAGGGTGGTCAAATCTCTCAGTAAAAACATAAACGTTCAACTTTGGGAAGGCTGACTTTCACAAACTCAGGAGAATAGTCAGTCAGGCACTAAGAAATCACAGGCCCCTTAGAAAAGGGAGTCTACAAGGAATGTTTTTTCTTAAGAACGCACACCTCAAAGCAAAAAGAAAGTCTATAATGTCCTGCAGGAAATGCAGTCAGTCAATGGGCTGGAAAACCCGCTTGGCTCAACAGGGATATTTTGGACCTTCTGAAACTAAAAAGAGAAGCCTATACCAGATGTAAAACAGGAATCATCACCAGAGGACTACACAACACTAGCCCGCACTTGTAGAGAGTGGACCAGAAAAGCCAAGGTAGAAACCAAACTCAGGCTAGTCAGAGGAATCAAGAACAACAAAAAGTCCTTCTTCAGATATGTGGGAAGTCAGAAAAAAAACAAAGGCAACATAGGACCCCTACTAAATCAAATGGGGCAACTGACATCTCATGCTCAGGAAAAGGCCAATCTCCTAAATGATTACTTTGCGTGATTACCCCAAGCGGGTCACCTTGGTCAGACAGGACGCAAAGCATCCAGGGGCAGATGGGCCCACAACTGATGTGGATCAAGCAAGGGAACACCTAGAGAGGCTCAACATCCATAAGTCTGCAGGCCTGGACATAATGCACCTGAGAGTGCTGAAGGAGCTGGCAGACATCATAGCATGCCCTAGTAAGATATTTGAGATCTTGTGGAGCTCAGGAGAGGTACCAGAAGACTGGAAAAGAACCAATGTGGTCCCAGTCTTGAAGAATGAAAGATCCAGGGAATTGCAGGCCAATCAGTTTGACATCTATCAATGGAAAGATCCTGGAGAAAAATCAAAGGATCCATCAGCAACAGGCTAGTGGTAGGCAACTTTGAGTGCCAGCCACCATGGCTTTGCTGCTGGAAGGTCTTGTTTGACCAAGCTCATCTCCTTCTATGACCAGGTGATGCATTGCCTGGACAAGGGAGATGAGGTTGATGTCATATCTGGATTTCAAGAAAGCCTTTGACTTGCTCTCCCGTGATGTCCTCATGGTTAAGCTGGGGAACTGCAGTCTCGACCATCTCATGATCTGATGGCTGGAGAACTGGCTCCAGGGTTGGACCCAAAAAATATTAGTTGATAGAACCAAATCAACATGGCACAAGGCAACCAGGGGTGTTCCTCAGGGCTCAGTACTCGGTCCAGTACTCTTCAACATCTCCATTAATCATCTGGATTCAGGCATCAATGCAGACTGGCAAAGTTCGCAGACAACACCAAACTATGGGGGAAGGCATTCACACTGGAGGACAGGCTGGGGATACAAGCTGACCTGGACAGGCTCACAAGGTGAGCAGACCAAAACCTGAAGGCATTCAACATAGAGAAGCACAGGGTGCTCCACCTTGGGAGGAAAAACCAGCATCATACTTATAGGCTTAGCAGTGCTACACTCGCTAGCACGACAACTAAAAGAGACTTGGCGGGGGGGGGGTCTTGACTGACTACAAGATGAACATGAGCCTCTAATGTGGTGCTGTAGCTGGCAAGGCAAACCAAACTCTGGCATGCATCCACCGATGCATTTCAAGCAAAACCAGGGACATCATCCTCCCACTTTACTTGGCCTTAGTGAGGTTGCAGCTGGAGTACTGCTTCCAGTTTTTGGCCCCCCACTTCAGGAGGGATGTGGATAAGTTTGAGAGTCCAAAGTAGAGCCACTTGCATGATCAAAACCCAAGAGGGCAAGCCTTACAAGGAGAGGCTGAAGGACATAGTACTCTTCAGCCTGAAAAAGAGAAAATTCAGGGGACTTGGTGGTAACCTATAAGTATATAAAGGGCGTGCACCAGGATCTGCAAGAACAGTTGTTATCCCTTGGGGAGCCCTGGTGAACAAGGTATAATGGCCACAAACTTCTGGAAGGCTGATTTAGACTAGATATAAAGGAAAAATTTCTTTACGGTCTGAGCGTTCAGGGTCTAGAACAGACTACTCCAGAGGTGGTGCAAGCCCCTACTCTGGACTCCTTCAAAAAGGTGTTTGGATGCTTATCTTGCTAGAATCACTTGACGCCAGCAGACTTCCTGCCTATGGCAAGGGGGCTGGACTTGATCTCCCAAGGTTCCTTCCAGCCCCTAATGTCTATAAAATCTATGACATTTAGAGTGGCAAAATGCACCCACCAGTCCATAACAAATTGGCCTGTGAAGTCACTTCTCTTTGATAGGTGTTGGGGCAAAAGAAGGACCTGCACAAAGCAGGAGATAGATCATCAGCATAAGGGTGTTCTGCATCTATCTAGTCCTAACCTTTCTACCCATGCAGTCTCAAGTGCAAGTTTTACTAGCTGTGCTAGACCTTCACACATGGGTTACTTACTCATTCATTCCATTTATGTGAATGGCATCCTTACAGAAAACAAGCCCATCAATTGTAAATGCAAAAGAAATAAAACTATCTAAAATGAAAACTGCTTCTTTGACAGAGACTTAAGCCATCCTTACTTTTCAGCTGTTATGAGTAAGTCCATTACCAACTGGCTAGGATTAGCCTCTTTTAGGATGTATGCAGAAAAATAAAGTGAAATAGATTCCTGGCCCAGGTTACAACACCTCCACAATGCCTAATGATTTAGAACCAAAGTTGTGCAAAACTGTGGCAAGAGGGCAAACTTAAGCTTGCTGCCAATTCATAACCCAAAACCAAATTGCACACCTAAGGTAGAGTCAGCTTTTAGAGCATCTAACAAAATGGCTACATACAGCTAAATTAGGAGTTATGCTTTTCACAACCACAACTCAAAAAACCCCAAATAACTTAATCTAAAAAGAGTTCAATAAGAATTTTGTAATAACATATTTTATTACTTGAATATGGATGACATACATTGTCCCAAACAGCTATTGGCATTAATTCATTTCACCTTTTGCAAAAGTAATCATATTATAACATATAGATAAGACATTAAAAGGAGTTATTATAGTTGTGCATTTATTATCCATAATCAGTAAAGTCTTAGTCTTTTAGATTAAAAATCACTATATGTGTCCATTACCCATAATCAGTTAACTGCCATTAAATTTTTCTTAAATCATAAAATTAAAAAAAAATTCTTTAAAGCCTCAGGAGTAAAAATTGGAGTCCTCCAATTACAAAGATACAAAAATGAACACTAAAACATTGGAATATTTTTTCATCTCGAGTATCAGAACATCTATAGGTGATTTAAAATGGAGTTATTCAAACCTTAAGTAAGATGACCACAAAAAAAGCAAGCAACAAAGAACATTTTAAGCAATATTAATTTAATTAAACCTGTTTCCATAAAATCTGAAATATTTTCAATATGCTGTAGAAAAATTAGGAAGCATGAAGAACAGGATAGGTAAAACAGACTAAAGGTAAAGCCCACTGCATCCACTAAGGCAGTAATCGAGTTTTGCAAAGAAGTAGTGATGGAAGGACACCATATAAGCATACTAGATGTCCTTCTTTTAAATTACTAATGACAAGTAAAGGAAGTAAGTGGTCAGCTAAATGATAAATTACTTGCTGTCCAATGAAATCAAACCGATTAAAATAGCCTTCCTAAAAGCAACTGTCAAAATTGGTAACAGCTTCATATTTGTTTTAAGTTCAACAGTATCATGTTGCAAGTGTTCATAAATATCTCTGCTTATAGCTGTAGGGGAATCGAGAGTGTATGAAACAGATCTCCACGACAAGACATTTCAAATGATTAGAATGGAGGGGTGTGTGATTAAAGTATTGGTAAGAAAAAACAATATTTCTCTAAAACAAAGCCTTTCTGAATATCACAATTCAGGTCATAGCTAAGAACAAATGCAATTTCCGTTGTTTATAAGGCCACATCTAAACAAGTAAAGATGTGTATATGGCACCCTGCCCCATATCTGGCACCACTCTAAAGGTGTGCATAGCCTTATTTTTCAGGGGACATGAGAGGGTCCACTTGGCCTGCCTATTTGAAACTGCAAACTATTTCCATTTAGCCCCTGTGAAAACCCTCTCACCCCTTTCCGTTTATTTAAATATGGACACTTATTACAAATGCCTCAAATATAATGGTATGAGAAAACAAAAGCTTTTAAAACAGCTGGGATCCGAAAGATCAGTACCACTGCCATCCAATGAAGCAGCATTGATTTTATTTACTCTGAAGAAAAGTGCACAAGTCGATAAATTTTAGATAGCACTAAGCAAGTCTGTTTTCTTTTATAAAATGTATCAGATTATACTTCATTAAAAATGGAATGATGCAAACAAAAATAGACCAACATTGTGAAGCAGATTAGTTAACATTACAATCAGCTGGGGGGGAGGGGACACAGTGAAACAGACTAGATTGCATCTCTGGTAGAAGATGTTAACAGTCAGGGAAGCTGATAATTGTGAAATGCAATTAATTTTGTCCCATTTAATAAAAAATTTTACATTTTAAACTTCTGTCTAATCTTCCATACAAAAAGAGTTACATTGGACTTTAAATAAGTTAATTAAGTATTAAAATCAATCATGTGAAAGTCTTAATATTTAATATTGTTAGATTGTATATCAAAGTGGTTTTATTATTTATTTACTCTGAACCTTTCCAGAATACTTCATGTGGCAACAGGGGGTCTGTATCTCACAAGATAAATGCATTTACAATGCCAAATAAATTATATATAAAAGCATTTGTCTTAATACATGTCATTCAATATTAAATATCAACCATTGGTACCACCCTGAAACCCTAATCCATTTTTACCAGCCACACATTTGTATTATTCAAATGTTGTCTATTAAATAGTTGTCTCTAGAGCCACACTGAAGGACTACATACCTAAGAACAATTATCATAGGAGCTTTAAAGCACTGACTACAGATTTAACCCTACAACTTTCATATCATGAAAGCCATATATCAAGGCTAGACAATCACCTTGCTGGGGTTGTTTGACCCCAGTACTCTTTCCTGCCATGGCAGGGGGTCAGACTTGATGATCTGCTCAGGTCCCTTCCGACCCTACTAACTATGAAACTATATAACCAGCACTTAAAAATGCAAGCTATAACTTCAATGGTGAATTAAAATGTCAGAGACAGAAAGATAATATAAACAGCCTGGAATTATGTGAAAATAAACTTCAGGAGATTCACAGGAGGGTTTAAAACTTTTCACATTATATGTAGGAAAAAGTATTTAAAGAATTTAAAGTGCTTAAATAATTCCTTGCTACCACCTGTACTTTCTAAAGACAGACAATTATAAAAAGAAGTCTCTGCCCCTGCCTTATTAGCTGTGGCCTTGGCCACATTAAAGATTTGTATTTGACACAACAGGGTTTCTCACTCTTTCACCCATGTTGAAACTGACTGCCCCACTGGTATAAAGAACATCAACAAAGTTCAGAATCCACTGAAGAGATCTGTCTGGTGCTACAGGCCAGCCCTTTTTATTTAGTTTGAGAATGAAGGAGATTATAGACAATAGGCTGTTATCTATCAAGTCTCAGTGAGTTAGGGTTTCCTAAAAACAGAAGCTCGTGTAAAATGGGTAATCCTTGTGTACAGATTTCTCTTGTTCATACTTTTGGTTAGTCTTTAAGAAGAACTCTCTCTCTCTCTGCATGAGCCTTGGAGAGGATATGCCTTTTTCTGAACACATAAGAAAACACACTGGTGCAAGCAAGCAGTAAACAAAATGTACAGAACTACAGTGGTCAGACTTCCTAGGATATGGTATACCTCAAGGGGGAAGAAAAAATGTGCTTTACTGCAGAGTAGATTAATTAGTTGTGCAATAAAGCATCACTGTCTACACGTGCAGTGCTATTAAGCTGCAGAAACCCAATTAACTCCACCGTAAGATAGTACTGCTTACAGCAGGGTAATTTACTGCAATTAAACACATGCATAGGTGCTGACCATAAGTGTAAATTGTGCCGAGTCAGATGGGGGCCAGACTCCACCTACCACCTAGCCACATGGCTCCATACTTTTGGCACCCTTGTGCCCCAACCAGCCCCTCCACCACCCAGAGCCCAAGACATCCCCCATGTCCTCTGCTAACCCAGGCCTGCTCCACCCTGGTTCAAATTGCTGCTGTCCTGGTACATGTGTAGAGTCTGTGCCCAGGAGTAGTTTACTCCAGCTTAAACTGCTCTGCAGTTTATTGCTTCGCATTATTTTCATGTGTAGATGCACCCAGTGTAATTTACATCAGTGTTCCATAAATATGGTACAAGTTACATAAATGCTGAAGTGTCAAGTGTCCAGGTCCTTAGGACTTCAAGAAGCAGCAAAACAGGCCAAGTTAGTAAATCACCTCTGTTCAATATATGACAAAAGAAAGAAAGATGATGTCTACCTGAAAGATCAATTAATGACTGCTCAAAAGTTAAACATCCAAAATCTTCCACAGAGAGATGTGCACATCTCAGAGCGTGGAACAATGAAAGAAAGCCTTTAATTTCAAACAGCACACCACTGAGTATCTAGCTGCCCACCAGAAGATTTGGAATCATGTTAACACCTTTGGTTTTATCATCATTTGTATTTTTAACTTTAGTCCCAAAATGATTATTAAGGTATCTACAGGTAATGCATATTTGATTATATGCTTATTTTTGGAACATCTTTCTTGACTAGTCTTTTAGATAAAAGCCTGGGGGATTTTAAAATGATGGAAAGTTACCTCACACTGTTTTTAGTAGGCTCAGGAGATCTATTGCCCTGAATTGCCATTCCCCCCTCCTTGAGGCCATGCTCCAGTGGAGTGGCTCGCACATATTTGAGTATGTTTATGTATCTGAAAAATTGTAGAAGTCCTAGTTTGGGCACTGGAATATAAAACTTCTACTCTTTATGCTTGTGTCCACTGGTATAGTAGAACCAATAATCTGGATAACCTGAATATGCAGGTATTCTTTTCCTGAACTTCAGGAGACTAGAAATTGTGGCTCCAAGGGGAATAGCAACTGACCAAGTTCATTTGATCAACCTGATGGCATCTCCTCATTCTCTCTCTTTCTAGAAAGAAATAAACTAATCCCAAGTCTAAAATGCTATGAAGGCAAAGGTCAAGAGTTATAGTGCTAAAAAAATTCTGCAAAATGCAGAATTGGCCTAAGATGTTTTTCTTGAAAATAAACACCCCACATTCCCTGCTCTCAGTATCCAAGAAGTATTTTAAAGTTCTTCCCCTCATGGAAAAAAAAAAAATATTAAAGTTTGGGTTCCAATTAAAAATGAGTGACATTTAGTACCAAACATTCAGGAACTTCCATATTTTGAACAGACTTTATGATATATTCTCTATCTGTTTATCTGGCTTCAAACTGTTAAATGGAATTTAAATTAAATATGGTTGTTCCATAGGTAGTTAAGAGATTCAAGCAATTTAACATTATTCAATACAGGGAAATTATGGGTTTTGTTGTTTTTTGTTTTTTTTAACTATTCCAGAATTTTACTTCCAAGAACATCCAAGCACCATACTATGCTACATACTTTATGTTTTAGTAATATGTATATAACTCAGGAGGGCCAAAGAATGTCAAGACTGAAAAAAATCATTTAAACAGTGAACTGGAAAAAAAAAAAAAGGCAACTTAGCCTGCAGCTTTACCCAAAATGATAGTAACTAGCTTAGACACTAAAAGTGTATTAAATGAAATAAGTTTCTGGGGTATCACAGTTTTAAAGCAGTAAGCAATTAATCTAAGATACATCTTTTATTCTTTTACTATTTTAGAAACTAGTTTTTTATGCGGTTGGACAGTATTTTTATAAGAACATCCAGTGTTCACGCAGGGAGAAAGTCATTTACATCAAATAATTCTGTTCTAGTTTTTCTGGATACACAGTATACACATGCTAAGAAGTACAGTGTCATACTGAGGTACCAAGAATGATATGGGTCCCATTTGCTGTAGAAAAAGGACTGAATTTCACAGGCTGCTGAAAGCAGCAAAGATCTAAAATAATGAAGGTAGAACATGACAGTTTGCTCAGTACCTTAAGTGAACTTCCATAAAATTAAAAATAAATAAATAAATAAATATATAATATATATGTGTGTGTGGTGCTGAACAATGCAAGCACACTTTTCCACATACAAATATACATAGCTGAAGAAGAGAACTGTGTGCAAAGGAACAGGAGAGACAAATTGCAATACAAACTGTAGTTCAAATGTAACCCAAAGAATCCAAATGATGCAAGTAAACTCATTATGAGGCTTTCCATACTTCTACCGCCAATAGCAGTGTCTTACTTGATTATGCTTAAGAGTTGTATTCAGAGAAAAACTAAAGCTAGAGCAAAGGGGCCCTGTCACTAATACAAACTATTCCAGTGTTACCCCATGAACATTTTCCTTCACAGCCAATTTCTCATTGTGTCATATACTGTAGGTTGGTGCTGTGTCTCTGGAGTGAATGCTCCTCTTCCTTTACTTCAGCTCTGCTGGATCATAAACATCAGAAGAAGCATACTCAGGAGTCCTTAACTAGTGTACAACCTGTGTTAATGTCTGTACAGGACTAAACCTTAAATAGCAGTATATATTATACACAACATACAAATATGCAATCCGGTTTATGCAAGCCAGAGACTAAATACAAAGGGTTGACTGTTCACATTTACTTGGTTCTGCTAATTTCTTTGTACTCCACAGGCTATAATGACAACCCTCCCTTTTGAATGGCCTTATTCATTTACATAATCAATCTATTTCAACTTCTGATAACTGCTCTTTGCTCCACAGGTTTACTGCCCTCTTTGCTTTCCATGAGTGACTAGTTTCAGTGACATAGTGAGTTATGTTTTATCTGCTCATTGTTTTAGGTTGTATCAGTTTCTTTTCCAGACCTGAGAAAGCGCACTTTGTATCCAAAAGCTTCTTTAATCTTTCCCCCAACTAGACAGTTGGTCCAAAATAAGATATTACCAAATACAACTCTGCTTCTCTGTATATCAAGTTATTTATATGTAACAAATGAAATGGAAACATAATTCCCAAACAATAGTAAACAGATATTAAGAAGTCCGCTGGAACAACATCTGGCATTATATTTTACATAAGGCTTGTAACACCTTTGTGGCTAAGCTTTTAAGTCAATTTTATTAAAAATATAACACATGTAAACACGATATGGTTATATACCTCTCTGATTAATTTATTTTCTTTGTTTGTAAAAAATCCTTTGTGCTCTGTCATTTTCTTTATATGTTCCATCTATATTGTTCATAAACTACAACTAGAGTCATTAAGTGTACAAAACCAGGGTATCATTAATATGGACTGTTCAGAAGAACCAGATCCTCACTATTTTCACTCGTTCATTTTATTTGTTTATGTATTTTCCCCCTTTCTTCCTTGTCTTCCTTCTTGCCTTTCTTTCCTTATCCTGATAAACATTGCTGGTTGGAAAGAGGATTGCAAAAAAGTGAGGTTTAAAATTTAACTCTGGCCTTGACTTAGTTTTGTTACCTATTTAGGGAGTTTCATAGCCAGAAACACAGAAAATGAACTTCTTTACTATGTTGTTGTAGTTCTATTAGGTTATGTATACAGGTGAAAAAACAACCACGCTGTATTTATCTGAGTTCAAAATGAGCCATCTGTCTTCCTCTCCCTTCCCGCTATTCAATATGTGGCAGGAGGGAGGTAAGGGGCAAGGATCAGGCAGGCTCTGTCCCCACATCTGCTTGCCTTTCTTCTGCTACTGCTTTCACCTTAAATTTGAAGCAGTCTTGGATTCAAGTGAATATGGTATCATTAAAAGCAAGATCAGAATTTTGAACTGGATGAATAAGCAAATGGAAAAACAGGCAAGCATATAAAGTAGGTGTCCTACTGAGGGAAATAAGGGTTATGAAAATTAATCCAGGTAATCGGATAAAAATGTCTAATCTCTGTTGTAACTGTATTTAACACAATCTAATCTGTGCATAACTTTTTCACAATTATGCATTTAACTAGGTGTTTAAAAGTTTCAAAGTTTAAGAACAAGTACTCTGAGGTCAATGGTGGAAAGTCTAGGAAGGTTAAGCGTTCTGCCATGGGCTTCTGTGTTTTTCTGGAATCGATGTTAAATTGGTGTCCATTCATGCTTTCACATAGGGATTGTCCCATCTGTCCAATGTAGACTGAAGAGGGGCACTTTAAGAATCCAACGGCATATATAACCACTTCTTTCCAGCAACAGAACTCCTATTCTCACAAGGCACCAAGGCTTGCAATGGACTTAGATGCCAGCTGTGCTACCTTATCGGAAACATCATCATGGACCAAACAACCTGCATTATAACATCTGGCTTTCATTCACCTGCTCTTTTACCAATGTGCTGTGATATAACTTGTAACTATGTTACAACCAGGGTGCCTACTGGAGGCAGGGGGATGAAGGGCAAACCCCGCCCCAAAACTATTACTAGCTTGCAATAGCACTAATTTGCTGCTGCATCTCTGCTCTGGGGCCCAGGCCATGTCACTACCCCACTGCCAACACGAAAGTAGCTGTTCTTAAACAAAAAATTTTAACAGATTTAAATGTAAAACTGTGGCACAAGAAATCATCAACAGACTGGACTGTATAAAGTATGGTCTAAGCAGAGACAAAGTCTCATCCCATTACCTCCCTTAGCTTTTAGAAGCAAAATGTCCCTATGGCTTTACTGCTTTGTTTACCACCTTTGCCACACTCAGCATTGCCAGCTTTATGTAAATAAAAATTAAAAACAAACTAAAGCAAATTTTTCATATAACAATTGTATAATATCTGTAATTAAAGTAATTCTTTCCTGTTTTACAGCTGAGATATAAGACATAAGTCTTTGTCAAAAGACTGGGAAAGTGCACAAATGATTCTGGTCCCTTTTTCAAAGCTAATGCACTATACTAGAAATATACTACAATGCAATACCTACAAAACATTATATTTATTTTGTGCCATATTTATAAACAAAATATGGAATGCATATAGTATGATGCTTCTAATGATGAGAATATTAAACTTTAAAGATTTCATTTTTGGCTTAGAGGTTTTTATAGAAACTTCTGAGAAATGATGGCTGAAACATCAAACATGACTTGTATAAAATGATTTGGGAAGACTGAATTTTTCTCCTTGATTATATAGTTTAAATTCAGGCATCTTTCTTTTTTGTAAAACAATTCTACATGAGAAGAAAACTTCCTAGAAATAAACTAGATAATCTGGTGTTTTGTTTCTACACCTTTTTGAATAATTCAGTCTAAAATCTATTAATTTATTCTTACATGATATCTAATCTCCAAAGTAGCTCATTAGTATACTGTGTGAGCCACACCAACCTAGGAGGTGTTTTTGTGATCAGTGAAGATACCTTCAGTGGGTGCTGGTACACATGACAAAACCTGCCTGTTTTGCAGATTCATTGCATGTGTGGATGTTTCTTTGTGATTTAAGTAAGTTTGTTAGATTGCAAATTAAACCACATCTGTATGTAGTTTAGTTTGCACTGTAGCTATTTGTAACATCGCAGCCTTTTGACAGCTCATCCCCCTCCACCATGGGAGAGGCAAGTTGAAGGAGAAGCGGCGAGGGGCCTGATCCTTTTTTTTCCCCCTTCGCAGAACCTGTCTGTCTCTCTCACAGCCAGGGGGCGAGCTGGTGAGGGCCCCAGTCCTTCCTTTGGTGGCAGTGGCCCTTACCAGGGGTGCCTGGGTGGGCTGCTAGAAGACAGTTGCTGTCCCACCTTGGGCTCAGGGAACAGTTAGATTGGGCTGGATGCTGCCTCTGAACTGAGGCACCACCTGCCTACTAGCTGCTTGCCCAAGTGGCCCCAGGGGGTGCTGCTACCAAGGAAGGAGTGACCAGGGCCCCCTGCAGCTCAGGGTCCACTGGCAGCTCACCCTCTGGACAAAGGAGAGGCAGGTAATTTCCATGGTGGGCGGGGGAGGGAGGAAAACCAGACCCCTCGCTGCTTCTCTGCCCCCCCCCCAGCAAAGCCTGCCTGTGTGAGCTGTACCGGGCCCTCTTGCTGGCTTCCAGCAGGTGGGCTCACAGAAGAGTTGGATCTGGCAGGGTGCTGCTCCAAGCTGGGCACCCCCAGCGCACTAGCACCCTGCCTGGGGGCACCACCACTGCAGAGGGAAGGACTGGGACCCCCAGCTGCCCAGGGGCTGCTTGGGCCACTGGCAACTCACTTGAGCAAGCTCTACCAGAAAAAAAAAAGAAAAAAAGTAGCAAGGGGCCCAATCCATTTCCCTCCCTGCCCCCCCCCCCCCCCCAGATCCTGCTGGCCTCTCCCACAGCTTGGGGGGGATGGGGTGGCAAGCTGCTGTCAGGCCCTGAGCTGTGGGGGGGGCCCCAGTTCTTCCCTCTGCAGTGGTGTCCGAGCAGCCCCAGGAGGCACATTACAAAATGGTGGTTTTTAATCATCACTATTAAAAACCCACCATTTCAATTTAGGAGACTAAACCCCCATCACGTGTACAAGCACCCAATGTGCCCATCTTGGAAAAAGCAGACTAATTAGGACCCTTCATGTTCCCCAAACCAGAGATCATTTTTCCCCAGTTTGCTTCATTTTCCTCATAGGGACAAGAGTGATCTTTAAGTATGTGGAAGCACAGGCTTGAGTATGGATTTCATAACAAGGAACACCCAGGCCATTCAGAGCTAGATATTATTTAATCAAACCTCCCTCAAATGCAAGACTGAATTCTGTTGGCTTTATTCCATCTCTAATAATCATTCCATTCACCTTTCAGACCAATGTAAGGGACAACCTTTGTGTCCCCATGCCCTTGCTTGTGCTCCATTCATTCAGCTAATTAAGAACTGGTCTCAAACACCGAGTAAAACTGAAATAGTTTTTAATTCACAACTCTAATTATTCTGGGGTATGTGTGGACACTTATTTCACATTAAAAGATCATTACTGAAGAAACTGAAGACTATTTTTTCCAATGAATGTTAAAATATTCTTAATCTATAAAAGGGTATTCTGAATTCTTAATCTGTGTCCTTACAGAATTGGGACAAACTAAAATCAAGATAGTTATTTTGATTCCAGTCTGTATAGACAATACTTCAGAGGAAAAAGAAATGCCTGAAAGCTTTGCCCTAAATCTAGGTCTTTTGTATGCCATATGTATGTGCAATCTATTCCATCAATCAGAGCAGCCCACAGTTCATACTGTGTATACACAAATAAATGTACTGTACATAGGGGTCTAAATCATTTTCATAAGGGTACAGAATATTCCCTTGTTTTTAGCTACCTCCCACAAGCAGAAGTATAAAAATTAGCAAGCTGAAAAACAACAAATTGCATGGCATACACAGAGTTTCATTAGTGTCATGCTAGCAATGCTATAATTATAGCTGAGAATACACTTTACTTCTAGCCCCTATTTTCAATGCCTGACAACCCTCCTTGAAAATTTACCTTATGGACCAAAGTGTCCTATACTTATACTACACCAAAATAATTATTAGAGGGCAACTGAAAAAAATCCTCCTTAAAAAAAATGAAAAAACCCCAAATGAAAGCAAAATGGTGGCTTAAAAAAATGCTGTTTATTCACTGGGGCAATGTTTGTTCCCATTCTTATCTCAGCCTCCCAAAAATAAAAATGCAGGTCGATTCTTTAGAACCATGAGTAAAATAAATTAACATTTTACCACTCTCCTGGATCACGCTCCTTTCAGGGGAAACTCTGTCTTGGGACTCCCCAAGAAGAAGCCTTGTCTGGTTTCCTTCACCTGATAGGACCCCCTGATGTGGCTTCCCAAGGAGCAAGCCTCTGACTGAGATGCTGGCTCTTCTCTGTCCCTGGCTTCCCTGGATACCCATAGCACCCCCACATCAGAGTTCTTTCTTTTTGTCAGTCCCAGGAAAGTGTTGGGGGGAAGGATATTTTCTTTTCAAACGTGGTGGAGGAGAGAGGGGGGATATGTCAGTGATAGATGTCCAAATAGCACAGCCCACTTCTCAGCTGCAAACAAGCACCACTTTTATTGCATCACCGCAATAAAGCTGCGTTTCTGTCTCACTCGGTCTTCTGCACAATCAGCCACACAACCACAACCACGCAACCACACTCAAGTGAAGCAGGATGCACCAGTGAAAATTGATTTTGATTTGACAAAGTTCCTAGCCTTTAAAAAATGCATTTTCAGGAGATTTAAAAACAAATATTACCCATTATATTACATGATTTTTAACAATGTTCAGAAAGTAGGCTGAAGTGTGTAAGTTACTAAATTACATGATAAAAATTTGGGAGGAAAATGGCATGCAAGGAAAGAGGCAGGGATCCTGGCTTATTTATGAATTATATATGCTAAGTAACAAATGAGGCAAAGGCTACTGAAGGTCACTACCCCATTTTGGCAGCTTCTATTAAAAAAAAAAAAAAAGAATAGTTCCACCCCCCTTTGCAATGTACAGGGTGATAGAAAATTCTGGGTATGTCAATCAATTATTTACCTCTTACAGAAATTTTTCACTAAACAAGAAATGCCATTAAAATCCATTAAAATATGAAAAAGTTAAGATTACCTGGTTAAACAAAGTCAAGAAGTGACAAAGTTAAACTTGCATCCACAATTTCAAACCCTCCCATTTTGCATATATATTACAACACAGTAAATAAAACTTTAACATACTATTTGACTATTTTTCAAGTAATACTATTACAATAAACCATGTTTCTACAGCGATAGATATACACGAAGCATCTTTATAGCATGCATACTAGAAAACAGGCTGCATTAAGAGTCATTTATATGACATATGCACAGTAATGCATACTTACAAAAACAGATTAAGTATAGCAGAGTAACGGTGAAAAATTGCTGGCATGCATACAACTACATTAACTTTGTAGTTAACTCTCTCATCTCCTGAATTGTACCTAGAGACAATATTCTGTTCACGTGTCTACACAGGTTGGAGGGAAGCTTTGTAGTTTATTGTTTCATTTTCTGAATTGATCCTAAGAGGAAATAGGCTGATAGCTGAAAACAAGTATTCAAAAAATAGATACAGATATATAGATACGTAGCTACAGATAGTGTGTAAATGATATACTTCCTAGAAGATCCTAAACTACATATATGTGAAAAACTGCATGTGAATCTGTAAGCACTGGGTAATCTATAGGGCTGTGCGAAGGTTTTGTAGCCAATTTGATTCAGAGGAGATTTGACCGAATTCAGAGACTGAATCTCCGAAACCAAATCGAATTGGGAGACTCATTAAGAGGCCTCTGAATCAATTTGGGGCCCATTCGGAGATTCGTTCATAAGCTATACAGGTTTCCCTCGCATAAAGCGAACCCACTTTATAAATGTAACAAATAGGGATAGGTTTCCATGGTGGTGAGGGAGCGAGGCTGGGACTAGGGAAGGGGCAGAGGGAGGGGTGCCGTTCCCAGGGCTGTACTGTGCTCCCCCGGCCCCCTATACCTGGGCTCTGCCTGTCCCAACTCACCCCAGCTCCTGGGCTGTGCCATGCCATGGTGCAGGCAGTTGGTATCAGCTGCTCCCAGGGCTACTGCAGTGGCGGCTGGGAGGAGTGGCAGCAAGTGGAGCCCTGGACGGTACGGGCCAAATAGGTGAATCAAAATTGGCTGAATCAAATTAGGACTGTAATTCTAAATCACCAAATTGAATCACAGTTCCTTGAAAAAAAGATCAGCCAAATCTGAATCAAATACTTATTGCTTTGCGCAGGTCTAGACTAATCTACTCTGCTGAACTCAATGCCGAACTACCATCGATCTCATTGGGCCAGAATTTCTTAATTCTGAGCATTTCTCGAACAACTGGAACATTTTTGTTAACTGTTTCTTATGTGAATTAATTTTTTTTTTTTTTAAACACACTTCTAATTACCAGTATTCTGGGCATCCTCTATTACGCATCAGATTCCGAAACATTTCGTATTCCTCCACTGAAATGTATGCATTTTAATTAATTCATGCATTAAATATAGTTTCATGTGATGGGAGTGACCTGTCAAAAAACTAAGTAGTTAGCAATGTCATTTTAAAACACTTAGGAAAAATTCATATAATTTTTGACTGTTTGCTTCACATGGTTGGGAGGGGATTCTCTTTATCCATTTTTTAGATACATTTTTCCAGGCCTCTTTGAAAAAAAAATACGTATCATTTATGTATTGAAAGCTACCAAATTACTTTTGCCATATGTAATTTTAAAAATTCAATAAGGCCTCCATACATAACTGTCTTAAAAGCAGTAAGTTTACCACCATAGGCTAGGTACAGATGATACACTTAACATGCATTAAGCATGCAGAAAGCACTTTAAAGTCTTAACAGAACAGACATTTATGGCACTTAAAGCACTTCAAAAATGGCAGATCCTACACTAAATTAACCCTCAAAAATGTGGCATTAGACTAAAGCGATTTAGGCTGGAGCAATTTTTTTGAATGTGTTTCAATTTGTTGCTTCCATCATGCTTCAACATAGGTCGCATTCTGCAACCATCCAAGAGGCATTCACTGGGCAGTTTGCTACGCTTCATAGTTTGTAGGGTCGGAAGGGACCTGAGCAGATCATCTAGTCCAAGCCCCTGCCATGGCAGGAAAGAATACTGGGGTCAAATGACCCCAGCAAGATGTTCATCTAACTTCCTCTTAAACACCCCCAGGGTAGGGGCCAACACCACTTCTCTTGGAAGCTGGTTCCAGATCCTAGCCACCCTGACCATGAAGTAGCGCCTCCTGATATCTAACCTAAACCTACCCTCTGCCAGCTTGTGACCGTTATTCCTGGTTACTCCTGGCAGTGCTCGGGGAAACAGTGACTTCCCCAATGCCTGCTGGTCCCCCTGACTAGTTTATAACAGGCCACAAGATCCCCCCTCAGCCTTCTCTTTTGGAGGCTGAACAAGTTCAGGTCCCGCAGCCTGTCCTCATAGGGCCTGCCCTGTTGTCCCCTAATCATACGAGTGGCCCTCCTCTGGACCCTCTCCATGCTGTCCACATCCCTCTTGAAGTGTGGTGCCCAGAACTGGACGCAATACTCCAGCTGCGGCCTGACCAGTGCCACATACAGGGGCAGGATCACCTCCTTGGACCTGCTCGAGATGCATCTGTGGATGCATGCCAAGGTGCGGTTGGCCTTCCTTACTGCCTCTCCACACTGCCGGCCCATGTTCATCTTGGAGTCAATGATGACCCCCAGATCCTTTTCCACCTCCGTGCTGACAAGAGGGGGGTTCCCCAACCTGTAGGTATGGTGCCGGTTGTTCCTCCCCAGGTGCATCACCTTGCACTTGTCTGTGTTGAAACCCATCCTATTCTCGTCCGCCCACCCTTGTAACCTGTCTAGGTCTGATTGTAGCCTGTTGCATCTTTCCAATGTACCCACGTCCCCCCACATCTTAGTGTCATCAGCCAATTTGAACAGGGTGCTTTTTACCCCCTCGTCCAAATCTTACGCTGATGAAGATGTTGAACAGTGTGGGCCCGAGGACTAAGCCCTGCAGAACCCCACTGCCCACATCCTTCCAGGTTGAGAAGGACCCATCTACTAGCACCCTCTGGGTGCGGCCCTCCCACACAGTCAAATGGGTCACCAACTGGCTGGTGTCTACACCACAGCCCCCCAGTTTCTTAATGAGAACGGGGTGAGAGACAGTGTCAAAAGCCTTCCGGAAGTCCAGGAAGATTATATCCACTGCTACCCCTGCGTCTAATGATCTGGTGATCTGATCGTAAAAGGCCACCAGGTTGGTCTGACAGGACCTTCCACTGATGAACCCATGTTGGTTGCCCCTAAGCATGCAGTCTCCTGCTGGCCCCTCCTGGATGTGTGCCAGCATAATTTTCTCAAACAGCTTGCCTAGGATCGAGGTGAGACTAACCGGCCTATAGTTTCCCGGGTCCTCCTTCCTGCCTTTTTTGAAGATGGGAACCACGTTGGCCCTCTTCCAGTCCTCCGGTACTTCACAAGAGCACCACGAGTGCTCGTAAAGTTGTGCCAGGGGACTTGCAATGACCTCGGCCAGTTCCTTTAGAACTCTAGGGTGGAGATCATCCGGGCCGGCTGACTTGAATACATCCAACCCCTTCAGAAGCTCAACTAAATCCTCGCTAACCCGTAGCCCAGGTGTGCCTCCCCCCGGGGCCCGAGGGGGGCCCAGCAGGGAGGTGGCTGTTCTGGTCCCTACTTAGGAAGATGGAGGCAAAGAAATCGTTAAACATGTTAGCTTTGCCATCTGGTGTGACGACCAAGTTTCCCATGGCGTCCTGCAAGGGCCCCACATTACCCGGGACCTTCTTTTTACCCCCTATGTATTTAAAAAAAAGACTTTTTATTGTCCTTAATCTGGGAAGCTTGAATGGTGCTCATCCACTTTGGGCGAGCACTGACCCAGCCCTGCCCCCAGGCTATCACAGACAGGAGACAGAAAACACAGTTTCCTCCCTGCACAGCCAGGTGGGGGAGTGGGGAAATGGTGTCTCTATCGTGTTGATCCTCCTTGCCCTGCCACCAAGCTTGGGGGCAAGACTGGGTCTGCATGGCAGACAAGCTCTATTTCTCCCCCCAACCGTCCCCCAGTCCCAGTTCCCAACATGGTAAAAAGCTGGGCTATGCAGCTGTGTGCTGCAGCTTCTGGCTTGCCATTGTCAGTCCCACCCCCTGCCAAGAGGGCTCCTTGACAACTTGCTGGATGGGGTCTCAGGGGCAAGGAGGGCTGGGACCATATGGCAGGGCTCCCTCGTGGTGCAGC
Organism: Crocodylus siamensis; assembly: GCF_052110815.1. NCBI lineage: Eukaryota > Metazoa > Chordata > Crocodylia > Crocodylidae > Crocodylus > Crocodylus siamensis. Next base: position 147,182,966 of record NC_143399.1, on the reverse strand, counting down.
AAAATGCTGGCCTGGACAACCCCACATTGCAAGTCCTGGCTGCAGCTGTCAAGAGGCTGGAGCTAGGGGGGAAGGGAGCACCCCCTGCCATGAAATTCTCTCCCTCCCATAGTTCGTTGGCTGGGGTCTCAGGGTGAGGAAAGGGGCCAAGCTGGGTCTGCGTGGCAGGCAGGGGGCTCCAGTTCCCAGCTAGTGAAAAGCTGGACTGGGCAGCCCTATGATGCACCTCCTACCTGTAACTGTGAAGAGACTGGGGAGAGAAGGGAACCTCCTGCTATGTGAACCAGGTCTGGCCCGGACCCCCCTCCCCTCAAGACTCCACCTAGCAAAGTGGGGGGGAGATTTGTTCCCCCCTCCCCTGCAGCTGCTGCTGATAGTTCCCAGCTGGAAAGGGGTGGGGCCTGCCTTGGCCGGTACAGGTAGGCACCAAGCTTCACCCCCACCCCAAATATCTGTTCGGTTCATTCCTGCTCTACCTTATAGCACTTTAAGTGTGATAGAGCACTTCCACCAAGGGCTTTTTAAATGTCTGTACTTAGCCATTATAGCTACAGCTGTGATATTATCAACTTCCCTGAACTTGTTTTGTTGATACTACACATGTACAATAGCATGTAAGTACAGATATCATTGCTTCCTTTGCTAGACAACCCAACTTCAGTTAGAAGTCTAAATGTCAACCCTGAACATTATAAAATTATACAGAATGAGGAGGAAATGGGGCTTATAGTGCATATAAATATGACAGTGTATTAGACTGCATTTAATTATCAGTTCAAACAACAACCTGATCTAACCTTTGACAAGTAAAATAAATGTTCTGAATAATTTAACCAAAGGAAACATTTGCCGTTAATGCTGGCTAATTATAGTAAGAGTTGTACAGGGAGAGAAAAAATGAGAGATATGGTAATTTATACACTTGCACGGCAGTTGCCACAACTATTGCATAAAGCCCTTGAAAATTTTTCAAGCAGGGTGCCTGTTAAACATCAACTTAAACATACATGCAATTATTTTTTCCCCTAAGTTGATGTATCATATTAGGATACCTAAACTTGGTATACCAATTTAAAAGAAATAGAACACACAGGGAAGACATTCATGAAAATAACATATGTAGCCTGTCTGGTGAATAATCGCTATTTCTCGGTCCTCTTTACTGTTGTATTCACAGATGACACAGAAAGCAACAATAGTTAAACTTTAAAAAGGACAGTGTCAAACACTAAAATGCATTCTTGAGTAGAAGAGTCCCCAAGAATGCTTAGGCCCACTGGTATTTGAAAAACCAAAACAATGGTCAAATGCGTTTTAAAAAAAAATAGAGCGATTTCTAAACAAATTTGAAATCCACAGTCTAGAATGACCCAAATTTATGCTGCACCCACCAGCAGAATAATTAACCGTATGCACAGAATTCCAATGTAAAGAATGAAAATGCTTATCTGAACAGTCATACTACCGGTCCCAAAAAGCTATTGGACTAAAACTATCTAAAAGCGTAATCTTTCTTCTTTTTTATAAGTATGTTCTCAAATATCCTAATAATGAGTTTATTAAAAGTTTAAGCCTCTATATTAAACAGTTTCACATACTGGAGTGGTGTAAAGTTGGCAACAGTGAAATGTCTGCCTACATGCACAACTGATACTGTTCAGTAAAACCAGAAGACAATGGAAATTTTAAGGACAGTAAGTTATGGTAAATGAGAATACAATAAATCCAAATCTTGAATATATATTAATATATGAAGACTTTATATAATCTGCAAAATACAAAGTGAAAACCATTAAAAATATTAAAACTGACTGGATGTATGCTCTTCCTTTTCCCAAAAGTGATTTGTGTGTAGATAACTTGTGGTCATAAGTTTATAAGACAAAACATTATTTTTAACTTCCCTTTTATATTTTCATAAAAATTCAAACTACATCACTCTGTCAAAACAGAAGCTTTAGATGCGTTTATAGAGGCATAATATTGTTTTTAGCTTCTTATAATGAACATGAATTAAAATATTCTGTGGACAATAAAGGGGAAAACATTCCTGTGCATTACTTAAATGATGAAGAGGTAGGCGGAGAAAACACAAGAAATAAGTGTGAGCTGAATACTGGAAAATAAAGTTTAAAGGTGGCTGTTATTCTTGCTTTACAACTTGACAAGAAGACTTTAAAGCAAAGAAGGCATTTAAAAATCTGACAAAATCTGTGGCTCATACTCTACAGATTTCAGATACAACACTGATTTTATACCACATGTATAAAATTTACCACAATGGAATACGTAGTTTTGTTGCAAGTCAAAGCAACCGCTAAAGTAAAAAATTATTTCTACTGCATTTGGACAACAAATTGAAAATCTTTGCCAATTATTTATAAATATAATTTATCATTTTTTTCCACACATACAACACATAAAACAGTGTTATCTGAAACCTAGCTAGTAACACCTAAGATTGTTACACACTTGATATTTCACTTCCTCATATGTTATTAAGATCAGAATGTTAGATCTATATTGAATTTAAGTAAGAATGGAGACATTATTTTTACTTTTCTGTGATTTATGTACTAGCCACCAAATAGAAACAGCAACACTGTTCCGGAATGTTCTTCTCTTCAAAAATATATGGTCTTAGGTGAACAGTCAAATAACCAAATATGAAGTTCAGAGCTCATTAGGTGGACAAGGACTACTTTCTAAACAAAAGCGTGCTGCTCCATCAATTACAGAGTGTAATAAAATTCTTCATTTTCCAAGTTCAGCATATGTTAAAAGGAATCCCAAGCTAGAAATTGTTAATTTAGCTGAAATCATTAAAATCAACATTTTTGTTAAGGAAGCATGCATTTAAGTGTCAAAAGTCAGTGTAATGGGGAGAAGCATCATATTAATATTTCATTTAGCATTTTCAACACGTAGCACTGAAGTTCAAGAAATGTTGACTTTCTTTTAGATGTTTTCTTGTAATTCAAGCTGGTGGTGCACACATAAATATGCACAAACAAAACATGTTTGGAAGAAAGAAGTATAATTTAGAGTTTCACATACACACAGATGATATAGTCAGTTAATAAACTTGCTTATCAAATGTTACCATGGGAATGTTTGTTAGTTAGACCTTTGTGAAACATGTTTTCTGGAACAATAGTTGGCAAAAAAAACCAAGCATCAACAACAAACGAAAAGATAACAGGAATAATACCACAGCATTTCAGTTCTAACCACTCAGAGTACTTTTATACACATACTCCAGTAGTGGGGGGGGGAAAGAGGGGGGCAGCACTTTCATTAGCACAGCTCTCGCAGCCGCTCTAATTAAAGTGCCACCTTAGCTCACAAAGCAGTGTCCCCATGCTTCAAAGTGGTAGAGTGTTTGACCTAAAACACCAGACCATAAAAGATAAGCATTTTGGTGTCATTTAAAACAGTTTCAATACTCCAAAATTAACATATGCACATACATTTTAATGAAACAGACATTAATTCCCAATGTCTATATTTGTGAAGCATCTTCACTCTTACTTCCTTCTCTATCAGTCTTGTGCAAGTAACATACTAAAGGCAACATATGAATACTTCATAGTTTAAGCAATGAATGAATTGGCCTAAACCCTGAGTAGCAATTAAGGGTCCTGTTTCTTTACTGATCAGTATCTAGCAAATAAGTGTGGGTTTTTACATGCACAATTGTCCACTAGCAAATCAGGGAACTACCAGCCAAGAAAGTATACATTTTAACCTCTACAAGCTTTGCTACATTACACACATGTTAAGACTTTACTCTGATGGAGATGTGCATGGCAAACCAGAGGAATGGAAGAATGCTGATGGGGGTCAAGGTAAAGCAGGATTGTCCAAATGGCAGCCCACAGACCTCTTGTGGTCCTTCCCCAGCCCCACAAATGTTGCTTCTACCATAGCAGACGGGTTCTTAAGATCCTTGCAGCTTCTACTTCTTGCTCCTGTGCCTGGGAGCAAGGTGGTGCAGCAGGGAGGGAATGGGGTGCTCAAGCTGCATGCACAGCATGAGGCCAGGGTAGCCACATTGCATTCATGGTGGAAGAGGGAGCTGGGCTGCTAGCAAGGAAGGAAGGGGATGGGTTGCTCAGACTTCGGGCGAGTCTGTGGCCAGGAAGGGAAGGGGCGCTATGTATGCAGTTTGGGGAGCCAGGCTGCCAGTATAGCTGCAGGGAGGGTGGAGCTGCCCCTTCTGCGCACTTGCCAGGGTGTGGGCATGCTAGACTTCCCACAGAACAGGAGAGGGGGGTCCTACAGGGAGAAGTTCTGGAACTGTGGCTTAGATGGCATGAGGTCCCTGGCTGCCTGGAAGTTACATAGCCCTGAGGAAAAAAAAAAAAATTCTCCATAAAATCAGTGAGTTTCAAAGTAGTTTCCAGAAATGTCAATATGGAGGCTTCAGCCTTCAGCACAAGCCTTTTGCATGTTAGAACATAACAGCCAATAAGATCTTTTCTTCATGACATCTGGAACAGACATTAAATACCTGTTTTCTCCTCACAAAAATACTGTTCCTGACAGTACTATCTTATGGCAGAGGTAATTAGCTTACTGTGCCCTGATATCAGCACATGCATAGACGGTGACACTTTACTGTGGAGCTAATTGGTCTACTCCACAATTAAGCACATATAGCACACCCACAGCATATTTAAATCTTAATACTGAACTGTGCAAAACCGGACTTAAGACAAAGTTGGTTTCTGTACCATCTGAATGTTACAGTAATTAAGTAGCAGTAACTTAACTAGTTAAGATAAATCAAGCATCATAGCAATACTTTATTCTCTGCAGAAAGCAAAGGAAGACAGACACAGAAGAAAAAGTACTAACCTTCATATCAGTAGATTTTTCTGTCCAATATTAAACTCTCTCAGTTACAACAGAATAATTACCTTATTCTCTCTGTTAATCAAAGAACAATCTATTTGGACATTCAATCAGTGGGACTAAGAGTCATTAAAATGCAAAGAAGGTAATCAGATCCTTTATGCCACGAGAAAGTGTGAATCATCCTTTGTAATGCCACAAACCTTACAATTCTAACACTGAAATTTATATGGAATGAATGTGTTAGGAAGTGTAAAAATTAGTGTCCACAAAACTATTTTTATTGCATATGCAGTACGGTATACTAAAGGGCAAGTAACAAAAATGCTACTATCACAATTTTAAGTTCAGATTAGCTCTGTATCTTCTAACACTTTGTAGCATGCACGTGCACACACGCAACCTTTCAAAAAAACAGCTATCACTTCATTATCTGTGCACATGATACTGTTTTTCCCTAGCACCTCAATGCTGTTAGAATAACATGTCTGACTTGTAACACTTTTGCTTCAGTCTAACATTTAACTAGAGGGATAAAAGGCAAAAAATGAACAAGTACTTTACTACTTTAGGTAAAATATCACCTCTATAGTTTAACTGGCACTGCGCTTTCAATTGAGGCATCATTTTAGCTGAAGGGGGGAGAGGGGATTCTTTTTCTTTAAGCAAGCTCTATATGAAATTAACATTATTAAAACACACAAGTTCATTTTTAATGTAATTTACTTTTTCTGACAGACTTGAACCCATACATAGCAGCACTAAGAAGAATCTTAGTGTTTGGGAGCTGGGGGGTGGGGGGCAGCGGCAAGTCCAGCTGGGGATGCAGCTCAGTATACTGCTTGGGGGACTTCCCCCCCACTGCCCCCAGTCAAAACCCAGCTGGGGTCTGGGGCCAGGGAGGAGGATTAAAACACCCCTTCCTTCCCCCACTCAAGCTTACTGCTGGCTGCAGCTGTGGACTACAAATCCCAGAGGCACCTGGAAGCAGGAAGAAGTGACGAGCACCCCTGCAGAGTCCTGCAGCTGTAATTCAGGACTGCAAATCCCAGAGACCTTGGGAGTGGCAGGAAGAGAAACCAAAACACATAGCCAGAGAGCTGAGTTCTAGTGCCCCCTGGTTTCTGGCCTGAGCTACTGCAGGCATGCAGCTGCATTTCCTGAATCAAAGGTAAATATCTGTTCACTTCTGTTTCAATTTAGTCTGCACATTTTAAACTAACCTGCAAAAACTGAACTGATTCAGCCTTGGGCTTTTTGACTGTCTCTATGTAGCCCAGAAGTTCATTTCAGATAAACTACTTTCAAAATGGCCAAAATCAGATTTCAGAGAAACCTGTAGTATCAGCCATAACTGATTTAGGTTATATCAGTTTACTGAACTTCTGTGCCAGATCCCCTCCAGATTTAAAGTTAACTCATAGTCCCCCCAGTATCCCATGCTGCTTTGTACCTCCCCTGTAAACACCCTCTCCTCACCCCTCCCCCCCCAGCAGGGTGGGCAGGTTAGCTTTGGCCCAAACTGTTTGCTCCAGCTGAGCAGGGAGGCATACTCTAGAGCCCCCATCCCTGCACCTAGTTTATGGCATGAGCCAATGCAGGCATGTGGCTGGACTCGATGAGGGGGCTGGACTCAATAATATTCCAAGGTCCATTCCAGCCCTAATGTCTATGAAATTTCAGAAATCGAAAGTGAATGTCTGTTCACTTGCTTGTTGGTTCAACCTATGCAGTTTAGACAAACCTGTAAAGACTGAATCAATTCACTTTTGGGCTTCTTGTACGGTCACACAGCAGCCATTGTGGTGTTTTTGGTGCCCTATTCTCCCTCCTCTTCAGAAGTCATATAGTTTGAACTCCAAGGTGTTCTAGATTTGGGCAAACAATCCTCACCTCTCCCTCCCCCCCCCCCCCCGGGGAAAATATTCTTACATCTTCCTCACAACATGTGGTTTTAATTGAACAAAGAATTCTATGAGTAAAAATTTTTATGCTCTACATGCATTTTGCAATCTGGTTGCAACTTTGAGCTGGTGTGCAATGATGCAGGAGGCTCAGTGGGAACAGACTTAATAGCTAAACATGATTAAAGGGACTTGAGATACTTGGTGTTGGAAGGGCTAAGCCTAGGGACTAAAGTACCTCTGTGTGTAACTTCATTCTTCTAAAAAGGAAGAGGGCTCATTTTTTAAAGCTTATTATATAGAAGAAAGAAAATGTAAACAGAACTATACTAAGTGATTGCTTAGATGAGGCTTAAATTGCAAATTGAGAAAACTGCATCTTTCCTGTATGCCACAAAGGAAAAAGCTTTACTGATCATATACTATCTTTTTGCAATCAGTTGTTTGCATTCTTTTGAGTTCTTGATCCAAATGGGAAGCACTCAGAAAAAGAAACAGCAGCTGAAGCCTGTTAGTACCATGTTGTTTCCATAGCCACTGTAGCTTTTTGATTATTCTAGTCTGCCTTCATTCCACCATCCTGTGGGAACTAACACTCCATGACTACCTGATCAAATTGCCTTTCAGAAAGAACTAGAAATGGCACAACCCTCCTGGAATTTTTAGGCACACTGATTATTCCAAGAGAACAGAGGAATGTTCCTATAAACAAGGATTCAAGCAATATGAATACAGTGGAAACACAGGAATTTCTACAGCCTAAGCTATTTTGAAGCAAAACTAGAATTACCTTCATTCAGAGGACTGGAACTTTTCAGTATTTTTCCCCTGCAGTTCAAGTCAGGTGCATGATCCTTCACCCCTTCCAATATCAACTGCTCAGTGAAATCCTGGAAATGGACAGATCAGTTGCTATTTTCCTTACTTCATGGTGTCATTCTTTTTGTTTTAATATACCATATTTACTCAAATCCAAGATGAGTTTTACCCCATTTAACATGGGAAAAAGCCTTGCGTCTTGCATTCAAGGGTTGGGGAGGTGTGGGGGGGGGGGGAGCTGCTGTGGCTCAGGTTCTGGACCTATCCTGCCCTACAAGTCCTTCTGCTGATAGAGCAGCAGGCTGGACCCTGGACTACAGCTGCTGCTAACATTGCTGCTGCTATCAGACTGAGCTTGGGCAAACATGTACTCTGTGCTCCAGAGTGGGGCAAGAGTCCCTCTGGAGCCAAAGCAAGGATGGATCCAGAGCACAGGTAAGCAATAGAAGGGTTAAGGGGGGGGGGGGCAATGGGACATGGCAGGAAGCAAAGTGTGAGGGCAAGGGACAGGAATCAAGCTGCTTGACTCCTCCAACACCTGCCCCCACTGGCATTGCTTTCCCCAATGCAGTGGTGGGGGAGACAAATTTAAGATGACCCTCTAATAATTAGATTTGATACACAGAAAATGATAATAAATGTATAAACTCAGTCATCATGGATCCTGGTAAATATGGTATGCATCTACTCCTGTGCCTTCTAAATATCCTGACCAAACAGATAGCCTGAATCCTGATTACGCGAAGTGATTAAAGAAACATGTGAAATTCACTTTTGATCATACAAAAATGCAAAAATATAACTAAGAATGACTCCAGAGTACTAGAAATGAGGAAGAAGTTACAGAAAATGAAATTACAGAGAAATAGGATGTCGTGCCAAAGACTGACTCGACTAGTAAGAATCTACAAAGGAACAAGCTCTTTTAGATGCTTGACCTCAAAGCTATCCATTTCAGTTACCTCAAAAAGAAACATTGATCCTACTACTGAGTGCCACCACTCCAGCTTATACTTGAAACAAGTGATCTCCAGTGTGATGAAAACATTCCACACAAAATCGGGCATCCCATCACTGTTTTGCTAAACGTGTGCGCACACACACACACAGTCTGAAGATTAAAGGAAGGATTACATTTCTCAGAATTTAAAGAGTTTCCTGAAGAACAAATAATTTTACATAGTCCTTAGTTTTAGGTCTGTCGCATGCTGCATTTGGACCGTGGCAAGTTTGAGAGACACCTTAAGAAGAGCTTATGAAGATTAGGGTCTTAGTATATACAACATTAAATTATTTAAAGACACTATTCAACAACTATATTTATTCCTGTAAGCATTCGTACATTTATGCAGCACTATAGAATTTCACATAGACTGAAAGTGAAGAAGAAAAACCCTGAGATAGATCTGTATATGCCATTAAAAACTGAAAAAAAAATGAAAAGAATTTGAAATGTGAACTGTTAATCAGTAAGCTAAAAACATGTTCTTCTTATGCCGTGAGAGGTACAAAGGAGTATTCTGCATGGGTGTTTGTAATGGAAACCTTATTCCAATACCTACAAATAAAAAAAGTTTCAATTATTATGGAAACCTGAATGTGTCAGGCTGATCTAGGTTCTGCCCAGTTAAAACACAGCTTAACAGAGAGCAGTTCACTACAACTGTGATTATTTTTTAGTGCTAGCCAATTCATTGCATTGTACTTGTTCATGAAACCCAGGAAGAAAACAGATTAAAAATAAGAAAATGGGAAAAAATACATCAATTTCACTGGTGGAAAGCAGAGTGGATTTTAAAGTTTTCAGCTTAAATAGTCTAGCAAACATTGGAAAAGTGTTTTGGTTTTGAATATACGAGAGAAGAATTTTAGCTAGCACTCTTCTAATTCTTGAATTATCTTCACAAAAAAAAAACTAAGAGAAAGAAAGGCACTACTAAGAACATCACAACCTTTACATTCCACTGAAGATATTTTGTTATATATTTATCTATTTGTCACTATTTTCTTACAAGTACATTTAAACACAATTTTAAAATGTTAAAAATTCAGAGAAAGCAAAACCTCTGCTGTGTTTTCTCTTGGATTTTTCTCCCTCCCACTTCCTTTCAACTATACTCAGCAGTAGTGTTTAAAAAAGAAACTTGCACCTGATGTGCCACATTGAGCTCGAAAGTACTAGATTCACACCTATAAAAATATGAAAAGGCAATGAGAATTTTCATGGACAGTTTACACACATTTATTAATATCATCCGTTCCGTTAGGTCCCAGAGAAAACATCTTATTAGTTCTACAATTAAATGATTCAGCAACCATCCAAGCTATCTTTGCCTTTTAACAGTTCCAATCAGTAGCAGATCTAGGTGTAATCAACAGCAGCAGGGGGCTTTAGGAAGCAAAACAAAACAAAAACAGTAGGGATCTTAACTAGTATACAGTAATTGATACAAGGAGATGTTATATTTTATTCTAAGTTAGCCCAAGATATGAGGAAATGTGTAGTGTTAGTATGTAGTATCTACAATTATCATTTAAAATCATCTGTAGTGATATAATAAGCTATTTTTAAATTTATATATTTTTAAAACTTTTATCGAATTCTTCTCCACTCCAAATGATCTCCTGTCACTCATAAACCCTTTTTTACATTTCCCACTTACTTCTCATACCACAGGACCAGTACTGCAGTTACCATATATTCAGCATCCATACATGTCACCTCTTAAACTAGTGAGTGGGCTACTCAAGTAAGACAAAATATTCCCTTTTCTGTAGGAGCTGAGCACATGGTCTGCACAGCACTTTTAGCTCCTGATATGCATGGTAGCAAAATTATGTCTCCCATATGGCAGGGCTGACAGGCTGACTGTTATAATTTCAATATATCATAGAAATTTACATTTCATCTAATTTTATGCCTTTTTAACCCCTTCCCTCTATTAACACTGTCCTAGATGTAGGAAAGTGCAGTATTTATACTATTCAAGATACTTTAATAGTTAGAGCATTAAAGTATGTGCCTTTCATTTTTGAGATCAGAGTTCCCTGCCTGGGACAACAGTGTAAAATGAGTTCTCTACTCAAATGTTGTGGATTTTGCTGCCATCCCCCATTGCACTAAAAAATTAACGGCAGGTTTGTATGTTTGTTTTCTTTTGCAGAAACCCTGGAAATCTTTAAAAGGAGACTAGACAGTCACCTCGCTGGGGTCACCTGACCCCAACTGTCTTTCCTGCCTAGTGCAGGGGGGGCTGGACCCAATGATCTTCCAAGATCACTTCCAGCCTTACAGTCTATGAATTTATGAAGTCAATAAATGGAAATTTATGATGCTATTGCTTACTGTAACTTCAGCGTCACCCAGCTACTGTACTGAAAATAAGTTACCTCCTAACTTACACAATGTCTAAGCACTTAATTTAAATTTCCTAGAATGAAACAAGTGGAACTGGTATCCTATTGCTTACCTATTAGCTTTTCTATTTTACTAAATCTACAAAAATACTTCGAGATTTGTCCTACAGTATTTATTAAAACCGTGTGGAAAATATAGCCTATGGATTCTAAATAGCTCGTTTCTATCCGTGTTTCACTCAGCTGTTTAGAAAATAAAACACACTGGTATATAGACTACTTTTATGTATAATGAGGATTAATTAGCTTCAGTAATGCCAAGAAGCATTCAGTCAGTAACAGCCCCCAGTGTATTAGGTACTGTAAAAACACATATAGGTAGGGATAGTTCTGTCCCCAAAAGCTCAGAGAAGGTAATTTGTGATAACATAATAAGATTAAACTAAGCAAGGAACAGAAGGGAGAATAAAAATGTTACTCCTTCATAAGTTATGTATTGGAGAATTTAGTGACTTGCGTTCTGAAACATCTCAAATTTTAAACAGAAAGGTATGGTACTAACTACCTTTCTTTTGTTGGCCCAGTCCTTGCTGGTATCACAGTATATAAAAAATGTTTCTTATAAACCAGTGTCTTCCCTTATATACAGATGTGTGTTGCAGCTCAGACTTAGCAGCATTAAGCTACCTAGTCTGAATACCAAGTAGCAGTATAGCCATAACCGCAAAGGACCCTGAGCAAATGCTCGATAGCTGATGCCCGTATTCTCACAGGCTGTGGACAGGTTATGAGTTCAGGTCTAGTGCTAAGTTTCTGTGAAATTCATACTAAGAATTTCTTAGTAGTGGAAAAATAAGTCGGGTACAAGCACACAGGCCTCTGGCTAGGGAGCTACATAGATGCTTCAAGGTGAGCTCTTCTGCTAAAGGAAGCTAGAGGACTGCTCCTGGAGTCTCCTAGGAGAGGACAGTGATTGACAGTCTTCCCTGTGGAAGAAGGGGCAGGCCATCAATGAGTAGGTAGCAACTGTTGAAAAGCAGTAATTGCTAAAGATAGCCCCTTGTCCTATAGGGGTGGCAGGAATGAGGGAAACTAGTACAGTCTAGTTCTATACAAAGGAAGAGAGGCTGAGGCAGCACAGCTGGACTAGTCTTGGGATAAGTCAAGCTGTAAAGGAATGCCCTCTGCCTTAGGTGACCATCCCTCCCTAACTGGCTGGGACAGTCCCAGAATGAGAGCCTCTAGTCCCGGTCCCAGGCTGCATGACTCTGGAACAGCATTTGTCTCAGATTCGCAGTATCATGCAGGGATCCACGGGAAGCAGCTGGTTTCCTCTTGCAAGCTGGCAGCATTGCAGCCTACAAGGGGCTGCTGGGAGCAGGATGCAGGGGGCACCACGTGCATGTGTGTGCCTACACACATGTACATGGCTGAGGATACAACCAGGCATCATGGAGAGCAGCTCCCAAAAGGTAAATATATGGGGTGGGAGGGGGAGCAGATCAAGGTCCCCACAGGGAGGGAGGGAGTGTGGCAGGGGCTGGGGGCACTGCCCAGTCAGGGCGATTCATGGGGCCAGGGCTTGGAGTGGGATGGGGCCACAGGAGGCTCATCCAGGGGCAAGGAGCATGGGGGGGTACATGCCCCCCAGATCTGTGCGCAGGGTGGGGGATCAGGGCTCCCCACCCTGATGCCTTCCCCCCAGGGATCCCACACTGGTTGTGCTGCCACAGCAAGGTGCACCCTACCCACATGGCAGCAGTGGGGGTTGCAGTGCAGAGTTGTGCCCCCTGCTACTACTGGGCAGGAGGGGGTGTGCAGCCGGCACAGGGCTCCTGGGGGAAATACGGCAGGAAGGGGAGCCCCAAGCCCACAATGGGCAGTCCACAACCACTTCCAGGCTGCTCAGCTCAGCTTATTTCCAGCTGTGCTGCTGGTGGCTGGGGGGGGGTGGAGAAAGGAGGCGGCAGTAGGCATGTGTCCCACCCTTCCCTTTTGAAAAGGTGCTCACTTAACCCCTGCCCCATGCAAACTGCAGAATACCTGGGCCAGGTAAAGCCACGCTGCCTCTGCCCCTTTCCCTTTGAGCAGGCAGGAGGATAGTAAATCACTGCTACAGACTGAACATTGTTCAAGCCATGGCAGTAGGATCCCCTCAGCTCTCCCTGACAGTTAATTTCCAGGTGTGCTACTGGAAGCCAGTGCTCTCCTCCCTCCTTGGAGAGGAGGAGGAGGAAGAGAAGAGGTCTGTGAAATACTGAGGGCCCCTCTAGGGCTATGGACTGCAATTACACAAGTGTTTGGAAACTGTTTCAAATGCGTAACACAACAGAAGTTTAGTGCATATAAACAGCTTGAAAAGTGACTGAAACTGGTTTAAGATAAACCTGGATAGATGTAGTATCAGATTTAACTGATTTAACCTAAATCAGTTTATTGAAGTTCTGTCGCAAATCCCCTCCAGATTCAAGTTAACTCATAGTTCCCCAGCATCCCAGGATGCTTTGCACCTCCCCAGCAACCCCCTCATCACAGGGTAGGCGAGCTAGCCTTGGCCGAAGTGGTCTGCTCCAGCCAAGCAGAGAGGTGTGCTCTAATACCCCGCAGCTTCTAGCCTGGGCCACTGTAGGCATGTGGCTGCATTTCCAGAATCAAAAGTGAATATCTGTTCACTTACTTATCAGATCAATCTATGTAGCTTAAACTAACTTGCAAAGATTGAAATCAATTCAGTCTCGGGCTTTTTCACTGTCTGTACTTAGCCTAGACATTCAGGTAAAACACATGATAGGATCTAATGCCTCCTACCATGCCACACAGCATCAGATCCTACCATGCCTCACTGCCAGTGTAGGGAAAACACAGCACTATGATCCTGGGCTCCTCCTGCACAGATGGAAGGCTATAACTGATGAGAATCCCACCTTCACCCATGAGGCTCTGCCATGGATGGGAGTCTCACCAGCTGACAGGACTCCCAGGCGTGGCACCCCACTGTGCTCTGCTGCGAATGGAAATGTCTTCAGCTACAGGACTCCCAGCCACCACAGTGCATGGTACACCCTGGTAGCTGGAAAAACCATCACCTGGGCACCCCACGGGCATAATTATGCTACATGTGCAAATTAAAGCTGGATAGAAACCAGCTATAAAAATGAATCTGCATTTTCTAGTTCTATGGCATGATAGTTTATTTGCACATGTAGTCAGTCTAAATGAATTGCACAATTAACCTAGTAATTGTGTAATACATGTAACATGTAGAGGGGGCCCCAAGAGATGTATACAGCCAGTCAAGCTGGCATAAGATCTCTTCTCAGGAGAGAAAACATCTTAGTTGAAAGTGCTCTCATTGTTTCAAAGAGCCAGTTTTTTCTCCAAATAAAAACATTTGCATGCATGTACACTAGCTTTCTGTGCCAGGAGAAAGGGGTTTCTCCCAGCAAAAATATAATGCCTATCCACAAACACAGGTGTACAACTACTGGTACCCAGTCTGTTCACTTAAAGCAAGCGTAGACATGTCTATGTGGGCTGCACACAAACCCCTTTGAATTACAGCAGTTATACCTTAAGGAGATAATACACTCACATACAGTGTATAGCCACAGATGAAATCTGCTACTGTTGCACCTATTCCATCTACTTGAGCAGTAGCCCAGCAATTTATGTCTTGCAATCTATAACAAAGTGTCTGCCATTCACTTAAAAGGAAGTTCTCCAAAATGAAGAAACACCACCAAAACAACTGTTGTGCATTTACAGGAAGAGCCAAAGACCTTAGATAAATGAAACTACATGACTGCAAGAAATAAGTCAACTTGCAGCTTTCCTATGCTGTAATGTGAAAAGCAGTTGTTTCACCAAGAAAGGGGATCTATTTAATCCAAGAGCACAGAACAAAAGCCAGAAGAAAAAGGGAGAAGCTCTTCAAGCTCTCCATCTTATTCTTTAAAACAAAGCATTGGCAAAATTCAGCCGCTTTGAGCATTTTTAAGGATAGATTTAGGATTCCCAGACTAAGTTTTGTGGGTCCAATATCAGCTATGGAGAATTTGAGAATACTTAAAGGAAAAATGCAAGACGTAAAAAGAGTAACTATAGTAATTAACTAGACCCTTCCAAAATTTATGCTTAAAATTTCAGATGCATCTTAGATGCTCCTCCTAAAAACTCAGATAGTAACACTCCTATGATGATGAAAAAATTATTATGGATGACCATGACAACAACAACCAGGTCATTATTTTAGTTCCAAATAGGACATTTTCCCTATGGATACTTTGGTTTGGCTGGCCAACATCAAGTTGGTGAGAAGGTGGGAACTTGCTGGTAAAACGCATTAAGTCCATATTCTGCCAGTTCAGTCAAGATTTTGAGTTTCAATTTAAACAATATGGGCATGTTTATATGCGTTGCTTTAAAAAACAGCATGACCTTTGAGAACTTCAGCACATTCTTGAAACTGACCATAAAAAGGAAGCCGATTTCCACTCCACTTGCCCACTGTCTCCAGGAATACCTATTTATAAGTATTCGTGTGATCAGTTTCAGATTTTGCCAGCTCTCCAATCGTCTCAGATTCCTTTTGATGCCAGAGGCTCCACTGTGACCTTGACCATTCTCTAGATAGCAAGACACTTCACTACTGATAAGCAGAGTTATCAGTAGGAAAAACAGAACCGTTTAGGAGATGAGTATATGGATTCATTTTTTCCGATAGTTTTGCATAGCCACAAAAATCCCAATCCTCACCAACTGATACCAGTCACAACAAGCATCAGGAATGGCAGCATGGCAAGCTGTGTTTTTAAAAAAAAAAATCACCCTTCAGTAAGGTACTGCAACTCTATGGCAGTGGTTTTCAGCCTTTTTTCATTTGTGGACCCCTAAAAAATTTCAATTGGAGATGCAGACCTCTCTGAATTGGAAGTGTAGGTATTCCCATGCTTTTGATTCAGAAACCCCTTGGACAGTCTGTAGAACCCCAGGAGTCCATGGACACAGTTCAAAAATCACTGCTCTATGGCATTTGGTCACCATAGCTTCTGCTATAGACTGATATACCAGGGGTTTGCATTCCAATTTGTTACATCAGGGCTGAATTTTCAGAGCTTGCCTCTATATTAAATATAATCTGGCCCCAGTATACATAACCTTGTTCCAACTCCTTCAGTTTGGCCCCTAACATAACCTCATTCCTACTCCTTCAGTTATGGGGCAGAAAAATAAAAACTGAGAACCAGGCAATAACTTAAATCAACCAGGAGACATCCAAATTTTCTTTTGTTTCAGAATCTGATATAACTCATGATATAACTTACCAAGACCATAGTATATACTTCTGAGACCACATTCCAAACATGGCTAAGCATATTGCTCACTCATTTTCAGGAAATTTCATTCTGGATATAAAAAGAAGAAACTAAGTCTTTCATGTCCACTACACTGACTTTGGGAGCCCACAAGGCTGAAGCATTATGGCCAAATCCCTTTTCATGTCTTATGGGTCCGAAGGTTGTCAAAGATCAAAGTCTTTGATTTCAGATGCTGATGGCAAAAGGTCAGAGGCTAACACAACAAACTCTGCAATTGTAGTCTATCCCTCTGTATTAACAGTGCTGCATGCACACACCCCTGTCTGTGCCTCATTTCAAATCACCTGAGCTCCCATACAAGAGAGAAGCTAACCTTGGATTGTATACAACTCAAGCACTATGACATAAAAAAATACCGTACCTATGGTAATGAGATTAGCTCACTTTAATGAAGTTGTAAAATTAAATAATGTGCTATGCTTGCTCTCCTGTGACCAAACAGGACCAGTACCACTCAAGCAAAAAATAACCCCCCTTTTCCTGAAACTTGAACAAAGAGAGCACGAGTGCCAACCTGTTAATTATTCATGCCTGGCGTGTAGTAATTGGTCACAATAACTTTGAAAGAACTTCCGCCCAAAGCGGAGAACTCTCCACACACACACCCAGGAGACACAGTTTGTAAATTGGCCTCTTACAAACATCTCCCCGCCTCCAATCCTTATCTTGGCGTAACTCCGTCCTTGCCGGCTCGACTATCTCTCTCGTTACCTTTCTTATCAAGAGCTCTCGGTAATCTGCAGACCGCAACAGCTTGTGTGAATCGCTCGGAATCTGTAACAAGCAAGTCTATTACCCACCCTGTAAATGCTGGGTAACATGATATCTACATGCTGTAACTGAATAAATCAACTCCTCTGCCTACGCTGCACTACATCAGTAGCGTAAGTAAAATAAACTTTCTGTATAACCAATACGCTTTAAATCATCTGACTCCTGTTCACCGTTAACACCCACCTGTCTGGTCATAAATCCCTCCTCACGCCAAGCCGGTCATGCTGACCCAGGCTCACAGGTCAAGGGTACACCGGGTATTGGGATGGTCCCAATACCCCTTATAGCTGGAGAAGCTTATGGATCAAGCTTCCTGGAAAATGTCAGCTCTTCTAGCTTAACTTCCTGGGGTCATTCAGGTTAGATAAACTACACAGCAGAAGGTGTACCAGATACCTTCTGGGTCAGTTACCTAGCTATGATACAGAATTGCTTGGACTCCTACTTCCATTTTCATAGATGCTTACCATGTCATCATGGTAATGCTCACCTGCAGATAGGACTGGTACCTCCCTTGTCCTTAACACTAAATATACATTCCCACAGAGCATTTGCAAAAAGCCAAACCCCCAAAAGTACTGCATTAATTCAATCTGCATTGCTTCTACTGTATCAGACAGGAAGGCTCTGTTCCTAGATAAGGCATGTGGTACCTGAAGTGATTTGGGGTGCATCTGTTCTGAATACTTGGTATGCCCTCCCCCCCCCCACTTCTCTCAAAGCAAACACACATTCTCAAACTATTTGCGTCCAACACCAAAACATTTTATTTTTGAGTTTGGGCAAGCACAACTGATACTAATAGAGCTTCATCCCAGTTTACTTGCAAAAAATTAACTGGCAGAAGAACTTGATGCCTTTATGACAGATCTGGATTCCATAGTTGTATACATAAACAATTAGGCTATGAGCAGATGTCATCTTTGGAGCAGGATTAGCTGTGCTGTGATGTGTCCTGGCATACCTGATCTGCTTCATTGACACTTAGGCTAGGGACAGATATTATACATAAACCAGTTTAAGCAATCAGAAACTGGTTT